>NC_090437.1:352890389-354112889 GCF_031143425.1 Pleurodeles waltl | reverse complement strand
GAAAGAATCCCTATGTAAGAGTGTGTATGTTTCTATGAACACCACAGACAAAGCGTTACAGCGTTTGCCGGCAACCTATCTTAGAAAAGCACAGAGTGAAAGAAATGTCTTGTTTAAGAACCCAGTAGTGGCCTAGGCAAAGAACATCTAGATAGAGAAAATAAAACAACACCGCAAATGTGGCTATTGTTAAAATAATAAACAAGGCTGAATAAAATATATCGAGGTTAAAGTGCACAGTGGCAGGCCTAGTTCGCTAAAATAACGTGTATGAAGCTTTAACTAAAATGGCTACACAATAGGAGAAAGTACTGACTATCATGAAGTACATAAGACTTAGGGTCTGAAATGTTTCAGAATCCTGACACCGTTCAGCAGTAAGGTGGAGGCAGCTAAAATATCTGAAATGCAGTGACCAAAAATTATAGAAAGTATATCTCTCCTAGAGAGTCCTGAGATGTGCAAAGTTTGGAAATATTGCTAAGTCCTAGAACGTCCTGCAGGACAGCATTTCTTAGTATAAATCCTTTCAATTTTAAATTAAGTTCCACAGAGTCATCCTGTACTAGATGGAGGAAGGTTGGTTTAAGGGGATTACGGAGAAAATAATGAGAAATTTGTGAATGAGAAATTTGAGGGAGGAGCATTAAAAATGTTGAGTATGTCAGGATCTCACTCATATGCAGGTCCGGAACTCCAGTGCTAACTCCACTCATTCCCCTTTCAGTCAAATAGATCGGTAATGAACTCTAGAATCTGAACTGACTGAACATGAGAAAAAAGGGGAAGGGAGATAGAAACAAAACATTCTGTAAGCGTCTCTGCCCCCTGACCTCAGGAGCAAGGACTGTGAAAGGTGTACAGCAAAGATCCTTCTTCTACAATGGACTAACTGGTAACACCCATAATCCTGTAAGACAAGGCACCATTAATCTAAATATACTGGTGTGCAACAGGATATTGTGAGTATTAGTAGAATGCCCCACAGAGAACCGAGATACAGTTGGGAACCAAATACGAAGATTCACCACCAATATCGAGATGCTGGGAGTCAGGATGACTTGGAGCATTTGAAGTTGGAATAGGAGCTCCAAAATGGCAGCAACCAAGCTCAATATCTGTGGAAGAAAGGGTTAAACTGAGCTGCTCTGGCGACCTGAGCGAACCAATTGGGATCAAAACAAAAAAGTTGCAGGGAACACAAATGGTGCAAACTATGCAACAGAAATAGAAAACCCATCAACTGGTGTTGCCAGGCAAGGTGTAATACTTTGATTGATGTTTAAATCTTCCCAGTTCTTACTGACCAGGATGTGCTTAAAACCTTTTGACTCCTTCCAGAATTTTGTTTTTTTCCCAAATGTTTTGGCTCTCCCACAGTGTTCTCTTTCCACTTTGACCTGAAAGTGCTGATGTGTCTTTCTCTGTTACTCCACCCTCCTTCTCTTCCCCAACCACCACTGGGCCATCTGCCACAGTCTCCAAGGCCAGTTGATCGCAAACTTATCTTGTGGAGCCTAAAAAATGTGACTGCATCCCATCAACACTAGACATCATCCTCATAGGGAACACACACTCTTGACATTACCTTCCTCCAAAGGGCCTCTCTCTTGCACCCGAAATCAGGACTTGTTTTATTATGGAAATGATGGTACAATGACCACTATGGGCCACTACATATATTGCCTTCTTGGAGAATAGCCAAACAAAAGCATTCAATTTGTATTGAGGCCCAGCCTGTCTGTTCAGATTTACTGAATTTATAATCTGGTTTGGCTTTCCGACCTCTTTTAAGGCCTTTTTGGTATAGTATTTCTTAAGTTATTCAGAGTACTCTTTCCAGTAGTACTGAGGATGGAGAAGAATTTCTTGACAGATATGAGGATGATATTAATATGTACAAAAACGGGTAAACATATAAAGCACTGTGAAGGAAATTGTTATAATATAGCTTGGCGAGGGAAAGCCATGGCACCCTGTGTTCTTGGTGGTCCTTTAAGAAACAACTGGTCTAGGTCTTAATTAATGCTTTCTTTGTCTTACTCTCTGTCTGAGAGTGGTAACAATTGAAATGGAAGTCCATTATAACCATCTGAATGGTTAGGTATTTTCAAAATGTACAGTGAAACTGGGTTCCTCTATCTGAAAAGATGACTTCAGGCAGTTCATGAAGACGACTAATCTCTTTCAGAAAACCTGGGCTAATTCAACAGAGTTAGGTACCTTATCAAGTGGAATAAAATGGGCAGTCATGGTTAGATAGTTGACTGCAATCAGATCGGTAGTGCTTGTTCAGAAATAGGTAGCTCAGCAATGAAGTTCAAAGTTTTATATTTGTTTTATTAATCATTAAACTGCTTCCAACTAATGCACTTAAAACTCAAAAACAAGCCAAAAACATAAATACAATACAAAATGTAAAATAATGCAGAGGGTAAATCAATGTATCAGTATATACAATTTTGGATAGAAGAAAACACATTAAAATACAAGTAATAAAAAAATTCTCAAGGATAAACATTATAATAAAAGAAACATTTAAAAAAACCTCCTCTAGCTGTAACATGCATTCACTGAAGTGGGATTTAACAGTATGTAAAGAGCTTTCTCATAATTTCTTTAAACTGCTTCAATATAACTTGATTTATTACTTTTCTCACGGGATGTAAAAAATAAAACATAATTCACATCCTCTTTTGCCTCACCACTATATTGACTGCCAAGATGAGAGGACAACCCATCTTTTTAATTCAAATATGTTCACAAATTGGTATTTGGTTCAACCGAAATTTCAGAACAATTCTTCGTACCGAGGGACATAGATTGGCCTTTAAATAAAATTGCATCGCACCACATCTTACAAACATACAATTTGTGTATTTTTTTTATCTGTGAACAGAGTTGCAAGTCTTCATAAACATTTCTTGTTTTAGCAACATTTTATAAACAAGACTTTAGGGCACCACTACTCAAACATAATAACACCTCTTCACTATTCAAATACATCTGTTTGAGAATATAGGTATAAACATTCCCAAATGTATAAAGCCCTTTACTGTCCCTCGAAAGTTACTACCAAACAACTTTCTTGAGTGTATTCTCAGGACTGCTAAACATTTGAAAATATTAGCAAATAACCTGGGAATAAACTTGAGAATTTATTCCAGTCAAACTCTGCTTGTGGTGAATCATTTCAATCCACCTAGAAGAGCTAACTCCAAGGTAACATTTCCACAAAACAGTTTTAATGTTAGATATATTTTTAAGTGAGGGTATCAACTTTTTATACCATACAGGCAACAGGGGAAGTTTTAGCTAGGAACACCTTTAAAAGGAATTGCATATTTTTCTTTTCCAATGCATTAAAGAATTGCAGAAGCCTGATTCCATAGACTTAATTTTGAAAATGGTAATGTGTCTTGTGGCACAGATTAAAAATTATTGGAGATGCTCATTCCTAAGTATATCGTAAGTCATAAGTGTGAATATTCTTTAACCATCTCTAATTTTCCCCATTATTAAACCACAAACTGGGAGACTTCACCCCCCTTGCCTCTATTATCATCATTTTAGTTTTCCTCCCATTAACTGAAAGATTATGAGTAAGAGCAAAAGAGGCTAAATTGTCAAGTTGCTTCAGTAAACCAACTGGAGTAAATGCGATTTAGTCATCAGCCTACAACAAAGTTGAAATCTCACTAGATCCAAATTTAGGGGGGATTTGTGACACCTCGGCCTAGTAGAGGTGGAGAATCAGACAAATAAGTTGGAAATAACAAAGAGGATAGAAACAACCTTGTTTAAGACCAATATTTACAGGAATGTTATCAGAATATTCATTATCATTGCATAAAGTAGCTTTTAGCCTCATGTCTGAGCAAAGGGAAATCAATGGGCGTAATAACTCATTAGGAATGCCGACTCTCAAAAGTTTATGCCAAAGTGTTAATCGATCTACATAATCAAACCCTCTGCTAAAATCAACATATACCACATGTATTGTCATTTTCCATGATTTCACATACTTTTCACAGAGCATATACACATACACAATCTTAACCATTGTAGAGAAGATCTTCCGGAAGCTCGACTGTTTGATAGGCAAGAGCTGAACAGTTTTCACTCAGGAGTGTAAGTGGTGTAATAAACATTTAGCAAAAATCTTCCTTGTGACATTCACAAGTGCAATTGGATGACAATATTGTAGACAATTACAATCCCCTTTTTTGAAGAGGGGGATGATATTACTACATTGTCAAGATTTGAGGATTAAATCGGCATTTAAACAATATTTGAAGAATGGCTTCAAGGTTCTAACCATGAATGAGGATCAGCTTTGACAAGACAAGCTGGTATACCATCCGCTCCCTATGCAACTGTTATTTAGTTTTACAATAGCATTCACAATTTCCTCTGGACAAAATTCAAGGTTGCCAGAACCTCCATAAAGAAATAACATTCTCAGATCTGGAAAGTTTATTATAATTATTGTATACAACTTATAAAAATAAGAGTGCAAGCATCTTCATCTACGTGGATGCGTGGTTTTTGTATTATCCTTACCTAAATATTTGACTATTAAAAGCCAGATTTTACCCATATCACAAACATTAACAGCAGATGGAAGATCAAACTGGAGATTTCCCTCCTGATTGTTTTTAATAATTTGCAATTCAAATTTATAAAATTTGATCGATGTAAGAATAGGGGGATTATTCAAAAGCTTTCAAACTACTTATGAACCTTTGATCTGATTGCAAAGGTATCCCGTAATTAGCTCGGAGTAGCTTCAAAAGCAGTGACATTCATTTTTTAGGATGTACTTTTAAAGCATCATTCAAGCAATTCATAAGTATATAATTTGTCACATATTTCCAAACATAAACATGGTCAGAGACAGTTTTTATATCAAAATTAGAAACCTTGGCATCCTACCTTTTAACTATATTAAGATCAAGTGTAACATAAAGCTGTGAATGCTGTCTATTGATATGCAAGTCCAGGGCTGATTTGGTGTGGGCAAAGTTTGTAATGGACCACTGGGCTTACTGTGTGGTGTTTCTGCTCTGCACAGCAGACACAAGGGCACATCTTGATTTACCCTTTTCTGCCAGACTTACTGTATAAGAAGTTCACCTGTATTTCTACGTCATTCATTTCCTGTCCTTGGAGTGTAATGACAATAGTATATGAGATGTTGTTGAAAGTTTTTTCCAGGTACATACAATGTGCATGCCATAACAGTCCATTTAAAATATTTTTCTACTCAAAAAATCCTTACTTTGTCTATTTCTTTGAATTAAGAACAGCATGCTGATCATTAAGAGCTTGCATGCAAATTAGGAAGGGAATAGAATAGGTGGGCTGTCCAAGGATTGATTATATCCTACCCCCAAGAGAACAATCCAGAAATGAGAATATAATTTTTCTTGCATTTCAATAGTACTTCGAAAACTGCAAATACTCTCTGAGAAATTACATATGTTTCTCAAAAAACGGAAGCAAATCCTCAACCACTGACTTAAGTGGCATGGTGTGCCCCCATAATATTGTAGTAGGATCCTCATATTGTGGACACATTATCAAAGGACAAAATATTGAAAGGAATGTAAGTATAGATTTTCTACACCTAACTTCACATATATGTAACCTGACTACACACACACACACACACACACATACATACATAAATACATACTTACGTACATACATACATACATACATATTCAATGAAAAAATACAAAGTTTAAGGATAAGTTATAGTTAGGAAAAAGTAATCATAATTTGTATACAAAACCAAGTTAAAGTTAAACATTAGAAATTCTAAAGGTATAGTTGTAACTTAAATTTATAATTTGCACCCCACCCAAAACTTACTGTGACTTGCATACAACTATACACAGTGTTGTGAACTCAGTAGCCAAACTACATGAACTTTAATTCGCACCTTTACCATGCACAGTCCTCACATAAATCATATTTCTTGAATGTTCATATGAATTATATGAACAAACTTGCTACAAATTATGTAATATGAAAGGGTATATGCTGTGCATGGGGAATGCACAAGTTATATTTCTGTAGTCTGTATAGTAAGTTCTCAACACTGTGTACAGAGGTGTGTGAATCATGGTAAGTTTTGAGTGGGGCACAAATTATAATTTTAAGGTATAACTATAACTTTAGAAGTTCTAATGTGTGTGTAGTTTAAGCTGGTTTTATATGGTGTTTTTGTACAGTGGAGTGGTGTGTTGTAGAGTGGAGTGGAGCGACATAAAGAGGAGTGCCGTAGAATGGAGTGGCATGTTGTACAGTGAAATGGCACGTTGGTCAGTGTAGTGGCATGTCAGAAAGTGGTGTGGCATACAGTGTTGCGGAACCGTATAGTGTGGCAACATATGCTAAAGTGGAGTGATGTGTCATGGAGTAGAGTGACGTGTTGTACAATGGAGAAGAGTGGACTTGCCTAGAAAGGAGTCGCATAGAGGGGAGTGTTGTACAATGTCGTGTTGTAGAGTGTTGTGGCTTAGAGGCCCCCATTACAACCCTGGCGGTAAATACCACTTACCACCATGCCGACGGTCGGCAAGATACCGTGCCCGCGGCGGTAATCCGCCACGGGTATTATGAACCACACAGAGAATACCGCCACAATACAGACACCCAGACAAGTCCGCCAAACCAAAGGTCAGTGATAAAATGGTGATAGCAAAACCCACACCGTCACGCCAACAGGAATACACCCACAGTATCACGACCCACGAATCAACGCAGCGGTCTTTCAACCGCGGTAAACCATTGGCTGTACACACCGCAACGCTCAAAATACACACACACTTACAAAACCACACCACCCTGGACAATTCAAAATACACACACCTGCCACACATACACACACCACACCCACACACTCACACCACTATAAAACACACACCTACACTACCCACAACCCCTTACAATGAAAAAAAGAGACTAAGCACAGAGAGACATGCAAGGAGCACACACTTAATCAGAGGCACAGAACACCATCACTCATACATCATCCACGCACATCACAGTATACACCCCAACACATCACCCCACACATCACCTCACACATATCACTCACACCACATCCATGGAACCCCAAAGACACCCCAGGATTTTTGAGGAGGAGCTAATGGTGGAGGAAATCATCCAGGTAGAGCCACAGCTATTCGGATCACAGGTGCAGCAGACGTCCATTGCTAGGAAGATGGAGCTATGGCGGAGAATCGTGGACAAGGTCAATGCCGTGGAACAGCATCCAAGAACCAGGGATGACATCAGAAAGAGGTGGAACAACCTACGAAGGAAGGTGCGTTCCATGGTTTCAAGACACCAGATAGCTGTACAGAGGACTGTCGTCGGACCCCCACCTCCTCCCCCACAACTAACAACATGGGAGAAGCAAGTCTTGGCGATCATGCATCCTGAGGGCCTTGCAAGAGTAGCAGGAGGGCTGGACTCTGGTAAGTCAAATCTTTACCATTATACCCCCCACCCTACCTGCATGCCATCACATACCCCCAACCGTACCCTCACTCCCATCACTCCATCACGTCACATATACCCCACCATCACAACCCACCCATCCCAATACCAAGCACTGCATGCAACAACAATGCATGGACACCCATCACCAACGCACGTCCACAACAACAGATGCCCACACAGACCACAAACCAAATATCACACCAGGACCAAGACAAGAATGCAATCACTTGAGTACAGGGTCACTCACCCATTGCACATGATAGCACACACAGATGCAATAATCATGCCTTTACACCCCTGCAGGACCCCAATCCAACATCACCGCTCAGGAGGTACCAGACATGTCCAGTCCCCCCACAGAAGAGACCAACAGTGAAGTCAGCAGCTCTGCACAACTGGATCAAGATGGCCAGCCTGGCCCATCAGGGACCTCGGGACAGTCGGTTCCCCTGACACTGGCACAAGCCACCACAGAGCTTCCCCCCTCAGGAAACACCAGCACAGCACCCACCCAGCTGGCTCATCCCTCTGTCCCCAGGACACGTCAATCAGCAGTGTAGCCACCACTACAGGGAACCCAGGCTAACCCACCAACCCAAGAAAATCAGGGACCTGGGGCAGTGGCAGTGGGCACACAGTTCAGGGGACAGCGGCTCAGGAAAACAGGGAAACTGGGAGGACTGCTGTGTGACAGGGGGAGGACAGGCCCAGGAAACCCACTCTCCACGAGGCCCTCTCCAACATCATGGGAGCTTACAATCATTCCCAGGAGACAATGGCAACGGTACTGGTCAAGTTTCAGGAGACCCAGCGGCTGCAGGAGGAACAGTATTTGGGGTTCAGGGAGGAACTCAAATCCATCAATACCACCCTGGGCACCATTGTAGGGGTGCTGAAGGAACTCGTGAACACCAGGAGGGACACTGTGGCACAAGAAGGGGCCCCTGACACTAGCCTGGACGACCACCTACGCCGGCGCTAGTAGACAGGAGGCACCGCCACAGGAACTCAACACCAGAACCCCACCCCCTGCAGATGGAGAACCACCCCGCAAACTGTCCCTGAGATCCAGGAACAAGACAGAGAACATTGCCAAGACACCCACCAGGAAATGAGACCCCCCTGAATGTCACCCTTATGTCCCAATTTGTCACCCTGTCCATCCTAAAACTGCCATTGATCCACTTCCTATGTCCCTTTGGACAATGCACCTGTGAAACAAATAGACTGGACTCTGCCATGGACATTCCTCCACCATCACCCCTGCCTATTTTACAACCCCCTCCACTTATTTGCACAGAAATAAATACACTTCTATCACAAAACAATCTGGAGTCAGTCTGTGCTTTCACAAACATGTAGTTGCAATAACCATGGAATATAGCAATGTCAATGTAATTGTTCACATACCGATGTAACACAGCTGTAGGGCTGGAGGAAATATAGCAGAGGGCACAAAGTGGGACCCACATCTGTGAAATGGAAAGGCAAAGTGACATGTCAGGGTCCATAAACTGAGTGAAAATGACAGACTTATGCTAGCTCCAACAATTGTATGAGATGTGGGAGGCAGTGACATCTTCTTACCTGTGTCTCACTGGAAGTATTGCATGCTTATGTTGTTTCTGTTGTCGATATCCTCTTCTTTTGCCTCCTCTTCTTCACTGTCCACAGGCTCCACAGCTGCCACAACACCTCCTTCAGGACCATCCTCCTGCAGAAAAGGCACCTGTCATCGCAAAGCCAAGTTGTGCAGCATACAGTAGGCCACGATGATCTGGCATTTGGTGAGTAGAATAGGGAACCACCCGTCATATGTAGGCATCTGAACCTTGGCTTCAGGAGGCCGAAGGTGCGTTCAATCACTCTCCTAGTTCGCCCATGTGCCTCATTGTAGCGTTTCTCTGCACTTGTCCTGGGATTTCTCACTGGGGTCAGTAGCCGTGACAGGTTGGGGTAACCAGAGTCACCTGCAAATGTTGAGGGACAACTGTTAGACACACACTAACCCGTAGGGACAACCCCATACCCAGACAACTATTCACACTGTATAGGGTCCTTGTCCTCACTTATTAGCCACACACGGGGCCTCTGGAGTTGCCCCATCACATAAGGGATGCTGCTATTCCTCAGAATGTAAGCGTCATGCAGTGAGCCAGGAAATTTGGCATTCACATGGGAGATGTACTGGTCGGCCAAACACACCATCTGCACATTCATTGAATGGTAGCTCTTCTGGTTTCTGTACACCTGTTCACTCCTGCGGGGGGTACCAAGGCCACATGTGTACCATCAGTGGCACCAATGATGTTGGGGATATGTCCCAGGACATAGAAGTCACCTTTCACTGTGGGTAAATCCTCCACCTGAGGGAACACGATGTAGCTGCTCATGTGTTAGGACGTCCGGACCCTGGGGGTCCACCACAGACAGAGCACCCACTGCCGGAAAAGATGGGAGGACCTTCGCCGCTGGAGCAAGAAGATGGCGGAGGCCCAGCTGGGGATGGCCTCCCAACGTGGGAGGGGTGCCCATCGCACCATGACCCCCCTGATGTTCCGGATCCTGGCGGTGGTGTATCTGGAGTTGGATGGGCGCTTGAGGGCATCACAGCAGCCACAAGAGGGTGAGTACACTATCATTCAGCTGACTCTGTGCGCATTACGAGGTGTCTGGGTGAGGGAGGTGGGCAGTGGGTTCCCCTAGGCCAGGGCGATCTTGGTAGGCAAGGTCCCTTGTGAGGCAGGCTCAGTGGCACCCCAACCCCACTAGTGGTTAGTGCCATCTACACCTAGTTAGGCTTCTGTGACTTCCATGTGTGCAGCAATCAGGCTTAGGCCTTGTACCCTAAGGGCATGTGATTAATCTAGGAACTATAAGTGCATGGCGCAGTGCAGAGGGCTGCTGTGTCTGTAGTGTCCGCCAACGGTAGTGGTGTTGCATGCACTGAACATGTCTTTCTTCTGTCTTCCCCCCCTTTTTGTGGTCTCCCTGTTCTTGTGTGCAATAGCATCATCAGGTGGAGGAGCATTGGCACCGGAGCAGGAGGGAGCTGCATCCCACTTGGCCCTGGAGGGTGAAACAACGGAGTCTGAAGCAACCAGTGGGACAGAGGGGAGCTCCACGGTGGGGGCAGGAGCAGACAGCAGTGACAGCGACTCCTCCTCTGATTGGAGCTCCCTTGCGGTGGCGGGCCCCTCTGTGCCCCCTGCATCAATAGGTACAGCCGCCACCCCCCCTACCAGAACCACCCTCCCAGCAGCCCCTCAGCGTGTTTCCCTTGCCCGCTCCCCCAGGAGGGTGGGCATCTCCTTTGCCGCAGTCACCTCAGGCCCTGCCCCAGTCAGCCCTGCTGCCCTCAGTGAGGAGGCTTGTGACCTCCTGAGATCCCTCACTGTTGGGCAGTCTACCATTCTGAATGCCACCCAGGGTGTTGAGAGGCATTTGCAAAAAACAAATGCATACCTGGAGGGCATTCATTCTGGCCAGGCAGCCCAACAGAGAGCATTTCAGCACTGATGGCAGCCATTGTCCCTGTGTCCAGCCTCCCCCTTCCAACTTCCTCCACCCAGACCCAATCCCCTGTACCTCAGCCTATCCCAAGCACACCATCAGACCAGCATGCACACACATCAATACACAAGGGTGGCTCAGGCAAACATAAGCACCACCCATCCCACAGGCACTCACACAAGCATCAGACCCATGCACACTTACCAACATCCACTGCCTCCACTGTGTCCCCCTCCTCCTCATCTCCCTCCTCCCTCCCATCACCAGCATGCCCATCATCACACACCGCTCACGTGCACTCACCACCCCCACTACCATTCACACATCCCCTGTGTCCTCTCCCAGTGTGTCTGTAAGCCCTCATCCCAAAGTACACAAACGCAGGCACACACCCACCCAACAGCGATCCACCTCACAAAGGCCTCCAGCCCATGCACCTTCACCCAAATTCAGCAGACGTAAACCTCCTACAACCACTACCTCTTCCTCCACTCCCAAACCCCGTCCATCTACCCGTCCTAGTGTGTCTAAAAAACTTTTCCTGGCTAATATTGACCTCTTCTGATGGATACAACTACCTGTGGATTCCTCACCTTATGAATTCGTCCTTGCGCCAGCATCCGACGGAAAGACTTCTTCCTAGCTGTCCACGTCGACGAGGACGTCATAATGGCACGGGTCCACGTGACTCCGTCTGACGTCACCGTGCCCATAGAAGGTCCTCGTCGGCGTGCTGACGTCAGTTTTTCTTTTTTCCGTGCCTTCGACGCCAACGGTTTTTCTTCCTGTCTCGTTGATTACTGTTGCGTTTTTTGTGGTTACAATGTCTCCTCCAAAGAAGTCCAGTTTTAAGCCATGTAGGGAATGTGGAGGTCGGATATCAGTGACCGATCCACATTGGGATTGCATCTGGTGCCTTAGCTCTGAGCACGACGTTAAAGGGTGTAGGTCGTGCCAGATCATGAACCCTGAGGCTCTAAAAGAGTGAGAGGCGAAGCTTTTTATGGCAAAAGCCAAGAAGAAGGGCCATAAGAGAGATTCCTCCCATGCTTCACCAAAGAAGCATAAGAAGCGGCGTCACCATGATTCACAGCGCCGTCATGACTCTCAGCGCTAGTCTGAGCGGAGCCGATCGAGGTCGAGGTCTCCGTCTTCTTGACGCCAAAAGACATGGGAGATGAGCCCTACTGTGACACCTCAACCCAGGAGTCCGGAGTTATCTCTGGCGCCGTCGGTCTTTGAGGTGTCTCATCATAGTCCTCAGTTTTCGCCGGCGTCGCAGGAGCCTGATGTACAGCAGGTTCAAGGACAGTCCTCTACTCTGCAATATCCTGCTTTCCCGGCTCCAGGGGCAGATCCGGCTGCTTTTTTTAATGCAATGTATGCCGTTTTCCAGTCCATGGCTCCTGCTGGTGCACCGGTGGGTCCCTGTGGGCCATTGGCATTTGATTTGGGCTCTCCGGCGCCGTATAAGGCGGCTCCATTTATGCCTTTTTGCCCTGCTGAGAGCGTCTGATCGGCACCGAGGATGTCTCCTCGTGGGAGATCTTTACCAGCTCTGTCTGTGGCTCCTCCATTGCATCAGCCGACGCCATGGCCGCGCCATTCGACGTCAATGATGTCTCCTTCCCGGCCAACCCCATCGCCTTCCTGCCAGCCGACTCCGCAGAGGACGTCATTGGAGTCTGTGTCGACGCCGGCGCCGGGTGATGCTAGGAGTCATCCATCTCTTCCTGTGCCCTACCGGGATTCAAAGTCTTCGCCGTTGATGGATTTGTTATCGACGCCGACTTTGGAAACACGCCTTCGGTCTTGAAGAAAGGCTTTACGACTTCTGGAAAAGCAAGAGTACAGGCAGTTGGAGGAGGGTGAAATTGGGCCTGTGATGAGTACCAAGGTCTGGCATCTGCAAGTGGCCTGGATACTTCCCCGGAGTGGGACATTGCATCTCTGGGGGAGTTTACAGAGGAGGCAGCATCCTTCCATATGGTGATCAGGAAAGCAGCAGAGTTTCTAGACTTGCCCTTGTCCGTGGCGGAGGTGAAAACCAACATGCTGACTGAGGTGTTGCACCCTTCTGCGTCCAGTGCAGATCCTTTGCTACTCTTCAATGAGGCTTTGACTGAGCCCATTTTGGATTTGTGGAGGAAGCTGGTTACGACTCCTGCAGTGAACAGGGCAGTAGCGAGGAGGCATAGAGGCGCACCCGGAGATCCGGTTTTCCTGTCACGTCATCCGACTCCTGAAAGCTTAGTAGTCCAGGCGTCTTGCTCCGCGAAGTCTGCTCCTGGAACATTCCCTGTGGTTCCAACTGATAGGGAGTCCAAGAGGATGGAGCAGTCTTCTAAGAAGATCTTTTCATCCTGTAGCATGGCGCTCAAGGCTGCAAATTCTACCTGTGTGCTGGGCAGGTATGTCCACGCCCTTATGGACTCTGCTAAGGAGATGGTCAGGGATCTACGTAGGAGGTACAGAGGCCCTTTGGGTCTCTTCTTTCGGATGCGCAGGCGGCTGCATAATAGATTATACAGTCTGGCCTAGACACGTCTGATTAGGTAGCCCGGGCCATGGGAACATCTGTGGCTACTAGGAGGCACGCCTGGTTGAGGTCCTCTGGGTTTTCCTCGGACGTTCAAACCACCTTGTTGGATCTGCCATTCGATGGTGAAAAGCTGTTTGGAGAGAAGGCGGATTCTGCCCTTGAAAGGTTTAAAGACAATCGGGCAACAGCTAAGTCTTTGGGCTTACAGACTACCACTGCTACATCTCATAGACCTTTTTGCAGATTCAGGGGGTTCGCATGTGGTTCTGCCTTTCGGAGGTCCCAATACTTGGCCCAACAACCTGCCAATCCGCCCTATCGTGCCTTTAGAGGGCGCGATAGGGGTAGAGCTAGAGGTGCAGTCCAGCAGCCTTCATCTTCATCCTCCTCAGAAGCAGCCCTAGTTTTCCCCACTTTATCGTTCATACCTCTCCTGTAGGGTGAAGGTTGAGTCTTTTTCAACACAAGTGGGAGTCGATAACAACGGACTCTTGGGTGTTAAGGATTGTGGAAAAAGGATATGCTCTCCCATTTCAGGAGTCCCCTCCTCCCTTCCCCCCCGTCCCTCATTTTGTTCAGAAGACCATCTTCTGTTGTTACAGCAGGAAGTTCTGGCCATGTTATCAAAGGGCGCGATAGATTTGATGCTGGTGCAGGAAAGGGGTCAGGGGTGTTACTCAAGATATTTCCTGATTCCCAAAGCGGACGGTCGTCTAAGACCGATCCTGGACTTGAGGATTTTGAATTTGTTCCTCAAACAGGAGAAATTCAAAATGCTGACCCTAGCGCAGGTGCTATTGGCGTTGAACGAAGGAGACTGGATGGTGTTTGTCGACTTGCAGGATGCGTACTTTCATATTCCGATAATCAAGTCGCTCAGGAAGTATCTCTGGTTTGTGGTGGGGTTGCAACACTATCAGTTTACGGTCCTTCCGTTTGGACTTATTTTAGCACCTCGAGTTTTTACGAAGGTGATGGCAGTGGTTGCAGCACATCTCAGAAGGAAGGGAGTAGTGGTATTTCCCTACCTGGACGATTAGTTGATCAAAGCCAAGTCTCCAGAGCTTGTGTTGTCTCACCTGCGAATGACAACCCAGTTGTTGTTCGATCTGGGTTTTTCAGTAAATGTACCCAAATCTCACCTGGAGCCCTCTCAACGCCTCCTGTTCATAGGGGCAGTATTGGACACAACATTGTTTTGGGCCTACCCCCCGCCTCAGCGGGTTCTGGACATTCAGGCGCTGATTCCAATGTTTCAGAATGGAGCGGCAGTTCCAGTCCTCAAAGTCTTACGCCTGCTAGGTCTGTTTGCTTCTTGCATTCTGTTGTTCACTCACGCACGCTGGCATATGAGGGATCTTCAGTGGTGCCTCTGCAGGCAGTGGTTCCAGCACAAAGGAGATCTCGGGGATTCGATAAGGATCTCCAGGGACACTGCGGCGGATCTTTGTTGGTGGATAGTGGACGGCAACCTTTCCCAAGGAAAACCATTTTCGCTACCACCTCCTGTGACCACAGTGTTATCGGATGCTTCCACTCTAGGATGGGGAGCTCATCTGGGGGACCTGGAGATCATGGGTTATTGGTCTCCAGCGGAACAGATGTTACGCATCAATCTGTTGGAGTTGCGGACAATACGTTTGGCACTCAAGGCCTTCCTCCCTTCCCTTCGTGGTCAGTCGGTTCAGGTCCTGACGGACAACACTACCGCGATGTGGTACATAAACAAGCAGGGAGGAGTAGGGTCGTACCTTCTCTGCAGAGAGGCTCTGCGACTCTGGTCCTGGGTTCAGGACCATCAAATTTGCTTAATAGCAAATCATTTGGCCGGAGCTCTGAATGTACGTGCGGACGGTCTCAGTCGTCACTACTCAGTAGATCACGAGTGGCGTCTCCATCCGGACCTGGTCCTCTACATCTTCGGGATGTGGGGTACGCCTCAGGTGGATCTATTCGCCACTCGGGAGAACGCAAGGAGCGTTGGGGGACGCGTTTCAGATGTCCTGGAGCGGCCAGTTGCTTTACACGTTTCCCCCCATATCCTTGATTCCTCGGGTTCTGA
This sequence comes from Pleurodeles waltl, assembly GCF_031143425.1. Classification (NCBI taxonomy): domain Eukaryota; kingdom Metazoa; phylum Chordata; class Amphibia; order Caudata; family Salamandridae; genus Pleurodeles; species Pleurodeles waltl. Next base: position 354,097,257 of record NC_090437.1, on the reverse strand, counting down.
GGAAGGTTCGTCAAGACCAGGCCCTAGTCATCTTGGTGGCACCGGATTGGCCGAGAAGGGTGTGGTACACAGACCTACTTCAACTCTCTCAGTGCCCTCCGCTCCGTCTCCCACTCAGGGCATACCTCCTCTCACAGGGGCAGGTTCTACACCCCCACCTCCAGAGCCTGCACCTACATGCCTGGAGATTGAACGGAGCAACCTGAGTTCCTTTTCTCTCCCACCGGATGTAGTGGATGTTATTCTATCGTCCAGACGACACTCCAATAAATCCATTTATGCCGGTAGGTGGGCAAAATTTGTGGTTTGGTGAGGAGAGAATCAAAAAGATCCCTTAAAGGCCCACCTTTCAGATGTTCTTTTGTTTGCTCTTGATTTAGCAAAGAAAGGCTGTGCGGTAGCTACAGTTAAAGGCTATTTGGCGGCTCTGTCGGCTTTTCTTTGCCTTCCGGACCAGCCTTCTTTATTCAAATCTCTGATTGTAAATAGGTTCATTAAGGGATTAGTTAATAAGTTTCCACCCACGCCCTTTCACATGCCTCAGTGGGACCTGAATCTGGTATTGACATTTCTGATGGGTTCGCCTTTCGAGCCTTTGCATTCATGCCCGTTAAGATACTTAGTTCTAAAGACTGTTTTCTTGATTGCAATTACATCTGCTAGAAGGGTTGGGGAGCTTCAAGCCCTTTCTGTTAAACCCCCATTTACCATGATTTTCCCTGATAAAGTGGTGCTGAAATCCAGGGCAGCTTTTCTGCCAAAAGTTGTCACTCCTTTTCATATGGGACAGACTATTACCCTTCCCTCATTCTACCCTCCTCTCCACCCCTCTAAGGATGAAGAGAGACTCCATTGATTGGACCCTAAGAGGGCTCTTAGTTTCTACATGGAGAAAACAAAAGACTTTCGTCTCGATGATCAGCTGTTCGTAGGGTATGTTGGACAGCAGAAGGGCAGAGCGGTCGAGAAACGAACAATCTCCAGGTGGGTCATCCTGTGTATAAAAGTTTGTTACTCTCTGGCGAAGAAAGTTCCCCCTGAGAGTATCAGGGCCCATTCCACTAGGGCTAAGTGCAACTTCGGCCCTAGCAAGAGGAGTTCCATTAGTGGACATTTTTAAGGCGGCAACTTGGGCGTCCCTCCATACCTTCGCAAAACATTACTGTTTGGATTCTGAGGTGAGGAGGGACGGCCATTTTGCTCGCTCGGTATTGCAAGATTTCTTGGTGTAGTCAGGCGGGCACCCACCACCGAGTGCGGTACTGCTTTAGGACTCTATTCATAAGGTGAGGAATCCACAGGTAGTTGTATCCATCAGAAGAACAAGTTACTTACCTTCGGCAACGCTTTTTCTGGTGGATACACTAGCTACCTGTGGATTCCTCACGGTCCCTCCCGCCTCCCCGTTGCCTGCCTGATTGCACAGATATCTTGCAAAAGTTTATATTTGTTTATGTATATATATATATGTATTTATGGGTGTAATCTAATACTTGTATTTCATGTAAACATATGCAATTATGGGAAGTGTTCTTGTGTATATGTATTTTTCTTTATGTTTTTTATGGGTCGGTTCTCACCTGTTCGCCTCAAAGGCACGAAAAAGATGAGGTGAAACTGACGTCAGCACGCCGACGAGGACCTCTTATTGGCACAGTGACGTCAGACAGAGTCACGTGGAGCCGTGCCATTATGGCGTCCTCGTCGACGTGGACAGCAAGGAAGAAGACTTTCCGTCGGATGCTGGCGCAAGGACGAATTCATAAGGTGAGGAATCCACAGGTAGCTAGTGTATCCACCAGAAAAAGCGTTACCGAAGGTAAGTAACTTGTTCTTCCCTACACCTCCCCCTGTCCTTCCCCTAGGGCCAGGCTTTCAGGTCCCAGCCCCTCAGCCACCACATCCCCAGGCACAGTGGTGCCAGCAACTGCGGGGTCATGGAGTGCGCCAACCATCAGGGCTGCCAGTGTACCACGGAGCAAGGGCAAGGACATTCCGCTACCTGCCAAGGTGAAAAAGGTGCCCGCATCCCGGAGGGAGAAGTCGAAAACACCTGCCACCAAGGGGTCAGGGTAAACAAAAGGGGATAGTGGCAAGACAGCTGTGCCACCATCAAAGGTGGGGAAGGGTCAAAAACTGAAGGGCAGGTCAGGAGAGAGCATGGAGGCACCGACTGAGGGACCAGTGTCACACCTTCTGTCCACGTCGCTGCCAACCTGTACGGCGGAGAACACCGCCACCTGCACCGCCACCTGCACCACCACCTGCACCGCCACAGACCCCGCCGCCAGCACCGCCACCACAGACCCCGCAGCCTGCACCGCCGCCACCGACCCCGCAGCCAGAACCACTGCCACAGACCCTGCAGCCAGCACCACCGCCACAGACCCCGCCACCAGCACCACCACCACAGACCCCGCCGCAAGCACCGCCAGCGGCCCGGGGGCATCCTCAGCCAGTGGCACCACCGCAGACATGGCTACCATCCCCACTGGTCAGTCGTCCGAGGCTGGTGGTGAGTTCTAGGACCCTGGCCAGTTTCCATGAAGTATCACTGTCATCACAGTTGTCACCTGCATATGGAATGCGAAGCCGCAGCAGTGTGGGGTATGTCGCTGCCTCCATGGCGTATCATGCTACCTGTACCTCGGCAATCTTGTGGCACACACACCCAGGTGAGGGAATTGTACCAGCCACACTGCACCTGGAGCATTCTGGGCACCAGGCCCCCCCCCAGAACCAATGGAGAGATACATCCACTACCTCAGTCCTTGGCAGGATGAAGCACTCTGGACACAAAGCCCCCTCCAGAACCAGTGGAGAAAGGCATCCACTACCTCAGTCCTTGGCAAGATGAAGCACTCTGGGCACAAAGCCCCCTCCAGAACCAGTGGAGAAAGGCATCCACTACCTCAGTCCTTGGCAGGATGAAGCATTCTGGGCACAAAGCCCCCTCCAGAACCAGTGGAGTATCTCATCCACTACCTCAGTCCTTGACATGACGAAGCGCTCTGGGCACAAAGCCCCCTCCAAAACAAGTGGAGAAAGGCATCCAGTACCTCAGTCCTTGGCAGGATGAAGCACTCTGGGTACAAAGCCCTCTCCAGAACCAGTGGAGTATCTCATCCACTACCTCAGTCCTTGACATGACGAAGCGCTCTGGGCACAAAGCCCCCTCCAAAACAAGTGGAGAAAGGCATCCAGTACCTCAGTCCTTGGCAGGATGAAGCACTCGCGGCACAAAGCTCTCTCCAGAACCAGTGGAGTATCTCATCCACTACCTCAGTCCTTGGCAGAATGAAGCACTCTGGGCACAAAGCCCCCTACAGAACCAGTGGAGAAAGGCATCCACTACCTCAGTCCTTGGCAGGATGAAGCACTCTGGGCACAAAGCCCAAGGAAGCACTCTGGGCACAAAGCCCCCTCCAGAACCAGTGGAGAAAGGCATCCACTACCTCAGTCCTTGGCAGGATGAAGCACTCTGGGCACAAAGCCCCCTCCAGAACCAGTGGAGAAAGGCATCCACTACCTCAGTCCTTGGCAGGATGAAGCACTCTAGGCACAAAGCCCCCTCCAGAACCAGTGGAGTATCTCATCCACTATCTCAGTCCTTGGCAGGATGAAGCACTCGCGGCACAAAGCCCCCTCCGGAACCAGTGGAGACTGTTATCCACTTGAGAGACTGTGGCTTTGTACTCCCCAGGATAAAGCAGTGGGCAAACCACCCACTGAAAAGACTTGAGAGACTGTGGCTTTGCATTCCCCAGGATAAAGCAGTGGGCAAACCACCCACTGGAGAGACTTGAGAGACTGTGGCTTTGCACTCCCCAGGATTAAGCAGTGGGCAAACCACCCACTGAAAAGACTTGAGAGACTGTGGCTTTGCACTCCCCAGGATAAAGCAGTGGGCAAACCACCCACTGGAGAGACTTGAGAGACTGTGGATTTGCACTCCCCAGGATACATCAATGGGCATGGAGCCCCCTCGTGGAGCAGTGGCGCTGTGCGTTCATCAGGCTGAGGTGCCCCCCATGCCCCTCCCCCTGAGGTGCCTGTATATTTTCTATGTGATGCCCCTCCAGTGTTCTCTCCGTTTGGAGTCAGGTATTATGTGTGGGCCTCGCCCATGCATTTTGGGCCCAGTGGTCCACGGACAATGATTGGTGCACTATCCGGACTTTTGTAGATACTGGATTTTGACTTTTGACTAATGGATTTTTATTGATTACAATTGTGACAATCATTTCCTTTTGTCCTTGCGTTATTCAAGGGGGGGTGTATATGTAATGTTGCAGCATGTATTTGTGTGTATGGTGTTGTGGATGTTGCGTATTGCATGTGTGTGTCACTCTCTTTTCCCTCCCCACTCCCCTGTGTTGTAGGTGCAGTACTTTCCGTGGTTGACGCAGCCGTCGTTGGAGCTCCTGATAGAGAAGCAGGAAGACCATCGCCGGTAGGATCTGCAATTCGTGCTCCATGGTGTCCTGGTTCCTCGTGGGGTGTGGAGAGGTGAGTGTTTTCCCTTCTGTGTACTGTTTCCGCCGTGTTTTTATTTACGTTGGTTCCGCCCTTGAAAAGGTGGCGGATAGCCGTATTGTGATAGGGTGGGCGGTACATTGTCTTCCGGCTGTTTGTTGGCAGTGTGCGCCGCGCTGCTTGTTTGTACCGCCGTGGCAGTCGGAGTGTTAAAGTGGCTGTCTATGTTGGCGGTTTCCGCCACAGTCGTAATCCCATTTTTTTCCCGCCGGCCTGTTGGCGGTATTACCGCCCCTTTAACACCGACCGCCAGGGTTGTAATGAGGGCCAGAGTGTCTTAGAATGGAGGGGCTTAGGGTGGAATGGTGTAGAGCACAGTGACAAATCAGAGATTGGAATGTCATGTCGTACAGTGCAGTGGCGTGGAGTGTCTTGGAGTGGTGTGTTATACAGTGGAGTTGCATGTTGTAGAGTATCTTTTGTCACATATAATTATTTCTTATTTCAAATAAGCACTCAAATAAGCCGGAAGCGCGCCGGAGGCAAGCCCCTCTGCGCCTGTCCGCACCTGGACCGCGCCCAGCACCAGTTCCCCTGGTCCCCCTAGCCAAGACCCCCCCAGACAACACTACTCCTCACACACTCTCCACTCCCTCAACCCAGGACCATGCCCCCCTGCACCCAAACCAGCCCCACACACACACAGGGTCCCTTCACCTTCTACGCCTGACTATTCTCCTGCTCCACCTCTCACACCTCCAACACCCACGCACCCCACACCATCCCCAACGCCCCAACACCAAACACAACAACCAAACCACAAGAAACTCCCGCGCAGCCCCCACACACACCAACTGGCCCCACCACAAAAAAACCGACATCCTGAGCACACCCCACGTCAACACCACCACAACCCACAGCAATACCACGAGCACCCACACCAACACTATCACACAACACAACAACAACACCCCCCGCAACCACCTCAACTGCTTGCTCATAAAGACCCACTCCCTAAACAAACATGCCATAGAACTCTGGGACCTCATCACATCACACTCTCCTGACATCATCTTCCTCACGGAAACCTGGACAAACCACTCATCTGAGCCCGACATAGCTACAGCCACCCCTGAGGGCTTCAAACTCCAACGCAAAGACCGCCTTAACAAACCAGGAGGTGGCATCGCCATCCTGCACAAAGACACCATTAAGGTCACCACCAACACCCACGACACCCTCAACAACACAGAACACATGCACTTCCTAATCCACACAAACAACAACACCACCCTCAGAGGTACACTCGTATACAGACCCCCTGGGCCACGCCCCCCTTCTGTGACACCATCGCTGACACCATCAGCCAGCACGCCGTCATCTCCACAGACTACATCCTCCTCAGCGATTTCAACTTTCACCTGGAGAACCCCCACAACCACAACTCCTCTTCTCTCCTAGACAACCTCGGACTCAAACAACTGGTCACAGCACCCACCCACTCAGCAGGACACACACTTGATGCAATCTTCACTTCGAGCCAACACATAACCTACACCCACACCACCGAACTCCACTGGACCGCCCACCACTGCTTCCACTTCTCCTTCGCCAAACCCCCTCCCACACACCACCACCAAACCACTACCACCTACTGCATGTGGGACAAGATCCCCTCAGAACGCCTGAACTCCCAACTGGCACAGAACCCCCCGCCCGACACCAACGACCCCAACACTGTGGCGCATATCCTCACAAAATGGATCACTACCTGCGCAGACTCACTCGCCCCCTCAGAAAAAACACTACCACCCGCAACATCAAGAACGTCCCATGGTTCACTTCTGAACTCCAAGATTCCAAGCACAAATGCCGAAAAGCGGAGAAAGCCTGGCGACAAGAACCCTCTACCGCTAACTTCTCCACCCTCAAAACCTCCACTCGCAATCACCACCAACTCATATGCACCACTAAAAGGGCACACTACAAGGAACGCATGGACAACAACTCCCAAAACAGCAAAGAACTCTTTACCATCATCAAAGAGCTCTCCAAACCCAACGCCGGCAACTTAGAGCCCACGCACACACAAACCCTCTGCAACTCCCTCTCAAACCACTTCCACTGCAAAATCCTGGACATACACAACAGCTTCATACCACACACATCCACCACACACACCCCCACCCGTCCAACACAGACCCCCCTCACACCCCTCCCAGCCTACTCACCACCTGGGCCCCAACCACCGACAAAGAAACAGAAAAAACAATGAATTCCATCCACTCTGGATCACCCTCTGACCCCTGCCCCCAACGGATCTACAACAAAGCCAGCCCAACCATCGCCCCCAAGCTCCGAGACATAATCAACAGCTCATTCGACACCGCCACCTTCCCAGACCCCTGGAAGCACGCGGATGTCACCGCACTCCTAAAAAAGCCCAAAGCTGACCCAGACGACCTCTCCAACTACCGCCCCATCTCTCTCCTCCCTTTCCCCGCCAAGTTTGCTGAGAAACTAGTGAACGCTCGTCTATCCCACTTCCTCGAGAAAAAACAAACACTTGACCCCTCCCAATCTGGGTTCCGCAAGAACCACAGCATGGAAACCGCCCTCATCGCATGCACTGACGACATCAGAACCAGAGTTGACAAGAGCAAGACCGTCGAACTCATACTCCTAGACCTCTCCACAGCCTTTGACACTGTCTGCCACCACACACTCCTAACACGCCTCCACAATTCTGGGATTTGACACAAAACCCTAGACTGGCTCACCTCCTTCCTCACCGGTAGAACCCAAATAGTCCGCCTCCCACCCTTCCAATCCACTGCCACCAAAATCATCTGCGGAGTCCCCCAAGGATCCTCTCTCAGCCCCACACTCTTCCACATTTACATGATCCCACTAGCCAACATCCTCCAACCACACGGAATCACCATTCTCTCCTACGCAGATGACACCCAACTCATCTTCTCCCTCACCCGCAACCCTACTCGTGCCAAAACCAACCTCCACGCTGCACTACTTGACACCGCCGCCTGGATGACGGCTAGCCAACTCAAGCTCAACTCCAACAAAACCGAGATCATCATTTTCCATATGGGACGCCTCCTGGTGGCCCACCCCCCTAGGCCCTGCACTTACCCCCGCAAACCATGCACACAACCTTGGCATCATCGTGGACCCCTCCCTCTCCATGACACAGCAAATCAACGCTGTCACCTCCTCCTGTTTCAACACACTCCGCATGCTGAAAAAACCTTCAAATGGATTCCCACAGGGACCAGAAAGACTATCACCCACGCACTCATCAGCATCAGGCTAGCCTATGGTAACGCCCTCTATGCCGGCACCACACTCAAACTCAAGCGCAAACTCCAGAGAATCCAGTATACAGCCGCGCGCCTCATCCTGGACCTCCCCCACCATGAACACATCTCACCACACATCAAATCCCTTCATTGGCTTCCCATAGACAAAAGGATCACCTTCAAAATCCTCATCCATGCACACAAATCCCTCCACAACACAGGCCCAACCTATCTCAACAAAAGAGTGAACTTCCACACTTCCACCCGCCACCTCCGATCCGCCGACCTCACACTCGCCACAGTCCCCTGCATCCAACGCACCACCATAGGATGCAGATCATTCTCCTATCTTGCCCCCAAGGCCTGGAACTCCCCTCCACCAACCTCCGCAAGACTCAAGACCTCCTGCTTTTCAGAAAAAACCTCAAGACATGGCTGTTCGAACAGTGATCTCCCCCCCACCAGCGCCTTGAGACCCTCACAGGTGAGTAGCGCGCTCTATACATCTCTTGATTGATTGATTGAAGAGGTACCGCAAAGTGAAGTAGCGTTTCATAAAGTAGAGTGGGTGGCGTGCATAGAATGGCGTACCACAGAGTATCCTAGAGTGTAGAGTTCAGTGGTGTAAAGTGGAGTGGCATGTCGTACAGTGGAGAGGCATGTCGTAGAGTGGAGTGGTGTGTCACAGAGTTTAGTGGCATGTCACAGAGTAGAGTGGCATGGAGTTACATAGAGTGGAATGCTATCTTATACTGTGGGGTGTCATAGAGTAAATTGTAAAGTGGAGTGGGGTATCGTAGAGTGGAGTGGCATGTCATCAAGTGTCCTTTGTCATAAATACATTTTTCCTTTTATTTCTATAGGTATCCTGGGACCTTCTGGATAGTATCAAGCAAGTACTACTGTACTCTGTGAACTTTAAAAAAAATATATAAGACAGTAAAAATAGTTTTCCCCACCTATTTGCTAAAGTGCCTCATTTGTTATTATGGATTACCAAAGTAATAATTAGATATTTTGCACATAGAAACCAACAATACAGTCAAGTGTGGTCTGCACATAAAGCTGTATTTTTATTTTCTAAGGACTTTTATTAGCCAGTGCTATTTTCAAAATATACCGTGGCCCAATATATCACTATGTTTTTGTCTCTTAGTATTAAAAAACTGCTGAACCAGTTTTGCTCAAATTAAGAACAAATGGGCTTTCCACACCATAATTTATTTTCCTGCCAAATTCTTAAAAAACTTTTAGCCATTTTGCTGCTACATCTGTAGAAAAAGTCTAGGGAAAATACATTGGTGGTAAAATGTGTTTCGGGACCCATTTACTTTTTGCACTCCCTTAAGTAATCATCACAAAACTGCATGGCCTGGCCGGGTCCGCCTCGCCCCTGCCTCTCTATTTGTGTATGGAAGTGTTGGTCCCTGGAGCATATTAAAGCCCCAGGAGGGGGAAGTCTGTGTGGCCCTCCTTTTTTTTAACTAAAGACCTGGAGAGGTGGTGGTTCCTAGGGCTCAACGAACCCAATGGAGGGGGGGTACTTGCGGCCCCCCCTTCCTTATTTAAGTAAAGCCCCGGGGAGGGCTAAAAAGAGCCCTAGAAGGGGTACCCTGTGCACCCCCTCATTCCTTTAAGAAATACCCTTATGCCCCAGGACCTGGCGCAGCCAGGGCGCTATAGTAAAAGCAAGTGTGGGAGACCTCGCTTGTTTTAAAAAAAGAAAAATTGCTGATGATTTGGAAATCCGCTGCGATTTTGAGGCAAAAGTTTTTTTTAAATGTTTTTTTACCTTGGTGGGGCCCTAACAGGACCCTAGCACCAAGGCTAGGAGATCAGGGTATTTCTACCCTGCTCCCTTTTCTTTTGTTTGTGTAGGGTGTGCATGGTGCGGGGGTGGCTGCTTAATGGGGGTAGGCCTGTGGCCAACCCACTGCTGTGCATGGCCATAGGCTGTGCGTGGCGTGGGGTTGGGCGCTTACAGGGGTAGGCCGCAGTACTTGACTGCAAGCCAGGTCCTTCGCCCAACCCCCGCTGCACATGGCCAATGGCCATGCTTGCCCCAAGTTTAGGTGCTTCTAGTTGGTTGAGTGCAGGGCCTGGCCACAGGCCAGGCCCTGTGGTCAACCCCTGCTGTGCACAACCAAAGGCCATGCGTGGCAATGGTTGGATTAAAATAAAGTCATTAAAATTACTTAACATTAAAAAAAACATGGAAATTCACTGAAAAAAACAAAGTTTGAAGGGACATTATAGTTAGGAAATAGAATTTGAAAAAAAACTAGAAATTAATTTAAAGTTTAAAGTTAGGCGCATATGCCAACCGTACAAAACCATAGAGATTCAACAGTTAGAGTTATTTTAAGTAACTATAACTCGTGCCCTAAGGTAACTATAACTCACGCCCCTCATCATGCACTGATAATTAGCCCATATATTACATCAGTCATGATATCTTCTGTGGCACCATTGAAATTATCACTGCAACATTTGCAATAACATTACTGTGGAGATGTGATTTATAGTTACCTTAGGGCACGAGCCTATGCAGTATGGGAATTTCTAGGTTCAATAACACCTTCTTTTCTGTCTTTTTTATATGCCATAATTGAGTCCTTCCCCAGCAGGCCTCACATACTTGATTTTTATGCTGCCCAGAGAATTTGCTGATGGGATACTGATTGCAAATTGAAATCTAGATAATCCTTAGTATTGTACCAGAGTTTTCTTTTGTTTTCTTCCGGCTGTTTATACTTAAGTGTGTCCATCCTCCAAGCCCTTTCTGTAGGATTCAAGAGACCTAGGTCAATCTGTAATTTGACAGGGGTGTCTTCCAAAACACAACTGATTCCAATGGTACAGTTAGAAATTCTAGAAAAGAATGCCAGTTTCCATTAGGAAGTAGTCTATTTTGGAATCTGTGCCATTTGTGGAATACTAGAAACTATAATCTTGTCTTGTAAGACAGAGAAGCCTTAAAGGGCTCAATGAGGGGTTGACATTAAGTTTTGGATAAGTCCTCTACCTAGATTGTTTCAAAGGTAATGTTACTCTGATTGATCTAGCCCTGAATCTGTTGTAAATTTCCAGACATCTCCGATCACAACTTGCCTATGACTTATTTCTGTTCAAGCTGACACCTGCGGCTTAGATGAAGCTGACTCCCTGGATGTGTTTATGAGGTGCTATGTTGGCAAAGATTTAATTCCCCTCTGGATCTTCCCAGGTTTGCAGTACTCTTGCTGATAGATATTTTTTGTGAAGGAGGACAGCAACTCCCTTCTTCCTCAAACTTCTGGTATCTGTTGCATTTGGAGCATTCTTTGTTGATGTCGGATTCTGCAATCACTTTGCCCTCCCAATCCCTACGCAGTTTATCCGTATCTGCTAATGACCCATGTGTCTCTTACATCACAGCTATATCTAAATTGAGAAGGTATTTTTTTCTTCTTAACAAAACTGGTGAGGCCATTCACATTGACTGACAAAGAGAAAGGCCCTTAGTTGTGAACATCACTAAGATATTTAACCTGATCTTGGGTCCCTCTGGAGATAGCCTATTGTGGCTTGAGGATGGGTGATTTAGCAGTGGATTTGTATGTCAGAAAAGAAATTCCAAGGGGGAACCATGAAACTGAGCCCTATTTGTAAGCACTGAATTATAGAAGCACCGTAGAGCACTAACCTCTAACTACTTTGTAAGGGTGGGAGACCCATCAGAAAGCTAGCGGGCTGCACCATAAAACAAAATGTATGGGACCAATATATCTGTTAATGATTCATCAGTAATCAAGATCATAGGCACAGCACATGGATAACATATCTTCAAGGCATCCACCATCTTCTTGTGGTGGATTGGTAGGAAATTGTGTGTCAATCTTTCAGTGGGGATCTAGATTTTTCTCTAACCTGAGGAGGGATATCTTCTTGGGGGAATTCTCTGTTAAGGTGTCTCTGTCTAGGCTGCAATGAGCTGAGTGCTGACTTGGAGAGTTCCAGCATAGTATAAGGTGGATCTACTGAGGAGTCATCCCCCTCTTGTGGGGGTGGCAGACGTTCCATTGGATTTTGGTCCATTGTTTCCAATAAGGATTCTACTTCTTGGGGTCAAGGAATTTCCCTGTTCTTCCATGTACAGTCAGTAGCATCATTGCTGGGTCTAGAAAGCCATACTTAATACCACACTGCCTTAGCGTCTATCGAAGCGCAAGGAGTTTTCTCCAGAGTACACTTATATCGTACGAGAAACCAGAAGTAAAGGATAATCCGGAACCCCTGTTAGTGTAAGGGCTGTGATGGCATGCTGTGAGAAGAATAAACCTTGCATGCTCATGAGAGAGGAGTCACATAATGCTAGGCCTTGGGGAGATACTGTAAGAACTTTCCCTCACTGAAGAAAATCATCTCCTAATGGATATTTCTAACTGCAGATTTCTCACCTTAGGAATATTCCCTAGACATCGCACTCGGTCTGGAAACTTTAAATCAGTTCTCCTGCATTCTATTAGGTAGCATCATTAGGCTCCCCACTGATGTTGTTCTGCTCCAGAAGTGACAAATGTAGGCACATACAAGCGCTAATCATAAATGCTGACATCAGATCCTTTCTTTTGCAACCTCAGACGCATATTCAGAGCTTCTCCATGGTCTTTTAATCAAATTTTACCAAAATTATCCAATGCACAAGGGGAAATGTCACCTACTAAAACAACAGAGTTTAAACCTCCTACAGACTGTCAGGAACAGATGTCTTTGATCAACACTCATGGAGTCTGTTTGTCGTGCCTGGGGTCAGGCCATGATTCAAGGCTTGCAACACCTGCGTCCAGATGAACCCAAAGGCCATATGGGACCATGAGGCCAAACACAAGGAGCCTCCCCTCCATAACTTGTTGAAGTGAAAATAAAGCTCTGGTTCCCAATTCCAAAGTCATTCCTGTGGCAGAAAATCATTGTGGTTAAAGTCTTCAGATAAGTCCAAGAAAAAACACAAGAAGTCGAAGCGGGAATCTGCTTCTTCTGAAACTGCAGGTTACTCAAATTTTGAATACTTTCTCAGGTGTCAGACTTTCAAGCAGTACCTTTGCATGCTACCGGATGGCACTTTGTGGCTCCGCACTGATGATGTTCAGCTCCAGTGCATAGCCAATGTTGGTGCTACATCCATGTGCTGACATCAGTTCCTTTCTTTCTGTGCCACCAGATGCGGATCCAGAGTTACCTCTTGTCTCTTTTCGTGATCCATTTATACCAAAAGTTTAATCCAGTATGCAAGGAAAATAATAACTTCAAAACAATTGAGTTCAAAACTTTAAGGGGGTTATTACAACTTTGGAGGAGGTGTTAATCCGTCCCAAAAGTGACGGTAAAGTGACGGATATACCACCAGCCGCATTACGAGTTCCATAGGATATAATGGACTCGTAATACGGCTGGTGGTATATCCGTCACTTCACCGTCACTTTTGGGACGGATTAACACCTCCTCCGAAGTTGCAATAGCCCCCTAAACCTTTAATGTACTGTCACTAGAAAATGTCTGACACAACTTGTGCGGTCCGACTGCCACATTACGACCCTGGCAGTCAGACCACCAGGGAACCGTTGTCCTCACCAGGAACATGGTTCCCGGTGGTCCGCCCGCAGTCTGAGTTATACTTAGCCAGGGTGGTGCTAAGTTCAGTGCTGCCTGACTGATTACAACTCTCCTTACCGCCAGCCTTTCCATGGCAGTCTGAATCAAAATTTAAAGGGATGTTGTCACATAGGAAAGTGAAAAAGGGGAAAATTATCATCTTAATCAAATTTACCCTTCTATATGTAGTCAATGGGACATTTTGCTATATTTCATCTACTTTTCGGACTCTGAGATTACTTTTTAAGATTGATCTCTGTAATATTTTTTAAGTTGTGTGCCACCTTTATCCATAAGTATCTGAGCTCCTCTTTTACCGCTCATTTTCCCAAGTTGAGTTCCATATAATAATCTTAATGTTTCTGGTATGTACTTGATAACCTGATAACTGAACAAAATCATTTATTATTTGACACATGAAAAGATCTCTCTATATCTGTTGTGTGCACCATTAAATCACCTGCATAATAAAGCTATTAATTCTCCAGCTAAAGAGTACTTGTTAGAAATTGGGCATCTGGTTATCATTGTATGTACCCTGTACAAGCAGAACCAACGCTCTAGTCAGGGTGAGTCAGATACATACTCTATATTAACCTGTGCTCACCCTCTGATAGCCTGGCACAGAACAGTCAGGCTTAATGTAAGAGGCAATGTCAAAATTAATTGTGCAACACACACAGTAACAGAATGATAACATCACAAAAAGACTCAACACATGTTTAGAAAAATAGAGAATATTTATCTGAGTCAAGCAAGAAATCCTATCAGTAGAAGTTGAGATACTAATTTTTAAAGTTTTTAAAGATGAAACTAAAAATGGTCCTTAGAAGCCACTTGCCATCAAAAGGTTCCTTGAGATCTCGATGGACCGTTGCAAATCTTGACTGCAATGAAGGGTAGGTTGGCTACAGAACCCGTGCAGGACCTGCTGAAGAAGTACCTTGCAATTGTTGACATCGAGGAGCAAATGTAAAGGCAATTCAGTGACATTTTCTATGCAGTCGGGTCCTGTGTCTGCATCAAACTCTGTAGAGATTAATGCAGTGTGTCTTCTTCGGACCATGCAGCATGAAACTAAAAATGGTGCTTAGAAGCCACTTGCCATCAAAAGGTTTCTTGAGATCTCGATGGACCGTTGCAAATCTTGACTGCAATGAAGGGTAGGTTGGCTACAGAACCCGTGCAGGACCTGCTGAAGAAGTACCTTGCAATTGTTGACATTGAGGAGCAAATGTAAAGGCAATTCAGTGACATTTTCTATGCAGTCGGGTCCTGTGTCTGCATCAAACTCTGTAGAGATTAATGCAGTGTGTCTTCTTCGGACCATGCAGCTTGTGAATCTGCTGTTGTCAAACAGAGCTTGCATCGGTGTCGAAGGGGTGATGCGTTGGTGCCAACCGATGCAGTGATGGTGATGCATCATTTTTTAGCAGAAAGCAGCTGCAAAACTCACTTCTGAGGCCCCGGCAGCACCTCAGGCAAGGGTAGGACTCACAGATGGCAGAGCCCAGTAGCACCAGGGGAGTTGCAGGAAGTCTTGGATGTCCCTGAGACTGCAGAAGAACAGGGGGCAAGCCAGCAAGCCCTTGGAGTCACTCTAGGTTCAAGTGAGATTAGTTCAGTTCCTGTCCTCAACAGGGCAGACATCATCAGGCAGTAGGGTAACTCAGCAGAGCAGATTAGCAGTTTCTTAGAACAACCAATCCAGGCAGAGTGGAAATCCTTACAGCACAGCAGTCTTTACTCAGTAGAGTGCTCCCGAGGTCCAGTAGTGTACTGATTTGGTAGGGTGAGAGCCCCAGTACTTACGCCCACATTTGCCTTTGAAGTGGGGATGACTTCAAAGCAGCTCCTTGAAGAACACAGCTCCCCCTTTGCTCCGAGCCCTGGCTCCAGACTATCAGTAGGGGGTAATCAGCCCTTTGTGTGGGGACAGGCAACTCCCTATTGAAGTGTAAGCATCAGCTCCCCTCTACCCTTCCTGCCCAGAAAGGCCCATCAGAATGCAGATGAACACAGATACATCCTTTGTCACACCCACCCTTCCTGTGTTTGTGGCTATCTTGAGGGAAAGCACAACATGTAGCTGTCACCTACCCCAGGTGTGTATTAGAGGCAGGCTGCAAGGCACACAGAGCAGTAAGATCAGAGAAATGCCCATTTTCTAAAAGTGTAGACCACAACAAGAGCTGCCCTACCTAGTAAGAACCTGGGCCATAAAGTATTTTTCAAAAACTATAGTTCTTAATTGACAATGTGTGTATACTCAATGAACATTCACACTTTCATATTAATAGACTATTGTAAGACAAATGAAAGGAAATTCTACTATTAATGAAAGAGTTACAGCCATGTAAAAAGTGCCACATTCATTAAAGTGAGAAACAGATATGTACAGTAAGACAAAACAGTGTCCAAAATAAGATGGGACCCACAATGATAATAAAGAAATCAGTGGTTATCGATACAGTCCAGAACTTGGGGCTCGATACTCCAAATGAAAGTGACCTATATTCAACCATTGCTCATGTATGTCACCCAATTAGATACAAAGGGTTATGTTTATTAGGTTTACTGAAAAAACTGTTGATGGTTTTTCAACACTCTAAGAAATGAGGGGTGTCATCAGGGCCAACAAATAGTTTGGACACCTACAACAGAAAACACAGTTTATAAGGAGATTATAAGGAGTTGGGGGGGACACTGCCTCAATGTGATAAGGCGGTGAACCGGACACCCACCTCATGGAAGGAGGACTAACAACCAAGTGAAGCCACCACTTTGTTAATAATCAATCATATAACCACACAGGGTCTTGTCACTGCTCATAGTGAAAAAAGGGGTTTTAGTGATCCTGGGATACGAAGTGGGAAAGAATTAATAGAATCATAATAAAGTCATGGCTCCCCCCCTACTGAAGTCTCCATGATAGGTCCCTAGTATGGAGAACATAATTGAATGTAGGACCATCCGGCCTATGTATTATCCAAAAGAATGTGGATCCATAATTCACACTAACTCACCCATGCGGAGGAAAGCATGATAAGAAGGAATCATTTCAATAGACCTATGTGGCTTGATGCCATGTATAGTGAACGTCCAGCAGTTATTCCTCAGGTTAAGGGCGGTCACAATTAATTCAGTGATGCACAAGTTCTGGGTAAATGGCAAATTATAGTCAAAACAAGAAGTATCCTGCAATACAAATAGAGGTTAGATAATGACTTGGTCAAAACTTACCAGTAGCTGTGGGCCAATCAGTGTAACAGTGGAGCCTGGAGCGGGTCCGTATAGTGTGTTGTTTTGCTCACAGCAGTGTGCCACAATTAGACAGGTGATATACTTAAGAATTAGAAGGGAGCACATAGGCTGTAACGTGCTCAACGGACAGTGCTCAAGTGCACGGATAATAGTTAAATCAAAGCAATAATTGGAGACAAGCGCGTAAAGTATAGTGTGTTTGTGGTAATGTGCTCTGTTGCATGGATAATGGCAGACTGTCCTCTAACAGGATAGAGGAAGCTTTTAGATGTGCATCCCTCAGGAGGCTAAGGACATGCATTCAAGTCGAGGCTTGAAAAGTATCACCCTCAACAACAGGGAGGCGGGGTTTAGAGTAAAAAATTCTAACTTGATAAACAAATAAATAATCTGAGAAAAGAGACGTGCATGACCGAACCGAGGGATATACGGAAAGGTGTGATAGCTGGTACTGATGAATCTGTAGATCTGGATGCCTATATTAATAGAGAGAACACACAAGGAGTCTTACCACAGTCACACAATGTAGATGTTACACAAAGATTTGTACCCCAATCACACAATGTATGTAGGTGCAATCATTACTTTACCAGTGACTAGAATTGTATTAATGGTTAAAAGGACGATGCCTGAAGTGTGTTCTGTCGGAAAGCCAGATGTACAAGATGATCTGTAATACTTTTGCCCTTCTTAAAGGTGAACATAGGAGGTTGTAATGTATCATCAATATTTTGCAAGATGGACCAGTTCTTATTCACCAACTTTTGAATTGTATTATTCTGTGGACAAAAAGTGGTTACACAAATGAATTTTTCCAGCCATGGGTGCTCTTGTCCTTATGCATTAAAGCTCCTCCCTAGGACAGTATCAGGCTCATTTAATAGCCCTCTTTACAATTCTTTTAGGGTATCCCCTACTCCTCAATCTATTTAACAGTATATAAGCTTCTCTGAAGTAATCTTCTGTTAAGGAGCAGTTCCTGTGGGGACCTAAGAATTGACAAAAAGGTAGGCCACCACTAAGTACTCTGGAATGATAGCTCTTATATGAAAGAAGGGTTTTTCTGCCTGTGGGTGTAGGAAACTGGCTCCTAGTGGAGCAAAATGAGGTACACTGTGCAAAGAGTCCAAGGGATCCCCAGAGGTATTACAGAGGCACAAATGACATCCCAAATGCTCTCTTTTTGGGTAGTGTGGTTGAGCTGTTCGGCATATCAGAGGGCAGTGCTAAGCTTGTAAGGTACACACTCATACAGTAAGTGAGATGTACACTCAACAAAGAAAACCAACACCAAAAGGTAACAAAATACTTTTATATACATTAAATACTATGATCACCGGAATCAGGTGAGTACTTTATGAGCCAGGAATTTCTACAGTTTTTAAAAGTTGACACTGCAGTTTTTGGGCACGGTAATGTTATCCTATGGGGGGAAAAACATGTACTGCGTTTGTGCACTTCACAGCAACTTACAGGACTTCTCTCCAGGACTTAAGGTGAGTATGGGGCAGGGTCCAAGGCCACAGCAACAGGTCACCTCAGGAGGTTTTGGGTGCAGAGATGTGTTACGGCGTTGGGTGTCCCATTCACTTTAGTTCCTTGTGTTTGCATAGGGGCCTGCAGAAACAGTCAGCAGACTTGGACTGGGGGTCCAGTCCGACCAAGCCAACAAGTGGGCTCTGGTCTCATGAAGTTTGGAGATATGGGGACACCTTTGGTTCTCTCCTCCTCATTTCAGGGCAAACAGGTGCAGAGGAGTCCTGAGGCGTCAGGTTTATGTCTCCTGGTCTCCAGTGGTTGCAGTGGTGGGCTGCAGACGCCATCTCTAAGTCCACAGTGGGCAAACTCAGGATGGACTTCGTCTCTGGAAGGCCAGGGTACCACGCTGACACTGCTGTCCCACCTCAGCATGGGAAAGGCAGCTCACGTGCAGTGGTGATGTCCAGCACTGCATTTCTGGTGGTTCAGTTCCTCAGAGTTCTTATTTTGTTGTCTGTGGATGCAGGGGAGCAGCTCCTCTACTCCAAGGGAGTTCTTCTTGGGAATTTGCGAAGCACTGGTAGCTCTCCCAGTTTCTTGGAGGCTGCAGCGGCAGGATAGATCAGTTGCTCCTCGAGGGTCGGGTGCAGCCGGCATGCTGGCAGGGTTGGCACCAAGTCAGTCATGCTCCTGAGTTCAGCAGGCTTCTTGTCCACTCCTTCTTTTGTGTCCAGCAAAGAGCTGAGGCTCTGGTGTCAGGGGGTCCCCTAAATACTCAATTGCAGGGGCTTTAAGGGAAGTGAAGAGTAGTAGCCAATGGATACTTATCCTTGAGGTCACTACACCCACCAGATGACCACTTCCTGTGGGGGGTATGGGTATCACACTGTCCAGAGGTCCTAGATTCCACTACTCAAAGGAGGGCAGAATTTGCTTGGTGGTTTCCACTTCGGGCTGGCTACCATAGGGGTGTGCCTCACCCAAAAATGCAACATGTCTCCTTCATAGCTAATTTTGCAACTTGTCCAGGTGCCAGACAGGCGCTGGGGCAGGGGGGTGGGTTGGTATATTCCTCTGAGTAAGACCAGATCCTCATACTAAAGGTGGTGGGCTTCTTTGAAGCTCCTTGCCTTGGAATGTAGATTATCCTGTGGGGAGGGGTGTTCCACACCCCAGCCCAGACAGGCTTTTGTTTCTCACCTCCAGACAGAGAAGGCTGTCAGTCGGAGGGCCAGATTCTCATCTGTTAGTGGCAGACTGGCCAGAAATGGTCAGTGAGCTCACCAGCAGTTGGGAGGTTTTTCTGGGGGCACCTCCAAGGTGCCCTGTGTGTGCATGTATCAACAAATCCATCACTAGAATCAGTGAAGGTTCATTAATTCAAGATGTCTGATACCAAACACCCCTACCGTCAGAGAAGCCATCATGTAGCTGGGGATCTTGTATTGATCAGTGCCCAGTACATGTATTTGAAATGGCTACACTGTTCACTTACTATGCTTAAGAATCGAACAAAGACATAGCAGAGGCATATCTGCTGTTGCAGAGAAGCCCACACATGTAATATAATGCATCCTGCTTAAGGGCTGTAAGGCCTGCTGTAGGGGTGACTTACAAATATTACATGCAGTGTTTAGAGGACATGGCGCACAATCCATGTGCCATGTTGTTCTTTCACTTTTAGGGAGCACCTTGTCATGCAGTCTGACATGAGTTTGGAGCTGGTATCTGAGAGTGGCACAAGCTGTGCTGCAACTTAGGAACCCTGTGCAACACCTGCGCCCTAGAAACTAAAGGTACCACTTACTAGGGACTTACAAAGGTGCTACAGGGCCTGGTCATTCGGGGATCAAGTGACCAGGTGTTTTGTTTTGGGGAAGGAACACTGGCACTGGGAACCTGGTTAGCAGGAACCCAGTGCACTTCAGTCACAGTTGCATCAAGAACCAGGCAAACAATGAGGGGTACTACAACCAGAGCCCAACTTCCTACAGTCATTTTATGATGCAAGCTGGAGTATAATCTGCCTTCTCTATGTTTGATCTTAAACATCCAAAAAAGCAATTTTGTTATGGAAAAGGTTACCCGGAGATGTTCCTGAACCTGATGCAAATGTTCCACTGTAATTCCTGTCAAGGACCTGACCATATCAGAAAACTATTGTCTATGTGTTGTTTCCAGCATTTGATATATTGCGTATACCTGTTGGTCAATGATAGAACAAATCTTTGTTCAAAGTTGCCTAAATAATTTTTTTCAGGTTTGTAGCAACAATTACTCCAGAGCATTGCTGAAAATATTGGTTACTGTATTTTAAATAGTTCTGTTGCAGCGCTATGCACAAGAGAGAGGTGCTGAAGTCAGTGGGGACATGAATCGGTTGTGGGCGTTGATTCAAAAGGTTTTCTATAATAGTAATACTGACCTCTTGTGGAATGTTTGTTTAGAAGGAGGTAGAATCCGAGGTGACCCGCCAATCAGTATCCTCATTAAAGTGCATATCCTAAGTCAAGGTCACCATATAGGTGCTGTCCCTAACATAAGTCTCCTGTAGGGGCGCATATTCTTGAATGAAGAAGTTCATGTACTTTCCTACTGGTTAAAAAATTGAACCGCAGCTCAATAAATTTGGTCTGCCAAGAGGACTTTTGTTGTCTTTGTGAATCTTAAGCAAAGTATATATCAATGTTCTAGTATTTTCATAAATCAAAAATAAAAACGAATATTTTGAAATATAGCCTAGTTCCTTTCCTTTCCTTTCAAAGTTACTGTTTGAATTTCTGTCCTGATCCTACCTAGGGGTACTGAAAACATAAAATAGTGTAGCTTCAAGTCACAACCAATTCCAATCAGTTCCCTCACCCCTTCCTCCTACTCCCCACCCATCCCCATTACATAGGCAAGTAATTGTACATTAGCAGCCTGTGGATGCTCCTGGTGCCAAGCCATGTCCCCTAAAAATCCAAGAGGGGAGCACAACCCAGCCCTATAATCGTTCCATTTCTCCCCTTACTTTAGTCCAGTTACCCAGACAGCCCTTTCATAGAACTCCCTCTCTGCAAGCATGCACCAGTCCATTTCCAACTTCCAGTCATGCAGCCGAGGTGGCTGTTCATCTCTCCAAACATGAGAAATGTTATGTTTAACTGTCATTAACCCCACGATCATCAGATTGCAGTCCATGCGGTTAAGGTTGGTGTCCTCCCATATATTTAACAGGCACCACTTCAGGGAGGCCTCAATACTATTCCCACACACATTGTTTTGACAGGTCACCACTGATTCCCAAGATCCCTGTACAGCTGGGGAGCTCCATATCATATGGTAGAAGTTGCCTGTTTGACCACATTTCTGAAATCACAAGGTCTTTGTTGCCCTGCTCATTGTCACCAGGGTAGTGCATGCATAGTAGCACCAATGTAGCGTTTTTAGTTGCACTAGATAAAATCGAAGGTCGTCTGGCCACCTCCATTGGGGATGCTAACGCCGCAGGGCATTCATCATTTTCTAGACCCCCCAAGATCTCGCTCCCAGTGTTCCCGCAAGCAGATAAGGGTATCAGGTGAGTTGTTGATTAGTTTGCAGTATGTAAGGGACTCTGCCTTTTTGGCATATGATCAGCTAACAGTCTATCTTCAAGCAGGGATGCCTCTGAGAGTTCTTCCTCTTTTGGCAACACGTTCTGCAGTGCATGGCTAATTTGCAAGTAGCGATAGGCCTCCGTGGGTGCCAGTTGGTATTCTGATTGTAAGTGAGCACACAGAACGACTCCACCCTGTGTCCACAGATCTCCCACCCTTGCTATGCAAATGAGGTCCTATTTGTGGAATCCAGAATGTGTCCGGAAGGTGTCTAGTCATGCTATGTCCCAGAGGGGTGTGGTCTGTGTGATCCTATCACTCCAGCCCAAGGTGTGTAATGCTTAATGCTATAGTGTGAGGGTAACTGCAGTTGGTCTCGGAAATGACACAGGGCATGCTTTTCCATAAATGGCCTTGAGATAACCCCTGGGTCCCATGGCCAGCCTGTCTAATCGGTAAGCCGGTTCAGAATCAGAGAGATGGACCCAGTGATTGATGGCTATGAGTTGCGCTGCCCAATAGTACTGCTGTATGTCTGATACGGCTATACCATTGTCATACCAGCTCCTTGTCAATATTTTGGCTGCTATTCTCTCAGGTCCTCCATCTCATAGTAATATGCAAATCTCTTGGTTGATGGCTTGGAAACAGAATGGGGGATCAGGTACAGTGTATTTTCCAGGGCATAGAGAAAAGCGCAGTATTTCAAGAAACTTTCAAGAAACATTTTAAGTAGGTACGGGGCTATCGTTGGTGGCACGATCTTTTACAACTCAACTGAGAGGCCATTGGGCCCCCTTTCTTTTCCAGAATTTAAGTCTCGAATTGCCTTTACTATATTGCCCTCCGTAATTTCCTGCTCCAGTAGCATTCTGTCAGAGTGTGTAAGGCTGGGGAGTCGAATATCAGAAAACAGGTCTCGGGGATTCATCAGCTGCGGTTGTGAGTGTCAGAGCGTATATTTGTTTGAAGTAGGCTGCAAAGGCATTTTCTATGCCATGCCTATCCCTTTTCTACTCTCCTGTGGCAGTTAATATTTCAATTACCCATCTGTTAACTTTCCCTTTGCCATCAAGCCACAACAGGTGCTTCCCTGCACTATCCCCTACCTCATAAAGACAATGTCGTGTAGCAAGATAATGGGCTTTCAGTGCCTCTGTAGCTATATCTCTGTACTCCTTCTGTTTCAAGGCTAGGCAGCGTTGTACGTTCTCTGAGTCTGGACCTGAGAGTTCGGATTCCAAGTAATGAATAGCTCCCTCTAATGTCACCCAACACTCTTTTTGTCTTCTTTATGCCCCAATATCAATGAGAGTCCCTGACCTTTTATAACAGTCTTGTCTGCCTCCCACAGCATTAGTGTCAAGTCCAGTGATCCCTAATTTTCCTTAAAATAATTTTCCATGGTTACATGGAGTTCCATTCAAAGGTGAGGTGTTGTTATATACCAGGGATTATGTGCAACTTGCCTGTGACCGACTCAGTCAGGCAAGCCGTAGACTCCCCAAACTGCAGAGTGATCAGATATGCCCCTTGCAAGGTGAGGACCTTCTCAAAAGTGGGGGATCAGGTGGGGCAGGGTAGGGACATAAACTATCCTCAATAGACTACCATGGGCACCAGAGTGATATGTCTATTGGAGCTGTCCCGGATTAATAGTACGCCACGTGCAAATTAGTTCAAGGGCCGTTAAGAAATCATTCAGTGGGCGATGAGTCACTCCTGTTTGTCTAGGCAGCCCTGATCTGTGGTCTCACAGAGGGTTGCTTTGAAATCGCTGACCAGTATCAATGCACCCTCGAGGAGTCGCATCAGAAGGGCACTCAGGTCAGAGAATGCCACATCATGTTGCTTCAAGGAATGTATACAGTTGCCATATGGAGCGTGGTACCCTCCCATTATCCCATGAGCACCACATCCCTCCCATATTGATCCACCCATGTGTCCTGTACGTTGAATGGTAGGGATTTACGCTTGAGGATGCCTACCCCCTCTGGACCCTAAGGTGTAACCCACATGAACTATTATATGTACTCCCAGCTATCTAATGCTTTGTATGTGTTACCTTGCAGATGTGTCTCCTGTAAAAGGACCTTATCTGTGGTGTGCCTCTTAAAGTATTGTAGAATGTACCCCTCTCTTGAGTTTGTCTCCTTGTCCGTTAACATTCCACAGCATTATTTTGATATCAAGGGCCATTGTAGGTATATGTATGATTGCGTGAAGGCGCAGGGTAATAAGCAGGAATACCTCCCGTCAGGCTGGGTTTGTTGTCACAATTGTCAGTCTTGTAAGGGTGAGTAGATTGTGAATCTGACAGTGTGCCACAGTTTGAATTCTGAACCAAGAACAGAAAACACCAAACAGAACAAATTCACATTAAGCCACGCCTCCCTGCTTCCCTGCATAGCAGACTTAAAACTACATGCCCCCCAACTCTGCAGAGTGCCTGTTGCCCCAATACAACATATTCAGCTAGTGGGGGCTGTAGCCAATCCCAAAGAGTCTCTCGTCTAACCCCCCTAATAAAAGAAAAGGTTTTACCAAGTCCATGCAGCTGCATACTCAGTTTGTGTTTCTTCCAACCCATCGGCCGCCTTCAATAGTTTGAGTCATCATTCTGCCTGCGGAGGTTGGGTAATAGTGGTGACTGGTGTACATAATTCAGAAACTAGCAATATTGATGCACTTCGGCCAGCATGAGCGAACGTCTTTGAGATTGTTGGTTCCATAGTTGCATCCATTTGTGGGGAGTCATCTCATTCTCCTCGACTCCCAGCGTCACCGTGCTGTCCCGACGCATTGGTTTCTCAATTTTTCTGTCTGGGGCGTGTTTAACATTTGGGTCCTCCAACTGCCCTCCATCCCTCCAGCCAATCCCAGGTTTCTTGGGGTACCGTAAATTACCATGTTTTATCTTCAGGAGCAACTCTCAACTTTGCTGGAAAAAGCATGGAGTACTTGCTTGACCTCAAGGAAACTGCGATGTTGTCTTTGAACTTGAAGAGTAAGATCAGGGTAAAAGTTGACAGTTGCATTTTCGTACATGTGTTTTGCGTCACTACGAGCCATTTGTAGGATGACATCTGGATCTCTGTAATTGAAAATTCTTGCTATTATTGGACAAGGTAGTGCTCCCGGATGTGGTGGAATGCCGGGTACACAGTGAGTACGCTCAACAGATAAGTATTTGGAAAGACCACATGGCTGCAGTTTTTGTAGGATGAGATCTTCAACAAATAATACAACTGCTGGTCCCTCAGATACTTTCGGCACCCTAATAATGCAAATATTATTGCGCCTTGATCGGCCTTCGTAGTCCTCCAATCGAGCCTGCAGAGTCTTGATGATGTTCTGCAGCTTGCTAACCTGAGCCTTCAACTACCCCATGCCCACTTGTAATAGTGGCATCGAGTACTCCACTTCTTTCACTCAGGTGGCTAGTTAGCTCAGATCTGTGTGAACCACCGTGAGTCAATCCTTTTTCTCTAGGGATGTGTGCACCCACTTCAATGCTTCCATTATATAATGGAGTGTTAGAGTCTTGCCCTCCTGAGGTTTCAGAGTTGCAGAAGAGCTTTGGTCCGGAGTCTCCATGGTTGTCGCCAGCTCTACGGAGAGGGCATATTTATCCAACTTGGTCTGGTGCATGTTTTGTACTCCCTTGCCCCCTATCATAGTTTATCTGATTGGTCTTGGCAAGGTACCCAGCAGCGACGTCAATTAGTGGAAGGAAGAGGGGGAAGATGGCATTGCCACAGTACTCACCACTGCCAGCCCGGGGGTAATGGATGAGTCCTTAGCGGCCTGTCAAGTTACCTGTGGCTTGTCCCCCAGCCCCTTAGCGAATAGAGTAACTCAGAGGCTGTTGTTTTCTAAGTTTAGGTTTAGGGCGGTATCGTGCACATGTGATGTAGAGGGTAAAAAATAACCACTGATTTGTTAGATCAGTTCTTCCATTTAGCTAGAGCCCTCTTTTATTTTTGAACAATGAAAATCCCAGAACACCGTTATTATACTTTACCTAAGGTTCATAAAACAACGAGAATTCCCCTGGAACACCAATTTTATTCGGCTGCATTTCCAAATTAGAACCATTAGGAAAGTACATAAACTTCTTAATTCAATAATACATGCCCCTACAGGAGACCTATGTTAGGGACAACACCTATATGGTTAACCTAATTGAGGATATGCCCTTTAATGAGGACACTGATTGGTTGGTCACCTTGGATATTGCCTCCTTATTTACAAACATTCTACAAGAGGACAGTGTTACTATTATTGAAAACCTTTTAAATTGACGCCCATAACAGGATCAGGTCCCCACTGACTTCATTACCCCTGTCTTGCACATAGCGCTACAATAGAATTATTTCAAATACAGTAACCAATATTTTCAGCAATACTCTGGCATTTCTGCCACACAGTTATGTAGAGGACTTTGAGTAAAGATTTGTTCTATCATAGACCAATAGGTATAAGGATTATGTCAAATGTTGGAAGCTATACATAGACTGTATTTTTCTGATTTGGTCAGGTTCTCAACAGGAATTACAGTGTTTAGTGGAATATTTGCATCAGGGTCAGGAACATCTGAGTTCATCTTTTCCATAAGTAACTCAGAAATTGCTCTTTTGGATCTTATGATCAAACATAGGGAAGGCAGATTATCCTGCAGCTTGTATCTTAAACCCACAGATAGAAACACTCTATTTTCATATAAGAGCTATCATTCAAGAGCACTTAGAGATGACATACCCTACTGTCTCCACAGGAACTGCGCCTTAAAAGAATATTACTTCAGAGAAGCTTATACACTGCAAAATGATCAGGGGATACCCTAAAAGAATTGTTAAGAGAGCTATCAAACGAGCCTGGTACTGTCCTAAGGAGGAGCCTTTATGTACAAGGACAAGAATACCCCTGGAAAGATTGGTTTGTGGAACTACTTTTTGTCCACAGACTAATATAACTTGATAGTTGGTGAATAAGAACCGGTACATCTTGCAAAATATTGATGATACATTACAACCTCCTGTCTTCACCTTTAGGAAGGGCAAAAGTATTAGAGATCATCTTGTACATTTGGCTATCCGACAGACCACACCAAATGAGAAATTAGATTGGATACAATTTGGGGGTTGACCCCCGTTCCAGGCCATTATAGATGTGGTAAATGTGTATTATGTACTTTTACATTTGGCACAAAGATGTTTGAACACACATCTTTTACAATTGGCTTAAAATGTGTTTCTAATTGTAACACAAAAAGTGTTGTATATGCGGTTTGTTGCCCCTGTATATTAATCTACATCGGGCAGACTTCCCAACCTGTGAAAACGCACATTTCTCAACATTGTAGCCAAATCAGGTGTTCAGTCATGACTTCCCTATTGGTCTCAGACTTACAGGATTAAAAACACTCAGCCGATGAACTGAAATGGCAAGTAATTGACGTTGTATCAACTCCACCAAGAAATTATGATTTTTTTATTGTTCCTTAGGAAAATGGAACTGAAATGGATCGAACAATGTGGTTCCATTAATAAAGGTCTGAACACTGCAGAGGATTGGTGAACATATGTGGCCGAGTGGATGATTAGCAAGATCTTGGGACATGTACAGTCTACAGACCTGAGTCATATGTACAATGTTGTAAAGTAGCCCGGCATGACTCTAACTCTGGGGCTTGGACTGACTCTACATTCTTCATTCATTATTGCACCTTATACATAATGCTGGAGGCCCGGTATGGACACCATTGCCAATAATATATACCCATTGGTTATTCACTTTTGCTAAATGCATTCTTTTAGGTGTTCCTAAAATGGTAGTACTAGTTGTCTTTCTGCCCTTACTGTATTGTAACAACTCATTCACATGTGGCCATCAGCATTTTCAAAATTACCCCCTCCATACTATTCATGAGTATTCACATGTAGCCATTCGGCATTGCTGCTTTTACTCGATTTAATTTATAATGCATTTTCATTTACTTGTAATGATTGTTGGTTTAGGTGTCTGTATTGTTAAAGGAAGGTGAGTACTTCTGTGTGACAATTGGATCTCACAGTTTTCCTTCAGGCATCGTCCACACCTTTTTTAACCATTAATACAATTCTAGTGACTGGCAAAGTAATGATTGTACCCACATACATTTTGTGACCGTGGTAAGACTCCTTGTGTTTTCTCTCTATTAATGTTGGCTACCAGATCTACAGCTTCATCAGTACCAGCTATCACTCCTTTCCGTATATCCCTTGGTTGGGTCATCCAAACCTCTTCTCTTGGACTATGTCCTTGTTTATTAACTTAGCATTTTACACACCAAACCCTGTCCCCCGTCTTTGACATTGATGCGTTTCAAGCCACGGCCTGAACGCCTGCTCATATCCTTGTGAGGGGCTTGCACCTGCAAGCTTCCTCTATCCCGTTAGCGGACAGTCCGCCATTATCCGTGTTACCGAGCATATTACCACGAACATGCTATACATTATGCGCTCAACTCCAATTATTACTTTGGTTTAACTATTATCCGTGCCTTTGAACACCTTCCATCAAGCACATTACACCCTACGTGCTCGCTTCTAATCCTTAAGTATGTACTGCCTGCCTAATTGTGGTGCACTGTCAAGAGTGAAACAACACACTGTATGTGCCTGCTCCAAGCTCTACTATTACAATGAACGCGCCACGGCTACAGGTAAGCCTTGACCAAATCTGTACACTCTTATTTTTATTGCATGATACCCCTTGTTTTGACTATTGTTTGCCCTTTACCCAGAACCTGTGCATCACTGAATTAATTGTTAATGCCCTTAACATAAGGAATAACAGCTGTGCGTTTACTATACACAGCGCTAAGCCACATAGGTCAACTGAAATGATTCCTTCTTATCACGCTTTCCTCCGCATATGTGAGTTAGTGTGAATTATGGACCCACATCTTTTTTGACACTGCAGAGGCTGAATAGTTCTATGTCCAGTTGATGTTCTACCTACTGGGGGCCTATCGTGGAGGCTTCACTAGGGTAGAAGCCATGACTTTATTATGGTTCTATTGAATCTTCTGCACTTAGTTTCCCACAATCACTAAAACCCCTTTTTCCACTATGCACAGTGACAAGACCCTGTGTGAGTATATGATTGATTACTCACAAAGTGGTGACTTCACTTGGTTGTTAGTCCTCCTTCCATGAGGTGGGTGTGTGGTTCACAGTGTTACCACAGGCTCTCTTTCTCTGTAGGTTGAGGCTGTGTCCCCTCAACTCCTTATAGCTGTGTTTTCTGTTGTAGTTGTCCAAACTATTTGTTGGTGCTCATGACACCTATCATTTCTTAAAGGTTTGAAACACCGTCTACAGTTTTTCAGTGAACCTAATGATCATAGCCCTCTGTATCTAACTGGATTATATACATGGACCCTGGTTGAATTTAGGTCACTTTCATTTGGAGTATAGAAAACCCAAGTTCTAGACTGTATCAAATACCATTGACTTTTGTACTATCGTTGTGGTTCCATATTGTTTTGGACACGATTTTATCTCACTTTTCATATCTGTTTCTCACTTTAATGTTTTTGGAACTTTTTTGTGCCACACATAAAAATGATTCATGTGGTACTTTTTATGGGACTCGGCTTCTTTCATCAATAGTGAAATTTCCTTTCATTTGTCCTACAATAGTCTATTAATGCAATTGTGTGAATGTTCATTGAGTATACACACATAGTCAATTAAGAACCATTGTTTTTAAAAAGCAGTTTCAAAAAGTGGCATTTCTAAAATAGTAATGTTGAATCTGACTTTAACCAGTAAATAGGATTCCGCATTACCATTCCAATGATATGAAACATGATGTGGCTATTTCTTTCTGATCAGGAATGACAGCTTATAGGTATATTAAGGAATTCCCAGTGCTAGCCTATGAGAAGAGTAGGCCTCACAGTAGTGAAAAACCACTTTGGGAGTTTTTTACTACTAGGACACGTAAAACTTAAAAGTACATGTCCTGCCTTTAAATTACATGGCATCCTCTTTACGTGGCTACCTAGGGTCTTCCTTAGGGGTGACATATGTAATAAAAGGGGAGTGTCAACCCACTTTCTATCCATTAGAAAATAGTCTAACCTTGAGTAGGGACCATATTTTGTGCAATAAAATGTGTAATATTTTATCAGACGACCTTTCATGTGACAAACATCATACCCCCCATTTCTTTGATCAAAAATCTGAGATAGGTATACATTTTGGAAGGGGATACTTTGGAGTACTGTAATGTTGAAGACTATCCCTTTTCCTTTTTCCCACATATGCTCTTCACCCAGCTCCCAACCCTTTCCCCACTACATTTGGGAAACCCTCCCTTGTGTTCTTGTAGGCATAATCTTAGACATAATCCTTATGCCTTTTTGATCTCTCAGAAATACGGAGTGAATCTATTATTTCACTATACTGGGCTTAATACATTTTTCCTCTTTAAGTAAACTTCAAGTTTGATTTCATCTGTTTATTTAAGTTGTCTGCTTTGCTATGGTCTCTCAGTTTGTAAATTCTGTTTGCCCACATCACTGTAACCATTGCAGTGAACTTTTATTGCATGTTTGTCCTGTACATCTTTAGCACTGCCATGCACTTCTCAAGCTTCCGCTGTCTGTTCTATGTAATGTAAGATATGTTGGACCTAATACTAAAAGCACAATCTTCCACTTGTAGACATTTCGTCTTAAGGGCTACAATTAAAATCTCTTATTTAACCCTATATGACAGGGAATTTACTAAGATCTTTTGTGGTTTATTCATATTTGGATTGAACTTAAAAGGATCTTGATGTACTCTCTGGATTTCCCCCCATAAGATTTATTGCAGTATTAGGAAGGGGTGATTTTATTTTTTTAACAGGTCAACCACAAAGGTCTTTAGATCTTCTTATTTCCCCTTCTTTGATACTTAGGTGGTCATTACAACCCTGGCAGTCGGTGTTAAAGTGGCGGTAAGACCGCCAACAGGCCGGCGGTAAAAATGTAGCAATTACGACCGTGGCGGAAACCGCCAACAAAGACAGCCACTTTAACACTCGGACCGCCATGGCGGTACATACAAACAGCGCGGCGGTCACCGCCAACCGACAGGCGGAGGACAAAGTACCGCCCACAGTATCACAACCTACCAATCCGCCACCTTTTCCGGGGCGGATTCACCGTGGATAAAAACATGGAGGAAACAGGATTCCGAAGGGAAAACGCTCACCTCTACACACCCCACGAGGAACTAGGACACCATGGAGCCAGAACTCCAAATTCTTCCTGCGATAGTCTTCCTGCTCCTCTACCAGGAGCATGAACGCCGGCGGCGAAGACCACGGTGAGTACTGCACCTACGACACAGGGGAGGGGGGAGGCGGGAGGGAAAAAACAGGAACACACACGCAACACCCCCACCCTCACCCACTACAACACACACACTAATACATATTAATACATGATAGTCACACCTCCAACCCCCCGGAAGAATGCAAAGACAAAAAGAAATGAGTGTAACCATTGTAATATATTAAAAGCAAGTATGCAAAAATATATATATATACACCATTAACAAAATATACACCAAGCATAGTAGTCCAGGTAGTGCAGCAATTAAGTCAGTGGAACACTGGGCCCACACAGTGTGTGCGAGGCCCACACAAGATCCCCCACTGATGGAAAGAACACTGCAGGGGCATCAGAGAGCAAGAAAACAGGCACCTCAGGGGGAGGGAAAGGGGGGGCACCTCATCCGGTTGAGTGCACGATGCCAAATCTACGAGAGGGCCACATGCCCACTGTTCAATCCTGGGAAGTGCAAAGCCACAGTCTCTCAAGTCTATACAGTGGGTGGGTTGCCCACTGTTCAACCCTGGGGAGTCCAAAGCCACAGTCTCTCAAGTCTCTACAGTGGGTGGGTTGCCCACTGTTCAATCCTGGGGAGTGCAAAGCCACAGTCTCTCAAGTCTCTACAGTGGGTGGGTTGCCCACTGTTCAATCCTGGGGAGTGCAAAGCCACAGTCTCTCAAGTCTCTACAGTGGGTGGGTTGCCCACTGTTCAATCCTGGGGAGTGCAAAGTCACAGTTTCTCAAGTCTCTACAGTGGGTGGGTTGCCCACTGTTCAATCCTGGGGAATGTAAAGTCACAGTCTCTCAAGTGGATAACTGTCTCCACTGGTTCTGGAGGGGGTATTGTGCCCAGAGTGCTTCATCCTGCTAAGGACAGAGGTAGTGGATGGATCTCTCCACTGGTTCTGGAGGGGGCATTGTGCCCAGAGTGCTTCATCCTGCCCGTGACGGACTCAGTAGCCTCAGTGCCCTTGGCGCTCATGGGCCAGCGTTGCTTGAGGCGGCGGTGCCCTGTTCAGCGGTGCTTGAGACGGCGGTGCCCTGTTCAGCGGTGCTTGGAGTGGTGTGCTCCTTTGCAGTGACTCAGCTGCTGGCGGTCCTTCATGGCCCA
Organism: Pleurodeles waltl; assembly: GCF_031143425.1. NCBI lineage: Eukaryota > Metazoa > Chordata > Amphibia > Caudata > Salamandridae > Pleurodeles > Pleurodeles waltl. The sequence continues at coordinate 354,065,022 of NC_090437.1, read as the reverse complement.
GCTGGGCTTGTGCTGGTGGTCCTCTCTAGCCCAGTGGGGCTTGTGCTGGCGGTCCTCTCTGTTGCAGCGGGGCTTGTGCTGGCGGTCCTCTCTGTCCCAGCGGGCTTGGGCTGGCGGTCCTCTCTGTCCCAGCGGGGCTTGTGCTGGCGGTCCTCTGTAGCCCAGCGGGACTGGTGCTGGCGGTCCTCTCTGTCCCAGTGGGGATGATGGCTGTGGCCTCCTGGTCAGTGGGGATGATGGCTGTGGCCTCCTGGTCAGTGGGGATGACGGCTGTGGCCTCCTGGGCAGCGGCGATGATGGTTGGGGCCTCCTGGGCAGCGGGGATGATGCGGTGTCCTCCGCTGTGCTGCTCTTCCCAGACTTTCCTGGTTTCTTGTGGCCCTTCCCCAACTTGGAAGGTGTCGCAGCTGACTCCACACTCCCACCGGGACCCCTGGGAGCAGCTTTGGTGGCTGGAGTCTTCACCCTCTCCCACCGGGCACTGGCCAACTTATGATGCTTCAGAGGTGGGGGACTGTCTGTGCTGTGGCTCCGTGCCACACTGGCTGCCCTGGTGGCCGGTGCACTCCAGATTCCGGTGACGACAGGCACCACTGGTCCCGGAGATGTTGTGGCTGAGGTGCTAGTTCGGGACCTAGGAGACAGACGGGGTGGGGGAGGTGTGGGAAAGAAGTCAAGGTTGGACAGGAAAAGTTTTTGGGAGACACTGGGACGGGTAGCTGGAGGGGGTTTGGGAGTGGAGGAAGAGTTTGTGGTTGTAGGAGGTGTTCGTTTGCTGACTTTGGGGGAAGGCTGTCGTGAGGTGGATGGCTGTTGGGTGGGTGTGTGCCTGCGTTTGTGTATCTTGGGAGGAGGCGTCACAGACACACTGGGAGAGGACACAGTGGACGTGTGAATGTTAGAGGGGTGGTGACTGCATGTGAGGAGGGTGAGGTGGTGGGTGTGCTGGTGATGGCAATACTGGCTGTAGAGGTAGTGCATGCAGGTGTGAGTGTAGACGAGACTGAGAGGGAGGAGGGAGATGAGGAGGAGGGGGACACAGTGGAGGCAGTGGATGTTGGTGTGTCTGAATGTGTCTGATGCTTGTGTGAGTGCCTGTGGGACGTGTGGTGCTTATGTTTGCCTGAGCTTCCCTTGTGTGTTGACGTGTGTGCATGCGGGTCTAGAGGTGTGCTTGGGATAGGCTGGGGTACAGGGGATTGGGTCTGGGTGGAAGAAGTTGGAGGGGGGAGGCTAGACACAGGGACAATGGCTGCCATCAGTGCTGAAGCCAGAGTCTGAAAAGCTTGCTGAAGGGCCGCCTGACCAGAATGAATGCCCTCCAGGAATGCATTGGTTTGTTGTAACTGCCTTTCTACACCCTGGATGGCATTCAAAATGGTAGACTGCCCAACAGTGAGGGACCTGAGGAGGCCAATTGCCTCCTCACTGAGGGCAGCATGGGTGACTGGGGCAGGGGCTGAGGTGCCTGGGGCGAAGGTGATGCCCACCCTCCCAGGTGAGCGGGCACGGGGCAAAGGCTGAGGGGCTGCTGGGAGTGCGGTGCTGGAGGGGGGTTGGGGGCTGTACCTGTAGATGGGGGGGCACAGATGTTGCTGCCACCACAAGGCAGCTCCTATCAGAGGACAAGTCCGTGTCGCTGGTCTCAGCTCCTGTCCCCGCCGTGGAGCTCCCCTCGCCCTCCATCCCATTGGTGAAGTCCGATTCCGTAGTGTGGCCCTCCATGGCCATGTGGGATGCAGCCCCCTCGTGCTCCGGTGCCACTGCTCCTCCGCCTGATGATCCTAATGCACACAAGAACACCACAAAAAGGGGGGGACGACAGAAGAAAGACATGTTGAGTGCATGCATTACCGCTACCGTTGGCGGACACGACAGAAACACAATCCCCCTGCACTACGCCGCGCTCTTGGCATCCACTGTTCAATTCCTGGGAAATGGCCTACTAGGCTATGGACGAAATCTGCACACATGGATGACACAGGGGCATGACTAGGTGTACTTGGCACTCTACAGAGGTGCGGTGGGGTGCCACATGGCCTGCCTTACGGAGGGACATTGCCTACAGAACTCACCCTGGCGTAGGGAAACCCACAGCCCACCTCCCCCACCCAGACCCCTCCACTGCACGCAAAATCAGCAGGATGAGAGTGTACCCACCCCATTGTGGCTGTACTGATGCCCTCAAGCGCCCATCCAACTCGGGTACGCCACCGCCAGGATCCTGAACATCAGGGGGGTCATGGTGCGACGGGCACCCCTCCCATGTTGGGAGGCCATCCCCAGCTGAGCCTCCCCCGTCTTCTTGCTCCAGCGGCGAATGTCCTCCCATCTTTTCCAGCAGTGGGTGCTCCGTCTGTGGTAGACCCCCAGGGTCCGGACGTCCTTGGCGATGGCACGCCAAATATATTTTTTCTGGTGGGTGCTGACCTACATGATTTGTACAGGGGGAAGAGAAACTTATTACCAACTGCACTGTCACAGTCATTGGCCCCCATCCCTACCCTTGGCATGTGGCACGTGTACTCACCGTCGTTTCATGCACACCGCACTCTCCCCCCTTCTTTCTTACATCCACCCCTCTCCACACAGGCATAGCCCATACAGCATGCTCCCAGTGTACTTACCTGTTTGTCTGGAGGACCATAGAGTAGCGTGTACTGGGGGAGGACCCCATCCACGAGTTTCTCCAACTCCTCCGATGTGAAGGCAGGGGCCCTTTCCCCAGACACTCGAGCCATTGTCTCTTCCAGACCGAGGTCACAGCAGCACTTGCAGTATAGGTCCTCTCCTGACGAAGATCAGGTATCGAGTGATTGAACAGACAGAAAATGGTGGTCACGTCTGCGGCAGTGCGTACCGTCACCGCCGGCGTACATCGTCATTGGCTCCTAGGACCCATAGGGTCCAATGTTAACCAATGCAGCATTGCGCCGCGGTCTTTGACCGCTTACCGCGATGGTGTAAAACACCAGCGCATTTACCTCACATCCCATTGTCCCACTTTAGAGGTCAGGCAGCTGCCATTTCAGGGGCCCACATGGCTTCATTTTTAACTGCGTCACACATACCTAGGCCTAGACTCAACACACATACAGGCCACTTTTTAGATTATGATTGGTGTTCTGTGTAAGCTGTGGGTACGTACCTCTGAGTTGTTTGACTCTGTGCTCGCTGTTGTCCTTCATAAGCACCGTCCGCTGGGACATGTGAGGAGATGGCGGCATCCTCCGGTGTACAGACCGTTGGTGGACCTGTCGACAATGGAGGAAAGACATGTGATCATCACATACAGGCTTGACCGTGCCACAATCCAGGAACTGTGAACCCAGTTGGAGCCAGACCTGTTGTCATCTATCTGCCATCCCACAGGAATCCCCCCTGAAATGCAGGTGCTGTCAGTGCTCCATTTCCTTGCAATTGGGTCATTTCAAACAACAGTGGCCGTAGCATCAGAGATGTCCCAGCCTATGTTTTCCAACGTGTTGTCCAGAGTGTTGTCTGCCCTGCTGAAAGACATGCGGAGCTACATCGTTTTCCCTCAGGTGGAGGATTTACCTACAGTGAAAGCTGATTTCTATGCCCTGGGACATATCCCCAACATCATAGGTGCCATTGATGGGACACATGTGGCTTTGGTCCCCCCCCACAGGAGTGAACAGTTGTACAGAAACCGGAAGAGTTATCATTCGATGAATGTTCAGATGGTATGTTTGGCACACCAGTACATCTCCCATGTGAATTCCAAGTTCCCTGGCTCAGTGCATGACGCCTACATCCTGCAGAATAGCAGCATCCCTCATGTGATGGGTCAACTCAAGAGGCACAGTGTGTGGCTATTAGGTGGGCACCTGGAAGCAAGACAGTGGGAATGGTTGTCTGGGTCTGGAGATATACCTACAGGTTAGTGTGTGACTAACAGTTGTCCCTCACCATTTGCAGGTGACTCTGGTTACCCCAACCTGTCATGGCTACTGACCCCAGTGAGGAATCCCAGGACAAGGGCAGAGGAACGCTACAATGAGGCCCCTGGGCGAACTAGGAGGGTGATCGAGCGGACCTTCGGCCTCCTGAAGGCCAGGTTCAGGTGCCTCCATATGACAGGTGGATCCTTATTCTACTCACCAAAGAAGGTGTGCCATATCATCGTGGCCTGCTGTATGCTTCACAACTTGGCTTTGCGACAACAGGTGCCTTTTCTGCAGGAGGATGGTCCAGATGGCGGTATTGTTGCAGCTGTGGAGCCTTTGGACAGTGAAGATGAGGAAGCAGAAGAAGAAGACATGGACAACATTGACTCAGTGATTCAGCAATATTTCCAGTGAAACACAGGTAAGTATGCAAACCTGCCAATACATGTACTTAAACACTAATACCTCTCTACTGTCTGTCATTTTCACCCAGTGTATGGTCACTGAGTTGTCACTTTCCCTTACGATTTCACAGATGTGGGTCCCAATGTGTGACATCTGCTTTGATTCCTCATGGACTAGAGCTGTGTGACATAGGTATGTTGACATTACAAATGAAAGAGCTTTTTGCCACAGTAATTGCTAATTCTCTATTCCGAAATCACAGACTGACTCCAGATTGTTTTGTGCTTTAAGGGTGTTTATTTAAGTGCTCAATATTGGAAGGGGTAGCAAAATGGTGAGGTGTGATCGTAGAGAAATGTCCATGGCAAAGTCCAGTCTATTAGTCTCACAGGTGCATTGTCCTAGTGGGCATAGGAAGTGGATCTGGGGCAGTTAAAGGATGGACAGGGTGACAAAGTGGGACAGTAGGATGACATTCAGGGTGGTCTCATTTCTTAGCGGTGGTCTTGGCATCGTTCTCTGTCTTTGTCCTGGATCTCAGGGACCGTTTGTGAGGTGGTTCTCCCTCTGCAGGGGGTGGGGTGCTGGTGTGGTGGTCCTGTGGCGGGGCCTCCTGTCCACTAGCGCCGGCGGAGGTGGTGGGCAGTTCATTGTCCATGCTAGTGTTAGGGGCCCCTTGTAGTGCCACAGTGTCCGTCCTGGTGTTGAGTACTTCCTTCAGCACCCCTACGACGGTGCCCAGGGTGGAATTGATGGCTCTGAGTTTCTCCCTGAAGCCCAAATACTGTTCTTCCTGTTGGCGCTGGATCTCCTGAAACTTGCCCAGTACCGTTGCCATCGTCTCCTGGGAGTGGTGGTAGGCTCCCATGATGTTGGAGAGGGCCTCGTGGAGAGTGGGTTCCCTGGGCCTGTCCGCACCCTGTCGCACAGCAGCCCTCCCAGTTCCCCTGTGTTACTGGGCCTCCGTCCCCTGGACCGTGTGCCCACTACCACTGCCCCCAGGTCCCTGTTGTTGTTGGGGTGGTGGGTTCGCCTGGGTTCCCTGTAGTGGTGGACACACTGCTGATTGACGTGTCCTGGGGACAGAGGTATGGGCCTGCTGGGTGGGTGCTCTGCTGGTGTTTCCAGAGGGGAGAAGCTCTGTAGTGGCCTGTGACTGTGTCAGGGGAACCGACTGTCCAGAGGTCCCTGATGGGCCGGGCTGGTCATCTAGATCCAGCTGGACAGAGGTGCTGTCATCACTGTGGGCCTCTTCTGTTGGTGGTGTGGACATGTGTGGACCCTCCTGTCCGGTGACGTTGGGTAGGGGTCCTGCAGGGGTATAAAAGGATGTGTATTACTTCTGTGTGTGCCATGGTGTGCAATAGGTGGGTGACCGCTTACCCCAGTGCTTGCATTCCTGTGTGGGACCTTGTGTGATGATGGTTTAGGGGGGTGTATGGGTATGTGCAGTGGGCATGCTTTAGTGATGGGTGTCCATGCTTTGTTGTTGCATGCAGCGCTTGGTGTTAGGATGTGTGGTTTATGATGTTGGGACATTTGTAAGGAGTTAGAGTGATGGGGTGAGGGTGAGGGTGGGGGTATGTGCTGGCATGCAGGTAGGGTGGGGTATGTAATAGTTAAGATTTGACTTACCAGAGTCCATTCCTCCACCTACTCCTGCGAGGCCCTCAGGATGCAGAATCGCCAAGACCTGCTCCTCCCATGTTGTTAGTTGTGGGGGAGGAGGTGGGGGTCTGCGCCAGTCTGCTGAACCGCAAGGTGGTGTCTTGAGACCACGGAACACACCTTCCCCCGTAGGTCGTTCCACCTCTTCCCGATGTCCTCCAGATTTTTTGGGTGCTGTCCCATTGCGTTCACCCTGTCCACTATTCTTCGCCATAGCTCCATCTTCCTTGCAATGGAGGTGTGCTGCACCTGTGCTCTGAATAGCTGTGGCTCTATCTGGACGATTTCCTCCACTATGACCCTGAGCTCCTCCTCCGAGAACCTGGGGTGTCTTTGCCGTGCCATGGGGTGGTGTAGGTGATGTGTGGGTTGGTGTGTGGGGTGATAAGTGTGCTGATATGTAGTGGTGTGTAGTGTGAGGTGCGTAGAAGTTATGGGGTGATGGTGTTGTGTGCCTGTGGATGCTAGTATTGTTGATGGTGGTGTCTCTCTCTGGCCTTCTCTCAGTAATTGTAGTCGTAGGGGTTTGGGGGTGTGTGTTTTATATTGTATTGGGTGTGTGGGAGTGGTGTGTGTATGTGTATCAGGTGTGTGTATTTGGAATTGTCCAATGTGGTTGTGTTTTGTAAATGTGTGTGTACTTTGAGTGCGGCGGTGTGTGCCGCCATGGAATACCGCGGTTGAAAGACCGCCGCGTGGATTCGTGTGTCGTGATAGTGTGGGCGTATTTCCGTTGGCGTGACGGTGGAGGATTTGTTTTCGCCAGTTTATCACTGACCTTTGGTGTGGCGGACTTGTGTGGGTGTCTGTATTTTGGCGGATTCCGTGCTGTGGGTCATAATAGCTGTGGCGTATTTCCGCTGCCGCGGCGGTGTGTTAGCAGTCTTCTGCACGGCGGTAAGCGGCTTTTACCGCCAATGTTGTAATGACCACCTTAGTATCCTTATGTTATTACATCTCACATTATTTTCTAACCTTTCCATAGTGTCATTCATTTTCCTATTTTTTTGTTTTAACTTCTGTATATTCTCTCTGTTCATAGCAACACTGGTGTTTAGGTCCTCGACTGTTTCCTTCACTATATGTGTGTATTGCGTAAAGCTGTCTATCTTCTCTCCAAGGATTACACAGGCTTCATGTATCTCCTTCTGATTCTGCATGGAAATTGTAAATCTGTTTTAATCTCCATTGTAAGGCCTACTAACATTCTTTGTTTCAGTAAAGTTATGCCCTGGTGCACTCTAGTGCTAGTTCGGCCCTAGATATATGATTACATATGTCCTCACTTACTAAAGGGAAGAGCACATCTTGATTGTTATTGCTCCGAAATAAATCCTCCTGCAGAAGACCTCCTGTAGCACTGGGCTCACTCTCCATATGGCCAAACATCCAAATTTCACAAGTCCTATCTCCTTGCTCTCTTCATACCACCAGCCCCTACAGCACATCCAGCACACCTGACTTCTGCCCCAAGCAAGCTGCACTTGTACTAACTCTATCTCTATTCCTCTGGAGAAGAAAACATGCTGCCACCTTCCACCTCCATCTTAGCTTCAGTGCCACTTGCTTTCAAGTCGGGGCAGCTTACGTTTGCCAAATCAAGTAGGAGGCAATGCAACATTGTATGAGCCCTGTCATACTTCAATGGGCCAGGCCATGTCCGATGTCAGCGCTGCTTTCTCCTTTTCACTGGCACTTGGGCACAATCTCTTCACCCCACTGCGGTGTAGCAGGTGCCGGAGAGGGGTCTGCTTCCTGCAGTCCAGGTTGGCAGCATAGAGATGCCTCAAGTACGCAATTGCACATTGAAGTAAATGACAATCCGCCTGCTGCCACTGCAGCACTAGCTAAAGAACCTGCGTTTCCCAGCCCTACGCCTGAATGTCCAGGGCGGCAACAGCAGTGCACACCCCTAACGGCTTGCTTCTATCCCCATGAGAAACAAGCAGACTGGCCAACAGAGTGGCACACACCCTAAGTGGCTGCCTGGCAGTGCTGGAAGAGAGAGACTATGAACCCCTAAAGGGCCCAGAAGCCCAAAGCTGCCTTAGCCAGGAAACGTTAAGCCAAGGTAGTGAAACCAAAGGTAGCCGAGCACGAAACAACTAGGCAGCCTGTATCTAAAGTACATGTGACACCACCTGGTGGTTGTCCAGAGGACAGCAACCCAGCCCCAAGAGGGATTAAGAACGCTTAAATCACAGCAACAAGAAAGCTGAATGCATATGGGTCAGAGAGTAAAGGCTATACTTGAAGCAAAATTTCCCAATGACAAGAGAAGTGAGAGCTGCGCACTCTTGTGCGGCCGTATGTCGCTAACGCAAGGGAGAAAACAGCGCTGCAAGCCTGCTTGTGGTGAACGGCCATCACCGAAAGTGAGAGGAAGGGAAACGTAAGTTTCCAGCAGAAGGTGCCATCAGAGAGATTATCTACTAGCCCCACCATGGCCTGATGGGGCTCCAACTCACAAGAATACACCCTGAGGAAGGTGAAAGTCCGAGAGTGCACAAACAGAGTTGATCAGAGAGCCTCATCTGGAAATCGGACAGTACAGGCAGGAGCCCTGGAAAGAGAGCCCTCAGAGAACTAGAAGGAATGTTGAAAGAATGAGGCCACACCGGAAGGCCAGACCTGCACCGAATGGCCACCGTTAGCCTGTCATTGAGCATATAGCATGGCATGACAGACCTTGCCAAGCACTCCCGTACTCAGGCAGGACCAATGCTGCAACAGCGTAGTCTCAAGGCTCAAGCAGTATTCCCTTGAGTGAAGAAAGAGGAGAAGACAAACAGTCCTATGAGCAGAACGGAACCAGGGAGGTTCCTGTGAAGACAGCATCGCAGCAAGAGGCCTGGTCAGAAGAGAGAGAGAAGAAGAGAAACAGAGCTATGAACAGGATGAGACTAAGGAAGTCCCTGTGAAGAGAATATCACAGTGAGAGGTCTGGTCAGAAGAGAGAAGAGTGTGGCATGATGCCACTTCACAAAATAGTTGAAAGGGAGAAAAGAGTAGCATGACGCATGAAGGAGAAGAGGAGAGGAAGGTATGTGATAAATCCGTTACGCTGAAGACTCTGACAACCACAGGTGCGCAGGAGAAATGAAGTGTGACAAAACCGAGGACTGTGCCAATACCAGAGAGTGCATTAATCAACACAAGTCATCAACCAGGGGTGTACTGATGTCACTGGGGACAGCACAAATGGGGGACCGAAAGTAAGCCGCTAGAGTGCACGAACTGCGTAACTGCCCCATGTTCAACAGCAGGACTGTACAGACACCTGTAACCAGCTGCTTGAGATAGATGGCATACCTGCTAGTGACTGTACATGCTATAGAAGTAGGGGAAGAACCGTGAGTGGCCACAAAGTCCCTCCAGTCATCCTCACTCCAAGCAAAACATCACCACCTTTAGAACAAGTTCTCAAATGGAATAATTGGCATCTTTACCATGTGCATCACCAGAACCATCTACGGAGTATTGCATCACCAGAGTGAAACCTTCTGCCTGCCAACCATCCAGAGACCAATGAGGCATTCCTGGAGCCGTGGGAGACCTATCACCCAGGGACCATCAGTTAGATCTCACGTTCATCTGAGCTGTGCTCAAGAGACGACCCTCGCCATTGTATCACCTACCCTTGTGGTTGCACAAGCGATTTGAAAATGGGCCTGTTGGTTGTTCCGCAGCGACCCCTTCGCATGGCCTACAAGAGGCCCCACACCGAGGCGTCAACAGATTTCCGGTGTAAGAGAATCTTGGCACGAGAGCTGAGCCTGAACCTGCTCCAACGACAGGTACTGGAGGCACTGAGGCCTCAGAGGGAAATATCTTACCACCACACCATTGTCCCCGTTTTTGAGGTTTTGCCTTGCAATGAGCTAGGACACCTCTAAAGAGATCTATCTAACAGAATTTGACCACTGGTCCTGAAGCACCCCCAAATTGAACTATATAGATGGACTCCAACACTGTGAGACCAGGTTGGACCGAACAACATCGCCTAGGCGGACTGAAATCCCACAGACATGTGATTGAGAGATCCGGGCTGCAGCATACTGCATTTCCTGCCCAGAATCATCTGTTTGAACTACAGATATATGCCATGATGCCAGGTGCTCCCAGCGGAAACTGTTCATTCCTCATTTTCTGTGGATTGCCTGAAGAGACTCAGTGGTGTTTATTCAATCTTTCCCACAGGCTGCACTCTTGTTTTCTTTCAGTAAAGTTAAGGAGGGATGTAGTGTTCTGCTGGTCGTATTCTAGTGTTTAGCCTTATACTAGTTTGCCAACCATTCCCCGAGGCCTGGCCTGTCATACTCACCCCACACCCATCCATCACAGGTGTCACTGGTCAGGTGACCCTGCCAATAAAAGGGGCTGGGAGCATGTGCCCTAGGCCAGTTGCATGTATAGTAACCATGTGTCTGTATCCTCCTTTGTGCTGCATGCAGGCCTGGAGCCCACGACCCTACATCTGTGTCTCCTATGCCATGGCAGCACTGCATATTTAGATGTTCTTCAGCCTCACCTGCGAGAATCTTGCTGTGTCTGCCCTGGTCCCGGTTGTGCTGTGTATTAAAAAGGTGGTGCATTTAGTTGCGGAGCTCGCTGGAAGGCAGCCATCTTCTGTGGCCATGGTCCTCCCCTGTCAACAAAGTCTCCCATCTATGTATCTGCAAGCACTGTCTTCCTCCTTTGTGTGCTTGTCCTCAGTGAGGGTTGGTTTAAAAGGAAGGCCTCCTGTGTGCCGGTAGCCTTCCTTTGTAGCCAAGCTGCATCCGTTTAAGTGATGCTGGATGTATTGCGTAAAGCATGGGTCTGCTATCACTAGCCTGGTGATGTCACATAATGCTGTGTTACTTGAGATATGGTTACAAGGCATCTTAGTATCATCTATATTATTGTAACCTGTGGTTTCTGGTAAAAAATAACTAAGTGTCACTACTATAGCAAAAAGTGTGGGCAATAAATTTATGTAGTGTCATCTCATGCCTCGCAACATTGTGCACTGAATATAGATTCTCGTTTTCTTTGCTCACACTGGACAGAACGGGCTACCATTAGTATGAACATGTGCATGTTAGGAGGTTCTTTTCAATGACATTAATGTGTGTTATTCTTCATTTGTTAGTCCTTCCATGGGCAATCTTTTTGTGTATAGAATATTTGATGTATTTCTCTTAGTTAGTTCCAAACCTGGAACAATTGGTGGTCGAATTGTGCTCGTTTTGTATGGCCTTAGGACACTACTCAACAGTTATAGAGCCCCAACCAGAGCCACTGTATTTCATCATTCACACCGATTGTGTGTTTTGAGTCTATGTCTCCATCTTTGTTCCTTTATAAGTAAAAGACACTGGACAGGTACATCTTCGTTGCCATTTGTTATTTGTTCTAAAATTACCTATTTCATGCAATTTCACAGTGTTTTAAATCCAAAAAATAGGCGCTCATCCTTGTTTTATTACTATGTCATCTGATGTTACTCCTATGTTCCCCTATGCTGATACAGATCTTCCCGAATGTCGCTGATGTCGTGTAGTTCACATGAGCACATGGCCATGTAGATGACGTTTTCTATATTGCAATTGATGTGTGACCTGATTTACCAAATCTTATCCAATCCCAGATTAGTAGTCTTAGTAGTTATGATAAAAGGACATAAACTGGATGTGCTTCAGCTGAAGCAAATGCCCAGTGACTGGTGGGAAGCCCCATAATGTAGTTGTAATCCTGGGCTTCCCTTGTGTAGGGGGTCTAGTGTACACCAGCAAGTCTGCAAGATATTTCCATGTTTAAAGGAAAACAGGGGGAGTTGCTATCCTTTAACATTTGTGCTAAACGTTTTCCAATGTTTTGTGATTATTTTCCTAACAAGATTAGAAAGTAGCGAGAAGGTGTGACAGACTTTTTTAATTTGGTGGTTTTGGTGGTTTGGAATGGGTTTTCAGAAGGGCTTTACTGGTACTCTTATGGCTATTATGATATTTTGGGGTAATTATGAGTTATCAGTTTTTCTAACAACTCTGAAGCGTGTTCATCAAATCTGGAGATGTTTGAGTAATCCTGTCTTATTCTAAAAATATTGTCCAAACTCTAGATTGTTCCTCAGTGCTTGTTGTTGGTGACTATCAAACTGAGGGGGTCATTACGACCCTGGCGGAAGGCGGAGAACCGGCGTTAAGACCGCCAACAGGCTGGCGGTCTAACTGCATGGAATTATGACCATGGCAGTTACCGCCATGGTTATCCGCCGGTTCTCCGTTCCGCCCGCCAGGGTGGAGACGACCCCCGGGCTGGAGACCTGGCTCCCCAGCCCGGTGGGCGTCACTATACCGCTGGCGGTATTTTGACCCGGCTTACCGCCGTGGATTTCCAGCGGTTTGACAAACTATCAGTGCCAGGGAACTCCTTCCCTGGCACTGATAGGGGTCTCCCCCACCCCTCACCCCCACCCGACTTCCTCCCCTATCCCCCCCACCACCCCTGCCACCCCCCAAAGGTGGCAGGGCCCCTCTCCCCACCCCGACCCCCAATATCACATCACCCATAACCACACGACACACGACACGCATGCAGGCACCACCTACACACTCACACACGCCAACATACATGCCTACATACACACACACAGGCAGACACGCACACCCACATACAAAAAACACGTACATATCCATACAGACATACCCACAGACATACATGCACTCATTCCCATACACACAACACCCCGCAAGCATACACGCACTCACACACCCCCTCTACATACACACACGCACACCCCCATGCACCCACACAACACACAACAAACCCCCACCTCCCTCCCCTCACGGACGATCGACTTACCTGGTCCAACGATCCTCCAGGAGGGGACGGGAGCCATGGGGGCAGCTCCGCCGACACCACACCGCCAACAGAACACCGCCACGGCGAATCACAGGACGTGATTCGCTGGGCGGTGTTCTGTTGGCGTGGCGGTGGAGGTGGAGCAACCTCCACTTCCCCACCTCCCACCAGTATGGCTGTTGGCGGCTCTCCGTCCTTTTAGCCAACAGTCATAATACGCCGAGCGGCAAACCGCCACTACTGGCAGTCTTCCGCACGGCGGTCCCTCAGCGCTCTTGGAAAAAGACCGCCGAGGTCAAAATGACCCCCTTAAGGAGAAATGTTTTGTCTGTGGGCTTATGATACACCTCAGTGACCAATCCACCGTTGGTAGCACTTATTCTTGGGTCCAAGAATGCCAACTCAGTCCAGCTCAATGTGTGAGTGAATCTTAGAAATAGATGTCTATTATTTCACCATTCTATTGTCGTGGGTCCATTTTAGTTAGTCGCTTGGACACAGTGATAGCCTAGCTTAGACTTGCGGCCTGTGTCCCTTTTATTCAGTATTCCTGCTATGTATTTCTGTATTCAAATGTATTAATTGTTATTATTTCTTCTTTAGTGGCATTGTTTTAATTCTATTATCAATTGCTATTCTGCAAAAGCGTCATTATCCTTTCTATGGATGAATGACATACTTTGCATCATGTTCTTTCCTTGGAATTACCAGACAAGAATGAGAGGCACACAGAATAATATTTTGCATTGCCGGCCCCAAGACTGTGTAAATGCTCCAGCGCTTAGGTATATACCTGCGTCAGGCTTCTGTGCCTGAACATAAACATGTCCCCTATAAAAACAGCTTGTAGGACAAAGGGCATTAGAGACGGTTCCAGACAGAATTCCCATCCATGCTGCATGCCGGTTTTCAGTCAATCTCAGCATTTGGCCCTCATTATGACATTGTCGGTAAGTACCGCTTACTGCCATGCCGACTGCTGCCAACATTCTGCTGCCTCAGCGGATTACCGCTACCCATATTATGACACACACATAGCAATCCGTCACTTTCCAGCCACACACACAAGTCCGCCAGCCTAAAGGTCAGTGATAAACTGGCGATAGCAAAACCCACACCGTTAATCCAACCGAACTACACCCACAACATTATGATCCACAAATCACCGCTGCGGACATTCAATGGTGGTAAACCATTGGCGCTACATACCGCTGCGCTCAAAATACACACACATAGAAAATAACACTACATTGTACAATTTAAATAACACACACCAGACACCAATACACACCACACCCACACACCCACACCACTATAAAACACACACCCTTATTACCCACAACCCTTTACAACTAAAAACAAGTGCCACAAGAGAGATAGCAAGACCACAGATCAGATCATTGCTACCCACCACCATCACCTATACACCATCCACGCACCTTACATCACACACCCCAACTCATCACCCTACACACCCTCACCCACACCACTCACACTACACCTATGGCACCACAACAGCATCCCAGGTTCTCAGAGGAGGAGCTAAGGGTCATGGTGGAGGAAATCATCCGGGTAGAGCCACAGCTATTCGGATCACAGGTGCAGCAGACATCCATTGCTAGGAAGATGGAGCTATGGTGTGAGAATCGTGGACAGGGTCAACGCCGTGGGACAGCACCCCAGAACAAGGGATGACATCAGGAAGAGGTTGAGCAACCTACGGGGGAAGGTGCGTTCCGTGACAGCAAGACATCAAATAGCTGTACAGAGGACTGGTGGTGGACCCCCACGTCCTCCCCCACAACTAACAACATGGGAGGAGCAAGTCTTGGCAATCATGCATCCTGAGGGCCTGGCAGGAGTAGGAGGAGGACTGGACTCTGGTAAGTCAACTCTATGCTACTTTCACCCCATCTACCTGCATGCCATCACATGCACCCACCATTGCCCTCACTCCACCACCTCCCACACCCCCCACCATCACAACCCTCTCATCCCAATACCAAGCCCTGCATGCAACACCAATGCATGGGAACCACTCACAGACCTGCATGGACACTTATCACTAAAGCATGCACACTAGAGGCAAACAGCAAGCCCACCAAATAACTACTCACAGAAGGCAAAGCTGCCAGGGCAGTAACAACCATAGAGAGCAACACACCAATGCACAAGATGTCCCACACAGAAACAATAACACTGCATTTACATCACTAAAGGTCCCCCAGCCAACGTCACCGGAGAGGAGGTGCCAGCAACATCTAGCCATCCCCCCAGAAGAGGCCCACAGTGATGACAGCAGCTCTGGATGCCTGAATCTGGAAGACCAACCTGTCCCATCAGGGATCTCCAGACAGTCGGTAACCCTGGCACAGTCCCATACCACCACAGAGCCTCCCCCATCAGGAAACACCAGCACAGTACCCACCCAGCGGGCCCATACCTCTGTCCCTATGACACGTCAATCAGCAGTGTGTCCACCACTACAGAGACCCCAGGCCACCCCATCAAGACAGGACGATCAGGGACCTGGGGTCAGTGGTAGTGGGCACACGGTTCAGGGGACAGAGGCACAGGACAACAGGGAAGCTGGGAGGACTGCTGTGCGACAGGGGAAAACCGGTCCAGGGAACCGACTCTCCAGGTGAGGCACTCACCAAGATCCTGGAAGCATACCACCATGCCCAGGAGACGATGGGCCAGATATTTGACAAGTTGCAGGAGAACCAGTGGCTACAGGAGGGACAGTACCTTGGGATCAGGGAGGACTTGAAGGACATCAACACCACCCTGGTCACCATTGCCGGGGTGCTGGCAGACATGACCAACACTATGAGGGAGGCAGTGGCACAACAGCGGGCCCCTACCACTAGCCACACAGATGAACAACCCTCCACCCCTGCTGCCGCTAGTGGGCAGGAGGCCCGCCACAGGACCAACATGCCACCAGCACCCCGCCCCCTGCAGAAGGAGAACCACCCCGCAAACGGTCCCTGCTATCCAAGCAGAAGCCAGAGACTATTGCCAAGACCCCCGCCAAGAAATAAGACTCTCCTGATTGTCACCCCTGTGTTCCACTCTGTCACCCTGTCCACCCTGAACTGCCATTGCTTCCCTTCCTATGTCCCCTTGGGCACTGCACCTGTGATACAAATAGAATGGACTCTATCCTGGACTTTCCTCCATCATCACCCCAGCCCATTGCACATCCCCCTCTACTTATTAGCACTGAAATAAACACCCTTTGAAAAAATGCAAGTATGGGGTCTGTCAAATGAATCAACTATGTATTTGTTTAAGACGTTTTAAACACTGCAATACAACTGTACAGTAATGTATACATAGGAATGACATGTAGTTGGCTCCAGTCAACACACCAGGATCAATAGTGGGGCACAAATATCTGCAAATAGAGATGCCAAAGGGTACAGTGAGTGGACATAGAAGTGGGAACATCAGCCTGCCCGTGACAATGTCAAACACAAAAATGTCAATGAAAAGTGAAGTTACAGTGTCTTACCTGTGTGTCATTGGAAGTATTGTCGTATTATTGCACATCTGTTGTCGTCATCCTCATCCTATGCCTCCTCATCTTAACTGTCCACAGAGTCCACTACTGCCACATGCCCATTTCCAGTCTCATCCTCTTGCAGAAAAGGCACCTGGCGACATAAGGCAAGGTTATGCAACATACAGCATGCCACGATGATCTGGCAGGCCTTCTTGGGTGAGTAGTACAGGGATCCACCTATTAGAAGGAGGCAACGAAACCTGGCCTTCAGGAGGCCAAATGTCCTCTCTATGATTCTTCTTGTTCGCCCATGTTCCTCTGCCCTTGTCCTGGGATTCCTCACAGGGGTCAGCAGCTATGAGAGGTTGAGGTTACCAGAGTAACCTGCAAATATCGAGGGACAGCTGTTAGCCACACACTAACCCATAGAGCCCACATCATACCCACACACCAACATCCACTGGGTGGGAACCGGGGCTCACCAATTAGTCACACCCAGTGCCTCTGGAGTTGAGCCATCACATATGGGATGCTGCTATTCCTCAGGATAAAGGCATCATGCACAGACCCAGGATACTTTGCATTGACATGTGAGATATGCTGGGCCGCCAGGCACACTATCAGCACATTCATAGAGTGAAAGCTCTTTTGATTTCTGAAAACCTGTTCATTTCTCCAGGGAAGGGGGGCAAATGCAATATGTGTACCATCAATAGCCCCAATAATGTTGGGGATATGTCCCATTGCATAGAAATCAGCATTCACTGTGGCCAAATCCTCCACCTAGGGGAAAACGATGTAGCTGCGCATGTGTTTAATCAGGGCAAACAACACTTTGGTCAGCACTATTGAGAACATTGGCTGAGACATTCCTGTTTCCAAGCACACTGTCACTCTGAAGGAGCCAGTTGCCAGGAAATAGAGCACAGATAGGACTTGCACAAGAGGGGGGATCCCAGTGGGCTGACGGATAGCATATATCAAGTCAGGCTCCAATTGGGCACACAGCTCTCTGATTGTGGCCCTGTCCAGTCTATAGGTGAGGATAATGTGCCTGTCCTCCATTGTTGCCAAGTCCACCAGGGGTCTGTGCACGGGGGGATGTCTCCATCACATATTTATCCGCTGCGGTTGCAATCTAGGGGGCAAACGGTGAGCAGCTAGTCAGTATTCCAGATTTCCAAACACTACACTGCATTGCATGTTGTGACTGTAACAGTATATTGTTGGATAGGCCCAAATGGTGCCTATGTGTACTGTGACGCAGTTAGGTGCCATGGCCTACACCCCCACCTGAAATGGCGTCCGCCTGTCCTGTATGGAGGGACAGGTGGAAAGGAGGTAATTCTGCTGACGTTGTGCGTCGTTGCGGGAAACGTTCGAGAATCGCTGTGCAACTCCTCATTGGATACCATTGGGCCCTATCGGTTACAGTGCCCAATGGTGATGTATGCCGGTGGAGACGGTACGCATCACCGCAGACGTGACCACCATTTCCTATCTGTTCACTCACTTGCTACCTGACCTTTAACAGGAGAGGACCTACACCGCAAGTGTTGCTGTGACCTGTGTCTGGAACCGACCATGGCTCGTGTCACTGGGGAAAGGGCCCCTGCCTTCACTGGTGCGGAGTTGGAGAGACTGGCGGATGGGGTCCTACCCCAGTACCGAATGCTGTATGGGCCTCTAGACCAACAGGTGAGTACACTGTGAGCACGATGCATGGGGCATGAATGCATGGAGTGCTGTGTGTGAGGGCCTTGTATAGGGAGGTGAGGTTGGTGGAAGGGCCCTGGGCAGCGTGCTGCATGGATGGTGGGCCATGTCAGTGCGTAAGGGAATGTGGGGGCTATGGTGGGCCATGAGTGTAACAGGCAGGACAGTCTGACTGATACCTTTTCCTATGTGTATTTCTCTGCAGGTCAGCGCCCATCAAAAAAAGGGCACCAGTGGGACGGAGGGTGAGGGGAGCACAATGGTGGAGACTGGAGGGGACAATTCTGACAGTGATACCTCCTCTGATGGAAGCTCCCTGGTGGTGGTGGACACCTCTGTGCCCACCCCAACTACAGGTACAACCGCCACCCCTGTGCCAGCACAGCCCTCCAAGCAGCCCCTCAGCGTGTTTCCCATGCCCGCTCACCCAGGAGGATGGGCATCACCTTCACCTCAGGAACCTCAGGCCCTGCCCCAGTTAGCCCTGCTGCCCTGAGTTAGGAGGCTATTAACCTCCTGCGATCCATCTCTGTTGGGTAGTCAACCATTGTGAATGCCATCCAGGAGCTGGCAGCCCATTTGCAACAAACAAATGCATTCCTGGAGGGCATTCACTCTGGCATGGTGGCCCAACAGAGATCAATCCAGGCTCTGGCCTGCTCCCTGATGGCAGCCATTGTCCCTGTTTCTAGCCTCCCTCCTCCAACTTCCTCTACCCAATCCCATTCCCCTCAACCCCAACTTATCCCAAGCACACAGGCAGACCAGCATGCACCCAGGACAACACACAGGAGTGTTTCAGGCAAACACAAGCACCACATATCATCCCACAGGCACTCACACAAACACCATCCAGATGCAGACATACCAACATCCACTGCCTCCACTGTGTCCCCCTTCTCCTCGTCATCCACCTCCCTCCCAGTAACATCTGCACTCACACCTGCATGCACTACATCCTCATCCACTATCTCCATCACCAGCACACCTATCAGTACACACCCCTCACTGGCAGTCACCACCCCCACATTCATGTCCTCGCCCACTGTGTCTGTGCCTCCTCCTCCCAAAGTACACAAACGCAAGCACTCAGACACCCAACAGCCATCCACTTCACAACAGCATCCAGCCCATGCACCTGCACCCAAAATCAGCAGACAGACAGCTCCTACAACCACTTTCTCTTCCTCCACTCCCAAACCTTCACCCTCTTCCCGCCTCAATGTCCCTAAGAAGCTTTTCCTCTCTACCCTTGACCTCTTCCCTACCACTCCCCCCCTCCATCCTTCACGCCGGGCCAGGGTGGTCAGAACCCAGACGAGCACCTCAGCCACCCAGTCCACAGCCACAGTAGTGTTGATAGCTACTGCAGGTGGGAGAGGATCCCGGGCACCTGGCAGCCACACTGAAAGGGTGCCTGCACCAGCAGCATCTTGGAGGGGCAAGGAGGCACCCCCAGCTGCGACAGGGAAGGGCAAAGAGGCAACACCAGGAGTGTCTAGGAAGGGCAAGGAGGCACCCCCAGCTGCGACAGGGAAGGGCAAGGAAGTAACACCAGCAGTGTCTAGGAAGGGCAAGGAGGCACCCCCAGCTGCTACAGGGAAGGGCAAGGTGCAATCCCTGGCTGCTGACAGGAAGGGCAAGGGGCCTGCACCCGCAGGCAGTAAGGACAGGAGGCTTGGTGCTGGGACTCATTCGGAGCCCCCAACACCAACCATGGTGGTTTAGCCATCTAAGGCTGCAAGGGAAGGGCTAGAGCCTCCCGCCACTACTGCCAGCACCACCACCAGAACTGCACCAGCTCCACTGCCAGCAGCAGCAGCCACAGTGGGCAGCTGCCGGAGGGTGCAGGGGATAGGCTGGAGCCTCTCCCCACTACTGCCAGCTCAACCAGCAGCACCACTGCCAGCAGCAGCAGCCCCAGTGGGCAGCCGTCCGAGGCTGCAGGAGGTGGGCTGGAGCCTCCCCCCACAACTGCCTGCTCAACCAGCAGCATTACTGCCAGCAGCAGCAGCCCCAGTGGGCAGCCAGCCGAGGCTGCTGGGGATGGGCTGGAGCCTCACCCCAACACTGCAAGCACCAACACCAGCACCGTCACTGCCACCACTGAGCAGCCGTCACTGCTGGCGGACAGTGTGTAGTCCTGCATCAATGGGCTGTTGTGCTGCCTGGCCTCTGCATATCATGGTGGTATGACACCCTGGTGAGAGACTGTGACCTTGCACTCCCCAAGATCTGCATCACAGGGCACAATGCCCCCTCCAGAACCAGTGGAAGAAGCCATCCACTCACTCCATCCTTCCCAGGATGAAGCACACTGGGCACAATGCCCCCTCCAGAATCAGTGGAAGAAGCCATCCACCCACCCCATCCTTCCCAGGATGAAGTACCCTGGGCACAATTCCCCCTCAAGAACCAGTGGAAGGAGCCATCCACTAGAGAGACTATGGCCTTACACTCCCCAGGCCCAAACAGTGGGCAAACCACCCACTTGAGAGACTGTGGCCTTGCACTCCCCAGGACCAAGCAGTGGGCAACCCACCCACCTGAGAAACTATGGCCTTGCACTCCCCAGGACCAAGCAGTAGGCAAATCACCAACTTCAGAGTCTGTGGCCTTGCAATCCCCAGGACCAAGCAGTGGGCAAATCACCCACTTGAGAGACTGTGGCCTTGCACTCCCCAGGACCAAGCATTCCTCATTGTCCCAATCTTTGCAGCTCATGCATTTTGTCTTAGATTGCGGCGTTTTCAATAAATATATTTAAAACTCTCCTACATCTCTTTTCTTACCTATGCATATGTAAGAAACTTGTATGTGGAGAGAAAGGGGCAAGGCTTGTCCCACCACTATTTTCCCAGAGCCCATGTAAGTCTGCCACAAATCACTTTTACCAGTTGAGTTTTGTTGAGGTGCTGCTAGTGATCCGAACGAGTTGGGCTACAGCTGGCAGCTGGTGTGGGAGTGACTCAGTCACCTACAACATAGAGCTGCTGCTGCCCCAAATCCAGCAGTCTTGTTGGAGCACAGGAGTCCTTATGACACTATGAAGTCTAGATCCTGGACCTCAGTCCCTGTCCAAATGATGATATAATCAATGTTGTGTTGCAATAGTCTTATTTTAAATTCACATTAGTTTGTGCAGATTAGATAAACTTCACTTAAACTTGGGCATACGAGCAGGCAGATGTATGGCCTAAAGAAGTATCTTGTTCCTGGTGGATTATTCTTCCCTCAAATTCTTAGTAATTCTCAGAAAGGACCACCGGGCACAGTTCATCATAAAACGTCTGGACCTGGGATATGTATACTGATTAGATGTCTGCTAATATAGATTTAATCACATGTTAGGTTTGTCACTTTTGGATACTAGTGCACAGGGCTTCAGTGCCAAGACCAATCAGGATTTCTGTGTTGGGATCAAAGGAGAGGTCATGAAGGAGAAAAGGACATCTTATTTGTCCTTCCGATATGAAGTACACAATGCATCGCCTTTGTTTCTATTACAATGGCTCCTTCCTCAACAGTGAGTTTTATCATCAATTCAGAATTCCATATTTCCACTGCAGTGTCTGCAATGGTTTTCCTTCTGGTTTGGAGGGATTGTTTAAGCTGTTTATGTTGGTGTGTTCAAAATATAAGATTTCTGGAGGAAGAGAGTGTATAGGAAGTTAGAATATGGATTTGTTTCTGAGATCTGTATTCTTAATGTAAGGTTCTATTATTTTGATGGTACATTTCCTAATTCTTTATTCAGGACTTTGTGGTAAATGAGTTCAGCACACAACAGATGATGAGATCAAAAACAACCAATTTATTAAGAAATTGAGCCGAGACAGTTCCCTATGGTGCTCTCAGGTAGGTCAGTCTGGGACTTCTGGCCAACTATCAATTACATTCTTAACCACATCTAAACATTCTCTGAATACTAAGTATAACCATAGTTGCAGGACAAAGGAACAGACTTGCAACAAGGAGAAAGAGAAACATAGCACAGAACACTACATCACTTTTCCTCTTAAAAAATAACGAAATCAGGGAAAGGATAGAAACAAAATTCAAAAGAAAATCTAAATAAAAGTACAATGTAAAATACAATAAAGAGCAATCTAATAAAATATTCAATAAAAGGTTAGTATAAATTACCTTGTACAGTAATTTTGCTACTAGCAGTGGAAGACAAAAAGGAAAACAGTAGCAAAATCAAATGAAATCTCATATGTGTTCTCCAGGTATGAGTGCTCCTATGTAGAGGAACACCTCCATTTCCATTGTCAAAATATATATTATCTTTTTTTTGTAATTCTTTTTATTGGAATAAACAATTGCTCATCACAGTACATTTACACAAAGGTTTGCAGAGGATCACATCATGTCTCACAGTTACAGACCAGTCGGCACTGTATCAATTATATAAATACCACAGGATGGATTTATGCCCTTTTCCCTTCAGCGAGCTATGCTATATGCTATGGCCCACTTCTGGAACAATGATTAATAAGTCCCTGTTCCTTTCCTATGCCCTCCCCAGTGGCTCCGGGTTTTCATCTGCTCCTATAGGCCTCCCACTGAGACCAGATTTTGTTATACTTTTGGGGGCACCCCCGGCTCAAATAAATCACCTGTTCAGCTTGCTGGCACCAGTCCAAGTTATTTTCCCATTCTTGTATCTCTGGTGTTGCGATCTTACCCCACGCCCTCGCTGTATCTCTATTAGCTACCCCTACCGCCAGCATTAGCCATGTCCTCTGACATTGCTGCCACCTCTCTTCAGCTGCTATCTGCAGGATTAACCAACGGGCCTCCAGCGGAATAGTCAGGCCCATACCTTTAGACAAGGTGCGGACCACTTGTTGCCAGAAGTCTTGGAAACAAGGGCAGCTCCACAAGATATGAAAAAAGGAGCCCTCCATCTCACACCCCTCTTACACAATGCTGATTCACTTCGGCCTAAATGGAATAACAAGGATCTAGAGTAGTAAGATCTATGTAGGATTTTGAGTTGTATTCAACGGAATCAAGCCCTGATTCCCACTACAGGCGGGCTCTGTAGGGCCTCTAGCCAGTCCTCCTCTTCTATTTCTCCTAAGTCAGCCTCCCAAGCCTGTAGCAGTGACTGACCAGGGTCCGGGGCATTATTCATACGTTTTTCATTAGTCAGGGAGATTGCTTTCTCTGGCATCTGCTCCGATAAAAGTGGAGTAGAATCTGGGAGTTGTTCCCCCACCTGTATATGTTTCTTTAGTGCATGTTTCAGTTGAAGTTATTGGAAGTCTATCTTTGTGCTCATTGTGTATTCCTTCTTGAGGTCCTCTATGGAAACCAGAGTCCCAGCCCTCCATATGTCCCCCAGATGGTCTAGTCCTATTAGACTCTGCGGCCTCCAGGGTAAAGCAGCACGTAAGTCATGACAGATTGCAGCGCCAAATACTCCTGACGTCGTCTAACATCATGGATGATACAGTGGCGGCTGCTGCAGATCCTGACCAATCTCTTCGGGCAACCATTCAGCAACAGGCTCAGGAACTTAAACAATTATGCAATGAGAATGCTGCTTTGTGACAAGCTTTGGCCTTTCGCGGTGCGGATATTCCGGCCGTCTCCACCTCTACTCCTCGTTTCTCCGGTGAGCCAACTAGGCTGCGAGAGTTCCTTGATGCATTAACTGTGTATTTCGTCTTCCGACCTACCCAATTCTCCCACGACAAGACAAAGGTGGGATATCTTATCAGTGCGTTATCCGGTCCTGCCTTGGCCTGGGCAACCCCGATTGTATCCTCCAATGACCCAGTATTATCGGACTATCCCGCCTTCGTGAATCGGTTTAAACAGATGTTCAGGCGTCCAGATTGAAGGCCTCTGCGGAAGAAGCCTTATGTGACATCCAACAAGGCTCACAAGATGTCCTCCAATATATTACCCGCTTTCGACAGCTAGCGGCTGAGACCACTTGGGTGGAACGAACTCTGGTGACTTTATTCCATAGAGGTCTGCCACAATGTTACCTGTGATGTTACATTTACCGGACGGCCGTCAAGAGAGAACAATGGCTTTACTTGATTGTGGTGCCAGTGGCATATATATGGATAAGGCTTGGGCCACGACTCAACAAATACCAACACGACCCAAAGAAATTCCAGAACAAGTTCACACAGTGGATGGGTCCTTAATATCCTCTGGTCTAGTTGATACCACCACCATGACACTGAGTTTACAATTCGGAAACCACCAAGAATACATCTCATTTGATCTAATCCCCCAATCATACTATCGTTTTGGGAATTCTGTGGTTCATAAGACATAACCCTTATGTAAATTGGGAAACCCAGACTATTTCCTCGTCCTCACTGTTTTGTCATGAGAACTGCTTTGCTTCAGGCACTTATTGGTCACCCAAGAGGTTGATGCCTACTGAAATTATTACCGGATGTTCCATCAATACAGTTCAAGGAGTCCCCGATCACTATCTAGAATTTCAAGATGTGTTCCAAAAACCAACCAGACCTGTGTTACCCCCACATCGAGATTACGATTGTGCTATTCCCTTGGAACCCGGAGCTATTGTTCCCTTTGGGAGGATGTATTCACTCACGGAACCTGAAAGGGAAGTTCTAAAGGAATATCTGCAAGAAAACTTACATAGCGGTCTTATTGTACCATCGTCCTCTCCGGCAGGGGCTCCCCTCTTTTTTGTACCGAAGAAGACGAAGGATCTTCGTCCCTGCCTGGATTTTCGAGGTCTAAATAAAATAACTATAAAAGACCGTTATCCTTTGCCCCTCATCAAGGATATACTAGAAGCAGTCAGAGGGGCTCAACGATTTACCAAACTGGATCTTCGTGGAACCTACCACCTTTTGCGTATTAAAGAAAGAGATGAGTGGAAGACTGCTTTCCGGACCCCATTTGGTCATAATGAGTACAGAGTTATGCCTTTTGGTCTCACTAATGCCCCCTCCATTTTCCAAAGATTTATGGACTCTTTGTTCTCTGATCTCTTGAACCATAGGGTTGTTATCTATTTAGACGATATCCTTATTTATTCTAGACGTCCTGAACTTCATTCCTCTCACGTTAAACAAGTCCTCCAAAGACTCCGGGAACATCAACTGTCCTCTAAATCGGAAAAGTGTGAGTTAGACAAGACCGAAGTCAAATATTTGGGATACCACCTTAGTCCCACTGGAATAGCAATGGACCAGGAAAAGGTACAAGCCATCCTAGAATGGCCATCTCCTTCCTCTATTAAGGAAACACAATGTTTTTCTAGGATTGGCTAATTTTTATCGGCAGTTCATCTTAGACTTTGCAGAACAAACCAGCCACATAACTCAAACATTAAAAAAGGAAAATTTAAAGAAAGGCTTTGTCTGGACTAGGGCGGCTGAAAAAGCTTTTCAGAGTCTAAAAAAGGCCTTCACTCAAGCACCGATATTAAGACACCCAGATACCAACAAACAATTTATTGTTGTTACTGATGCTTCCGAAGGAGCCATCGGAGCTGCCTTACTCCAACAACAAGAAGATGACCGTCTTGAACACCCTGTGTTCTATTTGTCCCATGTACTCTCTGCATCGGAACAACATTACTCAGTACTTGAAAAGGCCTAGAGTGGAGACAGTTTCTTATGGGTTCCAAAGAGCCCTTCGAGGTGAGAACAGACCATCGTTATCTACAATGTTTACGTAATTGTTTATGCCAGAACAGTCGTCAGGCTCGTTAGGCCTTTTTCTTCAGTCAGTATGACTTTTATGTCACCTATATTCCTGGATCCCAAAAACATTCTTGCTGATGCTCTGTCTCGCCGTTATCCAGATTGTACTTCTACCCATCACAGTATCTACTTGAGCCCAGTAAAATCATCGGAGTAGCTCAGTCTTTCCTGGATGAGGTACAACTGGAATATTCCAAACTGAATGATCAAGAAGTAAAGAAACTGAACATATGTAAAATGCAAGGGTATTATTATTATAAGAACTTGTTGTTTCTCCCTACTAATGGAGTAAGAGAAAAGGCACTACAAATGTGCCATGATTCACCGGTCGCTGGTCATAGAGGCATTAAGGCCACACAAGCACTACTCTTGCGATCTTTCTAGTGGCCTACCTGGAAATCGGAAGTCGAAAGATATGTTCAGGCTTGTCCCATATGTGCTCAAGTAAAAAATCCCCCGTACCAGACTTGCAGGATTACTACAACCATTACCTGTTCCACCGGCTCCCTGGCACACCATTTCTACTGATTTTATGTGTTCATTACCTCCATCAGCAGGAAACAGGGTTATCATGGTCACCATAGATCCCTTTACTAAGATGGCTCACTTCTCTGCCCTGAAAAAACGACCTAATTCCCAGGAACTAAGTCAGATATTTATCCATCATATTTTCCGTCTCCATGGACTTCCACACAGCAGTGTATCTGACAGGGGACCTCAGTACATCTCCTGGTTTCGGAAACATTTTTTAGGACACTGAATATCAACATAGCACTATCATTGGGTTTCCATCCTCAAACCAATGGACAGACTAAGCGTCTCAACCAAGGATTGGAGCAGTACCTTCGCTGCTTTTGTAATTCTACTCGGAGCAACTGGAACACTTACCTCCCTATCGCTGAATTCTCTTACAATAACACTGTCCATAGTGCCTCCAAGGTCACTCCTTTTTTCTGTTCTTATGGCTATCATCCTACCTCTTTTCCTACTACTCCTCAGTCTACCTCTTCTCTTCCTGCTGTTACTTCATTTTCCAGATGACTTTTACAGATCCATAGATTGATTCAAGCTAACTTGTTGAACACCAAGAGATACATGAAGAGGATAGCAGACAAGAAACGGAGGGATGCTCCAGAATATCACCTTCAGGATAAAGTCTGGCTTTCGTCAAAATTTTTACCTTTACGACTTTCTCAGAATAAGTTCACACTTCGTTACTATGGTCCTTTCCGTATCCTTCAGCTGATTAATCCTGTCACTGTCCGTCTTCACTTGCCTCGTACCTGGAGGATTCACCCGGTCTTTCATGTTTCTCAGCTCAAACCCTATGTACCTGATCCTTACTCTGGTCAGTTTCCCTGTCCTCCTCCTGTGTTAGTAGATGATGTACCCGAATATGAGGTACAAGAGATTTGTGACTCTTGTATCTTTCACAAACATCTTCAGTATTTGATTCATTGAAAGGGTTACCCCCTCAGTGAATGCTCTTGGGAAGATGCATCTTCTGTTCACGTACCTCTTCTGATTCGCCATTTTCACCGCTTGTTTCCGCACAAACCTTGGCGTCTATTCTGCAAAGACTGATTGGAACTCCTTGGAGATCTCCCGGTGGTGGAGCTCCGAGCGGACTACATTGAAACACTAGACCAAGATATAACGGTAGAAGTAATTTGGGGGGAAATCATAGAGACTAGGTCAGGGAAAGTGGTGGGCCCCAATGGGTTACCACTAGAGCTCTACAATTGTATGATAAATATTGTAGAGCCGCATATGTTGGCAATGTTCATGACTCCTCCCAGGATAAGGGTGCCGGGGGCCAGTTCCAGCAGTACGGCCCCCAGTGTTGGTAGGGTGTCAGCTAGTCACTTAGGTGGAATGTACACTAAACAGAAATTCACTGTCTGCCCATTCCAGATCCCAATCATCGCCACAAATCTCCCCAGTTTGTCCGTCTTCACCTGCCCTGGTTTTAAGAATGTCGACCTTTTAAGTAAAATACCCATTCCTCTGGAGCTAGCAGTGAATACCGCATGTACCCAAGTAGTACCCATGTGGTCTAATGCCTTGCAGTGGTTTCCTTGCAGATGCGTTTCTTGTACGAGGGCCACATCTGGTGCATGTCTACAGAGAAATTGTAGGACCAATGTCCGTTTAATTCTATTCTATTAATAGTTCCTCGTCATTACCTTCAGGGGCTTGGGCCTAACTGTATTTGGTATGTGCCTGGTAGAGTCTTCAGGGCCTGTAACTGTCCAATCTCTCGCGACCACCCCCCCTTCCTCCCGTCTCCGTGGGGCCCACTAATCCATTCCTGCAAGGTATGTAGTGAGCAAAATGTGTAAACATTTACATTGGACCTCAACATAGTATGCCCTTGAACAACCCAACATTACCCCTCCTTCCCTGCAACCATGCCCAGTAGGCCTAAAAGTGCCCACCCCCAAAACTTGCACAGTGCCTGTTGCCCCAACTGTAACATAGATGTGATACGGGTGGGCTGGCTCCACAGAGACGGCTCCTATAATGTATTGAATATACTTATATCCTAAAGTCAGCTTTAGTATGGTAAGCCTCTCACTTATCAATTGCAATATCAAAGTCTCTCACCTCCACTCCTTAGAAGAGGGGATGTGTATGTACCTCCTGTGCCCCTCTTTATCACTGATCTCTATATCAGTGTGTATTTGTTCAATGTAAGACTCATCGTTAGTAGGCAGAGAAAATCACCTCCCTCCGATTTCACTCAGTGGTGTCAACTTAGTTCAGGTCCCTTCCCTAGCCCCAGTGTCAGAGTGGACCAGTTTGCTCTCTGGGGGCTTGTCCGGCTTTTGCACCCCTAGTTGTCCTCTTGGCTCTCCTCTCCTGTCTCGTAGGTCCACCGAACGCCATCTCTCCATCCAGTCCCATGCCTCATCTGGGGATGTGAAGAGCCATGATCTGCCTTCTGCTAGAACTTGTAGCTTCGCCGGGAAGAGCATTATATATTTTAGTTCTTTCGCTTGGAGAGCTTACTTGACATCATCAAAGGTACGTCTTTGTTTTCACACCTGGAGGGTAAAGTCTGGAAAAAAAACGCACTTTGATGTTATCCAGGCCTACATTGCTGTGCGTACGGGCAGCTTGTAGGACAGCATCACGGTTTCTATGATTGAAAATTCTCACAATGATTGTTCTCGGGGGCCCCGGTTTCGGCAATGGAATCGGTGCCCTATGCGCCATTTCTACAGAAAAGAATTTGGATAGGCGCTTTGGGTGAAGCGTGTTGACAATGAGGTCCTCCAGAAATAGATCCACACTAGGCCCTTCTGTCCCCTCCAGAACTCCAACAACCCTGATGTTATTTCTTCATGCTCGCCCTTCTTGATCTTCCAGTCTGGTGGCTAGCACTCCAGTCTGCTTCGTGAGGCATTGCACTTGATCTTCAAGTTCCTTGGAAGCAGCTTGCAATCTCTTAGGCCCATATTTATACTTTTTGACGCTAAACTGCGCTAACGCAGTTTAGCGTCAAAAAATTTAGCGCCGTCTAACGCCATTCTGAAGCGCCATGCGGGCGCCGTATTTATGGAATGGCGTTAGCCGGCGCTAGCAGACCGGCGCTGCCTGGTGTGCGTGGAAAAAAAACACGTAGACCAGGCAGCGCCGGCGTAGGGGGAAAATGGCGTTAGGGCGTCTTAAAATGGGGCAAGTCAGGTTGAGGCAAAAAAATCGCCTCAACCCGATTTGCGCCATTATTTTCGACGCCCAGACGCCATTTAAATGACTCCTGTCTTAGTAAAGACAGGAGTCATGCCCCCTTGCCCAATGGCCATGCCCAGGGGACTTATGTCCCCTGGGCATGGTCATTGGGCATAGTGGCATGTAGGGGGGCACAAATAAGGCCCCCCTATGCCACCCAAAAAAAATTAAAAAATATAAAAAATTATACTTACCTGAACTTACCTGAATGTCCCTGGGGTGGGTCCCTCCATCCTTGGGTGTCCTCCTGGGGTAGGCAAGGGTGGCAGGGGGGGTCCCTGGGGGCAGGGGAGGGCACCTGTGGGCTCATTTTGAGCCCACAGGCCCCTTAACGCCTACCCTGACCCAGGCGTTAAATAGTGGCGCAAATGCGGGGTTTTTTGACCCGCCACCTCCCGGGCGTGATTTTTGCCCGGGAGTATAAATACGACGCATTTGCGTCGCCGTAATTTTTTTAGACGGGAACGCCTTCCTTGCATCTCATTAACGCAAGGAAGGCATTCACGCAAAAAAATGACGCTATTTGCCCATACTTTGGCGCTAGACGCGTCTAACGCCAAAGTATAAATATGGCGTTCGTTTTGCGCCGAATTTGCGTCGAAAAAAACGACGCTAATTCGGCGCAAACGGAGTATAAATACGGGCCTTAATGTCTGATTCTGCAGTTGAATTTTGTCGCACATTTTTTGAAGGTCCGCTCGCAAGAAGGAGGCATCTGCCTTCATGGCATTCAGAGTGGGCTCCAGTATGCTTTTTAAGTCCGATATCGCCGCCATGATGGCCTCCAGTGAAAGTTCTCCTTTCTCTGGCATGATCGTCTCTGACCTGTTAGGTGTGGGAGATTGCTTTCGTACTGTATATTTGTCCATTTTGTTGGACTGTGTGGGGGCCTGGCCCTTTGGTTTCATCTGGATATTTACAGGGGTGGTAAGCCCACCTCACTATCGCCCTTTGGGAGGTCTCTTTCTACAGTCTTGTTGTAGTGGCCAGTCTCTCCGCGTCCAGGAGGTCGGGGCTTCACCCACCTACTCCAGCAGTCCGAGCTACAGTGCCTGCTGGCTCTTCTGTCGACTGAGGCCCCTTAGTCCTACCCGCTCACCTCTGGATCTAAGCCATAGCCGATGTCTCGCCTCTTCACCTCCTCTTCTCCCCATTGTTAGTCCATTGGTGTCCCTCCTGTGAGTTCACGCGAAACCGTTTCCTCAAGGGCCAGGACCTTCATCACATTTGCAGCCACAGCTCTGGGAGCCCAGCCCTGGCCGCGTTTACTTCTCGCCTTGCGCTCTGTTGCGGCCTCTTATTATGTCGTCTCCCTGTGTCTCTGTCCTTCCTCCCTCTACATGCCGGTCTGGGCAGTCCCCATTCCTCAGGCCCAGCCTCGGGAGGCCTCCGATCATTGGGAGGCGTTCACCTCCTAGGCCCTCTCTTGTCGTTGCACCAGTATGTGCACACAAGCTGCCGGCGCACCCACCGTCAGCCCTGTAGGGTCACAGCCTGGGCCGCTCAACCCTCGTATCTCGATCCGGGGCTCCCCTCGACCGCAGGCCCAGCTCCCGGGTTTAGACGTTTAGGAGCTGTGGAGCTCCTTTAGATGGCGTCCACCTCTCTGTGAGCCAAGCCACGCCCCCCAAAATATATATTACCAACAACCAGGCTCCATATTATGTGTACGCCCTGTTACATATCAGATTTGTTTACGCTTACCACTTTCTCTTTTCACCAATCGTGGCCTTTCACAGTTTAATATTACTGTCGCAGACCTTGTCAACAACAGTTGGTTTGCATATTTTTCTTCAACTTTCTTAAAATGTGTAGTAAGTTTGATTCATACAGCGTCCCATACCTTAAAGGTTAGCTCACTCACATGTTTTTGTTGTATCAAAAATCTATTTTTGCTTCTTCTACTCCACTGCACATTGCTCCTGACTATGTCACCACTGTCATTCACACCCTCATCTTGTTTACCTCACTTGAACAGCTATCCTGGATACCATTTACAAGAAGGTTTCCATCCTTCCACCAATATAACCAGAGAGGCCTTAGAGGGGCGTTGTGCAATAGAATAACAAAATGGAACATCCAGAGTTCACAACCACACTTTTGTTGGATATTGCCCACTGAAAACACTAAACCAAAACTCAGTTCATTTTTTCAATGAATCCATTGGTTGGTGGAGAATAGAATGAGCTCTTGAAGTGTTTAACATCACCTTGCTTCACAAATAATTCCACATACTCACTGATAAACTGTACACCATTGTCAGAAACTAAAAAAGTAGGGAACCCTTCTCTTAAACAAGAACTCAATCACATTTTTTTTATTAGGTTTATTCATAATACAAATCTCAGGCCATTTTGAATAACAGTCAATTAGAACTAAGGCAAAATGAGAATGAGTATATAGAGTCAACCACATCAATGCCAACTTTACCCCACGGTGGAAATTCAGTGGGTTGCATGGGGGATTTTTTTACTGTTAGGGCCTTTTAACAGCTATTATAGATGATGCACTTACTTACACAGTCATCAACTTCCCAAGCTCTGCTTTTAGTAAAACTTGACCCAAGGTGTTTCTGATGAGTGTTAATGCCAATTCTCTTCCTTAACCCACCTGGTTGTATAGGTTTCTCTCCTCACATGAGAATACCATCCTCCACTGATAGTTTAGGTGTGACTTTTACAAACGATTGACATGTACCAGCAAAATTATTTTTCTTCGCTGAACGTTCTTTACAAAGGAGACCACTTTCATCACCAAGGTATACATAGTCATCTCCCCCCTCCATTCATTCTCATTGATAGCGTTCATAGGCTAGCGCTCCCCCCATGAGCCGTGCCTCAGCGCCCCCCACTGCAGGGATGGAAGGAGAATCACTTTGCCTTCCACCCCTGCCCCTGTGGCGTCTGATGACATCAGCGCATGGCGTGCAGACCTCATCAGAGGCCTGTCTGAGCTTGCAGCGAGGATCAGAGGAGAAATGCTTTTTCATTTCTTCTCCAATCACATGGAGGGGCCGAGAAAGGCATCAAAGGAAAGGAAAGGCGATGTGGTTGGGCAGCAGAAATGCCCACTAGACACCAGGGAGTTTGGTTTTTGTTGTTGTTGACATGATGAGAGCGGCCCCTTGGGCAAGGGCCGCTCCCCAGGGGCCAAATTATTTTAATAATAATATAATTCGGCCAATCTGCCGCCGGGGGGGGGGCATAAACCCCCTAGATACCAGGGATATTTTTTTTGTTTATTTGTATTCTTTGGAAACCCCCTAGACACTGAGGATAATTCTTTTTTTTGTTTATTTGTATTTTTTATATGTGGGGCGCAACCGCTTAGGCAAGGGTCGCTCCCTGGAGGGCAAAATTAATTTTAGGCCATTTCTGCCTCCCTTGGGGGCAGAATGGCCTATTTTTCTTATAGGGGGGCAGAAACCAGCAGACACCAGGGAATTATTTTTGTTTTTTTTGTTATTGACATGAGGAGAGCGGCCAAATTATTTTTAAGCCATTTCTGTCCCCTCTGGGGCCAGATCGGCCTAATATAGTTAGACCAATCTGTCCCTGGGGGGCAGAAACCCCCTAGACACAAGGGATAATTATTTTTGTTTATTTGTATTCTTTATATGTAGGGAGCGACCCCTAAGGCAAGGGTCGGTCTCTGAGGGGCAAAATTAATTTTAGGCCATTTCTGACCCCCCTTGGGGGCAGATCGGCCTATTTTTATTGGACCAATCTGCCCCCAAGAATGGGAAAAAAACACTAGACACCAGGGAATTTTTTTGTTTTTTTTGTTATTGACGTGAGGGGAGCGGCCCCTTAGGCAAGGACCGCTCCCCTGGGGGCCAAATCTGCCCCCCCCCATTGGGGCAGAAATCCCCTAGACACCTGGGATAAGTTTTTTTTTTTTATTTGTATTTTTTTATATGTGGGGAGCGACCCCTTAGGCAAGGGTCGCTCCCCGGGGGGCAAAATTACTTGTAGGCCATTTCTGCCCCCATTGGGAGATCAGCCTATTTTTATTAGGCCTATGTGCCCCCAAACCACTAGAAACCAGGGATTCATTTTTTATATTATTGAATGAGGGGAGCGGCACCTTGGGCAAGGGTCGCTCCTCTGGGGGGGTATATTTTTAGGCTTTTTCTGCTCCCCTTTGGGGCAGATCAGCCTATTTCTATTAGGCTGATCTGCCACCGGGGGGGGTAGAAACCACTAGGCACCAGGGATTGGTGTGTGTGTATGTGTGTGTTTTGTTTGAGGGGGGCAGCCCCTTGGGCAAGGGTCACTCCCATGGGGACACATTACTGTTGGCCATATCTGCCTCCATTGGGGGCAGATTGGCCTATTTTTGGAAAGCCCACCTGCCCACCAGAGACCAGGGAAGATTTTTCTTTCCAAAATAAGAGGGTGCGTGTATGACCATACCCCTACCCCAAATAAACAGGGGCCAACGTTGTTCTGCCTACTAGATGCAAGGGAATTAATTTTAAAAAATTGTAGGGTGGTGGCTGCCAACCAGTATGGGCCTGGTTATGCCCCCACACCAACTGAAGGGAGTAACAGTTTTTCAGCTCTCTCCCCGCACACTAGAATATCTTATCCCATGGCAAGCAAGAGGACATTTGATTATTTTAGGTTTTGGTTTTACATCTGGGCCATGAGAGCTTGGCTAACTTTCAAAATTGTCCCACTCGGAATGGGTGAGGGCTGCACTTATTGAACTTTGGGACGCTGCCATGTAGAAATATCCACAAGACCTAGACACATCTGAAAACTAAACATTTGGGTGATTCCTAGGTGGTGTGCTTCACATGCACCCCACACCATTTCCTTACTCACAATGCCCTGCAAACCTCCAACTTTGCTGGAAACCACACATTTTTCCCACATTTTTGTGATGGAACACCTTCCGGAATCTGCAGGATTCCATAAAATTCATACCACCCAGCATTGTCTCTTCTATACCTATAAAAATTCTGCTGCACTTGTCAGCCTAAACATTCTTTTTCAAGCTGTTTTTTTGGACCCGCTTTGGTTCCCTCTCAATTTTGTCATGTTTTGGCTCCTCCCTGTCACAGGCACTTGGCCCACCTACAAATGAGAGGTATCATTTTTACCAGGAGACTGATGGGAAAGTTAGGTGGTAGGATATTAGTCCTGGTGCTGTGGTCCAACACAGGAATGTTGGAAAAATATGAGTTTTTAGCTAAATTTGAGGTTTGCTGAGGATTCTGGGTAAGAAAACATTGGGGGATCCATGCAAGTCACACCTCCCTGGGCTCCCTCGGGTGTCTAGTTTTCAGAAATGTCCGAGTTTGGTAGGTTTCCCTAGATGGCTGCTGAGCCCATGACCAAAAACGCAGATGCTCCCCCTCTTGCAAAAACAGGTAGTTTTGTATTTGATAATTTTGATGTGTCCACGTTGTGTTTGGGGCATTTCCTGTCGCGGGCGCTAGACCTTAGGCCAGTAAAAGCCAGGAGCACTCCATTGCCTGCAATGGAGCCCCCAACATTCCAATGTTCTTGGAATGTTGGGGGCTCCATTGCAGATAATGGAATGCTTGGGCGTCAACATTCTAATGTTCTCTTTGTTCACAGCAACACCTGGGAACAAAGCCTCACGGAGCCTGAGGGGATTTTAATCTCCTTGAGCGTTGTTAGGAATTTGTTTTATTTGATTGAACATTCTTCTCTCGAGTGGCAGAATATTCTAATAGCCTTACAACCCGCCATAGCGGGATACTGGCCATTAAAGGCCCTCTCCCTTGTTAAAGGCCCTCACCTTCAGCTCTGGCTTTAACGCAGGAGCAAGCCTTTAATGGCCGGTAGGGTTGTAAGGCTATATTATAATACTGAAATTTTGGGAGCTCCATTGGATACAATGGAGCGCTCTGGGCTTTTACTGGCTGGTAAAAGCCCAGAGCGTCAACATTCCAATGTTCTTTTCAGCACGGAGCCCGAAGGGGAATTTAATACTCTCAGACTCTGTGGGGACTTTGTTTTATTTATCAGAACATTCTGCCCTCTATTAGCAGAATGTTCTAATAGACTTATAGCCCTTCTTAGCTGGGCAATACTGGCAATGAAAGTCCTGCCCCCTTGCTCCCTTGTTAAAGGCACTCACTTTCAGCTTGGGGCTTTAACACTGGAGCAGGCCTTTAATGGCCAGTGCAGCCTGCTGGAGCTGGCTCTAAAACTATAGGAGATCTGCTATTTCAGTTGCATTGGATGAGTTGTGTTGTGGCTTATCATGGTACATTGAAGGTGAAGTTGTTTCTCTGTGTGAAGATTAAGGAGAGAGATTGTGAGAACGTTTGAGAAAATTTTGAGTTTTCTAGGGGCACTTAAGAGACATTTCTGTTAGCACAAGGATCTGTGCTGTCTATTTCTTCACCTTTATCACAGCTTTTTAAAGTGTCTCCTTTTTACTGGAGCCCCTTTGTTTCAGATTACATCCAATCAAATTGTGGATTTAATGAGTGAAGTATCACATTATGTTTGGATGTTCAAAATGGTGATGTCAGTGCTTATATCCCTAATACCACTTGAATTAGCAATGCCGTGAGGTGTCTAGATGTTGAGGGTTTTTTAAGCCATTCTCTCTTATGAGGATATGTCTGAGGAACTGTTTTTGGCTGTGCCAAGGTGACTTGCATTTCAGCTTCCAAGCAGTAAAAGAGAGGGTCCCAGAACGGTAAGGTGAAGTCTTTGCCTCATATCATTACCTTTACCATTTTTGAAAAACCTCATAGTGATTTTTAGTGTTATACCATCCGACATAGACAGAGAAAGTTTGTTTCCACATGGCATTTTTATTTACTTTGATTGTTGGAATTTTTCGAGGAGGGATTTCGCCCAGAGTCAGGTGCCCAGTGTGTGAAGGATATGTTCAGTTTTTGTTGTTCATTGGCAAGATAATGTGTTTGTCCTTTATTTAGAATTGTTGGCTTTCCTTTAGATTGCTGTGTTTAACATTTTTAAACACTTTCTTACAGGGGTATGCTCAGGAATGTGATTTGATAAGTGAAATGTTTAAAGGTGCCATTTTTAAATATCTACTCGCATCTGTTTGAGGAGGATGGGTGCCACGTCAGGGGTTGGATGATCCTTATTTAGCTGACTCATAGATATGGTGTGGGCTTTTTCTGTTTTTATTTTATATAAGATAAGTGAGTTTCAGGCATTTATATCAAAGGCTGAAAGGCGATTTTATTTTAGGGCAGCAGGCCTCATTTAATGGTTGTTGGTAACACGGTATCCAGTTTTCACAGAAACAGAAGAAACAGATTAAAGGTACTAGCCTAATCCATTGTCCACATGCAATTATTACCCACAAAAGGATAAGGCAGAATATCATAAGTAACAAAAACTATCCCCGAAGCTATGACACAGGTATATTTCCCTAGTCAATATGCCCCAAAAAAGTGTTGCCATAAAAAAAATACAAAGGGCCTGATTACAAGTTTGGCGGTCCATATACCGCCATGGTGGCAGTCTGACTGCTGTCGGGTTGGCGGTCGGACCACTGTATAATGATGCATGCAGCTCCAATAATGAAAGACTGCTGCGGTCCCACTGGCACCGCCAGGCACGCAGACAGCCGCGACTGCAGGATATGCCAATGAGCCTGTTGAAGCCACTGTTTCTGCCGGACAGATTATGATGTTGGCTTCCACCAACATGACTGTGCGGTTCATCCACCATGTCCAAAACTGCGGAAACAGAGGCATAAAAGGCAGGAACTCACCTGTAGGCAGTGTTACACATTCTGCACTGCCATGGAGCCGCACAGTCCTGCCATTGCTGCTGCTGATAGATGGAGCCCAAAATCAATGCAGCCGTAGACACAACCAAAGGTAAGACAAAACACATATCCATGTGCCCAAACACCACAGCAAATCGACGCACCGGCATCTACCAGGTATGGGGGCTGTGCTCCGTGGACCAAGTATAATTTTGTGTGTCCTGGGTCAGAGGTGTGCTCACCGTCTGACCCAATCAGCCCCATGACGCCCTTTTTGGGCAGGTCACTGATACTGCACTGCCCCACTCCACAAAACCACACACGTGTACACATCCTAGTTTCAGGGACAGTGAAGTGTACATAATATTGTGTCACACAACACAACACCACATCAACATCACACCTACTGAATGAATGAACTGATACCATCACATTGCTCACATGCAGTAGCCTGTCGTGATTTTGAAGACACATATGTATGGATGTGTCATTTAACCCCAACACCCCTTTCCATGCAACATCCCTGTAATGGACTCTTTTAGCTCACCCACATTGCAAGAAAATGGAAGGAAAGTTGGATGTACAATATTTTGAGAAACAAATATGCAAAGCTCACAATGTAAACAATACCTGCAGAATAGGGATGGCGGCATCAAGGGAACCCCATGAAGGATGCTGCCCTGGGAGACATTTCTGTTTGCACATGCCCATAAAACGCTATTTGCACAGGAACTGGGCCTTCATGTATCCCAGGGAGAACCAATTGTATAACCAAGTGGCATGCCCATCTGCCAGATGTGTAAGTGCAAGTCAAGAAAGGAAATACAACAGCAACATAATGGGTCACACATGTAAATGAAGTAGCTGGAAGGTACACACATGAAAATGGACAAATGGTCAGTCAAATTATAAGAAAGTAGCACAATTGAACACCTGTGTGGACAAATCAAACTCTATTTTGGACACATGACACAAATGTCCAATCTACATCAGGGGGATAAATCTAATCCAATACATGTTGACATTGGCCAAACCAAGATGAGATACTTACCATATCAAACAACACACAATGCAATGAAACCCCAACTGGATTACCTCCCACATATCCATCCATTGAGACATCTCCCTTTGTCCTGGCTGACACCAACACTGACCCCAAAGTCAGAGCTTGCCAACCACAGTAAATGGATCAGCAAGCAGGGTGAATAAATCACAACTGTAGGCATACATTACAAATTTCTAAGGAACAGCAAAAAAGTAGAAATGTAATGGCAGGACAATTGTGTACCCCAAAAAACAGCTTGGGTTTATTAACAGAACTTTAAATATACATTAAGACCAATGGTCAGTCCATAAATAGAAGTCCATGTGTACTGCTGTACACCACAGCTTGACTCACTGAACTTGCATAAAAACATCAACACGAAGGGGCATCAACTGGGCATGCCGAGCACCTCAATGATCACCCTTGCGTGGGGTTGGATTTAGGATAGATGGGTTTGGTTTTGGGAGGGGTATGCTTAACTTTGGGAGGAGTGGCCTTAACTTTGGGAAGGGTAGGCTTATTCTTGGGGGTGGGAGGGGTATGGCTGGTTTCAGAGTGGGCGGGACAGGTGTGACAGGGGAGGACTTGGATGTGGAAGGGATGGGTTGGAATGTGGGCAGGGTCCTTTAAGTTTTTTCACAGTGCTACGGGCAAGGTCAAACAGGAAACCTTTTTTGGGAAAATGGTTTGAGTCTGCAGAAGGGATTAGGAGTTAGGAGGTTGAGGAAGTGCTTGTCTTGGCTGTGGGTGTTGTTGCTGCTTGTGTGTGTGTCTGAGGTATGCTTGGGTTTGGGTGGTGTGTGTGGGTGTCTGTATTTCTTGGGGGGCTGCAAGGTGGAGAGGATGGCTAAGGTGGGAGTGGTGCATGTTGGGGCAGTGTCTAGGGGTATGGTGTGTGTGGTGTGTTGGTCTGTGGGTATTGGGGTGGCGTCTGGGGGTATGGTGTGTGTGCCTGTGGGTGTTGCGGTGGTATCTGGGGGTATGGTGGGTATGGTGTGTGGGTCTGTCGGGAGGGTGCCTGTGGGTATGGTGGGTGTGATGTGTTTGTCTGTGGATGTTGGAATAGTGTCTGAGGGTATGGTGGATGTGGTGTGTGGGTCGGTGGGGGTGGAGGTGGTATCAGTGGGAATGATGGGTGTGGTAGTCTGTGTGAGTGCTTGCACGCCAGTGTGTCTTGTGAGAACTGTGCTTATGTGTGCTGCTTATGTGTGTTGAGTTGGGTGCATGCAGGTGTGTGTGTGCATTGGACAAGTAGAGGAAGAGGGATATTGGATGGGGAAGAGGTAGGTGGTGGGGGGGTAGGATTGTGGGTTGTGGAAGTCTGCTGTCAGTGAGGAGGCCAGAGCCTCAAGAGATCGGACATGACAGTATGAATGCCTTCCAGGTACGCAACCACCTATTGAAGATGGGTGCCCTGTACCTAGATGGCATTCAGAATGGTACTCTGACCCACGGAGATACTCCTCAGGAGGTCAGTAGCCTCCTCACTCAGGGCAGCAGGGATAACAGGGGCAGTAGGTGAGGTGCCTGGTGCGAAGGAGATACCCACCCTCCTGGGTGAGAAGGCACGGCCAACTGGGTGGGGAGCAACATGGAGGGTGGAGATGGCGGACAAGGATGGAACAGGTCCTGAAAGATCCATTGCCACTGGGGAGTGGCCACTGGATGGAGAATCCAAAGATGAAGATGTGGATCCTGTGTCCTCTGTGGCACTCCCCTCATCCTTCGGGCCACTGGGTCCCTCCGTGTCTGAGGTCTCTTGACTGGAGGTACAGTGAGCAGCTGCTTCCCCACTGGTGTCTTTCATGTCTCCTCCCCTTGCCTGTGCTGATATTACAAAGACAAATAGGGTCACTACATATGCCTAAATACACTTGAACAACTGCTTTGATTATCAAACATTACCATAATGTACAGTAGCCCCCAGCCACAAGGTTCAGCAAAGTGCCCCCCAACATTTGCAACACCATATGCATGCATGCTACATGAATTGTGAACAGTTGCCCACAGAAAAATCAGAATCACTGACAACTCCAATTGCATGGGTGAAGTTGTGCAATCACAATACCCACAGAGCAAGCAGGAGACCTTATCACCTTGAAAAGTTTGGCTTATGTAGCATCACTTAGTAACCTATTGGTAAAAAAATAGAATGAAATGCCAAGTTCAGACTCACAGATCCCACACAAGATCATGCATTCAGCTAATCTTCATATACCCAATGCCTCATCACGATGAATTGATGGCCAGATAATCCAGCCATGTTGCAGCAACAAGTACAGTAGCCTGAAGAAGGTAACAGGGAGAAACATATGTCACACTGTGAAAAATCCCCAGTGGTAACTTCACAATATGTTTATTGTCTAAATAGACTAATGGAAGTTGTACCAATGTTGCTCTCATAGATAACACATCTTGCACAGAAAAGTACACTGGAAAATGACTAGGAGATTTGTCTACAAATATCCACACCACAATCCATTAGCTAGCCCAAGGGAAATCACTGGTCTTGATTGGTACTGCTGGAAGTACCCTACTCAGATAGCATAACTAAAAGACAATAGTCCATTGAATGTTGTAGAGGCTCATGGATTCTCCAGTACCTGTAGAAGGCCGTTAACATGTTGCTCAATGGCAAGGCACATCACTATACCTTTTTGTCATGCAAAGCCAGATTCACCTGGATGAATGAGTGTACACAACCACATATGATTGCCACATTCCTTCAAGTTGCTCCTTGATGTATGTCAACAGTTATGTAATGATCCTTCACCATTGTACATGTGCTAAGCGCTTCACCAAATGATTCTACATCAATGGAATGGAAATGCACATTGTGAGTCAAAACTGTAGTCCTACTTGTCTTTTCATTCATTGCTTCTTCAATTGTACAATGCCAAATTACATGTAGTATGGGTTAGGATATGTGTGAGCCACCAAGAAATAGTGGCACACTCCTGTCTATGGTACCCCTTGAACTGTAGTCCCATCACATATGTCCACTGAGACTGTTGGGTCTGTCATCCATACTACTGAGACTGTGGGTCGCAGCCTGTGTCTGTGACCCCTGCATGTCAGAGGGTAT
Organism: Pleurodeles waltl; assembly: GCF_031143425.1. Classification (NCBI taxonomy): domain Eukaryota; kingdom Metazoa; phylum Chordata; class Amphibia; order Caudata; family Salamandridae; genus Pleurodeles; species Pleurodeles waltl. The sequence goes on along the minus strand of NC_090437.1, from coordinate 354,023,651 downwards.
CAACTGAGACTTTTGGTACCGTAACCTAGTGGCTCCCACCTGATTAGGACTGTTGCTTATGTCTATGACTCCTGTATGCCAGATGGTTGCCAGACATACTCTTGGGGCTATCCTAATGTCAGAGGAGTCCTCAAGACCAGTAGAGGGACCTAGAAACAAGTCCTGACGCTGCCATGAAGCAGCACAGCTGCTTCACCAACTTGCTTCACCAACTTCTCTGCAGGAACCGTGAAGGAACCATTACACCCGGAAGATGTTGGTATCTGTGACAGCCTCATCACACTAACCGTGCAGACCATGGTCGTTGTTGTGAGCTGCTTGTTGTGAAGTGCAGGAGAGAGAAGTACCCCAACTCCTGGATTGGAGTCAGCAGAATTCGCAAAATTTCACTTGACGGAATTCCGCAGCATCACATGAAAACTCTGAGAGATTCTGCAGAGATCCTTGTACAGGCGGAAATTGGTACATTGTGCTGCTCGTGCTGATTTTTAGCACTGAGAACTCTTTGCCCTGAAAAATGAACATTAATTGCACCATGCAGCACACCAGAGATTCTGCAGAGTTCCTTGTATAGGCGTAAATTGGTACATCGTGTTGCTCGTGCTGATTTTTAGAACTGAGAACTCTTTGCCCTGAAAAATGAACACTAATTGCACCATGCAGCACACCAGAGCTACTTGAGTTGATTTTGCTGCCACTTGAGTAGATTTTCTACATGAACTGCAGGTTTTTCACTGCGAACCGTTGTGACTGTTTGGGGTGAGAAAATCTTGCCAGGTTCCCTGTTAATGCCAGAAATCACACTAGGTCATATTGATTCTCTCTAACCAGCTTACCGTAGGTGAGCCACCTGTGAAAATAAACTTCGCCACACGGCAGTTGAAGAAATTTGGTCTGAAGTCCTCATTACAAGTGTAAGGCAGAGTGGCCAAAATTCTGCCAACTCACCAGAAGAGTGGAATTTGTTGTCCACTTGTACTCCTGGACTCTTCTGAAGGCCACGGTTGTGGTAAGGTGAAAGGAAGGATGGAGGCCCATCTGAGACTTGTTCGAGCTTGGTGGTTTGTCGCCAGGAGAGCTCAAAACTTTCAAGGACAAAGGCAGATCTTGATGTGATAGCTAGTGCAGATAGCATTCAAATCACCTAAAATATACCAGGGACACCAAATTAGCATGTAGGAGGGGAGGAGGGAACCAGAGTAACTGTATGAGGGAGAACAGCCCTGACAAGCGTTATTGTGCTATTCTTGAGAGACTACTTGTGTGGATTATTTAGTTGTATTTAGCATTTGTAATAAATGCTGTTTTATTCACTAACATTTAAGCTTGAAATGGACAATTATCTTATTGGGGTCATTGCACTATGGGTATTTTGAGTTATGAGCTCTAGCATACCTTGCTTCTACCACTTCCTGATCAGCTTTTGGCTGCTCAACCCGCACTACCACTGAGAGTCAAGGGCTAAAGGGGGAGTACCTGACCAAGTTACTCAGGACCTGTAGTGTGTTGGGCCGGTGACATTAGGAGTAAAGGCCACTAGCCAGACGGTTAGGCCCAGCAGCTGCTGCTTGACCCCTTGACATCTGAAAGGGGTTCTGACAAGCATCTTTGATGGAAGGTAGGTATCTTTCTTATTTTTATTTTGTGAAGAAATAAAACACTGTAGTATTGCGAACTGGTCCTTTTGCATCAGAGCTACCTTCAGCTACATCTGGATTTTTAGTCACATCACTTAGTAATCCATCCAAGTCTTGTGTTTTTTTTTCTGTTCCCATTGTACGTATTGTTCTAAAAAAAAAAACTCACGGACAATGCTAGGTAAAAAATATAGGGTGGGCTAGTAAGTTAGGCAGGCTAATTACATTCTACAAAGAGATTTGTCCTTCGGGAACCGGTCAGAACAATGGCAAAGGGAGGCAAATTCAGAGATAGTGTTTAGAAGCTCATTCCAATTCTCCTCTGCCACATATTGCCGATAGATTCATGGATCTCCTTTCATCCCAGTCATAGTTTACCCGTGGCCACTTTAGAATAATAATGAGAGAAACATCTTTACTGATCAATGACTCACGTTGAAGCTACTGTTATCACAGGTTACTTTAAAGTGAATATATTTCATGTCTTTTGTTTTATTTTAACCAGGATTGTTCATTGAGAGAACTGAAGTGGGAGGATGATGCTGAAATGCAGCGAGCAGCTTTACGGAATTGCAAGCTTGATACAGATATGCTGAAGGTACAGTATTTTGAACGTTTCTGTTAGTTTAGATAGTTCTCGCCATTATATTGCTAACTAAGTAATATTATTCCAATTCTATGGCTGTTTGCAGAACAGATGCAGATATTTGAGATCTGACATGTACATATAATTAAAAATAAATGCTAAATCAGAAATATCTCAACTTGCTAACTTGGTTAAATTAGTGACATGAGGGGCGTGGCCAAGCCAGAAATGGAGTCGAACGTGTAGTCCGGAGCTCCTGCTGCCGAGTCCCCTACGGAAGGGCAAATATCCTGTAGTGGGCACAGACCAGACCCCACAGGAGAGATCCTGAGCTCTCAGGGCCCGGGGGGCCCGAAGCACAGCCAACGTCGGGCACATGACAGAGGAGGGAGCGCCAGCAGGCAGTGCGGAGGGCCGCGCTGGGGCAGCCACGTCACCTGTACACCGGAAACTAAATGGAACCCCCCACCCCAAGATGCAGATCAGGGGGCCCCACAACGATTCCAGGGATGATCAGATGCCTATCGAGACGACGGTGTGCCCGGCGGGTGGGAGGAAATGACAGCCGCCATTTTCAGAGGCGCGGAAGGTGGGTCCAAGAAGGTCTCAAGGGGGAAGAAAATTAAACTAAACAAATGGAGCCCCCCCGCCCATGGAGGCGGATCAGGTGGGCTCACGAAGACCCTGGGAGAGCCAGTAGCACAGGAGGTTCCCAAGACATTACGGTGCGCTTGGGGCCATAACACAGGAGGTTCCCAAGGCTTGCACCCAAACAACAGATAGTAATAGAGACAGAAGAGGGCCTAACAAAGGAAGAAACCACCGCCATATATTGCAGGGTCCACATGGTAAAATAGGCAAATAAGACATCTAGGACACCGGAAAGAGGAGCGGCGCGACAGGCCTAGGGCGAAGCCACGCAGGGCCCTGAAGTCTCAGCTCATAAAGTACCCAGACACAGAAGGGAGGTGGAGAGTTGGTCAATTGGCAGGCATGGACGGCCGCCAAGACCAAAACGATACAAAATAAATGGAAGTCCGCAGAAGAGAAGTACAACAAGGAGAGACGGTGGAAAACGAGAACGGAGACCCCAAGGTGATCACTCACTCCTCCTCCTCTCAGAAGAATATGGGAAAACAAAGAACAGCCAAAGACATGCCAACTGGGCTCTCCCCAAGGGATGTCACAGGAGAGACAGCTGGAGGGGATGAAGTGCTAGTGCAACATACCACAGAGATTCTGGCGGCTATACAAGAATCCAAAACAGCCTTAGAGAGCCAAATTGCAACGCTTGCTGGGGAGGTAGGCCTACTGCGTGATGAACATAACAAGTTCAAAGATCACGTTAAAGCAACAGAGGATACGCTGGGAGGGACAGCCTAGCAGGTGAAAGCACTTATGCAGAAACTAGCACTCATGAACAACGAAACGAAAACAATGGCCATTAAAGTGGAGCATGCCGAAAGTCGGTCGTGTCGACACAAAATCCACCTGGTGAAAGTCCCGGAGAAGTCAGAGGGCCCTTCAATTGAACTTTACATAGAGACATGGCTAAGTGATATGGTGCTGGCGGAACACCTCCAAAATTCTTCTCGATGGAGCTGCCCACAAGATCTCTGTGACCCCTCCACCGCCAGCGGAATACCCAAGACCGATAATATTGCGATTAATTTTAGGGACAGAGATGTAATCCTCTAGAAGACAAGAAAAAAGGGCCCCTGGAAAATTGAAGGAAAGGAGATAATCATCTAGCCAGACTACATGAATATGGTGCAGAAACAATAGGCGGCATTTGCTGCAGTCAAAAAGATCCTTTGCCATAATGATGTGAAATACGCACTGATATACCCAGAGAAACTCCGGATCGGACATGAGAAAAAAACACATTTCCTGCCATTGCCTCAAGAGGCCTGGGAATGGATAGAGACACAGGGTCTTCGTCACGGAAATGGAATCGGAAAAGATGACACCAAGACATGGACCCCGGGTACAAAGAATACGCAGAGAAGTGAGGTCCCGGGCGGGATCTGCTGCCACACCAACACAGGAACAAATTAAGGCTGCACAAATGAAGGCTCTCCGGGATCTTAGAGGGACAACTGAGACTTAGATAGGTGGCAGATGGAGGGAACTCGCAGTGGACACCGGAGGAAATGGAACAGAACAATCAGAGTTGGGAACAGAATCAGAGGCGGATCAGCTGCCCCAGGTGACCCCAATGACAGCAGACCTGCTGGGCTAATAGATGAGTTAAAAAACTAATTAAAAATACCAAAGTCATGGCTCAGCAGGTACGGGGATAGGAGGCGAGGGGGTGTCAGTATGGCCTCCATTCCTCCTTGCCCTTCCCTCCCCCTATACACTCCTTGGAGATGGGACGTCAGGCAACGAACAACGAGCAGTGAAAGACAAACTATAATAATGGAACTTGTCCACGCCTCAGAAAGACATACTATGGGGAACAAGGGTCTCCAATCAGGGATTCGGGTCAACACATACCGTGAATTGAGGGAGTGGTTAGTTCTACAATCATAGCACGGTAAGGTAGGGTGAGGGACAGTTGGGGGGTATGGTTAATAGTTCAGTTCAGTCAAAGGGGTGATCGGGAATTGGATGCCGGTACAAAGACCATGGGGAACTCACAGGAGGATTATCCCTTAAACAAGGACAGATTACACTTGATGAAACCATCAACATTGGTAATGAGAAACTATCCCTCCTAACATGGAATGTGAATGGATTAGGGAGCAAACACAAGCGGAGTCTAATACACAAAGCCATCTCCAGATATAAATCAGACATAATATACTTGCAAGAAACCCACCGCATAGACACACAACATAAAGCAATGGAAAGGGGGAAAATACAAGATAGTGGGATGTACGCAATTTACATATGGCTCCAAAGGGGCCATAGTACTTATTAAAAAAACTCTTCCATTTCAGACTACCCGCACACGGGTAGACCCACACGGCTGTTACATAGCAATACTAGGGGTGTATAGAAGCATACCTATACTACTAGTCAATGTATACCTACCCCCGGCTCTACAGGTAGAGGTACTCCAAAAAATTTATACAATACTTATGACTTCCCCACCCGCACCAATACTAATGTGAGGCAATATAAATATGGTGATGAACGCAGAAATGGATATAGCTAGTAAATCAGAGAAAGGCTGCCCAAACAGGGAAAAATTGGAGGGCTTCACGCACGCAATGTGCCTCAGTGATGCGTAGAGATCTCTCGACAGACAGGAAAAGGGATACTCATACTAGCTGTCCACAACACTCACTCCAGACTGGACTATTTCTTACTCACGGCAGACTTGCTGCCAAGAATCACAGAGGCAGAGTATCTGGTCAGGTGGATTAGTGACCATGCCCCATTACAGATGGTGCTATCTCTGGGACCCCGTCCACCAGTGAGTGGGGGGCGGATGCAAACATGGTGACTACAAAACACAAAAGTGGTTGAGGACCTAGAACAAGCCACACAGCACTACTTTACTGAAAACGATGGGTCAGTACAAAGCCCGGTAACCCTGTGGGAGGCCTATAGGGCTAGGATCAGAGGAGAGATACTAGCAGGAGAAGTAGGTGAAAGACAACAAAGAAAGAAAAGAATGGTAACACTAGAGAATTAACTTATAACTTTGGAACAGAGATATGCAACACAACCGACACAAGACATTAAAAAACAATGAGACAAAAAAAGGGAGGAGTACAATATAGTGACCCGAGACGAACTACGAAAACAATACCTACTACAAAGTAAATGGTTATAAGAGGCTGGGAATAAAGCAAGCAAACTGCTAGCATGGTTGGGCAAGAAGGAACGAAGTGATTCCCATAATAAAGAAATTTGGACAACACAAGAGGAGCTAATAAGGGATCCCAAAGAGGTAATGGGGAAAATGGCAGCCCAAATGGAGGAAGAAATAGATAGCTTTATAGCTGATTGCCCCATGACACATTTATCCCCGTAGCAAATTGGGGAATTAGAAGAGGAGGTAACCGAGGAAGAAATGATGGCAGCGATGGGGTAACTACAGAGAGGGAAACCCCTGGCGTTCTATGGATTCCCCGTCGAGTTTTTTTCAGAAGCTCTGTAAGGGGCTGATACCGTGTTTACATGCGGCATTAAAGCAAGCTTTCAAAAATGGAGAACTCCCGCCTGATATGAGAACAGCTACGATTATCTTTCTACCTAAACCAAATAAGCCCAGAGACTGCGGTGATTCCTCTTGCCCAATCTCATTGTTAAATATAGATGCTAAAATACTGGCAAAGAAATTGGCAATCAGACTAAGAAAAGTGATGGCGACTCTGATCCATCCAGACCAAACAGGGTTTATATCTGGCCGTTCTACTGCCCTGAACCTCCGAAGGCTTCATAATCATTTGGCCTTGATTAAAAACTTGGCCAAAGGAAGAGCAATTCTCTCCTTAGATGCCAATAAGACATTTGATTCAGTACAATTGAGATATATGTTCGGTATACTAACTAAAATGAGGTTTGGTCCAAAATTCTGGAGATGGATTGAGTTACTATATAAAAGGCCCACTGCAAAAATGAGAGTAAATGGATACACATCACAAGAGTTCAGCCTCCACAGGGGGACCAGACAAGGATGTCCTCTGTCGCCGATGCTTTTTGCGTTGGCGATAGAGGACTTGGCTAACTGGATAAGAACAGACCCACTGATCAGAGGATGGCGCACCAGTAGTGGAGAGGAAGAGCAGATATCGTTGTATGTAGACGATATCTTATTATATCTGACTCGGATGCCCTCCTCACTGGGACGCCTGGGAGACATTTTTCAGGCTTTCAGGGAGGTATCAGGATTCGGAATAAACTGGGGTAAATCTCTACTATTCCCGGTAGACACCTGGGATATAGGCCAAACAATAACACTGCCACTTAGAGTGGAACTAGAGAAGTTCAAATACTTAGGCATCTGGGTATCCAGTAAACCCCACCTCCATTACAACACTAATCTACACCCCCGATTGCAGAGATTCGAAATGGAGGTTAGACACTGGCAAACCCTCCCAATCTCGTTGATGGGTAGGGTAGCACTTTTTAAGATGGTGGTTCTACCTCGCTTCCTAAATATCCTACACAACTCTCCATACCCAATCCCAGATACATTCTTTCACAAAACAGACTTGCTAGTACACATATTACTATGTTCTGGGGGGCAGCCCAGAATCAAACTGACCACCCTATAAAGATCAAAATATGAGGGGGGCATAGCCATGCCAAATATCCAGAAGTATTACGAGGCAGCACAGCTAAGCATAATAAATCACTGGGCATTTGCCCCACGAGATGACTCAGCATTTCGAGGCGACATGGAGCTGATGTATAAAATCAGTTACCTGCACTGGCGATACGGGGGTAAACTGAACCCTGAATTTAGCCCCTCAACAAAAACGGTCATACAAACTTGGAAAAGACTCACCAGAGGAATGGGATGGGATGGGCCACACGCTTGACCCCCAAAACACCCTTGTCGGGTGGAACCAGACTACCCAAGATAAATACTTTAATGGGCTACAAAGGCTGGGATAACATTGGGATAACATATTTAGCTGACATATGGGATGCTAACGGGGTGGCAAACTTTTTACACCTCAAAACAGAATATCAAATGTCAGACACACAGTGGTTACAGTACGCCCACCTACAGGTAGCCCTGAAACATAGCATCCCCGCAGAAGAGGAAACACAAGAAAATGCCCCGTTAGAAACAAGACTTCTAGAGGGGGATATAAAAAGGAAACTAATATCACAGACTTATGGTACGATTATGAGAAATACACAACCCCCACTATGTAATTTATGGGAGAGATGGAAAAGAGACTGTAAAAAACTGGAGGAGAAAGACTGGACGGAGGCGCTTATGTTCCCAGCCGAAGTGGCCATTCCAGCATCCCTCAAATTAATACAAATTAAAATACTACATAGGGTATACTATTTGAGATCTCTGCTTTGTAGGATAAGGAGGGCAACAAATGCTAAATGTCTGCAAGGATGCAGAAATTACATTGGAGACAATGATTCTAGGGGTATGGGGCCAAACCGACCATACAAGATATCCAAAACTACTGATTAATCTAGGTGGTATGATCGCAAAAAGGGACATAGCCAGAAGGTCAGGGACGGGGATAGCACCAGGCCACAACAAGTGGTGGGAGGGCTCAGATAGATGCTGAATACTTGAAAGGGAAATATACAAAGATAAGGGCAACAAAAACAAAAAGAAGAGGATCTGGGGAAACTGGGAGACGGGATAGACCAAATCGGATTCTGAGGGGCAGTCTCGGAATATCTGTGAAGGGAGATGAGATGAAAGCCAGGACAACACAGCAAGACGAACAAAGTCTCACTGGAAAGAGAGAGGGAAGGACGAGAACATTATGTATTATCAACTAGTACAGGTTAGAGAAGGGGACATTTTCTGATGAGAAATTGAGAAATATACCAAGGGGGGGGGTGTTCTAGTAAATGTTATCATAATACATACAACACAGTTCTTATGATGTTTGAGATGCATGCAAAGTACTATTACAGTCTACTGTATCACACATAAAAACGACAATAAAAAAGATGTTTATAAAAAAAAAACAATGCTTCACAAGACAAAAAAAATAGTAACACAACATTGTCCAGTTAAGTCATTCACATCACGTTGTTAGTGATAATCGTAGAGATGTTAATTAATACGGAAATCTCGTTAAAGAACCCTTCATCCTCAATTGAGTGTGCATCGAGCTAAACATCTCAGTAGGCGACCCTTGGTTAAAGCTGAAGGGATAAATGTCGAATCCAGGCTACGTGCAGTACAGGTAGTGATAAAAGAAAGCGATGGCAGGGCTTCATATACTCCCTCATTCCAATTGAGGCCATATTTTGTACTCTTCCTCTTATAATGCATGGCTCCACCATTGTAATTGTTTAACTTTCTGATCTTTGAAGTTGAAATACCTCACACTCCTGTGCAACGAAATGGTGGAAATCCAAATCAATGCACACATACCAACTAAAAGACCGCATAGAAGGGCCTCCAAGCCTGTTTTGTATAACCATTTCGCTACGTATAGCAGCGCTTCAGTAACTTTCTACCACATGTTACTTAGCATCTGACCACTGCAACCAATTTTGTTGAGTTGGTTATTTCGCATAATATCCAAATTCTTTTAAAATATAGCAAAAGTTGTTGTCTGTAATGTTAATACCAGCCAGTGCTTAATTTGTAAATAAAAATGTGCCGGTGCCCAAAGCCGCTCTCTCAAACATGTGGCTGCTGCAATTAAATGTGCAAACAAAGAATACTAAAGCAGCTTAAACCTGTAGCCATCTCGGGCCTCTTCAAACCATTTACAGCCACTCCCTGCCCCTTCAGCTCACTCTTGCAGCTTTCTGCTTTCTCCCATTGTGACGCTTTTTCATTTTTCTCTTTCTCCATCTTTCCCATATGTGTCTTTTGCTCGCAGTAAATGCTTGAGGCAGAAAAATAAGTGCCAGCCCTCAAAAATAAGTGCCGGTGCTCTGCACCGGAAACAACAAGCACAAGTTAAGCACTGATACCAGCCAGGCAGTGTTGGCCATATTTTGTCAGATGTTTCCCAATGTCACCCTAATCTCTTGATTTATTTCTGCTTTGGTTGCCTTCAATCATTGAAATCGGAAAATAAAAGTGCAGGTACTCACTACCTCAGACTACGTGTTTGCAACTTAGACTTTATGCACTCCCCCAATTAAAACTAGTGCACAACCTGCTGAGAATTGAGTGTACTCGCCCTTTCAAATTAAAGAAGTGCCAGTGCTCAGTACCTCTCATCAACTATCAAGTTAAAAGCCTTGGTTGATCTGATGCGTCGATAGTTTTGATGTACAGTGTCTTGGGCGGTACCCTCAGCTATGTATGATGCCTTTTCCACACATTACCCTAGTATTTAGCTTTCGCTCTCATTTCAAAGACTTGGCAGTCATTTCTCAACAGGAGTCAAAGCTCCGAGCCAGCCATACTTAACCTATTGACTTCTGTGGACCCCCACTAAATCATTACTTGAATTCAGGGACTGCCACAGGGTCATTATTGGAAGCCGGGGATCCCCAGACTAAGCAACTTCTGCAATTTGAACCTCCAGACAATACACAAAATTACAAAAACAAGTATATACTAAACAAATGTTCAAAGAATTAACTATTTTGTTCCATTCACTAAGAATTTTACTTCTCTATGTGTATCATATTTAAATTTTAATGTATTAATTTTAATATTATTTAGGGGGTGATTCCAACCGTGGTGGGCGGCGGTAGCCGTCCGCCAGGCGGGAACCGCCATTTGGCCGCCATGCGGCCAAAATACCGCTGCCCCCATTCCAACATTCCTGCTGGGCCGGCGGGCGCTAACCAAGTTAGCACCCGCCGGCCCAGCGGGAATGAGGCCTGCAACACAGGAGCCGGCTCCGAATGGAGCCGGCGGTGTTGCAGCCATGCGACAGGTGCAGTTGCACCCGTCGCGCTTTTCACTGTCTGCTAGGCAGACAGTGAAAAGCTGGCCGGGGCCCTGTTAGGGGACCCCTGCACTGCCCATGCCAGTGGCATGGGTAGTGCAGGGGCCCCAGGACACCCCTTACCGCCAGCCTCTTCCTGGCGGTGAAAACCGCCAGAAACAGGCTGGGGGTACGGGTGTCAGAATCCCCAGGGCACCGCTGCTTGCAGCGCTGCCCTGGCGGATTCTCCCAGCCGGGGTAAAAACGGCGGGAAACCGCCGGCCCCGGCGGGGCGACCGCGGCTTTACCGCTGCGGTCAGAATGGCATGTGAAGCACCGCCAGCCTGTTGGCGGTGCTTCCGTCATTCGTGACCCTGGTGGTCCAAGACCGCCAGGGTCAGAATGACCCCCTTAGTTTTGTAAAAACAGTCGGTGGCCCACCGAGTAGGCTTCATGGACCCCCTGAAGTCCTCAAGACACATGTAAAGAACCACTGCTCTAGCCATTTTTACCCGACCCAAGTTCTTTGTAGACACTCTAGCTTGGAGCCGAGCTGGGTCATTGGAATATATTCTGGCATGAAGAAAAGACAGTAAAGTTACTGGAACAGCTATTTCAGATATGTACCTCTAACCACAGATTTATTATCTTGTGATTATCCCTGGATCACACTGGAACTGGAGAAATTTCTCAGCATTTCTCTTGCTGGTAGGTGGTACCGTTGGTAGGTGGTATCACACACCTCCGCGTTGACTTTGTCCCATCTTGGAAATGGCAGCAGAGCAAGATATAGCCACTACCCCTGCACTTTGATGTTGGTTCCTTTCTTTCTGTGTCTTCTGATACAGATACAGAGCTTGGCCCCTTATTTTTCTATCTTTGACAAAACATGTTTCACAAAACAGGAAACAGTCTTTACCACAAAGTTGTTACATCGGACTACAATTACAACGCAGGTTTTACCATGCAAGATTTTAGCACGCCTGACTTAACTAAGCATTTAAGGTAAGTCTAAATGTTTGTGTGTGTGTATATATATTGATTTAAGTATATATGTGTATTTATGTATGTATACATGTGTATATATATATATATGTATATATATATACATGTATATATATGTACATATATATATATGTATATTTACATTTTTAGTTTTAGGGATGGATAGGGGTATACAGTGGTAAAAGTTTTCTGAGGTTTGGGGGTGGATGTGGAAATAGGGTGGTAGGGCTGTTTTTAGGATTTAGGCTTGGCTAAAGGTATTGTTTGGAAAATGATTTTTTACTGTTCAGGGGTGTGTAAGGGTATTGGGTGATAAGAGTACTTTCACAGTTTAGGGGTGGGTAGGAGTATTGGGTGGTAAGGGTGTTTTTAAGGTTTAGGGGTGGGTAGGGATATTGGGTTGTAAGGATAATTAAAAAGGTGGGGATTAAGGGGATCTCACCTAAAATAAAATATATATATATATACACACACACACACACACACACACACACAGGCACACACCTTCACATTATAATATATATATATATATATATATTGTGCATATATATATATATATATACACAATGAACCCTAACCTTCTTGTACTTTCCTTGGATAGGCAAAAAATGCATGGTAATGGCATGCTAGGTAAAAGCATATACCTGGTAAAAAATGTGGGGTAAAAAATGCAATGTAAAGGCATACGATGTATTTGCCTGTGTTGTTCCATCATTCAACCCACAAAACATTTTACAGTGTGCAAGGGATCTGTCTCCAACTAAAGCTACAGGTTTAAAACCATGCAAGCACTGCCATGTGCAGAGGTTGTTGACGGACCACCATCAGGTTTGTCTATAGTGTATGGGTTCCTCACATGACTCAAAGTTGTGTGATGACTGCACCAAGACAGATCTAAAGCCCATCCAAGGTCACAAGGCCAAGCTCTACATTGCTGAACACCAGTTGAAAGTGTGTAAGGGCCAGGCTCATCCGAAGTTGAGGATATTAACTCGCACTTGCTCCCTAAGTCATTCTCAAAATAGATTCTCTTCCCACTTTGTCATCAGTTAAGTCGAGGTCCTATAAAATACACAGGAAGAATAAACATGACTCCCCTTCTTCCCTCTTATCTCATCAAAAGAAGCCTCATGGACATCAGGGTGCCGCCTGATCTCGGTCCTGGTCCCCAACCGCAGTGCCTATTTCTCAGTTCATCCCACTCCAACCCAAATTCCAGGATCCTTCGGCAATGACTCAACAGGTCAAAGTCTTCAAAAAGGGCATTTTTGTCATATGTTCAGCATCCTACTGGCTCCTTCTGACATACCTCTGGGTCCCAAAGATCCAAGAGGGTGATCAGTTGGGCTACCACTGGCATATCAACTCCCAACGCTGACTATATTTCATGACCCATTTGTGGGGGCCTGCCTGTCCTGACTTCTCATGAAAAATGTATAAAGTACACTATTCCATAAAAGAAAAAGGAATACAGATATACACAGGGCTAATGATAGTCAGTGGCTAAGGAGAGCCCTCACACACCCAATAGGATGTCAAGCTTCATCACTGGGCAATCTCCTCGTCAGACCGGCGCTGCAATGTCTGACAGTCCACACCTATTAAAGGTGGTGGTACTTAACCGGAGATCATCTACCAGAATTGGTCAGACCTAGGATGAATACTGGCTATCGGTATATGTAGGAGAAAGGAAAAAATGAAAGTTAAAATTGGCTCAGAACCATAGACATCATATTTAATAATTCAGGAATAGGTTAAGGCCAAGATTAAAAGTAAAACGAGGAGTGCTGGTGGAGATAATGCTCAGCTGCACTCCACTCAAGGAAAATAGGTAGTGCCCCAAATCCTGTGATACTAGTTCAACATGTTTTGCGTCTAAGTGGTCACTATCGATCCCGTGACACTTCTTCAGGACTGCTACTACTACTTTTCCTTTACTAATATGAAAAAAGTAAGTACTGGTCGGTCACTTACTTATGTGGACTGCCCGTCATAGTCAGTTTGGTCAGCAAGTCGCCCTGCAAAAAAGTGAAAACAAAAAAGTTTGTTTGTAAAGAAATTGAAGTGTACTGTGAAATTAAAAACAGTGATCAAAATGGTTCAGAACCAATCCCAAGCGTGATAGATAGAAGAAAAATAAAACAATTTACTTGGCTTACCATCCCATCACAGAGTACGGGCTTCCTAGGAGTATGCAAGCCTCAAAACCAAGAGAGTGATACTGGACACAAAGATATGGATAAAGCACAAAATACATGTATATCGGTTGCACATTGAAAATTACCACCAACATGTATCATGATAAAAATACCGTAATGTCATGTTAAATAAATCAAAATGCTCCTCCAAAGTTAATGGAAATTCTAATTTGATTGTGAATAAGGGAAAGTACTTGTTATGTCATGTCCAATAGTGAATGCTGGAGGTGGGTCTTAGAAACAGCTAGGGACCCAACAATCGAGGTAACAGAATGAAAATCTGATGGTCAAATCAAGTGGGGAGATAAATAATTACAAAACGCTAGTCCTGTAATTCAGGAAGTGCTTCAGTCCTTAAAGTCAAAAATTTTTAACAAAGGAATGATCGTACTCACATTTCCTTCTTCCTGGAGTTGAACGGAGACCTACCCGGGGCCGCGCTCCTGTAGACAGTGAGGGAGCGCGGTACTCGTGTTTAAAAGAAACACAGCGACGCAGTCAGGCGCGTCAAACCAGGAAGTAATTCCTAAAGCTTGATAGGTCAAACATCAATGAGACGTGGCCCCATCACCGGAATGCAAAATAGAAAACGAAGAAGGACCCGTGTGTCGGCACTACTCGGGGCCATCTTGGAAGGATAAAATCAGGCAGAAAATAAATATAAACTCCAGAAAAAGAGAAATATAAAGATGGGAGGGTGAAAAAACGTCCCCTGATCAAAAAGGCTTCAGGAAAATGTTTGCATTAATCAATTTGAATAAAACTTTATTTTTCCCATATCTTGGCTAAAACAAGTACAGTCATGGGTAGAAAAGGCGATGGATAATTATGTTCAGGGGAAGTTAAGCGTCGATGCTCATACTTAGCATCATGTCACAGAGTGCAGTCAAGGTGTCAAAGTACACCAAGGGATGTCATCATTCAGACCCATATTGGATGTCTTCAGTCTGGTCTGAAAACCCAGGGTTGTTCAATCCTGAACAAAGCTGTGGGGTCATTGTTAACCGGCCTCGGAGCTTGTAAGACAACCCACCATAAATCATCAGGATCATGATGTGCCTCCAGAAAATGAGCAATCAATTTTGTGGTGATATGAAAACACCTGATGTTACTACGATGTTCGTTGATCCTATGTTTCACAGGCCTTGTGGTCATACCAATGTAACGCAGATCACAGGGACAGGTGATCATAAAGATACAGTGTTGTGTGCTGCAGTTGGTATGTCTGTTAAGATACCAAGTTCCAATGTGTCACAAATCCAATTTGTCCAGTCGTTTTGTAAGGGAGCAGACATTGCAGGAGCCACAAGGATAGTGGCCAGTGACCGGGGGAAAGTTCCATAGGGTAGTCTGCAAAGACGGATCCTGTTTTTGGCGGGAACGAGTATGAACCACCAAATCTCTATTGTTGATAGTCCTTTTAAATGCAAACAAGGGCCTAGGAATCTGTGTGCTGCCGCTCTGTAGAATAGCCCAACATTTGTTGATACGTTTTTTAACAGTATTGGACAAAGGGTTGTATGTGGATACACATGTCAAACGAGTGTCTGGTTCTTTGACTATTGGTGCCAGTAGTGCGTCCCTGTGGTTATTGCGGGCCCTCTTGTAGGCAGGGTTCATGACACCTAGAGGGTAGTGTCTCTTACGAAGTGTCCTGAGTTCTCTACCGGTGTTGAGATTCTTGCCTGTTCAACGTGCGATTATGCCAGCTCCTACCCTACCAACACAGGAGGAAGAAGCCATTGTCTTTTCATACTCTAAAGCAAATCCACCTCAAATTCCACCAAAGTCTCTCCCACTTTGACTGCATACACAGCCCTTGCAGCCCCATTTGGACTCAGGTGGGACATTGCCACTGCCAACAATTTTTTCAGTATCAAAATACCATGATGTTGAAGGCTGGGATAGCAATTTCCAATTTTATGAAGAAGAAAATCAATTTTTGGGTCTCCAAGATGTCAGTGGACTAGATACATCTACTGGCACTATCCTGATTTCTCCCTCTGGCCCTTCCCCTGAGGAGACAGTATCTTTTGCTATGGTTATGAGATGGGCTGCAGAAGTCCTCAACCTCTAATTGCTATCAGTAGAGGTCAAAATAAATGTTGTCACCTAAGATCTGCAGCCTGAGCAGATGTGTTCAGAGCCACTCCTTCCATTCAACAAGGCCCTTACAGGTACCTTAATGGGCACTAGGGGAAAACCTGGATCCTACCCACCTGTGAACAGGCAAAGTTCTCAGATAGCGCAGACCTTCTCTGGGGGACCCATTTATTTTCCTCCTGCACCCTGCTTCAGAGAGTGCTGTAATGGAAGCGTCCACAGGCAGCTTGAACCCTAACTCTGTCTTAAGTACACAGGCCCATAGGGAGTCCATAGGCATGGAGGCCTTTGAGAAGATAATATTTCATTATGCCAGCCCAGCCCTCAGATTGGTCCAGTCTAGCTGCCTCTAAGAACTTTACTTTCACAAATCGTGAGACATGGTGGCCAAAATGTTGCCCGCAGTCCCTGATGAGTTTTGTGCTAATTTGGCCCAGATCATACAAAATGGATAGGACATTATCATCAGCTTGGAGCTGGACACCACTGATTGCTTGGGCTGGGCAGTTGATACCAGTGTGGTGCGTTGCTGTCATGCCTTGATGAGATCCATGGGCTTCTCTAGTGAGGTCTGCGTGTCACTTATGAAAATGCCATTTAATAACACTTGACTATTTGGAGCCCTGAATCACTTCAAAGAAAGCAGAGCCAAAGCGTGCTCCCTTGGCCTTTTAGCACCTTTGCCCTACCACTCTTTTCAAGGCTTCAGAAGGGGCATCCAGCTGAGGCAACACCAATGCCCACCTCCACAGCAACAGACCTCCCAGTCCTCTTGAGGTAGATATTGAGGATCTAGCAGATAACATTTAGGCCCTGAGTGGCAGCACACTACCCAATCTCTCCTCCTCCGCCATTCCCAAACCCTTTTAGCTTGCCCTAAGTAGCACATTGTCATCCTGTTGGAGGCAGGATATTTTATTACTTCTACAGGTGATAAAGCATCATATCAGACAAATGCATGCTTCAAACTATCCGGAACAGATACGCCCTACCTTTCTTGTCCACACCTAATATGCCACATACACCACAGGACCAGGACCACTTGTCCAGTGTACAAAGTGAAGTTAAGGCTCTTTTAGACAAGGGAGCTATTGAGAGGATCCTTGCATCAAAATAGGGACTTGATGCTACTGGCGTTATTTTCTGGTGCTGAAGGACA
This sequence comes from Pleurodeles waltl, assembly GCF_031143425.1. Lineage (NCBI taxonomy): Eukaryota > Metazoa > Chordata > Amphibia > Caudata > Salamandridae > Pleurodeles > Pleurodeles waltl. Next base: position 354,006,456 of record NC_090437.1, on the reverse strand, counting down.
GAGGACTTTTCCTATTTTAGACTTTCGCACTCTGAATGCTGCACTCTCAACCTTTTCCTCAAAAAGTACAACAACAAATTAATGGTGCTTGTTTTGGCCCAAGTTCTGTATACCCTGGATCCACCTGACTGGATAGTAGTGTTGGAATTGCAGGACACCTATATACACATTGCCATGCTGCAGTCCCAGGGATGTTACTTACTGTTCCAAGTCTGACATACACATTTTCTGTTTTCTGTGCTCCCCTTTGTCCTCACCAGTATCCCTTGGGTGTTCATGAAAGTTATGGTAGTGGTCACTGCACTTCTTCAGGAGTTGCTGATGCCATCCTTCCCATACCTCAACGATTGGCTACTGAGGATGGGCTTGCGTCATTCAATCATGGGCCCCCTCCAGATGACAGCAAACCTCCTGACATTTTGGGGCTTTTCGATCAATGCCAAAATCACACCTGACTACTTCGCAGAGGCTCCCCTTCTAGGGAACCATTATGGATATGGTGCAGTTTTGAGCCTTTCCCCACCTCAGTGAGTCCAGGATATTCAGGCTATAATACCAATGTTTCAGTCTTTGACCTGAGTATCAGCGAGAGTGGCTCTGAGACTTTTTGCCTCTTCTCCTCCTACATGCTGCCAATGGCCTACAACAGGTGGCATATGAGGGCTCTGAAGTCAGATATGAAGTCTCAGTGAGCTCAGCACCAAGGGAACCTGTAGGGATAACATTTAAATCTCAGTGGAGACTGCAAAAGATCTGCAGTAGAGATTGCTAGACAGCAGTCGGACCAATGGCAGGCCTATCTCTCTGCTCCACTCAGAGCTGATGTCATTAACGGATGCATCGTTGTGAGGTTAGGGGGTCGCATAGGAGAGGTGGAGCTCTGAGAGCTCTCATTGTCTGGCAGGCAACCACCTCCACATCGATCTATTGGAGCTGTGGGTAATTCACTTAGCACTAAAAACATTCTTCCCCTCCATCAAGGGGGAACAGGTGCAGGTCCTCACAGACAACACTACCACCAATTGGCACTGCAACAAGCAGGGCGGTGTGGGTTTATAGCCCCTGTGCCATGAGATTTTAAGCCTCTGGAACTGGTTGAGTGGGCAGGGTTGTTCCTTAGTCGTACACCATTTGGCAAGATTTTTTAATGCCAAGGCAGACAAACTCAGTCAGCATTTCGTAGTGGATCACGAATGGTGATTACATTCAGAAGTGGCACAGGGCATCTTCAAGCAATGGAGTAACCCTGGCTCTAACGTTTCACCACTGCTGAGAAACCTCAATGTCCAAGTGTTTGCATGTTGGAGTTCCCAAGACAGCTTTCCTTCAGAGACACCTTCTGATTGGAATGGATCTCAAGTCTCCTGTAAGCCTTACGGCCCCTACCTGTTCTGCCCAGAGTTGTGAAGAAGATCAGGAACAGCAGGGTCCAAATCATCTTAGTGACCCCAGTCTGGGTCAAGAGAGGGTGGTTCCTGCAATGTCTGGGTAAGAACATTCTCCCATTGGGCTGCCACCTCAGGATGATCTTCTGTTGCAGCAATAGGCTAGAGTCCTGCATCCTGTCATGCGCTGCCTACACCTGTATGTGTGAGTACTGAGTGACGGTAGATGACAGCTTTTGATCTCCCTCACAAGAAAAATGGATGTTTCATTGGCAGATAGGCACCCATCCACCAAAGCTATCTATGCTGTTTCATCTAAAAAGTTTGTTGCTTGGTGTCGTTAAGTACCATGTTGCCTGGCATGTTACCCCCATTTTTACATGTATGTAAGTTTGTTTTTGCCTGTCTCACTGGGATCCTGCTAGCCAGGACCCCAGTGTTCATAGTTTGTGGCCTGGATGTGTACACCTGTGTAGTGACTAACTGTGTCACTGAGGCTCTGCTAATCAGAACCTCAGTGCTTATGCTCTCTCTGCCTTTAAATTTGTCACTATAGGCTAGTGACCACTTTCATCAATTTCAATTGGCACACTGGAACACCCCTATAATTCCCTAGAATATGGTACCAAGGTAACCAAGGTATTGGGGTTCCAAGAGATCCCTATGGGCTGCAGCATTTCTTTTGCCACCTATAGGGACCTCAGACAAACCTTTACACTGGATTGCCACTGCAGCCTGAGTGAAATAACGCAAAAATGATTTCACAGCCATTTTCACTGCACTTAAGTAACCTATAAGTCACCTATATGTCTAACTTTCAGTTGCTGAAGGTCAGGTGCAAAGTTACTAAGTGTGAGGGCACCCTTGTACTAGCAAAGGTGCCCCCACATAGTTCAGGGCCATTTCCCGGGACTTTGTGAGTGCTGAGACACCATTACACACGTGCACTACATATAGGTCAATACCTGTATGTAGCTTCACAATGTTAACTCTGAATATGGCCATGTAACATGTCTTAGATCATGGAAGTGTCCCCCAATTCCAAATCTGGTATTGGGGAGCCAATTCCATGCAGCCCGGGGCTTCACTATGGACCCCGGGTACTGCTCTACCAGCTCTCTGGGGTTTTCTCTGCAGCTGCCACTGTTGCCACCCCACAGACATGGTTCTGCCCTCCTGGGGTCTGGGCAGCCCAGTCTCAGGAAGACAGAACAAAGATTTCCTCTGAGAGAGGCTGTTACACCCCCTCCCTTTGGAAATAGGTGTTAAAGGCTGGGGAGGGGTAGCCTCTCCCAGCCTCTGAAAATGCTTTGAAGGGCACAGATGGACCCCTCTTTGCATAAGCCAGTCTACACGGATTTAGGGAACCCCCAGTCCCTGCTCTGGCATGAAACTGGACAAAAAAAAGGGGAGTGACCACTCCCCTGTCCATCACCACTCCAGGGGTGGTGCCCAGAGCTCCTCCAGTGTGTCCCTGACCTCTGCCATCTTGTTTCCAGAGGTGTGAGGGCACTCTGGAGGCCTCTGAGTGGCCAGTGCCAGCAGGTGACATCAGAGACCCCTTCTGATAGGTGCTTACCTGACTAGGTGGCCAATCCTCCTCTGAGGGCTATTTAGGCTCTCTCCAGTGGGCTTTTCCTCAGATAACGACTTGAAAGAATTCTCCAGAGTTCCTCTGCACCTCTCTCTTCGACCTCTGCCAAGGATCGACTGCTGACCGCTCCAGCACGCCTGCAAAACTGCAACAAAGTAGCAAGAAGACTACCAGCGACATTATAGCACCTAATTCTGCTGGCTTTCTCGACTGTTTCCTGGTGGTGCATGCTTTGGGGGCTGCCTGCCTTCATCCTACACTGGAAGCCATGAAGAAATCTCCAGTGGGTCGACCGAATCTTCCCCCTGCTTCAGCAGGCACCAAACTTCAGCGTCACCGGTACTCTGGGACCCCTCTCATCCTGACGAGCATGGCCCCTGGAACACAGGTGGTGGACCCAAGTGACCCAGACTGTCCAGTGGTCCCACTGTCCAAATTTGGAGGAGGTAAGTCCTTGCCACCCCTCTCCAGACAGTAATCCTGTGCACGGTGTGATCTGCAGCTGCTAGAGCTTCTCTGCACATTTCCACAAAATTCTTCATGCACAGCCAAGCCTAGGTCCCCAGCACTGTGTCCTGCGATGCTCAGCTCCCTGAGTTGATCTCCGGCTTCGTGGGACCCTCTTTTGCAGTGTTGAGATCACCGCCGCGTTCAGACTTCTTGAACCTGTGTTCAAGGACTTATGAGGGTGCTACCTTCTTGTGCGTGGGCTCTCTACATTGCTGAGGTTCCCCTCCATCTACTCTCCCAAGTGACGACATCCTAGTCCTTCTTGGGCCCGGGCAGCACCCTTTTTCTTCAACTGCAACTCTTGCAGCTAGCAAGGCTTGTTTGCGGTCTTTTGCCAAAGAAACAACTCTGCATCCTCCAGCACGATGTGGGACATCTACTGCACGAAGGAGAAGTTCCTAGCACCTTCCGTTGTTGCAGAATCTTCAGCTTCTTCCATCTGGAGGCAGACTTTTTGCACCTTTATCCGGGGTTTAGTGGGCTCCTGCCACCCCTGGACACTTTTTCGACTCTTGGACCTGGTCCCCTTCCTTTGCAGGTCCTCAGGTCCAGGAATCCATCTTCAGTGCTTTGCAGTCTGTTGTGGTCTTTGCAAAATCCTCTATCACAACTCTAGTGTGATTAAGGGGAAATAGTTATACTTTACTCCTACTTGCCAGGTCTTGGGGTGGGGTACCTTGGACACTTTTAGTGTTTTCTTACACTCCCAGTGACCCTCTACACACTACACAAGTCTAGGGGTCCATTTGTGAGTCACATTCCACTTTCATAGTATATGGTTTGTGTTGCCCATGGGCATATTACATCCTATTGTATTCTACAATGTTTGCACTATTTTCTAACTGTTTTACTTACCTGATTTTGGTTTGTGTGTATATTTTGTGTATTTTTCATGCCTCCTAAGGGAGTATATCCTCTGAGCTATTTTGGTATATTGTCACTAAAATAAAGTACCTTTATTTTTAGTACCCCTGAGGATTGTGTTTCTTATGATATAGTACCTATATGATATCAGTGGTATAGTAGGAGCTTTGCATGTCTCCTAGTTCAGCCTAAGCTGCTCTGCTATAGCTACCTCTATCAGCCTAAGCTGCTAGCCCACTACCAATCTACTAATAAGGGATAAATGGACCTTGCACAAGGTGTAAGTACCAAGTGGTAACCACTATAAGCCAGGCCAGCCTCCTACACTCGGTGTCACAAACACTGTACCTACCTAGCATGTTCAAATGCCTGACTCATGGGTAGTACACACACAAGTGACCATAAGGTGGTATTCAACATTTCATTAAATGTGATGGCCTACATTTCTGAGATAGCCATTATCAACCGTCCTCTAACTATCCTGCTTATAGTTCATCATGGGAAATGTTTTGTCCCCAAAGTCAAGGAAGTACACACAGCATAAGACGCAACAGATATAACAAACACATATCATGACGGATGTACCTCAATGAATGGCATCTGATGGTTATACACAATTATAACACATTCATTCATGCGCATTATGCAAAACGTTTCTTGTGACGTTCACACAGAGGCACAACAGTTGAGATAGCCAATTCACAGACATAACAACACAGACCATGAGTGAATTTTTTAAGTTGCGTAGCCTTACTATCCTCTATTGACGCACCACCTGCTCAAACTAGGGAATACCAATTTTAATTCCAAATGTTTGGGTTGCTGTTGTGTCAGTTAAGAGTGCTAATCCGGCACAACAACATGAGTATTATGGTCCGCAGTAGTGCAGTCTGCCACATGTGTCCAAACACTAGAACACACACAGCAGGCCCTACCAGCCTATCTTTGTATAGTTATAGCTTTCGTGTATATTAAAAATGAGAAAAATGACACAAACACAGTTAAAGACAGATATTTTGATGCAAACGCGTCAAAAAAGAAGCATATGCGTCAAAATATGCGGCATATGCGTTAAAAAATGACGCTCACAGCCATCATACATCGATTGGACCCTAACGTTAATTCCAACACTGCACCCCATGAAATAGGTTATCCATGAAAAATATATTGATCTTTGAATGCGGGGTAAGTTTTAAGCATATGCGTCCAAAAATATTGACGCAAAGGCCATAAGCGTCATAACATTTCACACAACATAATAAAAACGCACCGCATTTGAGACAGGAAGTGATGTAATAGGATATCCTGTTTACAGAAATGGTACAGTGGGTGTACTTTCACTTTCACTTAGCAGTCTGTGATTCTTCTAGACTGTGTGGCTGTGTTGAGAGTTGTGTCTGTCCAAATTGTGCTTTTGTCTCCTGTGTGCCATTTCAATTGTCATCTGTTGTTTTTGTAATTGTCTCAGTAATTCAGTGTAAGTGTGTTTTTGTCATTTTTTGTTTCTAATTTTGTCTTTGTACTGCTGGGAGTGTGCACTGGGTATTGTTAGTTGGGGTATTGTTGGGTTGTTTGTGGGTTATTTAAGGTTCATTTTCATACCTCCTTTCCCTGTATTTCCCTCTTTTCCCTTCCCTATCCCTATTATTTTTTGTAATGTCGGGCAGGCCACATGTGGGGAGAATGGGTGAGGAGGAGCTGGGGGCTTTCATTTGGCTGGTGTGCTACTTCCTCCCCCTGATGTTAGAGGCTGGTGGCAGGGTGATACCGTGGTATCACACCGAGGCGAGGAGGCACAGGTGGTCCAAGGTGCTGTTCCATCTAAAGAGAGTGTTCAACAGCCAGCACAACAACCACCAACTCAAACATCACTGGGCTGACCTTGTGGCCAGAGAGCAAGACCTGCTGGACCACTTGGGTGTGGTGATTGGTGGCCCTGTTGGTGAGTACAAATCAGACTAATGTGTACAGTAAAATGCTCTGTAGTGACAGTAGCAGGTTTGGTGACATGCTGCATGCAATGTTTGTGGACATGTGGAATGCAAGTTGAACATACAGTGGCTCTGATTTATACAATATTTGCTACGCATTACCATAATTTGTTGACGCAAAAGCTGCACAAACTTACAAAACATAACTTGATCTGGTATAATTAGTGCTGCTTTGATGTCAATAGATAATGATAATGCAGCACAAACAAATGTTTTATTTATGGCCTGTGATTGTACCAGGAATGAGATATATTTCACATACTAATGCAAGGAATGAATGTAGTCCCCAATTATTTTGAATACATCTGAACTGTATTCATGGCCATATGTACAAAGATCTTCCTAACCTTTGGTAATATCTTAGGCTGATATTTTGACTTGGTTTGTGCAGCATTTAAATTAATTATGGATGCCAAGGTAATGCACACTTGATAATATCTAAATGTTTGGTGCTACTTTCTATAGCTGTAGTGTAAAAACATGAAGCAAATGCTATACATAACAAAAAAAATGATCTTGCCCTATGTTCATTGATCCGGTGTGTTTTATTTTGCCTTGGGTACAATTGCTGGTACAGAGCTGATGCATTTGCCATCTGTGTCACTTTATAGCCAAGCAATTTTCAGAAGTTAATGGGCCATCATGGGATCCCTGAACTTTATGAATGCATGGTCACAAATTTTTGATTTACATGATGTTGTGCAAAGGACCCCTGACTGCTTCTATCACACATTTAAAGTGACAAAATAGTTTGCTAGGTTATGTTTGGTACACCCCTGCTGATCTAGTGCAGCATATGTACAATTGCTAACTTCTCAGTATGAAGGCTATCACAGACATGGGTGTATGCTAAGATCAGCAGACCAGCATACCTGTGACTGCTGCCATTCCCAAGGTACATACAAATTGAGACCTACCTCATCAAGATTGCCACAGTAGGACACTTGCTAAACCATGTTTCAATTAGGGGACAGTGTCAGTTCGTTGTATAACCACAGATCACCCAACTTGGCAAATGTAAGATGATGAATGTGGCTAACTGTGATCTACAATACCTGCTATAGGTACACAGGACCCAGAGTAACACATTTCAGGTGCAATGACTACATCTGTGCCCATGCATTCTGTCACGCATAATCAAATTCGACACTGTCAGCATATATTTCTTTGTTGTTTTGTTTTAGATAAATGTCCAATCCATGTTTAGCGTAAGATTGTCATCAAGTAACACACAGGATCCCTGCCATAATGGTGTCATAGGGGTCATATACTGCTCTGGGTACACTGGAAATGTGGCATATGGAACCTACAGACAACAAAGGCCCACATATAATGGACCATAGAAAGCACAATAATTCATGAACTAAACTCAGCCCACATGCGCATCATACAGTAACTCATTGCCCCTTGATGCACAAGCCACAATACCTGAGTGAGTGGTGTTGCAGTGCACCTGCAATGTGGCTTTGCATGTCTCTCATAACAACAAATGAAGAAATGGAGTACCCTCTAGAAAGAATTCTGCACAAAATTGAGTAATCATGTTTGGCACCACATGATTGATAAGGCCAGTGCATGTGGGCATATGTGTGTCCATCACTCACTGGAGTGACAGGGTCAATGCATGTTTGCAGTAGCATGTCTGTCGGGGTGTCTACATGCCTGAGGTGCTGCTCTATCATATAAAATGTCACACACAGTGATTTGTTGTTCTAAGTTTTGTACAGTGAGCAGACATTGAGCACATTTCACCCTTCCATGGTTTACAGGGGGACCAGCCCCCTACACAATTGGAAAAGTGGCTCGATTTGCGGACCCAGACATATCGAGTAAGTGTTGATATGTTAGTTTCGTGTTGTGTTTGCAGCTGTTGTGTGATTGACTCCTGTGTGTTGGACACATTGCAAGGTATGAAGTGCTGGCACATGATCTGATATGTGACTTGTCTGGAGTTTGACATTTTGTTCCATGTTGAGTTGGACAATCTCAGTGGCGGAAAGTCATATTTTGGGATTCTAGTGCTGCGCTATAGACATGGGTAATGGCAGTACAATGATGCACAGATCATTTAAGTTGGTACAAACCTTTTTGAGCATTGCTGTGCTGTTAGATAGTAGATGTGTAGGCTGCGTTGTCCTGTCATTACTCAGCGACACTCTATGCTCTGTACTGTGATTTGGACTGTTTAAGCTAATTTTGACGAAGTGTTAGAATATCATCTGTAGATGTAACACACAATAATGTCTCTAATGTTTGGATTTCTCAATTTTTACAGCTGCCAACATGAATGCCCATGAGATCAGGGGACGCGGGCGATGCGTTACATCCACATACTAGATGTGGAGTCTGGGTTCCTCAATATGGCACGGCGTTATTGCCACGAGAGAGCCACAGGGGTCTGGAGGGCATTAGCCCAAGGGGGGCCATCCCTGCCCACAACAGCCACCAGCATAACCGGTCAGACCACAGTCGCCCAAAGGATGACAGCCACTGTTGCAGGTCCATCTACCTCATCAGCTCCAGGCCCACAGACAGCAGCTCCTGCACCTCCCCCTCCAAAGCACCACAGCAGCACCAGCAGTACCATCCACTAGTGGCACACAGAAAACCCCAGCTGCAGTGATAGACAATGCCGAATTCCAAGCAATGAGACGTGACATGCAACGGATGTTGCGCAGGATGGACAGGTTGCAGCAGGAGGTGTCCCGCAATAGCAGGAGACTGCGGGGTATAAAGAAGATCCTGCGGAGGGCAAATTTGTGACTTTGAGACCCTCAGCCATGATTCCCTCCCTTCCCTCCTCTTTCCTGGTTCTTATATTTAGTGGGTTTAGGGGGCTTAGTGTTAGGTTAGAGTAGGCTGTTAATTTAGTTAGCATAAGTGGGTTGGGGTTGGAGGGGGTTAAATTATTACATGTGGTTTTTTTTGTGGGTGGGTGGGTGGGTGGGGGATGATGTTGGGGTTTATGTGTATGAAAAAAGAAGAAAAAAATTGGAAGAAGAAAATATATATGCATTTGTTTAGGTTAAAATAGTATGTGTTTAGGTTAGTACATGTTGTCCTACATGTGTCCCATCACATAAGGTGGGTGGGGGGTCTGATGTTTAGAGTGTTTAGTTAAATGTGATAAGTAAGTTTAGATTAGGGTAGGTAGGGGCAGTTGTGGGTAATGTGTTGTTAGGATAGGTTAGGTTACTTAAGGTGTTTCTCCTAGTTTTATTATCCTTTTTTACTGTTAAATACATATTTAGGTACTCTTTTACAGTATGTGTCATATGCTTGGGGATCAGGGCCTTGGCATGGGTGAACAGTGTCAATTTAGTATTTGAATTTGTGTACCATCCTGCAACCGAATCCCAATATTGACATGGTTATTCACAGTTCCTAATGTGCAGTCACATTGGCAGCTACACCACAGCTACTTCTCAATGCATCTGCCATCCACGGTCACGGTTTCGGGCAGGTGTGATCAGGACTCTGGTTGGGACACCCCTTGAGGTCACCGAATATCCTAAAGAGGTAGTATACTGGGGAAGAAGAGCAGCTAAAGGCATACACGGAAAGGACAGCTATGGACAGACACAGGAAACAGGAAAGTAAAAGCAGAGCAACCCTTGTGTGAACAAATAGGAAATGGATTACTAGTGGACAAACATGCTGGGGTTGTACACAGAGTAAGGCACAGAACCTCCCACAGTGACAGGGAATCTCATTGCCTCTGTGCAGTTTGCTCTTACAGATAGTCACCCTGCCAGCCCAATAGAAAGGAGGCAGAAGAAGTGATTCTGTCTCTGGACCCTAGAGCACAAACATAGATAGTACGTACATACACAGGGCACGCTCTTGTGGGTCCAGATGGAAAAACAGTGGCGATTCCTAAGAAAACAGCAATAGCACACTGTCACTGTTAGGCACGAAAGACAACGTATAACACTAGACAAGGATAGGGGCTGGAATTGCCTCCTGTAAACCTGGAGCCAACCCCAGTACAAAGGAGGACACTTATACACTGGTGAAGACTGATAGAACACTTACCAGACACAAAGAACCAAGAAGAAACAGAAGGGAACAAACAAAGAGGCAGAGGCAAGAACTGGGAACAGGCTCAGGCTGAAGTAAAGGCATGACTAGGACTTGAAAACAGGGTGCAAACTTCTGGCTGGAACAAACAGAGATAGGACTGGGAAACTGAGAGCAGGCTCTGGCTGGAACAGGCAAGGACCGGACTGGAATACAGGGAGTAGGAATGAGTAGTAAACAGAACTAGGAAACAGAGATCAGGTTCAGGCTGAAACAAGGCAGGAGAAGGGCAGAGAAGCAGGGAGCAGGCTCTGGAAGAAACAAACAGGTACAAGGCTAAGAGATAGGTGGCAGACTCTGGCTGGAACAATCAGGAACAGGGCAGAGAAACAGGAAACAGAATCAAGCTGGAACAGCACAGGAACAAAACTGGAACACCATCCGACAAGGGGTCTGTAACTGTCGCGCCGCGTGGTGCGGCGCAAGCCGAACATTCGGCTCGGGCCGCACAACATGTCTACAGGACGCGGCGCGCCCCAAGTCTTTTATGCACCTTGCGAGGCCCCAGATTTGGCATGGGGCCTCGCTCTGCTTTTGTGCACCGCGTTTCTTGTGCCTCCTGACCCCTCTTACCTGTTCTTTTTCTTTCTTTTTTCTTTTCTTCTTTTCCTGGGCCATCTGGTTGTACCTTCCTTTATGTTTTTTCCCCCTTCCCATGTTACCTTTTTCTTCCCAGCATTCCTTGTTCCCTATTCTCTATGGTTCCTAATCTATTCTGTTCTATGTACTTTTCCCTATCTAAGATGGAGTCCTTTTACTTCCTGTTGGTCGTTTCCTGTTTCATGGTATTTAAGGGATGTGTTTTCTTCCTTTCCTTGCGCTGCAACACTTTCTGTTTTGATAGTGTCTTCGCTCCTGATTCTTTGCCTTTCGGTTCTGGATCTCGTCAATTCTGTGTTTACCTGCATTTTGTCTCTGTTGATTCCTGTTCTTTTGTTCTTGTTTCAGGAATCTTTCTGTTTGGAGGTTTTTTCCCCTTTTTAGGGATTTTTTCCCTCTGGCGCTATTTCTGAAGGGCACGGTCTGTTCTTGGCGTTTCCATTGCCTACAGCACCGTGGCTACCAGAAAGAGTCGCCCCTTTCTGGGCCAAAGCCGAACACTCAAGACCCACGCCACTCGATCTGACGATTCCAGGCGTAAGCAGCACGTGAGTCGTGACAGATTGCAGCGCCAAATTATCCCGACGTCCTCTAACTCCATGGATGATACAGTGGCGGCTGCTGCAGATCCTGATCAATGTCTTCTGACAACAATTCAGCAACAAGCTCAGGAATTGCAACAACTACGCAATGAGAATGCTGCGTTACGACAGGCTTTGGCTTTCCGCAGTGGCGATGTTCCGACTATCTCCGCGTCTACTCCTCGTTTCTCCGGTGAACCAACTAAACTACATGAGTTCCTTGATGCATTAACGGTGTATTTCGCCTTCCGACCTACCCAATTCTCCCATGACAGGACAAAGGTGGGTTATCTTATCAGTGCTTTATCCGGTCCTGCCTTGGCCTGTGCAACCCCGGTGGTATCATCCAACGATCTGGTATTGTCGGACTATTCCGCTTTCGTGAATCGCTTCAAACAAATGTTTAGTCGTCCAGGATTGGAGGTCTCTGCGGAAGAAGCCTTATGTGACATCCAACAAGGCTCACAAGATGTCCTTCATTATATTACACGTTTTCGTCAGCTAGCGGCAGAAACCACCTGGTTGGAACGTACTCTGGTGACTTTGTTTCATAGAGGACTTAAAGAAGAAATAAAAGATGAATTAGGACATTCCACCAGAGTTGAAGATCTTCGTGGCCTGATGGATCAAGCACTTTCCATCGAGTACCGTCTTCAAGAACGACGATTGGAGAAGAGAAGGAGTAGAGGGTCTTCCCAGCCAAGCACTTCACGGGTTTATCTGCATCGTTCTGAGGAATCTCGCCCTCCTGCTAGAGACATAGAGGGGGAACCCATGCAAGTGGATACTACTCGAGGCCCGCTCTCTGCTAGCGAGCGGGAAGACAGACGTAAGAAAGGATTGTGCCTGTACTGCGGTTATGCTGGTCACATGCTTCGTACCTGCCCTGTACGTCCGCAAAGGCCATCGGGAAACGCCACTTCCCGTCCTCTGTAAGAAGGGAGGGGACGGGATCATCGGCTATACCTTCCATCAGTTCATTTAATGACAATACGACATCCTTGTTCATGTTACCTGTCATGTTACAACTACCTGACGGCCGTCAAGAAAAAACTAAGGCATTACTAGATTGTGGTGCTAGTGGTATTTACATGGATAAGACTTGGGCCACTACTCAACAAATTCCAACACAACCCAAAGAAATTCCCGTACAAGTGCACACAGTGGATGGATCCTTGATATCATCTGGTCCAGTCGATACTAATACCCTGATGTTAAGTTTACAGTTTGGTAACCATCAAGAACACATCTCTTTTGATCTCATATCATCCCCCAACCATACCATCATTCTCAGAATTCCGTGGTTCATAAGACATAATCCGTATGTGAATTGGGTAACCCGGACTATTTCCTTGTCTTCACAGTTTTGTCATGAGAACTGTTTTGCTTCTGACAAATATTGGTCACCGAAAAGATTAACACCTACTGAAAGTACTACTGGATATTCCATTAATACTGTCCAAGGAGTCCCTGAACACTATTTAGAGTTTCAAGATGTGTTCCAAAAACCATCCAGACCTGTGTTACCTCCACATCGAGATTACGATCGTGCTATTCCCTTGGAACCTGGAACTGTCGTTCCCTTTGGGAGGATGTATTCCCTCACGGAACCCAAAAACGAAGTTCTAAAGGAGTATCTGGAAGAAAATTTACAGAGTGGTCTTATTGTTCCATCGTCTTCTCCGGCAGGGGCTCCTCTCTTTTTTGTACCCAAGAAGACAAAGGATCTTCGTCCTTGCCTGGATTTTCGAGGCCTGAATAAGATAACTATAAAGGATCGTTATCCTTTGCCTCTCATCAAGGATATTCTAGAAGCAGTCAGAGGGGCTCAACGTTTTACCAAACTGGATCTACGGGGAGCCTACCACCTTTTACGTATTAAAGAAGGAGACGAGTGGACAACAGCTTTCAGGACCCCATTTGGTCACTTTGAGTACAAGGTTATGCCTTTTGGTCTCACTAATGCCCCCGCAATCTTCCAAAGATTTGTGGACTCAGTGTTTTCTGACCTTTTGAACCAGACAGTTGTAATCTACTTAGACGATATTCTTATTTATTCTAGACGTCCCGAACTCCATTCTTCCTATGTGAAACAAGTCCTTCAAAGACTCCGGGTACATCAACTATCTTGTAAACCAGAAAAGTGTGAGTTCGACAAGACGGAAGTCAAATATCTGTGTTATCATTTAAGTCCCACCGGCATAGCTATGGACCAAGAAAAAGTACAAGCGATTCTAGATTGGCCTTCTCCTTCTTCTATTAAAGAAACACAATGTTTTCTAGGATTAGCAAACTTTTATCGGCAGTTCATCTTAGACTTTGCGAAACAAACCAGCCACATAATTCACACTTTAAAGAAGGAAAATTTAACGAAAGGGTTTGTCTGGACTAAGGCGGCTGAAACAGCTTTTCAAGGTTTAAAGAAGGCTTTCACTCAAGCCCCCATCTTGAGACACCCAGATACCAACAAACAATTTATTGTAGTTACCGATGCTTCCGAAAGAGCCATCGGAGCTGTCTTACTCCAACAACAAGAAGATGATGGTCTTGAACATCCTGTTTTCTATTTGTCCCATATACTCTCTACATCAGAACAACATTACTCAATACTAGAAAGGGAGTTATTAGCTCTGAAAACAGCCTGCCTAGAATGGAGACAGTTTCTGATGGGTTCCAAGGAGCCTTTTGAGGTGAGAACAGACCACCGTAATCTACAATGTTTACGTAATTTTGTATGCCAGAATAGTCGCCAGGCTCGTTGGGCCTTTTTCTTCAGTCAGTATGATTTTTACATCACCTATATTCCTGGATCCCAAAACATTCTGGCTGATGCTCTGTCTCGCCGTTATCCAGATTGTACTCCTACCCCATCTCAGTATCTACTTGAACCTAGTTAGATCATTGGAGTAGCTCAGTCTTTCCTGGAGGAGGTACAACTGGAATACTCCAGCCTGTCTGACCGCGAAGTAGAGAAACTAAAACCCTTTATATGTAAAAAACAAAGATATTATTATTATCAGAATCTGTTATTCCTCCCTACTAACAGAGTTAGAGAAAAGGCATTACAAATGTGCCATGATTCGCCGGTTGCTGGTCATAGAGGCATCAAGGCCACACAAGAACTTCTTTCGCGATTTTTCTGGTGGCCTACCTGGAAGCCGGATGTTGAAAGATACGTTCAGACTTGTCCCATATGTGCTCAAGTCAAGATTCCCCGTACCAGACCTGCAGGATTACTTCAGCCTTTGCCTGTTCCACCAGCTCCCTGGCACACCATTTCTACTGATTTCATGTGTTCGCTCCCACCATCAGCAGGAAACCGGGTTATCATGGTCACTCTTGATTCCTTTACTAAAATGGCTCACTTCACTGCCCTGAAAAAGCTACCTACATCCCAAGAACTAAGCCAGATATTTATCGACCATATTTTCTGTCTCCATGGACTTCCACATACCATTGTATCTGACAGAGGACCTCAGTACATTTCCCGGTTTTGGAAATATTTTTGTAGGACACTATATATCAATATAGCACTGTCATCGGGTTTCCATCCTCAGACCAATGGACAGACCGAGCGTCTGAACCAAGGATTAGAGCAATACCTTTGCTGTTTTTGTAATTCTACCCAAAGCAACTGGAACACTTATCTCCCTATTGCTGAATTTTCCTACAATAATACTGTCCATAGTGCCTCCAAGGTCACTCCTTTTTTCTGTTCTTATGGCTATCATCCTACCTCTTTTCCTACTTCTCCTCAGTCTACCTCTCCTCTGCCTGCGATTACTTCCCTTTCCAAACGACTTCTACAAATCCATAGACTAATTCGATCCAATTTGTTAAACACCAAGAGATATATGAAGAAAATAGCAGACAAGAAACGTAGGAACACTCCAGACTATCACCTTCAAGATAAAGTCTGGCTTTCATCCAAATTCTTGCACTCACGCCTTTCTCAGAATAAGTTCACACCTCGCTACTACTGGCCTTTCCGTATTCTTCAGTTGATTAATCCTGTCACTGTCCGTCTTCACTTGCCTCATACATGGAAAATTCATCCAGTCTTTCATGTTTCCCAGCTCAAACCTTATGTACCTGGCCCTTACTCTCGTCAGTTTCCTTGTCCTCCTCCTGTGTTAGTGGATGATGTACCTGAATATGAGGTACAAGAAATTTGTGACTCTCGTCTTTTTCACAAACATCTTCAGTATCTGATTCATTGGAAGGGTTATCCTCTCAGTGAATGCTCTTGGGAAGATGCATCTTCTGTTGACGCACCTCTTCTGATTCATCGTTTTCACTGTTTATTTCCACTCAAACCTGGGCCTTTGGGAGGGGGACCTACTGTCGCGCCGCGTGGTGCGGTGCGAGCCGAACATTCGGCTCGGGCCGCACAACGCGTCTACAGGACGCGGCGCACCCCAAGTCTTTTATGCACCTTGCGAGGCCCCAGATTTGGCATGGGGCCTCGCTCTGCTTTTGTACACCGCGTTTCTTGTGCCTCCTGACCCCTCTTACCTGTTCTTTTTCTTTCTTTTTTCTTTTCTTCTTTTCCTGGGCCATCTGGTTGTACCTTCCTTTATGTTTTTTCCCCCTTCCCATGTTACCTTTTTCTTCCCAGCATTCCTTGTTCCCTATTCTCTATGGTTCCTAATCTATTCTGTTCTATGTACTTTTCCCTATCTAAGATGGTGTCCTTTTACTTCCTGTTGGTCGTTTCCTGTTTCATGGTATTTAAGGGATGTGTTTTCTTCCTTTCCTTGCGCTGCAACACTTTCTGTTTTGATAGTGTCTTCGCTCCTGATTCTTTGCCTTTCAGTTCTGGATCTCGTCAATTCTGTGTTTACCTGCATTTTGTCTCTGTTGATTCCTGTTCTTTTGTTCTTGTTTCAGGAATCTTTCTGTTTGGAGGTTTTTTCCCCTTTTTAGGTTTTTTTTCCCTCTGGCGCTATTTCTGAAGGGCACGGTCTGTTCTTGGCGTTTCCATTGCCTACAGCACCGTGGCTACCAGAAAGAGTTGCCCCTTTCTGGGCCAAAGCCGAACACTCAAGACCCACGCCACTCGATCTGCGGATTCCAGGCGTAAGCAGCACGTGAGTCGTGACAGTAACACAAAGGAATCGAACTCCAATGCACGACGGGGATCTTGAGGAAATGGCTGCTTATAAGCAGTTCCAAGCTGGGCTGCACAGGAGAGGTCTCAGGTGTGTGTAATTTCAGACACTTGCAAGTCCTGGAGTAGAGGATCTGGTGAAAAGGAACAACTGGACTTCTCCCATAGAAAACAATGGGAAACAGAATCCAGGTTTTCCTGACTACCAGGCTGTGCATTATGGGATTTGCAGTCCCAGGAAGCAAATGTAGTACTACACAAGTGTACCATGGAGAAAAGAGAAACAAACAGGAGTCAGCAAGGCAGTCTAGATAGGTGTTCAAGGTGATCCCCATGCTTCCGACAGTCCCCCTACAGCGCCCCCTGGGAATGGGACGACAGAGTTGTAACAGTATACCCCCTCCCACCAGTCTACTCAAGAAGAGAAGGCGATCCTTTGGCTGAAAAAAGTTGAAGAGGAAAAGCCACAGCAAGAAAATGCAACACCAACCTTGGTGGATAAGTTTATAGTCCTGCCATAGGTGAATCTTCCAATGAACAAAGCATGTATTAATACTCATATGGGCTCCAATGTCTTTCCTCTCCATTGTTCGATTGATATGGGAGGAGTGCATGGAGTTGGTTTCTGGTGAAGTAGATTCAGGAGCAAGGAGATCTGGAATGGCATTATGGGCGGTATTCTTTAGGACATTAGTTTCCTGTTCAGTACTTTCTTCTTTGGAGGAGATAATTGGTGTATTAGTAACTGTCAGGTCTGTAACACCTTCTGACAAGCAGGATTTGTCTGTTTCTGCAGCAGTATTTACATTGATTGTGGTCTGAGGCTTGCAAAGCATAGAGACTTGGGAGGCATGGGTAACTGGTGTTCTCAAAGTAAACATGAAAAAGTCAGAATTATCTTTCGTCTTGGATGACTTCAGAGTATCAAATTCAGGAGAACAAGAGTTTTCATGTCTTTAGAAACTAGATTAACATCTGAAAATGTAGAAGTCCCACAAACTAATTCTTTAGGTTGATCTTCAGACAAGATTGGGATTTCTTCATTGCAAGTGCTCTGTGGTGTGTTCGTGGTATCAGAAATGGTTTCTTTGTAAGGCGTTTCTACTACAGGTAGTTGATCTTCAACTCTGTTAACATTGAAAGGTTGTTCTTTGGAAAGAAATAGAACTGGAGTCTCTTCAGAAGTTGCCTTTGCATTGTTATCTAGATTTTCAGCTCTAGCCTTTGAATTGATGATGTTTTTTTGCAATAAAACACTATGTACAGTACTTATCATCAGATCTTCCAATACAAGATTCAAGTTCATGTCTTTAGTTTTAGTGGGAAATACTACATCTTTCAGTACTTGAGCTTCGGTTTCAGATTGCTGGTTTTCAGGAGACTTTAATTTCAGGGTCACAGCAGGTGACATTGGTGTGGCTGGTTTTACATCAAGATCAGATACCGGTAGATCAAAGACCTGTTCTTCAGTAACCGTTGAGCTGGAAACAGGATACACAGTGGCAAGGGACAGTAAGTCAGGATCAGTGGTTGAGGCTGCAACTGTGTCCAGTTCTAGGAGAAGGCTCTCATTTCTTATGACAGGCTGTTTAGTTTCAGATTGCTGGCTTTCTTCCTTGTCTGAAATCTCCACGGTTTGCTTTGACACAGAAGAGATTTTTTAACTTTCTGAGAAGTCCATTACATTCTTAGTAATTGCGGGTATTTCTTCACGGTCAGAAATATCCATTCGTTCTCTTGAAACAGGAACTGTCTCTTCATTATCTGAAAATTCTATGATATTGTTTGAAAGGGAGGAGTATCCCCACAATCTGAAACTTCTGGTGTGTGCGCCATTTGAACAGCACTATCTGCAGGTTTGTTCACGGCAAGGCAGGAACCACTGTCATCACTAGATTCAGATTCTTCAACACTGTTGCACAACTTGCCACTAATCTCCAGTAAAGTCATATCTTGGTTTCTTAAGGTGCAGCTATTGGAGTCTGCATCAGAACTATCTTCTTCCTTTGGCTTTATTTGTTCTGATAGAGGGGCTGAGACACTTCCTTCTGAAGACTCTGATCCATCCTTTGAATCAAGAGGTGTCAAATCTCTCAGAGATGTCAGAGATTCAATCAACTGTACAGGAATTTTCACTGGAGAAGTACAGGCTGAGAGAGAGTCTGAAGAAAAGGCTGACATATTTATAACTGGAGCTGTCTTTTGACTGTCATTAACAGAAGGGATAATCTGCTCTAAAGAAGTCTTTAGAGAGGCACACAAAGTAGCATACTGTTCTTTAAGCTAAAGCTGGTGAACATTTTCTTTTTTCAGGTTTTCAAATTGCCTTGCAGTAGTTTCCATCAGCTGCTCTGTTACTTCTTCTACCTTACAGATAAGCAGAATGTCTGGTTCTGGCAACAGTGAAATATGCATTGATGAAAAGAGCCCACATGCACGATTTATTGTGTATGTTACAACATATTCATCATAGAAGTCCAATATCTGCCTTTTAATCTGCCAAAACTGCTCTTTTAGTGTGTGTATGTCCATATTGTTATCAAACCCACTCAGAATAGAAAAGGGTTTAGCAGAGCTTTTAGGGATTGAGACTGCTGTATTATCATCCAGTTTGGGAAGAGCACAAGCCTTTTGAGTTGAACTAAGTAATCCCACAGTCTTTACTGATCCCTTTGATTCAGAGTTTATCCTGCTGACTTGAAAGCTCTGAGGAACTGGTAGGTCTTTATAAGAGCCAGCACTGCACTTTGAATTGTGAGAAACTGGCCTAGATGGGCTGAAGCACTCAACAGAAAACAAGGGATTCCCTAGTGGGGCTTTTTGAACAGTGTCAGGGTTCTTTGTTTTGGCAGAGTCCTGGAGGTGAACTTGGGATGCACTAGCATGAGGAAAGGAATTAACCAGTCTTTCTTGAGAGTAAGAGTCTTGTGCAGAGGTAGTAAGAGCTCTTTCACTGTTAGGAACATTCTCCCCTGTTTGAGGCAATAGAATCTCCAAAAACTCATTATTTCTTTGTAATTCTTCTACAGACAGGGATTGGGGTCATAATCATAGATGTGATAATAGTTGAACATTGACGGATCATCAAGCCACGCAATGTAGTACTGAATTTGCAATCTTTGATTTTATTTAACAAGTCTATCCTTTAAACTAAGGTCTTTTTTAGAGGTCTTCAGAGAATGTATAGGTTTAGAAAGGGGTGTCTTAACATGATAGGAAAACATTTTAGGTCTGTGCGTGCCTTTACTGACTGGGGAGCTTGGAATTTTTGAGTTGTGCATTGTTTCGGGCAGGTGTGATCAGTTCTCTGGTTGGGACACCCCTTGAGGTCACCGAATATCCTAAAGAGGTAGTATACTGGGGAAGAAGAGCAGCTAAAGGCATACACGGAAAGGACAGCTATGGACAGACACAGGAAACAGGAAGGTAAAAGCAGAGCAACCCTTGTGTGAACAAATAGGAAACGGATTACTAGTGGACAGACACGCTGGGGTTGTACACAGAGTAAGGCACAGATCCTCCCACAGTGACAGGGAATCTCAATGCCCCCGTGCAGTTTGCTCTTACAGATAGTCACCCTGCCTGCCCCATAGAAAGGAGACAGCAGAAGTGATTCTGTCTCTGGACCCTAGAGCACAAACAAGGATAGTACGTACATACACAGGACACGCTCTTGTGGATCCAGCTGGAAACACAGTGGCGATTCCTGAGAAAACAGCAATAGCACACTGTCACTGTTAGGCACGAAAGACAACGTATAACGCTAGACAAGGATAGGGTCTGGAATTGCCTTTTGTAAACCTGGAGCCAACCCCAGTACAAAGGAGGACACTTATACACTGGTGAAGACTGATAGAACACTTACCAGACACAAAGAACCAAGAAGAAACAGAAGGGAACAAACAAAGAGGCAGAGGCAAGAACTGGGAACAGGCTCAGGCTGAAGTAAAGGCATGACTAAGACTTGAAAACAGGGTGCAAACGTCTGGCTGGAACAAACAGAGATAGGACTGGGAAACTGAGAGCAGGCTCTGGCTGGAACAGGCAAGGACAGGACTGGAATACAGGGAGTAGGAATGAGTAGTAAACAGAACTAGGAACCAGAGAGCAGGTTCAGGCTGAAACAAGGCAGGAGCAGGGCAGAGAAACAGGGAGCAGGCTCTGGAAGAAACAAACAGGTACAAGGCTAAGAGATAGGGGGCAGACTCTGGCTGGAACTATCAGGAACAGGGCAGAGAAACAGGAAACAGGATCAAGCTGGAACAGCACATGAACAAAACTGAAACACCATCTGAAAAGGGGTCTGTAACACAAAGGAATCGAACTCCAATGCACGACGGGGATCTTGAGGAAATGGCTGCTTATAAGCAGTTCCAAGCTGGGCTGCACAGGAGAGGTCTCAGGTGTATGTAATTTCAGACACACTTGCAAGTCCTGGAGTAGAGGATCCGGTGAAAAGGAGCAACTGGACTTCTCCCATAGAAAACAATGGGAAACAGAATCCAGGTTTTCCTGACTACCAGGCTGTGCATTATGGGATTTGCAGTCCCAGGAAGCAAATGTAGTACTACACAAGTGTACCATGGAGAAAAGAGAAACAAACAGGAGTCAGCAAGGGACTCTAGATAGGTGTTCAAGGTGATCCCCAGGCTTCCGACAGTCCCCTTACAGCACCCCCTGGAAATGGGACAACAGAGTCGTAACATCCACTGCACCCACCACTCAACGTTACTAGGTTCCCAATGTGTTGTGAAGTTTGGATGTGTGTTTTAAATCTGTCATCGTTTGAGACATGATTTGGAATCTTGGGCACTGTGGTACGTCTGCCTGCAGCCTGATGTTCATGTGAAACCTGAAAAGCTGAATGATGTTATAATCTTATGTAGTATTGTATACATAACTTACACCTATCATTTCTTACATTGTACTCCCAGGTTACAGATTTGTCCATACACTCGTACACATCCACTCCTGCTGTTTGGTGTGTGTGTGTGATGAAAGTTTATAGTCAGATGTCACATCCATAAAGAGTGTCTTGAAGAGAATGTTGGACACATTGATTTTCAGCTTATACATACCTTGAAGCGGACTTTTTCAGTCCAACACAGCATTATGCTGTTAGTTTTCAATTTACTTCAGAAATAAGGCCCAGGAAGCGGAGATGATGCTACAATCCAGACCCCAGTGCTTAGTTATCAGCCCACAATCTTTCAACGCAGTTGTATTGACATTCTATGGCCATTTACATGTGACATACATCACTAATCTACACAGTTGATGTGTCACATTACACAGAGACAAAGTGGTTGTGTAAGTGCTATTTATTATAAAGTGCTGTAGTGCAATAATTACATAGTCCAGGATTGTGAGTCCATTAGTGTGACGCCTTCTATTTTGATGCTACACAAGTGCAATGGGACATGTTATTGGACATGCTGGGGTAAAGTGTCACACAGTGCAGAGGAACATGAATTGCCAACGAGGTAGTGACAGACAATCACAGAGCATAGTGTCAAGGTAAACAGTGTGCTGGAGAACAGTGCATGTGAGCAGCTGTTGCAAGACTGGCATGTTAACAAGCACAGGACTTAGGATAGTAGTGCCCATGTGGCATGGACTTGTGCTACCGGGTACTCCTACGTGTGAAGGTGATCTGTTCCACGTCTTCATCTTCTGATGTGTGTGTCGTCTCCTCTGCTGTTGGTGGTGGTGGGTTTGAAGGGGCAACACACACTTCAATGTTTGAAGACGTGGAGTCAGAGATCCCGGTAGCTGCCAACTGTGGGGCTATTAAGGGCAGTACTGCAGCAAGGAGGAGCTGCTGGTTCTTAAGTATAGCAGCTACATCACTGTGGTAGGCAGCCAGGTCGGCCCTAAGGGTGTCATGATTGCATTCATGCATGCAGTGAAAGGTTTGGGGTGCTAGGTATTGCGACAACTCCCTTACTGCAGTGGTGAATTCCTTTACACTTTGTTGTAGTCTTTTGGAGGATGGATGTTGGCTCTTGCATGGCTGCTGCCTGTTCTGCAGATTACATCATGCACGAACGCATCCCCTCAAGGCTGGCTGCCATATTTTGCATCCCCACCCGCACCTCCTTGGCCAGCTCCTGCTGTACTCCAACTACAGTCCTCTCAAAGGTGGTCAAGAGTCCTCAGAGTCCTCAACTGCGTTGCTGCTGGCAGGTCATACTATTGGGATGGTGGGTGGGTCCTCTGTGATGGCTGCTACTTCTGTGCTCCTCCTTGCGACTGAAGGCAGGGTCTGGAGGGTTCCAAGGACATCTTGGAGGGTCTGCTGGCTAATGTTTGTCAGCTCGTCATCCATGTCATCAGGAAAGTCCAGGACAGGCATATCCCCAGGAGAGCCATCGTCCTCTGCAATGAGATATTGTGCAATTAGTGTGTCTGTGTTGTGGCATTTGTAGTGTGACGTTCCTGACTTCCTATTAGTTGCCCATTGTGATCTTGGTTCCTGTTCATTGTTCCTGTCATTAATATTAGCATTCTCCCAGGCCTATGCCCCACCTGCATGTCATGTGTGGTGTGGCCAGTTTTGGGAAATGTCTGTGTCACATCCTCTAGGTAGGTTCTGTCCAAATTGTATGTTGACACCCTATTATACTACTCAACCCTCCGTCTACTTCCATTATCATGGTGTGGCCTTGCACTGACTGTGGGTGTTCTGATGGCACTTGTACCACACTTAACAATCTGGAATTAACCCAGTCTCTGATATTTCACATCCACCTATATGTTGCTGAGACCTAGCATATACTATGTATAGCATTGACATGGCACGATACGGGTGTCAGCATTGGGGAATGTGTGCTACATTGGATTGCACTAATGGTCCTAACAGTGTTCTATTTCCTCTTATGACTGTGCAGGTGTGTTTCACTAGCTAGACCCATATGTCCTCCCCCTCAATGCTGTTGTCTATGACACTTGAGATGTTACATTGTGGCATTGCAGCTATTGTAACACAGGCACAGGGTAGATCCTGACATGTCCAGCATGGGTATGACATTACTGCTGTGTACCTCATAATGTTCATTACAATACCTGATGTTTATGGTGCCTATAGACATGAGCATTTGACAGGATTTGCACATTTTTATTAATTAAAGGGGATTGATAACGTTGTCATCCTGAACCCTCTATTTTGGGTGTGTTTGATCCATGGGCACATAACTGCCATTGGCTACTTGACCTGCACACACAGCAGAGGTGGTAGTGGCAACTGTTGTCAATGGTAAATACCACTTGCGGATATGGCCTGAGACTGGAAATTGAGCCCTAGTTCATGCAGCGACAATACCAGCTGCCGTGTGACAGCAGGCCATTTTTACGTTGTACCCTACCATTCTGGACTGGCCTTGCCTTTCCAGCATCCTTGGCATGGCAGAGTACCCCCATGCAAAGGTTGTTGGTGTAGTGTTGTGCTGTGCCCCTGTTTTCCCCTGCACAGCCCATGCACCTGTGCCGTGCCCCTTTGCCCTTTCCACCTGATTATCATGGCTGACATGCATTGTGTGGTAGGTATGTCCCCCCCCCCGCTTGCAGTTAACAATTAGGCATTTTTGTTCCCCATGCTACTTACCCTACATCTGTGTTGTGTCCTGGTAGTCTGCGCTGTCCTGTCCTTGAATCCCTGTGACGATCTCCTCAGGGATGACGGCTGCCACCATCTCCTCCATGTGGTCCACGGCCTCCTGACTCAATCTGCAGTGCTGCCTTTCTGTTCCTGGACATCTTTTCCTTGCAGTCATACCAGCGTTTCTTGCACCCAGTGACTGTTCTCCGTACTATTGCCACACTGTTGATCTTATCGACAATTTGTTGCCAAATTGCCTCTCTCCTCTCAATTGGCAATTTAGAGGTGACAAAAAGTTGATGCTGGTGTTCCGTCACCTTTTTCACCAGTATTTCATGCCTTTCTGCACTGAACCGGCACTTCCTTTTCTTCTTCTCCCTCTCCTGGGTCTTGTCTGGGTCCTTCTGGCTGGTTCCTGGTCGGTTGTAGTCTTTCTGGAGTCTCACATGGCTTCCGGAATCCATTTTGGGGCTCCTTTGCACAATTTGCTGAGTTTGCGCCGCTTTTTGACGCTATTGCATATCCGGTTTGCAATGTCGTAAACCGGATGAAAGTAATTTTCGCCACATTAACGTCATTTTTCTTTACGATATGGTGCATTGGTTAGAGTAAAAAAAAAATGACTCTAACCCGTGGTTTGCGCCGCGGAGCGTCAAAGTATAAATTTGCCGCCCAGGTGGTGCTGAGAAATGGTGTTAAAGTTTTTGAAGCAAAAATGCGTCGGCGCAGTTTTGCGTCAAAAAGTATAAATATGGCCCTTGACGGTACCAAAACCCACACCGGTATGCCAACAGAACTACGCCCACAGCATTATGATCCACAAATCACTGTGCCAGACATTCAACCGCAGTAAACCATTGGTGGTGCATACCGCCACGCTCAAAATACAACCCAACAAAACACCACCACATTGGACAATTCAAACTACACACACCTGACACACATACACACACCACACCCACAACAATATAAAGCACACACACACAATACCCACAACCCCTTACGACTAAACAATATTGACAACTGAGAGAGACAGACCAAGAGCACCGACAGAACTAGAGCCACTAAACACCATCACCCATACACCATTCACGCACCTTACAGCACACACCCCAACAAATCACCCCACACACCCTCACACACACCACACACACTACATCCATGGCACCACAAAGACACCCCAGGATCTCAGAGGAGGAGCTAAGGGTCATGGTGGAGGAAATCATCCGGGTAGAGCCACAGCTATTCGAATCACAGGTGCAGCAGACATCCATTGCTGGGAAGATTGAGCTATGGCGGAGAATCGTGGACAGAGTCAATGCAGCAGAACAGCACCCAAGAATAAGGGATGACATCAGGAAGAGGTGGAACGACCTACGGGGGAAGGTGCATTCTGTGGTAGCAAGACACCAGATAGCAGTACAGAGGACTGGCTGTGGACCCCCTCCTCCTCCCCCACAACTAACAACATGGGAAGAGCAAGTCTTGGCAATCATGCATCCTTAGGGCCTGGCAGGAGTAGCAGGAGGACTGGACTCTGGTAAGTCAACTCTCTATCACTATCACCCCCTACCTGCATGCCATCACATTCCCCCACCCCTGCCCTCACCCCATCACCCCACCACCTCACATACACCCAACCATCACAACCCAATCATCCCAATGTCAAGCCCTGCACTTAACACCAATGCACGGACCCCCATCACAGACCTGCATGGACACACATCACTAAAGCATGCACACTAGAGACAATCACCTAAACCACCAAATCACTACTCACACAAGGCTAAGCTGCCAGGGCAATAACAACCATAGAGGGCAACTCACCCATGCACAAGATGGCACACACATAAACAATAACACTGCATTTACATCCCCACAGGTCCCCCATCCAACGTCACTGGAGAGGAGGTGCCAGCAACATCCAGTCCCCCCCAGTAGAGGCCCACAGTGATGACAGCAGCTCTGGATGCCTGTATCTGGATGATCAACCTGGCCCATCAGGGATCCCGGACAGTCGGTAACCCAGGCACAGTCCCATACCACCACAGAGCCTCCCCCCTCAGGAAACAGAACCATAGCACCCACCCAGCATGCCCATGCCACTGTCCCCAGGACACGTCAATCAGCAGAGTGTCCACCACTACAGGGACCCCAGGCAACCCCACAGACACATGACGATCAGGGACCTGGGGTCAGTGGCAGTGGGCACACAGTTCAGGGGGCAGAGGCATAGTACAACAGGGAAGCTGGGAGGACTGCTGTGCAACAGGGGGAGGACAGGCCCAGGGATCCGACTCTCCAGGAGGCACTCACCAACATCCTTGGAGCATAGCACCATTCTCTGGAGACGGTGGGCCAGATACTCCACATGTTTCAGGAGACCTAGCGGCTGCAGGAGGGACAGTACCTGGGGATCAGGGAGGACTCAAAGGATATCCACGGTGCTGGCAGACATGGCCAATATTATGGGGGAGGCAGTGGCACACCAACGGGTCCCTGACACTAGCCAAAATGATGAACAGCTTCCCACCTCTGCTGCTGCTAGTGTACAGGAGGCCCCGCCACAGGAACAACAGGCCACCAGCACCCCTCCCCCTGCAGAAGAAGAACCACCCTGCAAACGGTCCCTGTGATCAAGGCAGAAGCCAGAGAACATTTTCAAGACCCCCGCCAGGAAATAAGACTCTCCTGAATGTCACTCTTGTGTCCCACTCTGTCACCCTACCCTGTCCACCTTGAACTGCCAGTGCTCCACTTCCTATGCCCCCTTGGACAAAGCTCCTGTGATACCAGTAGACTGGACTCTACCCTCGACTTTCCTCCATCAGCAACCCAGCCCATTGCAATACCCCCTCCACTTAATAGTACCTAAATAAACACCCTTGGAACAAATACAAGTATGGAGTCTATCAATTGATTGAAATATGTATTTGTTTAACAAGCTGCAAACATTGCAATTCAACTGTAGAGTAATGTATACATAGCTTTCACCTGTAGTTGGCAGCAGTCAACACACCAGAAGCCAGAGTGGGGCACAGATATCTGAAAATAGAGATGCCAAAGGGTATAGTAAGTGGCCATAGTGGTGGGAAAATCCGCCTGCCATGTACAATGTCCAGCACAAAACTGTCAATGGAAGGTGAAGTTACAGTGTCTTACCTGTGTGTCACTGGAACTACTGTTGTATGATTGTTTTGTTGTCCTCATCCTCATCCTCTGCCTCTTCTTGGTCACTGTCCACAGGGTCCACTGCTGCCACACGCCCATCTGCAGCCTCATCCTCCTGCAGAAAAGACACCTGGCATCTCAAGGCAAGGTTATGCAACATACAGCATGCCACGATGATCTGGCAAACCTTCTTGGGTGAGTAGCACAGGGAACCACCTGTTAGATGGAGGCAATGAAACCTGGCCTTCAGGATGCCGAATATCCTCTCGATTATTCTTCTTGTTCGCCCATTTGCCTCATTGTAATGTTCCTATGCCCTTGTCCTGGGATTCCTCACAGGGGTCAGTAGCCATGAGAGGTTGGGGTAACCAGAGTGACCTGCAAATATCGATGGATACCTGTTAGCCAAACACTATCACTTAGGGCCAACACCATACCCATACACCAACATATACTGGGTTGGAACCATGAGCTCACCTATTAGCCACACCCGGTGCCTCTGGAGTTGAGCCATCACGTATGGGATGCTGCTATTTCTCAGGATAAAGGCATCATGCACAGACCCAGGATACTTAGCATTGACATGGGAGATGTACTGGTCCGCCAGTCACACTATCTGCACATTCGTGGAGTGATTTCTGAACACCTGTTCATTTCTACGGTGGGGGGCAAGTGCAATATGTGTACCATCAATAGCTCCAATTATATTGTGGATATGTCCCATTGCATAGAAATCAGCTTTCACTGTGGCCAAATACTCCACCTTGGGGAAAAGGATATAGCTGCGCATGTTTTTAATCAGGGCAGACAACACCCTGGTCAGCATTATTGAGAACATTGACTGAGACATTCCTGCTGCCAGGCCCCTTGTCACTTGGAAAGAACCAGTTGCCAAGAAATGGAGCACAGATAGGACATGCACAAGAGGGGGTTCCCAGTGGGTTAACGGATAGCAGATATCAGGTCTGGCTCCAATTTTGTACACAGCTCTGTGATAGTGGCCCTGTCCAGCCTATAGGGGAAGATAATGTGCCTGTCCTCCATTGTTGCCAAGTCCACCAGGGGTCTGTACACGGGGGATGTCTCCATCTCCTATTGATCTGCAGTGTTTGTACTGTAGGGGACAAAAGAGTATGCAGCTGGTCAGTATTCCACATTTCCAAACTGTACACTGTATTGCATATTGTGACAGTAACAGTATGTTTTTGGATAGGCCCAAATGGTGCCTATGTGTACTGTAACGCAGTTAGGTGCCATTGCCTGCCCCCCTTAAATGACTTCTGCATGTCCTGTGTGGATGGACATGTGGAAATGGGGTAATGCCGCTGATGTTGTGCGTCGTTGCAGGAGGCGGTCGAGTACCGCTGTGCAATTCCTCATTAGTTGTCATTGGGCCCTATGGGTTACAGTGGCCAATGGTGAAGTAGGGCGGCGGTGACGATACGCACCGCCACAGATGTGACCGCCATTTTCTATCTGTTCATCTCACTTGCTACCTGACATTCAACAGGAGACGACCTACAGTGCAAGTGCTACTGTGACCTATGTCTGGAACCAACCATGGCTCGAGTCACTGGGGAAAGGGCCCCTGACTTCCCCGCTGCGAAGTTGGAGAGACTGGTGGATGGGGTCCTACCCCACTACTGAATGCTGTATGGGCCTCCAGACCAACAGGCGAGTACACTGTGAGCACGATGCATGGGGCATGAATGAATGTAGTGCTGTGTGTGAGGGCCTCGTGTAAGGGGGGGTTGGTGGAAGGGTCCCGGGCAGCGTGCTGCATGTATGGTGGGCAATGTCTGTGTGAAAGGGGATGGGAGGGCTATGGTGGGCAATGAGTGTAACAGGCCAGACGGTATGGCTGATACCTTTTTCTATGTGTATTTTTCTGCAGGTCAGTGCCCATCAGAAATAGGGTGTATGGTGTGCCATCACTAAGGACGTACAGACTCTGGGGGTCTACGGCAGACAGAGCACCCACTGTGGCAAATGGTGGGAGGACCTGAGACACTGGGCACGGGAGACGGTGGAGGCCCAGCTGGGGATTGCCTCCCAATGAGGAAGGGGTGCCCGTCGAACCCTGACCCCCCTGATGTTCCGCATACTGCGGTGGCCTATCCGGCACTGGATGGGCCCTTGAGGCCATCACAGCAGCCACAAGGTGGTGAGTACAGTTTCCAAATCTACTACTTGCGCGTGGTGGGGTGGTCCACGGGTAGGGGATGTGGGCCTGTGGGTGCATGGTAGGTCCCATGTTGGGCAGGGACTGATGAACACCATCTCCTACAAAGCTAGTAGGCATCCACTACTGGGCAGGGGTCTGTGGGTGTCAGGTATGCTGCTATTGGCGTTAGGTATTCCTGT
Source organism: Pleurodeles waltl (assembly GCF_031143425.1). Taxonomy (NCBI): domain Eukaryota; kingdom Metazoa; phylum Chordata; class Amphibia; order Caudata; family Salamandridae; genus Pleurodeles; species Pleurodeles waltl. Next base: position 353,976,609 of record NC_090437.1, on the reverse strand, counting down.
CCTTGGGCTGGTGACTAGCATTGTGACTTGTAGTGCATTGCATAGTGCGTAGGCGTGTTCCCTGTGTGAGGGTGCTGTGTACGCCAATGGAGTTGTTGGGGCAGCCATTGGCCAAGTGTATCCTTTGTCTCTCCCCCCCCTTTTTATTTTGTCACCCTGTCCTTATGTGCATTAACATAATCTGGCAGAGGAGCAGTGGCACTGGCGACGGAGGGAGCTGCATCCCACATGGCCCATGAGGGCGAATCCACCGACAGTGAGGGCACCAGTGGGATGAAGGGCGCGGGGAGCACCACGGTGGAGACAGGAGGGAACACTTCAGACAGTGATACCTCCTCCGCTGGAAGCTCCCTGCTTGAGGCGGACACCTCTGTGCCCACCCCAACAACTGGTACAGCCACCACCCCCCGTACCAGCACCGCCCTGCCAACAGCCCCTCAGCGAGTTTCCCGTGCCTGCTCACCCAGGAGGGTGGGCACCTCCTTCGCCCCATGCACCAAGGCCCTGCTCCAGTCTGCCCTGCTGCCCTGAGTAAGGAGGCTATTGACCTCCTGCGATCCATCTCTGTTGGGCAATCAACCATAGTGAATGCCATCCAGGGCCTGGCAGGTCATTTGCAACAAACTAATGCATTCCTGGAGGGCATTCACTCTGGCTTGGCTGCCCAACAGAGATCAATCCAGGCTCTGGCCTCCTCCCTGAAGGCAGCCATTGCCCCTGTCTCTAGCCTCCCCCCTCCAACTTCCTCTACCCATTCCCATTCCCCTCAACCCCAACCTATCCCAAGCACACATTCAGACCAACATGACAAGCACCAAACATCATCCCACAGGCACTAACACAAACACCATCTTTGTCTCCCTCCTCCTTGTCATCCACCACCGTCCCCGTAGCATCTCCACTCACACATGCATGCACTACATCCTCATCCACTACCCCATCACCATCACGCCTATCACTACACACCCCAAACTGGCAGTCACCACCCCCACATCCATGCACACGTTCCATGTGTCCTCTCCCACTGTGTCTGTGCCCCCCCTCCCAAAGTACACAAATGCAGGCACTCAGGCACCCAACAGCTATCCACCTCACAACAACATCCAGCCCATGCACCTGCACCCAAACACAGCAGACAGACACCTCCTACAACCACTCCCTCTTCCTCCACTCCGAAACCTTCACCCTCTTTCCGCCCCCGTGTCCTTAAGAAGCTTTTCCTCTCTGCCGTTGACCTCTTCCCTATCCCTCCCCCGTCTTTTATGTCAGGCCAGGGTGGTCACAACTCAGCCGAGCACCTCAGCCACCCAGTCCACGGCCACAGTAGTGTCGCCAGCTACTGCAGGTGTGAGAGGCTCCAGGGAACCAGACATCAGCACTGACAGTGTGCCTGCTCTAGGTGCAAAGGGGAAAGGCAAGGAGGCACCACCAGCTGCCAAGGGGAAAGGCAAGGAGGCACCACCAGCTGCCATGGGCAAGGTCAAGGAGGCACCACCAGTTGTAAAGGGCAAGGACAAGGAGGCACCACCAGCTGCCAAGGGCAAGGATGCACCACCAGCTGCCAAGGGCAAGGGGCCTTCTCCTGCAGGCAGGAAGGACAGGAGGCCTGGTGCTGAGACTGATTCTGAGCCCCCAAAACTAACCATAGCTGTTCAGCTGTCTGAGGCTTCGGGGGAAGGGCTGGAGCCTCCCCCCACCACTGGCATTCCCAACACCAGTACCGCCACCAGCACCACTGTCAGCACCACTGCCAGCAGCAGCAGCCCGAGTGGGCAGCCGTCCATGGCTGCAGGGGATGGGCTGGAACCTGCCCCCACCACTGGCATTCCCGCCACCTGCACCGCCACCAGCACCGCCACCAGCACCGCCACCAGCACCACTGCCAGCACCACTGCCAGCAGCAGTCCCAGTGGGCAGCCGTCCGAGGTCCAGGGGATGGGCTGGAGCATCCCACCACCACTGCCAGCACCGCCACCATCACTGCCACTGCCACTGCCACCACTAAGCAGCTGTCACTGCCGGCGAGCAGTGTGTAGTCCTGCCTCCATGGACTGTTGTGTGTCCTGGACCCTGCAAATCCTGTGGGTGTGACACCCAGGTGAAAGACTGCGACCTTGCACTCCCCAAGTGCTGCATCACAGGGCACTATGCCCCCTCCAGAACCAGTGAAAGAAGCCATCCATTCACTCCATGCTTGCCAGGATGAAGCACACTGGTCACCAGGTTCGCTCCAGAACCAGTGGAAGAAGCCATCCACTCACCCCATCCTTGCCAGGATGAAGCAAACTGGGCACCAGGCCCCCTCCAAAACCAGTAGAAGAAGCCATCCACTGACCCCATCCTTGCCAGGATGAAGCACACTAGGCACAAGGCCCCGTCCAGAACCAGTGGAGAAGCCATCCACTTGAGAGACTGTGGCCTTGCACTTCTCAGGACCAAGCAGTGGGCACACCACCCACTTGAGAGACTGTGGCCCTTCCCTCCCCAGGACCAAGCAGTGGGCAAACCACCCACTTGAGAGACTATGGCCTTGAACTCCCCAGGACCAGGCAGTGGGCAAACCACCCACTTGAGAGACTGTGGCTTTGCACTCCCCAGGACCAAGCAGTGGGCAAACCACCCACTTGAGAGACTGTGGCCTTGCACTCCCCAGGACATCACACAGGGCATGTAGCCGCCTCCGGGACCAGTGGTGTTGTGCCATCTTCTAGCTGAGGTGCCCCCCGTTCCCTGTCCCCCTGAGGTGCCTGTGTATTTTCGACCTGATGCCCCTTCAGTGTTTTCTCCATGTTGCAGGAGTCAAGTGGGGCCTTGGCCTATGTGATGTGGCCCTGTTGCCCATGGACATAATAGACTGGGCAGTGTCCCTCCATTTGTATATATGTATATACTGTTTTGATATTGGAGCACAATTGTCTACACTTTTATCTTATTACACTCATTTTAATCAATTCCTTTTTTCCTTGCATTATTCCTGAGGGATACGGGGTGAATATGTAATGTTACTGCATCTGGTTATGTATACGGTGTTGGGGTGTTGCATGTTGCGTGTGTGTGTCACTCTCATTTTCTTCCCCCCTCCCCTGTGTGCTAGACGGCAGTACTCACCGTGGTCGTCTTTGCCAGCGTTGGTGATCATAGTGAAGAAGGAGATAAACGAGCATGGGAGACTCCTGAAACTCGGGCTCCGTGGTGGTGTGGTTCTTCCTTGTGTCTCCAGGGGTTGGTCCTTTGCCTTCTGTGTACTGTTTCCGCAGTACTTTTGATGTAGTTGGTACCGCCCCGGAAAAGGGGGCATATAGGCCTGTCATAATAGAGTGGGCAGTACATTGTCTTCCTCCTGGCTGTTGGTGGTTATCGCTGTGGTTCTTGTTGCTACCACCGTGGCGGTTGGTGTGCCAAAGTGGCTGTCTATCTGAGCGGTTTCCGCCGTGGTCATAATTCCACTTTTGTTACTGCCGGCCTATTGGCGGTATTACCGTTGGTTTATCACCGACCGCCAGGGTTGTAATGAGGGCCTTGATTTACTGGTTGTTTTTCTCTAGCGGTACTCTTATTTCCACAACCCTCAGGGCTAACCTCCTGTGAGACATGTCAAACCAAGGAAAAAACTGTCAACTGTACTTCCTTAACTGGTCCCTTTCTTTTGACAATTGTATTCATAAAAACATCAGTTTGTCATGCCCAAAAGTATTGTCAATTCGGAATCCGAATCCAGCTAGGTCTTTCTAAGAACACAAAAGAAAGGGAAGTGGAATTTCTATCACCCAACTCTATTGATTTTTTATCAGAAAGAACAAGGTTTTTTATAACCAACTTTATTGATTTTATTAACAAAAATACAGCCACACAGTAACTTGATAGGATGCATCATAGCCTCGTATACAATACATGATCTGCAGACAAGAACAATTTAACTAGTTGTGAAATATAGAAGCAATCCCACTATTAGAATATAATTCTCACATTTCACCCTACTCACTCCACCTGATCCAGACATTTCTCCCACACACGATTGTGTTTCTTCGGGCAGCCTCTCACCTCATACATCGGTTTCTGTTGCATTGCACACCAATCCAGTCCCTTGTGCCATTGTGTCACAGGGGTGTAGGGTGTTTCCATCTGGTGGCTATATCTCGTTTGTCCACCATAGTGGCTGTACCCAGGAATGCTTTGTCAAACGGGACCCCCCTGAGCCCTCCAAGATCCCCAGTAAGAGGATGTGAGGAGTGCACGGGACCTCCCATCCTAGTACCCCGGTGAGATCTGAAACTATGACAAACCAGTACTTATGTATCACTACACATGACCACACCATATGTTGAAAGTCTGCTGGGGTCTCCTTGCAGTGGGGGCACTCAGGGCTCACGAGGGGACCAGTGCAATTAAATCTGGCTGGGGTAAGGAAGACACAATGTAGGCAGTACGGTTGAATTAATCTCAATCTGGAGGAAATAGTTATGACCCGTGGGGCCATCAGAGCATCCCGCCAGTCATCGTCCTCTAAGGGAGCCAACCATCGCTCCCAGCACAACCAGAGACGATCTAGGGTAGAAGATGCATTGATAATGAGTGTTCGGTATATCTGAGAGACCCCACCTTTTCCCAAAGCCCCATTAATATTTTGGCCTCCTGTGGGCTAAGCACTGGGACAGAGGTGTCAGTAGGGAGATGAGTGGTGAGCGCATACCTAAGTTGCAGGTGTTTGTAAGTGGATCTGCATGGAGTTAACAGTATAAGTTTCTTGCAGCTCTTGGAAAGTGTGTGTAGGGAAATGCCTCCCTTGGCATAGTTACCCCCTAACTTTTTGCATTTTGTTGATGCCAGTTATGATTGAAAGTGGGCTTGGACCCTGCTAACCAGGCCCCAGCACCAGTGTTCTTTCCCTGCACTGTACCTTTGTTCCCACAATTGGCACAGCCCTGGCACACAGATAAGTCCCTTGTAACTGGTACCTCTGGTAGGAAGGGCCCTGTGGCCAGTGAAGGTCTCTTAGGGCTGTAGCATGACTTATGCCACCCTAGAGACCCCTCACTCAGCACATGCACACTGCCTCACAGCTTGTGTGTGCTGGTGGGGAGAAAATGACTAAGTTGACATGGAACTCCCCTCAGAGTGCCATGCCCTTAACCCACTGCCTGTGGCATAGGTAACTCACCCTGTTAGCAGGCCTTACAGCCCTAAGGCAGGGTGAGGGCACAGTTGCATGAGCACTATGCCTCTACAGTGTCTAAGCAAAACCTTAGACATTGTAAGTGCAGGGTAGCCATAAAGAATATATGGTCTGGGAGTCTGTCAAATACGAACTCCACAGTTCCATAATGGCTACACTGAAATCTGGGAAGTTTGGTATCAACTTCTCAGCACAATAAATGCCAGTGTGGGATTTATTGCAAACTGCACACAGAGGGCATCTTAGAGATGCCCCCTGCATGCCAGTCTGACTCCTAGTGTTAGGCTGACCAGTTCCTGCAAGCCTGCCACAACCAGACGAGTTTCTGGCCACATGGGGTGAGTGCCATTGCCACTCTGTGGCCAGGAACAAAGCCTGCACTGGGTGGAGGTGCCTCTCACCTCCCCCTGCAGGAATTGTAACAACTGGCGGTGAGCCTCAAAGGCTCATGCCTGTTGTTACAGCGCCCCAGGACATACCAGCTAGTGGAGATGCCCGTCCCTCCGGACACCCCCCCACTTTTGGTGGCAGGTCCGGAGGAGATAATGAGAAAAACAAGGAGTCACCTCCCAGTCAGGACAGCCCCTAAGGTGCCCTGAGCCAAGGTGACACCTGCCTTTAGAAATCCTTCATCTTAATTTTGGAAGATTCCCGCACTAGAATTAGGGATGTGCCCCCACTCCTCAAGGAGGAGGCACAGAGAGGGTGTAGCCACCCTCCAGGGCAGTAGCCATTGGCTACTGCCCCCCAGACCTAAACACACTCCTAAATGTAGTGTTTAGGGGTGACCGTGAACCCAGAAAATCAGATTCCTACAACCTACAACAAGAAGTAGGACTGCTGACCTGAAAGCCCCTCAGAGACGACGGAGACGACAACTGACTTTGCCCCAGCCCTACTGGCCTGTCTACAGACTCAAAGAACCTGCACAGCGACGCATCCAGCTGGCCCAGCGACCTCTGAGGACTCAGAGGACTGCCCTGCACCCAAAGGATGAAGAACTTCCCGAGAACAGCGGCACTGTTCAGAAACTGCAACAAACTTGCAACTTTGAAACAACTTCAAAGAGACTCTCACTTCCCGCCAGAAGCGTGAGTCTTCACACTCTGCACCTGACGCCCCCGGCTCGAGTTCAGGACAACCAACACAGTAGAGAGGACTCCCAGGCGAATCCAACGACATGGACACCCTGAGTCGACCCCCCTGCACCCCATAGCGACGCCTGCAGAGGATCCAGAGGCTCCCCCTGACCGCGACTGCCTGGTAACAAAGGAACCCGACGCATGGACCAAGCACTGCACCTGCAGCCCCCAGGACTGAGAGGAACCACCTACCAGTGCAGGAGTGACCAGCAGGTGGCCCTCATCCTAGCCCAGTTGGTGGCTGGCCCGAGAAGCCCCCGTGCCCTGCCTGCATCACCAGAGTAACCCCCGGGTCCCTCCATTGCTTTCTATAGGAAACCAGATGCCTACTTGGCACACTGCACCCAGCCGCCCCTGTGCCGCTGAGGGTGTGTTTTGTGTGCTTGTCCCCCCCCCCCAAAGTGCTCTACAAAACCCTGTAGTGAATCCTAGTTCAATGGGATAACAGGAATTAGCTTAGCCTTTTACTTGCAGACTTGGGCCCCCGTCACCTAGTGACTTTTAACCTACTTAGCTTGCTCTGTCTTAGACCATTTATTTAATGAATTCTTCTAAGATGGCTACCTTGTTTATAGTTAGGCCCTTTTGTTTAGAGTTATGTTATTAGTGTCACTGCGCTAAGGCGTCAACTCATGCAACAAAGACAAACAAACTGTAGGTGCTCACAATAGAAATTACCGTCCCAAGCATGCAGTGTTATCTATTGTTTTGGAACAACCTATGTCAGGGGGCCAAGTAGATCTGTATAAATACATCACACTTTAGGCAGATAATCAGAGGGATTCCGACCAGATAGCATCGCTGCTATTGATGCTGCACGTCACCTTGACACTGACCCGTACTTCGTGTTCTTCCGAAGTCTGAGCTCGAGAACTCATTCCAAGATAACAAGGGTTGGGGGCTCCTTCCAGGGTCATGGCAATGGCAGATTAGGTTTAACATACCCAGCTCTCTTCTAGGTAGAAGGTTAAGCCTATCACAATAGGGTACTAGGACATACTATATACTTTATGTCTTTCCATGCTAACGCATGATGGTGGGGGTCTTCATAATCATGACTCATCTTTACGGTTCTAGTTCTTGCACTGTTCATTATCTTAATCATTGCAGCCCATGCGATTTACCGCATTGTATTAAGTAAAAACTATTGAAACATTACTGCATCTTTGTCATTGCCTGTGTTTGGTTGAGACATGATATATCTGTGAGAAAGGGGTAATCTCCGTTTAACCACAATAATCCCTGGGATGTCATACTTCTGAGTCCATGCATAAAGGCTGCCACAAATCACCTTTAACTCTTTGGGTTTTTGGTGAGATACTGCTAGTGAGTCAGAAGGGTTAGGACTACAGTTGCGACTTGTTGTAGGATAGGCATAGTCACCTACAAACATAAGTACTGTGATCCTTGAACCAGCAGTCTTGCCCAAAGCAAGAGTCCAAACTATGACATGGTGCCACCAACGAGGTTGTTTAGGCACTAATTTACGGGTACCCTAACTATCACTGTCTCACAGACAACAGGTACCCTAAGTACCATTATGCGGAGAGGTCTGTGGTCTTTGGGAAATGCTCCTCAGCTGAACAGGGAACACCTAATAAAAGGACTTCACTCCCCACTTGGTGTTCCATCTCTAAAGGGAAAAAATGATTTTCTTCTATTCTCTTTTCAAATATGGACATAGACATTCCTGAGAATGCTAGACAAGGATTAACACTACATCTAGTAGCGCATGGCTTAACAGATGTGGGCGGGGATGTTACATTCGTAGTAGAAGCTAATGAATCTTACCAAACAGAAACAATTCTATTCCTGGGTCACCTTTCCTGAGGAAGACGCCAGGTCAGTCACATTCCACACATATAGAATTGCGAATGTACCTCAACGGTACCAAGCATACCAGTACCATGAAATACCGCTCACCTATCAAGAGCATCAGAACTGGTTTGAAGGCGCTCTACCACATGTAATACAACACGTGAGATTAGGTCCTTTAGGTAATGATGGACCTACGTGGCCCATGTTCACCACATACACACCTCACCCAGGTATACAAAACATGCAGGCAGCAGATCTGTGAAATTTATACGATGGGATAGTAACACTATACAGACGGCTTGTTCAGTTCGTAATGCGGGCTTTGAGCACAACACCAGCACGTCCAGCACCACCAGCACCTGCTGGATACCAATTGGCTACTGGGATTAATCCACAAACAGTACATACTATTATGGGTAAGGTACCAACAGGATGGGAGAAAATACCTTACTGGATAGCCCAGAAAACAAATCAGCTGGAAGCTGTGTTTCCCCGTACGGGACCACAGGAGAAACATAGAATTCTAACAATGTGCTTGCCCTTTGGATGGTTACTTCGGTGGATGACTGTGCCACATGGAGTACAGTCTTTGCTGCAATATATGCCACCACGCATGGTACTCCGACACTTGCCAGTTTACCGGAAGTGTTAAAACGAATTCAGAATGAGCATGGACAGCAACTGCCCTAGATTTGGGGATGAAATTAATGCGTAATTTTGACGTGGTATCCTCAATAATACTCAATAACATTAAAAGGGAAGCAGTAGCACTGTCTATACGCCAGCATCTCAGAGAAACTCCACATTTGGATCAAGAGAGACAGCTACCGAAAATGATTTCCGATACCTATACTAGTATGGGACGGGATAGTCTGGGAGCCAAGCCAAAGAAGTTGGAAGTACAGAGTGCCACCCATAAGGAAGGTACAAAACAGATGCAAGAGAGTTTGAAAAAGTGCTGGGAAAAGCCAAAACAATTTAAAGAGAGACAGAAGCAGAGAGCAGACTCTCCTCATCTGGAGAACTCCTACAGGAGATATACTCTCAGAAATAGGGAGAATATTAGAACTCCTGATAGATATACAGATTCACGTCCCTCTCATTCCTTTCAGGACGCTCCAGATAGGCGTAGCGAGAGAGGGGGCCGTCCTGACCGATGTCCGGAATACCTGAAACAAAAGAAAGACTCACCGCAGTCTACAGTAAAAGAAGAAAAGACTTCACAACAGAAGCCACAGTTAAAGAAGAAAAAAGTGGCGGCACTCTTAGTTAAAAATGGCAATACATTTGAGAACACTGCTGAAGAACAAGATGTGGGCAGAGACATTGCTGGACAGTGCAGTAGAGGTCTCAGAGTCTGAAAGATCATTTGGATGCGACAGCAACTAGCGATTTTGTTGCAGTTGAAACGGCAGACGGGCGCGTACTGCCGTCAGATAGGCTTTATGATCTAAAGATCCAAATATAGGGAGACGTAGAACGCACCATCGGTGTGATCTTCTGGGATGAACTTAATTGTGACATCCTATTGGCCGAAAGAGATTGGCTGCCCGAGCACGTCCGTAAGCTCCCACATGGGGAAAATGTCATTTTGCCTTCTTTCTCTAATTTTGTTCTAGAGGCTAAAAAGGAAGCCTACGCTGTCAGTTGGGCTCTAGCGCAGGCACCTGCATTATATCGCAATCATGTAGGTTAGGACAGGGACTCTCCGTGTCATATAATACCTATCAGGTCTACACCCCGGGGGCGTGGCCAAGATGGCGACCGGAGCAGCAGCATAATCTGCAGCTCCGCTCCTGGCCAGCCAAAATCTCCTTATAAAAGGTGATCCCCGGACTTCTCCGGTGGATCGTCAAGTGCCCTGTTGACCCAGATCACCCAGCGGTGCTCCAGCCCCCATCGGATGGGAGCAGAGCCAGAAAACGAGTGAGCGGAGTGCTGGTTGAGACTCGTGGGCCGAGGCAAAAGGGCCTGCGGTGCAATCGTGCGCTGCCACAGGTGAGTGGACCCAGCATCGCTGCAGAGACACAAGCAGTGTTCCGCTGGCTTGCGCCGACCCCCGACATCGGAGGGGGTTGCACTCCGTAGCCCGAGGCAGATTGGGCACGCGGTGCCGTGCGTAGCCGCGTGAGATTACCGTGAGCTCGGTTCAACGTGTTGGCGGCGCATGTTGACCTGAGGCCTGGGGTCGAGTGCCTCCCTTCTTATGCCCGGCGAGTGCCAGAGGAGGAGGCGGCTGGCGCTAAGCGGTGGAGCCGCGCCGCGGCGACGCAACATCAGGAGCTGGCCTCGTGGGCTGCTGCTCCATTCCCTGTGCCCTGCTACAGGGGCGGACTAATTTGTGGTCCTGACTCACCCGACCCTGACCTGTGGGACATGGTATTCTCCCAGAATTGGGGCTCGCCCGTGTCGGCCCCCTACACAAGTGGTGTTCCTGGAAGGAAAGGACTGGAATCACTTACACAGCACCACATCTGCTACCATGGAACACATCACCGGTTCTGTCTTGGACGTTACTCGCCCGGTGGGGGCTCAGTGAGACGGGGCCCACACTTTATGGTGACGGGCCCTCTTGGTGCCCCAGAGAGACGCTAGACAGGGCGGCGGCTGTCCTCCCCTCTGCATCTTTCCCCTGTGTCGATGTGCTTGGCGTGGATCCCAGCGGGCGACCACCCCTGGGGCCTTCCCCAAAGTTGCAGAGGCCGAATGGGCAAGCCAAAGACAACTAGAGCACCCGCAGGGACCATGGACACGCCTGACGCCCCACCTAAGGAGCAGAACACGACCTTCCAGGCACTGCGACAGATGTAAGGTACTTTACACAACCACACCTCACAATTTGAAAGGGTGCTGCAGGCTATAAAGGACACCAAAACCACCCTAGAATCAAAAATTGGTGAAATAATAACAGATGTCAACTTACTCCGAACTGACCATCACGCGCTGGCTGACTGGATCACAGAAGTTGAAAAATATCTGGTAGAATTGACTCCCGCTGTAAGAGCTCTTCAGGAGAAGATGCTTGTAGGAAAGTACCATCTTGCCTGGCATGTTACCCCCATTTTTACTTGTATGTCAGTTTGTTTTTGCCTGTGTCACTGGGATCCTGCTAGCCAGGACCCCAGTGATCATAGTTTGTGGCCTATATGTGTTCCCTGTGTGGTGCCTAACTGTATCACTGAGGCTCTGCTAACCAGAACCTCAGTGTTTATACTCTCTCTGCTTTTAAAATTGTCACTGCAGGCTAGTGACTATTTTCACCAATTCTGATTGGCACACTGGATCACCCTTATAATTCCCTAGTATATGGTACCGAGGTACCCAGGGTATTGGGGTTCCAGGGGATCCCTATGGGCTGCAGCATTTCTTTTGCCATCCATAGGGAGCTCAGACAATTCTTACACAGGACTACCATTGCAGCCTGAGTGAAATAACGTACACTGCACTTAAGTAACTTATAAGTCGCCTATATGTCCAACCCTCACATAGTGAAGTTAGGTGCAAAGTTACTAAGTGTGAGGGCACCCTGGCACTAGCCAAGGTGCCCCCACATTGTTCAGGGTAATTTCCCCGGACTTTGTGAGTGAGGGGACCCTTACACGTGCGCACTACATATAGGTCAATACCTATATGTAGCTTCACAATGATAACTCTGAACATGGCCATGTAACATGTCTAAGATCATGGAATTGACCCCCCCCAAGTGAAATCTGGTATTGGGGGTGCCAATCCCACGCATCCTCGAGGCTCCAGCATGGGCCCCAGGTACTGCCAAACTAGCTCTCTGGGGTTTTCTCTGCAGCTACCGCTGCTGCCAACCCTCAGACAGGTTTCTGCCCTCCTGGGGTCTGGGCAGCCCAGTCCTAGGAAGGCAGAACAAAGGATTTCCTCTGAGAAAGGGTGTTACACCCTCTCCCTTTGGAAATAGGTGTTAAGGGCCGGAGAGGAGTAGCCTCCCCCAGCCTCTGGAAATGCTTTCAAGGGCACAGATGGGGCCCTCCTTGCATAAGCGAGTCTACACCGGTTCAGGGATCCCCCAGCCCCTGGTCTTGCACAAAACTGGACAAAGGAAAGGGGAATGACCACTACCCAGTCCATCACCACCCAGGGGTGGTGCCCAGAACTCCTCCAGTGTGTCCCAGACCCCTGCCATCTTGTATGCATAGGTGTGAGGGCACAATGGAGACCTCTGAGTGGCCAGTGCCAGCAGGTGACGTCAGAGACCCCTCCTGATAGGCTCTTACCAGGTTAGGTAGCCAATCCTCCTCTGAGGGCTATTTAGGGTTTCTCCTGTGGGTTTCTCGTCAGACAATGAATGCAAGAGCTCACCTGAATTCCTCTGCATCTCTCTCTTCGACTACTGCCAAGGATCGACCGCTGACTGCTCCAGGACACGTGCAAAACCACAACAAACTAGCAAAAAGACTACCAGCAGCATTGTAGCGCCTAATCCTGCTGGCTTTCTTGACTGTTTCCTGGTGGTGCATGCTCTGAGGGCTGTCTGCCTTCGCCCTGCACCGGAAGCCAAGAAGAAATCTGCCGTGGGTCGACTGAATCTTCCCCCTGCTAACGCAGGCACCAAACTTTTGCATCACCGGTCCCCTGGGTCCCCTCTCATCTTGACGAGCGTGGTCCCTGGAACACAGGAGCTGGATCCAAGTGACCACGACAGTCCAGTGGTCCTTCTGTCCAAATTTGGTGGAGGTAAGTCCTTGCCTCCCCATGCCAGACAGTAATCCTGTGTACTGTGTGATCTGCAGCTACTAGGGCTTCTGTGCACTTTTGCAAGGATTCCTTCATGCACAGCACAGCCCAGGTCCCCAGCACTCTGTCCTGCATTGCTCAACTGTCTGAGTTGACCACCGGCTTCGTGGGACCCTCTTTTATTGTGTTGAGATGACCACTGTGCTCAGATTTCTTGAACGCCTGTTCAAGTGCTTTTACGGGTGCTGCCTGCTTCTGTGTGGGCTCTCTCTGTTGCTGAGTGCCCCCTCTGTCTCCTTTCCAAAGGGTGACCTCCTGGTCCTTCCCGGGCTCGGGCAGCACCCATTATCTTCAACTACGACTCTTGCAGCTAGCAAGGCTTGTTTGTGGCCTTTCTGCGTGGAAACAACTCAGCATCCTCCAGCATGCCGTGTGACATCTTCTGACCAAAGGAGAAGTTCCTGGCACCTTCCGTTGTTGCAGAATCTATAACTTCTCCCACCAGAGGCAGCCCTTTTGCACCTTCATCCTGGGTTTAGTGGGCTCCTGTCCCCCCTGGACACTTACGTGACTCTTGGACTTGGTCCCCTACCTTTGCAGGTCCTCAGGTCCAGGAATCCGTCTTCAGTGCTTTGCAGTCAGTTGTTGCCCTTGCAGAATCCCCTATCTCGACTTTACTGCCTTTCTGGGGTAGTAGGGTAACTTTACTTCTACTTTCCAGGGTCTTGGGAGGGGTATTTTGGACACTCTTAGTGTTTTCTTACACTCCCAGTGACCCTCTACACACTACACTCGGCTTGGGGTCCATTTGTGGTTCGCATTCAATTTTTGGAGTATATGGTTTGTGTTGCCCCTAGGCCTATTGTCTCCTATTGCATCCTATTGTATTCTACAGTGTTTGCACTACTTTTCTAAGTGTTTACTTACCTGATTGTGGTTTGTGTGTTCATTTTGTGTATTTTACTTACCTCCTAAGGAGTATATCCTCTGAGATACTTTTGGCATATTGTCACTAAAACAAAGTACCTTTATTTTTTAGTAACTCTGAGTATTGTGTTTCTTGTGATATAGTGCTATATGATATAAGTGGTATAGTAGGAGCTTTGCTTGTCTCCTAGTTCAGCCTAAGCTGCTCTGCTATAGCTACCTCTATCGGCCTAACCTGCTAGAACACTACTAATCTACTAATAAGGGATAACTGGACCTGGCACAAGGTGTAAGTACCATCAGGTACCCACTATAAGCCAGGCCACCCTCCTACATTGGTGGTGCAGCTGTGGGATAAGTACTTGTAACTGCTTTACCACTTTGTCATTGGTGCTTTTCATAAGAAAAACATATACCAAATACTTCAGAATATACACAGTTAACCTAAACAGTTTAACTTTTCTTCTTTAAACTTTCTATAACGTTTTAGAACAGTTTTCAAAAGTTTTGAAAGGTTTTTAAAAAGTTTTTCTCTTTTCTCTAAAAGTTTCTAAACTTTTTTTCTCTCTCTGTCCTAAACCCTTTCTATCATGTCCGCAGTAGACCTTACTCCCACAGTTGTCCAGGCAACATATGGTAGTTTAAACTTTAAAAGTTTGAGGGGTCTCTGCATTGAAAGAGGTTTAGCCATTGGTAAGATCCTACAAAAGATCTTCTCCTTAGCCTTCTCCTAGAAAGTGACCAGAACCAGTCTGTCCCATTCCAGGATCAGGAGGTAGAGGAGGGGGGTACCCAGCCCGACTCAGAGGAGTCCCCTGAGGTTGCTGGGGAAGGTTCTTCCAAGGACCAGCCAGCTAACAGGCCATCTAGTGACACTGGTAGTTGGAGGGGGGCACACATTAGTAGGGCACCCTTCACTCCTAAAGGCCAGGTTACTAGAGTCCAGCCAGACAGGCCTAACTGCCTATTTCCATATTTCTTCTGTGTCTCACAATTCCCAAGCCTCCCACAGGCCAGCCTCCTACAATGCTCCACCTGTCAACAGAGGTGGATGGACTAAGGCGCTGGGCGGAGGATGCAGGGGGGGAGATCAAGGCGGAACAACATCCGTTAGGTGGGGATCCCGGAGAGGGTCCCAATGCTGAACTGTTCATAGAAAAGTGTCTCACAGACACCGTCTTGAGGGACAGAATCCCGAAGTTCTTCTCGATTGAACGAGCCCACAGAGTCCCGGGAAGACCCCCGCCACCGGGAGCTCACCCCCGCCCCATGATAGCCAGATTACTCCTTTAGCGGGATAGAGACCTAATACTACAGCTGTTTGGCAAAGTAGGCCCTCTGAAATTTGAAAATACATTGATAACGGCCTACCCCGACATCACGGCGGAGGTTCAGAAGAAATGTGGCTCCTTCTACCAGGTAAAGAAGCGCCTCCGTGAACACAACATTAAATATGCTCTCCTGTTTCCTGCCAAACTCCGTGTACAGGACAGTCCTAAAGTGCATATATTTGCCTCTCCAGAAGATGCTTTGACCTGGCTCAATGCCAAGGGTCTCGCCCGGTCCGCATAGCCAGAGGATGCGGAGGAGGGATGGTTGTCCCCCAGGGTGAGGCGCAAACGATGAACGCGCTTGGGGATCAAGCCCACTCTGGTGCAAGTAGTGGAGGAGCGCTCTCGTTTGCTGCGTGAGACCACACGATTTGTGGCTGAGCCCCCCACGACGTTGTCGGATCAGGCAGACACTGAAGCTGAACAGGAGACCCGCTCTGATTCTGCGGACTCACTCTTGGGCCCGCTGCTCACTTCACGTTCCGCCAATGACAATTGAACCAAACTACTCACATTGGTATCTGTGAGGAACTAGATGTGTTGATGCCCTCTGTTTCCCCACGCGGCTGGATGTGGGTGCCCTTATTGTGCCGGCGGACAGGATCCATGGCACACTCCCGGGCCCCCCCTGCTGTGGTGGTGGGCAACAGGGTGAATGAGGCCATCCGCACAGTTAGGAGCTTGGACTTCGAGATCTGGCCTACATCATCCACGCCCTATTCCATATGGACCAGTTCATCCTAATGCCTGCTCTCAGGCTCTGTTTTGTTCTTGCATATTCAGTATTATTGTTTTATATTGTTGTTTTCTCTCTATTTACACTTAGGGTTCTCCCATTGTTTCACCATGGGTTTACTCTATTGCTGCCACACACCACAACCATTACGGGAGGCGGGGGCACGCTGCAGAGTCCGTGGGGCGACTATGCCTGAGGGTGAGATGCGCCTGGAATTCCCCGGGGGTGCCATGGACTAGGTCCCGCTAGCTCCCCCGCTAGCTAACATTACTGCATTTCCATGACTACATAAGAACAGGTACACACTCCACGGTGTAGCGTGCTCGCATGGAAAATCTGAAACATCACCTGGTGCATTTTGCCATGCTCCAGGAAACACACTTATCAGAAGCCACTCTAGAAATAACACGCGCAAGCTGGAGGGGGCAATGTTTGGCACTGTATCTTCATCCTTTGCCTGAGGAGTGGCGATCTGGATCGCCCCAGGGGTGCCTTACGTGGTCGCCCACACGCAGATCAACCCTGATTGCCGATACATGGTGTCTGACTGCAGCCTCGATGGTTCACCACTGTCACTAGTGGCACTGTATATTGCTAACACTAATCAAAAAGCTTTCCTACACACATTATCAGCAGGGCTACTCCGGGATCCATCTGGGGATAGCATTTGGGGTGGGGATTTTAACTGTGTCCTTGATATCCACATGGATAGATCCTTCCCCCCACTGCCGTCCGCCCGAGCAGTCGGATCTTGTGCGAGTTGGAGGCCTGGATGTCGAAGAGCGGCTTGTGCGACACCTGGTGATTTAGGCACCCCAGGAAACGCAAATACTCCTTCTACTCCTCTGTCCACAGTTTGCACACCAGGATAAACATGCCCCTCACCTCACCAGCAGTAGTGCACAAGATACATGCATCTGATTACTTGGCTCGCACCGTGTCGGATCACAGCCCGCTGCGTGCGGTTTTGGGATGGGGTCGACCACATGTACGGATCCCTATGTGGCGCCTGTAGGTAGAGGCACTGTCGGACCCCCCTTTTTGTGCTGAGCTCGCCCAGTGCTTGTCCACTTATTTCTCCCAAAATGATAATTCAACGTTACATTGCGTGACTGAGTGGGATGCCCATATTGTGGTGGTATTGCTTCTTCAGTGGGGGTTTGGCGGGTCCTGGTTAGAGTGATAGTTGGGCTGGAATCCGAGTTGCGGGAAGCGGAGATTCCAAATGAGATGTCGGTGGGAGAGCTACACTTTCTGAGGGCCAGTCACAGAGAGGCCAATGCCAGATTGAGTAAACAGGACTATTGATACTATATGATACGTCAGTACGCAGAGGGGGATAGGGTGGGCCGCTTACTAGCCTGGCTTGTTCGACAGAACTCTCAACCCTCACCCATAGGTACAATCTGTTTAGACTCGGGGATGATAGTCAACTCTCAAGTGGAAATTAATGAGGCCTTTTATGCCTACTATCAATCATCATACACATACCCCTTCCCTTCTTCTAAAGAGCGAATGGTTGACTTCTTAATCTCTGTCCCCCCGGAGATGCCTTCCGACCGCGCAGGCAGATGCAGTAGATGGTCCAATCTGTACGGAGGAGATGCGCCTAGCACTGTCACAGATGGCCCGTAACAAGGCACCTGGGTCAGATGGCCTTCTGGTGGAGTACTTCACATCTCAGGCGAATCACCTTCTACAACCCTTCAATGTGTTCAGTGAAGCATACGACCGGGTAAAATTGCCGGATTCAATATGTGAGGCCATCATAGTGGTGCTCCCAAAACCTGTCCGTGATCCTCTTGACGTTAGCTCATATCGCCCTCTCTCCTTGCTTAACTCAGACTGCAAGGTGTTGGGGAAAATTTTAGCCAACAGACTCCTTCCTTTTTTACCACAGCTGATCCACGAGAATCATTTGGGGTTTATACCAGGGAGAAACATCTTCCTAAACATTAGGAGACTACTTCGTATAATACACAACAACAACCCTGAGTCTTCCCCTCGCGTGGTGGCCCTGTCATTAGATATTGAAAAGGCGTTTGATACGCTGAGCTGGGACTTCTTTATTAGAATGCTAGGCGCAATGGGATTTAGCGCGGAATACATAAAATGGATTATGACATTATACGCTAATCCCACAGCCCGCATAAAAACGGGGCAAGTCATTTCTGAATCCTTCCCAGTAGGCAGGGGCATCAGACAGGGTTGTCCGCTGTCTCTCCAACTGTTTGCCATAGCTATGGAGCCACTGGCCATCAGGCTACGCATGCAGGCACACCTCTGGGGTGTCCCGGAACTCAACACACACCACATTATTTCTCTGTACGCAGATGACGCCCTGATATGCTTGCGAGATCATGCTGCTTCCATGTCAGGGGTGTTGGATATACTCGCCACCTTTGCAACCATCTCTGGCTTGCGTGTCAACTGGACCAAATCTTGTATTTTCCCCCTGTCCCCTGTGCCAATTGGAGCTCCACTTGGTCCTACCAAATTATCACCTACCATGGTGCCACTCCACCTTTAAGTATCTGGGTATACAGGTATACCATTCCATAGACGATTTAAGAGAAGACAATATAAACAGGGTCCTTTGTTCAGTCCGTGGCTCATTACCCTTCTGGGTGGCTCTTCCCTTGTCACCTACGGGCAGAGAGGCTATTGCAAAAATGCTCATCCTCCCGAGATTCCTACATTACTTCACAGCACTCCCGATTGTCCTACCTCGTTCATTCTTCAAGTCTCTGCACTCAATAATGACTGACTTGCTATGGGGCAGGGACAGACGTAGAGTATCACTGTCCACAACACAATATCCACAGAGGGAGGGAGGACTGGGCATGCCTAATTTTGAACTGTCCTATGCGGCCGCCCAGTTGCAGTGGCTGGCCTCATGGTTTGGGAAGACCCACTCAGATGAACGTACAGTGATAATGAAAACACGAGCGCCACTACCTGTGCTAGCTTGGCTGCTGGACGGGTCCTGCCATACCTCAAGCGGTTCCATTTTGGTGGAAGTCGCCAAATCTAGTTGGCTGCGATACGTGCACGGCAGAGGTTCTCCGATACCATATTCTCCTTTGATTTCTCTGACACAGCTGCCTAGGACCCAAGCTCTGGCAGAGCACCACGACATGTCCTCATGGCGCGGGTTGGGCCTGGTGAACATAGGGGAGTTTTATTCGGGCTCTACACTGAGGTCCTTTGACGAGCTTATGAAGAACACAGGGATACATGCCGATGCCTTCATATCATATTGCGCAATAAAGCACTTACTACGTGCCACGTTAGAATATGGTGATGCTGAACTTCAGACATCTCAACTACTCACATTGATCCTGTCAGACGGAAGCACATGGGGTGTAATATCTAGACAACACTCAACACTATTAGCTGGGGTCTGCCCAGAACTAACATGTGCGAAATCCCGATGCAATGAGGTACTCCCTTCCCCCTTGTCTCAGACGGCCTGGAAAGCGGCACTGTCTTCTGTCAGGAATGTCTCTCATAACTCCAGACTCTGCTACACCCGATTCAACTATGTACATCACTCCTATTTATCCCCTTCCCGCATAAAACGGATGTACCCTGGGTCGGACCCGATGTGCCCCAGATGCGCACAGCCATCAGCAGATTTCTACCATATGGTGTGGAAATGTCCCCCGCTAGCCATAGCCTGGCAATGTGTACACGGACACAGTAGCTGACATTACCGATCATGCCTTGAAAATGGATCCGAGTCCTGCTTGCTGGTAATGCGCCACTGCCCCAAAGGGGACAAACAGGTACACAGATTTATTGATCTGGCCTTCATAGTGTTTAAGCGTTTGATAGCAACCGATTGGAAGGCCCCACATGCCCCCGGATATACCAGTTGGCTATGTGACCTGCTACAATGGTCTCCTGCGGAGGCTCAAACCCTATGCCAATTACAGTATAGAGGGTTAGCTCAAGGAGGCTTTGAAATATGGGACGCCTTCATTGTAAGCATCAAAGCTAAGAATGACATACACCCACCTTGAGCCCTTCACATATCGCATGGTACTGGACAGACACATAGCCCCTTACTGTTCTTGGGTCACTCATGTCCTGCTGGGATAGCCTACACGACTCACCCGACACACACTACCATGTCGCTGAGGTTCCCGCTACGGTAAATACTGATTAGGATGTGTCCTGCCCATAATTCGGCCAGCCACGTCATAGCTAAAGCTGACCCGTCTTAGCAACATCGCCCAACATATCTACGTGTTCGCAACTGGTAACTACCGCGTGCTGCGCAATCATATAATTGCACCCTTTGATTCAGACGCAGGCAACCCCCCCTCCACACCCAATGCAACATCACCAATTGTTATTAAGTGGTATAGTTAATTGTTGTGGCTTTCACAGTATTTTTACATGTTTATTACAATGTATGACGCTCTGTATGTGTAATTAGTTTGAAGGTCTACACCCCAGCCTCAGCCACAATATCCAGTTAAACACGAGGCAAAAGCTCCAGTGAGGGAGATCCTCACTCAGCTAGAATATCAGGGGGTAATTGAGCCTTGCGCCTCAGCAATGAATAATCCATTATTCCCAGTTACGAAGCCAGACCATTCCTATAGAATAGTCTTAGATTACAGACACTTAAACAGTCATACAAGTACATATGCAATACAAATTTACATAGCACGGCACTGATAAATAACATATGGTGCAAAAAGTATAAAACAACGTTGGATATCTCGAATGGGTTCTTCTGCCAGAATTTAGCTGAAGAAAGTCAGGACCTGAGTGCATTCTCATTTGGCTCACAAAAACACTTTTGCCATTTACCCCAGGGCTATATGAACAGTCCAGGGCTGTTCTCAGCCCGAGTAACATCAATATTACATGATATTGATCCTGAGGCGTTATCCTATGTGGACGACATTTATCTCTCGGACGACAACCTGAACATTCATCTTGTGAGGGTCGATCGAATAATTTTGGGGTTTGCAGAAGTCGGTTATAAATTCAAGTTTAAGAAAAGCAAGATTGCCTTTCTCAGTGTATTATTCCTGGGATACGAGCTATCAAACGAAGGCAAGGGCCTGGCCCCACACTTCCTAGAGAAATGTGCACAACTGCACCCACCAAATACACTAAGGAAACTACAGTCTTTACTTGGTTTCTTTAATTTTGGCAGAACATATATTTCGGACTATGCACAATGTATCACGCCACTATACGACTTAATACGTCCAGATTTTTCTAGCAGACACTGGACAGTTGAACGCACATGCATTGTTAGGGATTTGCAACAGGACATGCTAGAAGCTAAACACTTACACACCTGTGACAATAAAAACAATTTAGCCATCAGAATAATTGCTGGTGCCAATGGATTTACGTATGTCACCTTCAATGAGGATGACACGGTGCCCATAGCATATAAATCACATTTATACTTGAATGCAGAGCAACGCTTTGCACCCATAGAATAAATTCTAACTGCAGTTGAGATGGCTGTCATTAAAGAGAGACCACTTGCCCAGGGGAAACGCTTCATTGTCGTTACCCCGGTGCCAGCACTAGAGACCATCACCAAAGTGAGCGTTCCTAATGCTAAAGCATTACATCCACGCTGGATTCAGTGGACGACCTCTCTGACAGCTACTGATGTTGATTATATTTTTAATCCGAAACTTCAGACTCAAGAATTTCTCCAATACGAACAAGAATGCCCCGCTCCTCTATATCTTTTACCTTTAGACAACTATGATACTGTCATTAATACTGATGGTTCAGCCCAACCAGCTGTAGGTACCAAACATCAATACTCAGCCGCTTGCGCAGCTGTGAGTGGAGTGATGAAGGATGGAGTTTTCCACCCTCATAATACCTACACGCAGACCCTAGGGGAATGCACAGCTCAGTTAGCCGAACTCAAAGCCCTTATTTTAGCACTAGAAAAAACAGAGACAGGAAGGTTGACTTTGAAAGTCTGTGATTCATATTACTGTGTTCAGTCTTACAATGATTATCTTAATCATTGGAAACTGAACAGGTTTAGAGATTCTAAAGTGAACACCATAAAACACAAGACATTGTGGGGGAGAGTGGCTGATCTTAAGGATAAGCTGCCGTGCGTCCATGTAGTACATACATTGGGCCACCAACGTGTAGGAGTATACGTTATCGGTAATACTTTGGCTGACGAAGCAGCCAAATGCGCAGTAGCTACGGCTTCAGTGGCTGCAGTGACTCGTTCCCACACAAGATTGGATAATAAAATAGTGACTGCTGTGAAAGCTTCGGCAGAAGGCAAGTCTCTCCCGAAAGGATACCCTACAAAATATTCGTACTAAATCAGTGCTCAGAATGTTGCTTATGCAAAACTCCCTGGGGTTGGAGATTGAGCAATCACCAACGAAGACCAGAGATTAGATCTAGTGAAAGCAGTGCATGAGGATGTCACCTCTGCTCATGCTGGTTTTTTGGCCACGGTAACACTCTTACAGAAAAGATTCTGGTGGCTGGATCTACACAAACAGACACAGCAATATAGGGCTCCAATATCAAACGGCCACCACAAAAATCCCTTGTAGTGTCCAGCAGGCCACTACAATGTGTGTACCTGGACCATTGTGGTCCACTCCAACCAGATGGTGCATACAAATACATCCTAGTCGCTGTAGATTCTTGTTCTACATTCCTGTGGGTATGGCCGCAGCAGTCGGCTGACACTCGAACGGTTATAAAAGATTTGCTGATCTTTATCGGTACATATGCGGTTGCGGCATTCCATTCGGACCAGGGCCGTGCATTTGCCTCTAAGGCATTCAGGGACACCATGGGTACGATGGGTGTTGAACTCCATTACTCCTCACCATACCATCCCGAAAGAAATTTGGTCATGGAGAGGCAGAACCGTGATCTAAAGCAGTCCTTAACAGCTAGAGTATTAGGTTCTGGCCGCAGCTGGCTACTTCACCTATATGGGGTCCAGAGAGCACTAAATAATCTGCCAAGATGGTCCTTGGGGGGACGAACTTCCTATGAGGTTCTCTTTGGGATACCTATGTGTAAGGAAATGCCTCCTTGGCATGGTTACCCCCTGACTTGTTTCCCTTTGCTGATGCTAAGTTATGATTTGAAAGTGTTATGGGACCCTTCTAACCAGGCCCCAGCACCAGTGTTCTTTCCCTAAAATGTACCTTTGTTTCCACAATTGGCACTAACCCTGGCACTCAGGTAAGTCCCTTGTAACTGGTACCCCTGGTACCAAGGGCCCTGATGCCAGGGAAGGTGTCTAAGGGCTGCAGCATGTCTTATGCCACCCTGGGGACCCCTCAATCAGCACATGCACACTGCCTCACAGCTTGTGTGTGCTGGTGGGGAGAAAATGACTAAGTCGACATGGCACTCCCCTCAGAGTGCCATGCTAACCTCACACTGCCTGTGGCATAGGTAAGTCACCCCTCTAGCAGGCATTACAGCCCTAAGGCAGGGTGCACTATACCACAGGTGAGGGCATATGTGCATGAGCACTATGCCCCTACAGTGTCTAAGTAAAACCTTAGACATTATAAGTGCAAGGTAGCCAAAAGAGTATATGGTCTGGGAGTTTGTCAAACATAAACTCCACAGTTCCATAATGGCTACACTGAAAACTGGGAAGTTTGGTATTAAACTTCTCAGCACAATAAATGCACACTGATGCCAGTGTGCAATTTATTGTAACATACACCCAGAGGGCATCTTAGAGATGCCCCCTGAATACCTACCCGACTTCTAGTGTAAGCTGACCAGTTTCTGCCAGCCTGCCACACACCAGACATGTTGCTGGCCACATAGGGACAGTGCCTTTGTTACTCTGTGGCCAGGAACAAAGCCAGTACTGGGTGAAGGTGCTTCTCATCTTCCCCTACAGGAACTGTAACACCTGGCGGTGAGCCTCAAAGGCTCACCCCCTTTGTTACAGCACCACAGGGCATCCCAACTAGTGGAGATGCCCACCCCTCCGGTTACTGCCCCCACTTTTGGCAGCAAGGCTGGAGGAAATAATGAGAAAAACAAGGAGGAGTCACCCACTAGTCAGGACAGCCCCTAAGGTGTCCTGAGCTGATGTGACTTTTGCCTTGAGAAATCCTCCATCTTGAGTTTGGAGGATTCCCCCAATAGGATTAGGGATGAGCCCCCCTCCCCACAGGGAGGAGGCACAAAGAGGGTGTAGCCACCCTCAAGGGCAGTAGCCATTGGCTACTGCTCTCCCAGACCTAAACACACCCCTAAATTCAGTATTTAGGGGCTCCCCAGATCCCAGGAAATCAGATTCCTGCAACCTGAAGAAACAAAAAGAACTGCTGACCTACAAGCCTGCAGAGAAGGAGGAAGACGACAACTGCTTTGGCCCCAGCCCTACCGGCCTGTCTCCAACTTCGAAATCCTGCCCCAGCGACGCATCCAACAGGGAACAGCTACCTCTGAAGCCTCAGAGGACTGCCCTGGACTACAGGACCAAGAAACTCCCGTGACCTGCGGCCCTGTTCAAAACCAGCTACTTCTTTGCACAAAGAAGCAACTTCCAAAGACTTCACGTTTCCCGCTGGAAGTGTGAGACTTTACACTCTGCCCCCGATGCCCCCAGCTGGACCTGCAGAAAACCAACACCTCAGGGAGGACTCCCCAGCGACTGCGAGCCTGTGAGTAACCAGAGACGACCCCCTTAAACCCCCACAGCGACGTCTGCAGAGAGAATCCAGAGGCTCCCCTGACCGCGACTACCTGTAACAAGGGACCCGATGCCTGGAACCAACACTGCACCCGCAGCCCCCATGACCTGAAGGAACCGAACTTCGACACAGGAGTGACCCCCAGGTGACCCTCTGCCTTGACCAGGTGGTGGCTGTCCCCAGAACCCCCCCCTGTGCCTGCCTGCACCGCTAGAGTGACCCCCGGGTCCCTCCATTGAAACCTATACTAAACCCTATGCCTGCTTTGCACACTGCACCCAGCCGCCCCTGTGCCACTGAGGGTGTGTTTTGTGTGCCTACTTGTGTCCCCCCCAGTGCTCTACAAAACTCCCCTGGTCTGCCCCCTGAGGACGCAGGTACTGACCTGCTGGCAGACTGGAACCTGATCACCCCTGTTCTCCATAGGAGCCTATGGCGGTCATTCTGACCCTGGCGGTCATGGACCGCCAGGGCCGGGGACCGCGGGAGCACCGCCAACAGGCTGGCGGTGCTCCCAAGGGCATTCTGACCACAGCGGTTTGGCCGCGGTCAGAAACGGAAAACCGGCGGTCTCCTGCCGGTTTTCCGCTGCCCTGAGCAATCCTCCATGACGGCGCAGCTTGCTGCGCCGCCATGGGGATTCCGACCCCCTCACCGCCATCCTGTTCCTGGCGGTTTTGACCGAGGATGGCGGTGAGGGGTGTCGTGGGGCCCCCGTAAGAGGGCCCCTAAAAGATTTTCAGTGTCTGCCATGCAGACACTGAAAATCGCGACGGGTGCTACTGCACCCGTCGCACCCTTCCCACTCCGCCGGCTCAATTCGGAGCCGGCTTCCTCGTGGGAAGGGGTTTCCCACTGGGCTGGCGGGCGGCCTTCTGGCGGTCGCCCGCCAGCCCAGCGGGAAACACAGAATAACCGCGGCGGTCTTCTGACCTCGCAGCGGTATTCTGGCGGCTCCCGCCGGCACCGCGGTTACCGCGGCCGGCGGGAGTCAGAATGACCCCCTATGTGTTTTAGGCCCTCCTTTGACCTCTACACCTGACTGACCCTGTGTTGCTGTGGCTTTGGGGTTGCCTTTAACCCCCAACGGTGGGCTGCCGATACCCAGGAGACTGACTGTGTAAGTACTTTACTTACCTGAAAAACCTAATCAAACTTACCTCCCCAGGAACTGTTGATTTTTGCCGCGTCCACTTTTAAAATAGCGTATTGCCATTTTTAACCAAAACTGTGTGTACTACTGTTTTAAATCAAAGTTCCATACTTACCTGTGTGAAGTACCTTGCATTTTATGTACTTACCTCAAATCTTGAATTTTGTGGTCCTAAAATAAATTAAGAAAATATATTTTTCTATATGAAACCTATTGGCCTGGAGTTAAGTCTTTGAGTGTGTGTTCCTCATTTATTGCCTGTGTGTGTACAAAAAATGCTTAACACTACCCTCTGATAAGCCCACTGCCTGACCACACTACTACGAAATAGAGAATTATATTATCTAATTTTGCCACTATCAACCTCAAAGCGGAACCCTTGGACTCTGTGCGCACTATCTCTCACTTTGAGATTGTATATACAGAGCCAACTTCCTACAGTGCGTATATGGGTCTTGGACCAGACATCGCCCCGTTGACTTATGCCACTGAGGTACCACCTCTCAAAGCCCTCCGGTGTGGTCACCTCTCTGAGCCAGGTGCCATGCCAGAAGGGGGTTTGTAATGTCAGTTTAGCCTCCCAATGCGTCTGTCGTAGCACAGATCTCCATGGAAGGGGAACCGCTTGGGTCACCACTGGAATGGAGTTGGGGATCAGGGAGCAGTATATTATTGTCTGGATCTGGGGGAATCCTAGAGAGGCCAGCTTCAGTTGGTATGCCAGTTCTGACCATCCTTCTGAGAACCCGTATCTGATCACTAAGAGTTAGGTTGCCTGGTAATAGTAGTAGGGATTTGTCATCCCCAGGTCACCGTGATAGGGAGCATGCTGGCAGTGGCTAAGGGCCATGCTAGCCTGTCCAAGGTTAGAAACCATTGGCATGGTAGGCAGAGTGGGAGATTCTGGAACATATAAAGAAATCAGGTAAGGACCATCATGGTGTATAAGGCTATTCTGTCTAATAAATTTAGTGGCAAGTTTTTCCACTTATAGAAGTCGCCTGTTACTTTCTTAGTTAGTGGATTAAGGTTCAGGGACCAAGTGTGTTCTGGAAGGAGTGCTACCCATATTCTTAAATATTGGCAGCTGAGGCATCGAATTGTTGTAGTGGACTGCAACGTGAAACAGTCCAGAGAATTAGATAGTGGCACCAAGATGGACTTAGCTGAGTTAATCTGCAGTCCGGACGTCTCACCAAAATGCTGGAGCACCCTGAGGCAGTGCAGGGTCCACCAAGAAAGCAGGAGGTTGCCTGCACAGATTGTCATGCTGTCCTCTCGGGGATCCTCCCACCTTCAACCATGTGCCTGGGGATCACGCCTGATTAGACAGGCCAACAGTTCGATTGGCAGAGCAAAAAGAAGAGGAGGCAGGGGTAGCCCTGACGTGTCCCTTTTTGGATGGGAAAGGGGTCTGACAGGACACTGTTTACCTGGACCCGAGCCGTAGGGTTGGAATACAGGACACGGACGAATCCTCAGAAACAGGGCCCCACACCAGCCCTGGCCTGCACCTTCTCCATGTATCTCCAGTCCACGTGTCAGAGGCCTTCTTGAAATCTATAAGGAGTATGGCCAAATCATGTGGCAAGTGGTGGCAGTGTGCTAATGCAAGGTGAAGAGTTCGGAGACAGTGCCACATGTCTCTGCAGGGCACTAAGCCACATTGACCTGGGTGGATGAGGGCAGTAAGCATAGGTTTTGAGTCTGTTTTTTCTTTTTAAGACACCCTTTGGCGTATCATCTGATAGTGGCCTTGTTAGCTGCCCATAGTATATCCGGTGACTGGACCCATCTGTTGTTAATCTGAAAGAAGGCCTTGATTTCTTTCATAAGTGCTCATGTATAGACCTCATCTTGGGGAACCAAGGCCAATATTTATACTTTTTTTGCGCCGCATTTGCATCCTTTTTGACGCAAAATCAGGGCAAACTTACAAAATACAATAATATTTTGTAAGAGTGCGCCGATTTCGCGTAAAACAAGGGTGCATATGCGGAGCTAAAAAAGTATAAATATGGGCCCAAATGTTAAAAGCAAAATGTTTTCTTTATCGCCTGTGGGGGACCCGCATGGAGGAGCAGAGGGAGTAATTTAGTATGCCACGGGAAAGGATTTGGATATGAGAAACCGTACGGCAGTCTGGGGTGGGCATAACTATAAAATCTATGTGGGAGTGACTATAATGTGCTGTGAAAGTGTGGGTATACTAGAGTTGCCGGGGGGTTTCATATCCTCCAGACATTGCACAAACACAATGTAGTGGCTCAATCCAAGAGGCGCCGCACTCCCAAACATCGAAAAGAGGAGTGGACCCCTATGGCATTTAGGTGGGGATTCAGTACCGCAATGAAGTCTCCCTTAATCACCATCAGGCCATCCAGAAGTGTCACCAGCAAGTTGGACAGCTCTCAAAGGAAGGCTTCCAAGGCCACTTAGGGGGCGTAAGCAGAGATGAGACTAATTGTTCATCCTCCTAGAGTCCCAGTCAGGGCTAAGTAGCACCCCTGGTGGTCCCTGAATTCCTTCATAATTGCAGGTGGAAAGGAGCGACGAAGGAGGAGCTCCACTCCCCAGGAGCCACCTGAAAACCCTGCTTAGAAAATTCTGTCATAGCTATGATGTGCTAAAAAAGGGCAGTGGTTCCTCACCAAGTGCGTCTCCTGCAACATCAAGACTGCCAGGAGAAAGCGGTGAGAATATTTTAGGACTGCCGTGTATTTCTCACAATCTAAAAGCCTGCTGACATTACAGGAAAGCACCTGGATCTGTTCTATGTCAGAGTGTATGCTGCCCATGGACGTAGTCCGTAAGGATGATCAGGCATAGGTGATAAACAAGTTGGTGGCATTGTGTTACATGAGAGGAGCGGGGTGTTGTGTGGTGCAACCAAAAATTAACTGTCAACAACAACGCATTCCCCAACTTTCCTGCAAACCAAACCCCCTCCCCACACTTCTCCCCTTGAAGCATCTGTCACCTCATAAGTGAGAACTAAAAAATAACACATTCTTAACTTGGGAATAGAGTGGTGGACTCCTCCTTAATGTAGCATCATGACCAGAGATTCAGGACCCAAGCCATTGGGTAAGTGTCAGTGACTGCACTCATTCTCTGCCTTGAATTGCCTAATGCCTCCTTAGAGCGCAGGGCTCCTTGATAGGTCAGTGTCCTCCCCCCTTGGAGGGCAGCAGAGTGGCAGACCCTCTATGCAGATTGTCATGGTTTGAAACTGGATCCCGTGGCCCGGAAGGTGAGAGGGTTGGCAATGACTAAGGTGACAACTAAGGAACACTTGTTTATTGCTGCACTCCCTGGGTGAGCGAGTACATTGTCTCTGCGGCCTGGGGTGGTGCGTGCAATACTGGCGGTCCGTCCAGCTGTGGAGCGACAGATGGGGGATGTTGGGAGCTTTAAGTGGCTGCTCCTCGGTGAGCCATGTCCAGGCTGCCTCCAGTGTGTCAAAAACTAAGGCCCTCATTCCTACCCTGAGGGGCGGTGGGAACCGCCATATGGCTGCTCCGCGGTCAAAAGACCGCTGGGGCCATTCCGACCTTCCCGCTGGGCCGGCGGGTGCTAACATTGTTAGCGCCCGCCGGCCCAGCGGGAAGGTGGCCTGCAACACTGAAGCCGGCTCCGAATGGAGCCGGCGGTGTTGCAGGTGTGCGACGGGTGCAGTTGCACCCGTCGCGCTTTTCACTGTCTGCTATGCAGACAGTGAAAAGCAGGCTGGGGCCCTGCTAGGGGGCCCCTGCACTGCCCATGCCAGTGGCATGGGCAGAGCAGGGGCCCCCAGGGGCCCCAGGACACCCGTTCCCGCCAGCCTCTTAACAGGCTGGCGGGAAGGGGGTCGGAATCCCCAGGGCAGCGCTGCTTGCAGCGCTGCCCTGGCGGATTCACCCAGCCGGGGCAAAAACGGCGGGAAACCGCCAGCCCTGGTTTTCCGACCGCAACTTTACCGCCGCGGTCGGAATGGGCATTGAAGCACCGTCAGCCTGTTGGCGGTGCTTCCGTCGTTCTGCGAAGGTCAGAATGACCCCCTAAGTTTTGTTGGCGAAAACATCGAGCCGGGAACAACAGTCTATATGAAAAGTTAGGAGTCTGGAGATTCTGTTTAACTGCACTGTACAAGTGATGCTGGGATTGTACCTCTCTTGTATAGTCTGGTAATATGAGAACTTTGTTGCCTTGATAGGATAAGTCTGGATGTGCCTGGGCCTCCTGCAAGACAGCCTCCTGGTCTCCAAAGTTAAGGATACAAGCGATCATAGGCCTGTAGGAGGCGCCCAGTGGTGGTTTCGGTGTTAAGGCCCAGTGTGCCCGCTGCACAACAAACCACTGGGACAGCCAGTCTGGAGGCATCCAAGATCTGATACTGGTCTCTATGAAGGTAGCTGCTTGAGTAGGTTCTTCTCCTTCGGCAGAGACGCAGATTATTTCATCTGGAGTGGTTTTCTGCATTTTCTGCACATCAGTGAAGTTCAGCTGTGTGTGACAGAATTCAGTAGACCTGCATCTTCAAAGTGGAGATGTCGCCTTCCATCGTAGATATGCCGGATTCCGCATTGGTAATCAGTGTAGTAGCATTAACGAGGTTTTGCCGTATGAGCGCCATGTCAACCCACACCTCCCCTTTGTTGGTTTCAACCAAGGTTTGGGAGGTGTGGATGGCCTGAAGAATGGTAGCTAGGTTACCCTCAGGCAGTGGGGCCCTATTCGATGAGGTGGTGCATGTGTTGCCATGACTGGTGGCGTATCTGTCTATGTGGGTCTGGGAGGCTGATGGGCGTACAGATCTGTCATTGCCCATGGTACCAGCAAGCTGGATTAGTAGTCAGGGCTTGTTGTAGGGATTGGGTCATCCTTTGTGGCGGCAGCGATATGGGGACGTAAAGAGCTTGACCCAAGATCAAGTGTTTCACAAACAGAAGCCCAGCTTGTCCCAGTCACTGGATGATCTCCAACTCTATGTTTCTATGGCAGAGGGTGATTCACAGTATGTTGTGCTCCTTACAGGGCCCAGATACACAGGCCATTGGGGAACAGTGAAAGGTGGGTCTCCTGGTCCAGATGGCATGTCCCCAGGTTTCCGGGTGTATCTCTGCCTTCTCCGAGGATGGAGTCGGTAAGTCATCAGTGGTCCTGGGAGTCTCCCAGCCACCTGCAAGGCAATCAATAGAGGCCCTCACTAGGGTTGGTTCTCCTCAGGCCCGAGAACCCCATCAGGCTGCTGTCACCCATGGGTCTGCTCTGGTAGGATGCAAGTGAGGTTCATAATTTAGGCGAAGCACCCTAGGGGTCAGATGGGTGGCACCCACGCAAAGGCAGTTGGGCGGGTCGGTGTGTGGGCCTCTTGTATCCTGAGGATACCCAGTCCCACAATAGGTTCAGGAGGAGTCCTCGGGGCCAAATGGTCAGATTCTGCGACACCCTCCCTCGAGCATGCAGGTGTAATTATGTTTTGCCGGGCCCCATATGCAACAGGGCCGACTGGAGCCCCACACCTCTCACTGTGCAGGGCCCAGTCTGAGCAGTCCCTGCAGCCCAGCAGCACTCAGGACGACCCCCCAGCATCAGTTGCCACGCCACTGACTCATTCCACGCACACTCCTCCGGGGAGCACAGGCTAGTGTCTCAGAGCACCACTGGCGTTCCCCGCGGCCGCACACCTCCCCGCAGTGCAAGGCCTGGTCCTGGTGATTCACCAGGGCTAGCCCAGCTTGAACACCGCCTCCTCCCAACGATGTTTCCAGGATGAGTCAGGCCCAGATGCACAACACAGGTCCCAAAATCCAGGCTGCCTGCGGATCATTTGGTTTTAGGTACCCAGCCTCCAGATCTCGTGGGGCAGAAGGCTCCCACTGCTGTGTTCTGAGGCCCGGTTGTCTAGTGTGAGAAGGTAGCCTCTTTATAGCATTGTTACCCCCCACTTTTGGCCTGTTTGTGAGGATATGTCAATGTGTTTTGAATGTCTCACTGGGATCCTGCTAGCCAGGACCCCAGTGCTCACAGTGAAAACCCTATTTATCAATGTGTTTTGCCTGTCTCACTGGGATCCTGCTAGCCAGGGCAACAGTGCTCATAGTTGTGGCCTAAATGTGTATGCCTGTGTAGTGCCTAACTGTGTCACTGAGGCTCTGCTAATCAGAACCTCAGTGCTCATGCTCTCTGCCTTTAAATTTGTCACTATAGGCTAGTGACCACTTTTACCAATTTCAATTGGCATACTGGAACACCCTTATAATTCCCTAGGATATGGTACCTAGGTACCTAGGGTATTGGGGTTCCAGGAGATCCATATGTGCTGCAGCATTTCTTTTGCCACCCATAGGGAGCTCAGTCAAACCTTTATACAGGACTGCCATTGCAGCCTGAGTGAAATAACACACACAATATTTCACTGCCATCTTCACTTCACTTAAGTAACTTATAATTCACCTATATGTCTAACCTTCACTTGCTGAAGATTAGGTGCAAAGTTACTAAGTGTGAGGACACCCTTGCACTAGTAAAGGTGCCCCCACATAGTTCAGAGCCATTTCCCCGGACTTTGTTAGTGCGGGGACACCATTACACGCATGCACTACATATAGGTCAACACCTTCAGCTTCACAATGGTAACTCCGAATATGGCCATGTAACATGTCTAAGATCATGGAATTGTCCCGCCATTCCAAATCTGATATTGGGGAGCCAATTCCATGCATCCTGGGGGCTTCACTATGGACCCCGGGTACTGCCAAACCAGCTCTCTGGGGTTTTCTCTGCAGCTACAGTTGCTGCCACCCCACAGACAGGGTTCTGCCCTCCTGGGGTCTGGCAAGCCCAGTCCCAGGAAGATAGAACAAAGAATTTCCTCTGAGAGAGGGTGTTACACCCTCTCCCTTTGCAAATAGGTGTTAAAGACTGAGGAGGGGTAGCCTCTCCTAGCGTCTGGAAATGCTTTGTAGGGCACAGATGGTGCCCTCCTTGCATAAACCAGTCTACACCGGTTTAGGGAACCCTCAGTCCCTGCTCTGTCGTAAAACTGGACAAAGGAAAGGGGAGTGACCACTCCCCTGACCAGCAGCTCCCCAGGGGTGGTGCCCAGAGCTCCTCCAGTGTGTCCCAGACCTCTGCCATCTTGTTTCCAGAGGTGTGAGGGCACTGTGGAGGCCTCTGAGTGGCCAGTGCCAGCAGGTGACGTCCGAGACCCCTCCTGATAGTTGCATATCTGACTAGGTAGCCAATCCTCCTCTGAGGGCTACTTAGGGTCTCTGTAGTGGGCTTTACCTCAGATTACGACTTGCAAGAATTCATCAGGATTCCTCTGCACTTCTCTCTTTGACTTCTGCCAAGGATCGACCGCTGACTGTCCAGGACGCCTGCAAAACTGCAACAAAGTAGCCAGAAGACTACCAGCGACATTGTAGCGCCTAATCCTGCTGGCTCTCTCGACTGTTTCCTGGTGGTGCATGCTCTGGGGGCTGCCTGCCTTCACCCTGCACTGGAAGGCACAAAGAAATCTCCCTTGGGTCGATGGAATCTTCCCCCTGCTCCAGCAGGCACCAAACTTCAGCTTCACTAGTACTCTGAGTCCCCTCTCATCCTGACGAGCATGGCCCCTGGAACACAGGTGGTGGACCCAAGTGACCCAGACTGTCCAGTGGTCCAACTGTCCGAATTTGGAGGAGGTAAATCCTTGCCTCCCCTTCCCAGACCTGTGCACCATGTGATCTGCAGCTACAAGGGCTTTGTGACGGACCGCTGTTGCATCCTGCGGATCCGTCTCGCGGTGAGAAGAATACTGCTGCTGCCTTTGTCGACCCGGAAGTGCAAGACGCAACGTCCAATCCCCGTGCACTTCTGGGTACAGAACGGCAGGGGAAGCCGAGGCCCTGGCAGCTTGGGGATAAAAAAAAGGGGGATACTGCGACAGGGAGAGAAGTCGGAGACGAACCAAGCGATGAGAACGAGACCAGGAGACTTACCAACGACGGGCGAGAAGGAAGAGGCATCGTGGTGGTAGACTACACCTCGAAGGGACTGTCCAGAAGGTCCATGGCGTGGGAGGAGCCCAGTGCAAGCTCCGGCCACGCTTGAGGGAAAGCGTGGCCATTGCAGGTGCGTTCCAATACTAAATGGGGGGCGGAGGGGGGAAAAACAAGGAGAAATGAAGACAGCATGGGAACAGGGAAGGGCCCAGTAATTTTTTGGTTTTTGTTGCAGTTTGGGTGGGAAAAGGGTCGGATCGAATAAAAACTGGAGGGGACACAATATCTGGTTGCTTGACACTATTGGGTAAAATAAATAGGAGGGGTATAGCAGGATACGCTAACCAGTTCAGGGGACAGGGTGAGGAGGTAAAGAAAAGGAAGGACGTACATATGAGAGACTATGGTCCAGGAAGCATAACGAACAGACATAAAAATTAAACGGGAGCCACTGGAAAGAAACATAGAAGAGCGAAGGAAGAATTACGGGTCCAGACAGAATCCCTAAGAGAAGAGAAGCAAGTAAACAGGCATGGACTGAGGAAAATACGGGGTACAGCTATAGAAACAAAATAACCAAAAGCACACCCAAAAGAGAGATAAGGAAGGAAGAGAAGAAAAGAAGAGGAGGCAGACAGGACAGGTCACAGGGAAGGGGAAGGAGAGCTGGACTGGGGAAAACCCAAAAAGTAAAAAACGAGAGAAAAGAGAGAAAATAGGGAAAGAGTAGGAACATAGAAAAGGACCATCCACTTACCTGCATTTCTCTCATTCTTGTTCCCACATGTGCCTCCTGGGAGCCCTGTAATGAGAAGACAAAGGGAAGAAGTTAAGAGACATTCATCAACCCTATTGGCAACACCTGCACTGTGTAAAACAAAATCTAGCCACTTAATAAAACTCACCATCAAATCTGCTACTGACTACTTGTCCTCATTACGCCAACCTGTCACAGGCTTCTGTGCACATTTCGAAGAAATCCTGCATGCACAGCCGGGCCTAGGTCCCCAGCACTCCGTCCTGGGATGCTCAGCGCCCTGAGTTGATCTCCGGTGTCATGGGACCTCTCTTTCCATTGTTGAGACAACCCCCATGTTCAGACTTCTTGAACCCATGTTCAAGGACTTCTGCGGGTGTTTCCTGCCTGTGCATGGGCTCTCTATGTTGCCAAGGGCCCCCTCTGTTTCCTCTCCCAAGTGGCGACATCCTGGTCCTTCCTGGGCCCTGGCAGCACCCTTTTTCTTCAACCGCAACTCTTGCAGCTAGCAAGGCTTGTTTGCGGCATTTTACCAAGGAAACAACTCTGCATCCTCCAGCACGCCATGGGACATCTTCTGCACAAAGAAGAACTTCCTACCTCCTTTTGTTGTTGCAAAACCTGCAGCTTCCTCCGACATTTTGCACCTTCATCCGAGGTTTAGTGGACTCCTGCCCCCCCTGGACACTTTAGCGAATCTTGAACTTGGTCCCCTTCCTTTGCAGGTCTTCAGGTCCAGGAATCCATCTTCAGTGCTTTGCAGTCTGTTGTGGTCCTTGCAAAATCCTTTATCACGACTTTAGTGTGTTTCTGGGGAAATAGTAGTACTTTACTCCTACTTTCCAGGGTCTTGGGATGGGGTCTCCTTAACACCCATGGTGTTTTCTTACACTCCCAGCGACCCTCTACACATTACACTAGCCTAGGGGTCCATTCGTGGTTTGCATTCCATTTTGTTAGTATATGGTTTGTGTTGCCCCTAGGCCTATTGCATCTGATTGTATTCTACAGTGTTTTCACTATTTTCTGACTGTTTTACTTACCTGATTTGGTTAGTTGTGTATACTGTTTGTATGTTACCTCCTAAGGGAGTATATCCTCTGAGATATTTTTGGCACATTGTCACTAAAATACAGTACCTTTATTTTTAGTAACTACGAATATTGTCTTTCTTATGATATAGTACCAATATGATATAAGTGGTATTGTATGAGCTTTGCATGTCTCCTAGTTCAGCCTTGGCTGCTCTGCTATAGCTACCTCTATCAGCCTAAGCAGCTAGAACACTACTACACTCTACTAATAAGGGATAACTTGACCTGGCATAATGTGTAAGTACCATTGGTACCCACTACAAGCCAGGCCAGCCTCCTACATCTAGTCATTAGAAGGTTGGGTCTCGGCCCTGGTGCCTGTTTCGTCCATGGGAGGAGGCAGCTTGGGGGCCGCACCACCAACAGTCGACGCTTCACTTAGCAAGTGGGTCCGACATCAGCTGTAGCCAATGTCCGGTAGTGAGGCAATGTCCTCTCAGGGTGCAACCATGCTCTGTAGGAGGGTTCCAGCGATTCCCCAGTGGCTCAAGGCGATCACTTCAGTTGCCAGCAGTCCGGTCGCTTCCCACCGGTCCCAGGGCTTCAGCACTGCAGAACATGGTGGCCTTAGGTCCCAAACTCAGCGTGGATGAGAGCGATGACAAACAGGTCCAGAGCACTCTTAGAGTGCGACCGCCATCTTGATGCTCTTGGCCATGCCCCCCAAAACAACAAGGTTCAAGCTCCATTTTGTCTGACTGAAAAGCAGAGATCATATCGACCCCTCCTTTACTATGATCTGAACATCAATTATTATACCTTGAAGCCTAAAATCCATATGATTAATTGTTTTCACCTTTAATTATAGGAAGCAGAGTCAGCACTGTGGTGACTTCTCATTAGGGGAAGTGCCTGGGGGATGGCCTGGGTGTTGCGTGGAAGTGGCGGTGTTGTGTAGCGATTTAGTTATAGCGCCATGCACGTTATTTTAACACGCTAGGCCGCTGTGCACTTTAACCTAGATATATTTTTTTCAGCTTCATCTTATTCTTGTTGCAATAACCATTTTTACGGTCTTGTTTTATTTTCCGTCTATCTAATTTTTTTTGCCTAGGCCAGCACTCTGTTCTCAAACAAGACATTCTTGATCACTCTGTGCTTCTTCCAAGGCTACAGCATGGTACATTGCTGGTGAACGTTGTAGAAGTTTAGTCTCCAACATTCGTAGAAAACACATATCCTTACGCAGGGACATTTTCTCGGAACATCAGCTGTGTTATTATAAAAACACTTCCTTGTCCCTTACATGTTAGAGGGAGATTCTAGCCAGGGAACCACGACTGTATGCTGATTGCTGAATGCTATGGGGGTTGATGTCTTCCCAGGGGAACCTGAAAGGCAGAAATAGAGCTTAACATGCTGTGCTCAATTATATCCTAGATAGAAACTAGTCCATTGATCATAGTAACAATAAGATAGCGTTGTTTTTATGCTTCACTCTTATGGTCACAATTTTAATACTGTCATGTTGTGTTGTCCTGGTTATTGCAGCTCACGCTTTGCTATCTAAGATGCAGTTGTTTTATTAAACTCATTATTGAAACATATACTGCTTCTGTTTGTCATTTGTATATGAGACTGATTTTTTTAAATGAGAGAAACGGTTGAGACCTGAGTGACCACGACTTCCCTGAGAAGCCAAGTATGTCATGTGCTCGGCTGTCATCCCTATCCTTGGGTACAGATGAGGCACTGCTAGTTAGCCGGAGCCAAACCCGGATTGGAGCGACAGGTGTCACCAGCAGTGGGATAGACTTAGGGGCATATTTATACTCTGTTTGCGCCGGAATTGCGTCGTTTTTTTTAACTCAATTTCGACGCAAAACATACTCCATATTTATACTTTGGCGTTAGACGCGTCTAGCGCCAAAGTCCATGGAGTTAGCGTCATTTTTTAGCGTGGACACCTACTTTGCGTTAATTATATGCAAGGCAGGCGTTCCCGTCTAAAAAATTGACTCCGAGGCATGTGCGTCGGATTTATACTCCCGGGCAAAATTCACGCCCGGGAGTGGGCGGGTAAAAAAAAATGACGTACGGCCGATTTTGCGCCGTTTTTTAGCGCCTGCAAAAGGCAGGCGTTAAGGGACCTGTGGGCTCTGAAGGAGCCCAGAGGTGCCCTCCCATGCCCCCAGGGACACCCCCTGTCACCCTTGCCCACTCCAGGAGGACACCCAAGGCTGGAGGGACCCATCCCAGGGACATTAAGGTAAGTTCAGGTAAGTTTAAAAAAAAAAAAAAAATGTGGCATAGGGGGGCCTGACTTGTGCCCCCCTTCATGCCACTATGCCCAATGACCATGCCCAGGGGACAGAAGTCCCCTGGGCATGGCCATTGGGCAAGGGGGCATGACTCCTGTCTTTGCTAAGACAGGAGTCATTTCTATGGGGGTTGGGAGTGAAAAAAAATGGCGCAAATCGGGTTGAGGCGAAAAAATTGCCTCAACCTGACTTGCCCCATTTCTTGACGCCGAAGCCCCATATCCCCCTACGCCGGCGCTGCCTGGTGTACGTCGTTTTTTTTTAACGCACACCAGACGGCGGCGGCGGCTAACGCTGGCTAACGTCATTCAATAAATACGGCGCCCGCAAGGCGCTTCAGAATGGCGTTAGCCGGCGCTAATTTTTTTGACGCAAAACTGCGTTAGCGCAGTTTTGCGTCAAAAAGTATAAATATCGGCCTTAGTCTCCCACACTGCAGGCGATTCTGCCGCTCAAAATCCAGTAGACTCATTAGAATAATGAGAGCCTACGTGAGATGGCGCCACCAGCGTTTGGTCAGGCTCTAATTTTCTGGTCCTCCGGAGTATCTCTGTCTCATTATATATAATGACGCCTCAATACCGTATACGGAGACATCCGTGGTACTGAGGATTTCCACCCCAGACCCGTAGGATATCCTCTCAGAGGCTGGAGGTTGTTCAAGCTTGAACTTTAACAGGAAAAACCCCATTGTGTGTGCCTTCTCTGAAAATATAGTCTGTCTATGATGGCGAATCCACAGCAGATACAAATAGCAGTTAATATGAGACAACCTCTGGCTGCACATTTATTAGCAAATGGTCTAACGGTTCAGGGGGGTCCAGTCACATTTGTGGTGGATGCCCATGCAGCTTTTAGAACAGAACTGTTTTATTCTTGGGTCACATTTCCAGCAGTTGATGCAAATGCACTGGGACCATACAGTGCATATGCATATTTAAAAATACCACTATCTTATCAAGAACATAATAATTGGCTTGATGTCGCCCTACCCCACACAATTTTACCAGTAAGGTTAGGTCCTCTAAGGAACAATGGTCCTACCTGGCCTCTATTAGCCACCTACACACCACATCCTGCTATTGCAAATTTAGCGGTAGCTGAGGTTCGTCACTTATATATTGATCTAACAGTGATATAAAGACAATAGTACAATTCGTAATGCAAACATTAAAAACAAACCCAGCACGTGCTGCTCCAGCACATCCATATGCGGCAATGCCAGGTATAAATCCTGCGACTGTACATTCAATCATGGGAAAAGTACCCGCCAAATGGGAGGAAACTCCATTTTGGTTAGCACAAAAAATAAATGTGCTGGAGGCTGTATTTCCCCAAACAGGACCTCAGGATACACAATCAATATTAACGATGTGCTTGCCTTTTGGGATGGTCCCTACAGTGGATAACTAATACCTGGGGCACAGTATTCGCTGCGCTCTATACAACTGCACACGGTACACCGGCACTTGCCAATTTACCGGAGGTGTTAAAAAAAATTCAAGATGAATATAGGGCTGCCGCGGCCCTAGATTTGGGGATGCAATTGATGGGTAATTTTGCCACAGCATCTTCAATCATTTTAAGTAACCTTAAAGGGGAAGCGGTCGCACTTGCAGTGCGCATGCAGCTCTGTGACGTTCCACACTAGGATCAGGAACGCAATCTGCCTTAGATAATTGCAGAGACCTATTCTAGCATTGGTCGAGACACTTTAGGGGCCAGACCATCTAAACCACAATTTCAGGGTAAATCTAATAAAGATTTTCCCAAGCAACCACCTGAGGGTAATAAGAAACGCTGGGATAAAAAACAACAAACTCCTAAAAAAGAGGGGCGAATCTCCGCATATGGAGACCCCACAGAATAGATATAATCTCATAAATAGAGATAATATAAAAACGCCTGATAGATATCAATATACTGATAGACGCCAATCTCGTTCCTTTCAGGACTCATCGGAAAAATTAAATGAGAGAGGTGGGCGATCAGAGCGAAGAACAGAGTACGTGAAACCGATACAGGAATCACAACGCTCATCGGAGGTTTCTGTTAAAAAGGAAGAGAAACCCCCCCAACAAAAACCCCAATTCAAAAAGAAAAAAGTGGCAGCGGTCACAGTCCGACATGCCACTAAGGAAAAGGGTCCTCTTGAAGAACAAGAAGTGGGCACTAGCACTGCTAGACAGTGCGGCAGGGGTCACAATAGTTCGCCGGAGTCTTCTAGAGCATCTGGAGGTGAAAGCAACTGATGACTTTATACAAGTAGAAACTGCGGACATGCGTGTCTCCACGCCTGATAGGGTGTATAAAGTAACGCTACAGTTAGAAAGAGACATTGAGCACATAATAGGCGCAATCTTGTGGGATCGTGTAGTAAATATAGAGAACATTTTGTTGGCCGAACAAGATTGGCCACCTGAATTTGTCCATACCTGCCCACATGGGGAAGACGTGATTAAGCCTTCCTTCTCTCCCCTTGTTCCAAAGATACTCGCTGAATCCTATGCCATTGATTGGGCTTTGGCACAGGCACCTGCATTATACCGAAATCACGTATTATGGGATAGAGAATCCCCCTACCTTATAATTCCAATAAAAAATGAACTTCAACCGCAATATCCAATAAAACATGAAGCAAAAGCACCTGTGAGAGAAATACACACTTAGAGTACCAGGGCATAATTGAACCCTGTGTTTCCCCAATGAATAATCCATTGTTCCCAGTAACCAAACCAGACCATTCATATAGCATAGTCTTAGACTACAGACACTTAAGAGGTCATACACACACACTTATGCTATACAAAACTCACATAGCACAGCACAAATGAACAATATAGTGCGTAAAAAATAAAAAATAACACTGGACATTTCCAATGGTTTTTTCTGCCAGAATATAGCACCTGAGAGTAGAGACTTAACAAGTTTCAGTGCACTAGGCTCCCAGAAAAAATTCTGTTGTTTACCTCAGGGGTATAAGAACAGCCCAGGACTGTTCGCAGCTCGTGTGACAGCAATTTTGCACGAGCTTGATCCTGAAGCATTGTCCTATGTAGATGATATCTACCTTACGGATGATGAACTGCTACAACATCTAAGACGGGTGGCCTGCGGTGTTGTAGGATTTGCAGAATTTGGCTACAAATTCAATTAAAAAAAAAGCAAAAATCGCCTTCCTCAGCGTCCTGTTTCTGGGATATGTGCTGTCAAGTCAAGGAAAGAGCCTAGCGCCACAATTAGAAAAATGTGCAGTTATAACCTCCGAATACAATTAAAAAACTCCAATCTCTATTGGGTTTCCTAAATTCTGGCAGAACTTACATTCAAGATCATGCAACCTGCATAAAACCTTCATATGATCTGATACATCCTGATTTTTCAAGCAAATTCTGGACAATTGAACATACATGCATTCTTCGAGAATTGCAAACAGAAATGCTTGCAGCACAACACTCACACACAAGGGGCAACAAATCACATTTGGTCATCAGAGTAATAGCAGGTGCTATTGGTTTCACCTATGTATAATTCAATGAAGGTTAGACAGTCCAGATTGCATACAAATCACACTTATATTCAGCGGCAGAACAACGCTTTGCTCCCACTAAGAAAATACTCACTGCTGTACAGATGGCTATCATTAAAGAACGACCTCTTGCCCAAGGAAAACGCATTATTGTTGTTTCTCCGATCCAAGCCCTAGAGGCTGTTACAAAAGCCAGCGTTCCTAACGCAAAAGCATTACATTCATGTTGGATACAATGGCCTACGTCTTTGACAGCCACTGATGTAGATTACATTTTTGACCCAAAGTTACAAACTCAAGAATTTTTGCAATATGAACTAGAATACCCAGTTCCAGCAAATACATTGCCTATCGAACAATATCATTGAGTCATGTACACCGATGGTTCAGCACAACCTGCGATTGGCTGCTTGCGCTGTCGTAAGTGCCGATATGTACATATATATACATACCTTATGGAAACCCTAGGGGATTGCACAGCACAATTGGCAGTGCTAAAAGCACTGTTGATGGCACTGGAACATACGGATCCTGCACAGCCGATGCTGATTGTTTGTGATTCATATTATTGTGTCCAGTCCTTTAATGAATATCTGCATTACTGGCGCCAGAATGGTTTCAGAGATTCCAAAGGCAACATAATTAAACACAGACTTCTGTGGGGGAAAGTAGCAGATCTGAAAAAGACGCTACCAAATGTCCATGTTGTACATATACTTGGACACCAGAGCGTTGGGATACACTTTGGTGGGAATACATTAGCTGATGAAGCCACAAAGTCAGCAGTGGCTGCTGTAGCTGCTGTTAGTCGTTTGAGTTCAAAACAGGGACGCAGACATATGGGCTGCTGTGACAGCTACAGGTGATGGTATGCCCTATCCTAAAGGATTTCCTGACAAATATTCCTACCGAATTGGAGGTATGCTGAATGCTGAGGTCAAGATACCAGGCGTAGGAGTACAAGACATTCCTAATAGAGATATAAGATCACAGTTGATTAAAGCAGCGCATGAGGGGGTGGCATATGCCCATGCTGATATGGCAGCTACAATTTTGATCTTGAAGGCCCGTTATTGGTGGCCAGGTCTCTATAAAGAGACCAAACAGTATGTCCTTTGTTGTGACATCTGTCAACTAATTGAAGTTTCCACTGCCAAACGGCCGCCGCAGACACCCCTCTTGATTTCAAACAAACTATTACAATGTGTGTGCTTGGATCATTGCGGTCCCCTAACACCGGATAGTGCATACAAGTATATATTAGTCGCTGTTGATTCATGCTCCAGATTTTTGTGGGTGTGGCCACAACGCTCGGCTGATGCTTGGACTGTCATTAAAGATATGTGAGTCTTTATCGGTTCATATGGGGTTGCGGCTTTTCATTCAGACCAGGGCCCTGCTTTCGCCTCAAGGGCATTCAGGGACGCCATGGCTTCGTTGGGGGTCCAACTCCAGTACTCGTCTCCATTTCATCCTGAGGGAGATAGTGTTGTGGTGCGATTAAACCATGATTTAAAGCAATCCTTAACAGCCAGTGCCTTAGGTATGGGTTGTAGTTGGCTTAATCACCTATATGGAATACAGAGAGCACTTAATAATCTGGCTAGAAGGTCCCCGGGGGGTCCTACTTCATATGGGTGCCTGTTCGGAACTCAAATGTATGTTCTGGATCATGATGGTCCTGGCGTGAAGGCAGCAGAAACACCTTTTGACATAAATGAACATATCACTCTTACAGGAATTACAACAGTTCCGTGATGATAATTGTTCTATCAGTGCTGCCTCCACAGGAATCAAGGATGTGCCTGTAACACCTACTGGCTGGATTCCCAGGGTTGGGGATCTTGTATGTGAAAAAGTCGCTGTGAAAAAGGAATTTGGTCCTTCCTACTGAGCACCAGTTCCCGTATTGGGGATACACAGTACCAGAACTGTAATTCTACCACCGTTGGCAGGTGCCAAAGAAAATCGTTTTGTCTCCATCGACAATGTCAAATTACACCATGTGGCCGATCCTGCACTGCCGACCATGAGGAACATCCAGTAGTTCCCGAATCCCTCTCACTACTAGTCAAAAAGTCCCTCTACAAGTTGATTATACCAACACTGACACCTCTCTGAGCTTGGGGAGGGTGGAAGATGATCTTGCATTGGTTCCACTAACATCAAGCAATACAGAAATAATTGACAGATTTGACTCATCTTCAACACAAACGGATGGTGCTATTTATTGTATACCACCACGGGAAACACCAACTTCACCACTGACCACGGTTCCAGCATTTGCATGTACTGCTTTTGGATATTTTGTGACTTCGATGATGACGTCTCAGACTCATTCACCTCTTCGATACCTGAATTATCAAAAACACGTAAGCTAATTAACTGGCTTAAAAAAAACATATTTCACTTTCCCATGGAATTATCTATGGCTTTTCTTGACTGTCCTGGACTTTCTACTTTGGATTGGTTTTGTTATCACTTTCTTTTTGTTAAGAAATGGTCATTTGCTTCCTGAAAAATCAACAGTTGAATTGGTGGAGGAGGTCCTAAAACCACACTTTTCATCACACAAGGTCCGAAGAGACTTATCATTTGTAAACATTCCCGCAGTACCAATTCCTGAAGGGATTGTTTGGGACAAGTAGTATTTGATATATACGGTCCCATGGAAGTTATTCAAATACCATATGTGTTTAAAATATCAGTGAACGATATTATAATACCAGGTATTGTTTCTGATGATTGGGATGTGAAAACAGTTGATTCTATGATGACTAAATTGCAGTATTATACTGTATTTGAAAACGAAGATGTTTATCAGTCTAAAGAAAATTATGGTGATATGTTTTGCTATGATTATTATGGGCACCATTTCATACATAAAGCGAGCAGCGCCAAAACTATTTTTAATTATACACAATGGGAACATTGTCC
Organism: Pleurodeles waltl; assembly: GCF_031143425.1. Taxonomy (NCBI): domain Eukaryota; kingdom Metazoa; phylum Chordata; class Amphibia; order Caudata; family Salamandridae; genus Pleurodeles; species Pleurodeles waltl. The sequence goes on along the minus strand of NC_090437.1, from coordinate 353,932,369 downwards.
AACTCCACCACAGGGGAGTTCCATAACATATTCTGAAAAGTTTACATATTTTTCTGGACACAATGTAAGAAATGCTGAGTCATAGTGTTTTAAAGTACCACCTACTAAAGATATACATATACTGATGACAAATACCAAATTTAAATATCTGGAATCCTTTGTTTCCCGGTTGTCTATAGAAGGCTGTGAATATTGGCTGAAGTTGATCGATCTGAAAAGTGTATGGGGAACTGGACATTGGCAAATTAGGGGAAAGGAAGCTTAGAGCATGCCTCATACCTGTAAAAATTATATTCTTAAATTAAACAGTACAACAAACAAGTTGCTTAGGCTTAGCTATAATTAGGGAGTTAAACATGCCCAGGATACCTGCCCCTGCAAAGTTTTATAAATGGCAAAAATACACAAATGCAACTGAAGATCAGCTCAACGAATGGGTCCAGAATGGTACATTTAATTTATCACTGACACGTCCTGGCGGGTGGGTATTGTGGCCAATAGATACCAATGGGTGTCATCAACATTGTATCAACTTCTTGGAGGGTTTTAGAATTTGAAGGCCAGACCCTCGCTATATATCATCTGAACATGCGGGTATAATTACGACATATAGGTGGTCAGTACAACCCTGGCGGTTGGTGTTAAAGTGGCGATAAGACCGCCAACAGGCCGGCGGCAAAAGAAATGGAATTAAGACCGTGTCGGAAACCGCCACCAAAGACCGCCACTTTACCACTCCGACCGCCACCACGGTAAAAACAAACAGCTTGGCGGTCACCGCCAACAGACAGGCGGAGGACAATGTACCGCCAACAGTATCACAACCTACCAATCCGCCACCTTTTCCGGGGCAGATTCACCGCAAACAAAAAGACGGCGTAAACAGGACTTGGAAGGGAAAACGCTCACCTCAACACACCCCACGAGGAATCCGGACGCCATGGAACCGGAACTCCACATCCTGCCAGCCCTTAACTTCTTGCTCCTCTACCAGGAGCACGAACGCCGGCAGCGAAGACCACGGTGAGTACTGCACCTACGACACAGGGGAGGGGGGAGGGAAAAGAGAGTGACACACAGACACGCAACACCCCCACTCGCACCCTCACCTACGACAACACACACACTAATACAGCATGATACATAACAGTTACACCCCCCAAGTTCCCCGGGAAGAATGCAAGGACAAAAGGAAATGAGTGTAACCATTGTAATATATTAAAATCCAGTACGCAAAAAAAAAAAAAAATATATATATATATATATATATATATATATATATACACTATAAACAAAATATACAACAAGAATAGTAGTCCAGGTAGTGCTCCATTGAAGTCCGTAGAACACTGGGCCCACACGGTATGGGCGAGGCCCACACTCAATCCCCGAAATGACGGAAAGAACACTGCAGGGGCATCAGATAGCAATAAAACAGGGAAAGGGGGGCACCTCAGCTGGTTGAGTGCACGACGCCAAATCCACGAGGGGACCTCATGCCCACTGTTCCATCCTGGGGAGTGCAAAGCCACAGTCTCTCAAGTCTATACAGTAGGTGGGTTGCCCACTGTTCCATCCTGGGGAGTGCAAAGCCACAGTCTCTCAAGTCTGTACAGTGGGTGGGTTGCCCACTGTTCCATCCTGGGGGGTGCAAAGCCACAGTCTCTCAAGTCTCTACAGTGGGTGGGTTGGCCACTATTCTGTCCTGGGGAGTGCAAAGCCACAGTCTCTCAAGTCTCTACAGTGGGTGGTTTGCCCACTGTTCCATCCTGAGGAGGGCAAAGCAACAGTCTCTCAAGTCTATTCAGTGGGTGGGTTGCCCACTGTTCCATCCTGGGGAGTGCAAAGCCACAGTCTCACAAGTGGATGACAGTCTTCACTGGTTCTGGAGGGGGCATTGTGCCCAGAGTGCTTCATCCTGCCAAGGACAGAGGTAGTGGATGTTTGTCTCCATTTGTTCTGGAGGGGGCATTGTGCCCAGAGTGCTTCATCCTGCCAAGGACAGAGGTAGGGGATGTTTGTCTCCACTGGTTCTGGAGGGGGCTCTGTGCCGAGAGTGCTTCATCCTGCAAGGACAGAGGTAGTGGATGTTTGTCTCCACTGGTTCTATAGGGGGCTTTGTGCCCCGAGTGCTTCATCCTGCTCGTGACGGACTCAGTAGCGTCAGTGCCCTTGGTGCTCATGGGCCAGCAGTGCTTGTTGCGGCGGTGTCATTGGCAGCGGCACTTGTGGCGGTGGTGCCCTGTTCAGCTGTGCTTGTTGCGGCGGTGCCCTGTTCAGCGGTGCTTGTGGCGGCGGTGCCCTGTTCAGCGGTGCTTGTCGCGGCGGTGTCATTGGCAGCGGCACTTGTGGCGGTGGTGCCCTGTTCAGCTGTGCTTGTTGCGGCGGTGCCCTGTTCAGCGGTGCTTGTGGCGGCGGTGCCCTGTTCAGCGGTGCTTGTCGCGGAGGGGTCTTTTGCAGTGACTCAGCTGCAGGTGGTCCTATATGGCCCAGCGGGGCTGGTGCTGGTGGTCCTGTCTGGCCCAGTGGGGCTGGTGCTGGCGGTCCTGTCTGGCCCAGTGGGGCTGGTGCTGGCGGTCCTGTCCTGGGCAGCAGGGCTGGTGCTGGCGGTGGCCTCCTGGGCAGCGGGGATGATGGCGGTGGCCTCCGATGGCGGTGGCCTCCTGGGCAGCGGGGATGATGGCGGTGGCCTCCGGGGCAGCGGGGCTGGTGCTGGCGGTGGCCTCCTGGGCAGCTGGGCGGGTGGCGGTGGCCTCCTGGGCAGCGGAGATGATGGCGGACTTCCCCGCTGTGCTGCTCTTCCCAGACTTGCTGACTTTCTTGTGGGCCTTCCCCACCTTGGTAGGTGTCGCAGCTGACTCCACACTCTCACCTGTACCCCTGGGAGTGGCTTTGGTGGCTGGAGTTTTCCCCCTCTCCCGCCGGGCACTGGCCAACTTTTGATGCTTGACAGGTGGGGGACTGTCCGTGCTGTGGCTCCGTGCCACACTGGCTGCCCTGGTGGCCGGTGCACTCCAGATTCCGGTGACTACAGGCACCACTGGTCCCGGAGATGTTGTGGCGGAGGTGCTAGGTTGGGACCTGGAGAGTCGGGCCCTAGGAGACGGACAGGGTGGGGGAGGTGAGGGAAAAAGGTCAAGGTTGGACAGGAAAAGTTTCTTGGGAACACTGGGACGGGTAGCTGGAGGGGGTCTGGGAGTGGAGGAAGAGGTTGTGGTTGTAGGAGGTGTTCGTTTGGTGACTTTGGGTGAGGGTGCATGCGCTGGAGGCTGTTGTGAGGTGGATGGTTTTGGGTGGGTGTGGGCCTGCATTTGTGTATCTTGGGAGGTGGCGACACAGACACACTGGGAGAGGACACAGGGGATTTGTGAATGGCAGTGGGGGTGGTGACTTCACGTGAGCGGGGTGTGGTGGTGTGTGTGCTGGTGATAGAAGTAGTGGCTGAAGATGTAGTGCATGCAGGTGTGAGTAGAGACAAGACTGGGAGGGAGGAGGGAGACGAGAAGGAGGGAGACACAGTGGAGGCAGTGGATGTTGATAAGTCTGCATGTGTATGATGCTTGCGTGAGTGCCTGTGGGATGTGTGGTGCTTATGTTTGCCTGAGCTTCCCTTGTGTGTTGAGGTGTGTGCATGCTGGTCTGAAGGTGTGCTTGGGATAGGCTGGGGTACAGGGGAATGGGTCTGGGTGGAGGAAGTTGGAGGGGGAGGCTAGAGACAGGGACAATGGCTGCCATCAGTGCTGAGGCCAGAGTCTGGAAAGCTCGCTGAAGGGCCGCCTGACCAGAATGAATGCCCTCCAGGAATGCATTTGTTTGTTGTAACTGCCTTTCTACACCCTGGATGGCATTCAAAATGGTAGACTGCCCAACAGTGAGGGACTTGAGGAGTTCAATGGCCTCCTCACTGAGGGCAGCAGGGGTGACTGGGGCAGGACCTGAGGTGCCTGGGGCGAAGGTGATGCCCACCCTCCTGGGTGAGCGGGCACGGGGCAAAGGCTGAGGGGCTGCTGGGAGGGCAGTGCTGGTAGGGGGGGTGGCGGCTGTAGCTGTAGATGCGGGGGGGCACAGATGTTGCCGCCACCACAAGGGAGCTCCCATCAGAGGACGAGTCCGTGTCACTGGTGTCAGCTCCTGTCCCCGCCGTGGAGCTCCCCTCGCCCTCCGCCCCACTTGTGGCTGCTGTGATGTCCCAAGCGCCCATCCAACTCCGGGTATGCCACCGCCAGAATCCTGAACATCAGGGGGGTCATGGTGCAACGGGCACCCCTCCCACGTTGGGAGGCCCTCCCCAGCTGGGCCTCCGCCGTCTTCTTGCTCCATTGGCGAAAGTCCTCCCATCTTTTACGGCAGTGGGTGCTCTGTCTGTGGTGGACTCCCAGGGTCTGGACTTCCTTGGCGATGGCACGCCAAATATCCTTTTTCTGGTGGGCGCTGACCTACATGAATTGTACAGGGGGAAAAGAAAAGTTATAACCAACTGCACTGTCACAGTCATTGTCTCCCATCCCTACCCTTGCCATGTGGCACATGCACTCACCGTCGTTTCTTGCATGCCTCAATCTCCTCCCCCCATCTTTCATCCACCCCACTCCATACAGGCATATCCCATACAGCATGCTCACAGTGTACTTACCTGTTTGGAGGACCGTAGAGTAGCGTGTACTGGAGGAGGACCCCATCCACGAGTTTCTCCAACTCCTCCGATGTGAAGGCAGGGGCCCTTTCCCCAGACGCACGAGCCGTTGTCTCTTCCAGACCGAGGTCACAGCAGCACTTGCAGTGTAAGTCCTCTCCTGTCGAAGATCAGGTATTGAGTGATTGAACAGATAGAGAATGCCGGTCATGTCCGCGGTGGTGCGTACCGTCACCGCCGGCGTGCATCGTCATTGGCTCCTGGGACCCATAGGGTCCAATGTTAACCAATGCATAATTGCGCTGCGGTCTTCGACCGCCTACCGCGACAGTGTACAACCCCAGCGCAGTTACCTCACATCCCATTGTCCCACTTTACAGGTCAAGAAGCTGCCATTTCAGGGGCCCACATGGCTTAAATTTTAACTGCGTCTCACATACCTAGGCCTTGTCTCAACACTCATACAGGCCAAATTTCTGATTATGATTCGTGTTCTGTGTAAGCTGTGGGTACCTACCTCTGAGTTGGTTGACTCTGTGCTCGCTGTTGTCCTTCATAGGCACCGTCCGCTGGGACATGTGAGGAGATGGCGGCATCCTCCGGTGTACAGACCGCTGGTGGACCTGTCCACAATGGAGGACAGACATGTGATCATCACCTACAGGCTTGATCGTGCCACAATCCTGGAACTGTGTGCCCAGTTGGAGCCAGACCTGATGTCAGCTATCCGCCATTCCACAGGAATCCCCCCTCAAGTGCAGGTGCTGTCAGTACTCCATTTCCTTGCAAGTGGGTCATTTCAAACAACAGTGGCCATAGCATCAGGGATGTCCCAGCCTATGTTTTCCAGTGTGTTGTCCAGAGTGTTGTCTGCCCTGCTGAAACACATGCGGAGCTACATCATTTACCCTCAGGTGGAGGATTTGCCTACAGTGAAAGGTGACTTCTATGCACTGGGACATATCCCCAACCTCATAGGTGCCCTTGATGGGACACATGTGGCTTTGGTACCCCCCCACAGGAGTGAACAGGTGTACAGAAACCGGAAGAGTTATCATTCCTTGAATGTACAGATGGTGTGTTTGGCAAACCAGTACATCTCCCATGTGAATGCCAAATTCCCTGGCTCAGTGCATGACGCTTACATCCTGCGGAATAGCAGCATCCCTTATGTGATGGGTCAACTCCAGAGGCACCGTGTGTGGCTATTGGGTGAGCACCTGGAAGCAAGTCAGTGGGAATGGTTGTCTGGGTCTGGGGATATCCCTACAAGTTAGTGTGTGTCTAACAGTTGTCCCTCGCCATTTGCAGGTGACTCTGGTTACCCCAACCTGTCATGGCTACTGGCCCCAGTGAGGAATCCCAGGACAAGGGCAGAGGAACGCTACAATGAGGCCCATGGGTGAACTCGGCGGATAATAGAGCGGACCTTCGGCCTCCTGAAGGCCAGGTTTAGGTGCCTCCATATGACAGATGGATCCCTATTCTACTCACCAAAGAAGGTGTGCCAGCTCATCGTGGCCTGCTGTATGCTTCACAACTTAGCTTTGCCACGACAGGTGCCTTTTCTGCAGGAGGATGGCCCAGATGGCAGTGTTGTTGCAGCTGTGGAGCCTGTGGACAGTGAAGACGAGGAGGCAGAAGAAGAGGACATCTACCACAGGAACTCTGTGATCCTGCAATACTTCCAGTGAGACATAAGTAAGAATACAAACCTGCCTACTACATGTACTTTAACACTACTACCTCTCTACTTTCTGTCGTTTTCACCCAGTGTATGGTCACTGAGTTGTCACTTTCCCTTACGATTTCACGGATGTGGGTCCCACTGTGTGACATCTGCTTTGTTTCCTCATGGACTAGAGCTGTGTGACATAGGTATGTTGACATTACATTTGAAAGAGCATTTTGACACTGTAATTGCTAATACACTATTTTGAAATCACAGACTGACTCCAGATTGTTTTGTCCTTTAAGGGTGTTTATTTAAGTGCTCAATATTGGAGGGGGTTGTAACATGGTGAGGGGTGATGGTGGAGGAATGTCCATGGCAGAGTCCAGTCTATTAGTCTCACAGGTGCATTGCCCAAATGATCATAGGAAGTGGAGCTGCAGCAGTTTGAGGATGGACAGGGTGACAAAGTGGGACAGAAGGATGACATTCAGGGTGGTCTAATTTCTTGGTGGTGGTCTTGGCATCGTTCTCTGTCTTTGTCCTGGATCTCAGGGACCGTTTGCGGGGTGGTTCTCCCTCTGCAGGGGGTGGGGTGCTGGTGTGGTGGACCTGTGGCGGGGCGTCCTGTCCACTAGCGCCGGCGGAGGTGGTGGGCAGTTCATCGTCCAGGCTAGTGTCAGGGGCCCCTTGTTTGGCCACAGTGTCCCTCCTGGTGTTGAGTACTTCCTTCACCACCCCTACGATGGTGCCCAGGGTGGAATTGATGGATCTGAGTTCCTCCCTGAAGCCCAAATACTGTTCCTCCTGCAGGCGCTGGGTCTCCTGAAACTTGGCAGTACCATGGCCATCGTCTCCTGGGAGTGGTGGTAGGCTCCCATGATATTGGGGAGGGCCTCGTGGAGAGTGGGTTCCCTTGGCCTGTCCTCCCCCTGTCGCACAGCAGCCCTCCCAGTTCCCCTGTTTCCCTGGGCCTCTGTCCCCTGAACCGTGTGCCCACTACCACTGCCCCCAGGTCCCTGTTGTTGTTGGGGTGGTGGGTTACCCTGGGTTCTCTGTAGTGGTGGACACACTGCTGATTGACGTGTCCTGGGGACAGAGGTATAGGCCCGCTGGGTTGGTGCTGTGCTGGTGTTTCCAGAAGGGGGAAGCTCTGTGGTGGCCTGTGACTGTGTGAGGGGAACCGACTGTCCCGAGGTCCCCGATGGGCCGGGCTGGTCATCTAGATCCAGTTGGACAGAGGTGCTGTCATCACTGTGGGCCTCTTCTGTTGGTGGTGTGGACATGTGTGGACCCTCCTGTCCGGTGACGTTGGGTAGGGGTCCTGCAGGGGTATAAAAGGATGTTTATTACATCTGTGTGTGCTATGGTGTGCAATAGGTGGGTGACCGTGTACCCCAGTGCTTGCATTCCTGTGTGGGACCTTGTGTGATGGTGGTTTAGGTGGGTGTATGGGTATGTGCAGTGGCCATGCATTGGTGATGGGTGTCCATGCTTTGGTGTTGCATGCAGGGCTTGGTGTTGGGATGTGTGGTTTGTGATATTGGGACATTTGTGAGGAGTTGGAGTGATGGGGGTGAGGGTGGGGGTATGTGATGGCATGCAGGTAGGGTGGGGGATGTAATAGTTAAGATTTGACTTACCAGAGTCCATTCCTCCATCTACTCCTGCAAGGCCCTCAGGATTCAGAATCGCCAAGACTTGCTCCTCCCATGTTGTTAGTTGTGGGGGAGGAGGTTGGGGTCTGCTGCCAGCCCGCTGAACGGCAAGGTGGTGTCCTGAGACCACGGAACGCACCTTCCCCTGTAGGTCGTTCAACCTCTTCCTGATGTCATCCCTATTTCTTGGGTGCTGTCCCACTGCATTGACCCTGTCCACTATTCTTCGCCATAGCTCCATCTTCCTAACTATGGAGGTGTGCTGCACCTGTGATCCGAATAGCTTTGGCTCTACCCTGACGATTTCCTCCATCATGACCCTGAGCTCCTCCTCAGAGAACCTGGGGTGTCTTTGCCGTGCCAGGGTGTGGTTTGGGTGATGTGTGTTGTGATGTGTGTAGTGATAAGTGGGGTGATATTTAGTGGTGTGTTGTGTGAGTTGTGTGGAAGTTCTGTGGGTGATGGTATTGTGTGCCTGTGGATGCTTGGTAGTTGCTTGTGGTGTCTCTCTCTGGCCTTCTCTTGGTAATTCTGGCCATAGGGGTTTGTAGGTGATGTGGGCGTGTGTTTTATATTGTAATGGGTGTGTGGGAGTGGTGTGTGTATGTGTATCAGGTGTGTGTATTTCGAATTGTCCAATGTTGTTGTGTTTTGTAAAAGTGTGTGTATTTTGAGCGCAGCGGTGTGTACCGCCAATGGAATACCACAGTTGAAAAACAGCTGCGTGGATTTGTGGGTCGTGATAGTGTGGGCGTATTTCTGTTGGCGTGATGGTGGAGGTTTTGTTTTCGCCAGATTAACACTGACCTTTGGTGTGGCGGACTTGTGTGGGTGTCTGAATTTTGGCGGATTCCGAGCTGTGGGTCATAATAGCTGTGGCGGATTTCCGCGGCCGCGGCAGTGTGTTGGCGGTTTTGTGCACGGCGGTAAGCGGCTTTTACCGCCAATGTTGTAATAAGGGCCATAGTGTGGGAAAATTGTGCCAGCAATGGCTAAGAACATCCATACTAGATGCGGTTAGAGGACAACTCAGTCTCCTGTCTAATAACACTGACTTACAGGACTTCCTGTTAGGCCCCAGATAACACCGTAGAAAGCGTTTCTTATATAAAGTATAAAATGAAATTTGGAAGCTTTCCCAACAAGAAGCAGCTGCCTGGTTAAGGCAAATAGACCAGGAAAATTTGGAAAAAGCATTAGCTGTTGTGGATAATGGGATTAATATCTTGTCCAATTGGATATACACTTTAGATAACATCATTTCTTCTGCTATAGACATTATACATACAGATATGTCTTCTTTACACCATGGACAGTCAGCTAAGATCCATTATGCAGTTGGGTTGGACACTTCAAACATTGAAGGCGGGTTGCATTCCCTGGCAGCATGTCAGTGCGAGGGAGATATTTTCTTCCTTTAATTTAACGCAACAACAACTAATGGCTGAGAAGGAAGCAACTTATGTCATGCCTAGTTTTGAGAAATTCGAAAAGTTGCCTTTAACTGTGGCCAAAATACCATCTGCATAGTGGTTAATACATGGGGTCATTAGTCTGCCTATTTCTACACTTCAACTCACCTCCTGTTTAAAACACATTCCGGTAGGCTGATATGAAAGGCTGGAGATAGTTACATCAATGAGGTGTGGGAGCTTCCCTTCTTGTACAAATGTCTCAGTGGCGTGAAAGAAGTCTTTCTTAGCGGTAGTGAATGCGAGACTTCAGTCAGCCATTCGTTGGTTTGTAAACAGTTGTCCTTGCACATGGCATGTAATGCCTCTGCTGCGAACTTAGCGTGTTCTCTCAAGGGAGTTCCAGTCCCCTTGATTAGACCTACGTTCCAGGTGCTTTCAAACGGCAGCTACGTCCTCCTCAATGGTGAAGACTGTTGTGGTATGAGAGGCGGAATAGGTTACGTTGTTTCGGTCTCTAAGGTTGTTACATTCTGCGAGAAAGTACTTTTTCCCCCCACTAAAATTAAAGAGGTAGCTGACTTTTGGCCTCACATTGCTATTTCAAATTTGATTTTTGACAAATTGAGCAGACTCAAGGCTTTATTGTTTCAAAAGCATGTGGCCCTTACATCTGCACGCGAGACCTACGCACTTCAGATGGAAAGGTCGTCAGCAGAAATACAGTCCCTTTTAAATACAAACTTTCCAAGACACTTTGGTGAACTCGTGGGACGGATATTTAATGCGTCCAGTACAACTGGAATTGCATACTTCTTTAAGGCTGTTGGTTTTGGTTTCATTCACACCTCCTCCTCCATATTCGGTTTGATACCATCAGCAATCCACTCAATCTTCTCTAGTATTTTCGGGGGATTTCCTATAACTTTGGCTTTATTAGCTGACATCTTGCTATTGCTATTTTTTATGCGCAATGGCTGTCCTGCTGCAACAAGGAGAAATGAAGGCACTCCCATCAGAGCAGCTGTGTCCTAAACGCATGATGCAGTATTTTGAAGCAACACTCCTGGAGCAATTGGAGTGTAGCTGATCTTTGTCATTCAGACTGGTTTTGCTTTGTGTGCAGCCCGTGTGTCGATGCCTCTGGTGCTCTTTCGAATACGCACTGGAAGTCTGTCTTTAGACGCAGCACTTGCCTACATTGGATGCTGATCTGTTGATGTTCTCGCTGAGGGTTCATTACCGGACATGCGCATTGAGGTTGCGTTTGCTACGGGAAGCTACTTATGAGCTGCCCTTCCTGGAGGACATAGCTCACGACTCATCACTGGGCACACCACAGAATGCCGCCTTGGCTGAGGCCGAGGCTACAGAACACAACTGCTCCTTGATCCTTCTTGGCGATGACTTTCTGACTTTAACATCGGCCGAAGTGGAAGATTTCCTGTCCTCTCTGGTCCCAGAATCAATTGGAACTTTTCAAAATTGACTTTGTCTTTTAAATTTTGGTTTAATGTCACGTGCTCATATTTAAAAAATTTCCTTTTACATGCTCATGTGTCCCTTCAACTTGTCATCATTAACATTGCTTTCTATGTATCTAAGGTTGAGCTCTTAGTAGCAATTTATATGTTTTTAGGCTTTGAACCACCTTCAACTGACAAGGGGAGGATGTATTGTAGGCATTTTAGTTATAGCTCCAGGCACGTTATTTTAACACGCTAGGCTGCTGTGCACTTTAACCTAGATATATTTTATTCAGCTTCATCTTATTTTTATTACAATAACCATTTTTACCGTCTTGTTTTATTTTCCGTCTATCTAACGGTTTTTGCCTGGGCCAGCACTCTGTTCTCAAACAAGACATTCTTGATCACTCTGTGCTTCTTCCAAGGCTACAGCACGGTACATTGCCGGTGAATGTGGTAGAAGTTTAGTCTCCAACATTCGTAGAAAACACACATCCTTACGTAGGGACATTTTCTCAGAACATCAGCAGTGTTATTATAAAAACACTTCCTTGTCCCTTACACGTTAGAGTAAGATTCCAGCCAGGGGACCACAACTGTATGCTGATTGCCGAATGCTTTGCTATAGATGCTAACGCAGACCACATGCCTTTTCTCAGGTATGGGGGTTGATGTCTTCCCAGGGGAAACTGAAAGGCAGAATTAGAGCTTCACATGCTGTGTTCAATTATAACCTAAATAGGAACTAGTCCATTGATCATAGTGACAACATGGTAGCGTTGTTTTTATGCTTCACTCTTCTCGTCACAATTTTAATACTGTCATGTTGTGTCGTCCTGGTTATTGCAGCTCATGCTTTGCTATCTAAGATGCAGTCGTTTTCTTCATTTCATTATTGAAACATATACTGCTTCTGTTTGTCATTTATATACCAGACTGAATTATAAATGAGAGAAACGGTTGAGACCTGAGTGGCCACGACTTCCCTGAGAAGCCAAGTATGTCATGCACTCGGCTGCCCAGTCATCCCTATCCTTGGGTAGAGATGAGGCACTGCTAGTTAGCCGGAGCCAAACTCGGATTGGAGCGACAGGTGCCACCAGCAGTGGATAAGACTTAGGGGGTCATTCTAACTTTGGCGGGTGGCGGAGGCCGCCCGCCAAAGTAACCCCGTCGAAAGACCGCACCGCGGTCAAAAGACTGCGGGGGTCATTTTGTCTTTCCCGCTGGGCCGGCGGGCGACCGCCAAAAGGGCGCCCGCCGGCCCAGAGGGAAAGACCCTGCAACAATGAAGCCGGCTCCGAATGGAGCCGGCGGAGTTGCAGGGGTGCGACGGGTGCAGTAGCACCCGTCGCGATTTTCACTGTCTGCAAAGCAGACAGTGAAAATCTTAATGGGGCCCTGTTAGGGGGCCCCTGCACTGCCCATGCCAGTGGCAGTGCATGGGCAGTGCAGGGGCCCCCAGGGGCCCCACAACACCCGTTCCCGCCATCCTGGTTCTGGCGGTGTAAACCGCCAGAAACAGGCTGGCGGGAAGGGAGTTGGAATCCCGGAGGATTCTCCGGGCCAGGGGAAATCCGGCGGGAAACCGCCGGATCCCCTTTTCTGACCCTGGAAGCACCGCCAGCCTGTAGGCGGTGCTTCCGTTGCCCTCCACCCTGGCGGTCATAGACCGCCAGGGTTGGAATGAGGGCCTAAGTCTCCCACACCGCAGGCGATTTTGCCGCTCAAAATCCAGTAGTCTCATTAGAATAATGAGAGTCTACGCGACAGAGGGAGATTGCACGAGAACCCACCCAGTATTTTCTCCCAGGAAGAGTCACAGTCCAGGACGCAGATGTTACACAAGAACCCTGGAAAAACATAAAGGACGTTACTCATGCCACAGTCGCGTCTTCTCAAATTCAGAGAATCAAAGACATCTGTTATTTGAATGTTCCATTAAGGCTAACACAAGGCAGTTCTTTATGACACCGCTCTCTTGATGGGTGTTGTCAAAGTTTGCAGGGCTTCTGAAGTGTGTGCAGCGTTTTGGGAAAGGCACTAGCCAGGATTCGTTAAAAAATGCATTACTTCGAGAAAATAATGATGGTAACTGAGGCTAAAGAGCTGTGTATGTAGTGACAAGCAAAAATGGAATTGTTTCTCTGGCTGAAAAAATTACTGTGTCCTACTTCAAATGCCCCTTTCACTACTTGTTTATTAGATAACCAAGTTGTAAATGTACTGCTGGAACAGCAGGTGCAAAACAAACACAGTCACTCCGATATACTGTTTAACTGGTCTTGCCTTGTGCCCGGGGCCCTTTTATTAACCTTTCACGTCATCGCATTTGGCCAAACTATGGCCTAGACATTATAGGGTGGGGTCTGCCAATCCCCCATGCTGATGGCATGCAATGGCGGGACATCTTATGTCACCCAACTCTATATTTCTTCTTTACCTTACCCAAAATTTAAAAAAACTTCAAAAACACAACCTTTGCCCCCAACAGGGATAGCAAAGAAGAAAAATGAAGGAAAAACACATCATATCACATCATACTTCAGAAATGCAGGTACCACAAAGTTCACCATCTGGTTGTTCTCGAGTGTCCTCTCCTGAGGACCAACACCTCCTGCTCACTCATTATGGCTTAAAGTCTTCATACTTTTGTGATAGTAGGATTGGGTTGACTCTCAAATGGTACTTCTGGGCCCATCCCCTCACCTTTGCACTGGAGGTGTGATAGTCTCTGCCTCGATCATGTTCATGTCATACTGACTGGTGGTCTCTAGGGGTGGTGGACTTGCCAAACCATCATTATTGTATTCTCTTTCTGAATACACTTCTTCACTTCCCTAGTTAGGGCTTGTGTTGTCCCCTTCCTCAGTACGTTCTTCTGTTAGAAAGCATTTAAAATGTGATGCATTCCTTCAGAAACCTTCTCTTCCTTGGTGGCCTGTCACTCTGGTTCTTTTGAATTTAGTTACTGTTCACAGTTGTGGCTCAAAGGGCAGCTGGAATTTTCCCCCAGGTTGTCAGTCTTTGCTAGGACCTTGTCCCCTTGCTGAAAAATTGTGTGCCATGTTCACCGTCTTCTACTGGTTTACTCATTACGACATTACCTCTGGCTGAACGTCTGTTGTGGTTTGTGACTGTGAACCCACTGAGGATGATGAGGAATAGTGTCCATGACTGTTCGCCCCTTGCAGAGTAGGCTGGGGGAAACCCCAGTCGTGGAGTGTGGCATAACTTGGTACTCTTGCTGAAACATGTACATCACATTCTAAATGCCTTTCTTTTCTGCCTCTACTATGCGGATCACTTTCTTAGGGTCCTCACAAATCGTTGGGCCTCCCTATTAGGATGAGGCCACCATGGCATGATACGTTGGTGCTGTGTGTTCCTGGACCAGAGGTACTCCCCCCCATTTGCTGCTGTTAAATGGGGGCTCGTTGTCAATCTGGATTTTGCCTATCAGACCGTGAGCCACCATGATCCTCTCCATCTTTGGAATGACATACCCACAGATGTGGAAGGTACTAATTCAACTTCCAAATATTTGGAGAAGTCATTGGTAATGATGAGCATGTAGGTCCTATTTAAGAGGCTCCTGAAGTCAGCACTGACTGTTTGCCATGGGAACCTTAGGCCTTCCTTTGTGTGTACTGGGGCTGGTGGTTCCGTGAGGCTGATTGCTTGGCATGCAGTACGTCTCTGCACTGTTGTCTCTACTGGATGGACCTATTACGGGAACCAGATTTTAGCTCTGAGATGGTTCTTTGTTTTCACCACCCCTGCTGAGACATGTGAGTGAGGTGGACAGTTCTTATTTGTAGGCTGTTGGGTAGCACTAGCCTCATATCTCATAGAAGGCAGCCTTCGGAGTGACTGACAGCTTTTGTTGCACATTGTGGAAGGACTTTAGAGCTTGCTTCGTGTCTGCGGTCCAGTGGGTTGAATTGACCAGGAGTGGTTTCTGGTAGGATTTCTGTTTTGATAAGATTGAAAGCTGGAGCCAGCCATCCTAAGCAGTGGTGTCTGCTACTTACTTTACCTCCATTGGGACAGGCCTTGCTCTCTCCAGCTGCAGGCTCACATGTGCCTCTATCAGCTGTGCAGCTCCTTCATTAACTGGGGTTGTGGGTCCAGCATGTTTTGACAGCAAGTAAGCTGTGTTACGTGCACCCAGTCTGTACTCAGTACTGAAGTTATACCCTTTTAGTTGCAGGGTCCATTTCTTGATTTGTAGTGGTGGTTAGGGGCCAGATGTATCGCAATTTTGGAAATGCAAACCCCCAGGGTGCTGGGGGCCTAAGGCCCCCTCTGCTGCACCCCAACAACTTTTTTAGGACATGTAAGGTGCACACATGCCAAAAGGGCATGTATGCTTTACATGTGCATTTTAAAAATGCATTTTAAATACATTTTTTTAATTTGCACATGGTTACCACCAGGTTCAACCTGGTGGTAAATAGCGATTCCTAAATGCCCAATTCGCATTTAGGAATTGCTTCTTACATGTGCCTAGAAATCGCAAATAAGGAATCCTTATTTGTGATTTCCTATTTAGAGAGTCGCAATTTGCGACTCTCTAAACAGGGTCGCAATTTTAAGGAATCGCTATTTTTGCGATTCCTTAAAATTGCATTCAGAGGGCCAGATGTATGAAGAAGGCCTTTTGCGAGTCGGAAATAGCGATTTTTAAGAAATCGCTATTTCTGATTCGCAAAATGCAATGTATCACATTTGCGATTCGGTAATAGCGATTTCTCAAAAATCGCAAATGAAATTACTGAATCGCAAATTGCGATACCGGCCCCATTCGCATCTATGGGCCTGTCGACCCATATTTGCGAATATTTTGTATGGCCCAAATTGCGAATTCCTAACTGGAATTCGCAATTTTGGGAATTGCAAAGTCCAGGGTGCTGGGGGACTAAGGCCCTCTGTGCTGCACCCCAAAATATTTTTTTACAACATGTAAGGTGCACACATGCCAAAAGGGCATGTCTGCTTTACATGTAAATTTTAAAAATGCATTTTAAATTCATTTCTAAAATTTGCACATGGTTACCACCAAGTTCAACTTGGTGGTAATTAGCGATTCCTTAATGCCCAATTCGCATGAAGGAATTGCTTCTTACATGTGCTTTAGAAATCGCAAAAAAGGAATCCTTATTTGCGATTTCTTATTTAGAGAGTCGCAATTTGCGACTCTCTAAACAGGGTCGCCATTTTAAGGAATCGCTATTTTAGTGATTCCTTAAAACTGCTTTCAGAATGCCTTTGATACATTCTGAAATGGCTTTTTGCATTCGCAAACGGGCATTCGCACCGTGTGCAAATGCAAAAAGCTTTCATACATCTGGCCCTAGATCCTTTAAAAGAGGAATCAGTGACTTATGATCAGTGTGGATTTCATTGTGATTCACCTTCTCTTTGTTGTAGAAATCTGAACCTCCGTCAGTAATCCATGAAAAATTCCTCAGATCTTGGAGTTTACCATGGACCAAAGAACTGATAGTTCAGTTGTTGTGTTGCTTGTTCTTTATCCATTACTCAAGGACAAGTCAATCCCTTTCCTGACAGCTGTGGATAGGCTCAATTAAAGTGACCCCTATTGCCACAGCAAAGCCTTACTCATTCTGTCTTTCTCTTCTGTTATAAGAAATTTCTGAGCTTCTCCAATCTGCATAGTTTCATTTGAATGGTTCTGATCTGTGTTGATTCAGGTGGATTAGGAATCCAGGAACAACAGGTATAACACTGTCTCCTTTACAAGTATTTTATTGTGCATCTAGTAATGCTGTGGAGGTTGTTGGTCAATTTACTGCTAAGGCCATATTTGATGTCTTACCACAACCTATGGTAGAATGTGCTAGTATCAGTCTCATCGTTTCAGGGTTCTTCAGAAGCCAACTTCTGAAAGTGTTGATTAAATCAACAAGTTTTTTGTTACCCTGCTTAAGGGCCAGTAATCTGGCATGATCTGATTTGACCCTATGCTGTTTACCAGAAATGGGTTTAAAATGGATGAGAAATCTATTTCAGTTAAACAGCCCTAACCTCAAATTTAAAGTCAGAGATTTATCTTAATGGTAGCATCCATTGTTTTGAAAATACACACCCGACCTTCAGTGTTTTTCCAGCAAAATAAAATGGTTGGTCATAGAGATGCAAATGACGTTGCACCAAAAGGTCTGAAACTGATGAGAATCTCTTCCAAATTTAATGGACCGTGCTAAAATTAAGGAATTAATTGGGAGAGGATTTCTTTCTACACTAGTTCTTGAGTTGAGAATATTTTCTGTTGGAGGAACATTCCCTTAAGAAGTGGTTTCTGAAGTTTGGATGGAAGTAGGAATGGTAGCTGTTGTAGGGGTAGTCTGATTAATCCGATCAAAGAAAAATGCCCTTGCAGATGGGCTGTCACGTTCTTATTCTGCAAACCTGCTGAAAACCCACAAAGGTGCATTGTCAGTTGCATTAACTATGTGGCAAAGGATCTATTTGGAGCAATGCCCTTTTCTTTCTCTCACCACCCCCTCCAGTGACCACATGCACAGGTTTATGAGGGTCAGTGGAAGAAATGGGAAAGGGGAATGGGATAAGAGAGAAAAACAGACACAAGCCTCTACCATTCAGCCTAGTCACTACGACTGTTCAATGATGCCTTCTGGATAAAGTGTATCTCTACAAGTCAAAGAGATCTTAACCCTTTTGCTGCTTTTTTGATGAATAAAAGGCGTGAATGTTTGTCCAGAGGACACCATTGTGACAAATATAAAAGTCACCCAGCAGTCCTTTTTTTAGGGTCTAGCCATGCGTCTCGCCAGACTCTGTTGTGTATAGTAAAGGGTTTGGAGCCCACGCGTTGCTTACCGTTTGCTTGCTTGCGTGGCACTCTTCTTTACAGCCTCGTAATTCACCACTGCAGGCCTAGCATCATTTCCGTTCCTCTGTATGAGGCAGGGACAAAGCACTGATTTATTCAACTTAATCAGTGCCCGTCCTTTGCTCCTGACATGATTGAGGTACTATTTTGTTCTTTTTAACTTCCAGTGTCCTGCAAACAGAAGGTTTGTAACTGGCAAAAGGCCCCTAGCATGACAATCAAAATTGCTAAGTTTTATTTTTTATAGCTAACTTTCTTTCATTTTGCCAATCCTGCCAAGCCGTCTTTTTCTCACTTTGCACTCAAGTTTTCATTTGTTTTTGCTCATGGGTGCTGTTCGCAAAAGATGACAATGATCTTGTCTTAAATATTGCAAAGCAACCTTGATTCTTTATTAGTAGGTGTAGTTTCTGAAATGATGCCTTAACACATAATCTTGCAGTACACCCCAATCTACCCCACTCCAATCCACCCCACTCCTATTCACCCCATTCCACCCCACCTCACCATACACCAGTCCATCCATCTTCAATCCAAACCTCTCACCCCAAACCAATACACTCCAACTCACACAACTCACCCAATTGCAAAACTCTCAACCCACCCCAATCTAATCTGCCCCACCCCAGTTTGCCCCACTCTAATCCTAACCAATCTGGCCCACTACAAAACAATATACCACACTCCAATCCAAAACAATCTGCCCCACTCCAATCCAAAACAATGGGGGTTATTCCAATTTTGGAGGAGGTGTTAATCCGTCCTAAAAGTGACAGATATACCACCAGCCGTATTACGAGTTCCATAGGATATAATGGACTCGTAATACGGCTGGTGGTATATCCGTCACTTTACCGTCACTTTTAGGACGGATTAACACCTCCTCCAAAGTTGGAATAACCCCCATTATGCCCCACTCCCATTCACCCCACTCCAAATCTGCCCCACTCCAATCCACAACATGTCCCACTCCAAACCAAAACAATGTGCCCCACTTCAAACTACCCCAATCCAGAACAATATGCCCCAATGCAATCTACTGCACTCCATTCCAAATCAATCTGCATCGCTCCAATCTGCTCCACTGCAATCCAAAATAATCTGCCCTAATCCAATCTAAAACAATCTCTACACCGCCTCACTCCAATCTGCACCACTTTAATCTAAAACAATCTGCCTTCTCCAGTCTGTCCCATTCCAATCCAAAACAATGTGTCCCACTCCAGTCTGCCCCACAACAATCTGCCCCTGTCCAATCCACCGCACTCCAGTCTGCCCCACTCCAATTCAAAACAATATGTTCAACTCCAATCTGCTGCACTCCAATCTGCCCCAACCAATTCAAAACATTACGTTCCACTCCACTCCAATCAACCTCACCCCAATCCAACCCACTCCATCTGAATTCAACCCACTCCAATCCACCCAACCCCCATCCAAAGTACTGCACTACATTCCAACCCCCCAACTCCAATCCACCCTAACACAATCTACCCAACTCCAATCTGCCCCACTCCAATCCAAAATGATCTGCCCCACTCCAATCCAAAGCAATCTGCCATACTCCAACCTTCCCCACTCAATCCAAAACAATCTGCCCCACTTTAATCCAAAACAATCAACCCCACTCTAGCCTGCCCCACTCCACCCTGGCCCACTCCAATCCCAAAAAAAACAACTCCATTCCAAAACAATTTGTCCCCCCAATTTGCCCCACTCCAATCCAATTCACCTCACCCCAATCCAGTCCACCCCAGCCCATCCAAGTTCACCCCACTCCAGTGCAATACAATCCACCCACTGCAATCCAGTCCACCCCACATCAATCCCGAACACCTCACCCCAATCCAATCCACCTCACCCCAATCCACTCCAATCCAATCCACCCCCACTCCAGTCCATGCTACTCCAGTCCAGTCCATCCCATTCCGCCCACTCCATTCCAGCACACCCCACTTCAGACTAACACACCCCACTACAGTCCAACTGACCTCACTCCAATCCAACACAATCCACCCACTCCATTCAAGTCTACTGCTGCCCAATTCACCTCACCTCAGTCCAATCCACCCCACTCCAAACCACCTTAATGTACCCCACTCCAATCCAGTCCACTCCTCCCCAGTTAATTCACCCACAGCAATTCACCACACCAATCCAATCCAATCCACCCCACTCCAATTTTGTTTTTCAGTTTTATACTGTGAACTCAACCCAAATGTATTAGAGCAATTTACATGAGCACCTGTTACATTACACAAGGACACATGTTTTTGATCCAATCCATCTAGACCACCCAACTCCAATCCACCCTACTCCAATCCAATCCATCCCACGCCAATCTAATCCAATCTACCCCACTCCAGTCCAATCCGCCCCATCCCAGCCCTATCGCTCCACTCAAAATCACTCACCCCAGTCCTATCTAATCCACCCCACTCGAATACACCCCAGTCCAATCCACCTCACCCCATCTTAATCTACCACTCCAATCCACCCCACACCAGTCCACCCCACTCCACTCAGTCAAACCCACTCTGTCCCTAATCCAATCCACCAAACTCTACTCCAAGTCAATCCTCCAAATAACTCAATCCACTCCAACCCACTCCACCCCACTCCATTCTATGACACTCTCTGCCACTGAACCACTGAACTCTACTCAACTCTTGTCATCTGCTTGAAGTTGCAGGGGATTCTGGGTAATAAATGATGATGTAAATCCTGGAAGCCACATTTCCATGCATTTTCCTGTGCCTCTAACATTCGGATATGTTTGAGGTGGGAAGGCTTCTCTAAGAGCTAACTGACCCATTGAAACCCGACACATTTTGGATAATGCCTCACTTAGAATGCCTATTAGAACACAGATGTCACATGACTGTGAATGGCTGTGCTGTTGGGGGTTGTGTATGCCTGACAGACAGTGAAACGAAGGGGACTGGGAGTAGGCAGGTTGAGCCATCTTGTTTGGATGCCTGAGGGTGGAGTTGTTCCCTGCCCTCACTTACACTTCAGATGGCTTGCCTCCAGCACACACAGGAACCGGACACCCGCCTTTTGTCACCCCAGACTTTTGAGAGCCTTGGCAAGGGAATGGAAGAACTTTCCAGAGCCAGATCCAGGGGTAGTCCAGAGTGTCCCCAGATTTAAAGGCTGTCACCAGGTATAAAGACTGGACCCTCAGAACACCTCGTCAGTACACTCCTTTACCTGTGGAAGAATTCAGAAGGACTGCTTGGGCCTCCAGAGGACTAACCTGCTGCTACCAGAGGACTCCCTGATGCTTGAAGTCCTGCCCTGCCATTTAAAGGAGAACTGGACCCTTTCCTTGAACCCTGGACCACCAGAGGTGACTCCAAGGGCTAGTTAACTGGCCTCATATGTGAGCTACAGGGAAATAACAAGCTCCATAGACCTTGAACCCTGCACTTTGCATCTGCTGGAATTAATCCTAACCACCCAAGTTGTGCCCTCCCTGGCACTGGACCAAGTGGTGTTAGTCTAACCCTAAAAATTGGGACTTAAAATATTTTTCATGGAAATGATATGTAATGTTGGTGTACCGCACTGCGCTGTGGAGCTGTGCATGCGGTATGCTGACATTACAGTTCGGTTCTCCTTTGGACGTATCATGGTCCAAGGACTGGAGGTTGGTTGGAATTAATGCTAGTTTATGTAATGAACTAAGATTCCAGGACCTCTCTTTTACCTTTGTCATCACATTTAATATGCCATTTGCAAATATAATTGGATAAGGCTGTTTTTGTTTGGGGTCAATTTTCTCAGACCTTTAAGGAATGAGCATTTTAAATCCACTTGGAATGTATTCAGTGCTGGAAACTCTCTGAAATAGGCTTCAGAAAGTCTCATGGTCGGGACACAACACGTGTCAGCTGAAAATATCTAGTAAATATCATCCTTGAAATAATTATTCTCATCGGTCTGAACTGTACTAAGCTGAAAATATCCACAAGATATCATCCTTATACTGTATCAAAGAAGAAGTAAAGTTTACCTTACATACTATATGAGGATTGGACGATTTCTCTGACTCTTATATAAGACTGTCATGATTATAATTAGGGGCATTGAGTTAGAATTGAATATTGAACTTGTATTTTGAGTGCTCTGCTATACAACTCATTTTTAAGTGACTTATGGTAGGATCAATGGTTTTCATGGGTCTGGCTAATACACACTGGGGCAACAGGTGTGATAGTAGAAAAATCTCAAACCAATCTAGAAAAAGTAAATTTTAATATATTATTTGACACCAAAATGACAAAAATCCAGTCAGTAGAACCGGAGGTATAGGTTTTTACATTTTTAAGTGAAATATACCACCTAAAAGGTCAAAGCACCAACCATACACATCCAGTCTTGGAAGACTGGGACAGAGTCAAATGTTAAGGCCGACCTTGATGGAGGGCAGCTCAGATACAAGGAGTGGATTGGGCCCAGTCAGCAATTACCTTTGGACTTTAAAAAAAGTTTTGAAGAAAAAATGTTAAAGAAGGTAGACCTTCAGCCGGGTAAGGCTGCAGAAGTGTCTGAGGAGGGAGCGTTGTTATCGGAAGCTGGGGTGAAGATTTTTACCTTCAGACTTAGTGGCCAAAATGGAAGTTGAACTATTCAGCCATATGAAGCAGAGGCCTGGCACAAAAGACAGTTCCAAGAAGTCAGATGCTCTTTCAGTGAAGGACCGTTGAAATAGCTTTGCTACTACAGAGAAGAACATAGCAGGACAAGCCACAAAGCCGATGATGCACCTCAGGTGGACAGGCGAGCAGGTCGGTCACAGTCTCAGAGCACTTTTTGGCCAAATGTTGTCCTCGGTTTTGGAAATTGGCCATTAGAGCAACTTTTAGCACCACAACCAAGGTTCCAGGAGTGAGTGGAGATCTCTTGGGGGGCCCAGGATTCACTCAAGCTGGGTCCAGGTGTTGAGTCAAGATAGTGGAAGCCTGTTATGTCCCGGGGCTCTGAACAGAAGGCCAGCAAACTCTGTCCTTGGAGACACTTCTGGTAGCCCAGGGTGCAGATGTATATGCAGGGCTGGCCTCTGAGGGTTCAAGGCAAGCTACAGGCAGCAAAGCAGTCCTTCCAGGTACAGCAGCTGCCTGGCAGTGTGCACAGCAGGTCACATCAACAGGCAGCCCTTTGAGAGTCCTTCCTCAGGTCTGGCAGTAAACTGAAGAGTGAGTCTGGAGGCCTTAAAAGGGTGCCCTTCTCCTGAGAGGTGGGAGAAGCTTCTCGAAAGGTTCTTTGAAGTGCATGGAATTTCCAGGCTGCCCTGCCCTGGCTCTAAACTGGATGAAATGACAATACAGGGCCATTAGGCCTTTTGTGTGGAGGCAGGACACAGCCTATTCAGGTGTAAGTTGGGCTTTAATCAACTTTGCAGCCCCCCTCCTGCCAGTTAATGGACCATTGAGGGACACCTAATCCATCTATTGAAAGAATGTCTGGGAGGAATTTACAAAGTCTATCTGTCAGCTACACCCAGTCATGTGATCCAAGACAGGCTGAAGGCACAAAGGGCTAAGGGCAGGAAAATGCCAACTTTCTAAGAGTGCCATTTTCACAATTGTAATGAAAAATACTACTCACCAATAAAGAGGGTTTATCATTACAATTCCATTGGTATTGGTACCAAACATGAGATATCTATCTCCACTCAAGTAGGACTTACAGCTTAGTAAATGTAATAAGGAGTCCCCAAAGTTATCCCCTGGGAAAGGTAAGCATAGCAGTAGTGAAAAATAAAATGTGTGTGTTTTTCACTATTAGGACATGTAAAACGCATAAGTACATGCCCTATCTTTTAATTATGCAGCACCTTGCCCTATGAGCTATTTAGGGCCTATCTTAGGAGTGACTTATATGTAATAAAAGAGAAGTTTAAGGCTTGGTAAGGGAGTTTAAATGGCAAGTCGATATCAGTGCTGCCAGCCTACTGGTAACATTTACAGGCCCTGTGTATATGGTATACCACTTTATGAGGAACACCAGAAACTGCATGTTCAATTAGATATATGCCAATCAGACAATGTTTAGGGGAGTGAGCACTAGAACATTTTACACTGCATAAAGTGCACAGAACTCTAAGGCCAGCAAAAGCTAAAATCCACAAAGGCTGGAGGTAAGTAGGCATAAAGTTTGGTGGAAAGCCACTCTACGGCTGACAGGTCTAGCAATCCCTTACAACCAATAACCCAATTTCTTACAGCTGCATTTCTTCTCCATCCCAATAGGAGCATCACTGAACTGAACACATGAAATATCATCATAGGAAAGAGGACTGTAACCTAGCCCCAGATGTGATTATGGACTTCACTGGTCTAATTCATGTACAAACACATGCAAGATATCCTCGATGATCCATGTCTTTTAAACGTATGGTGCCTTCTCGACCCCCAGGAAAAAGAGTACTCCTTTTTCTTAGCTGTGCATGACACTCATCCATGGCTCAACTACTTCTTAACATACTACAGGAATTATATCACCTTTCTCCAATGCTCTCAAAGCCAGGGGAGATCTATTGCTATGTAGCAGATATCACCCAATCTTGCTCCTAAATACTGATATTAAAAACCTAGCAAGTATTCTAGCCGCATCTCTTTAGAAAGTCGTACCAAGTTTGATGCACCCCACACAAGAGGGATTCATGGTTGTGTGAACATTTTGCTCCTTAGCACACCTGAAAGCATTTGACTGCATAGAATGGGGATATATGTTTATTACACTACAGAAAATTGGACCAGGTAATACCTTCCTCACTTAAGTCCAGTGGTTATATACCAATACTACCACACAGGTCAACTCTGAGGGCTTCCTTTCCTAGCCTCTTCCTGTGAACAGAGGGACCTGACAAGGATGTCCTCTATCCCCCTTACTATTCTTACAAGCAATCCCTAGCCGCCACCATCAGAAAAACACCACAGAGTGGGTATACCCACCCCAATCAGACCGTCAAAAATCCTCCTTTACACAGACAACATCTTACTGACATTTACTGAACTAGACAGCTCACTGCTAACACTGAGGTCCCTTATAACAAATGTTTCATCTGGGATTAAAGGAAAGCAATCCCATGTTGTATGTTACCAATTATCCTGCAGTGCTAGGGTATCCATTCAGATGGAAGCAGAACCAGCCTAACTACTTACGGATCCTTATTAACAGGAGGAAAGAAAGAATGATCCCGGACAACCTAGACCCCTTTATTGCGAAGACTGAGCTTGACTATCTAAAATGGAGCCATCTCAATATCTCTTTAGCTGAATAGACAAGTAGTCAAAATGGCAGGGGCCCCTTGCTTTACTTATGTGCTGAGTATGTTACCACTTGTGGTCTGAGCTGCAGTTTTGAACTCCATTGACAAGCACATTAACACTTTATATGGGAACATGAGACTTAGACCAAACATTTCCAAGCTAATTACTCACAGACACTGTGGAGGAAATAGGTTTTCCTCTATTGAACACTCCTATATTACACTACACCTCTCCTAAATATCATATATATGGCCTGGGATAACCAACTTTCCCTTCTGGGTTGTGGCCGGCAGCGGCCAGAGTCTTAATCTACTATATTAATATGAAATGTCGCTAGCTGCAACATCCAATCCTGTATCTCATAGAATATGGAACTATTTGCATAAATAACTGAATATCGGGCTGCATAACCAGGTATCTTTATGGAACAATACAGCTATCAATTTAGAAGGTTAACATATATACTGGAAAAAGGCAGAGAACATTACAGATCGTCAACCACTATTTGTGGGCAATTTGAAAATGTTTGATACCTTACAAGAAGAATTCTGATTACCTGCATACCAGAATTGGAAATATATATCACTGTAACACTGTTTTTTAGCACATTTGGGGCAAGACCATGGAATATCCCAGGCTATCCAGGCCTGCACTATCTGAATCACTGGGAAATCACACAGAGGAGCAATGCCAGGCTTTTATAACCTGATCGTTTGGCACCGGTCTTCCAACCTCGTTTTATCCCATATCTGCACCAAATGGCCTGGAAGCGTACACACAAACTATACAGAACAGGAAAGTAATAATGGAAGTAGACTGAGGAGCTTGAGAAACCAGAATGAAGTTCTGTATATTTAACACAATCCAGTACTGGTACTGGACCCAGCTGAAATTAGCAACTGCTAGCCTCTGCCTGTTGGAGATGTTCTGCACCTGCCTGTGATGCCGCCCATATCGTCTATGAATGCTTCAAGATTTCGTTTCTGGTCCCATGTGGGAAGAACTTTCCTCATTATTATATACCACTCCCTCCCTCTGACAAAACTGCTACATGATGCAGGCGACTTACCTGATATCACAGTCACAGCTGTAGGCTATACGTGATGGCCGAGGCTGCAGCCAAACTTTGCGTTTTGTAACAGAGGCGCTCCCCACAGCTACCCACTCATGATCAATGGTGGGTCGAAATGTATAAAGTGACCTCTTATGAACAACTTACGTATAAACTGCAAGACAAAGTGAAACTGTTCCAGAACCAATGATCCACCTTTCTAGAGCCATCAGTGGTAGATAGTGGTTGAGAAGAGGTGCATTCAACATGCCAATCCAACACTTTCCTCTACCCAGCCACACCACTCCCCCGTTCCCCTTGTAATGCCTTTTTCTCCCAAGTATCCTTTCACCATATCCCTGTCTTGGACTTCAATATTAAATGTTATTCCCAGGCTTCAAGATCTGTATCACGTCTCATACAAGTATAATGGAGGACAAGAGCTCATGACCACCATCCATACTATTTTTACTCAATTTTATCTACTTATTACTGTGAATACCCCAACATATATAGTTTTGCCCCTGTTGTGCGTACATTCAGAAAATGTAACTCTCAAGCAGTAGTCATATTTGACTGTATGCACTAAACATTGACTCGTCCTTCAATAAAGTAATGAAGGATTTTTCAATTGTTTCATCTCCTCTCATTATATAAAGTGCCCATATGTGTTGACACTTAATAACTCAGAGAATATCTGGAATATGTAACAAAAGTATCGCCGGTTAAAATTATGCAGCTATGTAAATGTATTAGCCAATGAAGGCACGTTTCCATATGTTTTTACTTGTATGATTCCAGGGTTTTTAAGGTTGTATTGATCATTGCACATATATGTATAATAATTTGGCTATGTACATTTGCATTCAATATCAACCCTGTTTTTTTGTATGCGGTGCCTTCTACACTATTATTTCCAACAGTAAAAAACAGTCAAAGAAACAGGAGCATTGGAAAAGAGAGGAGAATAAAAATGTGGTGAATTGTGGTAGGCTACATAACAGGTGAAATGGGAACTATATAATTCAAACAGTTATTGAATAATTTATGTACAGGCGAAGAAAGAAGGTGAAGTTGAAGTAAAACACATAAAACAGTGACATGGAAAAATAACCAGAAAAAAGGTAAATATTCAAGGTGGATAGAGAAAAATGGAGTCCAAGTAAAACTGGACTTGGGAATTGTTTGTAGGAATGGCTTTACTTCTCATAAGTACAGAGATAGTACAAACTGATTGGTATAAATAAGGTGATGAAAAATTGTGTTTTTTTGTTATTCGACTAGATTAAATGCTTATCAAAATTGTGACATGTGTCCAAGATAATAAAGAAAGTGGTTTAATTGTGTTGATAACACATATCCTGGAGAATGCTAACACATGATCTATTAGATGATACCATAAATTATAGGTCAATAATATGTACTTTAAAGATGCAGGTATTTTGAAAGAATGTGTACTAGAAAGATGAACTATAACCCTTTAAAGAAAAAACATGAATGAAATCAGGAAGGAGTAGTGGTCTATTTAGACATGATCAAGGTTTTGTTGCATGTATGAATGAGATGTCTTAGAACACTAGAGCTAGTTAGTGGTACAATTTTGTACAGTTTTGAATGAGTTTGTTTTAAGGTAGGTTATTGAGTTAATATGATAATGCATCATGAGAATCAACTCTGCATTAGTGTGTCTTCTGAATTATGATATGAATTTTTGCTTGTTTACTGTTTACTGAATACCGAGTCCAGTTAAACTATTCAGTTGCAAAGTAATGACGTATTTGAAGAATTAGGAGAGTCTTCATTAGTTGGTAGAAATTCCATAAACTAAGACCTGCTGTAAGGCAATTGTGATGAATGGCAAATAAAAAAAAGTTTAAAAGTTAAAAGTGAAAACTAAACCATCAAGATTTGTACAAGTGAGATCTATTACAAAGTTAGCCCCGGGTTGACAGTGAATAACATTATCTTGCACAACTACATTCACTACTGGAAAATTAGCTTCACAGGGAATCCCTTCAAAGGCACAAATCAAATTAACTTGCTGCCACCTGCCCAAACTATCATTCTAAAAGTAACATCTCTTCTGGACATCTCACTAAGTTATTCCTCACTCACAGCCAACATCCTTGCCCCCTCCCTTCTTCAGCCCATTTTAGTCCTTTTGATCTGCTCACTGCTATAGTTTGCCATAATATGATCACGGGGTACTCCATCATTTCATTACCTATTTTTATCTATCCCAACATATATTTTCATTAGGCTGTTCCCGGGTGTCAAGTTAAAAACCAGACTCATACTAAGTATTATTTCAAACTGTCTGCCTGAGAGAGACAGGTAACACTATCATTTGAGTAACACCATCACTCATTGTTTGTACTAAACTGTGATCTTTGCTGTTGACTAAAATGCAGATGTGCCTTTTCATCAATTTTGGGTCTAGAGTACCTTGAAAAGACCTTGGACGAGAGAGCGCCAAAAACAAGGTTACTCCGAACAGTGATGTCATGATCTTAACATTTAAAAGAAGCTGAACATTTTGGATGCTGTTAGATGGATTGCTTGATCAATCATAGTTCCCTCTATCCTCTATAATAGGTTCCAGCTCATATGTTAAGTCCCTAAACAACCCACATATTAAAATTTGGAAACTTAATATCTTCATCCTCATCCTCATTCGTGAAATGTCATAGTCATATTGATGGAGGTGCATTCCTTTAGAGCTCCTCACAAGTCATACAGAGCAGGTCCAGTTCTCTTTGTTTCTTCCGCAGGTCCAGAAAATACTATGATGGGGTGCATTAGGAGTCTACATTTATGCCTGTTGCTAACAGGTGGGTGTGAGGGTGATCCCTCAGCACTCTCTAACCAATGGGATAAACTTCTGGTGGAAACCCTACCTACTTCTTCAGTAGGTTTTGTTTGTCTTACTGCAAACCGGCCCAATATGCCACGTGTCAGGGCATTTTAGCTTGAAGCTGGTCCCTGCACCCACAACAAACTCGGAGACAGAAGTCTGCTAGGCCAAAGGCAGGGTCCTAAAGCACCCAGAGAGGGTAGTCACCAGAATTGTCCTGGCATCCTGTTCTCTCTCTTTCAACAGTGCCAAAGTGTTACAAGTGGCTCAAACAGACCTGTCAGGCTGGATTTGACACCATGGATTTAAAATGTAGGCCTACAGACCCACCCTGAAGATTCTTCAGAGCTCAGAGGAGTCATCCCTGTCTATTCAGGCAAGCTTTCCATGAGCACTTGGGAGGAATTCCACAACTCATTCAAACCTCATTCATGTTGAGCACAGCTTGGGATTTGGCAGAAGCTAATGGCAATTAGACTCCTGAAAGCTCAGGCAGGTTAAGGGTAACTTTGTAAAAGATATTTTTTCTAAATATTTTTTAAAAATCTGACTTCGACCTTGAATTGGATTTTTAATATGTATTAACATTGTAGTTTAAGCTGGTCCCTTTCCTAAGTTAGCTTCAGGGTTTGCGCCGATTGTGCGTCAAACTGTTTGACACACATTCGGTGCAAACAGAGTATAAATATGCCCCTTAGTGTTTAAATCTGCACTCTTGTTTTCTACATTGCACAGCCATCGCAGTGAAAATAGCCTTTTGGGCCTTGCCACTCTAGGGACTTGCTAATAATAATTTTATGATTGTGAGATATTTACCTGTCAAAAAGGGTTTTTTGGCAAGTCACACTGCTGGTTTTACACTGCAGCAGTTAAAGCCATGTTTTCCTTTGTTACAATAGTGAGTGGCAAAAAAGGTGCTGCAGTCCACAAGCAATATTTAACTTTCTATGCCATAAGTGTATTTCTGTACTGTATACTATGGCCTTATGGGAAAATTAAGTGTGCCAAACATAATTAAGCAAATTTTAGCAGGTTTATAGGTGGAGCACAGGCACTTTTCCGCTGGTCTGCATGAGTAAAGTGCATAGAGGTATGAATCCAACAAAGCAGACAGGGAAAACATCTGGTACCATCCTGCAGACAATGGTCATTTTTCTATATGCACGCATTAAGTTTGTTTGTACTATTAACAGCACTATAAATGCCCACAAACCAGGCTATCTGCAGATAAAATCTCCTTTGCTGGCCTCATCTTTTGTACAAACATAAAATTAACCAATTCATTTTTGAAAATCTCTAATTCAAGAAAGAAAAAACAAGTAAACAGGTTACCTTCTTTGCTGCTGCACTGTAGGATACCCTCCTATTTCAGGAAAGTTTGAGGTCCTACCTCCCAATCTTCAAAAGGGAAATCCAGCCCATACTATTGTTGCATCTCGGTCCAATCCCATATAATCCCACTTACTTTACTTATCGAAATTAAAGGATGCATGTAAGTGCTTTGCAGATTTGGAAATTCTTTAATGCAGTGTAAGCTCTCTACATGTTTTGTACGGTGGAGTCCAGTAATCCCTGCATCCCTAGACAAACTGCTCTCTGGCTGTTTTATTTCTAAGTATGTTTGGTAACTGCGTGCAGCAGTATGTGCCTTTTTTATCTAAACCTTTTTACTGCCTCTCCAGACCAGTTCTGTGCTATATAAATACCTAGAATTAAACAGAGAGATTAATTTTATGTACTAATTGAATACACCATTGTTATGGATGCCTATTTTATATGAAGTATCATACTAAAGGGGATGTTTTTTTCTTTAAACCTTTAACATTAATAAGAGCATACTTATCTTTAGACAGTTCTGTAGAGTACAACATTGAGGGATATTCTTTTGGAAGCGCTTGGAGGCACAGTTATGTTATTTGCATAAACTATAGAGTTCTGAGCTGGGGCCCAAAGATAGGAAGAAAAACATAGTTTTACATATGCAGTATTGTTTAGGAAAATGTCAGAAAATTCCCACTGCAAGTACCAGTTAGCCTTATTGCATAAATGTAGGCTATCCCATTTTATGTTTAAAACTATAATAATTGATAAAACTCCATTGTTAGAAATGGGTTCTCTAGTTGGCAGAGGTATACACCCTTGTCTAAATAGGGTCCACATTCCTAGTCAGGTTAAGTCACACACAATCCAAATGATCCTGTGTCCACCCTCTGGTAGTTTGGCACTGAGCAATTAGGCTCAACTTAGAAGCCAATGTGTAAAGTATTTGTGCAATAAATCATGCAATAACACAGTGAAAACATCACAAAAATGCACTACACAGGTTTAGAAAAATATAAGATATTTATCTGAATAAATTAAGGTAAGAACGATCAAGATTTGCTAAGAATAATTTGAATATAACTTTCGTAATGATAAGGAGAGTCTTAAGTCTCTAAAAAGCAACTGGTGTCTCTTGCAAGAACAAAGTACCTGGTATGCATTAAAATTACACGCATCGGGACCACAGAGGATGAGATGCAATGACAATGAAGGGTGTGCGTTGGATTTCCAGGCGCACACAGGTAATACTTTGATTATTTTCCACGTGGCAAGGACTTTGCATTGAATTCCGGCATGCAGGCTTAAATCTTCTTTGCGATGTGGGGGTCTTTTGACAGCCAGGGACGATGCGTGGAAGTCCTGGCGGCGCAGGACAAAGGCACAGGTGCTTCGTCGATCCGGTGGGCAATGCGTCAGAGTTTCTGTTGCACGGCAGTTAATTCCTCCTGCAGGAAGTCGGGTGTCGTCATTCCTGCTTGGTGATGCGTCGATCCAGTGGACTTGTCGCGTAGGCTCTCATTATTCTAATGAGACTACTGGATTTTGAGCAGCAAGATCGTCCACAGTGTGAGAGAGTCTAACCCACTGTGGGTGACACCTGTCGCTCCTAATCCAGGTTTTGCTCCGGCTAACTAGCAGTGCCTCGTCTCTCTTAAAAGGTAGAGATTATTGGGCAGCCGAGCGCATGACATATCATACTTCTTAGGGATGTCATGGTCACTCAGGTCGCATCCGGTTCTCTCATTCACAATTCAGTCTCATATATAAATGACAATAAAAAGCAGTATGAGTTTTAAAGACTGGTTTAACAAAACAACTGCATTTTAGATAGCAAAGCGTGAGCTGCAATAACTAGGACGACGCAACATGACAATATGAAAATGGTGACGATGAGAGTCAAGCATAAGAATAATACTATCATATTGCCACTAGAATCGATGGACTATTTCCTATCTGAGTCATAATCTGAGCACAGCATGTTAAGCTCAAATTCTGCCTTTCAGGTTCCCCCTGGAAGACATCAACCCATATACCTGAGCAAAAGCCTGTAGTCTGAGTTAGCATCTGCAGCAAAGCATTCAGCAATCAGCATACAGTTGTGGTTCCCTGGCTGGAATCTCCCTCCTAACGTGTAATGGGACTAGGAAGTGTTTTTATATTAACACAACTGATGTCCTAAGAAAATGTCCCTATGTAAGGATGTATATTTTCTACGAATGTTGGAGACTAAACTTCTACCACGTTCACCGGCAATGTTCCAAACTGTAGCCTTGACTGAAGCACAAAGTGATCAAGAATGTCTTGTTTGAGAACACAGTGCTGGGCTAAGCAAATCAGTTAGACAGATGAAAATAAAACAGGACCTTAAAACTGGTTATTGTAAAATTAACAATGCGAAGCCTGATAAAATATATCTAGGTCAAAGTGCACAGCGGCCTAGTGTGTTAAACTAACGTGCATGGAGCTATAACTAAAATGGCTACACAACACCCTCCCCTTGTTGGTTAAAGTGGTTGAAAGCCAAAACTAAAATACCATTGCTAAAAAAAAAAAGCTCAACCTAAGATATACATAAAAACCAGAACAATTTTGACAAGTTAAAAGGACACACAAGCATACTACTTGGCAATTTAAAACATGAGCATGTGGCTTATAACTGAATTTAACGGACATATCAATTTAGAAAAGTTCCAAATTAAGTATGAGCCATGGAGAACAGGAGATCTTCCACTTTGGCAGGTGACAGAATCGGAAAGTCCACCTCACAAATGTTTAAGGAGCAAGTGTGCTCCATAGCCCCAGTGCCAACCAAGGCGGCATCCCATGGAATGCCCATTGAAGAGTTGTTGGCAACTTTCTCCAGGAAGGGTAACTCATAATTAGCTTCACGTAGCAAACGCAGACTCAGTGCGCATGTCTGGTAATGAACCCTCAGCGAGAACATCAACAGATCAGCATCTATTGCTGGGGTGCGCTGCTGTGAAAGACAAACTTCCAGTGCATGTTCGAAAGAGCACCAGAGGCACCGAAACACAGGCTGCACACAATACAGAACCAGTCTGAATGACAAAGACCAGTCACACTCCAAATGCTCCAGGAGTGTTGCTCCAAAATGCTGCATCATACCTTCATGACACAGCTGCCCTGATGGGAGCGCCGTCATTTGTCCTCGTTGCGGCGGGACAGCCATTGAGCATAAACAACAGCAACAGCAGGATGCCAGCTAATAAAGCCAAAGTTATCGGAAATCCCACAAAAATACTACCGAAGGGCCACATGCTTTTGAAACAATAAAGCCTTGAGTCTACTTAACTTGTCAGAATTCACGTTTGAAGTAGCAATGTAAGGCCAGATATCAGCTACCTCCTTAAATTTAGTGGGGGGGAAACAGTACGTTCCCGCAGCATGTAACGACCTTAGAGACCGAAACAACGTAAACTATTCCGGCCCGCATGCCACAACAGTCTTCACTATTGAGAAGGTAATAGCTGCCATTTGAAAGCACCTGGAACGTAGGTCTAATCAAGGGGACTGGAACTCCCTTAAGATATTAACATAACGAGCCAAGTTTGCAGCGGAGGCGTTACATGCCCCATGCAAGGACAGCTGTTTAAAATCATCGAATGGCTGACTGAAGTCTCGCATTCACTACCGCTAAGAAAGACCTCTTTCATGCCATTGAAGCATTTGTACGAGAAGGGACACCACACCACATGGATGTAACTATCTCCCGACTTTTCATACCTACCAACCGGAATGTGTTTTAAACAGGAGGTGAATTGTAGTGTGTAAATAGGCAGATTTATAACCCCATGTATTAACCACTCAGCCGATGGTATTTCGGGCACGGTAAAAGGCAACTTTTCGAATTTCTCAATGTTAAGCATGACATAAGTCACTTCTTTCTTAGCCATTAGTTGTTGTTGTTGCGTTAGATTAAAGGAAGAAAACATCTCCCTTGCACTGGCATGCTGCCATTGAACGCGACCCACCTTCAATGTTTGAAGCGTCCAACCCAACTGCATAATGGACCTGATCTGACTCTGTCCATGATGTAGGGAAGACATATCAGATTGTAAAATGTCTATAGCAGAAGAGACAATGTTGTTAATTGTATATATCCGGTCGGACAAGGTGTTAATCGCATTATCCACAACAGCTAATGCCTTTTTTAAATTTTCCTGGTCTATTTGCCTTAACCGGGCAGCAGCATCTTGTTGGGAAAGTTTCCAAATCTCATTATATACTGCATATAAAAAACACTTCTTACGTGGTGTTCTAGGGCCTGACTAGAAATCTTGTAAGTCAGTGGAGTTAGACAGGAGTTTGAGGTGTTCTCTAATCGCGTTCAGTGAGGATGATTTTAGCCATTGTTGGCATAATTTTCCTACACTATATGTTGTAATGATATCTGCATGCTCTGGAGATATATAGCGAGGGTCTGGCCTACTCGTCCCAAAAACTCGAGTTAATAATGCGTTGATGACACCCATTGGTATCTATTGGCCACAATAACCACCCGCCTGGATGTGTCAGTGAAGCATTAAACGTACCATTCTGGACCCACTCATCGAGCTCATCTTTAGTTGCATTCGTGTATTTTTGCCATTTGTAAAATTTTGCAGGGGCAGGTATACTGGGCAGGTTTAATTCCCTGATTGTTACTAAGCCTGAACAACTTGTTTGTTGCACTGTTTCATTTAAGAAAATCATTTGAACAGGAATAAGACATGATCCAAACAATGTTTCTTTTCCCTTAATTTGCCAATTGTTTGTTCCCCAGACACTTTTCAGACCAATTGATTTGGACCAATATTCATAGCCTTCTATTGATAGCCGGGAAACAAAGTATTCTGAATATATAAATTTCGTATTGGTCAATAACATGTGTATATCCTTAGTAGGTGGTACCTTAAAGTAATATGACTCAGCATCATTTTGGTTGTCTCCAGAAAAATAAGCAAACTTTTCAGAATATGTTTTAGAACTCCCTTGCGGTGGTATTGGACAATGTTCCCATTGCATGTAATTAAATACAGTTAAATATAGTTTTGGGACTGCTCGCTCTATGTATGAAGTGGTCCCCTTAATAATTATAGCAAAACATATCACCATACTTTTCTTTGAATTGGTAAACATCTTCATTTTCAAAGACAGTATAATATTGCAATTCTGTCATCATAGAATCAACTGTTTTCACATCCCAATCATCACATACAATGCCCAGTATCACTATATCATTCATTGATAATTTGAACACATATGGTATTTGAATAATTTCCGTGGGACCATATATATCAAACATTACTTTGTCCCAAACAATCCCATCAGGAATTGGCACTGCGGAAATGTTCACAAAGGATAAATCTCTTCAGACTTTATGTGATGAAAAATGTGGTTTCAAACCCCCCCCCACCAGTTCAACTGTTGATCTTTCAGGAAGAAAATGACCAAGTATTAATAAGAAAAAGGTAATAACAAAACGAATCCAAAGTAGAAAGGCTAGGAGAGTCAGAAAGAGCCATAGATAGTTCCATGGAAAAATAAAATACTTTTCTTTAAGCCAGTTTGTTAGCTTACGTGCACTTGACAAATCAACTATCGAAGAGGCGAATGAGTCTGAGAAATCATCATGAAGTCGGCAAAATAACCAGAGGCAGTTCGTGCAAATGGCGTAGCCATTGTCAGTGGTGGAGTTGGTGTTTCCTGTGGTGGCATACTATAGACAGCACCATCCGTGTGGCTTGAAGTCGAATTGACTTGGTCAAATGTTCCTAAGTTAGTTGATGTTAGTGGAACTAATGCAAGATCATCTTCCACCCTCCCCA
Source organism: Pleurodeles waltl (assembly GCF_031143425.1). Classification (NCBI taxonomy): domain Eukaryota; kingdom Metazoa; phylum Chordata; class Amphibia; order Caudata; family Salamandridae; genus Pleurodeles; species Pleurodeles waltl. Next base: position 353,896,309 of record NC_090437.1, on the reverse strand, counting down.
AGCTCGGAGAGGTGTCGGTGTTGGTGTAAACAACTTGTAGTGGAACTTCTTTGCCAGTAGTGAGAGGGATTCAGGATCTACTGGATGTTCCTCTTGGTCGGCTGTGCAGGATCGGCCACATGGTGTAATTTGACATTATCGATAGAAACAAAACGATTTTCTTTGGCACCTGGCAACGGTCGTAGAATAACAGTTCTGGTACCGTGTATCCCTAATACAGGGACTGGTGCTCGATAAGAAGGGCCAAATTCCTTTTTTACTTTGACTTTTTCACGTACAAGATCCCCAACTCTGGGAATCCAGCTGGTAGATGTTACTGGCACATCCTTAATTCCTGTGGAGGTGGCACTTTTGGAAGAATTATCATCACAGAACTGTTGCAATTCCTGAAAGACAGTGACACGATCATTTATGTCAAAAGGTGTTTCTGCTGCCTTCACGCAAGGACCATCAAGATCCGGAACATACATTTGAGTTCCGAACAGGCACTCATATGAAGTATGACCCCCCAGGGACCTTCTAAGCAGGTTATTTAGTGCTCTCTGGACTCCATACAGGTGATTAAGCCAACTACGACCCGTACCTAAGACTCTGGCTGTTAAGGATTACTTCAAATCGCGGTTTAATCGCTCCACGACAATATTTACCTTGGGATGAAATGAGACGAGTACTGGAGTTGGACCCCCCATGAAGCCATGGTGTCCCTGAATGCCCTTGAGGCAAAAGTAGGGCCCTGGTCCGAATGTACCGATAAGGACTCGCAAATCTTTAATAAAAGTCTGAGCGTCAGCCGAGCATTGTGGCCACACCCATACAAATCTGGAGCATGAATCAACAGCAACTAATATATATATTTGAATGCACTTTCAGGTGATAGGGGACCACAGTGGTCCATGTACACACATTGTAACGGTTTGTTTGAAATTAAGAGGGGTGTCTGCGGCGGGTGTTTGGCAGTGGAAACTTTTATTTGTTTACAGATGTCACAACAAAGGACATACTGCTTAGTCTCTTTGTAGAGACCTGGCCACCAATAACGGGCCTGTAAGATCGAAATTATAGCCGCCACACCAGCATGTGTAGATGCCACCCCCTCATGTGCTGCTTTAATCAATTGTTGTCTTATATCTTTGTTAGGGATGTCTCGTACACCTACGCCTGGTATCCTAACTTCAACGTTCAGCATACTTCCCATATGATAATGATATTTGTTAGGAAATCCTTTAGGATGGGACGTACCATCAGCCGTAGCTTTCACAGCAGCCCAAATGTCTGAGTCTGGTTTGGAACTTGAGCGAGTCACTGCAGCTACAGTGGCTACTGCCACTGCTGACTTTGTAGCTTTATCAGCTAGTGTGTTTCCAGCAACATGTATTCCAACGCGCTGGTGTCCAAGTGTATGTACAACATGGACATTCGGTAGCGTCTCTTTCAGGTCAGATACTTTCCCCCACAGTAATCTGTGTTTAATGGTGTTGCCTTTGGAATCTCTGAACCCATTCTGGCGCCAATAATGGAGGTATTCATTAAAGGACTGGACACAGTAATATGAATCACAAACAATCAGCGTGGGCTGTGCCGGATCCGTGTGTTCCAGTGCCATCAGCAGAGCTTTTAGCTCAGCCAATTGTGCTGTACAATCCCCTAGAGTCTGTGTAAAGGTATGTAGAGGACAAAATCTGTCCCCTTCCATATAGCCACTTACCGCTGCGCAACCAGCAGAATATTGATGTTCCAATTGCAGGTTGTGCAGAGCCATCAGTGTACATGACTCTATGATACTGATCTATAGGCAAAGCCTTTGCTGGAACTGGATATTCTACTTCATATTGTAGAAATTCCTGATTTTGTAGCTTTGGGTCGAAAATGTAGTCTACATCAGTGGCTGTCAGAGACTTAGCCCATTGTATCCAACGTGGATGTAGTGCTTTTGCGTTTGGAACAGTAGCTTTTGTAACAGCCTCTAGGGCTGCGATTGGAGAAACGCCAATAATGCATTTTCCTTGGCACAAGAGGTCTTTCTTTAATGACAGCCATCTGTACAACAGTGAGAATTTTCTCTGTGGGAGCAAAGTGTTGTTCAGCTGCTGAATACAAATGTGATTTGTGTGCAATCTAGACTGTCTCACCTTCATTAAATGTCACATAGGTGAAACCAATGGTCCCAGCTATTACTCTATATGTGTATGTTCAATTGTCCAGAATTTACTTGAAAATTCGGGACGTATTAGGTCATATAAAGGTTTTATGCGTGTAGCATAATCTGGAATGTAGGTTCTGCCAAAATTTAAGAAACCCAAAAATTATTGGAGTTTTTTAATTGTATTCGGTGGTTGTTACTGTGCGCACTTTTCTAAGAATTGTGGCGCTAGGTTCTTCCCTTCACTTGACAGCTCATATCCTAGAAACAGGACGTTGAGAAAGGCTATTTTTGTTTTTTTGAAGTTACATTTGTAGCCAAATTCGGCAAAACCTACAACAATGCGGGCTACCCGTCTTAAATGTTGTAGTAGTTCATCATCCATGAGATATATATCATCCAGATAGGACAATGCTTCAGGGTCGATCTTGTGCAAAATAGCAGTGACACAAGGTAAACAACAGAATTTTTTCTGAGAGCCGAGTGCGCTAAAACTAGTTAAGTCTCTACTTTCAGGCGCTATATTCTGGCAGAAAAACCCATTGGAAATGTCTAGTGTTGTTTAGTATTTTTTACGCACTATGTTGCTCATTAGTGCAGTGCTATGTGAGTTTTGTATAGCATAGGTACGCGTGCGACTATTTAGATGTCTGTAATCTAAGACTATTCTGTATGAATGGTCTGGTTTAGCTACTGGGAATAAAGGGTTATTCATTGGCGAGACACAGGGTTCAATCATACCCTGGTACTCTAATTGCATGAGTATTTCTCTCATTGGTGCTTTTACTTCATGTTTTATAGGATACTGCGGTTGTGGCTGGGGTTCACTTTCAATTGGAATTACATGGTAGGGTGATTCCTTATCCCATCCTACGTGATTTCTGCATAATGCAGGTGCTTGTGCTAGAGCCCATTCAATGGAATAGGATTCAGCTAGTTCCTCTGGAACAAGGGGCGAGAAGGAAGGCTTAATGACATCTTCTCCATATGGGCAGGTATGGACAAAGTCAGGCGGCCAATCTTGTTCGGCCAACAAGACATCATACACTTTCACTATGCGATCCCAAAAGATTGCGTCTATTGTGCGTTCAATGTCTCCTTCTAACTGTAGCGTTACTTTGTACACCCTGTCAGGCTTGGAGACACGCAGGTCTGCTGTTTCTTCTTGTATAAAGTCATCAGTTGCTTTCACCTCCAGATGCTCTAGAAGATTCTGGCAAACTATTGTGACCTCTGCCGCGCTGTCTAGCAAGGCTAGAGCCCAATTGTTGTTCTTCAAGAGGACCCTCTTCCTGTGTGGATGGTCGGACTGCGACTGCTGCCACCTTTTTCTTTTTAAATTGTTGTTTTTGTTGAGCGGGTTTCTCTTTCTTTTTAACCGAAACCTCCGAAGAGCGTTGTGATTCCTGTCTCGGTTTCACGTACTCTGTTCTTCACTCTGATTGACCACCTCTCTCATTTCTCTTTTCCGATGAGTCCTGAAAGGAACGAGATTGGCGTGTATCAATATATTGTTATCTATCAGGCATTTTGATATTATCTCTATTTCTGAGATTATACTTATTCTGTGGGGTCTCTGTACGCCGAGATTCTCCCCTTTTTTTCTTAGGCGTTTGTTGCTTTTTATCCCAGAGTTTCTTATTACCCTCAGGTGTTTGTTTGGGGGTATCTTTATTTGATTTATCCTGAAATTTAGGCTTTTGTGGTCTGGCCCCTAGGCTATCTCGACCGATACTTGAATAGGTCTCTGCTATTATTTTAGGCAGCTCTCGTTCTTGATCTTGTTGTGGAATGTTACAAAACCGCATGCGCACTGCAAGTGCGACTGTTCCCCTTTAAGGTTACTCAAAATTATTGAGGACACTGTGGCAAAATTGCCCATCAATTGCATCCCCAAATCTAGGGCCAGGACAGCCCCATATTCATCTTGAATTTGTTTCAGCACTTCCGGTAAATTGGCAAGTGTTGGTGTACCTTCTGCTGTTGTGTAGAGCGTGGCAAATACCGTGCCCCAGGTATTACTCTAGGGACCATCCTGAAAGGCAAGCACATCGTTAATATTCTATGTTTATCCTCAGGTCCCGTATGGGGAAATACTGCCTCCAGCGTATTAATTTTCTGTGCTAACCAAAACGGAGTTTCCTCTCGTTTGGCGGGTACTTTACCCATAATCAAATGTAGAGTTGCAGGATTTATACCTGGCGTTACTGCATGTGGGTGTGCTGGAGCAGCACGTGCTGGGTTTGTATTTAATGTTTGCATCACAAATTGTACTAATCGTCTATATATCACTGTTAATTCAATGTATAAGGGACGAACCTCAGCTACTGTTAAATTTCCAATCGCCGGATGTGGTGTATAGGTGGCCAAAAAAGGCCAGGTAGGACCGTCATTACTTAGTGGACATAACCTTACTGGTAATATTGTATGGGGTAGGGTGCCATCAAGCCAATTATTATGTTCTAGATAAGATAGAGGTATCTCTAAATATGCGGATGTTCTGTATTGTCCAGGCGCGTTCGCAGGTGTATATTGATTAAATTTATTTGTGTTCCCATCAACTGCTGGAAATGTGACCCAAGAGTAAAAAAGTTCTGTTCTATAAGCTGCATGGGCATCCACCACAAATGTGACTGGACCTCCCTGGGCCGTCAGGCCATTTGCTAGTAAGTTCGCTGTGAGAGGTTGTCTCATGTTAACAGCTATTTGTACATGTTGGTGATTCACCATGATAGTAACACTATGAGTTCTGAGAAGGCAAACCAGAAATGGGGTTTCCTTTTAAAGTTCAAGCTTGAACAAACACCAGTTGTAGTAGGATTACCTACACAGCTATGGTGGAAATCCTCAGTACCACGGACGTCTCCGCATACAGCATTGAGGTGTCATTACATATAATGAGACAGAGATACTCCGGAGGAACCGAAAATTAGAGCCTGACCAAACGTTGGCGGCGCCATGTCGCGTAGGCTCTCATTATTCTAATGAGACTACTGGATTTTGAGCAACAAGATCGTCCACAGTGGGGGAGACTGAGTCTGACCCACTGTGGGTGACACCTGTCGCTCCAAAACCGGGTTTTGCTCCGGCTAACTAGCAGTGCCTCGTCTCTCCCAAAAGGTAGAGATGATTGGGCAGCCGAGCGCATGACATATCATACTTCTCAGGTGTGTCATGGTCACTCAGGTCGCATTCGGTTCTCTCATTCACAATTCAGTCTCATATATAAATGACAATAAAAAGCAGTATGAGTTTTAAAGACTGGTTTAATAAAACGACTGCATTTTAGATAGCAAAGCGTGAGCTGCAATAACCAGGATGACACAACATGACAATATTAAAATGGTGACGATGAGAGTGAAGCATAAGAATAACGCTGTCATATTGCCACTAGAATCGATGGACTATTTCCTATCTGAGTCATAATCTGAGCACAGCATGTTAAACTCTAATTCTGCCTTTCAAGTTTCCCCGGGAGGACATCAACCCTCATATCTGAACAAAGGCCTGTAGTGCATAGAGTTGTGGTTCCCTGGCTGGAATCTCCTTCTTAATGTGTAATGGGACTAGGAAGTGTTTTTATAATAACACAACTGATGTTCTAAGAAAATGTCCCTACGTAAGGATGTGTATTTTCTGTGATGTAGGAGACTAAACTTCTACCACGTTCACCGGCAATGTACCAAACTGTAGCCTTGACTGAAGCACAAAGTGATCAAGAATGTCTTGTTTGAGAACACAGTGATGGGCTAAACAAAACAGTTATATAGATTAAAATAAAACAAGACCGTAAAACTGGTTATTGTAAAAATAAAAATGCAAAGCCGAATAAAATATATCTAGGTCAAAGTGCACAGCGGCCTAGTGTGTTCAACTAACGTGCATGGAGCTATAACTAAAATGGCTACACAACAGGCTGTGTGTTGAAGTTCCGGTCGCAATTCTGCTGCTGGGTCGATCTCCACTCAGGGAGCCAGGCTGCGTCATTTCGGTTCAGCGATGCGGCGATTCTTTCACCTCTAGGCAGGCTGTGCATCGATTCCAGCAGGCTGTATGTCGATTTTCACCGCACAAGGATTTCCTTTTCAGAGATGAAGTCTTTTAGGCCCTGAGACTTCAGGAAACAGGAGGCAAGCTCAATCCAAGCCCTTGGAGAGCACTTCTCAGCAGGGCCAGAGGCCAGCAAGGCAGCAGGGTAACAGCAAGGCAGCAGTTCTTTTCAGAAAAGCCGTCCAGGTGAGTCCTTTGGGCAACCAGGCAGCTCCCCTTGGTAGGTTGCAGGATCTGGTTCAGAGAGTCTGTCCCAGGAAGTGTCTAAGTTTATATACCTGAAAGTGCCTTTGAAGTGGGGGAGACTTCAAAGAGTAGTTTTGAAGTGCACAAGATCCCCTTTCATTACAACTCTGTCTGCCAGGGTCCCAGTAGGGGGTTTGGCAGTCCATTGTGTGAGGGCAGCCCACTGTCCTTTGACATGTAAGTGTAAGGCCCTCCATCCCTCCAGCCCGGGAAGACCTATTCAGTATGTAGATGTGTGCAGGTGTGACTGAGCATCCTGTGTTTGTGGTTATCTGAGTAAAATACACAAGGGAGCTGCCAACCAGCCCAGCCTAGATGTGGATTGGAGACGGGTTGTAAGGCACAGAAGGAATTTAAGTGCAGAGAAATGCTCACGTTCTAAAAGTGGCATTTATAAAATAGTAATATAAAATTCAACCTCACCAGTCAACGGGATTTTGTAATACGATTCTGGCTATACTAAATATGACCTGTCTACCCATTTCTGATCAGAACTTACCACTCAAACAGTATATGAGGGCAGCCCTAATGTTAGCCTATGAAAGGAGCAGGCCTCACAACAGTGGAAAACGAACTTAGGAGCTTTCCACTACCAGGACATATAAAACACACGGGTATATGTCCTGCCTTTTACCTACATAGCACCCTGCCCTTTGGGTTCTCAAGGGCCTACCTTAGGGGTGACTTATATGTGTAAAAGGGGAGTTCCAGGCTTGGCAACTACTTTCAAATGTCAAGTCGAAGTGGCAGGGAAACTGCGCACACAGGCCTTGCACTGGAAGGCATGAGACATGGTTAAGGAGCTACTTATATGAGTGGCACAATCAGTGCTGCAGGCCCACTAGTAGCATTTAATTTACAGGCCCTGGGCATATGAACTGCACTTTACTAGGGATTTACAAGTAAATAAATATGCCATTTGGATATGAGTCAATTTCACCATGTGTTAAGGGAGAGACAAATGTACTTTAGCACTGGTTGGCAGTGGTAAAGTGTGCAGTGTCAGTGTCCTAAAACCAGAAAAAACTGTGTCAAAAATTGGAGGCAGGCAGGCAGGCAAAACATTGGGGGTGACCACCCTAAGGCTGTCAGGTCTAACACCCATCAAAAGGGAAACGGCCCTTGTCAGTGTAAAAATATAAATAATAACAAACACCTGCACAACCACAAACTAAAACACCATTGAAAGGGAAGTGAGAGAGAATGAGTCTATTAATTTTCTTCCTGATGTGGCCAGCAAAATGTTACTTTGTTATGCAAGGGAGCTGCAACAAAGAATGTGCTGAAATTATTCTGCTTCAGCTTTGTTGTATAGGGATGGCACTAAAGTATTGTTACTTTTTCCTTTCGTTTCTTCCAGTTTGTCTATAAAGTTTAAAGGTGCAGGGTTTAAAAGCATGTTTTAGGTCTGATCTAAATAGTTTATATACTGTAGAGAATCTGGATACGTTAAAATCACACTTGGGGCCTGATTTAGATTTCGGTTGATGAGTTACTCGCCTTAACGGTGATGGATGTCCCATCTGCCGAAATCTAAATCTCAGTGTTTCCTGTGGGATTTAGATTTCAGCGGAAAGGATATCTGTCACCGTTGTGACAGAGTAACCCCTTCACCGATATCTAAATCAGGCCCTTGATCTCTTGGTAGTGTTTAGTTCTTTCACTGATTGGTGAAATGGCTGGCTCATATTGGTGAAATAGCTGGCTTGTAAGAATCGTGGCCAAAATTTGCTATCACCTTTGCCCTGAGACACAAAATGGGTAAAACCCTTTGATATATCAGCCCCCTTTTCTAACAAGTCAGTATTGTAACAGGTGAACTGCTAAACACTCCTGGCTTTAAACATTCAGGCCCATATTTATACTTTTTGACGCAAAACTGCGCTAACGCAGTTTTGCGTCAAAAAAATTAGCGCCGGCTAACGCCATTCTGAAGCGCCATGCGGGCGCCGTATTTAAGCAATGACGTTAGCCGGCGTTAGCCGCCGGCACTGCCTGGTGTGCGTTGAAAAAAACTACGTACACCAGGCAGCGCCGGCGTAGGGGGATATGGAGCTTGGGCGTGAAAAAATGGGGCAAGTCAGGCTGAGGCAAATTTTTCGCCTCAACCCGATTTGCGCCATTTTTTTCTTCTCCCAACCCCCATAGAAATGACTCCTGTCTTAGCAAAGACAGGAGTCATGCCCCCTTGCCCAATGGCCATGCCCAGGGGACTTCTGCCCCCTGGGCATGGTCATTGGGCATAGTGGCATGTAGGGGGGCACGAATCAGGCCCCCCTATGCCACAAAAAAAATAAAAAAAATATACTTACCAGAACTTACCTTATTGTCCCTGGGATGGGTCCCTCCAGCCTTGGGTGTCCTCCTGGGGTGGGCAAGGTTGACAGGGGGTGTCCCTGGGGGCATGGGAGGGCACCTCTGGGCTCCTTCCGAGCCCACAGGTCCCTTAATGCCTGCCTTTGCCAGGCGCTAAAAAACGGCGCAAAAGCGGCCGTACGTCATTTTTTTTGACCCGCCCACTCCCGGGCGTGAATTTTGCCCGGGAGTGTAAATACGGCGCACATGCCGCGGAGTCACTTTTTTAGACGGGAACGCCTACCTTGCATATAATTAACGCAAAGTAGGTGTCCATGCTAAAAAAGGACGCAAACTCCATGGACTTTGGCGCTAGACGCGTCTAACGCCAAAGTATAAATATGGAGTTACTTTTGCGTCGGAATTGCGTAAAAAAAAACAACGCAATTGCGGCGCAAACGGAGTATAAATATGCCCCTCAATGTAAGCTGTACTAACAGGTACTGGTGCAAAGAGTACTGTCACCATGCACAAGGCATACTGGTGAAACATGACAGAAGACTTTCCACATACCAACTAAATTCATAGTTGCTCATAAAATTCCTGCAAAACCTCTCTAAAATGCCATGACAAACTACAAGCACAAACTCCTCAAAGAACACCCAGAAGCACTTATAACAGATATTTACTACAGTATGACAAATGAAAGGTCTTAAAATGGACTTTATCTTCTACTCCAATAAGTCTGCCAAATGGAAAGGAACCTTCCTACAGCACTTGCATTTAACCAACACAATCCACATCCCATAAGGATACAAACTTACTATATCCCCATCCCAAACCTTTGGCTAGGAACTGTCCATATCAACATACAGAAATGAAAACATCATAATCCAAGCCTCAGAACAGAACCTTTCCATCACTGACCTCGATTTTCCCACTATGTGCACCTCCATGCCCTCCACTCTCACCTCTCATCTGCCTCTTCACCCCCAAAGCACATGTCTCCACACTCCATCCTCAGCCAGGAGAACTTACTACTCCCCAAACCTCACACAACAACACCATCTTCTCCCCCCACATCCTTTCCCATTCCTGAACACTGTGAAGCAAAAGTCATACTGCAACATTTACCTCATCCTCTATTAAGGCTCACGTCCCCGAAACTTGAATCTTCACAGACCTCCAACCATATCAGGCTACGTCCAGCCAAAGCCCCCCACCCTAAGTTATGATGACCTCTAGTCAACCCAACTGTCTCTTACAGATCCAACTGCCTCTCAACTGATGCCCATACTCATCCGACTTGAACTTAAAATCAGTACAATACTGGAGAAAATCATCTCATTATGAAAGCATACCAAGACATACCTTAACTCACATTCTTATCACTAAACTCTGGCAAACACTAATTCTGCAACAAACATACACTCTAACACTTCATGCTCTACACCCTGGTTGACTATCACCTCCAGTCAGTACCACCTCAAGCCAAGGCACAACACTAATGGAATGTAGCAGATAGAAGCAGAAACGATGAGCAACGCTTACAACAATGCTCCCAGTCAACACTGCTTTTCTAAGATTGGTTTTATTCTTGGCACAATTAGGATTGCCTAGCTAATCACCCTGCCAGGCCACCGGCACAGCTCACTACCATCCAGCCTGATTAATCTCAATTGAGTACATCACCCAAGATAACCTGCATGCACTTATACTGTAGGTCAGCAGTCAACCATGCTCCTGAAATAGCGGAAACTATTCCATAACATGAAACTGATATTTGTCTTCTGACCTCATTATTGATCTCCTCGCTCTACCAGGATTCTCAATTATTTGTCGCGACCGAATGGACTGTATGATGGTGGGATTGCTATCATACACAAACATGATCTGTGCCTAAAACCCTTCCATACGACTGAATACTCCACCTTCAAATACCTAGGAGTCAAACTCTAATTTAAAGGCTCAAATCTTATCAAATTCCATGCCATTCATCACCCCGGGGTGAAAAAACAACAATTCTTTAAGGAAATAACCGACCTAATAATGCAAAACTCCCAGAAGGACACCAAAGACATTATAATAGGAGAGCTAAATTTGCACTTGGATGACGTCGAAGATACAACAATATAAGCCCTATTCACCCTCCTTGAAACAATTGGTCTCATACAACACTGCAAACAGCAAACTCACAACAATAGCTATACCCTCTACACAATCATTGCCAACCATAATAGCATATCCCTACATTCTATCCTACCCACTGATTGGACAGATCACCACCTAATTATATTCAAATTTAATAACAACCAACTAAAGCACCCCACCCAAACTAATTGTTCCAAGCACTGGGTGAGGAAAATGCACGAAATCCCCCAATCGGAGTTAGAATCCCTAATCAGTTCCTAAATTCTACCTTCACCTGACCTTATTTCACCCGATGACCTTACCTCTGACCTCAACACAAACATGGCAGAAATTCTTAACCCTGTCTCCACCCTAAATCAGGAAGCATCTCCTCCAGATCCTGGTTCAATAAAGATCTTAACAAGTAGAGGTGACAACTTAGATTGACTAAAAGAACCTGAAAGCAACAACCGTTGCTGAACCATCTCCCCTCTGAGCTGAACGCCTAAAATACAAGAAACGTATCAACCAAGAAAAATCCTCTTCCTTTCAAGCGCAACTTGACTGCTCTAGAAACAGACCTAAAAACATTTTCAACATTATTAACCAGTAAACCTCCATTTTCCCACAACATTCAACCAAAGCCTCTTTTGAGCACTGTGAAGAGTTTGCCAAATTATTTTCAGTAAAAAATAACAAATCTCAAACTCTCTTTTGACCCCTTCTGTTCTACATTCCTTACCAAAGATGGCTCTTCTATCAAAAATGGTCCCACCACTACCACACCTCCGACTAATGATGGTCCCCCGAAAGCCATCCTCTCAGCTAGCCTGAACAATCACTTGCAACTGAAAAACAATTCATTCTGGACCAAGCAAGAAAATATCTCTGAAGATGAGGTCTTCAAAATACTTTCATGCATAAAACTGTCATCACACCTCTCTGATTCACTTCCCTCCTCTCTAGTCACAAACTTCAGATATAGCATCTCCTCTACATGGACTAAAATCCTTAACTCCTTCTTAACCAGGGGCTCAAGGACAGCCTCCCTTAAACTCTGCCAACTCACCCCCTTCATCAAAAGGACAGATGTCGACCTGAATTACCTAAATAACTATAGGCCAATAACTACCCTCCTTCACCTTGTGAAAACTATTGATGAATGTGTGCTATCACAACTAAACAACCACATTGAAAATTTCAGATTCTGTGACACTTTCAAATCTAGGTTTAGGAAAGGCTGTAGAACGGATACTGCAATCCTGAACATTATCAATGACATACACAGATCTTTTGATGATGGTGAGGTGTGCCTCTTACTCTTCCCTTCCTCTCAGAAGCTTTTCATACGGTTAACTACAATATTCTGCTGAACACGCTCTCATTGCATGCAGGCATCAACAGAACTGTAGTACAGTGGGTTACCTGACCTTAACCAACAATTTAACCTAATTAAACGAAACAATGCCACCTCAACAGCCCCACAAGGAACCCCCCAATTATTAATCTTGTCCCCTGTCTTGTTCAACCTCCACTTAGAACCTCTTGCTGCCATCTTGAAAAAGGCCAGAATTGCATACCATCTCTATGCAGATGACACCCAACTGCACACTGCAAGTGGGAACACACTACGTACCGTTCATTCCTTTTCCACTAATGAAATATGTGCTTTATATGCCTTATAATGACCACTGCAGAACAATTGTTCTATAAACACCTCAAAAACACAGTTTTTGTCTATTTTTGAGTTAGGCCCAGATCTGTGACTGGGGGTGAATGTTTCACATCGTTCAATATTCCGTTCATCATCTGTTCTTTTTGTATTTATGAGGTTAGACAGGTGAATAAACACAGATAAGTACTGATTTCAAAAGATTTGGAAAACTCTGCGAAAACACCATTGAAACTCACAAACAATAAACACTGGAAAAAAATGTCAGCCTTCATGTATGTCATTGTGTACACCTATAAAAACAGCAGAAAGCAACAGCAAAGAAATTATCATGGTTAATGGTGAAGTAATGCTAGCTTTGTAGCTAAAGCACACCTCAGTATTTTTGACTGAGCTCATCAGCCCCTGACTCATTAACAGAGTACATCAAGAAAGAATTTCAAACTGCTGTTTATCATTTGTCTCATATAAGACCTAGCCCTTCCTTGCAGTCTATACCTCAGGTCGACAGCGCAAGCACATTCTTTTACTCATATTGTGAAGCAAATCCCTCCCCAGAGTTTAACCTCACCTTCTGAATGTCTTTTTACTTTCAACTGCCTTCTTGCTCACAACGAGTTTAAGACACATTTCATCATAACTTTTGCTTCTGTAACCTGCACATATCTTCTTTTAGGGCCTGATTTTCAGTTTGGTGGACAGACTACTCCATCACAAAAGTGACAAATACCCTATTTGCCTTATTACAAGGACATTATGGGGGTCATTCTGACCCCGGCGGTCAAAGCCGCCGGGGCCAGGGTCGGCGGGAGCACCGACGACAGGCCGGCGGTGCCCCGCAGGGCATTCTGACCGCGGCGGTTCGGCCGCGGTCAGAAGAGGCAAACCGGCGGTCTCCCGCCGGTTTACCGCTGCCCTTAGAATCCCCCATGGCGGCGCAGCTTGCTGCGCCGCCATGGGGGATTCTGACACCCCCTACCGCCATCCTGTTCCTGGCGGTTCACCCGCCAGGAACAGGATGGCGGTAGGGGGTGCCGCGGGGCCCCTGGGGGCCCCTGCCGTGCCCATGCCAATGGCATGGGCACGGCAGGGGCCCCCGTAAGAGGGCCCCGAAAAGTATTTCAGTGTCTGCTAAGCAGACACTGAAATACGCGACGGGTGCAACTGCACCCGTCGCACCCCTGCAACTACGCCGGCTCAATTCTCAGCCGGCGTCCTCGTTGCAGGGGCATTTCCTCTGGGCCGGCGGGCGCTCTTTTGGAGAGCGCCCGCCGGCCCAGAGGAAATGTCTGAATGGCCGCCGCGGTCTTTTGACCGCGGTGCGGTCATTCAGCGGCGGTACCCTGGCGGACGGCCTCCGCCGTCCGCCAGGGTCAGAATGAGGCCCTATATCCTAAGGTACTTGTAGTAGGGTGGGCGGGATATCCTCTGTGTTTGTGACGAGTCATCAGTTCACCAAACTCTAAATCTTTGGAAAGGGGTCCTTTGGGGCTGGGACTGCGCTGCAGATGCACACCATTCAAATGTAAGAACTAAAGTAAATTATTTTCATAATGTATGAGGTTTGTAAGAATGTGTATTTGTGAGTAATTCAAGGCAGCGGCATGAGTTACTGTATGCTTACCTGACCATAACTGGCTACATTCGGTGGTTTGCAGATTTCGGTTTGTATCAATCAACTATAACTGGTTTTTAAACATAAGCTTTGTGAACAGAAGGAACCATAACTTTCCCCCAAAAAAATTTCAGCGCTTTCCTGAGTTTTTATGGTACTGTACATTTCAGTAAACTGTATTTATAGTCAATGATTTCCAACCTGCTGTGAAATAAACTCCTACTGCACACAGCCCAAGGCCTTGCCCATCAGGGGTTGGCTGCCAGACCTACCCTGTGAGCAGACCCTACACTCAGCCTACCATGCATCCAACCACTGTTACTCTCAGCCTTCCACTGTGCACATCTTATGATGGTGCCACAGGAGGTTTAGTGGTATGATACAAGATTAATATCACCAAAATATTTTATGACAGAAATATCATATCCTAAATATTGCTTACAAAAAATCACCCCATTGTAGTTACACCCAATAGAATTACATTTTTGTATTCGATACTTAGGACACAATGGCCCCCATTATGAGATTGGTAGCAAATGCCACCTACCGCCACGGCGATGGCTGCCAACATAACATCGCCATGTCTACCGACCGCCCATGCCATTATGACCATAGACGGAATACTGCCAGAAGGCTGGCGGAATTCCGTCAATGGTCATGGCAGCAGACAGTGGTAAGGGGGCGCTGCTGCCAGCAGCAGCACCACACCAGCAAAACAATGCCTACCATATCATGTTCCATGATACGGCCTGGCGGTGTTTTGCTGGCGGACGCTGCTGCTGGCAGCAGCGCCTCCTCCTGCCGGAGGGCCCCCTGCAAGCAGGTAAGTTGGGTTCTCCGATAGGAGAGGGGGGTACGGGGTATTGTATTTGTGAGTGGGGGTGTGTGTGTGAGACTGTGTGTGAATGCGTGCATGTGTATGTAATGAGTGTGTGCATGAGTGGGTGTGAGTGTATGTGCATGTTGTGTCATGAGATTGCGTGTGTGCCTCGATGTATGTTCATGAGTGTTGCTGTGAGTGTGTATGAATGTTTGAATGAGTGGGTGAATGGGTGTATGCGTGTATGTATGGGTGTGTATGTATGTGTGTGCATGTGTGTAAATGTGTGGGGGGTCGGGAGAGGGAGGGGGAAGGCGGGGAGGATTCTGGGAGGGGGGCGGTAGGAGACCCCTATCAGTGCCAGGAAGGATAGTGCCTACCGCCATGGTTTCAGTGGCGGTACCGAAACCACTGAAACCATGGCAGTGGGCGGGGTCATAATGACATGGGCAGCCTAGTGGCGGTCGGTCTGGTACATTGGCGGTTTGGCTTTGGCCAAATTGCCAATGTCATAATAGTGGAGGTAGGTACCACCAGCCTGTTGGCAGTAATACCTCCACTATTCCACCGACCGCCAGGGTTGTAATGAGGACCTATATGTCTGTGGAACAATATGTTTGCTATCAATATTCCTACATACTTCTGCTAACGATATACTGTTGTGCAACAAGCTGCCTTGTTTAGCTGGGATTGTCAGCAGGATCTCTTCTGTGGCAGTACTATACACCTAATTTCTATAATCCGTCACCTGTTACACCTGCTTCTTTAATTACCCTACTTTCAAAATGTATTAGATTCCTAGAAACTATCACCACCATGTGTGTGCCGTATTTAAAATACAGCACACCATGGCACAGGGTAGGGGGCAATAGCATAATTTTTCATGACAATATTGATGTACTTTGCAGGAGAAGCTCCAAAATGTTGGTGCTACACCTGCAGAGGACATAGCAGCCCACTATAAATAATGGAAGCCCCCTTGTAATGCCTGCTCTGAGCAGGCGTCAAAAATGCCCAAAAAAATGGCGCAAGGAAATTTCATTGATTTCCTTGCGCCATTTCTTTGGCCCCCCCTAACGGGACAACGCCCCCTTTGCATACATTATGCCTGCCGCAGGCATAATGTAGCGCAAAGGGTTACAGATTGGCACAATGCATGCATTGCGCCAGTCTGTAAATATGGCGCGGGGATTTCAGCATCGTTGGGCCACATTAGCGTAAAAAAGAATGACCCAAATGTGGCACCAGGTGGCGCTAGGGGCTCATAAATATGCCCCCTGGAACTTTAGAGCAGTTAGAAGATAATATGAGAGAGAAATTAACAATGAAATAGTTATATTTTTGATTGGATGGTTCTTAAAAAAAGACTGTGTATTTTTACTTTATTTCTGCATGTTCTTTTTTCTAATACACTTTTTGGTCTGTGGGCACTTCAATACTGCACATAAAAGTTTTTGCAAAAAAAAAAACAATAACTGATGTAACTTATGATTATGTTCAGCGAGTGTGAGATAAGGCCTCTGTTTGATATGGTTAGCCCCTGCTTTTTTGTCTGATGTAGCCTAGAAGTTGTAGTGCACAGGGCTCCTGTTAACCAGGTTCCCTGGGCCAGAGCTCTTTCCCTAAAACTGTTGTGATGCATTGGCACAACTGTATACACCCTTAACTACCACTATAGATCCCTAGTAAATGGGTACTTAGGTACCTAGGGCATTGGGTACCATGGGTAGGCCCCTGAGGGCAGCAGCACTGATTATGCCACCCTCTAGAGCCATGCATCCAGATGCACCCAGCACTGCCATTGCAGGCTGAGTGTCTGGGTGCAAACCGAAAACACACGCACTCAACATGGCACAGTGCCTGTGTGCCCTGTCCACTATACACTGCATTTACTATGGGTAAGACACTCCTCCAGCAGGCCTTACAGCCCTAAGGCAGGGTGCACCATATTATATGTGAGGGCCTAGCTGCATGAGCAATATGCTCCCATTGTGTCCCTGCCAAACCTGGGACATAGTGAGTGAAGAGAGCAGCCATTTTAATACACATGCTGGACACTGGTTAATATAAGTTTCCAAGCTACATGATGGTTGCTTTGAACCCTGGGTCGTTTGTATCAAACAACTCAGAACAATAAATCCAAACTGGTACCAGTTTTGGATTTATCCCTAAATCTACCCAGGGGTCACCTTAGCAGTGCCCCCAGCAAAAGATTACTACCATGGCATGGTTGCTGACAGGTTCGCTCCAGCCTCCCAACTCCAGACACCCAATCTACAAACCTTGGAGGAGAGCCCTGTCTCTCTGGTTTGTATAACAATGCCCTTCCTGGGTGGAGGAGCTAACACCTCCTTCCTCAGGAATGTGCACTGTCCTGGCGGTGAGTTTCAAAGGACTTACCGCCTTTGAAACTTTACCCCTAGGCCTGCTGCTAGCAGCAGATGGTCGGCCCCTTCGCAAACCCCAAATTTTGGCAGGAGCAAAGGCGGAAAGCACACAAAGGGTAGGAGGAGTTGCCCAACCTGGCATGGCCAACACCTATAGTGTTGCCTGCGAGGTGGACACTTCATTTCACTTTCCTCCATCTTGGATGGAAGGAAAATAGCTAATCAGGGTTAGGGAAGTGACCCTTCCCACAGGAAGTGGTCACTATAGTGGGTGTAGCCACCCAAAGGTAAGTATCCCATTGGACACTACCAGGTTCCCCCTAGAAATGCCCACTAAATTCAGTACTTAGTTGGCATCCCTAGACCAAGAAATCAGATTCTAAGGACACAAATAAGACCAGCACAAAGAAGAACGTATGCACGAGAACTGTGGACCTGATGCGCAAAGAAAAGGCGCCAAACCCTGCCTGCTGCACCCAAGAACAGACAATCGCCCCTGCTGGACAACTGGACTGACCACAAGAAACCCAGAGGACTTCAAGGCTTCACCAATTGCCCAAGAACTCCCTCTAGAGTGGAGGTACCACTCTGCAATTAAGAAGGAACCAGCAACCCAGTGAGGATCACTTCACTGACTGGCTGCTAACTCTCGAACCAGGAGTCACACCCAGACCCAACAACATACCAACGACCACAAGGACAAATCCTGAAAGTGTGCCAAGTTTGGTGTCATTGTGTTCTACAGTGACCGAACCTTACTAATACCCTGTGTACTGGTTAGCTAACGTCAGAACAAGTCCAAGAAATCAAGTCCACCCGGGACTGAAAAAGAACCAGGAGGAAGATCCGGTAAAGGGACTTCAAGAACACCCTGGACCTCCCACCAGAGTGCCACCCATTGTCCTGCAAGCTACCCTTAAAGTGAATTAACTCCATATCTCAAGGGCATCTTTGTGCACAGCTCCTGGCTCACCAGTTCGCTCAGCATCTGGCCGCTCTGTGCCCTGCAATGAAGAACCTGCTATGTCCTAAGGGTCCCTCACCCCTTGGGACCTCAACACTTCAAGGGGACCCCAAGGAAACACCTCTAAACTTACCTGTGCATTGCTTTTCCACGTGGCCCCCTGCAACGGCCCTGCACCAGACCCACAGACATTCCATTGCTGCTGTTGCCGGAACTAGGAGCCACCTGAACTTCTCCAGCTGGCACAATGTGCTCACTGATGACCTTGACCAACTTGCAAAAGAAGAAATTGGTAACTCAACTGTGCCATTTTATATGTATTTTGAAGGTGACTTTCCATTGATTCTTATGGTGTGTAATTACGCATAAAAGTCTATTTTTATTAAGCCTCAAAAATCCATATCTCCAATTTTTATAATTTTGGTCTTAAAATGTATGCAGACATATTTTTTAAAATTGTTCTTGAGTTATTCCGTGGAATGTGTGAGCTGCGTGATTGATACTGTGAGTACAACAAATGCTTTGCACTTCTCCAACATTGGCCTTTCTGAACATTCAGTTTTTTTCCATAGGTAAGTGAGTAAAACTATCCCACGCAGATTGTTTTTAGGTGTTTCTACTTAAGTCTCCTTGATGATAATGACCTTATCATCTTCTTGTTTTTGTGTCCTTGACATTTGTAATGGTTCGGTTCAGAAGGCTTTTGCTCCTGTTCTGAAATATCTACCAGTTGGTTTTTTTCCAAATTTCTTTATTAGCATTTCAGATAACCAACAATATTGGACACATTGTCATCTCAAAAAGTGAATCAGTTTCCAAAGACTTTATGAGGAAGAAAAACAAAAATGAGTAGGTTATAGGGTAAGATACGCCTATAGACAACAATATGAATTATCAGGCAATGTCACTGTCATGGATCGTACCGTGCATCCAGTGGGAATTATGTAATTTTCCGTTTTTCACCACAACCACTACTGACCGCACCATATGATATGTGAGACAAAAGACAGAAGAAGGGAAATGAAAATTGAATGAGAGCAAATAGAGACTCCGGATGTCACTGAGTTCATCGTCATTCCATTGGGCTCAGACAGTTACAGTTAAAGATTGGAATGGCTAAAGAAATATTTAGCAATTAATCATTAACCTTTCCCGTCTTCAAAAGGACGTGCGTTTTAAAAACCTCTGTGTCTTTTTTTAAATCTTGAAGTAGACTTTTCCTGACACTGAATACAACAATACACATATGTGACCATTATAATGCTGGCTGTACTACCCCCAATATGTGAGATCAGGACCTATGACTTTCCACAGATGTATCTTCTGGAATAGTTGTTTCTTTCATTATAACCTTGATACTACTGACAAGTAAATGGTGTATTGTCGAAAGAATTCCTATATTGTTGCTTCACAAAAGCATTTAAGTTCAGATGCTTCCTAGTGTCTCAAAGGGCACTGGTATTAATGCCTGAACAAATCATTTCAAGAGTTCAAATCTCTAAACAGGCTAGTTAAAACTTTGTTTTCCAAGTATGTTGACTTCAAGAAAACATCTCTTCAATTGTATTGACCTCGGCAACTCGCAAAAGGTAAGTTCTACAAACATGAATCCATGAAGCAAGAACCCTGGCAGCAGCATAGCAACTAGATTGCCTAGCAAGGAAGCCATGAAACACAACAAAAGTAACTCAAGACTGCCACTGCCATCTGCAAATAACATGAAAGTTCAAGTATTTTGGAACTTTAGTTCACAAGCAAGATGTCTTTCCACAGAGCGCTCCCAACAAGTTTGCAACTTTCTGCCAGGTGGCACCAACACTCTGGAGATATTTCCAGCCCTTTTCTGTCCCATATAATCGTGTGCAGGTTGGCGCTGAGAACTGTGGCCCCATGCCCACTGGAACAGGATCCTCAAGAACTGTTTCCTGGTCAGCCGCAGCTCCTCTGCTATGGCAGAGGAGCATTGCTCCCCCTGCCAGCAGCTGCTGCTGCAAACCTTTCACAATAAAATATGTTTATTATTGTTTCATTGTTAAAGAGGCGAGGCATTCAGAATGACAGCTACGAGGGGGAGTGCACAGTACACATGAATGTTTGGCCAGCTGTATTGGGCCAGTCAAACACACACGCACACTGTGCTCTCTCCAGCCCGGCACTGTGTTGCTGGGCAGTAGAAAGTATGCACAGGCTCCCAGTTTGCCTGGGAGCGCCAAGCCAGGACATTCCAGCCAATCTTAACACTGCTTTCTTGCAGCGTTAGGATTGGCAGCAGGGCAGGCTGGGATCCTGTGTCACCTGTGACCAGGAAGAAGGAGTGGCAGCACGGCAAGGAAGCGAGGCAGGTACTTATTTTTTTTTAAATTAATGAAAATCCTCCTTACCCACGCCACCCCCTTCACCGTGTAGCGAGCCACGACTGTTCCTGGTCCTCTTCATGACCAAAATATTAAGGCTTTATTTAGAGCCTATGTTTGAAGATACAAAATAGAATATTTTCTCTTAGCCTTCTTGGATTAGTCACCTCCATCTTTGTATATTTATTATTTTTTAATAGTAATTGAATTCCAAAAAACAAAATTACAAAAGGATAGAATTTCAGTAACTGAACAAATTCTATAGCTCAACACTACAGTTTTTGTTTTTCTCAAGAGCCACAGTACATATCAAAATATCAATAACACTGACTTTTCAAGGGCATATTTCCTGACTTCTGTCAATCATTTTGCCAGGCCATGTGCAGATTGAGATCTTTGGCCAGACGCTGACCTAAAATGCTTTTGCAGCCAACAGGCGATACCAGCCTCTGTCTAGGCCCTATGCCCAACTGCCCATGTAGTCATTTTCCAATGCAGGACTTGTCATCAAAAAGA
The DNA here is from genome assembly GCF_031143425.1 of Pleurodeles waltl. Taxonomy (NCBI): domain Eukaryota; kingdom Metazoa; phylum Chordata; class Amphibia; order Caudata; family Salamandridae; genus Pleurodeles; species Pleurodeles waltl. Next base: position 353,875,120 of record NC_090437.1, on the reverse strand, counting down.
ATGGACGGGGGCATAAGGAGGAAGTGGTAGCATCTCTGACCTACAAGATAATGCAGCAGGCCCAAAGGAGTCCAACTAAGCCCCCAAACTTTTAAAATGCATTTTTGTTCCTGGGTCCTTGCACTTTGGTGCAAGTCCACAGAACCAGCATTTTCCCACACGGTCCACGGTCCCTGACTAAGGTCCATGAACCTAAAAAAACATGGCAACTGTGCACGCCAGATCTTGCAGCTGCTTGAAGGGTCTGCAGCAGACTGCAGAGGAGGTTGGACTGACGGCCTTGCTGCAGATCAGGCTGCCATATGGAGCAGGAGTTGATCAAACCAACTCTTGGAAATAATGAAATATAAAACGTGATATATCATTTAAAAAAATCACTGAGAAAAACTTTTAAGTTATGGTTTCCTTTGCTCATCAATCAGGAACATTTATTTTATAAAATCCCTGAAAAACGTCTGGTTAAGAAACAAACTTCAAAAACACTGGCACGGTAAGGTTGATAGTGTAAAAGTATGAAGTCATAAGCAATGCAATAGAAGTCACCAAAGGGTATGCAGCTAGCAATGAGTGTGCTCTATAGGCTTTGCTTTTTAACCATGACATCATTTTAACTATTTCTGTATCCCACTTATAAATCCTTATTCACAAATGTCAATTCGGTTGCAAGCATAAATGTAAATGTATTACTGAAATTACCTCTTTTGTGCCAACAGTTTACTGAAGGATTCATGTCGAGTGCAGTCTATTTACTATTGTGCATTTCCCCACCACTAGTGCGGATAAGTCTGCTGTAGTAAATCCCATTCAAGGGGTGGCAATTAGGCATTGCAAGGAGTGGTTTGCCTTAGAATTTTGGAACACCCACAAAAGTAGGTTTTGGGACATTCCCAAACTCCTTTCCACAGAGAACACTGTAATGAAGATTTCCCTTTATGAGAAGTAGTATTACGAATAACTTTTACTTTATTTTCTTTTGAGATCATATAGATTATTTGAAATGGTTTGTCACTTTTCCCTTTCCTTACTTTTAAGTTGCGTACTGAAGAATTGGAAAAAACTTTGCAAACAGAAAGAACAGAAGCAAAAAGTAAATTAGATAAATTCCGGAAAAAGTACAGAGATTTAGAAATGGCATTTAGAGAAGAGCGATCCAATGCTGAGGAATGGGCCCAAAAAGCGCAACAGTAAGTATTTGCTTGCCCTTTTTAAATGTAGGTTAATTTAACGTATCCTATATCGCTGCTTTTCCTTTTATTAAACATTTGACAAAAAAATGTTCAAACCACTGTCATTCTTACATTTAAAATGTTGTTGTCTCACCACTTATATTTCTTCATCACATTGAAGATACTGTGAAATCGCCATTTTTATGGGCGAGCGCATGGGCTTCTAACCACGCCCATGTCACATCAGTCACTTTCATTGGTTCGTGGGCTTGCCTTTTAAAATCCACTTGCTTTCATTTGTGAAAGGCATGCATACGTCATGCCTCTTTTGGTGTTTAGCCCACCTACACAGCACCGGTAAACTACTGAAACCATTCGAGGCTCGATGTTTTCAGCATGGTTTCCGGACTACTTTATCTTTTTATTTTTCACGCAGCGCGATCGTGCTGGGGTTTACATAGCGCAGTCACGCTCAATTTTTCTGTTTTCAATTTCAGCGCAATCGCGTTGCATTTTACATAGAGCTATCGCGCTGTGTTTTTTTTCTTGTAAGTCCGGTTAGGAGTTTACAACGCTAATAGCTCTAACTCGAGGAAATGCGGGACCCGTTGCATTGCAAATGCTTGTTCAATTTGCCAATAATTGTGGCCAACTCTTGCCATTTATTATGCGTTTGGCAGTCAGTTTTCCAAAAGCATCTAAAACTCATATTTTGAAGGGAACAGTCGAAGCTGTTCAAATATTTTGTAGAATGGTCACAAAGGACTGTTGCACTGACTGACCCAAATATGCATTTTGTTCACCTGTAGCTCTACATTAACATTTGGGCTAATCATCACTAAGGCCCATATTTATTATACTTTTTTAGCCCTGCATTTGTGCCATTTTTTGTATGCAAAATCGGCGCAACCTTGCAAAATACAATTGTATTTTGTACGTTTGCACCGTTTTTGCATCAAAAAGCGGTGCAAATGCGGTGCTAAAAAAGTGTAAATATGAGCCTAAGTGTGTAAGGCAAATTAGTCCTAAAGGCTTTCGTCACCCTTTTCTACTTTGGTGAACAGTAGTTTATTCGATAACTGTTAACATCATTCTTTTTTTCTTGTTCATTTTGTTTCTCAACAGAAGCTTACAGAGAAAACAGAAGCGTTACTGCTTTACTAACTGACTAAGCTACACTTCTTCAAGTAATAGCTGCAAATACGATTACTTCTATTTTAAAATCTCATGCGTCGTGCACTCTCTGCACACTTTGCCTTTCTTGTCAGAATCTTTCAGATGTTGTAAAATAAATTAACAGGTTAATGGCCATGCTGAGTTCAATGTGTAATCTGCTTGCCACAGGTTCAGAGCCGGATGGAACATAGCCTTCATACGTTATACAGAGGTCTTACTGACAGGTGAGATAGGTTTTTGTATCTGAATGTTAGAGGTAAGCTTTTTGCATCTAAAATGCATGCAAAAGTCATGGATTTCACCCAACTTTGGAATAACATAGACCTTCACTACTTGGCGAAAATGCAGAAAGGGCTAAAAACATTGAGGCCTGCTTATTACTGAGTTGTGATGAAGGTGCATCTGCCTATGTGGTGGATACACGTTCATCCCAAAGTTCTCTACCAGGTGAATAGTGATTGTTTAATATCCTTTCCTGACCCAACTGTAGTGTCGTCATAGGAACTGGACTGCACCACTACGCGGAGGCGGAAGTGGTGGGCATAAAGTTACCCCTGCTGTCTGATCGAGATGGATCGCACCGTGACTAGAAGGGGCAGGCTATAAATAGAGGGGAGAAAGGCGCGAAGGGTATGGTGTGACCGAGAGTGAGAAATAAAGGTGTCGATCATAACTGCAGTGGCTTCGAGTCGTCATTCGCCGGTCACACGCGACCCGACAATTGGCGACGAGAGGTGGGCCTACCACAAACGGTAGTGACACCACCCGTGACCGCGGTGCACCAGCCCGGGGCCCCGACACACGGCGGGAAAAAACACACGCTCCGCGAGGTTTGCCTACCTGCAGGTGGACGCCCGACCGTCTGTCCCTGGTTGCGGCAGGCTCCACGTAGCAGGCTCCTCTGAAAGGTGGTGCGCGGGATAGATGCCGGCACCGAGTTTGCTGCCAGCCCCATCCGGAGTCACAGCTCCAAAGCGAGGAGCAGCCGGCGGGCGGACGCGCTCCAGGAGCCCACCCCCTCCCTGCAGAACCACGCGCTACTCATTGCGAGCGCGGCTGGCAACGAGGAAGTGCCCCACCCCGATCGGAGGCATTCACCCCGCTAGGCTGCCCTGGGCGGCATACAATGTTTGTGAAAAGAAAAAAAAAACAAAAGCAGGACTGGCTCACAGAAACACACGGTCTGCAGGGCAAGTCCTACACACGCCAGCTCCAGTACCGTGAACCTGGAAAAGAAAAAAAAAGAAAGGCAAGCAAAACGGACAAAGGAAACCCTAAAAAGACACCTAGTAAGCAAAGTCTTTATCTCTTTTGCCTTTTCCTCATTCCCACAAACAGCAAATAACCTGACCCACAAGGGAGGCACACAAAGTTAAAGCCCTATCCTTGCAGGAGTCCCTCTGCCCTCCAATCAAAGACACAAGTACTCAAAATAAACGTGTCCTGCATCCTCGGGACCACACGACCACACTCATTTTCTCACTCCAACCGAAAACTTTTCACAATGGCCGGCGTACCACCACTAGAACCTTTCACCATCACAGGCGCACCCCCCACCCAAGCGGCGAGGTGGAAAGTCTGGGTGGAACGCCTTGAGACATATTTTGAAGCCCTAGACGTCCAACAGGAATGCCGCAGACCTCTTCTTCTCCACATTGGTGGAGCAGATATCCACAAAGTGTTCAAGTCAGTCACAGAAGCGCGGCCACGCACATACGAAACATTAAAAGGTGCGATAACTGTGCATTTCGAGCCATACGCCAACCCTGACTATGAAAGGTTCCTATTACGCCAAGCCTGACAAAAACATATGAGTCCGTCGACGTCCTTTGCGCCAGGCTGAAGGAACTAGCCAGCACCTGCACTCTGCCCGACGAAGAGGACGAAATCCGAGCACAATTTATCCAAGGATGCTCCTCATCAATACTTCGAGAGCTCATTCTCCAACAACCCAACATGCTGATGAAAGATATCTTCACACTAGGACGTTCCCAAGAACTGTCGCAGGCTCGAGCAGCCCAAATGGAACAAGCACCGACAACCCAGATAAAGGCAGAAGCAGCCAACGCAGTGACAACAGACACACCATGACAAAAAGGGGAACACTATAAAGGAAGGCTAAGAGGCAGACCATGCAAGTGGTGCGGCAGCCCACCACCACATCCGACCACCTACCCAGCTTGGGGCAAAATGTGCAGCGCATGTGGTAAACTCAATCATTTTGCTAAAGTCTGCAGATCCGCACCTAAGCAAGCAACCAACACCACAAGGAAGACCGTCAAAATGGTTGAAACCACGTTGGACCCAGACTCAGACAGTGACTTGTACAATGACCAACACAAAATCCACGTAATCCACGCTGTCGGAGGCCGCCGCCTACTTCATGCACCGTCATAGTCAAAGGCTCTCCAACACCGGCACTGGTGGACACCGGCACGTCCATAAACCTAATGGCCATGGACATATATAACAAGCTACTACAACCGTTACCGGCGCTCCGACCCACGAACATACAGATATTTGTGTTTGGAAACAGCCGACCCCTAGACATAGCAGGGGTTTTCACAACTGACATCGCCCATGACAACACAGAAACAGCCACAAAAGTCTACGTCTCCAAGGATGGCACAGGATTCCTCCTTGGCTGCTGAACTGCCCAAGATCTAAACCTAGTACACTTCGCTTTTGCCATCCATGTAAATACACTACAAGACTTAACGCAAGAGTTCAAGACGCTATTTGAGGGCATAGGGTGACTTAAAGGACCTCCGCTACGCCTACATATTGATGAATAGGTCACCCACACAGCGCTCAGACATCGCAGAGTAGCATTTCATCTGTGCCCCAAAGTTGAGCAAGAACTTCGCCTCTTGGAACAGGCGGAAATCATCGAAAAAGTATCAGGCCCAACACCGTGGGTCTCCCCCATCGTAGTCGCTCGGAAGCCCAAACAACTGGATGCCGTCAGAATCTGCGTCGACATGCGTATGCCCAACCTGGTGATCAAAAGAGAGAGACACTTAACACCAATAGATGACATCCTCAGTGAACTATCAGGATCATACTGGTTCTCCAAAATGGACCTCCGGTCAGGATACCACCAAATCATGCTGCACCCCGAGTCACGGCCCATAACCACGTTTTTCACCCACAATGGTCTGTGGAGATGCAAAAGGCTCAATTTTGGCATCTTTAGCATGGCGGAGGTCTTCCAGCATTTTATCAAAGAGGTCCTGCAAGGGCTCCCCGGAGTCCTCAACGTGAGCGATGACATCCTGGTCCACGCCCCCACCGTTGAAACACACTTGAAGAGGTTGCGAGCCGTGTTTGCCAGGCTACAGAACAGAGGGCTAACATTACACAGGGACAAATGTGAATTCCTGAAACAAGAAATCTGTTTCTTCGGGTATCGTTTCTAAAAAAAATGGAGTCGGGCCAGACCCCCTGAAAGTCAGAGACATACAAGAAGCACCAGCACCCACCTCAGTATCAGGGGTAAGGAGCTTCCTGGGTATGGTCACTTACTGCAGTCGGTTCATGCAAAACCTGGCAGACATCACAGGGCCTCTACGGCAGCTCACACAAGCAAATCGCCAATGGGAATGGGGTGAGGAACAAGAGAATGCATTCCAAGCCACGAAAAGAGCACTCTCCGCAGATACCACACTGCCATTTTTTAACCTGCAACGCCACTCACAATTAGTTGTCGATGCCAGCCCCACAGGCTTGGGAGCAGTGTTGGCACAGAAACAAGATTGCGGAGAGCGGGCCCCCATCGCTTTTGCCAGCCGCACACTCACTCCAACGGAGCAGCGGTACTCGCAAATTGAACGAGAAGCCATTTCCATACCCTGGGGGTGCCGTCACTTCCATCTCTACCTGTACCGAAAGCCGTTCTCGGTAGTGACCGACCACAAACCCCTATTACCGCTATTCAAAGGCTCATCCTCAAAGCCACCACCAAGGACTGAGAAATGGATCCTTCAGCTCCAAGAGTACAACTTCACACTGGAGTACCAACCGGGCACAAAGAACCCAGCAGACTTCCTGTCCGACATGCCGGCACAGCCACACCCCAAGAAGTGGAAGAAGCGCGGGAAACAGAAGAATACGTGAGGCTGGTGGTAGAGCGCGCCAGACCCCTGCCCATATCACTCAGCGAAGTCATCACGGCAACTGCCCATGACGAGTGTCTACAGAAGGCCATAGCAGCCACCAGGACAGGGAACTGGAGGTCCCTCCAACGCCCGAACACTTTCCGAACACAAGAAGCCCAAGCCCGGTTGCATGCGCTATTCAGTATACGTCAGGAGCTCTCGGTGAGCGAAGAGGGCTGCATGTTGAGAGATCTCCGTTTAGTAATTCCATCTAGCCTGACGGCCAGAACAGTATCTCTTGCACATGGAGCACACCAAGGCATCGTTAAGTCAAAAGCCAACCTCAGGGACAAAGTGTGGTTCCCAGGGTTGGACAAGCTGGTGAAAGACACAGTCAAAAGGTGCCTGGTATGCCAAGCCAGCGGTAACCCTGACCCCCCAGCACCGATTCTCACAGAGCAAGGGCCCACAGCACTGTGGCAACGGGTTAGTGCAGACTTTGGTCGTCTCCCCGATGGCTCATACATGGTCATAGTGATGGACGACTACTCACGCTATCCGGAAGTCGAGGTGGTACACTCAACATCTGCCCACACAGTCATCCCCAAGTTTGAAAAACTGATGGCCACCAATGGACTTTTCGGAGAGATGCAAACAGATAACGGGACCCCTTTCAACAGCCACGAATGGGCGGATTTCCTAGTGTCAACGAACACCAAACATCGGCGCATCACACCGCGATGGCCACAAGCAAATGGAGAAGTGGAGAGGCTTGTAAAAACGCCAAACAAAGTCATTCGCATCGCTGTGGCAGAAGGTGAGAACCCGGAAAGGGCGATATATGCCTTCTTGAGAGAATACAGAGTCACCCCGCACGCCACCACAGGAGCCACCCCCAGCCAACTCTGTTTTAGGAGAGCAGTGACAGATGCCATCCCCCATCATGCATCGTGGGCAGAGAGGTCACCGCCTCCAGACAAGTCAACAGCAAGGAGAGCCAGCACTAACGCCATGCTTCCAAAAAACAGAGAGCCCGTGAGGTAACGGTACAAATAGGCGATACCATCCTGGTAAAGGATCGCCACCCAGGAGGGAAATTCCGTCTCCCTTTCGAGACACGGCCGTGGACCATGACCGCAGTGAAAGGCACCATGATAACAGCCCAGTGAGGACCAGAGACAGTAACATGCAATGCGGTATTCTTCAAACATTTGCCCCAAGCAGTATCCATTGAGAATGACAAGGATAGCACAGACGAATAGGCAGGTTTGGACGTGGACACCGCAAGCCCAGAGTCCACAAGCAGAGAAGCGGGAAGTGCCTCAGAACACCATATAGCCCACCCAACAGTGGAGCAAATGCGGAGCCAGCCCACAGGAGCGACAACACCCAACCAGAGTGCAGAGGAAATCCAGGTGTCGGACCGGTCGGGGAGCGGGAGGTACATGTTAAGGCATAACCCAGGCCCCTCCCAACGATACTCAGACTATGCATGTGACTTATGTACCTCAGAGAACCCTCCAGAATAGGAGAGAACCCATCTCCTCAAAAGGCCAAAAAGGCTAAGGAAACATCTTATTCCAATGGTTTGTTTTTGTTCAAGTTTAATCTTCCCCTTCCCCGTTGGGGAGGGATGTAGTGTTGTCACAGGAACTGGACTGCACCACTACGTGGAGGCGGAAGTGGTGGGCATAAAGTTACCCCTGCTGTCGGAGCGAGATGGATCGCACCGTGACTAGAAGGGGCAGGCTATAAATAGAGGGGAGAAAGGCGCGAAGGGTATGGTGTGAACGAGAGTGAGAAATAAAGGTGTTGATCATAACTGCAGTGGCTCCGAGTCATCATTCGCCAGTCACGCGCGATGCGACACCGACAAACTGGCTGTCCACCTGCCAGGCTCTAAACGAGCCCATACATTTTCACTCTACTTGTCAAGGTATTAAACTAGTCTTAGGATGGTGCTTCTTACTTTGTACGTCTGACTCTTAGAAAGCAGATGAGCATAGTGCCTGTAATTTGAAGTGCATATGTCCAAATAATGCTGCCCATCATCACATAATTCACCGCATTGTTCACTGTAGCTTCTCCGCAATGTAAACTCGAGCTGAATCTGTGTTTCACGTGCATCAAATGCCAAATCTGCATCCTGGAGGGGGTAACTCACAGAAGTAAGTGACACACTACACTGCAGCTGGATACAGCAGTCTGTTAACTTCCTTGCATTTTCATCTGTTGGGTTGTTGGTATGCTCCCTGTGCTGACAATTATTAATAGGCTTGCCACCTTGTTCAGTGCTGAAGGAGGATCTTGTTTCCAGTGCTGAGATTTAATTTTGAAATGTATTTTTATACGCAAATTACTTAACTGAAAACATGGAGTGATGCATCAACTTCATTTTCAGTTACTGAGGGAGAAGCTCTTTTAAACCCTCTTTAAAAACAACTTGTACCATTCTAGTTATTCACTTGACAGGATTCTGGACATAGATTTTCTAAGCTCACATCTCATTCTAAATGGCATGAAGAGTCTGCGCAATCCAAATGTTGACTCCAATGGCCTAGAACAGCTCCCCTTTTTGCCTAAACGATGAATGTTAGAGCAATTTCTCCAGCTGTTCAGGTATACAAAGCTCAGGTTCAATTTACGATCCTGAATTATGCGGTTATGTAAATACATCCTTTCTTTCTGTTGCATAAACGCATATATTAGAAGATGTTTTGGAGCTACCTTCTAGCACTCCAACTACTGTCATTTTTGCAGCTGTGCTGGTGAAGTATCAATTTATTTAATCGGCTCAGACCTTTATGCCGGCATATGCAATGAGGAGTTGAGACCATGTAGAGACACACTAGAGATTGTCAACTTTGGATGTTTCTAGAGTCATTAAACAGTGGCTCCTCCTCCATTATCAAAACAGTAAATAGGAATTTTGAGAAGTGCGAGAACAGGGTCCATGACTCAGTATATCTTGTCAGATAGAGACTTCTAGCCGCTGGTTCTTTACCTTAGAATATTCCCCAGGCATCAGACTGGATCCAGAAACTTTTGATGCGCCTCTGCACGCCGGTATGTGACATCATCCACTTGGCACCGTCCGCACCAGAAATTACATGTGTGGTGCCTGTATTATTCCACCTCAGCATGCTGATATCAGTTCTTTTCTTTACACATCAGTAGTGCAGATCTGGAGAGACCTACCCCCATTTGATTTCAGCATGCTGTAAAATATTTTTGTGAGACTTTGTCCCTGGGTATGAAGATGTCCACCTAAAAGGTGGGTTTCAAACCATGCGGTGCCTGTCACAATCATATGTTCGTGGCAGACTCACACTTGGTTTGTCTTTGGTGCCTGGACATGATCACAACACCAAGATATACAAGGATTGCCACATCGTGCACCCAAAGGCTCTGAGAGACTGGTCCCTCAAGCTAATCGCCGCCTAACACCGAAGTACCTTATGACATTCTAGATCTTGTTCTTGAGGAAGACCCAGAGATCATTCGTGGAGCCACTCCCGGTGTTCATAATCCCACTTGAAGTTGTAGGGAAAATCCACTAAGTCCCACAAGAAGAAGTCGTCAAAGAGGTCTTTGACTTCCTTGCACAATTCTTCAGGCAAGATGTGGAGCTGTCGGTACTCAAGCTCTAGCTCTGTGGGGGAGCCTGTGCCTTGTCTGTCTCCGTGCCTCCATGAGTTTCCGGGAGTCAAATTGACTTCCACCCACTCAAAGGAATTCATCTAGGACATGCACCTCAGCTTTTGGAATCTTGACCCCTCTGGAGCACCCTTGGGCCCGCCAGGTTCAGGACGGTCCCCTACTGGTTTTCGGTCAGTGGGACTGTCCTCTGTGCCAGTCAAGCCCCTAGGATCCAGTGATGGATCCGCAGTGTTGCTAGTCGAGTGAGCTCAACCTTCCCCATGACCCACTCCAGTGCCAATGCCCCCTGTGCCACCAACGCCCATCAGTGGCACCACCAACACCCATCAGTGGCACAATCCCATTCATCATTCATGACTCCAACTCAAAGGCAGATGAGTGTCATCTGATACCAGTTCTGACAGGTGGCAGACCCCTCATGTTAGGAGCCAGTGCCTTATTCTTGTGGGATTGGATGATAAATTGGATGGATCTGAGGATCATTATGGTTGCCAGCCCTTAGAAGGCCCTGAGGACACCCAGAATGAGGATTTGGTGGATACCAGTATACTGGACACCCTCACCAAATACTGGTCTGGTCGCTCCCCCTACTGTGGCTGCTAAGGAGGGACCCTTATTCACTAAAGTTGTGAGAAGGGCAGTTGAGGTCTTAGACCCTCAATTTCCCTCAGTGGCAGTCAAGACAAATATGTTGATGGAAGTGCTTCAACCAGGAGTCACCCCATCCAAACCACTTCTTCCTTTCAATAAAGCCCTCACCAACGTCCTGCTTGGAGCTTGGTCTATACTTTGGAAAGGGTATCCTGTGCAGAGGACAGTTGCCTGCCACCATAGCCCTGCCCCAGGGGACCCCAATTTCCTCACCCACACACCCCCCCGGAGAGTTTGGTGGTCCAGACTTCCACCTCCAAAGCCAAATCTGGTAAGTTCTCTGCCACTCCACTGGATAGAGAATCCAAGAGGCTTGATAGTTTTGGGAAGTGGATGTTCTATTCTGCCAGCTTAGCACTGCAGTCAGTAAACACTGCATGCCTCTTGGGCCGATACTCCCGTACAATCTGAGACTCGGTTGCTGAAGTGCTGCCTATGTTCTTGGAGAAGGTCTAAGCTGTACTCTCTTTCTTGCAGCCCTTAGGCACCACACCTGGTTGAGAACCAGTGGATTTTCAGGGGATGGCTAGGCCTCACTCATGGATATGCCTTTTGATGGCTCCCACTTTTTTGGAGAGAAGGCGGACTCAGTGATGGAGTGCCTTTAGGACAGCAGGGCAGCGGCAAGATCCTTGGGTCTTTCCATGGCCCCTAACCAACCCCAGTCCACCTTCTGCCCCTTTTGTGGCCATGGAAGAGGCTTTAAACAGCCAGCATGTTTCACAACCTTTTCAGGATTTGGTTCCCATAGACCACAAGGAAGAGGTAGCCAGAGGTCTGGCTGGTCCATCACCCCTCGGCAGTCGCAGCCTTTAGTTTGCCGTCTAGTCATCATGGGTGTCCAGTGGTGAGGGGACAGGAAACCCCATTACCTGCACCACTAGAGATCAACAACATCCAACCATTGGGTTTTACAAATAGTCAAAGGGGTTATTCTGCCCCCTTTGTGACCACCCCTCCACCCATGCCACCCACTTATGACAGGCTGATGGAGGACAACCTCTTTTACTCTGTCAGAAAATGTCATCTCTGGCAAAGGGAGTCATAGAGAAGGTGCAGACATCAGAATTAGGTTGTAGTCGCTACTTTCTGGTGCCAAAGAAGGACGGAGGCCTCCGTCAGACACTGGACTGCGCCTTCGCAATCTCTTCCTCAAGAAGGAGAAGCTCAAAATACTCAAGTTCTGTTTGTTGTGGACCCAGGAGACTGGATGGTAGCATTAGACTTGCAGGACACCTATTTTCACATCCGTGTCTTCCCTGCCTACAAACGTTACCTGTGGTTCATGGTAGGCCAAGAGAACTTTCAGTTTGTCATGCTCCCCTTTGGCCTTACCAGCGCCCTTCGGGTGATCACCAAGGTGATGGCTGTGGTTGCAGCACATCTGCAGAGATCAAGGGTGCCGACCAGTGCAGAGGATGTGAATGTCTCATCCTCGTACTGAATGTACAATATCCTTCTTGTGTTTGCATACAAAGGATTTAATTTTTTTGTCAAAATCTCAAGCTGCCAATGTGCTCACAGTGCTGATATCTACTAGACTGAGAGTGAAAGCAGCCAGAGCCTCTAGGCTTCGACTGCTTTCCTCTATGATCGATGTTTAGTGAGTGGCCCCTGAGAACTAATCTCCAAGTTGTAGTATCTCCCCTTTCCAATGGTACCTCTCCCTAGTGAATCTCTACTTGGGGATCGCTTCAGGAAGGCAGGTCCTATGCAAGGATCCACCTTCTAGCGAGGGTGTCTGTAATGGAGGGAACTGCCACCCAATGCATGACCTAATACTCTCCCCCAAAATGGACATATACAGTGTTTCTGAGCTCCTAGTCAGGGCAATTTGGGGTTCACCCCAGTCTACGACTCGGGGAGGCAGAAAGGCCACTGAACCCTCGAATTTTTATGGAGTGGGTGCAGCCTACCCTGCCATCAGACCCTATTAGTAGCCCCACCCATAAAGGCACTAACAGTCTTTCTGACCCCCAGGGGTCAGATTGAGGAATATACCCTGAATCTTCCCTCTCTAGGAGGGCATATTTGGGAATTTACCTGCAATGTGCTCAGCTGTGGGGCAGAAGGGATACTAGACACTATTGATTTTTACATTTATGAAAACAAAATGGGGTGTGGACTGGCCAGCTTAGGCATTGAGCTGTAACCCACCCCTAAACCTCCCCAACCGTCTTTTTGCTCACAAGAGGGCAGATTGGGGGGTAGCCCAAAACTGCCCTCCTTGAGGGTGGGTGTTGAAAGCCCGCTAGATGCCAGAGAGTTTTATAGCTATAACAAAGTATTGGGCTGTAACCCACCCCTAAAAACTCCAATTTTCTCTCTGTGCCCCAGGGCAGATTGAGTGGGGTACCCCCAGCCTGCCCATCTGTGAAAGCCCAGAAAGCCCCCTAGAGACCAGAAAAAATAGGGTGGCCACGAGCCCACCAAGGTATCTGGCCATACCTCCCACCCCTAAAGCTCCAACGGTAGTTCTGCCCTCTTGGGGGAAGATTAAGGGGAGATAGCACTCTGAAAAATTATTTGGAGCTGACCCCTAAAGTCCCAACAGTCTTTCAGACCACCCCTGCGAATGCTGGGATATTGGGGAATTGACTCCCCATTTGGCCTTTTTGGGGGTGGTGGTACAGAAATCCCACTAGACACGAAGTACAGATTAAAAAAAAAAGTAGGGATGGGGCCAGCCTGTCCTGGCATCTGGCTTTACCCAAAACATTGGCAGGGCATATTGGGTAAGAAAATGTAATGGGATCTACATAGGTCACACCACCTTGGACTCCTCTGGGTGTCTAGTTTTAAGAAAAGCTTAGGATTGGTAGGCTTCCCTGGATGCCAGCCGAGCCCAAGCTCAAATATCAGAGGTATTGACATTGCTGGAATGGGTGAAATTGAAAGAAAAAATCTTGATGTTTCCTTGGTGTGTTTTGTGGCGTTTCCTGTCTCTAGCAATAATCCCAGCCATACAAGTGGGTGTACCATTTTTATCAGTAGAAAAGCGAGAATGTTGGGTCGTAGAGATTTATCAATCCCTAGAGATTCCTGAGCCTTCCCTCACAGAATTGTGAGGAGAATATATGACTTTAACCACAGTTTGACATTTGCAGGGTATTTTGGAATCATTGTGGCATTCACACAAGTCACACCATCTTGGAATCCTACAAGTGTCTGATTTACAGAAATATACAGGTTTGGCAGGTTTCACTTGGTGTAAGCCCAGCCTGGGGTCAAATATCACAGCTACTAACTTTGCTCGAGTAGGTGAAGTGCAAGGAAAATCTGTGATCTTGAACAAGGTTTAACATTGGCAGGGCATACTAGGTAGGAAAACGTTGTAAGATACATTCAGGTCACTCCTTCCTAAAATGCTCTGGATGTATGCTTTCCAGAAACGTCTAAGGTTGGTAGGTTTCCCTGGGATGCTAGGCAAGTCCAAGATGAAATACCACAGCTATCCTTATAGCCCACAAAAAATCTTGCAGTTTCTTTGTTGTGTTTTTCAGCCTTTTCTGTCACTGGTGATAAATTTAGCCGCACAAGTGGAGTGCTGTTTGTATCAGGAGAAGTGTGTAGTGATGTTGTGGATCCCTGAATATTCCATAACTTTCTCTCACAGAAATGAGAGAAAAACATATGATTTTAGCCAATGTTTGAAGATTGCTGAGTATTCTCAGTTAGAAAACTTAGTGGAATTCGCACAGGTCACACCACCCTAGACTTCCCTGGGCTTATATGTTTCTGTAATGACTGAGTTTTTAGCATTCCCTTGATATCACCTCAAATAGCGCAGCTGTCCATGTCACCTGGATGGGTGAATTTGAAAGGAAAAATGTTTGTTTCCTTACTGAATTTTGGGGTCTTTCCTTAAGTGGAGGATAGACCCAGCTACACAGGTGGGGTGTTGTTTTTATCAAGATAAGTGTGAGCTTACAGAATTGTACAACATTTCTTACTATCAACTGAATTTCTCTCTATATTTGTCTTCCAAATGTAAGCCAGTGTGCAAGAACGATCAGATTTTGCAAAATGCCCTCTGAATCACATAATATTATAGGATTGATTGCCTTTTACCATAGGAACTGAGGCATGAGCATGGACAGTACACAAACTGCAGCTCCAATGTTGGCTCTAGGTATTGAATGTTTTTGGACAACCAGCAAAGTCTATGGCCCTCATTATGAACGTGGCGGTGTGGGCCGCCATGCCAGCGGTGGTGGGAAATCCCACCAGCCGGCATGGCGGCCCACATCGCCACATAATGAAGCCAGGGAGGGCGGCCCTGCGGTGGACGGACGGCATCATTATCCGACAGGGCAGCGCTGCTGCCCCTCGGATAATGATCCCTTTGCCTCCAGCCTTTCCCTGGCAGGTTTCTCCGCCAGGGAAGGGCTGGCGGAAGGGGTGCACACCTGGGGGCCCGCACTGCCTATGCACTTGCCATGGCCAGTGCTGGGGCCCCTGTGCAGTGCCCCATCGCGCAGGTCACTGCCCAATTTATGGGAAGTGATCTGCATGACGGGTGCAGCTGCACACGCTGCACAGAGGCATTGACGGTGGCTGTCCCGGCCAGGCATTCCGCTGGGCCGGTGGGCGAAAACAATCCATTATCCAATATACCGCCGGCAGGGTTCCAGGGGAGCTGGCGGTCTATGGAAAGACCACCAGCATGAACACGGCGGTGTAAACCACCGTGTTCATAATGAGGGCTTTTATATCCATGTGACCAGAAGAGTCTGGTGGATGTAGCAGGGTACTATTTATTTAAATTGGCAATTAGACTAAAAATTTCAGATAAAAATGTCACCTATTTCCATTTTTCCTACTTATTTTCATTAGTTATCTTTTGATTAATTACACTTGAGAAACCATGAATGATTTACACAAGTGAACATTACTCAATTCAGAGTTTTGTCTACTTGCATGGCTTTCTGGGTTTACCCATGGATTTCACATCTCTTTCCACCACAAACTTTTAGTAGGTAAAAGCCTCAAAATAGGAAAAATGGGTTTCCAAATTGGAATAATTGTGGTAAAAAATGTATCTCTGCCTTTTCATGAAAGCTGGATCAAGGATGATCATAGCAAAGTGAACCTTTTGCTGATGCCATTTTTTAAATAAAGCATAGACTTTCTTGCAGATCACTTGTTTGCTTTTTTCTTGGTTCTTTCGAGGGAACTCTACAAATCCTGGGTACTTTTAGAATCTCTAACTTGTGGGGGGAAAAGGACACTAATTTGGCCTAGACATCTTTTGGCGAAGAAAAGTTATACGGATTGAAGCACAGACTGTCCCAAACATCAAAAAAGTGCTCAACATGGGGTGGGAAGGGTGGAAGCCTTAACACTTAAGGAGTTAATGATACCCTACAGTTGTAACTGGCAGTGGTAACCACACTGCAAAGAAGTCAAGGGGGCTAAGTCACAAACTACATTTTGTATAAACAGTTCTAGAGTAGTACTACTTATTTACTACAAAATGCAATTCATAAACCTACAAGTGTAGATCTCCACCTTCACCTCATCTATATTTTCTATAGGGAAATCCTCACACATATATGTTTATTACGTAGTAGTTTATTTCATAGTGACCAGGGTGCTGCTGAAAAGGGAGGGGATTTAAGGAGGGTGGGGGGTTAAGGAGGGACCCACCAAAAAAGAGTAACCCCATTCCTATTTACAAACTGCGCTTCTAAAGCTACTACAGCGAGCAAGGTCCCAAAACAATAGTAAATGTACTCCAGCACCACACATGGTCATCCTCCAGTACTGCAACACCTTTCCAAAGAAAATAATGGAGGTAGGAACGTAAAATAATCACCATAGGAAATAATGTTAAATTTAATTCAAGTATTCAAATGTGTTTAGAAAATATATTTAATTTAATGTTAAAAAGATTTTATTTTTAAACAATTGTGATAACCTTTATGAATTCCAAAAGTAATTTTCATTTTTTGTTGAAATATAGTAAGTTATTCTTAATTATACATGTAAATATATATATATATATATATATATATATATATATATATATATCATACTGAACTTATCTGAAGCTTAAAGCAAAAACCCAACTACAGTAAAAACATTGTACTTTTATGACTTAATCATTAAAAGTTATGTATGGAACTAATTAACTGTAATTGTATTATACTTTAATAAAAATTGAGATAATATTAATTCTAAAACTAAAAAGTTTATTAAAATATGTTAACAAAATACAAAATGTGGTGTTTTTAGTTCAATGTTTTAAGATCAAAGAAAAATCATTTACATTTTCAATATTTTACATAAAAATAATGTAATTAACAATATTTCCTATGGGGTTCTGTTTTAAATCCCTGCCTCCATTACTTTCTTTGAGATGGAGTTGCAGTATCAGTGGTTGGCCCTGTGTGGTGCTGGACTTACTACTCAGCTTTTAGGCAATAGTAACTTCACACTTGTATATTTGTAAACACCCTCTGTTTGAGCTACACCTTTGAGTACGTTTATACTCGGTTTATTGTGAATAGCCCAAAGTACTTAATTTACTCAAAAGTGTAAGAGGAAATGTGCTAGTAGTAAATCTAACTGTGTAGCTTTATCTTGTGGACAGCCCCTAAAGGTCCACCGTATATTTAAAAATAAAAATGAAGCTGTCAGTCAACAAGGGGATCAGATTGTATAGTAGGTTAAATCAGCAAGATGAGGGGGATGTTTAATCTAGCTGTAATGAAGACTCATACTGACAAAAGTATCAATTTGTGTAATAGATGACATACCTAATGTCATTGGGAGGATGTGCTATTTTCTGGAAATACCCATGTAAAATGTTTTTAAACTAACCATTGCTATTAGGAGATGACAGATATATGTTGTGTGGCATGAGTGTATGTGGCAAGAATATTTTTACATAACTAACATTTTAAATGTTTCAGAATGGAGACAGACTGTAAGTCCAATGAGAATGAGCTTTTACGAGAAATAGAAGAGAAAGATAAAGTCATTGATGAACTCACCAACAGACATGGTTCACTTTCAAATATACAAGAGGAGCTTGAACAGGTAGGAGATATTTGAAAAATAGTACAGTGTACTGGGTAACTGGGATGTATTTAGAGTGTTGTAGCATATTGGTTTTGTGGCCATTAATATTTTTAATATCTTTTGTAGGAAGCTGGTCCAGTGTGTGGTGGGTACCTGAGGTACTTACCCCTTATACCAGGTCCAGGTATCCCCTATTAGTTTAGTGTAAGCAGTGTATAGAAGCCAGGCTCTCTAGAGGTGGCTGTGGATGAGCAGCCAAGGCTTATCCAGGAGACATACAAAGTTCATGCAATACCACTGTAGTCACACAGCACTTACACACATGAAAGAAAACACTCAGTGTTACAAAAATAAAGGCACTTTATTTTACTGACACAATACCAAAAGGTACTAGAGAGGCAATCCTCCAATAAGAGGTAAGTAACACAGTAGATATGTACACTAGTTATCAGCAATAGGCATAAAAAGCAATGGAAAACAGTGCAAATGCAGATAGACAAAAGTGACCCTAGGGGGAGCTCAAACCATATAGTATAAAAATGAAATGTGAACACAGGACCCCCACCTAGATAAGTGGAATGTGTAGAAGGAATCTGGGGGTACTAGGAAACCCCAAAGGTAAGTACCACAGTGCCCCCTAGCGACCAGGAAGGAAGGAGTAAGTTATTGGATTTTCTCCAAACCACCCAAAAGGAAGAAAATGAAGAAAATGCAACACCCGGACAAGACTGCAAGAAACCAGTGTTGGATTCCTGAAGAGGAAGACCTGTGAAAGAAAGGGACCAAGTCAAGAACGCACAGAAGAGTCAAGGAAGAGTAGGAGCTACTACCCATACAGCTGGGAATGCAGGAGTTAGTAGATGGTAGGACGAAGACGGTCAGAAATGCAGCCCCGGAGCAGGTGAAGAGTCCCTGGAGGATGCAGTCAATGTCCCACGCTGGATGGATGATTGCAGTTGGTCAGTGGCATGGATGAGCCACCAACAAGCCTTGGCAAAGGCAGAAGTTGCGGTGGAGCAAAAGTGGAGCTGCCAGGGACCAGCAAGGTCCAGGAGGATTCAACTTATTGGGGGAGTCCTAGGAGGACCCTCTGCAAGGCAGAGAGTCCTAAGAAGAAGAAGCACCCCTCACAGGAGACCCACTGGACGAGGAACCAGGAGTCACAGATGAGCCCAAGTAGCTCTACTAGAGAAGGGTCCCACGCCACAGGAAAAGCATGCAGTGGGCTGTGTGTCCAAGAAGGATTGCTGGGGCCTGGGGCTACACAGAGACTGAAGATCCTTGGAGGAGATGCAAACAAGCCTTGGCATCTGCAAGAGACGCTGTGCATGGGGGTACGGTCCTGCATGGGAAGGCAAGGGTCTACGTCCACCAAAGTTGGATAGCTGGCAGAGAGGACCAAGGGACTACTCCGGACCACCACCTGTGATGCAGGATCCATGCAGCTCAAGATGAGAGGAGATCCACACAGTTGGTCGGTGTTGCAGTTGGTGCCTGCAGATATAGGGGAGTGTCTCATTTACTCCAAGGGAGATTCCTTCTTCCTTCTCTTGCAGACTGAAGACTTGCCACCCTCAGAGGATGCACAGCCGGGGAAATGCTGCAGAAGCTGGAATGAGGTGTGGAAACAATATTGCAAGCAGAGTCTTCGTCGTGGATGCAGATTGTCGGTTCCTTGAAGGTCCAGTCCTGGTTCCAGTGGCTAGAAGTCGAAGTAGAGGTTGCAGAAGAGTCCTGCTGGAATCTTGCAAGCCAAATCTGAGGACCTCCTGAGAGAGACCCTTAATAGCCCTGAAAGGAAGTTTGGTCACCTAGCCAGGTGACAACCTATCAGGAGGGGGCTCTGATGTCACCTGCCTGACCTGGCCACTCATATGCTCCCAGAGGTCCCTGCTATCCTTGGATTCAAGATCACAGAACCTAGGGAACCTCTGGAGGAGCTCTGGGCACCACCCCTGAGGTAGTGGTGGACAGGGGAGTGGTCTCCCCCCTTTCCATTGTCCAGTTTCGTGCCAGAGCAGGGACTGGAGGTCCCTGAACCAGTGTAAACTGGTTTATGCATGGAGGGCACCAAATGTGCCCTTCAAAGCATACCAGTGGCTTGTGGAGGCTACCACTCCCAAGCCATGTAACACCTATTTCCAAAGGGAGAGCGTGTTACCTCCTTCTCCCAAAGGAAATCCTTTGTTCTGCCTTCCTGGACTTGATCCGTTCAAGCAGTAGGAGGGCAGCAACCTGTCTGAGGGATGGCAGTAGGTTGGGCTGCCTGGAAAACCCCAGAAGGCTGGTAAGAGCAATGCTGGAGGTCCTCTAAGCAGCCCTCAGAGTGCATGGAATCATGCTTCCAATACTGGCAACAGTATTGGGGTATGATTCTGACATGTTTGATACCAAACATACCTAGTTTCAGAGTTACCATTAGGTAGCTGGGCATAGGTAGTAACCTATGTCCAGTGCACGCATAAAATGGCATCCCGCACTCACGAAGTCCATGAAAATGGAACTGGAGTTCGTGGGGGCACCTCTGCTAGTGCAGCAGTGCCCTCACACTCAGGTACTTGCACCCTGCCCTCTGGGCTAGGAGGGCCTGTCATAGGGATGACTTACAGTGACCTGGTGCAGTGACTTGTAGTAAAAAAGGGTGCATGCACCCTTTCACTCAGGCTGCAATGGCAGGCCTGCAGAACACTTTGCATGGCCTCCCCAAGGGGGGCATAATACATGCTGCAGCCCACAGGGACCACCAGGTCCCCTAATGCCCTGGGTACCATATACTAGGGACTTATATGGGGGCACCATTATGCCAAATGTGGAGTGAAAATGGTTCAAGTAACCATGTTTGAAGGGAGAGAGCATAATCACGCAGGTCCTGGTTAGCAGGATCCCAGTGAACACAGTCAAACACACTGACAACAGGCAGAAAACAGGGGTAACCATGCCAAGAAAGACAGTCCTTCCCTACATCTTTCACATCTGCAATAACTCTTCTGCAGTTTGCATTTCCTTTGCGGATTGAGTGAAAGCAAGGGAAACATGGTCAAAACCCGTCCTCCAGATGTAGTTACCCACTGTGATTAGATACCATATTCTTCAAATTGAACAAACTCAGTAAGAGCACACACCTATAGAAGTTCATGCTTAAAAAATACATTTATTAAATACATAAAAACGCATCGCTGCACCACTTCTCTGAATTATTCTCCTACGCTAGAGAATATAGCTAATGTGAAATGGCATATATTTTTACCTTCTAGATATATTTGAACTCCATCTGACAGACAGCTCATTCAGGGAAATGGCTTTTCTAAGGGAAAGTCTATAATAGACAAAAAGTGTAACTTTAATATAAGCACCCTGCTTCTGATTATTATCTCATAGAGTACAACATTGAAATGGATGATTTAAAATACATACAGGATAAACCATTTGTTTAATTATGCCCAGTGGTATTTTGTGCAATGTTTTGTTACTTCTATATCTTTCTTATGACCATCAATTGCCACTACTGTAGGGACTAACACTATTCTTTGCCACAGTTACCTAAAATGTTTCAGGTGCTTCCTACATTTTGTATTGGAATCTAATTGTTTAACATGTTCAAGGCATGTGTGTTCCACAGATTAGTGACTGCATACAACAAGCATTTGCAATGCAGTAGGCCTCGCATTTGCGAGAGTTAGAGCAATTGGCATTGTAAATGACAATGCCTTTTACATATGTGTTTTGGTTTAGAGTGTGGTGGATGTGTGTGGAATGGAATTATGTGGCTTAAATTGAAATTGTTAGTTGTGGAATTGTGTGGGGTGGAATTGTGTGGTCTACAGTGGAATTGTGTAATGGAATAATGAATAGATAGTAGTGAGAGCAGCATAGAATATATGGAAAGGAAGATAGAGAGGAATAGGTAGTTTGTGCACAAAGTGGTGAATGAAGAGTGTGTAAAAGAGAGGATGAAGGGGGAGCAGGCCATATATGCATAAAGAGGGAGCTTTGGCATTCAACATTTTAAAAGTTGGTATTTCTAAATCTAAGAATAGTATCAACTGTTTGGAAAGTTGGAAAACTGTTTATTCTAAACTTTTCAAAAGCAAACTAATGCTCAATAAACAAGCCTCCCTCACAAAGAAGGTACAATGGAAGCTTCCCTCGCATAGAAGGTACAATGCAAGTGTCCCTCACACAGAAACGGTACAATGCAAGCAGCTTCCCTCACAGAGACGATTCAATAGAAGCTTCCCTCTCAGAGAATGTACCATGTAAGCTTCCCTCACACACAGCAGATACACTACAGGCAGCAGCAATGTATGCTTACCTCACACACACACATCAGATACAGCACAGGCAGCAGTGCATTCTCCCCCACAGAGAAGATAAAATGTATGCTTCCCTCACACACAGCAGATACAGCAGAGGCAGGTGTGCAAGCTTCCCTCACACACAGCAGTTACAGCACAGGCAGCAGCAGTGAAAGCTTACCACACACACAGCAGATACAGCACAGCAGCAATGCAAGCTTATCCAGCGTATCCCACACACAGAGGAGATACAGCAAAGACAGCATCAGTGCAAGCTTCCCTCACACACAGCAGATACTGCACAGGAATTATGTGGTGTGGAGTCGTGTGGTGGAAAAATGTGGCATGCGTGCTGTAGAATTATGTGGACAGTAATTAAATGGTGTTAACAGTTGTGCAATTATGTAGAGTGAGATTGTGTGTTAAAGACTTAATTATGTGGAATGGTATTGTGGAGTGGCATGTTGTGGAGTTGAATTATGTGGTGTGCTGTTAGATTTTGTGGCATGATGTTGAACTTAGTGGTGTGTATTGGAGGTATGTGGTGTGATGTGGAATTGTGTTGTGTAGTTGAAATATGTAGTTTGGTGTATAATTATGTGGTGTGTTTTGGAAATGTGTGGAGTTGAATTGTGTGTTATGGAACTGTATGGCATTGAGGGTAATTATGCTTATTGGAATAATGTGTTATGGTGTGTAGTGCATTTATGTAGATTGCTGGTATGTGGTACATAATGCATTTATGTGGGGTGTTTTATGTTGTGTTGATAAAAGTGTAATTATGTGGCACTGAGTGGTATTATGTGGAGTGTAATTATGTTGTGTGGTGCAGAACTGTGTGGCACTGAGTTGTGTGGTGTTGTGTGGAATTATGTGGGTTGGTTTGGAGTGGTATTATGTTGTATGGTGAGGAGTAGTATGATAAAGTGTGGAATTATGTGGCATGTTGCGAATTTGCATTTATTTAATGGAGTGTAATTATGTGTTTCGGAATTTAGTGGACTGAGAGATGGAAAGACTGCCTCGGGGCTTAAGCCCAATGTGTCCAGGTCCGATAATTCTGCTGCAGCACCATGGGAGGAGCATATAATGCTGCTCCATCCTAAACCTACCATGCCTTGGATTGGCCTCATCCACGATCAATGGTCGAGTAAAATTCAGTTCAGTGTGGAACGATTTCTTCTGTAAATAGCCCCTTCTAACTATATTGGGTAATGTGACAAATGTGATTGCACAGCTAAATAAAATTTCACTACAAGGGTGTAAGTTATTACAGTAGTATCCATTCCTTAATAAGAGCTATCTTTCTAGATCACAAACAAAATTTAAAACAACCTAAAAAAAACAATTGAATGCTCATATTGTTACAAAGAAATGTGCCCTTAAATGAAGTAACTGATGACCAAATAATGCGCCCAAAGTCTTCAAGATGGGTCGCCCTTACAAATTTTAACATAATATTGTGATACATTTTCAGAAACATATTTAAGGAGGATTTAACATTAGTAAAAAAAGCATGATTCCCGTACAGTTTTGCAAACTAATAAGCCACGTGTAAAATAGAACCAAACGATATAATAAAACGAGGGCGTTTTTGAACAGAAGTTAGTAAAGAAAAGATAAACTTTAAGAAATGATAAACATACACATTTGCAAATCCATAAAAAGTTATTCCAATTCCACCGTTTCTCATGGAGCTGCTTGTAAATATTTACAGCACGGTATAAAACAGATGTAAATGCCTGCTGCTTTGTGCTATTAAAGTGTTATGAAAAAGCAAGGAAAAAAATACATACATCCTTTAAATGATGATGACTGATCTGTGAAGTTGGGCTTTAGATGGGTCTCTGCATGAGCAACATGCCAGCAGAATAGCATGATTGTGTGTACAATATCCTCAAAACAGTTGCGTGCGTGTTAATGTTGACTTTGAAAATAGTTTGTTACCCTAATGTAATTCTAGTCAGCTAACAAGAGCACCGCTGTGGCCGTACATCAAAACATGGCAGAAAGGATGGGGAGAATGGAAAAGAAAGGAAGAGAAAGGAGAAAACAGCGAAGAATGATTGTGAGGGGGTTACATCGGCAGACGAAACATGGGGTGGTGAGTGAAAATGAGTATGAGACGGGATAGGAGTGGAAGAAGCGAGGGAGGCCCAATGAGAGGAATAGGAGACATGGCTGAGGTGCTAGAGAGACGGAAAAGGGACTCAAACGAGAAGAAGGAGCGAGGCGGAGAGAAGGGAGGGACATCAGCTGGAAGGAGAGCACGACAGAAACGGAAATGCATGGTGGAAGAAAAATAAGGGATGGAGAGGTGGGGAGGACGAGAGTATGGGAGGCTTAGATAAAGAGATGGAAGAGAAGAGATGAAGGGGAGGGGAACAGAGGTAAGGATACTATACTCCACTGGAGGAGAAAGTACCATTGGAGGATAGAGGAAGGAAGACAGAGGAAAGAGACTGAAGGGGAAAGAGAGGAATGAAAGTGAGAAGAGGTAGCCGGGGAGCAGCGCCGCCCTGGCCTGGAGGAATTAGGGCAGATGCCCTCCAGTAATAGAGGAGAGCACAATAGCTGTTAATGTCAGAGCAGCAAATACAGAGCCGGTATCTCTGATGCCATCAGGAGCACCATCCAAGACCTGGCGGGCAGCGACATGAGGGCAGTGCCACCTCTGAGCTTAGGGACCCGTGACCGAGGCGCAGAGAGGGGTGAAGTGACGGACATGCAGAGACCGACACAGGCAAAGATACGTAGGGAGAGCCCAAAAGTTAAAGCATCAAAAGAGACAGCCAAGCTGAGACAGCAAGACTGTGACAGAGGCGGAGCTAAGCAGACTGAGTCAGAAAGTGACAGATATGCAGAGACGGAGGCAAAGACAAAGAGGCAGGAAATGATTCGCTCTATAGAAGTCACAGTATGGAAGGGAAAACACTTCATATAGGCGCACCTTTTTCCAAGCTTGAAAATGTGAAAACCTATCCTGCATCATAAGACAAAGGTCGACACAAACTGTGCACAATTCTACAAATAGGGTTAGGAAACACACACGGTATATATGTCAACCTTTTTAGGTACAGTGTGTGCGTTGTAGTGACTGTGGACCTGGGAGACTTGAGTTCTAAACCTGGTTTCCCTAGATTGCTACACTGTGTAATCCTCAGAAGAGCACAATCTACTCCAGCACCCAAAATCTCTTCTCCATTAAAAGTGGATCTTGTTAGAAGGACACTACATAAAGAACTTAGGGCCATATGTACCAACCAATTTTCCCATAGACACAGAATGGGTAAAACCCTTTGCTACATCTGGTCCTTAATATGTGCATGCTTGTATTGCCTAGAGGCTCCTGTTTGCCAGGTCAGGGCGCCGAGGCCATGCCGGCCACTGGTTTACTGCCTGCAGGACACACTGACTGCACACAACAGAGATCCAAGATGTCGGCTTCTTCCTCGGGTACCCCTCCACAGCACTCAGGCCCCACCTGGATAGGTATCCGGGTTGGGGGATGTCCTGAATTGAGACACAAACAGGAAGCACGCAGTGGAGACGGCGGTTCAGAAGTGAGCAAGGAGGGGTCTCCGGTCCACAGAGCATGGGGGAGTGGGGACACCCACCCAGAAGAAGGAAAGGGAGGGGATGCTCGGGTGCGAACCAGGCCCTTCCCCCGGCTTGAGCGCTGCAATCAAAGACTGAAAGTGGAACGATGTGGACGAGCAGCACTGGTGGCCCACCTTCTACTCTCAGAGCTAGGTTAGCGGGTGGGGGGATAGGGGTGATGTGGGACCTCCTCATAAAACATTCAAGAATACAACAATCTAGAGAAGGCGTGTGTATTTGTACAGCTGCATGGAGAGTTCAATCCCTGAATCCCAGATAAACACATCCCGGTAAATGTGGTGGCCGGAAGATCCCATGTTGCAGCGTTGGCACTTTTGCAGCCTTACATATTGATTTAACAGCAGGATGTCGGTCTTCACATACTTCAGTAGATTGCGCTGAATTAATGCCTATTGATAATTAAGTTCCAAAGTACTGCAGTGGTGACCCTGGCTGTACTAACTCACATGATTACTGCACTGCTAAGTGCCATGATCATGCTACAGCGGTACCCCTGGCTCCCACAGACTCAGCAGGTCCTCTCTATC
Organism: Pleurodeles waltl; assembly: GCF_031143425.1. NCBI lineage: Eukaryota > Metazoa > Chordata > Amphibia > Caudata > Salamandridae > Pleurodeles > Pleurodeles waltl. Next base: position 353,848,901 of record NC_090437.1, on the reverse strand, counting down.
CCCCACTGCAGTCGCTAGACCCTTCTCTAGGGCTCGCTTTGCTCCGGTGGAGTTTCCCAAAACTATACCATGAGCACTTCTCCTCACCAGTCCGCCACAGCCGCCAGGGGTTGGTACTTTTCGTGCCCACGCACTGCCTCACCTCTGCCTGCAACAAATGGAGGAAACGCTACCCCAGAAGCTCTGTCTAAGGTAGCGAGCGTAGAGAGATGTACAACCTCCGGTCGCAGCACAGAGGGCAGAAGTCCACTGAGGATGAGTCCATAGATAAATTATCAGGAGAGCCTTATGAAACCGTACCAGAAACCACGGCCTTCATGCATTGGCATAACGCAGCATCAGAAATAGAAATATGTTTGCCAGAGACAAGCAATTTTGAAATACTCCCCAAACATAATAAATGTTACAGATGTTATTTAAAGGAGTATTACAGAATCAATCTTGTTGCCTTGCTATTAGCTGGTATTCATTGATGTGTTATTACACTCGTAGTCACACTACTAAATTTGTACCACCCTACTTTGGAATGTTAAATTATGTCAAGTTTAAGAAGGCCATGGCATTAGCCTACAGGTTTACAATAGCATTTGGAGAGTGAGTGCACCCTCCACTGTTTCTCATCTATGTTTGTGATGCCAGTGCAGTCATGTTTCAAACAAGAGAGCAGAGCACAACTGGTCTTTTCTGGCTTGGGAGAAGGAGATGGGAGGGATGAATGGCGCAATAAAATTCCATCAGCTCAGCCTAACGCATCCACACCGTGACACCAGCAAGAAAGGAAAAATAAAGTAGTTCCTGAAACAAAGAGACAAAGAGCCATGGGGTAATTAAACAGTAGTTAGTTCTAGTTCAAAAAGAGAAAAAGGCGGGACAAAAAGACAAGACTGACCACTAGCAAGCAAGGATTTTTAAAGGACACTACAACCAACTAATGAAACCGCTTAAAGCCCACAGTATAAGTAAACTTAGAAGTATATGAGAGGTCCTACGCTTACTCTTAACCTAAAAAGAGACTAGAAGACTTATTTAATGTAAGCAATCCCCGGACTTGTGGAAATGGTTCAGCCATCTTCCACTTCCAGCCCTTTGCATAAAAGACACAATGGGAAGAGAGTGTCTCTGTAATAACATATTCATTAAGCTATTCCATCACATTTCTTGCAATTAATAATGCCATGACTTAATATTTAGTAGTCAGACTTGCTAGCTGCCGAATTCGGAATTTGCCAGTGTCGTGGAAGAACTTTATTCCCAGAGACATATTCAGGCTTTGTGATCCCTCAAGGGCATAAATATAATTGACTGCAGAATGCCTCTTTTAGAATTATTGGCCAAAATATTGGTGCAGAAAATGTAGCCACTATTTGGTGGTAACTATCCAAGGCCCAAATTTGTAATGTACCAAATGTGTCAGACATCTGGAACATTTAAAGAATGTTAAATGCAAAACAGTCATGGTTGAGGTAGTAGCCATAGAAAAATATGACATTGCTGGAAATGGAGGTGGACTGGCTACCCTAAAGTTGGCTACCAATCCAAAGTCATCTCTGTCCAGTTCATGTTTTTTCAAGGGTGAACTTGTTGGTACTTATGTCGCTGTGAAGTTGGCCTTCTCCCATCCTCTAAATCTGGCGACTGAAAACAGTGGGTGAATGAGACATCCACTGGTGTTTGGATGACGCCACATTACTGCCCACGTCTAAATGAAAACCAGTATTATAATTTCTAGCATCATTCGTTTGCTGACAGTGCTTAATCACTTGTAGGACACAAAACATTGCATTAGTATGGTATGCATGGTGTATTCACAAGCACTTTTGTAAGAGACCTTGGGATGAATGACACGTTTTGATAATCGTCTGCACTTTTGTGCCCTGATAAAAGGTTCATTTAACTAGGTAGGTAAGAAGGGGGAAGGAGCGGGAAGTACTTTGGAAGAAGCAATTCATCAAGCTTTACACAGAGGAGTTCCTGAAACCCACGCCCACAGCACACTGTAGTCCAATAAAGCATAATGTAGGAGAGAAGAAATCAGCACTGGTCAGTAGTGACCTGGGCAGACTTGCACAAAGCCATCCACCATCTTATGTTGCTACATGTGCGGAATCCAAAATTGATTTGTACTCTTAACAAAAGAGCACACAATCTCTAGACTCAGTCGTTACATACACACCTTTTGCTCGCAATACACATGCATGGAAGTGAAAGACCCATTGTAGGAAACTGGCTCTGTATGTACTCTTATCAAAATTATATATATTTGCCCTCATCATGAACACAGCGGGAAAGACCGCACCGCCAGCAGTGGCGGTATCTACCGCCAACAGGCTGTCGGTCTGGACCGCCAAATAAAAAAGCACATGAAATACAGGGAGCCTGAAAAACACTCACCGCCAACAGAGGAGTGTCGACAACGCTGGAAGAGGCCATTCACAGGTCGACAGAAAGGCCCTACCCGCCCAACAAATAATGAAGCACTAGACCACCGTCAGTTCTGGGGCGGGAACCACCACCACTCAAAGCCAGGTGGAAACGAACCAAATAAAAGTAAACACCCGTCGGAGGCACACAGAACACGCCGAAGCAGACATGGAGAGAATTGGAAATCATGCCAGTGCTGCTCCTAGCCATTTACCTCAGCGACCGTGACCGCCGACGAAGACGGCGATGGTAAGTACTGCAACCTACTAAACAAGGGAAGAAAGGGCACAGTTACATACCCGCCCACTCCGCCCACCCCGCAACACATCCACAACCCCTCACAACATCACAAGCCATACACACCTGAGCAAGAGGTATTTACCCAACACAAGGCCAAGACAACCTGCCCAAATTACACACATGTGCACAACACCCCCCTACAATGAAACGATGAACCACGTATCCTGAGAGTGCCAACACCAACATTGGCCACACAAACTTTATTACATCTCATGTAACAGAATGTCCAAATGAGGCCCTTGGCCAGTCCAAATAAAAAAGGCTGATGGGCCCAAATGGGCCGAACTTGACTCCCACATGTGCACATGGTACTCCACCATAAAGGGACATCAATGGGGCAGTCAGGCACCTTAGGGGCAGGGAGTGGTGGGGTGGGGATTTACGCCTGGGAGGGGGGGCTGGTTTAGGCTTCCGTTTGGGAGGTGGAGGGGGTTTGGGTTTAGCCTTGGAAGGTGGGGGAGTGGGCTTTGAGCGGAGGTGGCAGATGGACCAGGGCCAGCACGGGGCCTCTTGCTCACTGGGGAAGGGGCACAGGAATGGGAAGGGCGGACAGGGGCGGACTTGGACGTGGGAGGAGTGGATAGGGCAAGGAGGTGAGCACGTTTAGAGACGAGACTGGGTGGGCTAGTGGGTTCAAAAACGTCTACACAGGACAGAAATAGTTTTTTAGGGGCAGTCGGGGTGGACCTGGAGGAAAGTGTGGGAGTGGAGGTAGAGGAAGTGGTTGTAAGAGGAGTAGGTGTGCGTGACGTGGATGCAGGTGCCTGTACAGTATGCTGAGGTGTGGTGGATGTGTGTTGGGTGGGTGTCTGGGGATGTCTGAGTGTAATGGGAGGAGGGGGTAGACACAGTGGGACAAGACAGGCTGCCAGTGTAAATGGATGTTGTCTGGGTGTCTGCAAGTTTGGTGAGTGTGTTGCAAGTGTTACTCAAAGTCATTGTGGTGAGTGCTGGTGTGATGTCTGGGGTGCCTGAGTGGATGTGTGATGTTGTGGTGACTGCAAGAATGGGATCAGCAACAGTGAATGAAGGTGCGGTGCTTGTGAGTGTGCATGTAGAGGTGACAGACAGGGAGACGGGAGAGGTAGACACACTGGGGGAAGTGGATGTTGTTGTGTGTGCCTTTATATGTTGGCTGTGCGTATGCCTGTGGTGGGAAGTGTGGTGCTTGCGTATGTTTTTTGTGTGTTGAGGTGTGGGGTGCTAGAAGGGGTAGAGGTGGTTGGAGGGGGGACGGAAGGACCAGGGACACTGGCTGGCTTCAAAGAGGAGGCCAGACCCTGAAAATATCTCTGTAGGCCAGACATGGCACCGTGAATGCCTTCCAGGTATGCATTGCACTGCTGCATCTGGGATGCTAGCCCCTGGATGGCATGCACAATGGTTGTCTGCCCTACAGAGATGATCCTCAGGAGGTCAATAGCCTCCTCTGTGAGGGCAGCAGGGCTGACTGGGGCATGGGATGAGGTGCCTGGGGCGAAGGAGACGCCCACTCTTCTGTACTCTTCTAGTATACAACCATCTCCCACATTACAGAAGGACCTGAGGAACTGCAGACCTGCCCCTTATTATCCAATTGCCCATGGTGACCGTATTGCTATAAGACACCAGTCAGAGTCCCTGCTGCTAGACAGCATACATACTAAGTACCCTCAGACATCCATCAAGGAGGCGTAAATTGGTCTCTGTACTCAGCCCCTTGTGTATACTGTGCAGCCTTCAAGCGCCCATCCAAGTCTGGATATGCCACCACCAGAATGCACGCATTAGGGGGGTCAGGGCCCGACGGGCACCCCTTCCTCGTTGGGAGGACTTCCCTAGCTGGGCCTCGCAGGTCTTCCCAGTGCCACAGGTCCTCCCACTGGTTCCTGGTCCGCACCTCTCTGGCGATGGCCTGCCAGAGTCCCCTCTTCTGATGGGCGCTGACCTGTAGGGGACACACAGAAAAAAAAAACAGATGTCAGACAATGCCCATTTGGTACTGTTGGCTAAATGGCCCCTGTGGGACAGACACTGTACAACATCATTCCACCACCTCACTCACGCTGATTGTCAAAAATTCAACACCTGTGCAGTGACAAATCGTGCACACATGCATACAGGCATTCACCACCATCACACACATCCATGCACGCCAATCTGCCTACTCACCTGCACCTCTGGTCGCCCATCTAACTTGGCATACAGAGGTAGGACCCCATCCACCAGCTTGTCCAGCTCCTCCGTGGTGAAGGCCGGGGCCCTTTCCCCTGTGAATCGTGCCATTTGGGAAACCAGAGTCAGGACACAGCAACACACTCAGTGGAGCACTTGCATGCACGGAATCTGGGAGTCAAGTGAACCTGGGGTGACAAAATGGCATATGCTCCGCGGCAGTGTGCACCGTCACCTCCAGCAGCGATCATGATAGGCCCATATTCCCCGTTGACATCCATGTTAACCAATGAATGGGTGCACAGCGGTGAACACCGCCTTACGCCATTGCAACAACCGCTAGCGGTATGAGGTCATTTCCACTGCTACAAATCAGGATGACAGGAGGCTGCCATTTTGCAAGTACTATGCAGATATTTTTAGGTCATGGGCCCCATGCAGGCCCTATGGACCCCAGCCCTCATTCGTATTACACAAATGACAATTTACTCACCACAACAGTCCAGACGTATCAGTTAAGACATGTCACTCCAGTTGTACATCCTTCACTGCTTATCTGTAACCTACATGTTGGACGCCAGTGTTTAATACACAACAGGTTGTGCAAATACATTTGTGCCCCTTACATGTGATCTCTACTCTCCTATGTACAGACCTCTGTGGCGAGGGAGGGCCCGATCTGTGTACAGACCTCTTGTTGATTTGGAGACCATGGTGGAACGTCACATCATTATCAATTTCACTCACTCGTGCTACTATCCATGAACTTTGTGCATTACTGGATCCTGTACTGAGACCAGCAAATCGGAATAAGCATGCCATCCCCACTGAAGTGCAGGTGCTCTGTGTACTCCATTTTCTGGCCGCGGGCACTTTTCAGGTGATAGTGGGCATGGGTGCAGGGTTTTCACAGCCAGTGTTTTTGCCTTATCCTGTCCAGATTTCTGGATGCATTTGTACAACACCTGCAGACCTATGTGAAGTTTCCCCAAAGTGCTTACCTACCTGTCATAAAGTCAAATTTTTAGGCCTTTGCTACCATTCCCCATGTGATAGGTGTCATCGATGGCACCCGCATAGCTCTCATCCACCCAAGAGTAAGTGAACAGGTGTACAGGAACAGGAATAACTTCCACTCCATGAACATACAATCGGTGTGTACTGCAGACCAGTACATTTCACATGTAAATGCCATGTTCCCTGGATCAGTCCATGATTCATTTGTGCTGAGAAATAGCAGTGTGCCACACATGATGGAACAACTACAAGGGGGCAGAGGATGCATCATAGGTGAGTGTGTTTGACACTTTTACAGTACATAGCTGACAGTCAGGCTGTCTGCAACTGAGGGTAGTTAGTTACAGTCCTGTTTCACCCACTTTTGCAAGTGATTCTGGCTACCCCAACATGCATTGGATCGTGACCAGTGAGGAATCTTAGAACAGATGCTGAGAGGAATTACAATTAGGCCCATGGACGTACTAGGAGGGTGATAGAGCGCACTATATGTCACCTGAAGGCCAGATTCCGTTCCCTCCATCTCTCTGAGGGATCCCTGTGCTATGGCCCTGAGAAGCTGTGTAGAATAGTGGTGGCCTGCTGCATGCTGCACAACATGGTTGTGAGGAAATCTATCCCCCTACTGGAGGAGGAGGGTTGTGTATATCCAAACCAGCTTCCTCTGAGAGAGGATGAGAGTGATGGTGATGATGAAGAGGGGGAAGATGTTCACTCCAGGAACCAACTGATCCAACTATACTTTCAGTGACTATAAAGTACTGTTCACTGATGATGTTGTCTGCACTGCATAATGTCAGTCAGACTTTTTCACTATGGGGGTGTGGGTTCTTTAGTCATTGACACTTTTACATTCATTTCAGGTGCCATGTGACATGATGACCAACGTGGTGTGCATTTCTGTTCACTCCACACAATGTTGTGCGTGGGGTGCCATTCCTGCAATAAAGATATGATTTTTATATTTACTGCCAAATGCATTCACAACTACAATTGAATCAACATAATGACAGGGGACATTGAAATTGGTGTACATGTGTTTTATTAGTTGTCAAGGATGGATTGGTGCTCTTTACAGTGATCGGGATTGGGCTGATGGTGGATGTCCATACTGGCTACATGGTCTCAGCGATTGGTGGCAGTGGGTATTGGTCCATCTGTACCTTGCAAGTTGTTGATTTCCTATTGGCTGGGAAGGATGGTGGCACAGTAGCACACTTGGGTGACAGTTTGTGTCAAAATCACTTTTTTGAGGGTGCCTTGGTCTTGGCAGGTGTTGCAGTGCCATATCTGTGTCTGAGGACCGTTTGAGTGGCTGGTGTTGGGCTGTACGGATAGGGGTGCTGATCTCCCTTGTGTCCTCAGACAGTGACACCAGTCCACTTGCTGCTGCTGATGTTGATGGCTGGTCAGTGTCCTGGGCAGTGGTAGGGGCTTCCTGGTTTGTGGGGGTCTCAGGCTGGGTTGGGTTGTGGTGCTGCAGCACCCCTGCAATAGTGGCCATATGGCCCATCCTGTCTTGAGTATGGTGGTATGCTCCCAGGACCTCTGAGATCACCTCCTGGGCTGCAGCATTCATCCTTTGGCCTCCCCCTGGGCCACTGATGCCCTCCCACTGGGCCTAGCCCCCTGTGCCGTGTGCTGTGTCCCCTGCACAGGTCTGGCGGTACCACTTGTACTGGGGCCATCGTCATCCTGCCTGTTGGTAGGTAGAGGTTGTGTCCTCTGTACCTGTGTTCCACCAGTCTGTGGCCTGGATACACTGGTGTGGGGTCGACTGGCATGTACAGATGTTGTTGCCTGGGTGGTAGGGGTGTCAGTTGTGTCCTGGGTGGGGCTGCTGGAGGGTGACAGTCCAGGACTGCGTGACAAACCAGGGTACTCCTCAGTGTCTACAGTTCCCTCTCCAGTGTCCTGAGTAGTGCCTCTGTGTCGATGTGGGGCGCTAGCACTCCTTGTCCTTTCCATCAGGGTGGCATGGGTGGAGGTGCCTGTGGGGAGGAGTGGACATGTATGTTACATTGAATAATTTGGATGAGGGTACATAGCTCTGACCTAATTTGTGCAGTTTATTCCCCTGTCGGGCCATGCAGGGACCTTTTGTGGGGTTGCCATTGCATTTTTAATGGGATGTGGTAGTGCACTGTGGGTGGTGAAGTGCCGTTATGATATCTTGCAGGAGTGGGTGGCTGTGCACAGGGGGAGGGATGTGAGCCTGTGGGTGTGTTTGTGGGCATGCAAGGTGACTGGATGTGGTGATTGAGGCCAGGGTGAGGTGTGATCCTGGTGGTAGTTGGAGGGGTGGGGTGGTGCATGCATTATAAGTGTGGTGGATATGGGTTAATTGTAGATGACTTACCCGAGTCCATTCCTCCAGTGAGTCCAGTGAGGCCCTCAGGGTGCAGGATGGCCAGTACCTTTTCCTCCCAGTCGGTGTATTGTGGGGGTGTAGTTGGGGGTCCTTTTCTGGTCAGCAATTTGGTGCCTCGATGCCATGGACCTCACCTTCCCGTACAGGTCGTTCCATCTCTTGCGAATGTTGTCCCTTGTGCGTGGATGGTTTCTCACTGCGTTGAACTTGTTCTCTATGGTCTGCCATAACTCCATGTTCCCTGCGATGGGTGTGTGCTGTACCTGTTCCCTGAAGATTTGTGGCTCAACCTTCAATATTTCATCCACCATTGTTCTTAGCTACCTTTCTCTGAAGCATGGGTGCTTAGGGGGTGCTATGGTGTGTGTTGCGACATTCAGTGTCAGCGTGTAGTGTTGTCAGTCTGCCTTATCCTATTGGCGTTGCAAAGGATTGTGGGGTGTGTATGTGATTGTTTTATAGTGTTGTGTATGTGTGTCAGGTGTGTGGGTTTCAAACTTGCCAATGTGTTCATTTCTTGCTGTTGTGTCCCATTGCTGGCCGTGGCGGTCTGTACCGCCAATGGTCGTTCGCCATCCACTAACCACCGCAATGATTTGTTGCAGGAAGTTGGCTCTGTAAATATTAACTCCAAGTCCAAGGGTTCCCCTTAGAAGTTGATAGTGGCAAAATGAGATAATACGAATGCTCTATTTTGTGGTAGTGTGGTCCAGCAGCAGGATTTTCAGAGGGTAGTGTTAAGCATTTGTTGTACACACCCAGGCAATAAATGAGGAACACACACTCAAAGACTTAACTCCAGGCTAATAGGTTTTATATAGAAAAATATATTTTCTTATTTTATTTTAGAACCACAAGATTCAAGATTTGAGGTAAGTACATAAAATGCAAGGTACTTCACACAGGTAAGTATAGAACTTTGAATTAAAACAGTAGTACACACAGTTTAGGTTAACATTGCAATAAGCTATTTTAAAAGTGGACACAGTGCAAAAATCAACAGTTCCTGGGGGAGATAAGTTTGGTTAAGTTTCTCAGGTAAGCATAGCACTTACACAGTCAGTCTCCTGGGCATAGGCAGCCCACCGTTGGGGGTTCAAGGCAACCCCAAAGCCACAGCACCAGCAACACAGGGCCGGTCAGGTGCAGAGTTCAAAGGAGGGCCCAAAACACATAGGTGCCTATGAAGAACAGGGGTGCTCCAGTCCTAGTCTACTTACAGGTAAGCATCTGCATCCTCCGGGAAAAGACAAGAGGGTTTTTTTACAGCACTGAGGGTGACACACACACAAGCCCACAAAACACACCCTCAGTGGCACAGGGGTGGCCGGGTACAGTAGGTAAAGTAGGCGTCGGGTTTGCTATTGAAAGCAATGGAGGCACCCGGGGGTCACTTAGGCGATGCAGGCAGGGCACAGTGTGGCTTCTCGGGCCAGCCACTGACTGGGCTAGGATGAGGGCCGCCTGCTGGTCACTCCTGCACTGGTAGATGGTTTCTCTCTGTCCTGGGGGCTGCGGGTGCAGTGCTTGGTCCAGGCGTCGGGTTCCTTTCTTACCAGGGAGTCGTGGTCAGGGGGAGCCTCTGGATCCTCTCTGCAAGCATCGCTGTGGGGGTGGAGGAAGGTCAACTCAGGTTGTCCACGTCATTGGAGTCGCCTGGGAGTCTGCTCTGCAGTGTTGGTTCTCCAGAACTCGAATTGAGAGCGTCGGGTGCAGAGTTTGAAGTCTCACGCTTCTGGCAGGAAGTGAGAGTTCTTTGAAAGTTGCTTTAAAATTGCAAAGTTGTTGCAGTTTCTGAACAGTGCCGCTGTTTGTAGGAGGCTGGCTTGTAGTGGGTACCTTGTGGTACTTCGCCTTGTGCCAGGTCCAGTTATCCCTTATTAGTAGAATAGAAGTGTTCTAGCAGCTTAGGCTGATAGAGGTAGCTATAGCAGAGCAGCTTAGGCTGAACTAGGAGGCATGCAAAGCTCCTACTATACCACTTATATCATATAGCACTATATCAGAAGAAAACACAATACTCAGAGTTACTAAAAATAAAGGTACTTTATTTTAGTGACAATATGCCAAAAGTATCTCAGAGGATATACTCCCTTAGGAGGTAAGTAATATAGACAAAATATATACACACAAACCAAAATCAGGTAAGTAACAGTTAGAAAAGTAGTGCAAACAATGTAGAATCACAATAGAATGCAATAGGGAGAAATAGGCCTAGGGGCAACACAAACCATATACTCCAAAAGTGGAATGCAAACCACAAATGGACCCCAGGCCTAGTGTAGTGTGTAGAGGGTCGTGGGAGTGTAAGAAAACACTAAGGGTGTCCAAGATACCCCACCCCAAGACCCTGAAAAGTAGGAGTAAAATTATCCTACTACCCCAGAAAGACAGTAAAGTCGAGATAGGGGATTCTGCAAGGACAACAACTGACTGCAAAACACTGAAGACGGATTCCTGGACCTGAGGACCTGTAAAGGAAGGGGACCAAGTCCAAGAGTCACACAAGTGTCCGGGGGGGGCAGGAGCCCATTAAACCCCGGATAAAGGTGCAAAAGGGCTGCCTCCGGGTGGAAGAAGCTGAAGATTCTGCAACAACGGAAGGTGCCAGGAATGTCTCCTTTGGTCAGATGATGTCCCGCGTCATGCTGGAGGACGCAGAGTTGTTTCCATGCAGAAAGCCCACAAACAAGCCTTGCTAGCTGCAAGAGTCACGGTTGAGGATTTTGGGTGCTGCCATCGCCCAGGAAGGACCAGGAGGTGGCCCCTTAGAGGAGCAGACAGAGTGGGCGCTCAGCAACACAGAGAGCCCACACAGAAGCAGGCAGCACCCGCAGAAGCACCTGAACAGGCACTTACAATATCTGAGGACAACGGTCGACTCAGCGCCACAAAAGAGGGTCCCACGATGTCAGAGTCCAACTCAGCGAGTTGGGCATTGCAGGACGGAGTGCTGGGGACCTGGGCTAGGCTGTGCATGAAGGAAGTCTCGCAAAAGTGCACAGAAGCCCGAGCAGCTGCAGTTCACGCAGTACACAGGATTACTGTCTGGCGCGGGGAGGCAAGGACTTACCTCCACCAAATTTGGACAGCAGGGGCACTGGACTGTCGAAGACACTTGGACCCAGATCCTGTGTTCCAGGGACCACGCTCGTCAGGATGTGAGGGGACCCAGAGGACCGGTGATGCAGAAGTTTGGTGCCTGCGTTAGCAGGGGGAAGATTCCGTCGCCCCACGGGAGATTTCTTCTTGGCTTCCAGTGCAGGGTGAAGGCAGACAGCCCTCAGAGCATGCACCACCAGGAAACAGTTGAGAAAGCCAACAGAATGAGGCGCTACAATGTTACTGGTAGTCTTCTTGCTACTTTGTTGTGGTTATGCAGACATCCTGGAGCAGTCAGCGGTCGATCCTTGGCAGAAGTCGAAGAGGGAAGTGCAGAGGAACTCTGGTGAGCTCTTGCATTCGTTATCTGATGAGAAACCCACTGGAGAGACCCTAAATAGCCCTCAGAGGAGGTTTGGCTACAGAGAAAGGTAAGCACCCATCAGGAGGGGTCTCTGACGTCACCTGCTGGCACTGGCCACTCAGAGCTGTCCATTGTGCCCTCACACCTCTGCATCCAAGATGGCAGAGGTCTGGGACACACTGGAGGAGCTCTGGGCACCTCCCCTGGGAGGTGCTGGTCAGGGGAGTGGTCACTCCCCTTTCCTTTGTCCAGTTTCACGCCAGAGCAGGGCTAGGGGGATCCCTGAACCGGTGTAGACAGGCTTATGCAAGGAGGGCACCATCTGTGCCCTTCAAAGCATTTCCAGAGGCCAGGAGAGGCTACTCCTCCCAGGTCCTTCACACTTATTCCCAAAGGGAGAGGGAGTAACACCCTTTCTCAGAGGAAATCCTTTGTTCTGCCTTCCTGGGACTGGGCTACTCAGGCCCCAGGGGGGCAGAACCCTGTCTGAGGGGTTGGCAGCAGCGGTAGCTGCAGAGGAGACCCAGGAAAGTTAGTTACCTGGGCTCTATGAATGGTATTGGGGTGCCAATTCCATGATCCTAGACATGTTACATGGCCATGTTCGGAGTTACCATTGTGACGCTACATATAGGTGTTGACCTATATGCAGTGCACGCGTGTAATGGTGTCCCCTCACAAAGTCCGGGGAATTTGCCCTGAACAATGTGGGAGCACCTTGGCTAGTGCCAGGGTGCCCTCACAGTAAGTAACTTTGCACCTAGCCTTCACTAAGTGAGGGTTAGACATATAGGTGACTTATAAGTTACTTAAGTGCAATGTAAAATGGCTATGAAATAACGTGGATGTTATTTCACTCAGGCTGCAGTGGCAGTCCTGTGTAAGAATTGTCTGAGCGCCCTATGGGTGACAAAAGAAATGCTGCAGCCCATAGGGATCTCCTGGAACCCCAATACCCTGGGTACCCAGGTACCATATACTAGGGAATTATAAGGGTGTTCCAGTGTGCCAATCAGAATTGGTAAAATTAGTCACTAGCCTGCAGTGACAATTTTAAAAGCAGAAAAATCATAAACACTGAGATTCTGGTTAGCAGAGCCTCAGTGATACAATTAGGCACCACAAAGGGAACACATATAGGCCGCAAACTTATGAGCACTGAGGTCCTGGCTAGCAGGATCCCAGTGACACATATCAAACACACTGACAACATAGGGTCTTCACTATGAGCACTGGGCCCTGGCTAGAAGGATCCCAGTGAGACAGTAAAAACACCCTGACATACTCACAAACAGGCCAAAAGACGGGGTAACAAGACTAGAAAGAGGCTACCTTCCTACACTGTTCTTGGGAGTTTCTTGGGGCCAGATGTAGCAATGTCAGAATTAGCGACTCGCAATTTACGAATCGCAGAACCTGATGTAGAACGGTGTCTCAGACACCGTCTGCGAATCGCTATGGGGTCGCAAAGACCCACCTCATTAATATTACATATTGAAGACAGCAGACCTCTATGTCTGTGACTGCTTTTTAAATAAATCAGTTTTTTTATTTATTTTGCAGCCCATTTTCCTTAAAAGGAAATGAGTTGCAAAATAAAAACAATAACAAAACCATTTGGTTTCGTTTTTTCAGAGTGGGCAGTGGTCCATTGGACCACTGCCTGCTCTGAAAAAACCTTTTTGGCAACATTCACAAACGGGAAGGGGTCCCTTAGGGACCCCTTCCCTTTTGCGAATGGGTTACCACCAGTGTGACAGCATTCGCGGTCATAAAGCAATTTAGCATCATGATGTGAGTCGCAAATAGGAAGGGGACTCCCCTTCCTATTTACGAGTCGCATTCACAATTTGCGAGTCGGCACCGACTCGCAAATTGTGAATGAGCATCGCAATGAGCATTTTGCATGGCGCAAACTGCGATTTTCGCAGTTTGCACCATGCAAAATGCTTCCTACATCTTGCCCTTGGTCCTTTAGGATCAGGGCAGTCCTCTGAGTCCTCAGAGGTCGCAGGTCCCCGTCGGATGCATCGCTGTGCAGGTTCTTTGAGTCTGGAGACAGGCCGGTAGGGCTGGAGCCAAGTAAGTTGGTGTCCCCGTGGTCTCTGTGGGGCTTTCAGGTCAGCAGTCCTTCTTCTTTCTTCAGGTTTCAGGAATCTGATTTCCTGGGTTTGGGGTTGCCCCTAAATACGATACTAAATTTAGGGGGGTGTTTAGGACTGAGGGGCAGTAGCCAATGGCTACACTCTTTGTGCCTCTTCCCTGAGAAGAGGGGGGCACATCCCTATTCCTATTGGGGGAATCCTCCAAACTCAAGATGGAGGATTTCTAAAGGCAGGGGTCACCTCAGCTCAGGGACCTTAGGGGATGTCCTGACTGGTAGGTGACTCCTCCTTGTTTTTCTCATTCTTTCCTCCAGCCTTGCTGCCAAAAGTGGGGGCTGTGGCCGGAGGGGCCGGCATCTCCACTAGCTGGGATGCCCTGGGGTGCTGCAACAAAGGGCTTGAGCCTTTGAGGCTCACCACCAGGTTTTACAGTTCCTGCAGGGTGAGAAGCACCTCCACCCAGTACAAGCTTTGTTCCTGGCCACGGAGTGACAATGGTACTCACCCCATGTGGCCAGAAACTCATCTGATTGTGGCAGGCTGGCAGAAACTGGTCTGCCTAGCACTAGGAGTCAGACTAGTATTCAAGGGGTATGTCTAAGATGCCCCCTTGGGTGTATTTCAGATTACGTCCCACACTGGCATCAGTGTGCATTTATTGTGCTGTGAAGTTTGATGCCAAACTTCCCAGTTTTCAGTGTAGCCATTATGGTGCAGTGGAGTTCGTGTTTCACAGACTCCCAAACCATATACTGTTTATGGCTACCCTGCACTTACAATGTCTAAGGTTTTGCTTAGACACTGTAGGGGCATAGTGCTCATGCAACTATGCCCTCACCCGTGCTATAGTGCACCCTGCCTTAGGGCTGTAAGGCCTGCTAGTGGAGTGACTTACCTATGCCACAGGCAGTGAGAGGTGGGCATGGCACCCTGAGGGGAGTGCCATGTTGACGTAGTCATTTTCTCCCCTCCAGCACACATAAGCTGTGAGGCAGTGTGCATGTGCTGAGTGAGGGGTCCCCAGGGTGGCATAATACATGCTGCATCCCTTAGAGACCTTCCCTGGCCACAGGGCCCTTGGTACCTGGGGTACCATTTACAAGGGACTTATCCGTATGCCAGGGCTGTGCCAATTGTGGGAGCAAAGGTACATTTTAGGGAAAGGACACTGGTGCTGGGGCCTGGTTAGCAGGGTCCCAGCACACTTTCAATCATAACTGGCATCAACAAAAGGCAAAAGGTTAGGGGGTAACCATGCCAAGGAAGGCATTTCCTTACATTTATGAATCATTATTTGGGGGGCGGGGATTTTTGTGCTTGGCGATGGCGGGGTGGGATGTGCAGCCTTTCCGCTGACAAGGCCCTGGCGGTGGCTGGTGGAAACAGAAACGTTGGCAGCTTCTGTTTTTGGCATCTTTATATGGCAGGTTTCTGTTCACTACCAATGGCGGTCTTCTGTACACCGTCGCCACGGCGGACAACGGTGTGTACCACCATGTTTATAATGACCTCCAAAGTGTGCAGAGTCCAGGAGTTCCCCAGAGGCTTAACAGAGGCTAAAGTAGATAATACTAACGCTCTCTTTTGTGGTAGTGTGATCGAGCAGGTAAGCTTTTTAGAGGGCAGTGAAAAGCATTTGTTGTACACACAAAGACAATAGAAGAAGCACACACTCAACGATAACTCCAGACCAATGGTTTTTATATAGCAAAAATACCTTTTCTTAGTTTATTTCTAGAAGCACAAGATTCAAGTTGCAGGTAAGTACTTCAATAGATTTGTATTTCACACATGTATCAACAGTACTTTATTTGAAATCTATAAGTTATACAGTTTTTGAAATATTGGCAATTATCTGTTTTAAAAGTTGTGGGGGCGTGGCCAAGATGGCGGCGAGAGCAGTCGCTTGAATCAGAGCTCCGCACGCGGCCTACAATTATCCTGAAATCCCTCTGTCACCAGGCGTTAAAAACCCCCGGACCCGCATGCTTTATGTTTAATATTATCCCGAGACCCCGGAAACCTGACCCGACCGATGCAGCGGCTCGCTCAGGGTCCGGACGGAGACGAGGACACGGACCCAGCGCGGAGCCGAGCGGTCCGGCGGTCGCAGCAGCTGTGCCCTGCGCGCAGCTACGGAGGGATGCTAACGCGGCGGCGGGGACAGCGGAGAGCTGCGGATGCACACTCACAGGAGCTGACCATTGTGGGGGCGTATGTTACAGGGGCCCAACCTGTTGGGCAGCTTAAGACTCTGGACGGGCTACTGGGCCTGATCGCTGAGCACGCGCATGGGGGCGCGGCCTGATTGCGATCCAGCTACGGTTGAGGAAGGGCCCGC
This sequence comes from Pleurodeles waltl, assembly GCF_031143425.1. Classification (NCBI taxonomy): domain Eukaryota; kingdom Metazoa; phylum Chordata; class Amphibia; order Caudata; family Salamandridae; genus Pleurodeles; species Pleurodeles waltl. Next base: position 353,832,726 of record NC_090437.1, on the reverse strand, counting down.
AGCGAGGAACAGATGAAGACTGAACTTTTTGGGAACTGCTGCTCAATTACACCGTACGCCTGCGTGCTGAAGAGAGACCCGGCCGCTGGGGAGTGCGATTGGGCCCCTAGGCCTGGCAAGAAACCAGGAGCGCTAACCATTTCTTACACGAAACATACATCGGAGTTCAGAGGGGAACTCAAACTACGCTGTGCCCTTTTGAAGGAGTGACTTGGGGGGCTCAGAAGTCAAGCACTATGTGAGTTGACCACCACACCCACCAACGAAATTGGATTCAGTGACATTTCCTAGCTTTGTGTACAGCCCGGGAGCAATGCAGTTTTTTCTTTTTCTCTTTTCTTAGCATGAAATGCACAGATACGTGCGCTGCAGCGCGCAATTGCCAACTGCAAATATCCAGCACATATCTCTTGCAGGGAGCAATGCCGACTTTCTCCTAACATAAAACGCACAGACACGTGCGCTGCAGGGCGCAATCGTCAACTGCACATATCCGGCGCATACCTCTTGCAGAACGCATCAGGCTCCCACGCATCTACCGATGGGCACACGACAAGTCTCGCCTAATCGTATATAAAGAACCTCGTAATCAAGGCATAACACAAAAGTCGTAACTGCATAAACTGCCCACCTCAACCACAACGTAATACGAAGTGAGCTCAGAGCAGGCGCCACTATGGTGAAACCGAAGCCGCCGAGGGGCCAATTAGAGACCAGACTTGGGGACCCGTCAACGATGGAGGGCTCAGATCCACTGCACAAAGTGACTGAAACGCTAGCTGCTCACTCGTTACAAATCGACAAGGTACTACAGCCGATATTAGAAACTAAAATATCCCTGGAAGGAAAGATAGATGCAATGGCAGTGGAAGTCACTATACTACGCACTGAACACCGGAAGCTAGCGGACAGAGTAACCACCGTCGAATCAACTCTAGAAACATCTCAACCAAATATCGAGGACATGAAAAACCGAATACAACAACAGGAATCTGAGATAATACAGCTCCAAAGACGTGCGGAGGAAGCGGAAGGCCGCTCACGCCGAAATAACATCAGATTCATGGGATTCCCGGAGCGAATCGAGCTCCCTAATGCAGAGTTATTTCTAGAGTGCTGGCTAAAAGATCACAAACTGAAACAGGAGGCCTCCCCTTTCCTGACGGTGGAGCGGGCACACTGGATCCCGGGTGGTCCCGCAGGCCCAGGGGCCCCTCCTCGCTCATTAATAGCCAGGCTGTTGAATTACCGTGACAGAGATCAAATCCTAAAGGGCTTTTGTGCACTGGGACCTGTGGAAACTGAAAATGCAAAAGTCACGGCCTACCCGGACTATACAGCGGAGGTCCAGCGCAAACGCGCCACTTTTACTAAAGCAAAACAGGTACTACGCGACAAGAACTTTTCATACTCCCTCATGTACCCTGCTAGACTACGCGTAGTGGATGGCGACAAAACTCACGTCTTCCCGTCCCCAGAAGATGTCTGGACTTGGATCCATGCCAAGGGCTTAGCAGACCCCACAGATGAACACACAGAGCAAAAGGAATGGCTAACACAAAAAAAGCTTAAGAAAAGGAAATTGAAACCCAGAACCGGATCACGTCCTACTGAAATACAAGCAGCGGACTGGCAAGCTGAAGCACTAAAGGACGTCAACAGGTTCTTGAACTTTTGAATACAATACAACCGCGAATCGTGCACCACGGACTCGGACTCGATGGGGACCCTGCAAAGTCTACCTGCATCCCCATTGACCTTGGGACCAGCGGTCACTCCGCGCACCACAGACGACCTCTAAAAAGTAACACATAGATGCATTGATCAACCCACTCCGTAAGTGGGTTGATCCCACTATGTGCCCGCGACCTGCGTGCTCTCCGGCCTATGCATGCCTGAATGGGAGAAGACGACGTCCGATTGGGCCGGTTCTCACCATATACTACAGCAGCCCCCCTAACCCAGATGGGTTCCCGTATGGACAGGAATCGGCTCGAAGCCACTCTTGCACCTGTTGTGCCTGGTTATCCACACTTTTCCCCTTTTCCCCCTTTCTTCTATACTCCTCTCACTCCTAACTCCTCAAGGTATGTACTAGTCACGCTACACTCGTGGGTTGGTCCGATTCAGGGGGGTGATGGGTGAGGGGACGCAGCGAATCCTACCTAAAAACGCGCACCGCTTGCGCTACGTACACAAAACGCTTCAATGACATACAACATTGTAACTTGGAACATAAGGGGCCTGGTTAATCCTACTAAAAGACGCAGAGTACATACATATCTCAGACGCCACAAGGTGTATATAGCTATACTACAGGAGACCCATGCCACCACACAAGAATTAAAGGAAATTAATAAGAGCTGTCCGGGCACTGTCTATGGAACTAAAATATCCAAATATGCCAAGGGAGTACTGATTTGGATCGCTTCAGGGGTCCCTTACGCGGTCCAAGACACATATATAGACACAGATGGCAGATATGTCTGCCTCACTGGAGAGTTGGATGGTAGACAGCTAACCATAGCTGGTATATATGCCCCAAATTCGGGACAAGGTGAATTCCTGAGGGCCACGTCTGCTCAGATTTCACAAGACCCGTCCATACCAATTATCTGGGGAGGAGATTTTAACAGCATACTGGACATCTCTATGGACAGATCGCACCCGCCAATGATAAGCGCCCCTAGTAGGCAGATATCTGAGATGCTAAGGTCTTGGATAACAGAACGGAGGCTACATGATGCATGGAGAAGTCTTCATCCCATTGATAGAGAGTATTCCTTTTATTCACCGGTACACAACCTCCACACACAGATTGATTTACTATTATGCTCGGCCACGTTAACACACTGAATACATAGCGCCAACTATCTGGCCAAAACCCTATCAGATCACTGCCCCCTAATCGTTGCACTGAGATGGGGCACTCAGCCATCACGAACACCTACTTGGCGCTTACAACCCACCTTGTTGTGCGACCCACCATTCCGGGAAGAACTAGCTGACACCATAAAGTCATACTTCACAATTAATAGTCAAACGGCCACAACACGCGCAATCGAGTGGGACGGACACAAAGTGGTAGTTAGAGGCATGTGCATCAGGGCTGCGGGAGGTATTCGACGCACTCTACTCACAGAGCTACATGACACCGAGGAGAAATTACGTAAGGCGGAATGTGAAGCGGCCTTAAATAGTACTGCTAACAATACCACGATCACACTCAAAAAGCAATGGGGTGACATTGAAACCCGTTTACGAAAATTCAACTATCGACACCACACGGCGCGACTACACGCCGAGGGCGATAGATCAAGCTGCATGCTGGCCTGGTTAGCGAAAGGGACTCAGCGGCATACTCCTATAAACGCCATCCGCCTAGATGCTGGTGTGATAGTGAATACACAATCAGAAATAAATGACGCATTTAAGCAGTATTATGCAAGGTTGTATCAGGCAGAACCTCCTCCACTCGCACCACAATTAGAAGACTTTTTCAGGACCTCCCACGTAAATCATCTAACGACTGCACAAGCACTAGAGCTAGACAAACCCATCGAAAGCGACGAAATAAAGCAAGCATTACAACAGCTAGCCTACAATAAAGCCCCAGGGGGAGACGGACTACCGATCGAGTACTACCAGACTTTCCCATCACAAATGCTCACTCCATATCTGACTATGTTACAGGAGGCATATGAAACAGGTTGTCTCTCAGATTCACAACGTAAAGCAACGATTGTAGTCCTTCATAAAAAGGGTCGCGACCCACTAGACGTACGCTCTTACCGACCCCTATCACTTTTAAACACGAACTGTAAAATATTAGGTAAGGTACTGTCAAACCGACTTCTCCCAATAATCTCCTCCCTGGTACACCCAGATCAATCCGGATTCATACCGGGACGAAGCACCTCTATCAACATCAGGAACCTATTGCGCTTGATAGCTGAAACTCCTGATACAGACTACTCCAGAGTGGCGGTCTCACTAGATGTCGAAAAAGCGTTCGACGCACTGGGGTGGCCATATTTGATGGCAACTCTGCAATTAATGTGATTTGGTAAAGCGTTCACGCACTGGATATCTATCCTATATTCAGACCCCATAGCATGAGTTAAAACGGGCACCATTACTTCGGAAAAATTCAAGATCGGTAGAGGCACACGCCAGGGATGCCCCGATCACCACTTTTGTTCGCAGTAGCCATAGAACCCCTCGCAGCTAAATTGCGTAATGAAGCCACAAGATGGGACATACCGGATGGCATGGAACACCGCATAGTCTCCTTATACGCAGACGATGCATTAATATACTTACGCAACCACTCCAAATCCCTACCAAACCTGCTACAATTATTGAATTCTTTTGGAGACATATCCGGCCTACGCGTTAATTGGGCTAAATCATGTCTATTCCCCATGCGTCGACTACCCGACACGCAGACCCACATACTCACTGAGCATAACTTACAATGGACTTATAGCACGTTTAAATATCTAGGGGTGCACATATATCATGACGAATCTGACCTTAAGGAGGGCAACTTAGACCGGACGATTAGATCAATAAAAGGACTGTTGCCCTTCTAGTGTGCACTACCACTATCACCTATGGGCAGAGTGGCATTAATCAAAATTATTATACTCCCTCGACTACTATATTTTTTCGCTGCCCTACCAATATGGCTCCCTAGCACTTTTTTCGCACAGCTGAACAAGCTGTTGACAGATTTGATATGGAGCACCGGACGTAGACGTGTGGCCTTGGCCAAGATCTGTCTACCATTGGACAGAGGCGGGATGGGAGTACCACAATTTGAACTTTACTACGCAGCTGCTCAGCTGCACTGGATCCTAATTTGGCTACAAGACCCTTCTCATCCTGAAAGCCATACTGTGAGCACACAACTGGATGGCTTAAACACACTGGAATGGCTCATAGGGCGTGTGGCCCTCCCGCAGCACAGTAATATCCTGTTAAAAGTGGCTGAAAGGGTGTGGCGGCGCTACGTGAATAGGGGCCCTGGAAAACCACCATACTCGCCCAAGACCCCATTACTCGCCATCCCAGGTATGCATAAACTACATGGCCGTGTGTGTCTCACCGACTGGGCCACCAAAGGCCTCCGGTTAGTAGGAGAATTATTCGCAGAGGGCCAATTTATCTCCTATGAGGTACTCGCGATGACGTATACCCTGGGACAGGGCGGTTTTATTATGTACAGCGCATTACAATCTTTAATACGTAACGCATGGGGACACTGTAGCAGGGAACCACAATCATCACCTATTCTGCACGTACTGCTCTTAGAAACCGACACACCAACACGAATCTCATGGATCCACAACGCGCTGCGAGCCAACCCAGAAGAAGTACAATAACAAACTAAGAACAAATGGGAAAAAGCACTACACACACAATTCACAGCACCAGCATGGTCCATGGCACTCACAACCACACGCGAGGTATCGCTCAACGCACGTTTCAGATATACCCAGCACAACTACCTACACCAAACATACCTGACTCCACACCGAATCCACAGTATGTATCCCCAAGCTAGTCCTAATTTTCCAAGATTTGGTAATACGGAAGCTGATTTCTTACACATGACCTGGAACTGCCCACCACTACTCCGCGTATGGCAAAACATCACACAACAAACTGCGACATGGCTGGGAATACCCACAGCATCTACCCCTGAGTCCTGCCTATTGGGTATCCAACACAGATGTAGCAAAGATAAACAAAGACACAGATGCGCATATCTAGCATTTGTTATCCTCAAACGACTCATCGCCACGCAGTGGAAGTCACCTAGCGCCCCAGACTCCCGCCACTGGATAACTGACGTACATCGTTGGGTCAATGCAGAAATAAAGATATTGCATACACTACGCGACATAGGAGTGGTAATCAAGGGTGCCGGTATATGGGACTCCTTCGCGGACCAACTACAGGAAAAAGATGATACACGACCTCCCTAGCCTACTGGAATAATAATTACCCGAGACATCACAACCAACATATTTTTCACGTGCAACTATTCAGTTCTGAACCTTAATTTGAATACAGTTGATAAGTATATAAACACATACCCTAAATATACCACTGCGAAGCTATATCCACAGAGGTACATTCCTCCTATGACAAACATACCCTGCTCGAAATTAATACCTTGCACCCTGTACGCCTCCTATGCGTACCCCCCCATGATAGCCTTACCCCTTACATCGGATCACCAAACATCAGACCCGAGGCCATTTATCAAGCAAACTATAATCTTCATACCCCTCTACTATCTATTCTCTTTTCCCACTCTGCTCCTATCTCTTACAAGTATCTCAGTTGTATGCGTTTTTGTTTATGTCATAAATGCAATAAACAGATTTAAAAAAAAAAAAATCTGTTTTAAAAGCTGTCTCTGCAATTTTCAGAAACAGTTCCTGGGGGGAAGAAAAGTTAGTATGATTTACAGGTAAGTACTTGACTTACAGTTCCAGTCTCCGGGGGTTAGGAAGTCCACAGGTTGGGGTTCAAGTTAACCTCAAACACCCACCACCAGCAACACGGTTCTGGCCAGGTGCAAAGGTCAAAGTTGAGGCAAATCCCTATGGAGTCTGGGGGGACTCGGTTTCAGATGTGCTGGCAGGTAAGTACCTGCATCTTTGGAGGGTAGACCTGTGGGGTTTAGAGGAGAACTGGGGGGGCCACAAGTAGGCACAAAACACACACCCTCAGCAGCAAAGGGGCGGCCGGGTGTAGGGCTCCCAATGCTTTTCTATGAGGGGACCCCGAGGGTCACTTAGATGCTGCAGGCTGGGTCCAGGTGGTCGGTCTGGGAAAGCCACAGGCTGGACAAGTAGGAGGGCCGCCTGCTGAATATTGCTGCACCAGTGGTTGGGTTCTCCAAGGCCTGGGGCTGCAGGTACAGTGTACCATTAGGTGTTGGACATCTTCGTTTGGAGCTTTCACGGTCAGTGGGGTCCTCTGGTTTCACACTGCAGGCGGCGTCGTGAGGGACAGGAGAGGTCAACCCAGGGTGAGCAATAGCTCAAAATCGCCTGGGGATCCTCTCTTGCTTGTTGGGCCACCTGGACATGGGTCGTGGGCATCGAGTGCACAGTGGTCAAGCTTCGCAGATCCGGGGAGGCTCTGGAGTCCTTTGGTGTAGTTCCTTTATGGACAGGGCCACTTTCCTCAGGAGTTCTTGGTCCTTTGGAGTGCAGGGCGGTCCTCTGGAGCTTGGCTGAGGTCACTGGTCCTGCAGGATGCATCCCCTTGTTGCAAGTTCTCTGAAGCAGGAGACAGGCCGGTAGGGCTGGGACCGAGTCAGTTTGTGTCTTCCTTCTTCTCTGCTGGGGGTTCGGCTTAGTAGTCCTTCTTCTTTCTTGTCAGGTCACCAAGAATCTGGTGAGCTGGGTTCAGGGAGACCCTTAAATTCTGCATTTAGGGGCATTACAAGGGTCAGAGGGCAGTAGCCAATTGCTACTGTCCCTGAAGGTGGCTACACCCTTCTTGTGTCCACTCCCTTTGGTGAGAGGGACACAAACGTAACCCTACTGGTCCTTCTCCTCCAAACCAAGATGGAGGATTATGCAGGGATGGGGGTCACCTCAGCTCTGGACACCTTAGGGGTGGTCCTAGCTAGGGTGGTCACTCCTTCCATGTTTTCCCTAATTTTCCCGCCAGACTTGCCACCAAAAGTGGGGCTTAGTCCAAGGGACGGGCAACTCCACTAGCTGGAGTGCCCCGGGGGCACTGCGACCAGAGGCTTGAGCCTTTGAGGTTCACTGACAGGTGTTACAGTTCCTGCAGGGGGAGGTGTGAAGCACCTCCACCAAGGACAGGCTTTGTTTCTGGCTACAGAGAGCATAAAGGCTCTCACTCCAAGAAACTTAACTGTGTGCCATGGGTGTGCCAATTGTGGAAACAAAGATACAGATTTTGGGAAAGAACACTGGTGCTGGGGCCTGGTTAGCAGGATCCCAGCACACTTTCAATCAAAGTTGGCATCAATATCAGGCAAAAAAGTGTGTGGGGGGTAACCATGCCAACAGTGACACTTTCCTTTACCCCAATTAACAGAGACTGTGAAACCTTTACATAGGGGAGGCAAGCAGGCCTTTCTCTTTGAAGGATGCAGTGTAAAAGGCACAACCCTTTACTATAACTTGAGCTGTAAGCACTTTCAGATCTACAAAGCCCAGATAGCGAGGGTAAGGGTCACTTTCTTAAAGAGGGGTGCAGAATGAGTGCCCTCATGACTTGAGTGCGCATCTCTGGGGATTTAGTGCAGCAAATAGAGAGAAACCTCAGTGATACTGCATGGTTGTGAGGTTCACTGGGAATGGTGTAGGGGGAAATGCTGACATATTCCGTAAAGGAAAATAACATAGACCAGGGCAGCTCACTCTCCAGAGACATGCAGAGGACATGCTAACCTAAAAGAAGTGCAGTTGTACTTCTGTAGTCAGTGATTACGCCTCACACTGTGGGAAATTCTGCTTTTGCACTCTTAAGTAGTTTGTACCTCTGTAACAGGTTCCATCCTGTCGAGAGTGAGGGCCTGTTGGAATTTGCCCTTTTTGCAGGGTTATCCCCAATCTCTTTGCCTCCTTCCTCCTATTTCTTCTGACCTGTTTTTGTTGGCTTTAGAACTTTGAGCACTTTACCACTGCTAACCAGTGCTAAAGTGCATATGCTCTGTGTGGTTCATTCATGATTGGCATATTTGATTTACTGGTAAGTCCCTAGTACAGTGTAATAGAGGTGCCCAGAGCCTGTAAATCAAATGCTACTAGTGGGTGTGTAGGAAAGTACCATGTTGCCTGGCATGTTACCCCCATTTTTACTTGCATGGATGTTTGTTTTTGAGTGTGTCACTGGGATCCTGCTAGCCTGGACCCCAGTGCTCATAAAGTGTGCCCCGTATGTGTTCCCTGTGTGGTGCCTAACTGTATCACTGAGGCTCTGCTAACCAGAACCGCACATTTTATGCTCTCTCTGCTTTTAAAATTGTCACTGCAGTCTAGTGACTAATTTTACCAATTCTGATTGACACACTGGAACACCCATATAATCCCCTAGTATATGGTACCCAGGGTATTGGGGTTCCAGGAGACCCCTGTGGGCTGCAGCATTTCTTTTGCCACCCATAGGGAGCTCAGACACTTCTTACACAGGACTGCCACTGCAGCCTGAGTGAAATAACGTCCACATTATTTCACAGCCATTTTACACTACACTTAAGTAACTTATAAGTCAACTATGTCTAACCCTCACTTAGTGAAGGTTAGGTGCATAGTTACTTAGCGTGAGGGCACCCTGGCACTAGCCAAGGTGCCCCCACATTGTTCAGGGCAATTTCCCCGGACTTTGTAAGTGCGGGGACACCATTACACGTGTGCACTATATGTCAATACCTATATGTAGCATCACCATGGTAACTTCAAAAATGGCCACGTAACATATCTAGAATCATGGAATTGTCACCCCAATACCATTTTGGTATTGGGGTGACAATTCCATGCATCTCCGGTGCTCCAGCATAGAGTCCGGGTACTGCCAAACTAGCTCTCCGGGGTTTTCTCTGCAGCTACCACTGCTGCCAACCCTCAGACAGGTTTCTGCCCCCCTGGGGCGTGGGCAGCCCAGTCCCAGGAAGGCAGAACAAAGGATTTCCTCTGAGAGAGGGTGTTACACCCTCTCCATTTGGAAATAGGTGTGAAGGGCCAGAGAGGAGTAGCCTCTCCTGGCCTCTGGAAATGCTTTGAAGGGCACAGATGGTGCCCTCCTTGCATAAGCCAGTCTACACCGGTTCAGGGATCTCCCCAGCCCTGCTCTGGTGCAAAACTGGACCAAGGAAAGGGGAATGACCACTTCCCTGACCAGTAACTCCCAGGGGAGGTGCCCAGAGCTCCTCCAGTGTGTCCCAGACCTCTGCTATCTTGGATTTAGAGGTGCTGGGGCACAATGGACTGCTCTGAGTGGCCAGTGGTAGCAGGTGACGTCAGAGACCCCTTCTGATAGGTGCTTACTTCTCTTGGTAGCCAAACCTCCTTTCTTGGTAGCCAAACCTCCTTTTCTGGCTATTTAGGGTCTCTCCTTTGGGCTATTCCTCAGATAACGTATGCAAGAGCTCACCACAGTTCCTCTGCACTTCCTTCTTTGACTTCTGCCAAGGATCGACCGCTGACTGCTCCAGGATGCCTGCAAAACCGCAGGACTACCAGCAACATTGTAGTGCCTCATCCTGCCGGCTTTCTTGACTGTTTCCTGGTGGTGCATGCTCTGAGGGCGGTCTGCCTTCACCCTGCACTGGAAGCCAAGAAAAAATCTCCCGTGGGTCGACGGAATCTTCCCCCTGCTAACTCAGGCACCAAATAACTGCATCACCGGTCCTCGGGGTCCCCTCTCATCCTGATGAGTGTGGTCCCTGGAACACAGGAGCTGGGTCCAAGTGTCTGCCACAGTCCAGTGGCCCTTCTGTCAAAATTTGGTGGAGGTAAGTCCTTGCCTCCCCACGCCAGACAGCAAACCTGTGTACTGCGTGATTTGCAGCTGCTCCGGCTTCTGTGCACTTTTCCAAGGATTCCTTTGTGCACAGCCTAGCCTGAGTCCCCAGCTCCATCCTGCAGTGCTCAACCTGCTGAGTTGGACTCTGATGTTGTGGGACCCTCCTTTTGTGACTCTGAGTTCACAGATCTTGTAAGTGCCTGCTCTGGTACTTCTGCGGGTTCTGCCTGCTTCTGCCGGGGCTCTCTGAGTTGCAGAGCGCCCCCCGACCCCTCCTCCAAGGGGTGACATCCTGGTCCTTCCTGGTCCTCAGCAGCACCCAGAAACCTCTACTGCGACTCTTACAGATAGCAAGGCTTGTTTGCGGTATTTCTGCGTGTAAACACTTCTGCAACATCCTGCACGCCGTGGGACATCTTCCATCCAAAGGAGAAGTTCCTAGCCCTTTTTGTTGTCGTAGAATCTTTGGCTTCTTCCACCCGGAGGTAGCCCCTTTTGCACCTTCCTTAGGGGTTTCCTGGGCTCCTGCCCTCCTTTACACTTTCGCAACTCTTGGACTTGGTCCTCGTGCCCTGCAGGTCCTCAGGTCCAGGAATCCGTCTTCAGTGTTTTCCTGGTGCTTGTGGTTCTTGCAGAATCCCCCTATCATGACTATTGTGTCTTTCCGGGGTAGTAGGGTAACTTTACTCCTACTTTCTAGGGACTTGGGGTGGGGTATTTTCTGTTTTCTCACAGTCCCAGCGACCCTCTACAAGCTCCCATAGGTCTGGGGTCCATTCGTGATTCGCATTCCACTTTTGGAGTATATGGTTTGTGTTGCCCCTAGACCTATGTTCACCTATTGCATCCTATTGTGATTCTACATTGTTTGCACTACTTTTCTTACTGTTACTTACCTGTTTTGGGTTTGTGTACATATAACTTGTGTATATTACTTACCTCCTAAGTGAGGGTATTCTCTAAGATACTTTTGGCATATTGTCACTAAAATAAAGTACCTTTATTTTTGGTAACTCTGTGTATTGTGTTTTCTTATGATATTGTGCTATATGATGTAAGTGGTATAGTAGGAGCTTTGGATGTCTCATAGTTCAGCCTAAGCTGCTTTGCCATAGCTACCTTCTATCAGCCTAAGCTGCAAGAAACACCTCTATTCTACTAATAAGGGATAACTGGACCTGGAACAGGGTGTAAGTACCACAAGGTACCCACTATAAGCCAGGCCAGCCTCCTACACCCCATCTAATTGTTGAGAAAAAGGGTGAGGTTACCTACTTGGTAGACCTAGGCACTGCCAGAAGTCCCCTTAGGGTTCTCCATGTCAACCGCCTGAAACCCTACTATGACAGGGCTGATCTCACCCTGCTCATGGCAACTGATGAGGGATAAGAAGAAGAGAGTGGCCCTCTCCCTGAACTCTTCTCCACCACTGAAGCTGATGGCTTAGTGGAGGGAGTGGTACTTGCAGATTGTCTTACTGCTGAGCAGAAAGATAAATGTGTAAATATTTTAAGTCAGTTTTCTGAACTCTTCTCGCTGATACCAGGTACCACTACTTGATGTGAGCATACAATCAACACTGGAGACAGTTTACCTGTCAAAAGTAAGATTTATAGGCAGCCTGACCATGTCAGGGACTGCATTAAACAAGAGGTTCAGAAAATGTTAGACTTAGGAGTGATTGAGCCTTCAGAAAGCCCATGGGCTAGCCCAGTGGTGCTTGTTCCAAAACCTCACAATAAGGATGGTAAAAGAGAGATGAGGTTTTGTGTTGACTATAGAGGGCTCAGCCAAGTAGCCAAGACAGATGCTCACCCTTTACCCAGGCCCATGGCAGATGAGCTGATAGATACACTGGCTTCTGCCAAGTATCTAAGCACTTTTGATTTATCTGCAGGGTATTGGCAGATTAAACTATCAGAAGATGCAAAACCTAAAACTGCATTCTCAACCATTGGAGGGCACTATCATTTCACTGTGATGCCCTTTGGTCTGAAGAATGCACCTGCCACTTTTCAAAGGCTGGTGAACACAGTCCTGCAAGGGTTGGAAGCTTTTAGTGCAGTATATCTAGATGATATAGCTGTCTTTAGCTCCACCTGGGATGAGCACCTGGTTCACCTGTGGAAAGTTTTGGAGGCCCTGCAAAAGGCAGGCCTCACTATCAAGGCCTCAAATTGCCAGATAGGGCAGGGGAAAATGGTCTATCTGGGTCACCTGGTAGGTTGGGAACAGATTGCACCACTACAAGGGAAGATCCAGACTATTATGGAATGGGCTCCCCCTACAACTCAAACCCAAGTGAGAGCCTTTTTAGGCCCACATAGGAGGTTTATTAAGAAGTATGGCTCCATAGCAGATCCTCTTAATGACCTCACTAGTAAAAAGATGCCTAAAAAGGTATTGTGGACAGCTAGCTGTCAAAATGCTTTTGATGAACTCAAACAGGCCATGTGCTCTGCACCTGTCCTAAAAAGCCCTTGCTACTCCAAAAAGTTCATAGTCCAGACTGATGCTTCTGAATTAGGGGTTGGGGCAGTGCTATCACAGCTTAATACTGAGGGCCAGGATCAACCTGTTGCTTTTATCAGCAGGAGGTTGAACCCTAGAGAAAAGCGTTGGTCTGCCATAGAGAGGGAGGCCTTTGCTGTAGTCTGGTCACTGAAAAAGTTGAGACCATACCTGTTTGGTACTCACTTTATTGTTCAGACAGACCACAAACCTCTACTTTGGCTAAAACAAATGAAAGGTGAAAACCCTAAATTGTTGAGGTGGTCCATATCCCTACAGGGAATAGACTATGGCCCTCATTCTGACCTTGGCGGGCGGCGGAGGCCGCCCGCCAAAGTCCCGCCGTCAGGTTACCGTTCCGCGGTCGAAAGACCGCGGCGGTAATTCTGACTTTCCCGCTGGGCTGGCGGGCGGCCCAGCGGGAAAGAGGCTTCCACGATGAAGCCGGCTCGGAATCGAGCCGGCGGAGTGGAAGCTGTGCGACGGGTGCAGTTGCACCCGTCGCGTATTTCACTGTCTGCGCAGCAGACAGTGAAATACATTTAGGGGCCCTCTTACGGGGGCCCCTGCAATGCCCATGCCAGTGGCATGGGCACTGCAGGGGCCCCCAGGGGCCCCGCGACCCCCCCTACCGCCATCCGGATCCCGGCGGTCGGACCGCCGGGATCTGGATGGCGGTAGGGGGGGTCGGAATCCCCTCGGCGGCGCAGCAAGCTGCGCCGCCTTGGAGGATTCAATGGGGCGGCGGTACACTGGCGGGAGCCCGCCAGTGTTGCCGGTCCGACCGCGGCTTTACCGCCGCGGTCGGAATCCCCATTGGAGCACCGCCGGCCTGTCGGCGGTGCTCCCGCGGTCCTCCGCCCTGGCGGTCTTTGACCGCCAGGGTCAGAATGACCGCCTATATATGGTGGAACATAGACCTGGGAGTACCCACTCCAATGCAGATGGACTCTCCAGATATTTCTACTTAAACAATGAAGACTCATCTGGGCAAGGTTAGCCTTATTGTCCCTCGTTTGGGGGGGTTGTGTAGGAAAGTACCATCTTGCCTGGCCTGTTACCCCCATTTTTACTTGTATGGATGTTTGTTTTTGCCTGTGTCACTGGGATCCTGCTAGCCACTTTACACTGCACTTAAGTAGCTTATAAGTCACCTCTATGTCTAACCCTCACTTAGTGAAGGTTAGGTGTAAAGTTACTTAGTGTGAGGGCACCCTGGCACTAGTCAAGGTGCCCCCACATTGTTCAGGGCAATTTCCCAGGACTTTGTGAGTGCGGGTACACCATTACATGCGTGCACTACATATAGGTCAAAACCTATATGTAGCATCACCATGGTAACTCCGAACATGGCCATGTAACATGTCTAGGATCATGGAATTGTCACAATTCCATGCATTCCCGGGTCTCTAGCATAGAGCCCGGGTACTGCCAAACTAGCTCTCCGGGGTTTTCTCTGCAGCTACCACTGCTGCCAACCCTCAGACAGGTTTCTGCCCCCCTGGGGCCTGGGCAGCCCAGTCCCAGGAAGGCAGAACAAAGGATTTCCTTTGAGAGAGGGTGTTACAGAGTTCCTCTGCACATCCCTCTTCGACTTCTGCCAAGGGTCAACCGATGACTGCTCCAGGACGCCTGCAAAACCGCAACAAAGTAGCCAGAAGACTACCAGCAACATTGTAGTGCCTTATCCTGCCGGCTTTTGCGACCGTTTCCTGGTGGTGCATGCTCTGAGGGTTGTCTGCCTTCACTCTGCACTGGAAGCCAAGAAGAAATCTCCCGTGGGTTGACGGAATCTTCCCCATGCCAAGGCAGGCACCAAATTTCTGCATCACCAGTCCTCTGGGTCCCCTCTCATCCTGAGGAGAGTGGTCCCTGGAACACAGGAGCTGGGTCCAAGTATCTCCCACAGTCCAGTGGCCCTTCTGTCTAAATTTGGTGGAGTTAAGTCCTTGCCTCCCCACACCAGACAGTAATCCTGTGTACTGCGTGATCTGCAGCTGCTCGGGATTCTGTGCACTTTTCCAAGACTTCCTTTGTGCACAGCCTAGCCCAGGTCCCCAGCACTCCGTCCTGCATTGCCTAACTCGCTGAGTTGGACTCCGACGTCGTGGGACCCTCCTTTGTGGCTCTGAGTCGACCGCTGTCCTCAGATCTTCTAAGTGCCTGTTCCGGTCGCATTCCACTTTTGGAGTATATGGTTTGTGTTGCCCCTAGGCCTACTGTCTCCTATTGTATTCTATTGTGATTCTACATTATTGTTTGCACTGCTTTTCTAACTGTTACTTACCTGTTTTTGGTTTGTGTACATATAATTTGTGTATATTACTTACCTCCTAAGTGAGGGTATCCTCTGAGATACTTTTGGCATATTGTCACTAAAATAAAGTACCTTTATTTTTATTAACTCTGAGTATTGTGTTTTCTTGTGATATAGTGCTATATGATATAAGTGGTATAGTAGGAGCTTTGCATGTCTCCTAGTTCAGCCTAAGCTGCTCTGCTATAGCTACCTCTATCAGCCTAAGCTGCTAGAACACCTCTAATCTACTAATAAGGGATAACTGGACCTGGCACAAGGTGTAAGTACCACAAGGTACCCACTATAAGCCAGGCCAGCCTCCTACAAGTTCTAAAACTGTAAATTCGACTTGGCAAGTCTACCCACTTACCTGGCCTAAACCTTCCTTTTTCTTACATGTAAGACACCCCTAAGTTAGGCCCTAGGTAGCCCCAAGGGCAGGATGCAGTGTATGATTAAGGTAGGACATATAGTAATATGTTTTATATGTCCTAACAGTGAAATTGTGCTAAATTTGTTTTTCACTGTTGCAAGGCCTATCCCTCTCATAGGTTAACATGGGGGGTGCCTTTAAATATGATTAAAGTGTAGATTCCCTTTGGGAGCGGATAGACATGGAGTTTGGGGTATCTGAACTCACAATTTAAAAATACATTTTTAAGTAAAGTTGTTTTTAAAATTGTGTGTTTGAAAATGCCATTTCTAGAAAGTGGGCATTTTCTTGCTTAAACCATTTCTGTGACTCTGCCTGTTTGCGGAATCCCTGTCTGGGTCAGTTTGACAGTTGGGCTGTTTTCACCTCTCTCTAGACAGCGACACAAAGGGAGCTGGGTTGTAGTCTACATTTCCGGATGATCCATCTGTGCTAGTAGGGAGGGGAGGAGTGGTCACTTACACCTGAAAGGGCTGTGCCTGCCCTCACATAATGCAGTCTCCAACCCCCTGGTGTGTGTCTGGGGCTTGGCCTAGGCAAGGCAGGATTTTACAAACTAGAGAGACTTTTCTTTGAAGTAAGCCTACTTCAAAGGGCAAAATGGGTATAAGAAGGGCACCCAAGACCACAGACTTTAGAACACTTCTGGAAACCAAAAGGAACCTCTGCCTGGAGAAGAGCTGGAGAGATGAGGAAGAAGAGCTGCCCTGCCTGTGACTGTGTTTTGTGGTGCTATCCTATAGTTGCTGCTTCTGCTTGTGCTAGAGGAGGAGAAAGACTGGACTTTGTGTGCCTTTCTTCTTGTGAAGAACTCTCCAGGGGCTTGAATTAGAGCCTCCTGTTGTTTGAAGTCTCAGGGACAGCAAAGACTTCTCCTGGCCAGCACCTGGAGCCTCTGCTAAGACTCCTACTCTGTCAAGTGGTGCCCATCCAGTTCCTGGGACCCTGAAAGGAGAAGCTGGCAGAACAAGAGTGAGAAATCCACGCACCGTTTGCCATGCGGGGATAAGATCGGCATAACTCTGATCTGTGGTTGAAAAATTGATACGCTGCCGGCTTAGCGGCTGAAAATTGACGCTCGCCTGCAGCACAACTAAAAGATCGATGCATGCGGCTGAAGAAACGACACAGAGCATCACTGATGGAGGCTGGTGAGATCGCAACCCACGCTGTGTGGTTTGCGGATCATCGTGCAGCAGGATATCTGACACAAATATCGCTGGGCGTGTAAAAAAGGTGCAAGGCCCTGCCCAGACCCGAGAGAAGAAATTATACATGCAGACTCGACTGAAGGAGAAACAATGCACGTACTCGCTCGTGACTGATATGACGCATCGCAAGCCCCTTTTGACGCACACTCACCTGTGTGGGGTTATTTTTGACGCGCCCAGGTACATTTCTACGCAAACAGTGTTAGCGTTGTGTTTAAAATTACATGAAGACTCCTTTTGGTTTTTAATTGATAACTTGACTTGTGTATTGTGGATTTTTGTCGTTTTAGTCTTGTTTTGTTTGGATAAATATTTTCTATTTTACTAAACCTGTATTGTGTCATTTTGTAGTGTTTTCATTAAGTTACTGTGTGTGTTGGTGCAAATACTTTACACCTAGCACTCTAAGGTCAAGCCTACTGCTTGTGCCAAGCTACCAAGGGGGTGAGCAAGTGTTAGCTGAGGGTGATTCTCTTTTACCCTGAGTAGAGTGAGGGTCCTTGCTTGGACAGGGGGCAACCTGACTGCCAACCAAGACCCCATTGCTAACAGGGCCCCCACATCAGGAAAAGGTGGAAGCATACTTTTGCTCTTATGCACCTCTCCTTGCATACACTTTCCTGGGGGCGGTAGAGGTGTGGGTGTTGATTGTGAACATCCACGTGGATCAATGTAATTCAGAGCTTTTCCAGCAAGATGGACTTACTGAATATCCACCTTGTCTTCCAATACCAGTAATCTTCTAGGGACAAAAATATTCTGTCCTTAAACATTTTTAAATACAAGTGTTGACAGACCAAAGCCTCAATCTCTCTGATAAGTCCAGCTGTTGTGACTGCAACAAGAAAATTTTTCTTTAGAGTAAGGAATTGTATTGATGTAGAGTCTAGGGGTTCAAACGGGGAGGCATGAGGAAACCAGCGATCCAAAGGGAGATCCATTAAGGGAAAAGGATTCTTTACTTTAGGGTGTAAAAAAAAAATCCTTTAAAGGGCTTGAATTTAAGGCTCACTAGTAGAGAGGTCTCCCAGGGTTCCCGAAAACATTTTGTAGTCACCCACTGTGGCCTAAGAGCGGTGATTGAAAACTTTTTCTCAAAGTCATCCTGGTGAAATCGCAAGACCTCAGGACCTAAAACTGCAATTAGCAAGATGGATCTTGCAGAGCAATAAGAAGTAAAAGATGACCAGTGATAGTTAAAATATCTATTAGTATAATTATGTCTAGAAGCCTGAAGGGAGTGTGCCACAGAAACAGCAATACCCTTCTAGAGGAACCCCACTATTTCAATTTCCAAAACGATAGATGTGTAAGGGAGAGAGAGTCTACTGACAGTGAAGTGTGGCTTAGAGGAGAGGGACATAAAAGGCTAGGCCTGATCTGTCACTAGCTGACAAAGTAACGGAAACCAAGGCCTTTTCTCGTCCAACATAGAACCACTAATGCCATTTCTGCTACTTCCCACTACAATCTCACAAGGAGCCCTGGAATCAAGGGAATCAGCGGAAAGACATAAAGCAACCGGATTGGGCTAGTATGCCTTGTTTCTTGAACCTAGAAAAAAAAGGGGTCTTTGTGTTGGACTGAGTTGCAAAGAGATATTTCCTGAAAAATTAGAGGGCCCAAGACAAAATCCTGGGAGGAAGGATAAATCCTGCTTATACAATCTGACAATTGAGTGTCCTGCTGATATAAATAGTTCTCAGGTGCAAAATATTGGCCTCACCGCAAGGACCAATCTGGTGAGCCAGCTGATTAAGAGCGAGAGACTCAATCCCAAATTGGTGGTTCAGGTAAGGCATGACTATCCTATTGCCTGATCTGACAAGTACAGCTCTACCCAACAAGAGATGAGAGAAGGTCTGAAGGGCCTTTTAGACCACCATGAGCACCCTCCAGTTGGATGGTCTGCTCCTTTCCTCTGCCTCTAACTGAACTTGGGCAGAGAGCTCACTCAAGACAGCCCCTTCACTTATACAACTGGTATCAGTTGTTATAACTGCAGGATCGGGCTAAGCAAACATATTTCCTGGACTCAAAGATGCTGGAGCCATCCACCACGAGAAAGTCCTGAATATTGTGTGCCACTAGAATCATCTGTTCATAACTGTCCGACTGAGTATCCTGTGCTTCAGGATATGCTGAACCAAATTCCCCAGATACAGGTCTGACCATGGCATAATGCACAATGTTGCCACCTAGAGAGAAAAGAGATTGGCTTCAAATAGTTTGAATTTACCATGTCTTCCTAGATCCGCAGTCACTGCCACACTGGAGCTTCTGACCTATCCAACAGCTATCTCCATTGGGACTGGAGCTTCTCCCTCCTGATGTCGAGTAATAAAACACATCCTCTCGGGGTGTTGAACACAGCACCTATGTACTTGAGCTTTTGGCATGGATGAAGATGGGAGTTGAATCAATTGATAAGGAAACCAGAACTCTGCAGGCTGTTGATAGTGGAATGAGTGCCCTTGAGAGCCTGCCCTACTGTCAAGGATTGTATCAAAAGACTGTCCAAGTAAAGGTGTGATACTGTTCCCTGAACATTTGACAACCCTAAGACTGGCACCAACACCTTGGTAAACGCTCTGAGAGAGGTCAAAGAGGAGGACCTTAAACTGCCAATGGTGACTGTCGATTGCAAACCAAAGATACTTCTGATGGGGGGGAGTGATCAGAATGTACAGTTATGCATTCTGAAGATCTATTTTGTTTAGGAAAGCTCCAACTCTGATCAAAAGATTTACTTTCTGTGGAGTGTTCATTCTAAAACATAGTCTGGGAAAGTGAGAATTGAGAAAGCAGAGGTGGATAATCATGCAATAATCTTCTGAGAGTTTCTATTCCAGAAAGACTAGAGAGTAACATTCTTATCCCTTCTGAGGTGAAGCGGAAATAATGGCCATTTTCTGGAGTAGAATGGCAGTGTTCTTTGGAAGTGAAATTCTCATCTCTCCTCATATGTTTACAAAATGAGGATCTGGAAACTGCAACAAAACCTCAAAGAATTAACCCAGCGCTCTGACTGCAGCCTCTGGCCTTGTCGGTCCCAGAGTGCTTGTCGGAGGTGCAGCGGAGTCTTGGAGAGCACCAGCAACGGCCTTCCCTGCTCCCTGCTAATCCGTTGGGGACCCTGGGGCACCAGGCTCCTGATCCACTGCACTTCTAAACCCATGGGGCGCAAGGGAGATGAGCGGCCTATGGAGCTTTGCCAGGCCGGGTGGGGCCCGCTATCAGTGGACTGGACTGGAGCCTGAGCTCAGTTGGAGCAGGCCCTGTGGGGGCTGAATGACTGTGCAGTGTTTTTTTTTATCTGGGACCATTGAGAACATTGGACCAAACCTGGCTGTCAACATCCAGGCATTTCTGGGCCTACCTGCGTAGACTGAGTCTTGATTAGCCGCCCGCAACCAGACTTAAGCCTATGGATTTGTGGAGTCTCCTGATACTTGCAGGTACCTCCATGCAGCACTGAAGTTGGTGGCCTCATCCCTTCCTACAGCTTCGCAAGGGGCCCTGCCGCACCTAACTCCTGGTCTAGCTGGCTGCTGGACCTCCAGACCACATGGGGACTCTATTACCTGCAGAGCTCTTCCCGGCTGGATGGGGCTCACTCAGAGAGGTGAGTAGGCCTCCTCCTGCGTAGGAATTGCATCTGGACCCAAGATCGATTGGAACGGGGCCGCAAGTGCTGACATCCTGTGCAGTGGGCTCTTCTCTCCTGAACTACAGCGATCGGTGGTTGCCTGGGGGACCTACTTGTTGCCAACGTGGGCACGGCCTCCTCTGGGCCAGCTGTCGAGGGAACACCTTGTTGATTCAGCATCTTCCCTTGAAGAACAGCTGTGGAGAAAGGGATTGGCTGGTAGGTCTCTCCTCCGTGGGCAACAGGTGTGGGATGTTTGCGGAGCTTGTGGGGGTGGGAGGGTGGCAGCAGGATGGTAGTTCCTCGTCCCTGAACTGACTGCTGCCTGTGAGATCGGGGGGATGGCTTGCCCACATCGCCCTAATCATCTGTTAGTGCTTCTGCGGCTGAGTCACTTGGCAACTAAGGAATGGAATATCATTCAGGCCATCTGGTCTTCACCATTGGAGGCATGCATGTTGGTCTCAGAGGTCAGCTCTAGGCCTGCCACACATGCGGCACAGGCCCTTGTTGGAGTCTCTTCTGGGCTTGACCATTAGCTGACGCTTTGATGTATGACTTGTTCACACACCTTGGCGGACCTGGGATCACCATTGAGCCGTTTTCACCATCCCTAGGAGTATAGCTCTTTGATCACTTTACTTCTCTTGGCCCCACCAGCCATTGACATGTGCAAGGACAGGCACCAACGCCAGGCCGAAGGCAACACCATTACACAGTTTTTTCTGCCCGTCACCACACAGACTCGTGCGACATTCGTGGGCGTCCTCACCAGAGCTGTCCAGATCGGCACTCATGGCAGCCATACAGGAATCCAGAGGGGCCCTGGAGGGACAAATTACGGATGTGTCTATTGAGGTGAACCTCCTACATGCAGAACTGTGCGAATTAGCAGATTAAGTAGACAACGCAGAGTCCAACATTACTACCCTGCAAGCGGAGGTGTGACAGCTAAAACAGCATGTGTACAAATGTCAGTGGTCAAAAACTCTCTGAGCATCACGTTTAAGATGCCGTAGGGTGCTCTTGCTGAAACAACATAAGGCTCCTGGGGTTTCCAAAACTAGCTGAGAGCCAGTCAGCCAAGACCTTCCGAGAGGACTGGATATGGAACGCTCTGAGCCCTAAGGGTCTCTTTGTGGTAGAGAGGGAGCACCAAGCTCTGGCCCCTTTCCAGCTGCCAGGGGCCCGACCTAGGGCTTTTATTGCCAGGATCATGAACTAGCATGACAAGGACGTCATCCTGAGGGCCGCAAGGGAGCTCTCAGTCCCACAATTTGAGAACCACAACATCGCTATATATCCAGACTACACACATAAGATGCAGGAGCGCTGCAAGTCATTCATTGCTGTGAAAAGAAAGCTCAGCAAAATGAATCTTAAATATATGTTGTTATATCCAGCAAAGCTCTGGGTTCTGGCTGATGGGAGGTCACACTTCTTTGAACACTCCTGGTTGGACTTGTCTCCCTGAACCTAAACATGTCCTCTGAGTGCTACAGACCTTTTCCATGATGGTAAGAGGGGGGACTCAAGTGGTCGCCCTTAGGGTGGAGATAACAGCCTGTGGGAGTTGCAAGAGACTGGCTGCATTGTGGTCCGTGGGGATGGCACCATAGACTCTGCCACAAAAGATCCGTCACTGGTTCCAGAGAGTTTCATCACTGTGAACCCTGCTGAAGAGAACTCCTGTGGCTCTCCCTTGTAGACCTCTGATGTGGTGCCCAATACTGAGACATCTTGAACTGGGGTGGCCTTTCTCATTAACTTTTAACTTTTGTTTTCATTTTCTATTTGAATGTTGTGCTGGTTGGCTGCGCAGTCCGATTTGGATTGGTAGTCTCTCCCCTTGTTTGGGGTGACGTTCCCTTGAGACATGGGACTGATTACACAACTTCCTCCAGAGTCATCCTGGGAGCAGGGAGGTGTGCAGCTGCTAGATAGGGTGGATATCAATCAATGAGTGATTTGTAAAGCGCGACTAATCACCCGTAGGGTCTCAAGGCGCTGTTTGTGGATGTGCTGCTCAGTCGAAGAGCAAGGTCTTGAGGTCCTTCCTGAACTTCTTCAGTGATGTGGTCTGCCTGAGCTTGAGAGGTAGCGCGTTTCATGTCTGGCCTGCTGTTCTTTTCCGGATCTTGGGAACAGCTGCAAGGGCGAGCTGGGAAGAACGGAGATGTCTGTTGGGTACGTAGAAGGCGAGGCAGTGGTTGAGGTATGCCAGTCCTATGTTGTGCAGTGCCTTGCAGATGTGGACAAGGCGTATGTATGTGATGCGCTTGTTGACTGGAAGCCAGTGTAGGTCTCTCAGGTTGGAGGAGAGGTGGCTGTGTTGGGGGATGTCCAGGATTAGTCTGGCTGTTGCATTTGGGATTCTTTGTAGTCTTGGTTGTAGTTTCTTGGTGATACTGGCATACAGTGCGTTACCATAGTCCAGTTTGCTAGTGACAAGTGCGTGGGTGACTGTCTTCCTTGTGTCAGAGGGTATCAACTTGAAAATCTTTTGCAGGAATCGGAGGGTGGGGAAGCATGATGATGAGACGGCGTTGACTTGGCGGGTCATAGATAGAGAGGAGTCTAGGATGATGCCCAGATTGTGTGCATGGTCCGTGGGGTGTTTTTCAGTGTGGTGGGCCACAGGAGTTGCTCCAGGTGGAAGGGGTGGACTCGATTTCGAGGATCTCTGTCTTATTCGAGTTGAGTTTGAGGCAGCTGGCTTCCATCCAGGTGGCGACTGCTCTCATTCTGTTGTGGAAATTTCTCTTGGCCTTTGCAGAGTCCTCGGTCAGGGAGAGGATCAGATGGGTATCATTGGCGTAGGAGACTATGGTTAGCCCGTGTTGTTTGATGATCTTGGCAAGCGGGGCCATAGAGATGTTGAAAAGTGTCAGGCTGAGTGAAGCTCCTTAGGGCACTCCACAGCATATGTCTTTGGGTTCTGACATGAGGGGAGGTAGTCTGACACTCTGTGTTCTTCCGGTGAGGAAGGACCTGATCCAAACCAGTGCTTTATCTCGGATGCCGGCATTATGTAGTCTGGTGCAGATGTGGAGTAGGAGGCAGTGTCAAATGCAACGGAGAGGTCGAGGAGGATGAGTGCGGCTGTGCCTCCGTGGTCTAGTATGATGCGTATGTAATCAGTGGCTGCTAGGAGTGCGGTTTCAGTGCTGTGGTCGCTTCTTAATCTGGATTGGGATGGGTCTAGAATTTGATGTGTCTCGAGGAATTTGGTGAGTTGCTGGTTGATGGCCTTTTCCGTTACTTTGGCTGGGAAAGTGAGCAGAGAAATGAGTCTGTAGTTTTTCAGCTCCCTTGGTTCAGCGATGGATTTCTGGAGCAGAGGGTTGATCTTGATGTGCTTCCAGTCTGATGAGAAGGTGGCGGTCTCGAAGGATCGGTTGATAGGGAGAGCTCTGGTGCTATGGTGGCGCTGGCCAGTTTGGAGATGTGATGAGGGCACGGATCCGAGGGTGCTCCTGAGTAGATGGAGTTCATGAGTCTTTGGGTGTCCTCTTCGTGATGGGGTCCTGGAGTTCAGGATCTGGTGAGGTGCTGGGTCCGTGGTGGTGGGTGGTGCAGGTGGGATTTGGTTGCTGACGCCTTCATAAATGTCCTGGGGGGGGATGGATGAGGTGTCTGTCCCAGGGTTCGTGAAGTCTTTGATGATGGCGAAGAGCTCTTTGCTGTTTTGAGGGCTGTTGCTTAGGGTTTCTTGAATGGCGGCTTTTTTGGCGGCTCTGATGTTCTGGTGGTACGTGGTGACTGCATTTTTGTAGGCTCTGCGTTCTTCGGTTGATTTGCTGTTCCTCCATTTCCATTCCAGTCATCTGCAGGAGTGTTTGGATTCTTGTAGGTCTGCCGTACACCATTTAGGTGTTTTGCTGTGTCGGTTTCTTGCTACATAGGTGGGCTACGTTGTTGGCGCATCCCAATAACCAGCGGTGTCAATTGCGTGCGGCATCATTCGCATCCACTGCGTCCAGTGGGAAGGAGAGGTCAAGAGCGTTGGTGAGTTGTGCTTCTGTAGCTTTGCCCCAACGTCTGCCGAGTGGCATGCTGTGTTCTTTGTGAAGGTAAAGTGGATGCACTTGTGGTTGGTCCGTGGTGTTCGGAGTTGTGAGAGATGGGTGGATAGACTTGTATATTTCTGAGTTTTGTCTATCTGGCTTTGTGGGTGGGGGGAGTCTATTGAGGTAAGGCTTCTATCCCTCTCTATCCCTCTCTTTCCCCCTATTTCTTTTTTTTGTTTTTGTTTTTCTTTTTTTTCCTCATCTTTTCTTTTAGGAGTGACACTACTTAGTGTTAACTGGGTATTTGGGGTGTAGTACTGTATGTCCTGGCACGCTGGGCCTGATTTAGAACTCTGCGGACGGGTTACTCTGGTAGAACAGTGACTGATGTCCCATCTGCTGAAATCTAAATCCCACTGAATTTTCCTAAAATTTCTAAAAGTTCAAATTATGCCTTTTGCTTTGATTGGACTTGTATGAACCTGTTGGCTTGTATTACCTTTCTGTGGTGGTGGTGGTGGGGGTGTTCAGAGAGGTTTTATAGAGTTTAGTTGTTGGGTTCTGTCATTAATGTGGGGGTCCACACTCACTTTGTACATGGCTGTTCCTGGTGTCTACAAATTGATATCCTAGAACGTGAGGGGTTTGGGTACTTGTATTAAGAGTCATGGGGTAATGTCCTTCCTGGGTCGAACTGTGGTGCTGTTTACAAGCCTACAGAAATCTTAGCTTTCAGATTCAGAGATTGCCAAGCTGGGCAAGCGCTGGAGGGGACAACTATATTTTTCTAATTATTCTACTTATGGGATAGAAATACTTATCTAGATAGCGACAAGGTTCCTTTTGCACTGATGTACATGGAGGGCAGCTTCTGTTGCTCCAGGGGAGACTAGATGGGATTGATATAGTCATTATGAACTCATACACACCTAATACAGTTGATACACAGTTTCTTCTCAAGTTCTAAGAGGTCCTCACGCCGGCCGTGGAGGGATCAGTGTTTTGGGAGGGCAATTTTAATTGGGTCCTGGATGGTAGTCTTGACGGACACCCCAGTCAATTGAACACAAAACCTGGGATGACACTTTCCCTCAAGGAGGTAGTAGCCAATTTAGGCTTCTGTGATAGTTGGAGGGCTCCACGTCCTGAGGTGAAGGAATGTACTTTTTATTCCCCCTCTCTCAAAAAACATAGTTGATCTCAGACTCTTTGGAGGGGAGGGTGCGCTCAGAGGTCCATCTGCCTCAAAATCTGTCTTACCATGCCCAGCACTCTGTGAAATTGACTGGGGAATACATCTCGCTCAATTCTGGGTTTGAGACTGGCCCCCAACATTCTTCAGAATGTGGAGGGGCTGGAGATTCTTGCAGAGGCACTTTTGGGTTACTTCAAATTGAATTGGTCCTCTACAGTACTTTGAGCGACTGAGTGGTTTGAGGGCGCTGTGGAGGGCTCTCTTGCAAGGTGCAGAGGACCCTTCAGCCTAAGCTTTTGTGGGGGGTACTGAGCTGGCACAAGTACAATGGAAGGCACAGTCCAACACCTTGGGACCCTGAGTGGAGCTAAATGCCCTGCAATATGTTGAGGAGGTGAGGGACCGATTGGAGAAATTCATCCCAAGGTCATACTGCCAGCTCCTTCACAGAGAAGGTGATACGTCAGTCCATCTTTTGACCTGGCTCATTAGAAGGGAAAGCCCTTGTTCAGGAGTCCTCCACCTTTGGGACTCGACAAGTGGAGAGGTGCACACTCAGAGTGGCATTGTGGAGGGCATTTATTGCAGCCCTTGATCAATGGCCCAGGATCATGTTAACGCGATTATAAGCATCAGATAAGGATTTCACTATTCTTTGGATGCCCACATCTCAGTGACAAATGACAAAGGGAGCACTCATCCAACTCAATGGATATATTTTGCTGGGGGTATGTGGGATAAAGTAAGCCCAACGCAGCATCTTAAACTGAGTCATGTGAAAGCAAGCATTTCTGGAAACAATCTTGTGGTACTGTATCACTCTAGCCCACTCTAGGCCTGTTCCTCTCCCACTTGGTTGGTGCCACCAAAGGCCATGTTGTTGGATCCTGCAGCGCAACTCTTTTCAAAGGTGGAGACCCCCTGGCTGACCCGTAAGTGCTATGGTCACCTGCATCGTGACCGATTCCAGAGAGCGACCCAGAAACTTGCTCCAGCAGTGTCAAGCTGCCACTGTCATTGTGGCAAATGTCAAAAACTGACTCAGGCCCATTGAGAACCCCTTAAATGTAATGAAATATACCCTATCATGAAAGTCCCCAAGTTTCCTGCAATCTACTTCCATCCACTGCACTGTTTGTTCTGCCCAACCTAACGGGTGGTCCCAGATTTCCATCTCTGGTAAAAAAGTGGTCTCCCTCACCACACACTTGCAATACTGTTCCGTTCCAAGATCTGTGACATTAACACTACCAGATTGATGATCCAAATGTTTCAGCACTAAGGCCCTCATTACAACCCTGGCGGACGGGGGTAATTTGGGGAAAGGTACTGCCAACAGGGTGGCGGTACCTGTTCCCAAATTATGACATTGGCGGTTTGGCTCAAGCCAAACCGCCAATGTATCACTCCGTCCGGCAGGGTGGTAATGGCCGCTGGGCTGGGGACTTCGGTCTCCAGCCAAACGGCTGTCACAATCCCACCCTCGGGATTATGACCCCGCCTACCGCAGTGGTTTTCATGGCAAGCGTACTGCCACGAAAACCATGATGGTAGGTACTATCAGTGCCAAGGAATTCGTCCCCTGGCACTGATAGGGGTCTCCCACTCCCCCTCCTCTTCCCCACAGTCCTCTCCAACCCTCCCCCTCCCTCTCCTGCCCCGGCACATTTACACACCCACATGCACACACATACACAATGATACACACACGCATACCCACATCCACCCACGCATGCACACATACATAACCACACACTGCAACACACACCAACATACATTGTCGCACACATGCATTCACAACACACAACATACACATACACTCACATTCAGTTATTCACGTACGCATTCAACGTGGCTCACAACCGCATGCATGCATACAAAAACAGACACACACACCCCAACACACACCACCCCCAACCCCCTCTCCTCTCAGAGAACGCAACATACCTGCTTGCAGGGGGTTCTCCGGCAGGAGACGGGACACGGCGCGACTGCCAGCAGCAGCATCTGCCAGCAAAACACCGCCAGGCCGTATCTTGGCTTATGATACGGTCGGTGGTGTTTTGCTGGCGTGGCACTGGTGCTGGCAGTAGTGCCACCTTACCGCCATCTGCCGCCATGACCATCGATGGTATTCCGCCAGCCTTCTGGCAGAATTCCGTCCACGGTCATAATGCGGCTGGTAGCCACGGCGATGATATGTTGGCGGCCGCCACCGTGGGGGCAGGCGGCAGCTACTACCAAAGTCATAATGAGGGCCTAAATGTGCCCTCCTCAAAGCGTCAACTGGATAACATCCCACCGGAAGACTACACTTTCGATTAATATTTGTGTTCCTCCATAGCAGCAAATTTTGAATATGTGTTGCACAGTAATAGCAATCAAAGTCTGACAGGGCCAGATCACTATCCTCATAAGGAAGCTTTAACATACTCAGTTTAATCCAGGGTCATGACCCTCCCCATTGAAAAGTGATCAGGATTTTGTCAATTCTACGGAACACCGTCCTATGCAGCAAACATAACAGTTCCTGAAAGGTTTAAAGACATCTCCAGAGTAGTATCATTTTACTAATAGTCACCTTTCCCATGAGGGGCAGCGGTAGCCTCCACCACGTTGTACAACCATCCTCAATATTGAGAGCAAAAATGTATCTGTTCAGTCTAATAAACAAAAGTAAGCTGTATCGGTAGTTTATTGTGTGCGATAAATAGCACCTATTATGAGTGTGTAGGGATTAACATGAAGATTTGGGTGTTCAACACACCAAAATCTGCATGATACAGTAAACACTGTATGCTTTTCCTCTATTAAATTTCGGTAGGTCAGACAGATGCATTTAAATATAACCAAACTCGTATTTCTGACCCATGTGTAAACAAGTGTTTACACATGGGTCGGCATTAACCTACCCACTCGTAATCAGGACATTAGAGTCAGCTGAACCTTCACTCAATGCAAGTTTTGAGGAAAGTCATGTTATTCATGCGAACATAACGCTATATGTATGGATATCACAAATATTTAAAGAGATTCAGCTAGTTCATTATTGAAAGTCTCCAATAACTAAATCAAAATGTGAGACAATGAAGCCATAACCAAATTATTCCAGTTACTGACAAAGATATTCTTATGAAGAAATTACTTTTGGGCCTGGAAGATCGAAATATACCGAATAATCTAAAGATTGTCAACTAGCAACATAGGAGTTGATTATAAAAGATATCTAGAAAACATTGTACTGAACCTGCTTAACGTTAGCTTTACAGAAAAAAATGAAATAGATAGCAACACCATGTTACTTTACATTGTAAAGTAAATCACTCTAAGCCGAGGTATTCCATTTTGAAAGTACTGCATCACAAGCATTTGGTTATGATTAGCCTGTTGGGTACGGGCGTTGGCCACTGGCCGACGCCCACACTACCTCCCTGGTGTCGGTCATGACCAGTGGCTGACACCAGGGAGGATTTTATTTTATTTTTTAAACCCCCGGGAGACACAGAAGATCTTCTGTGTCTCCCCTGCCCCCCTCCTGCCCCTTTGTGACGTCAGCATGCCGCGAGACGCGCAGACGTCACAGTGTTGTTTTTGCAGCCGCTTCCTGCTCCGACGGGTAAAACGGCCCCAAACAACCTTCCCACCGTTCGGGAAAGCGTTGTATGAAAGGGGAAGCTCTCCCCTTGGGCACAAGGCCTTCCTGAACGAGCACAGCTGCGATTGAGGGCCAGGAAACACCAAAGGACACCAAGGATTTCACTTGGGGGGTTCGGCCCCCTCGGAAAACTTGGAGGTAGGTGTCCCCTGGGAGGGTGCGATTGCACTTGATCGCGCTCCCCCAGGGGCTAAATTAAAAAAAAAAAAAAAAAGAAAATAAAGAAATTTACATGGGGTCGCCTGTGGGCAGGGTACCCCCTGTGTGGGCAATACTTTTTTTGAGTAGTTGTAGGGTTTCCCTGGGGGCGTTACAACTACTAAAAAAAAATAGATCTATATCTATCTATCTATCTATCTCTATATCTATCTATCTATCTATCTATCTGGATAGATATATCTATATAGAGATAGATCTATATATATATATGCATGTGTGGTTTCCCTGGGGGCTACGATCGCCCCCCAGGAAAACCAGACCCACATATAAAAGTGATCTCTCTTTATATATATGTATATATATATATATATATATATATATATATATATATATATATGTATATATATATATTTGCCACCAATTGTCGTGCAGTTGCAGCTTGCGTCTTCAAAGCAATGCACATACTTCAACTGACACATTTCAACTGTAGCTTTTAGGCAGAAATAAAAAAGTCAAGTAAGTCCTGTGATTATGTTTCTGCTACAAAAGGATCAGACTTTTGTCTAGTGGCAGTTTTAGTGCCATAAAGAAGCGCAGAAGGTTTATATGCCTACTGCAAAGAGCAAATCTGTATTTTATGTAAATAGCTGAGTACATTAGTAAAGTCAGCTATTACCTGTGCTACTTCCCTCAATCAGCACGTTCTTTTAAGACACTCATAAAACACCTGCGCCGAGTCCAACAATCATTATTGGTGCTCCCACTCCAGTGTCCTCCTCCTCGGATTCCCTCATTACCACCCAGCAAAAGTGCCCTTCATCTCTCCATAGCCGCCCACCACCCCGCACATACATTTAATTTGTATTATAGCACAGGTAATGTTGCACGTATCACACACATACTGTCTGACTGTCTACCTAGGCTAGTGTTTTAGAGCAGCAGTTTAGCCAATAGCATATATATATATATATATATATATATATATATATATATATATATATATGTATATATATATATATTTGCCACCAATTGTCGTGCAGTTGCAGCTTGCGTCTTCAAAGCAATGCACATACTTCAACTGACGCATTTCAACTGTAGCTTTTAGGCAGAAATAAAAAAGTCAAGTAAGTCCTGTGATTATGTTTCTGCTACAAAAGGATCAGACTTTTGTCTAGTGGCAGTTTTAGTGCCATAAAGAAGCGCAGAAGGTTTATATGCCTACTGCAAAGAGCAAATCTGTATTTTATGTAAATAGCTGAGTACATTAGTAAAGTCAGCCATTACCTGTGCTATAATACAAATTAAATGTATGTGCGGGGTGGGGGGCGGCTATGGAGAGATGAAGGGCACTTTTGCTGGGTGGTAATGAGGGAATCCGAGGAGGAGGACACTGGAGTGGGAGCACCAATAATGATTGTTGGACTCGGTGCAGGTGTTTTATGAGTGTCTTAAAAGAATGTGCTGATTGAGGGAAGTAGCGCAGGTAATGTAGCCTCTACTGTTGCACGTATCACACACATACTGTCTGACTGTCTACCTAGGCTAGTGTTTTAGAGCAGCAGTTTAGCCAATAGCAGAGATGGCATATTGATGGATGACTGCTGCTGACCCCGTCACTCGGGTTATAGAGGACAGCTCTGACCTAGGATCAGAGACTGAGACAGCAGATACTGAGACAGGATCTGAGGGATAGGACAATGGTGCAGACTCTGGGAGTGATTTTTCAGTTGGAGGAGTCCCATTGGATAACTCCTCTTCCAGTAAATTATGAGGGAGGTGATGAGGCGCAAGCACAGTCTGTGCAACGGGGCAATAGTGGGTTAGCCCAACCCAGAGAGTAGGTAAATGTGGTGGCAAGCACAGAGAGAGAGTGCTCTCTTGGGAGCTCCCCAATTTAGTTCAGCCCCAAATTCCACCACCCAAATCGTATTGTGGATACATCAAAAGTATCTATCACAAAACAAACTAGTTTTGTGAGGCAGGCACCTGTCTTTTTAGTCCTGGGTTCAGGGGCCATATAGGGAAACATACTAAACCCAAACATTTCTGGTAACTAGACATCCGTGGGAGTCCACAGAGGTGTGACTTGTGTGGATTCATCAAGGTTTTCTTACCCAGAATACCATGCAAAGCTGAAATGTTGAATAAAAACTCTATTTTCTTGCATTTGTCACACAAACTACAGGAATATGCTGAGATCCACAACATTCCTACCACCCAGTGATTCCTCACCTGTCCTGATAAAAACACTACCCCATTGGAGTGCCTATACCTAGTGCCTGCATCAGGAATGGACCACCACGGGGTCAACAGTTGCCTCATGTAAGGACCAACATTGAACGTTGTGTGATCTATTCCTGTTGCAGGCACTAGGCCTACCCACACAAGTGAGGTACCATTTTTATCAAGACACTTGGGGGAGTGCTGGGTGGAAGGAAAGGTGTGGCTCCTCTCAGATTCCAGAACTTTCTGTCACTGAAATGTGAGGAAAAAGTATTTTGTTCCCCAAATATTGAGGTTTGCAAAAGATTCTGGGTAACAAAACCTGGTGAGAGCCCCACAAGCCAGCCCATCCTGGATTCCCCTAGGTGTCTAGTTTAAAAAAATGTGCAGGTTAGGTAGGTTTCCCTAGGTGCCAGCTGAGCTAGAGTCCAAAATCCACAGCTAGGCACTTTGCAAAAAACAGTTCTGTTTTCTTTAGGAAAATGTGATGTGTCCACATTGTGTTTTGGGGCATTTCCTGTCGCAGGCGCTAGGCCTACCCACACAAGTGAGATACCATTTTTATCGGGAGACTTGGGGGAATGCTGGGTGGAAGGAAATTTGTGGCTCCTCTCTGATTCCAGAACTTTCTGTCACCGAATTGTTAGGAAAAAGTGCTGTTTTGGCCCCATTTTGAGGTTTGCAAAGGAATCTGGGTAACAGAACCTGGTGAGGGCACCACAAGTCAGCCCATCCTGGATTCTCCTAGGTGTCTAGTTTTAAAAAATGTGCAGGTTTGGCAGGTTTTCCTAGATGCCGGCTAAGCTATATTCCAAAATCCACAGCTAGGCACTTTGCAAAAAACAGCTCTGTTTTCTTTAGGAAAATGTGATGTGTCCACATTGTGTTTTGTGGCATTTCCTGTCGCAGGCGCTAGGCCTACCCACACAAGTGAGGTACTATTTTTATCAGGAGACTTGGGGGAACACAGAATAGCACAAGAAGTGTTATTGCCCCTTGTTTTTCTCAAAAATTTTTCCTTCCAAATGTAAGACAGTGTGTAAAAAAGATGTCTATTTGAGAAATGGCCTATAATTCACATGCTAGCATGGGCACCACAGAATTCAGAGATGTGCAAATAACCACTGCTTCTCAACACCTTATCTTATGCCCATTTTGAAAATACAAAGGTCTTCTTGATACCTATTTTTCACTCTTTATATTTCAGCAAATGAATTGCTGTACACCCGGTATAGAATGAAATCCCATTGCAAGGTGCAGCTCATTTATTGGCTCTGTGTACCTAAGGATCTTGATGAACCTACAAGCCCTATATATCCCTGTAACCAGAAAGGTCCAGCAGACATAACGGTATATTGATTTAAAAAATCTGACATGGCAGGAAAAAGTTACAGAGGAAAACGTGGAGAAAAATGGCTGTTTTTTCAGCTCAATTTCAATATTTTTTATTTCAGCTGTTATTTTCTGTAGGAAAACCTTGTAAGATCTACACAAATGACTCCTTGCTGAATTCAGAATTTTGTCTACTTTATAGAAATGCTTAGCGTTCCCGGATCCAGTATTGATTTCACACCCATTCCTGTCACTAACTGGAAGGAGGCTGAAAGCACCAAAAATAGTAAAAATTAAGTATATCCCAGTAAAATGCCAAAATTGTGTTGAAAAATGTTGTTTCTGAAAGCTGGGAAGATGGTGATTTTAGCACCGCAAACTCTTTGTTGGTACCATTTTCAAGGAAAAAAAACACAAGCCTTCTTCGGCAGCCCTTTTTTCCAATTTCTTTGGAAAAAAACTAAATTTTAGCTGCATTTTGGATAATTTCATGGTCTCCTCCAGGGGAACCCACAAACTCTGGGTACCTTTAGAATCCCTAGGATGTTGGAAAAAAGGACGCAAATTTGGCGTGGATATCTTATGTGGACAAAAAGTTATGAGGGCCTAAGCGTAAACTACCCCAAATAGCCAAAAAAGGGCTCAGCGCGGGGGGGGTTGGAAGTCCCAGCAACTAAGAGGTTAGGAAAGCAGCCATTCTCAATGGCAGTTGGTAAAATAATCTATTTTGTCCAAGAGTTTGAAAAAGGAACAATTGCTTTTCATAAACATTGTGCAGCCGTAAGACGTAGATTAAAGTTTTGTGGGTACAAATATGGTTTCTTTGATCTAACTACCTACTATGAAATTGGGAGAAAACAATTTTGCTGTGTCTTTCAACTGTCCAGCAGACCTGATTGCTTACCAGACCAGTCTCACCCTATATCTATTGATTCCGAAGGCACTGATAAACTTTAAAAAAATGTTACGCAGACCTTAGTTGTATGACAAGAATATGAATGGCAGGTTTACAGTGTTGGTTGTTCTTGAGCCTGCATTTTTAAGTCTCAAACCTGTTTTATAAGTTTGACTATGGTTGTTTTGTCTTATTTGTTCTCCGTATTGTTTATCTCAGTTATGTGAACTACCATATTTTTTGTATTGGTCAGACTTGTGGTCTTTCTCTCTGTGCAATTTTTTTCTCCTTGCTTCGTTTATGGATAATTCATATAACTTTAAAATAATCTTTTTAACTGTTTAGATGTTAAGGCATCCAGACAAATGTAAGAAAAGTACTAAAATATCTGGTAGACACTTCTAGCTGCAGACTCTTTACCTCAGGATTTCCGTCAGCTTGGAATCTGGATTTTTTTGCTGAGCAGTACCCTGCGCGTGCCTTCAGGTGGCGTTGTACTGATCCACGTGGCGTCGTTGGCATCGTTGGAGCATTCTGTGACGTCACGGATATAAAGGCACCACCCTGGCACATGTAGGTCAGTTCTTTTCCTACTGCGCTACTTAAGTGTAGGTCCGGATTTGAGCTACCCTCTGTCTTTTTTGGCAGGCCTTACTTTTACCTTTTTGTCAAAGCTTTTTCAAGCCTGTGCGAGGATGACATTGAGGAAAAAGGGGTTTAAGCCGTGTGGTGCATGCCACCTTGTCTTGTCGGTGATGGACCCCCTTCAGGTATGTGTCTTGTGCCTCGACAGAGACCACGACTCAAAGTTGTGTACTGACTGCTGGGCCATGGCCCTGAACGCTTTAGGAGAGCGGTCCCTGAAGCTCATGGCGGCCTGGCAGTCGAGTTCGGTTTGTGCGACTCCTTAGGACCTCTCCAGGAGCCCTAAGTCCTCTTCTTTGCACTCGAGGTCCTGTGGACACTCAGGAAAGAGGCACAAAAAGAAGAAGTCCAAGCAGACTTTAACTTCGCCATACCCGTTGGGCGACGAGGTGTCTTGGGAACATCGACGTTCCAGGCATGGTTCCACAGAACCAATGCCAGGGCCGACTTTGAGCTTACCCCCCCACCCCCACTTCTGGGAGCTGGAGCGACCCCTGCTCAAGTAAAGGATTTTTGCGACGCCATGCGCCTCATGTTTGAGTGGGCCGCCCCCGCTGGTGCCCCGCGGGGTCCCATCACATTCCACGCTGGCGGCTTCAGCCTCAGCGCTGTTGGGGACTTCTGGATCTGACACCAGATCCAGAACGATGCTGAGTGCACAGAGTCGGCCTCCTCCGGTGTCGTTCCTGACGTCAACGCTCTCCCCTCTGCCGGCGCCCACCGGTGGTGCGAGCCTCATCCTCATTCCAGATGATCCAGAGCCGGAACAACGTCGTACGATGCCAATTATGAATTTGATGGCGCCGACTGGAGCCAGATCAGTGCCTGAGGCTTGTTTTGATCAACCAGGTACAGGTGAGGAATGGGAGGGCTCTCAGGATCCTTTAGAATATGGTTTGGAGCATATGGAGTGGTATGAGGAACTAGAGAAGCCAGTGAACTGGATACTTCTCCAGATACTGGCATTCTCTCGCCTCCTACTGTGGCTACAGAGAAGGGAGTTTCATATGCTATGGTGGTGTATAGGGCAGCTGAGGTCTTGGACCTAGGTTTGCCTATCGTGCCAGTCAGGACTAACCTCCTGACTGAGGTGCTTCAGCCAGGGGTTTACCCTCTAACAAAGCCGTCACTGATGTCCTGCTGGGAACGTGGTCCAAACTCAGCACAGAGGCACCTGTAAATAGGGAAATCGGCCGCCACCATAGACCAGTTCCTAATGATCCTAGTTTCCTCACCCAACACTCCACCCCAGAGAGCTCAGTGGTCCAGGCCTCCACTTCCCATGGTGCTTTCACTTTCAATCCCCTGGATGGGGAATACAAGAGGCTGGATCAGCTTGGTAAGAAAATGTTTCCTTCCTCCAGCCTGGCATTGAGGTCTGTAAATACCTCATGCCTATTGGGCCGTTTTTCCAATAGTTCATGGGATATGGTGGCCGAGGTGCTGCCCCAGGTCCCGGAGGGGATGCAGAACACTCTCTCAGAAGCTGTTAAAAGATGGGAGAGATGCAGCAAAGTTTACAATATGGTGTGGTTTGGACACGACCGACTCGCTGGGCAGGGCGATTCCTTCAATGGTGGCCCTTCATCACCACGCCTGGGGCCAGATGTAGCAAAGCGTTTGCGACTCGCAAATGGCGAAAAACGCCGTTTGCGAGTCGCAAATGCGTCTTTGCTATGTTGAAATGCATTTTGCGAGTCGGAACCGACTCGCAAAATGCATTTCTGAGTCGCAAATAGGAAGGGGTGTTCCCTTCCTATTTGCGAGTCGCAATGGTATGCATTTTCATTTGCGACCGCGATTGCGGTCGCAAATGAAAGCGCAGTTACCATCCACTTGAAGTGGATGGTAACCCAGGCGCAAACGGGAAGGGGTCCCCATGGGACCCCTTCCCCTTTGTGTCTGGAAAAAAAAAAAAAAAATCAGGGCAGGCAGTGGTCCAATGGACCACTACCTGCCCTGAAAAATACCGAAACTAAAGGTTTCGGTTTTTTTTTCAAAGTGCAGCTCGTTTTCCTTTATGGAAAATGGGTTGCACTTTGAAAAATAAAACTGCTTTATTTAAAAGCAGTCACAGACATGGTGGTCTGCTGTCTCCAGCAGGCCACCATCCCCGTGAGTGCCCAGACTCGCTATGGGGTCGCAAATTGCGACCCGCCTCATTAATATTCATGAGGTGGGTCTTTGCGACCCCTTAGCGAGTCGCAGAAGGTGTCTGAGACACCTTTCTGCATTTGGTTTTGCGAGTTGCAATTTGCGCGTCGCTATGACTCGTAAATTGCAAGTCGCAAAACTATACTTACCTACATCTGGCCCCTGGCTTCATACATCTGGCTTTTCTGGGGCAAACCTTATGGACATGCCCTTCGATGGCTTGCACCTATTTGGTGGGAAGGCAGACTCAGTGATTGAACAGTTCAAGGACTCTCAGACTACGACCAAATCCTTGGGCCTCTCGGCGCCCGCTCGCCAGAAGTCTGTTTTTCGCCCCTTTCGTTGATTCGGAAGGGGTGTGGTACCACCCCACCTATAAATCAGCCACCATCCTCCATCAACTCAACATCCAGTGCGAGGACGAGGTTGTGATACCTTCAGACCCAGAGGGTCTAGCCGGAGGACGGCCACCACACAGCCCCGCCTCCACAGCGCCCAAGTCCTACTACTATGGTTCTGCAAAACTATTCGCGTCCAGTTGGAGGGAGGATTCAATTTCATCTCTGTAAGGAAATGCCCCCTTGGCATGGTTACCCCCTGGCTTTTTACCCTTTGTTGATGATAGTTATAATTCAAAGTGTGCTGGGACAATGCTAACCAGGCCCCAGCACCAGTGTTCTTTCCCTAAACAGCACCTTTGTTCCCACAATTGCACAGCCCTGGCATCCTGATAAGCCCCTTGTAACTGGTACCCCTGGTACCAAGGGCCCTGATGCCAGGGAGGGTCTCTAAGGGCTGCAGCATGTCGTATGCCACCCTGGGGACCCCTCACTGAACGCATGCATTCTGCCTCATAGCTTGTGCGTGCTGGTGGGGAGAAAATGACTAAGTTGACATGGCACTCCCCTCAGAGTGCTATGCCCACCTCACACTGCCTGTGGCATAGGTAAGTCACCCCTCTAGCAGGCCTTACAGCCCTAAGTCAGGGTGCTCTATACCACAGGTGAGGGCATATGTGCATGAGCACTATGCCCCTGCAGTGTCTAAGCAAAACCTTAGACATTGTAAGTGCAGGGTAGCCATAAAGAGTATATGGTCTGGGAGTTTGTCAAACACGAACTCCACAGTTCCATAATGGCTACACTGAAAACTGGCAAGTTTGGTATCAAACTTCTCACTCAGCACAATAAATGCACACTGATGCCAGTGTGGGATTTATTGTAAAATGCACCCAGAGGGCATTTTAGAAATGCCCACTGAATACCAGCCTGACTTCTAGTGCTAGGCTGACCAGTTTCTGCCAGCCTGCCACAACCAGATGAGTTTCTGACCACATGGGGAGAGTGCCTTTGTCACTCTTTGGCCAGGAACAAAGGTGGTAATTACAACCCTGGCGGACGGTGTTAAAGCGGCGGTAAAACCGCCAACAGGCCGGAGGTAAAAAAAAATTGAATTACGACCGTGGTGGAAATCGCCAACAAAGACAGCCACTTTAACACTCCGACCGCCACGGCGGTACAAAAAAACAGCGCGGCGGTCACCGCCAACAGACAGGCGGGGGACAATGTAGCGCCCACACTATTTTGACAGGCCAATCAGCCACCTTTTCCGGGGCGGATTCACCGCGGATAAAAACACGGCGGAAACAGGAATTTCGAAGGGAAAACGCTCACCTCTACACACTCCACGAGGAACGAGGACACCATGGAACCGGAACTCCAAATTCTACCTGCGATAGTCTTCCTGCTCCTCTACCAGGAGCACCAACGGCGGCGGCGAAGACCACGGTGAGTACTGCACCTACGACACAGGGGAGGCAAAAAACAGGGACACACACATGCAACACCCCACACCCACCCCCACCCACTACAACACACACACTAATGCATATCAATACATCACAGTTACACCCCTCAAACCCCCCGGAAGAATGCAAAGACCAAAGAAAATGAGTGTAACCATCGGAATATATTACAAACAAGTAGGCAGAAATATATATATACACCATGTACAAAATATATACCAGGCATAGTAGTCCAGGTACTGCACAAAGGAAGTCCGTGGAACACTGGGACCACACGGTATGGGCGAGGCCCACACAAGATCCCCGGCCATGACGGAGAGAACACTGCAGGGGCATCAGACAACAACTAAACAGGCACCTCAGGGGGAGGAAAAGAGGGGGCACCTCAGCCGCTTGAGTGCACAACGCCAAATCCACGAGAGGGCCACATGCCCACTCTTCAATCCTGGGGAGTGCAAAGCCACAGTCTCTCAAGTCTCTACAGTCGGTGGGTTGCCCACTGTTCCATCCTGGGGAGTGCAAAGCCACAGTCTCTCAAGTCTCTACAGTGGGTGGATTGCCCACTGTTCCATCCTGGGGAGTGCAAAGCCACAGTCTCTCAAGTCTCTACAGTGGGTGGCTTGCCCACTGTTCAATCCTGGGGAGTGCAAAGCCACAGTCTCTCAAGTCTCTACAGTGGGTGGGTTGCCCACTGTTCCATCCTGGGGAGTGCAAAGCCACAGTCTCTCAAGTGGATAACAGTCTCCACTGGTTCTGGAGGGGGACTGGTGCCCAGAGTGCTTCATCCTGTGAAGGACAGAGGTAGTGGATGGATGTCTCCACTGGTTCTGGAGTGGGACTGGTGCCCAGAGTGCTTCATCCTGTGAAGGACAGAGGTAGTGGATGGATGTCTCCTCTGGTTCTGGAGGGGGACTGGTGCCCAGAGTGCATCACTCACCCGTGACGGACCCAGTTGCGTCAGTGCCCCTGCCGCTCATGGGCTAGCGGTGCTTGAGTTGGCGGTGCCCTGTTCAGCGGTGCTTGAGTTGGCGGTGCCCTGTTCAGCGGTGCTTGAGTTGGCGGTGCCCTGTTCTGCGGTGCTTGAGTTGGCGGTGCCCTGTGCAGCGGTGGTTGAGTTGGCGGTGCCCTGTTCAGCGGTGCTTGAGTTGGCGGTGCCCTGTTCAGCGGTGCTTGAGTTGGCGGTGCCCTGTGCAGCAGTGCTTGAGTTGGCGTGCCCTGTTCAGCTGTGCCTGAGTTGGCCCAGCGGGGCTTGTGCTGGCGGTCTTCATGGCCCAGCGGAGCTTGTGCTGGCGGTCCTTCATGGCCCAGCGGGGCTTGTGCTGGCGGTCCTTCATGGATCAGCTGGGCTGGGGCTGGCGGTGCCCTCCTGTGCAGCTGGGCTGGGGCTGGCGGTGCCCTCCTGGGCAGCTGGCCTGGGGCTGGCGGTGGCCTCCTGGGCAGCGGGGCTGGCGGTGGCCTCCTCGGCAGCTGGGCTGGGGCTGGAGGGGCCCTCCTGGGCAGCTGGGCTGGGGCAGGCGGTGGCCTCCTGGGCAGCTGGGCTGGGGCTGGCGGTGGCCTCCTCGGGAGCGGGGATGATGGCAGTCTTCTCCGCCGTGCAGCTCTTCCCAGACTTGCCGGGTTTCTTGTGGCCCTTCCCCACCTTGGAAGGTGTCACAGCTGACTCCACACTCCCACCGGGACCCCTGGGAGAGGCTTTGGTGGCTGGAGTCTTCCCCATCTCCCGCCGGGCACTGGCCAACTTCTGATGCTTCACAAGTGGGGGACTGTCTGTGCTGTGGCTCCGTGTCACACCGGCTGTCCTGGTGGCTGGTGCACTCCACATACCGGTGACTGCAGGCACCACTGGTCCCGGAGATGTTGTGGGCTGAGGTGCTAGTTCGGGACCTATGAGATGGACGGGGTGGGGGAGGTGAGGGAAAAAGGTCAAGGCTGGACAGGAAAAGTTTTTGGGACACACTGGGACGGGTAGCTGGAGGGGGTTTGGGAGTGGAGGAAGAGGTGGTGGTAGTAGGGGGTGTACGTTTGGTGACTTTGGGTGCAGGTGCATGGGCTGGAGGCTGTCGTGAGGTGGATGGCTGTTGGGTGGGTGTGTGCCTGCGTTTGTGTATCTTGGGAGGGGGCATCACAGACACTGGGAGAGGACACAGGGGTCGTGCGAATGGTAGTGGGGGTGGTGACTGCACGTGAGCGGGGTGTGCTGGTGGGTGTGCTGGTGAGGGACGTAGTGGCTGTAGAGGTAGTGCATGCAGGTGTGAGTGTAGACGAGACTGGGAGGGAGGAGGGAGACGAGGAGGAGGGGGACACAGTGGAGGCAGTTGATGTTGGTGTGTCTGCATGTGTGTGTTGCTTGCGTGAGTGCCTGTGGGATGTGTGGTGCTTATGTTTGCCTGAGCTTCACTTGTGTGTTGACGTGCGTGCATGCTGGTCTGATGGTGTGCTTGGGATAGGCAGAGGTACAGGGGATTGGGTCTGGGTGGAGGAAGTTGGAGGGGGAAGGCTAGAGACAGGGACAATGGCTGCCATCAGTGCTGAGGCCTTAGTTTGAAAAGCTCGGTGAAGGGCTACCTGACCAGAATGAATGCCCTCCAGGAATGCATTAGTTTGTTACAACTGCCTTTCTACACCCTGGATGGCATTCAAAATGGTAGACTGCCCAACAGTGAGGGACCTGAGGAGGTCAATGGCCTCCTCACTGAGGGCAGCAGGGGTGACTGGGGCAGGGGCTGAGGTGCCTGGGGCGAAGGTGATGCCCACCCTCCTGGGTGAGCGGGCACGGGGCGAAGGTTGAGGGGCTGCTAGCAGGGCGGTGCTGGTAGGGGGGGTGGCGGCTGTACCTGTAGATGCGGGGGCACAGATGTTGCCGCCACCACAAGGGAGCTCCCATCAGAGGACGTGTCCGTGTCACTGGTCTCAGCTCCTGTCCCCACCGTGAAGCTCCCTTCGCCCTCTGTCCCACTGGTGAATTCCGAGTCCGTAGTCTCTCCCTCCAAGGCCATGTGGGATGCAGCTCCCTTGTGCTCCGTTGCCACTGCTCCTCCGCCTGATGATGCTAATGGACACAAGAACAGGGAGACCACAAAAAGGGGTGGGGACGACAGAAGAAAGACATGTGGCGGACAAGACAGACACAGAAGCGCCCTGCACTACGCCGCGCTCTTGGGCTCCACTGTTCAATTCCTGGGAAATGGCCTACAAGGCTATAGACAACATCTGCACAGATAGATGACAAAGGGGCATGAATAGCTGTACTTGGCAGTCTACAGAGGTGGGCTGGGGTGCCACATGGCCTGCCTTACGGAGGGGCCTTGCCTACGGAACTCACCCTGGCCTAGAAAAACCCACAGCCCTCCTCCCCCACCCAGACAACTCCACTGCGCGCAAGGTCAGCAGAATGAGAGTGTACTCACCCCCTTGTGT
The DNA here is from genome assembly GCF_031143425.1 of Pleurodeles waltl. NCBI lineage: Eukaryota > Metazoa > Chordata > Amphibia > Caudata > Salamandridae > Pleurodeles > Pleurodeles waltl. Next base: position 353,790,610 of record NC_090437.1, on the reverse strand, counting down.
CTGCTGTGATGCCCTCCAGCGCCCATCCAACTCCGGGTAGGCCACCGCCAGGATCCTGAACATCAGTGGGGTCATGGTGCGACGGGCACCCCTCCCACGTTGTGAGGCCATCCCCAGCTGAGCCTCCGCCGTCTTCTTGCTCAAGCGGCGAATGTCCTCCCATCTTTTCCGGCAGTGGGTGCTCCGTCTGTGGTAGACCCCCAGGGTCCGGACGTCCTTGGCGATGGCACACCAAATATCTTTTTCTGGTGGGCGCTGACCTACATGAAATGTACAGGGAAAAAATAGAAGTTATTACCAGCTGCACCGTCAAAGTGATTGGCCCCCATCCCTACCCTTGCCATGTGGCACATGCATTCACCGTCTTTCATGCATGCAGCGCTCTGCCCCCTTCCTTCTTACATCCAGCCCTCTCCACACAGGCATAGCCCATACAACATGCTCCCTGTGTACTTACCTGTTAGTCTGGAGGACCATAGAGTAGCGTGTACTGGATGAGGACCCCATCCACAAGCTTCTCCAACTCCTCTGATGTGAAGCCAGGGGCCCTATCCCCAGACGCACGAGCCATTGTCTCTTCCAGACCGAGGTCACAGCAGCACTTGCAGTGTAGGTCCTCTCCTGTCGAAGATCAGGTATCGAGTGATTGAACAGACAGAAAATAGCAGTCACGTCCGCGGCGGTGCGTACCGTCTCCGCCGGCGTACATCGTCATTGGATCCTGGGACCCATAGGGTCCAATGTTAACCAATGCAGCATTGCACCACGGTCTTCAGCCGCCTACCGCGACAGTTCACAACGCCAACGCAGTTACCTCACATCCCATTGTCCCACTTTACAGTTCAAGCAGCCGCCATTTCAGGGGCCCACATGGCTTCATTTTCAACTGCGTCACAAATACCTAGGCCTAGTCTCAACACACATACAGACCTTTTGTGTATGAATGGTGTTCTGGGTAAACTGTGGGTACGTACCTCTGAGTTGTTTGACTCTGTGCTTGCTGTTGTCCTCCATAGGCACCATCCGCTGTGACATTTGAGGAGATGGCGGCATCCTCCGGTGTACCGACCGTTGGTGGACCTGTCGACAATGGAGGTGCGACATTTGATAATCACCTACAGGCTTGACCGTGCCACAATCCAGGAACTGTGTACCCAGTTTGAGCCAGACCTGATGTCAGCAATCCGCCATCCCACAGGAATCCCCCCTCAAGTGCAGGTGCTGTCAGTGCTCCATTTCCTTGCAAGTGGCTCTTTTCAAACAACTGTGGCCATGGCATCAGAGATGTCCCAGCCTATGTTTTCCAATTTATTGTCCAGAGTGTTGTCTGCCCTTCTGAAACACATGCGGAGCTACATCGTTTTCCCTCAGGTGGAGGATTTGCCTACAGTGAAAGGTGATTTCTATGCCCAGGGACATGTCCCCAACATCACAGGTGCCATTGATGGGACCCATGTGGCTTTGGTCCCCCCCCACAGGAGTGAACAGGTGTACAGAAACCAGAAAAGTTATCATTCTATGAATGTACAGATGGTATGTTTGGCAGACAAGTACATCTCCCATGTGAATGCAATGTTACCTGGCTCAGTGCAGGTGGATCACTATTCTACTCACCAAAGAAGGTGTGCCAGATCATCGTGGCCTGCTGTATGCTTCACAACTTGGCTTTGCGACGCCAGGTGCCTTTTCTGCAGGAGGATGGTCCAGATGGCGGTGTTGTTGCAGCTGTGGAGCCTGTGGACAGTGATGAGGAGGAAGCAGAGGAAGAAGACATGCACAACAGGGACTCAGTGATCCAGCAATATTTCCAGTGACACACAGGTAAAAATACAATCCTGCCTACTACATGTACTTTAACAGTACTACCTCTCTCCTATCTGTCGTTTTTACCCAGTGTATGGTCACTGAGTTGTCACTTTCCCTTACAGTTTCACAGATGTGGGTCCCACTGTGTGACATCTGCTTAGATTCCTCATGGACTAGAGCTGTGTGACATAGGTATGTTGACATTACTATTTCAAAAACATTTTGTCACTGTAATTGCTAATACACTATTTCGAAATCACAGACAGACTCCAGACACTTATTTAAATGCTCAAAATTGGAGGGGGTAGTGAAATGGTGAGGGGTGATGGCGGAGGAGTGTCCATGGCAGAGTCCAGTCTATTAGTCTCTGAGGTGCATTGCCCATATGGGCATAGGAAGTGGAGCTGGGGCAGTTTAATTATGGACAGGGTGACAAAGTGGGACAGTAGGATGACAATCAGGGTGGTCTCATTTCTTGGCGGGGATCTTGGCATCGTTCTCTGTCTTGTTCCTGGATCTCAGAGACCGTTTGCGGGGTGGTTCTCCCTCTGCAGGGGGTGGGGTGCTGGTGTGGTGGTCCTGTGGCGGGGCGTCCTGTCCACTAGCGCCGGGGAGGTGGTGGGCAGTTCATTGTCCATGCTAGTGTCAGGGGCCCCTTGTAGTGCCACAGTGTCCCTCCTGGTTTTGAGTAGTTCCTTCAGCACCCCTACGATGGTTCCTAGTGTGGAGCTGATGTTTCTCAGTTCCTCCCTGAAGCCCATATACTGTTCCTCCTGCATGCGCTGGGTCTCCTGAAACTTGGCCAGTACCGTTGCCATTGTCTCCTGGGAGTGGTGGTATGCTCCCATGATGAAGGAGAGGGCCTCGTGGAGAGTGGGTTTCCTTGGCCTGTCCGCCCCCTGTCTCACGGCAGCCTTCCCAGTTCCCCTGTGTTCCAGTGCCTCTGTCCCCTGGACCGTGTGTCCACTACCACCCAGGTCCCTGTTGTTGTTGGGGTGGTGGGTTATCCTGGGTTCCCTGTAGTGGTGGACACACAGCTGATTGACGTGTCCTGGGGATGGAGGTATGGGCCCGCTGGGTGGATGCTGTACTGGTGTTTCCAGAGGGGGGAAGGTCTGTGGTGGCCTGTGCCTGTGTGAGGGGAACCAACTGTCCAGAGGTCCCCGATGGTCCGAGCTGGTCATCTAGATCCAGTTGGACAGAGGTGCTGTCATCACTGTGGGCCTCTTCTGTTGGTGGTGTGGACATGTGTGGACCCTTCTGTCCGGTGACGTTGGGTAGGAGTCCAGCAGGAGTATAAAAGGATGTTTATTAAATCTGTGTGTGTAATGGTGTGCAATGGGTGGGTGACCGTGTACCCCAGTGCTAGCATTCCTGTGTGGGAGCTTGTGTGATGGTGGTTTAGGGGGGTGTATGGGTATGTGCAGTGGCCATGCTTTGGTGATGGGTGTCCATGCTTTGTAGTTGCATGCAGGGCTTGGTGTTGGGATGTGTGGTTTGAGTTGTTGGGACATTTTTGAGGAGTTGGGGTGCTGGGGGTGAGGGTGGGGTATGTGATAGCATGCAGGCAGGGTGGGGGATGTAATAGTAAAGCTTTGACTTACTAGAGTCCATTCCTCCACCTACTCCTGCGAGGCCCTCAGGATGCAGAATCGCCAAGACCTGCTCCTCCCATGTTGTTAGTTGTGGGTAAGGAGTTGGGGGTCCGCCGCCAGTCCGCTGAACCACCAGGTGGTGTCTTGAGACCACGGATTGCACCTTCCCCCGTAGGTCGTTCCACCTCTTCCTGATATCCTCCCGATTTCTTGAATGTTGCCCCACTGCGTTGATCCTGTCCACTATTCTGCGCCATAGCTCCATCTTCCTAGCTATGGAGGTGTGCTGCACCTGTGCTCCGAATAGCTGTGGCTCTACCCGGACAATTTCCTCCACCATGACCCTGAGCTCCTCCTCCGAGAACCTGGGGTGTCTTTGCCGTGCCACGGGGTGGTGTAGGTGATGTGTGGGGTGGAGTGTGTGGTGATAAGTGTGGTGATATGTAGTGGTGTGTTGTGTGAGGTGCGTGGAAGTTGTGTGGGTGATGGTGTTGTGTGCCTGTGGATGCTGTTGTTCTTGCTGGTGGTGTCTCTCTCTGGCCTTCTTTCGGAATTTTTTGTCGTGGGGGTTTGTGGGTGATGTGGGTGTGTGTTTTATATTGTAATGGGTGTGTGGGAGTGGTGTGTGTATGTGTCTCAGTGGTATGTATTTTGAATTGTCCAATGTGGGGATGTTTTGTGAGAGTGTGTGTATTTTGAGAGCGGCGGTGTGTACCGCCAATGGAATACCGCGGATGAAATACCGCCGCGTGGATTCGTGTGTCGTGATAGTGTGGGCGTATTTCTGTTGGCGTGACTGTGTCGGTTTTGTTTTCGCCAGTTTTGGTGTGGAGGACTTGTGTGGGTGTCTGACTTTTGGCGGATTCTGAGATGTGGGTCATAATAGCTGTGGCGGAATTCCGCGGCGGTGTGTTGGAGGTCTTCTGCACGGCGGTAAGCGGCTTTTACAGCCAGTGTTATAATTAGGGCCAAAGTCTGTACTGGGTAGAGGTGCTTCTCACCTTCCTCTGCAGGAAATGTAACACCTGGCAGTGAGCCTCAAAGGCTCATGCCTTTTGTTACAGCACTCCAGGGCATCCGAGCTAGTGGAGATGCCCACCCCTCCGGCCACTGCCCCCACTTTTGGCGGCAAGGCTGGAGGAAATAATTAGTCAAACAATGCAGAGTCACCCACCAGTCAGCACAGCCCCTAAGGTGCCCTGAGCTGAGGTAAGCCCTGCCTTTAGAGACCCTTCATCTTGAGATTGGAGGATTCCCCCAATAGAATTAGGGATGTGCCCCCCTCCCCTCAGGGAGGAGGCACAAAGAGGGTGTAGCCACCCTCCAGGAAAGTAGCCATTGGCTACTGCCCTCCTGACCTAAACACAGAAATCAGATTCCTGCAACCTACAACAAGAAGAAGGACTGCTGACCTGAAAGCCCTGCAGAGATGACGGAGACGACAGCTGACGTGACCCCAGCCCTACCGGCCTTTCTCCAGACTCAAAAAACCTGCACAGCGATGCATCCGACAGGGACCAGCGACCTCTGAAGCCTCAGAGGACTACCCTGAACCCAAAGGACCAAGAACAGTGGCACTGTTTAAAAACAGCAACAACTTTGCAACTTTCTAACAACTTTCAAAGAACTCGCTCTTCCCGCCAGAAGCGTGAGACTTCACACTCTGCACCCGACGCCACTGGCTCGAGTTCCAGAGAACCAACACCACAGGGAGGACTCCCAGGCAACTGCGACCTTGTGAGTAACCTGAGATGACCCCCCTGGACCTCCACAGCGACGCATGCAGAGAGGATCAAGAGTCTCCCCCTGATCGCGACTGCTTGGGACAAAGAATCTGACGCCTGGACCAAGCACAGCACCCGCAGCCCCCAGGACCAAAAGGAACCAAACTCCAGTGCAGGAGTGACCATCAGGCGACCCTCTGCCTAGCCCAGTCAATGGCTGGCCTGAGAAGCTCCCCTGTGCCCTGCCTGCTCACCTAGAGTGACCCCCGGGTCCCTCCATTGATTCCTATTGAAAACCTGACACCTGCTAAGCACACTGCACCCGGCCGCCCCTGTGCAGCTGAGGGTGTGTTTTGTGTGCCTACGTGTGTCCCCCAAGTGCTCTACAAATCCCCCCTGGTCTGCCCTCTGAAGAGGAAGGTACTTACCTGTTGGCAGACTGGAACCGGAGCACCCCTGTTCTTCATAGGCACCTATGTGTTTTGGGCTCTCCTTTGACCTCTGCACCTGACCGGCCCTGTGTTGCTGGTGCGGTGACTTGAGGGTTGCCTTGAACCCCCAAAGGTGGGCTGACTGTGCCCTGGAACTTGAACTTGTAAGTGCCTTACTTACCTGAAAACTAACCAATACTTACCTCACCCAGGAACTGTTGATTTTTGCAGTGTCCACTTTTAAAATAGCTTATTGCCATTTTAACTAAAACTGTGTATGTTACTGCTCTAATTCAAAGTTCCTTACTTACCTATGTGGAGTACCTTGCATTTTATGTATTTACTCCAAATCTTGAATCTTGTGGTTCTTAAATAAATTAAGAAAAGTTATTTTTCGATATAAAAACTATTGGCCTGGAGTTAAGTCTTTGAGTGTGTGTTCCTCATTTATTGCCTGTGTGTGTACAACAAATGCTTAACAGTACCCTCTGATAAGCCGACTGCTCAACCACACTAACACAAAATAGAGCATTAGAATTATCTAATTTTGCCACTATCTTACCTCTAAGGGGAACCCTCGGACTCTGTACACACTATCTCTTACTTTGAGATAGTATATTGGTGGATCAGCGGTGGGATCTAAGACTTTGCATTTGCTGGACTACTCAGACATTACCTGATCGCATGACTAAATTCCAAAAATTGTCATTAGAAACTGATTTTTCAATTTGACTATTTTTCTACATTTTTAAAAGTCCTGCAAGGGCCTTGTGTAAGTCCCTGTTAGCATTTCCTTTAGAGTTTAAAAGTTTGTAAACGTTTGGAGTTAAGTTCTAGAAGTCGTTTTTAAATTCTTGAAAAGTTATCCCAACTTTTAGAGAAATAATGTCTAGCACAGATGAGATGGTGGTGGAACTGAACCTCACCCCTTACCTGCATCTAGGGACATCAGAGTTAAGGACTCTCTGTAAGCTAAAAAATATAAAGACTGGGTCCATCCCTACCAAAGTGAAGGAAGCTCCAGGAGCTTTTACCAGAGTTTTCAAAGGACCTCCCCTCTCAGGATAATACTACAGATGAGGAAGTTAGTGAACAGGAGGATGATTTCCCCCCTCCTGTCCTAACCAGGGAGAACAGGGTTCCTCAAACCCTGACTCCACAAGTAATAGTGAGAGAAACTGGTTTGTCCACAGAGGAGACCTGTAACTCTGGAAGCATTGAGGGCAGCCTCAAGGAAGATGATCACTTGTTATCCAGGATAGCCAAAAGATTAGCTTTTGAGAGACAGCTCCTAGCCGTAGAAAGGGAAAGACAAGAGATTGGTTTAGCTCCCATCAATGGTGGCAGCAACATAAATAGGGTCAGAGAGAATACTGACATCCTAAAAATCCCCAAATGGATTGTAACAAAATATGAAGATGGTGATGACATCACCAAGTGGTTCACAGCTTTTGAGAGAGCTTGTGCAACCAGAAAAGTAAAGAAATCTCACTGGGGCGCTCTCCTTTGGGAAATGTTCACAGGAAAGTGTAGGGATAGACTCCTCACACTCTCTGGTAAAGATGCAGAATCCTCTGACCTTATGAAGGTTACCCTGATTGAGGGCTTTGGATTCTCAATTGAGGAGTACAGGATTAGGTTCAGGGGGCTCAAAAGTCCTCAAGCCAGACCTGGGTCGATTTTGTTGACTTCACAGCCAAGACACTAGATGGTTGGATAACTGGCAGCGGTGTAAATGATTATGATGGGCTGTATAACCTGTTTATGAAAGAACATCTGTTAAGTAATTGTTTCAATGACAAACTGCATCAACATCTGGTAGACCTAGGTCCAATGTCTCCCCAAGAATTGGGAAAGAAGGCAGACAATTGGGTCAAGACTAGGGTGACCAAGACTTCTACAGGGGGTGACCAAAAGAAAGGGGTCACAAAGCTTCCCCAGGGTAAGAGTGTTGAGACATCTCAGGGAAAAAGTAAAAAGTCTTCTACAGGGCCCCAAAAACCTGCTCAGGAGTGTGGGCCCAGAGCCTCTTCACAGTCCTCAAATGGGCACGAGGGTAAAATCTTTGCTCCCAAGAAGGCCTGGTGTGGCATCTGTACTCAGCATGGACACCAAACTAGAGACAAGGCCTGTCCCAAGAAAAGTCCCACAACTAATACTACCCCACTTAGCAATGGAATAGCCAGTCTCCAGGTGGGATCAACAGTGTGCCCAGAGCAAATCAGGGTTCACACTGAAGCTATATCAGTCTCTGAGAGTGGGGTGGACCTAGCCACACTTGCTGCCTGGCCGCCTAATAGGCAAAAATACAGACAGCAGCTCTTAATCAATGGGACTAGAGTAGAAGCCCTGAGGGATTCAGGTGCCAGTGTCACAATGGTGACAAACAAACTGTTTTCCCCAGGACAATACCTGGCTGGACAGACATATCCAGTCACCAATGCTGACAATCAGACTAAAGTCCATCCCATGGCAATGGTAACTTAGGAATGGGGAGGGGTCACTGGCCTGAAACAGGTGGTAGTCTCCTCTGCAATACCAGTAGAATGTCTGCTAGGGAATGATGTGGAGTCCTCAGCATGGGCTGAGGTACAGCTCAAGACCCATGCAGCCATGCTGGGTATCCCTGAACTGGTGTGTGTCAAGACAATGGGACAGTGCAGGGCTCATGTGAAAAAGAAGTGTTGGAGTCTGGAATAATGGCCCAACCTTCCAAGAGAAAAGGAAAGAAGACTGGGGAACCAGCTTCAACACAGCACAAGAAACAAAACCTGTCTCCCCAGGAAGATGTTCTATGCCCTGAGGGAACTGAGCCCATGGAGCTGGAGCCTTACCAGGTTGAGCTCTTAGGCCCAGGGGGACCGCAAGGGAACAGCTGTGTAAGGGGCAAGAAACTTGTCCCTCTCTTGAAGGCCTAAGACAGCAAGCAGCTGAGCTAGAATAAGGTAATGTCAGTGGAACTCACAGGGTCTATTGGGAAGATGGACTCCTTTACACTGAGGCAAGAGATCCCAAACCTGGTGCCACTAGGAGAGTGGTCGTGCCTCAGGAGTTTAGGGAGTTCATTCTGACCTTAGCCCATTACATTCCCCTTGCTAGGCATTTGGGACAAACCAAGACATGGGAGAGATTAGTCAACCATTTCTATTGGCCCAATATGTCCCAGAAGGTAAAGAAGATTTGCACCTCCTGTGTCACCTGTCAAGCCAGTGGTAAGACAGGTGGTCATCCAAAGGCCCCCCTCATTCCACTTCCAGTGGTGGGGGTCCCCCTTTGAAAGAGTGGGATTGGACATAATGGGTCCACTGGAATCTCCCACAGCCTCAGGGAATCAGTATATCCTAGTAGTAGTGGATCATGCTACTAGGTACCCTGAAGCAATTCCCCTTAGGTCCACTACTGCCCCTGCAGTAGCCAAAGCACTCATTGGTATTTTTACCAGAGTGGGATTTCCTAAGGAGGTGGTTTCTGACAGAGGTACCAACTGCATGTCATCTTACCTAAAACACATGTGGAATGAGTGTGGGGTGACTTATAAATTCACCATACCATCCACAAACCAATGGTCTTGTTGAGAGATTTAACAAGACATTGAAGGGCATGATCATGGGGCTCCCTGAAAAACTCAGAAGGAGATGGGATGTTCTCTTGCCATGTCTGTCTTTCGCTTACAGAGAGGTGCCACAGAAGGGAGTAGGGTTTTCCCCCTTTGAACTTTTGTTTGGCCATCCTGTTAGGGGACCACTAGCACCTGTAAAAGAAGGCTGGGAGAGACCTCTCCATGAGCCTAAACAAGATGTGGTGGACTATGCACTAGGCCTACGTTCAAGGATGGCAGAGTACATGGAAAAGGCAAGCAAAAACATTGAGGCCAGCCGACAACTCCAGAAGATGTGGTATGACGAAAAGGCTGCTATGGTTGAGGTTCAGCCAGGGCAGAAAGTCTGGGTTCTGGAGACTGTGGCTCCAAGGGCACTTCAGGACAGATGGATGGGACCTTACCCAGTTCTGGAGAAAAAGAGTCAGGTCACCTACCTGATGGACCTAGGCACTAGCAGGACCCCCAAGAGGGTGATCCGTGTGAACCGCCTCGAACTCTTTCATGATAGGGCAGATGTAAACATGCTAATGGTTACAGATGAGGACCACAAAGCTGAGATTGACCCTCTCCCTGATCTCCTCTCCACTGACCCTAAAGATGGCTTAGTAGATGAAGTGATCTATTCAGACACCCTCTCTGGTTAACAGCAGGCTGGCTGCAGGCACGTCCTCCAGCAGTTTGCTGAGCTCTTTTCTTTGACCCCTGGTCAGACACACCTGTGTACCCATGATGTGAACACAGGAGACAGTATGTCTGTCAATAATAAAATAAATATTCAGACAGTCTGACCAAGTCAAGGGAAGCATCAAAGTGGAAGTCCACAAGATGCTGGAGTTGGGAGTGATTGAGCACTCTGACATCCCTGGTCTAGCCCAGTGGTCATGGTCCCCAAATCTCACACAAAAGATGGAAAGAGAGAGAGAGATGAGGTTTTGTTTGGATTACAGAGGTCTCAACTCTGTCACCAAGACAGATGCTCACCCCATCCCAAGGGCAGATGCGCTCATATATAAATGAGGTGCTGCCAAATACTTAAGTACCTTCGACTTAACAACATTGTACTGGCAAATAAAATGGCACCTGGAGCAAAAGAGAAAACAGCATTCACTACACCTGATGGGCACTACCAGTTTACTGGTGATGCCCTTTGGCTTAAAGAATGCCCCTGCCACCTTCCAAAGATTGGTGAATCAAGTCCTTGCTGGCTTGGAGTCCTTTAGTGCAGCCTATCTTGATGATATTGCTGTCTTTAGCTCCAACTGGCAGGATCACCTGGTCCACCTGAAGAAGGTTTTGCAGGCCCTGCAAGCAGCAAGCCTCTCTACGAAGGCATCTAAATGTCAGATAGGGCAGTGTACTGTGGTTTACTTGGGTCACCTACATTGTAGGTGGAGGCCAAGTTCAGTCACTCCGACCAAACATGCAGACTATTCTGGACTGGGTAGCTCCAAAAGCCCAGACTCAAGTCAGGTCATTCCTTGGCTTGACTGAGTACTATAGGAGGTTTGTGAAGGGATATGGATCAATAGTGACACCCCTCACAGAACTGACCTGCAAGAAAATTCCCAAGAAAGGGAACTGGATCGTGGACTGCCAAAAGGCTTTTGACACCCTGGATCAAGCCATGTGTACTGCACCAGTTTTGAAAGCTCCAGATTACTCTTAGCAGTTCATTGTGCAGACAGATTCCTCTGAGCATGGGATAGGAGCAGTCCTGTCCCAAACAAATGATGATGGCCTTGACCAGCCTGCTGCTTTTATTAACAGGTGGTTACTCCCCAGGGAGCAGCGTTGGAGTGCCATTGAGAGGGAGGCCGTTGCTGTGATTTGGTCCCTGAAGAAGTTGAAACCACACCTTTTTGGTACTCACTTCATAGTTCAAACTGACCACAGATCTCTCAGATGGCTGATTCAAATGAAAGGAGAAAACCCTAAACTGTTGAAGTGGTCCATATCCCTACAGGGAATGGACTTTGTAGTGGAACAAAGACCTGGAACTGCCCATGTTAATGCTGATAGCCTTTCCAGGTTCTTCCACCTAGAAAATGAAGACTTTCTTGGGAAAGGTTAGTCTCATCCTCTTTCGTTTTGGGGGGGTAAGGAAATGCCTCCTTGGCATGGTTACCCCCTGACTTGTTGCCTTTTGTTGATGCCAGTTATGACTGAAAGTGTGCTGGGACCCTGCTAACCAGGCCCCAGCACCAGTGTTCTTTCCCTAAACTGTACCTTTGTTCCCACAATTGGCGCAGCCCTGACACCCAGAAAAGTCCCTTATAAATGGTACCCCTGGTACCATGGGCCCTGATGCCAGGGAAGGTCTCTAAGGGCTGCAGCATGTCTTATGCCACCCTGGGGACCCCTCACTCAGCACATGCACACTGCCTCTCAGCTTGTGTGTGCTGGTATAGAAAAATGACTAAGTCAACATGGCACTCCCCACAGAGTGCCATGCCCACCTCACACTGCCTGTGGCATAGGTAATTCACCCCTCTAGCAGGCCTTACAGCCTGAAGGCAGGGTGCACTATACCACAGGTGAGGGCATATGTGCATGAGCACTATGCCCCTACAGTGTCTAAGCAAAGCCTTAGACATTGTAAGTGCAGGGTAGCCATAAAGAGAATATGGTCTGGGAGTTTGTCAAACACGAACTCCACAGTTCCATAATGGCTATACTGAAAACTGGGATGCTTGGTATCAAACTTCTCAGCACAATAAATGCACATTGATGCCAGTGTGGGATTTATTGTAAAATGCACCCAGAGGGCATCTTAGAGATGCCCCCTGAATACTGGTCCGACTCCTAGTGCTAGGCTGACCAGTTTCTGCCAGCCTGCCACAACCAGATGAGTTTCTGGCCACATGGGGAGAATGCCTTTGTCACTCTGTGGCCAGGACCAAAGCCTGTTCTGGGTGGAGGTGCTTCTCACCTCCCCCTGCAGGAACTGTATCACCTGGCGGTGAGCCTCAAAGGCTCATGCATTTTGTTACAGCAACCCAGGGCATCCCACCTAATGGGGATGCCTGCCCCTCCGGCCACTGCCCCCACTTTTGGCGGCAAGGCTGGAGGAGATAATTAGAAAAACAAGGCGAAGTCACCCACCAGTCAGGACAGCCCCTAAGGTACCCTGAGCTGAGGTGACCCCTGCCTTTAGAAATCCTCCATCTTGAGGTTGGAGGATTTCCCCAATAGAATTAGGGATGTGCCCCCCTCCCCTCAGGGAGAAGGCACAAAGAGGGTGTAGCCACCCTCCAGTACAGTAGCCATTGGCTACTGCCCTCCTGACCTAAACACACCCCTAAATCTAGTATTTAGGGGCGACCCAGAACCCAGGAGATCAGATTCCTGCAATCTACAACAAGAAGAAGGACTGCTGACCTGAAAGCCCTGCAGAGACGACGGAGACGACAACTGATTTGGCCCCAGCCCTACCGGCCTGTCTCCAGACTCAAAGAACCACCACAGCAACACATCCGACAGGGAACAGCGACCTCTGAAGCCTCAGAGGACTGCCCCGAAGGACCAAGAAACTCTTGAGAACAGCGGCACTGTTCAAAAACAACAACAACTTTGCAACTTTCTAACAACTTTCAAAGAACTCGCTCTTCACGCCGGACGCGGGAGACTTCACACTCTGCACCCGACGCCCCCGGCTCGAGTTCTAGAGAACCAACACCACAGGGAGGACTCCTAGGTGACTGTGACCTCGTGAGTAACCTGAGACGACCCCCCTATACCCCCACAGCGACACATGCAGAGAGGATCCAGAGGCTCCCCCTGACCGCGACTGCCTGAACAAAGAATCAGATGCCTGGACCAGGCACTTCACCCGTAGCCCCCAGGAGCAGAAGGAACCAAACTACAGTGCAGGAGTGACTATCAGGCGACCCTCTGCCTAGCCCAGTCAGTGTCTGGCCAAAGAAGCCCCCCTGTGCCCTGCCTGCCCCGCTAGAGTGACGCCTGGGTCCCTCCATTGATTCCTATTGAAAACTCGATGCCTGCTAAGCACACTGCATCCTGCCGCCCCTGTGCCGCTGAAGGTGTGTTTTGTGTGCCTACTTGTGTCTCCCCCAGAGCTCTACAAAACCCCCTGGTCTGCCCTCCGAAGACGAAGGTACTTACCTGTTGGCAGACTGAAACCGGAGCACCCCTGTTCTTCATAGGCGCCTATGTGTTTTTAGCCCTCCTTTGACCTCTGCACGTGACCGGCCCTGTGTTGCTGGTGCGGTGACTTTGGGGTTGCCTTGAAACCCCAACAGTGGGCTGCCTATGCCCAGGAACTTGAATTGGAAGTGCTTTACTTACCTGAAAAACTAATCAATACTTACCTCCTCCAGGAACTGTTGATTTTTGCACTGTGTCCACTTTTAAAATAGCTTATTGCCATTTTAACTAAAACGGTGTATATTACTGCTCTAATTCAAAATTCCTTACTTATCTGTGTGGAGTACCTTGCATTTTATGTATTTACTCTAAATCTTAAATCGTGTGGTTCTAAAATAAACTAAGAAAATATATTTTTCTATATAAAATCTATTGGCCAGGAGTTAAATCTTTGAGTGTGTGTTCCTCATGTATTGCCTGTATGTGTACAACAAATGCTTAATAGTATCCTCTGATAAGCCTACTGTTCAACCACACTACCACAAAATAGAGCATTAGAATTATCTAATTTTGCCATTATCTTACCTCTAAGGGGAACCCTCAGAGTCTGTTTACACTATCTCTTACTTTGAGATAGTATATGCAGAACCAACTTCCTACAATCTGCCTCACTAGTGGTCCATAACATCGGACTAATGGGTCTTGCAGATCATACAGAAGAGTGATTCCTTCCCCTTCCAGTTTTTCCCTCCCTCTATGCCTCCATTAAAAGAACAGCTGATGGAGGATCAGTTTAGTCTTGCTCTGCGAAGAAGTTGGGGCTCTCTTGGCCAGGGTAGCCATAGAAAGGGTCCTAATGTCAGAAGTAGGCAATGGTTGTTATTCCCGCTACTTACTGGTTCCCAAAAAGAACAAGGGTCTTTGCCCTGTTCTGGATTTGCAGGACATCAATCTCTTCCTCAAAAAAGAAATTCAAGATGCTCAGGTCTTGGCTGCCCTAGACCAAGGAAACTGGATGGTAGCGCTGGACTTGCAGGATGCGTATTTTCACATCCCCACCCTGCCTGTCCACAGGCGTTACTTGTGGTTCAAGGTGGGCCACGGGCACTTTCAGTTTACTGTGCTCCCCTTCAGTCTCACCAGTGCCCCTTGGGTGTTTCACAAAAGTAATGGTGGTGGTAGCAGCTCCTCTGCTCATGTTACAGATTTTAGTCTTCTCCTACCTCAACGACTGGCTGTTGAAGGCTCCTAAGCCCCAGGCTCTCGTCACCCACCTTCAGACTATGGCTAACCTCCTTCATTCGCTGGGGTTCACTATAAATGTGCTTAAGTAACACCTGACTCTCTCTCAGAATCTCCCTTTCAACTGAGCTGTTCTGGACATAGTGCAGTTTCGGTCTTATCCTCCACAGCAGCGAGTCCAGGATATTCAGGTTATGATACTGATGTTTTGGCCTCTATCCTGGATTTCGATGAGACAGACTCTGAGGCTGCTGGGCCTCATGGTCTCCTGCATCCTCTTAGTCAAACATACCAGATGGCATATGAGGGCTCTGCAGTGGGACCTGAAGTTCCAGTGGCACAACATCAGGGGAATCTCACCGACACGGTTCAGATTTCGGAGGGAACTGCAAAAGACCAGCAGTGGTGGTTAGTGAACTGTGATTGGGTCAGAGGCAGACTCCTCTCCTTTCTCCAACCAGATCTCACAGTAGTGCCACTTCTGGGATGGGGCAGCCATCTGGGAGAGGTGGAGATCAGAGGCCACTGGTCTCTGGTGGAATCCGGACTCCATATCAACTTACTGGAGCTCCGGACGATCCGATTGGCATTGAAAGCATTTCTTCCTGTTGTGAAAGGGAAGATGGTGCAGGTGTTCATGGACAACATTATTGCAATGTGGTACTGCAAAAGGCAGGGCAGTATGGGGTTGTGTTCCCTTTGTAAAGAGGCTCTGCGTCTCTGGACATGGCGGGAACAGCAGGGTATAACCCTGGTGGTTCAACACCTGACAGGTTGTCTGAATGCCAGGGCAGATGATCTCAGCCGTCCATGCCTAGTGGATCATGAATGGTGTCTTCACCTGGAGGTGGCGCAAGGACTCTTTCAGCAGTGGGGAGTGCCTTGGTTAGATCTGCTCGCCTCTGCAGAGTATGCACAGTGTCAGCAGTATTGCACGTTGGAGATTCCAAGGCGGCAACCGCTCTGCGCGAGTAGAGTTCAGGCCTCCTGTACGCCTTTCCGCCCATACCAATTATACCCAGAGTTCTCAAGAATTTCAAGAATGACTGGGCCAAGTAATCCTAGTGGCTCCAGACTGGGCACGGAGAGTCTGGTATACTGAGTTTCTGAAAATGAGCATCGATCCTCTGATCAGGCTGCCCCTTCTGGAGGATCTTCTGTCGCAGCAGCAAGGGAAGGTTCTCCACCCGAACCTGTCAACTCTGCACCCTCATGCGCGGAGATTAAGAGGCAGCAGTTTTTTTACCTTCCTCCAGAAGTCTGTAAAGTTATTTTGGCAGCCATGCGTCTCTCCACTAAAATGGTACATGCCTGCTGTTGGAAACACTTTAGTGGTCATTACAACCCTGGCGGTCATTGTTAAAGCGGCGGTAAGGCTGCCAACAGGCCGGCGGTAAAAGAATTGCAATTACGACCGTGGCGGAAAACGCCAACAAAGCCAAAAGCCAACAGACACTTTAACATTCCGACCGCCACGGTGGTACAAACAAACAGCGCGGCGGTCACCGCCAACAGACAGGCGGGAGACAATGTACCGCCCACACTGTTATGACAGGCCAATCCGCCACCTTTTCCAGGACGGATTCACCGAGTTTAAAAACACGGCGGAAACAGGAATCCCGAAGGAAAAATGCTCACCTCTACACACCCCATGAGGAATGAGGACGCCATGGACCCAGAACTCCAAATTATACCGGCAATAGTCTTCCTGCTCCTCTACCAGGAGCACGAACGCCAGCGGCGAAGACCACAGTGAGTACTGCACCTACGACACAGAGGAGGGGGGAGGGAAAAAACAGAGACACACACACGCAACACCCTCACCCACTACAACACACACACTAATGCATATCAATACATCACAGTTACACCACCCAACCCCCCCGGAAGAATGCAAAGACAATAGAAAATGAGTGTAACCATTGTAATATATTAAAAGCAAGTAGGCAGAAATATATATATATATACATATATATATACACAATGTACATAATATATACCAAGCATAGTAGTCCAGGTAGTGCTCTAAGAAAGTCCGTGGAACACTGGGACCACACGGTATGGGCGAGACCCACACAAGATCCCCAACCATGATGGAGAGAACACTGCAGGGGCATCAGAGAGCAACTAAACAGGCACCTCAGGGGGAGGGAAAGGGGGGCACCTCAGCCGCTTGAGTGCACGATGCCAAACCCACGAGGGGGCCACATGCCCACTGTTCCATCCTGGGGAGTGCAAAGCCACAGTCTCTCAAGTCTCTACAGTGGGTGGTTTGCCCACTGTTCACTCCTGGGGAGTGCAAAGCCACAGTCTCTCAAGTCTCTACAGTAGGTGGGTTGCCCACTGTTCAATCCTAGGGAGTGCAAAGCCACAGTCTCTCATGTCTCTACAGTGGGTGGGTTGCCCACTGCTATATCCTGGGGAGTGCAATGCCACAGTCTCACAAGTCTCTACTGTGGGTGGGTTGCCCACCGTTCCATTCTGGGGAGTGCAAAGCCACAGTCTCTCAAGTCTCTACAGTGGGTGGTTTGCCCACTGTTCAATCCTGGGGAGTGCAAAGCCACAGTCTCTCAAGTCTCTACAGTGGGTGGGTTGCCCACTGCCATATCCTGGGGAGTGCAAAGCCACAGTCTCACAAGTGGATAACAGTCTCCACTGGTTCTGGAGGGGGCATGGTGCCCAGAGTGCTTCATCCTGCTAAGGACAGAGGTAGTGGATGACAGTCTCCACTGGTTCTGGAGGGGGCTTGGTGCCCAGATTGCTTCATCCTGCTAAGGACAGAGGTAGTGGATGACAGTCTCCACTGGTTCTGGAAGGGGCATAGTGCCCAGGGTGCATAATTCACCCCGTGACGGACTCAGTTGCGTCATTGCCCTTGCCGCTCATGGGCCAGCGGTGCTTGGGATGGCGGTGCACTGTTCAGCGTTGCTTGAGATGGCTGTGCCCTGTTCAGCGGTGCTTTAGATGGCGGTGCCCTGTTCAGCGGTGCTTGATATGGCGGTGCCCTGTTCAGCAGTACTTGAGTTGGCGGTGCCCTGTGCAGCGGTGCTTGAGACGGCGGTGCCCTGTTCAGCGGTGCTTGACACGGCGGTGCCCTGTTCATCGGTGCTTGAGATGGCGGTCCTTCATGGCCCAGCAGGGCATTTGCTGGCGGTCCTTCATGGCCCAGCGGGGCTTTTGCTGGCGGTCCTTCATGGCCCAGCGGGGCTTTTGCTGGTGTTCCTTCATGGCCCAGCGGGGCTTGTGCTGGCGGTCCTTCATGGCCCAGCGGGGCATTTGCTGGCGGTCCTTCATGGCCCCGCGGGGATTGTGCTGGCGGTCCTTCATGGCCCAGCGGGGCTTTTGGTGGTGGTCCTTCATGGCCCCCAGGGGGGCTTGTGCTGTCGGTCCTTCATGGCCCAGCGGGGCTTGTGCTGGCGGTCCTTCATGGCCCAGCAGGGCTAGTGCTGGCGGTGGCTTCCTGGGCAGGTGGGCTGGTGCTGGTGGTGGCCTTCTGGGCAGGTGGGCTAGTGCTGGTGGTGGCCTCCTGGGCAGGTGGGCTGGTGCTGGCGGTGGCCTCCTGGGCAGGTGGGCTGGTGCTGGCGGTGGCCTCCTGGGCAGCTGGGCTAGTGCTGGCCTCCTGGGCAGGTGGGCTAGTGCTGGCTTTTTTGTCCTGGGCAGCTGGGCTTGTGGTGGAGGTGGGCTCTGGGGCATCGGGGATGATAGCGGTCTTCTCCGCCGTGCTGCTCTTCCCAGACTTACCGGGTTTCGTGTGGCCCTTCCCCACCTTGGAAGGTGTCACAGCTGACTCCACACTCCCATCGGGACCCCTGGGAGCGGCTTTGGTGGCTGGAATCTTCCCCCTCTCCCGCCGGGCACTGGCCAACTTCTGATGCTTCACAGGTGGGGGACTCTCTGTGCTGTGGCTCTGTGCCACACTGGCTGCCCTGGTGGCCAGTGCACACCAGATTCCTGTGACTACAGGCACCACTGGTCCCAGAGATGTTGTGGCTGAGGTGCTAGTTCGGGACCTAGGAGACGGACGGGGTGGGGGAGGTGTGGGAAAGAGGTCAAGGGTGGACAGGAAAAGTTTTTTTGATACACTGGGATGGGTAGCTGGAGGGGGTTTGGGAGTGGAGGAAGAGGTGGTTGTTGTAGGAGGTGTACGTTTGGTGACTTTGGGTGAAGGTGCATGCGCTGGAGGCTGTCGTGAGGTGGATGGCTGTTGGGTGGGTGTGTGTCTGCGTTTGTGTATCTTAGAAGGGGGCGTCACAGACACACTGGGAGAGGACACAGTGGATGTGTGAATGGTAGTGGGGGTGGTGACTGCACTTAAGCGGGGTGTGGTGGTGGGTGTGCTGGAAAGGGATGTAGTGGCTGTAGAGGCAGTGCATGCAGGTGTGAGTGTGGACGAGACTGGGAGGGAGGAGGGAGACGAGGAGAAGGGGGACACAGTGGAGGCAGTGGATGGTGGTGTGTCTGCATGTGTGTGATGCTTGTGTGAGTGCCTGTGGGATGTGTGGTGCTTATGTTTGCCACAGCTTCCTTTGTGTGTTGACGTGTGTGTACTTGCTGGTCTGTAGGTGTGCTTGGGATAGGCTGAGGTACAGGGGATTGGGTCTGGGTGAAGAAAGTTGGAGGGGGGAGGCTAGAGACAGGGACAATGGCTGCCATCAGTGCTGAGGCCAGAGTCTGAAAAGATCGCTGAAGGGCCACCTGACCAGAATGAATGCCCTCCAGGAATGCATTTGTTTGTTGCAACTGCCTCTCTACACCATGGATGGCATTGAAAATGGTAGACTGCCCAACAGTGAGGCAACTGAGGAGGTCAATGGCCTCCTCACTGAGGGCAGCATGGGTGACTGGGGCAGGCCCTGAGGTGCCTGGGGCGAAGGTGATGCCCACCCTCCTGGGTGAGCGGGCACGGGGCAAAGGCTGAGGGGCTGCTGGGAGGGTGGTGGTGGTAGGGGGGTGGCGGCTGTACCTGTAGATGCGGGGGGCACAGATGTTGCCGCCACCACAAGGGAGCTCCCATCAGAGGACGGGTCCGTGTCACTGGTGTCAGCTCCTGTCCCCGCCGTGGAGCTCCCCTCGCCCTCCGTCCCACTGGTGAACTCTGAGTCTGTAGTCTCGCCATCTAGGGCCATGTGGGATGCAGCTCCCTCGTGCTCCGGTGCCATTGCTCCTCCGCCTGATGATGCTAATGCACACAAGAACAGGGAGACCACAAAAAGGGGTGGTGACGACAGAAGAAAGACATGTTGAGTGCATGGATTACCGCTACCGTTGGCGGACAAGACAGACACAGAAGCCCTCTGCACTACGCCGCGCTCTTGGGCTCCACTGTTCAATTCCTGGGAAATGGCCTACAAGGCTATGGACGACATCTGCACACATAGATGACAAAGGGGCATGAATAGCTGTACTTGGCAGTCTGCAGAGGTGGGCTGGGGTGCCACATGGCCTGCCTTACGGAGGGGCCTTACCTACGGAACTCGCCCTGGCCTAGGAAAACCCACAGCCCTCCTCCCCCACCCAGACAACTCCACTGCGCGCAAAGTCAGCAGAATGAGAGTGTACTCACCCCCTTGTGGCTGCTGTGATGCCCTCAAGCGCCCATCCAACTTCGGGTAAGCCACCGCCAGGATCCTGAACATCAGGGGGGTCATGGTGCGACGGGCACCCCTCCCACGTTGTGAGGCCATCCCCAGCTGAGCCTCCGCCGTCTTCTTGCTCCAGCGGCGAATGTCCTCCCATCTTTTCCGGCAGTGGGTGCTTCGTCTGTGGTAGACGCCCAGGGTCCGGACGTCCTTGGCGATGGCACACCAAATATCTTTTTCTGGTGGGCGCTGACCTACATGAAATGTACAGGGAAAAAATAGAAGTTATTACCAGCTGCACCGTCAAAGGGATTGGCCCCCATCCCTACCCTTGCCATGTGGCACATGCAGTCACCGTCTTTCATGCACGCAGCACTTTGCCCCCTTCCTTCTTACATCCAGCCCTTTCCACACAGGCATAGCCCATACAAGATGCTCCCTGTGTACTTACCTGTTTGTCTGGAGGACCGTAGAGTAGCATGTACTGGGGGAGGACCCCATCCACGAGCTTCTCCAACTCCTCCGATGTGAAGGCAGGGGCCCTTTCCCCAGACACTCGAGCCATTGTTTCTTCCCGACCGAGGTCACAGCAGCACTTGCAGTGTAGGTCCTCTCCTGTCGAAGATCAGGTATCGAGTGATTGAAAAGATAGAAAATGGCGGTCACATCCGCGGCGGTGCGTACCGTCACTGCCGGCGTACATCGTCATTGGCTCCTGGGACCCATAGGGTCCAATGTTAACCAATGCAGCATTGCGCTGCGGTCTTCGACCGCCTACCGCAACGGTGTACAACGCCAGCGCAGTTACCTCACATCCCATTGTCCCAATTTTACAGGTCAGGCAGCCGCCATTTCAGGGGCCCACATGGCTTCATTTTCAACTGTGTCACACATACCTAGGCCTAGACTCTACACACATACAGGCCATCTTTTGTGTATGAATGGTGTTCTGTGTAAACTGTGGGTACATACCTCTGAGTTGTTTGACTCTGTGCTCGCTGTTGTCCTTCATAGGCACCGTCTGCTGGGACATGTGAGGAGATGGCGGCATCCTCTGGTGTACTGATCGTTGGTGGACCAGTCGACAATGGAGGAGCGACATGTGATTATCACATACAGGCTTGACCGTGCCACAATCCAGGAACTGTGTACCCAGTTGGAGCCAGACCTGATGTCAGCAATCGGCCATCCCACAGGAATCCCCCCTCAAGTGCAGGTGCTGTCAGTGCTCCATTTCCTTGCAAGTGGGTCTTTTCAAACACATGTGGCCATGGCATCAGGGATGTCCGAGCCTATGTTTTCCAACGTATTGTCCAGAGTTTTGTCTACCCTTCTGAAACACATGCGGAGCTACATCATTTTTCCTCAGGTGGAGGATTTGCCTACAGTTGGGGATATCCCTCCAGGTTAGTGCGTGTCTAATAGTTGTCCCTCACCATTTGCAGGTGACTCTGGCTGCCCCAACCTGTCATGGCTACTGACCCCAGTGAGGAATCCCAGGACAAGGGCAGAGGAACGGTACAATGAGGCACATGGGCGAACTAGGAGGGTGATCGAGCGGACCTTCGGCCTCCTGAAGGCCAGGTTCAGTTGCCTCCAAATGACAGGTGGATCCCTATTCTACTCACCAAAGAAGGTGTGCCAGATCATCATGGCCTGCTGTATGCTTCACAACTTGGCTTTGCGACAACAGGTGCCTTTTCTGCAGGAGGATGGTCCAGATGGCGGTGTTGTGGCAGTTGTGGAGCCTGTGGACAGTGAAGACGAGGAAGAAGACATGAACAACAGGGACTCAGTGATCCAACAATATTTCCAGTGAGACACAGGTAAGAGTACAGACCTGTCTACTACATGTACTTTAACACTACTACCTCTCTACTGTCTGTCGTTTTCACCCAGTGTATGGTCACTGAGTTGTCACTTTCCCTTACGATTTCACAGATGTGGGTCCCACTGTGTGACATCTGCTTAGATTCCTCATAGACAAGAGCTGTGTGACATAGGTATGTTGACATTACAATTGAAAAAGCATTTTGTCACTGTAATTGCTAATACACTATTTCGAAATCACAGACAGACTCCACATTGTTTGGTGCTTCAAGGGTGTTTATTTAAGTGCTCACTGGTGAGGGGTGATGGCAGAGGAATGTCCATGGCAGAGTCCAGTCTATTAGTCTCACAGGCCCATATGGGCATTGGAAGTGGAGCTGGGGCAGTTTAAGTATGGACAGGGTGACAAAGTGGGACTGGTGGATGACAATCAGGGTGGTCTCATTTCTTGGCGGGGGTCTTGGCATCATGCTCTGTCTTTGTCCTGGATCTCAGGGACCGTTTGCGGGGTGGTTCTCCCTCTGCAGGGGGTGGGGTGCTGCTGTGGTGGTCCTGTGGCGGGGCGTCCTGTCCACTAGCGCCGGCGGAGGTGGTGGGCAGTTCATCGTCCATGCTAGTGTCAGGGGCCCCTTGTAGTGCCACAGTGTCCCTCCTGGTGTTGAGTACTTCCTTCAACACCCCTACGATGGTGCCCAGGGTAGAGCTGATGGTTCTGAGTTCCTCCCTGACGCCCACATACTGTTCCTCCTGCAGGCGCTGGGTCTCCTGAAACTTGGCCAGTACCGTTGCCATCGTCTCCTGGGAGTGGTGGTAGGCTCCCATAATGTTGGAGAGGGCCTCGTGGAGAGTGAGTTCCCTTGGCCTGTCCGCCCCCTGTCGCACAGCAGCCCTCCCAGTTCCCCTGTGTTCCTGGGCCTCCGTCCCCAGACCGTGTGCCCACTGCCCCCAGGTCCGTGTTGTTGTTGGGGTGGTGGGTTATCCTGGGTTCCCTGTAGTGGTCGGCACACAGCTGATTGACGTGTCCTGGGTACGGAGGTATGGGCCCGCTGGGTGGGTGCTGTGCTGGTGTTTCCAGAGGGGGGAAGGTCTGTGGTGGCCTGTGACTGTGTGAGGGGAACTGACTGTCCCGAGGTCCCCGATGGTCC
Source organism: Pleurodeles waltl (assembly GCF_031143425.1). Classification (NCBI taxonomy): domain Eukaryota; kingdom Metazoa; phylum Chordata; class Amphibia; order Caudata; family Salamandridae; genus Pleurodeles; species Pleurodeles waltl. The sequence goes on along the minus strand of NC_090437.1, from coordinate 353,767,553 downwards.
GGGCTGGTCATCTAGATCCAGTTGGACAGAGCTGCTGTCATCACTGTGGGCCTCTTCTGTTGGTGGTGTGGACATGTGTGGACCCTCCTGTCCGGTGACATTGGGTAGGGGTCCTGCAGGGATATAAAAGGATGGTTATTAAATCTGTGTGTGTCATGGTGTGCAATGGGTGGGTGACTGCGTACCCCAGTGCTTGCATTCCTGTGTGGGACCTTGTGTGATGAAGGTTTAGGGGGTTGTATGGGTATGTGCAGTGGGCATGCTTTAGTGATGTGTGTCCATGCTTTGTTGTTGCATGCAGGGCTTGGTGTTGGGATGGGTGGTTTGTGATGTTGAGACACAGGTGAGGAGTTGGGGTGCTGGGGGCGAGGGTGAGGTTGGGAGTATGCGTTGGCATGCAGGTAGGGTGGGGGATGTAATAATTAAGATTTGTCTTACCAGAGTCCATTCCTCCAGCTACTCCTGCGAGGCCCTCAGGATGCAGAATCGCCAAGACCTGCTTCTCCCATGTTGTTAGTTGTGGGTGAGGAGGTGGGGGTCCGCCGCCAGTCCACTGAACAGCCAGGTGGTGTCTTGAGACCACGGAACGCACCTTCCCCCGTAGGTCATTCCACTTCTTCCTGATGTCCTCCCGATTTCTTGGGTGCTGTCCCACTGCGTTGACCCTGTCCACTATTCTTCGCCATAGCTCCATCTTCCTTGCTTTTGAGGTGTGCTGCACCTGTGATCCGAATAGCTGTGGCTCTACCCGGACGATTTCCTCCACCATGACCCTGAGCTCCTCCTCCGAGAACCTGGGGTGTCTTTGCCGTGCCATGGGGTGGTGTAGGTGATGTGTGGGGTGGAGTGTGTGGTGATAAGTGTGCAGATATGTAGTGGGGTGTTGTGTGAAGTGCGTGGAAGCTCTGGTGGTGATGGTGTTGTGTGCCTGTGGATGCTGTTGTTCCTGCTGGTGCAGTCTCTCTCTGGCCTTCTTTTGGAATTTTTTGTCGTAGGGGTTTGTGGGTGATGTGGGTGTGTGTTTTATATTGTAATGGGGGTGTGGGAGTGGTGTATGTATGTGTATCAGGTGTGTGTATTTCGAATTGTCCAATGTGGTTGTGTTTTGTATATGTGTGTGTATTTTGAGCGCGGCTGTGTGTACCGCCAATGGAATACTGCGGTTGAAAGACCGCCGCGTGGATTCGTGTGTCGTGATAGTGTGGGCGTATTTCTTATGGCCTGACGGTGAAGGTTTTGTTTTCGCCAGTTTATTACTGACCTTTGGTGTGGCAGACTTGTGTGGGTGTCTGAATTTTGGCGGATTCCGAAATGTGGGTCATAATAGCTGTGGCGGAATTCCGCGACCGCAGCGGTGTGTTGGCGGTCTTCTGCACAACAGTAAGTGGCTTTTACCGCCAATAAATTGATTCTCTTTCCGCTTCTCTTTCTGATATCCTTCTCTTTATACTATTCCTTGCCTAGCAGGGTTCTGCCTTGGGTACTCTCATGGGCTATTTACCGCCTTATCAGCATTTTTTCTGCTGCCTGATTAGCCTTCACTTTTCAAGTCTCATATTGTACATAGATTTCTAAAAGGACTTGTACATATGTTTCCCCCTACGCCCTTGGTTATGCCTCAATGGGACTTAAATATTGCCTTCACATTTCTCATGTGTGCTCCCTTCGAGCCCTTACACAACTGTCCCCTCCAGCTGCTTACCATCAAGACAGCCTTCTTAGTGGCCATAACATCTGCCAGGGGGGCGAGTGCGATGCAGGCTCTATCATCTGATAGAGACTTCTCATTGCAGATTCCTTACTTTTGAATTTCCCCAGGCGTCAGACTGGTTCCGGAGATATTTTCTTCGAGCAGTACCTCTGCGCGCCATCATGTGCTGTTGGTCTACTCCGCGGGCTTCGTTGGCATCGTGCTCGCCATGATGATGTCGCAGTCGTATATAGGCGCCACCCCGGCGCGCTGATGTCAGTTCTTTTCTTTCTGTGCCAGCCTACGCACAGATCCGAAGAAGAGCTACCTCAGTCATTTTTTTGACTACGTCAACATTTTTGTCGTATCTTTGACGAGGTCGTGGATGCTTCGAGGGATATCCCGCAAGACCGATTCAATGGATCCGCACCTCGTGTGCTTATCGTGTTTGGAGCGTGGTCACGACCCAAAATTGTGCTCCAAGTGACGGGCCATGAACCCGAAGGCTTTGAGGGAGCAGTTCCTAAAGCTCATGGTGTCCCGACACTCGACTCCGTGGAGTCACCACCACTCTTCGTCCTCCAAGTCATCGGGACATTCGGCTCACAAAAAGAAGTCGAAGAAAGACAAGAGTTCTTCGACTTCACCCCGTCGATCGGATGATATGCGGGAAGAGCATTGACGCTCTAGGCCTCCGTCAACAGAGCCTTCTTCTGGGACGGCTTCCCCGACTTCCTGGGAGCCAGAGCCACCTACGCCCATCTTCAAGAATTTAACGAGACCATGCGTCTCATTTTTGGGTGGTCTGACCCACCTTCAGAGCCTTCAGGCACCGGTGAGTCGGTTGGGGTCTCTTCGGTTTCAAAGCCGTCGGCCTCGGCCTCGGCTCCGAAGGGCCCCTCCGGATCCAATCGCGGCTCTGTCCCGATGCAAGTCGTGCCATGGTGACCTTCCCCTGCGTCAGGTCAGACATCGACGCTCCCTACGTCGGTTGGGCCCACAATCGTCGTTGATCCCATCCCCATACCCAACGACCCAGAGCCAGAACGACGTCGATCAACGCAGATTCCATTCTCTATGGGCTCTCCTGGGACCAGGGTTGATCCAGACCCTGTTCTTGTGGGCATGGATACAGGGAGAGTATGGAAGGGTCACTGGAATCTTTAGAATACCAGCTTGACCCACAAATGGACTGGGTGCAGGATTTGGGTGATGCCAGTGGTCTAGACACCTCCCCTGACACTGGTATGTTCTCTCCTCCTAGCGTGGCTATGGAGGAGGGTTCTTCTTACTCTATGGTAGTGAGAAGGGCGGCTGACATCCTGGAGCTCGAGCTTCCTTCTGTGGAGGTTAGGCCTAACATCCTAACCAACGTGCTTCAGCCAGGGTCTTCCTCTTCCGAGCCCGTTTTACCCTTTAATTAAGCACTGACAGATGTCCTTTTGGGTACCTGGTCTAGAACCAGCACAGGGGCTCATGTGAATAGGACGATGGCCCACCGCCATCGTCCTGCGTCATCAGACCCAAAATTCCTGACCCAACACCCCACGCCTGAGAGCCTTGTCATCCAGGCTTCTTCTTCTTCTTCTTCTTCATCTGACGCATTCCCTGCCGCACCCTTGGGTAGGGAATCAAAAAGACTTAATAATTTGGGGAAGAAGTTGTTTTCTTCCAACAGTCTAGTGATGCAGTCCGTGAACACCGCATGCCTTTTGGCATGGTTACCCCCTAACCTTTTGCCTTTGCTGATGCTAAGTTTTGATTGAAAGTGTGCTGGGACCCTGCTAACCAGGCCCCAGCAACAGTGTTCTTTCCCTAAACTGTACCTTTGTCTCCGCAATTGGCACAACCCTGGCACTTAGATAAGTCTCTTGTAACTGTTACCCCTGGTCCAAGGGCCCTGATGCCAGCGAAGGTCTCTAAGGGCTGCAGCATGTCTTATGCAACCCTGTGGACCCCTCACTCAGCACATGCACACTGCCTCACAGCTTGTGTGGTGTGCTGGTGGGGAGAAAAAGACTAAGTCGACATGGCACTACCCTCAGAGTGCGATGCCAACCTCACACTGCCTGTGGCATAGGCAAGTCACCCCTCTAGCAGGCCTTACAGCCGTAAGCCAGGGTGCACTATACCACAGGTGAGGGCATATGTGATTGAGCACTACAGTGTCTAAGCAAAACCTTAGACATTGTAAGTGCAGGGTAGCCATAAGAGTATCTAGGGCCTCATTCCGATCCGAGGACGGAGGAAGCACCGCCAACAGGCTGGCGGTGCTTCTGGGGCAATTCTGACTGCGGCGGTAAAGCCGCGGTCAGAAAAGGGGAACCGGCGGTTTCCCGCCGGTTTTCCCCTGCCCCCGGGAATCCTCCACGGCGGCGCTGCAAGCAGCGCCACCATGGGGATTCCGACCCCCTTCCCGCCAGCCTGTTCCTGGCGGTTTACACCGCCAGGAAGAGGCTGGCGGGAACGGGTGTCGTGGGGCCCCTGGGGGCCCCTGCAGTGCCCATGCCACTGGCATGGGCACTGCAGGGGCCCCCTAACAGGGCCCCATTCAGATTTTCAGTGTCTGCAAAGCACCCATCTGCCAATGCACCCGTCGCACACCAGCAACTCCGCCGGCTCCATTCGGAGCCGGCTTCATAGTTGCTGGGGCTTTCCCGCTGGGCGGGCGGCCTTTTGGCGGTCACCTGCCCGCCCAGCGGGAAAGTCAGAATGACCGCCGCGGTCATTTGACCGCGGTGCGGTCTTCTGGCGGTCTCCGCCCGGCGGGCAGCGCTCGCCGCCCGCCGGGGTCGGAATGACCCCCATAGTCTGGAAGTTTGTCAAACACGAACTCCACAGTTCCATAATGGCTCCACTGAAATCTGGGAAGTTTGGTATCAAACGTCTCAGCACAATAAATGCACATTGATGCCAGTGTGCAATTTATTGTAACATACACCCAGAGGGCATCTTAGAGATGCCCACTGAATACCAATCCGACTTCTAGTGTAGGCTGACCAGTTCCTGCCAGCCTGCCACAAACCAGACAAATTGATGGCCACATGGGGAGAGTGCCTTTGTCACTCTGTGGCCAGGAACAAAAGCCTGCACTGGGTGAAGGTGCTTCTCACCTCCCCCTGCAGGAACTGTAACACCTGGCGGTGAGCCTGAAAGGCTGACCCCTTTTCTTACAACGCCCCAGGGCATCCCAGCTAGTGGAGATGCCCGCCGCTCTGGCCACTGCTCCTACTTTTGGCGGCAAGGCTGGAGGAAATAATGAGAAAAACAAGGAGGAGTCACCCACCAGACAAGACAGCCCCTAAGGTGTCCTGAGCTGAGGTGACCCCTGCCTTTAGAAATCCTCCATCTTAAGTTTGGAGAATTCCCCCAATAGGATTAGGGATGTGCCCTCCTCCCCTCAGGGAGGAGGCACAAAGAGGGTGTAGCCACCCTCCAGGAGAATAGTCATTGGCTACTGCCCTCCCAGACCTAAACACACCCCTAAGTTTAGTATTTAGGGGCACCCCAGAACCGAGGAAATAAAATTCCTGCAACCTGAACTACAAAGAAAGACTGCTGACCTACAAGCCTGCAGAGACAATGGACGACGACAACTGCTTAGTCCCCAGCCCTACCGGCCTGTCTCCTGAGTCAAAAACCTGCAACCAGCGACGCATCCAACAGGGACCAGTGACCTCTGAAGCCTCAGAGGACTGCCTTGACCCCCAGGAACAAGATACTCCTGTGAGCAGCAGCTCTGCTCAACAAAAGCTACATCTTTGCACAAAAAGAAGCAACTTTCAAAGAACTCACTCTTCCTGCCGGAAGCCGGAGACTTCACACTCTGCATCCGATGCCCCTGGCTCGAGATCCAGAGAACCAACACCACAGGGAGGACTCCACAGCAACTGCAACCCCGTGAGTATCCCAAGACGACCCCCCTGGACCCCCAAAGTGACGCCTACAGAGAGAATCCAGAGGCTCCCCCTGACCGCAACTGCCTGTACCAAGTACTGCACCCGCAGCCCCAAGTACCAGAAGGAACCGAACTTCAGCGCAGGAGTGACCCTCAGGCGACCCTCTGTCTAGCCCAGGTGGTGCCTGTCCCGAGAAGCCCCCCCTGTGCCTGCCTGCACCACTAGAGTGACTCCTGGGTCCCTCCATTGAATCCTATATAAAACCCGACGCCTGCTTTGCACACTGCGCCCGGCCGACCCTGTGCCACTGAGGGTGTGGTTTGTGTGCCTACTTGTGTCCCCCCCAGTGCTCTACAAAATCCCCCTGGTCTGCCCCCGAGGACGCGGGTACTTAACTGCTGGCAGACTGGAACCAGAGCACCCCTGTTCTCCAGAGGCACCTATATGTTTTGGGCACCTCTTTGACCTCTTCACCTGCCCGGCCCTGAGCTGCTGGTGTGGTAACTTTGGGGTTGCCCCGAACCCCCAACGGTGGGCTGCCTATGCCCAGGGACTGAGACTTGTAAGTGTCTTACTTACCTCACAGTCAAACCTTTCCTTACCTCCCCCTGGAACTGTTGATTTTCGCACTGTGTCCACTTTTAAAATAGCTTATTGCCATTTTAACGAAGACTGTATATGATATTCTTTAATTCGAAGTTCCTAACTTACCTGTGTGAAGTACCTTGCATTTTATGTGTTTACGTCAAATCTTGAACCTATGGTTCTTAAAAGAAACTAAGGAAAGATATTTTTCTATGTAAAAACCTATTGGCCTGGGGTACGTCTTTCAGTGTGTGTTCCTCATTTATTGCCTGTGTGTGTACAACAAATGCTTAACACTACCCTCTGATATGCCTACTGCTCGACCACACTACCACAAAATAGAGCATTAGAATTATCTAATTTTGCCACTATCTTACCTCTCAGGGGAACCCTTGGACTCTGTGCACACTATTTCTTACTTTGAAATAGTATATACAGAGCCAACTTCCTACAGACCGCTATTCCCATGCTCTCTGGGATACGGTCACACAAGTGCTACCAGCAGTTCCCGAGAAGGCCCGGACTGTCCTGTCCCAAGCTTTAACAGATGGGAGGGATGCAGCTAAGTTTATGATTCGCTGTGGACTGGATACGATTGCATCGACAGTGGCATTGAGACGCCACTCCCGGCTGAGAACTTCTGGCCTTTCGGGGGATTTCCAGCAATCCTTGATGGACATGCCCTTTGATGCCACACTTGACTTCGGAGACAAGGCGGACTCGGCGATCGAGCGCTTTAAGGATTCCCGAGCCACGGCTCGGTCTCTAAGCTTCACGCCTGCACCTAGACCCAAAAAGTCCGCCTTTCGCCCCTTTGGTGGCTATGGAAGGGGCACCAAACCGCGTCCTTTTCCCCCAGCCACAGATCCGCGCATGCTGTAAAGCCTCTGCGCTGCTGCGGGATCCCACATTCCCGGGGATCAGGGAGCCAGTGGGTCGCCCAGTCCACCCCGCCCCCTGCTCAGCCGCCAAGCCTTCCTAGTCCGCAAGTACATCAGGAGCCAGTAGGTGGCAGGAAACGCCATCACCTGCCCCAATGGCAAGCCATTACCTCGGACAGATGGGTACTCCAAATTGTCCGAAGGGGCTACTCCCTCCCCTTCGAGACATCTCCTCTAGCCATGCCACCTTCATACAGTCAGATATCAGAGGCTCATATGGCACTTCTCCGCGAGGAAGTCCAAACCCTTTTGGCCAAAGGTGCTATAGAGATGGTTCTGTTTCCAGAAGTAGGTTGTGGTTGCTATTCCCGCTACTTTCTGGTTCTGGAAAAGGACAAAGGTCTTCAACCTATATTAAATCTTCGGTCCCTCAATCTCTTCCTAAAAAAGGAGGAGCTCAAAATGTTGATATTGGCTCAGGTCCTTTCAGCCCTGGATCCCGGAGACTGGATAGTAGCATTGGAATTGCAAGATGCATACTTTCACATTCCCGTCTTGCCGGCCCACCGGCGTTACTTACGATTCATGGTAGGTCACAAGCACTTTCAGTTTATCGTGCTCCGTTTTAGCCTTACCTGTGCCCCTCGGGTGTTTACGAAAGTGATGTTCTGGATACAGTGCAGTTTTGGGCATATCCTCCCGAAAAGCGAGTCTAGGATATTCGGGCTATGACACCAATGTTTCAGCCTCTGTCCTGGATTTTGGTGAGAATGACTCTGAAGATGCTGGGCCTCATGGCCTCCTGCATCCTGCTGGTTCAAAATGTTAGATGGCATATGCGGGCTTTGCAGTGGGACCTGAAGTTCCAGTGGGCGCACCATCAAGGAAATCTCTCCGACAAGGTCCAAATCCAAACGACCTGAAGTGGTGGTTAACGAATCAGGATTGGGTTAATGGCAGATCCCTCTCCTTTCCTTAACCAGATCTTACAGTCGTGACAGATGCGTCACTTCTGGGATGGGGTGGCCACATGGGAGAGGCAGAGATCAAAGGCATCTGGTCTCCGGCGGATACTGGACTCCATTTGAATTATCTGGAGCGCCGAATGATTTGACTAGCATTGAAAGCATTTCTTCCCTCCCTGAAGGGGAAAGAAGTGCAGTTGTTCACAGACAACACCATCGCCATGTGGTTTTGCAATAAACAAGGCAGAGTTGGGTCGTGGGCTCTTTGTCAAGAGGCCCTTTGTCTCTGGACTTGGCTGGAACATCAGGGAATTTCCCTGGTGGTTCACCACATGGCAGGCTCCTTGAATGCCAGAGAAGACAAACTCAGCTGATTTTACATGGTCCACCACGAATGACGTCTCTATCTGGAGGTGGTGCAAAGTCTCTTTCTGCAGTAGGGAGAACATTGGTTAGACTTGTTCACCTCCGTAGAGAACGTGCAATGTCAGCTGTTTTGCATGTTGGAGTTTCCAAGGCGGCACCTGCTCGGCAAAATTTTTCGGCGTGATTGGAATTCAGGCCTCCTTTATGCCTTCTCGCCAATACCACTTCTGCCCAGAGTTCTGAAGAAGATCAGGCAAGACCAGGCCCAAGTAATACTGGTGGCTCCGGACTGGGCACGAAGAGTCTGATATCCCAAGCTTTTGAACATGGCCATAGCTCCTCCAATCAGACAGCCTCTTCAGGAGGATCTTCTGTCTCAGCAGCAGGGGAAGGTCCTCCACCCGAACCTGTCAACTCTGCAACTTCTTGTGTGGAGATTGAGTGGTGACAGTTGACATCTTTCGACTTACCACCCGAAGTCTGTGATGTTATCTTGGCAGCCAGGCGTCACCTCAACCAAAACTAAATACGCCTGTCATTGGAAGAAATCTGTGGCATGGTGCATCGACAATTCTGTCAATCCTCTATCTGCTCCTTTCTCTCAAGTTCTTCTCTTTGTTCTTTCCCTTGCCCGGGAGGGTTCCACCTTGGGCACTCTTATGGGATATCTTTCTGCTATCTCTGCTTTCTTAAGGTTACCTGATCAGCCTTCCTTATTTAAATCTCCCATAGTTGGGATGTTTCTTAAAGGCCTCACACATCTCTTTCCTCCTATCCCATTCATCATGCCCCAATGGGATAACTTACCTTGTGTGTACCCCGTTTGAACCGCTTCACAACTGTCCTCTAAGGCTCTTAACTATAAAGACTGTCTTTCTAGTAGCCATCACTTCTGGCCACAGAGTTAGTGAACTCCAGGGTCTGTCATCTAAGCCACCTTTCTTGCCATACATCTTGATAAAGTGGTGCTTCGCACGAGGGATTCTTTTCTACCTAAGGTAGTGACACCCTTCCATGTCGGACAGTCACTCACTTTGCCTACCTGTTATGCACCCCCACATCCCTCTTATGAACAGCAGAGACTTCACCGTCTAGACCCAAAAAGAGCGTTGCCATTCTATCTTGATCGTACCAAAGACTTCCGGGTTGACAATCAACTTTTTGTGGAATATATGGATACAAAGAAGGGGAAGGCAGTCCAGAAAAGGACCATTTCAAGATGGGTACTCTTATGCATCAAAATGGATAAAAAACAACCTCCTGAAGGTTTGCGAGTTCACTCCACCAAAGCTACTGCTGCTTCCACTGCGCTAGCACGAGTAGGTCCAGTCCTGGATATTTGTCAAGCAGCAATGCGGGCATCTCTGCACACTTTTACCAAGCACTGCTGCCTGGACAATCAGGTCCATAGGGACGGCTACTTTGGCGGCTCAGTCCTGCAGGACGTTTGGTGTGATCTTGGTTCGCAGGCCCACCACCAGGGATGGTATTGCTTGGGTATCTATTTAAAGGTAAGGAATCTACAACTAGAAGTCTCTATCAGATGTACAAGTTACTTACATTCGGTAACAACAAATCTAGTAGAGACACATTCTAGTTGCAGATTCCTTACCGACCCGCCCATCCTTCCCGCACTGCGAACTGATTTCTAGGCACAGGAACTTTCCCTTGAGGGCCCTAGTTTTGGCACACCACTCTCAGTGTTCTTCATGGCTCCGCTGTACTGGCGAGGAAAGTCGCAAAAAGAAACCGACGTCTGCACACCGGGGTGGCGCCTATATAAGACTGCGACGTCATCACGGTGAGCACTACGTCAATGACACCCACTGAGTCGACCGACGCCACCTGACGGTGCGCAGCTGTACTGCTCAAAGAAAAAATCTCCGGATCCAGTCTGACGCCTGGGGAAATTCAAAGGTAAGGAATCTGCAACTGGAATGTGTCTCTACCAGATATTTTGTTACCGAAGGTAAGTAACTTGAACATCTAAGCCACCTTATCTCAATATGTTCCCAGACAAGGTGGTTCTCAGAACTTGTGCCTCTTTCCTCTCCAAGGTGGTGACCCCATTTCATCTGGGTCTGAACATTACCCTGCTCACCTTCTTTGCTCCACTGCATCCCTCTAAGGAAGAGGAACGACTTCACCGACTGGACACAAAAAGAGAGTTGTCGTTCTACCTTGACCGCACAAAAGAGTTCCGGGTGGATGACCAACTCTTTGTTGAGTACATGGTAGCAAAGAAGGGTAGGGCATTGCAGAAATGAACCATTTCGCGCTGGGTCGTTCTCTGCATTAGGATCTGCTATGCACTGGCCAAGAAGCAGACTCCTGTGGCCCTGAGGGCGCATTCCACCAGGGACAAAGCTGCTACCACTGCGCTAGCACAAGGTGTTCCTGTTCTGGAAATCTGTCAGGCAGCAACGTGGGCATCCTTGCACATGTTTACAAAACACTACTGCCTGGACAATCAGGTCCGGAGACACGGATGCTTTGCCCATTTGGACCTACTGGGCTGTCTAGTGTGAGAAGATTTATCTTCAGCTCACCACCAGGAGGTTATGGCTTGGGTATCTATTCTAAGGTAAGGAATCTACAGCTATAAGTCTCTACCAGATACCGAAGGTAAGTAACTTGCTCATTTAGGGAACAAAATGTAAGTAGGCATGAGTCTGATATACCCCTACTACATAAAACTCATATTAATGAAAATATTTTAGTTTAAACAAATAAAGGGTTGGGATGGAAATGTTTTCAACTTCGGTTGTTGGGAAAAGGTTGGTTGCAATTTTGTTTTCAAAGAAGCTTCATAAGCACTCTAAAACATGCCAAATCCGAGGACCGCCAAACTCGCATTGATGGTTAGACTGCTGGACTCCAGACGATCCGATAGCCCAATTACAACTTTGGCGGGCAGGCCCCACCATGAAAAGGCTGGCAGAAAGCCAGAGCCAGGGGCCACAGGGTGGAGGGGGCCTTAACTGCCCATGCCCATGGCTCCCCTGCCTAGCACCTTCGGAATGCGCACTCTCTGCTTTGCAGACTGTGCATTCCGAGGGTGCTGGTTGATCCCCTCTGTGTTACGGTATAGGACTTGGCTCCTTTAAGGGAGCCGAGTCCTATACCGTAACAATGTTCCCACCCGACTAACCGGCGGGAACGCTCAATTACAATGTTCCCTCTGGTCAGCCTGGCGTGAACATTGTAATGGGGTGGGTGCCACCAATATGACGGTGGCGTCCTCCCCGCGACATTGGCAGTCGGCTGGCTGACTGACAATGTCGTAATCAGACCCTTCATTTCCCACCCAAAGAGAATTAACTATTTTCTCTAACTCTCACAGTTCTCAGTCTCGAATAAGTTATTTATCATCATCTAGAAAATTCTATATCAGATCATGCTATGATTGCTATATTTATCAAGTTATATGACTTCTCTGTTTTCTCATGATAGATGGAGAATTAATACTGCTATTGCTCTTAAAGATGACAGCAAAGATAAAATATTTTCTGACATTGAACACTACTTTACCTTTAATGGAGAAAATGCAACGTCAACTATAATAAATTGGGATGCTTTTAAACTATATATTAAAGTTACTACTGTTTTATGATGGGACACAAAAACAGACAGTTTCATTGTAGAATTACTGATTTTAAAAGGAAAATTGCCAAATTTAAACACCTTATAATTTGCTGTAATTTCAGCGTATGTGGGTTGAAGCTACAGAAATCCCATTATGAATATACCATATTGGTTAGTAAAGAGCTAGCTTTCAAGTATCTAATGATAAAGCTAAGCACTATTTTAATTGGAACAAGTCAGGTAAAATACTTGCCAATTACTTCAACATTTAAAAAGTTAAGATCCAAATAGATACAATTCATGGAAAAATGGAAATCTACTATTTTCTTCTCAGGGTATTACTGATTAATTTCAATTTTATTCTAATTTAACTGAACAACCAGAAGAAATTCATTGTAATGAATTAGATTTATGTATTTAAAGATTGCAATCCAACTGTCATACAGTAGTCTCATAAACAACTGTTAGATCCCCCTATAACTGTTGAAGAAATTATTAATGCAATAAACTCTCTTAATTCATGAATGTCCTCTATTGGAACACCAGCACAATTTTATAAAACATTTTCAAATTAACTTGTATCACCTGATTTCAAGTTATCTATGGAATTAAGAAATACAGGTATTGTGTCCGTACCTTTCACTGAAGCAATCATTAATAATAGAACTACCCAAATCAGAAAAGGATTCAGATTATCATCCCATAGTTGTCATAAATAACGATTGTAAGATATGTGCTAAAATTCTACCAAACAGACTACAATATATTGAATAGTATTATTAATGCAGATCAGACTGTCAGTAGACAATACCAGACTAAATTGTCACCTTTTGGAACCCATTCCTTTCTGTTCGACCTGGCATCCTTGCATGGTTTCCCCTATCTATTTGCTTCTACTTCCTGTATTTTTGACTGGATGTTGGATTTCATTTTTGCTGGTTTTAGTACTCTGGGCACTTTACCACTGCTGACCAGTGCTAAAGTGCAAGTGCTCTCTGTTTAGATTGTGATTATGATAGGTTATCCCTGATTGGCTTCTTTGATATACTAGTAAGTCCCTAGTAAAGTGCCCTAGAGGTGCCCAGGGCCTGTAAAACAAATGCTACTAGTGGGCTTGCAGTACTGATTATGCCAACCACCTGAGTAGCCCTGTAAATATGTCTCAGACCTGCCACTGGAGTGTCTGTGTCAGCAGTTTGGAACTGCCAGTTCCATCTGGCAAGAGCACTCACTTGCCAGGCCTAAACCCTCAAATTTACTACATATAAGTCACCCCTAAGGTAGGCCCAAGGCAACCCCATGGGCAGGGTGCAGTGTATTTACAAGTTAGGACATGTACTGGTGTGTTTTACATGTCCTGAAAAACAGCCAGATTCAGTTTCCACTATTGCAAGGCCTTTCTCTCCCGTAGGTTAACATGAGGATTGCCTTTGAATACCTTTAAGTATAATTTCTTAAGGGGAACAGATCGGGATGTGGAGTTTGGGGTCTCTGGATGTACAATTTAAAAATACATCATTTGGTCAAGTTGGTTTTTAGATTGTGAGTTTGAAAATGCCACTTTTAGAAATTGGGCATTTTCTTGCTTAACTATTTTGTGCCTCTGCTTTGCTGTTGAATTCACTTCTGGGTCAGACTGACAAGTTAGGCTGTTTGCGAATTCACTCTAGACAGTAACACAAAGGGACCTGAGGTGTGTTCTGCATATCTTGATAAGTCTTCCTGGGCTAGAGTGTGAGGGAGGAGCTGACACCTGTACTTGAAAGGGCTATGCCTGACCTCACACAATAAAGTCTCCAACCCCCTAGAAGTGTGGCTGGGGCAGGGCAAGGAAGAGGCGGGGTCTTGTACACTACAAATACTTTCCTTTGACGTTTGCCTACTTCAAAGGCAGCAATAAGTATAAGTAATTGGACTGCTGACCCCACAACTTTAGATCACTTCTGGATCAAGAGGAATCAATCAATCAGTGCTTGCCAAGAACGGCTTATCACCCATGGGGTCTCAGGGCACTGTTGTGGGCGGGCTGATCACTCTAAGAGCCAGGTCTTAAGATCCTTCCTGAATTGCTTCATTAATGCAATATGTCTGAGGTTGAGTGGGGGAGTATTCCATGTCCGGCTGTGAGGTAGGATAAGGATTTGCCTCCAGCTCTCCTTTTCCTGATTCTAGAGATGGCGGCGAGAGCAAGATGTGAGGATTGAAGTTGCCTGGCAGGGGTGTAGAAGGTCAGGCTGCGCAGAGGGGGATGAGAAGATGCTGACCAGAAGGTCAGAATAGTCGCCCCCTCAATGCACAGTGGCCACCATTGAGAAGGGGAGGGAGGTGGGTGGGTCTGGCCAGCTGGGAGGCAGGAGGGTGGGAAAATGCTTTGCTTGGAGGAGTGCTGGGTCACAGGGACAGCAGCGGCAAGGACAGTGCGTGAGAGGGAAAAAAGTGCACAAAAGTGGAAAAAAAGGAGGAAAAAGAGACAAGAAAAGAAAAAATGACAACAAAGAGGCAAAGAGACACACACAGGCAGGTATAGATAGCTACTGGGCCACCATGGATGAGGCGCAGGGTGTGCCTGTGGGTGGAGGTGGGCCTCCGACCAAGAGTTAGGCAGGCTCTTACTCAGACCAACAGCAGCAACAGATGGAGCTACGGAGATAGGGTGAGCAGATGTTGACCAGAAGGTCAGATGAGTCGCTCTCTCACTGCACAGCAGGCGCCATTAAGAAGGGGAGGTAGGCGTAAGGGTCCAGTCAGCTGGGAGGGAGAGGGAAAAAATCAGGGGCAGCAGTGGCAGGGAAGGAGCACAGGGGAAAGCGCAAAAGAGTGGAAAAAAAGGAGAAAGAAGAGACAAGAAGAGAAAAAGAGATGACAAAAAACAAAGGCACACACACAGGCAGGTACAGATGGCAACTAGGCCACCAGGGATGAAGCGCAGGTGGGTGCGTGCCGGTGGAGGTGAGCCTCAAAGTGAGAGTCAGACAGGCTGTCACTCAGACCACCAGCAGCACAAGCAACAGGTGGAACTGCGCAGAGGGGGGTGAGCAGACGCTGACCACAAGGTCAGAGGAATTGTTCTCACTGCGCAGCGGGCGCCATTTAGAAGGGGAGGGAGGTGGGAGGGCCCAGTCAGCTGGGAGGTGGAAGGGCGGGAATGCGCTTTGCAGGGTGTGGGGCAAGCCGGAGGGGCAGCAGCTGCAGGGACGGGCACGGGTGAAAGAAATCACAAAAAAGTGGAATAAAAGGAGAAGAAGGAGACAAGAAGAGAAAAAAAGATGACAAAAAGGCAAAGAGACATATACAGACAGGTACAGATGGCCACAAGGCACTAAGGATGAGGTGCAGGTGGGTGCCTGTGGGTGGAGGTGGGCCACAAACTGAGACCAGGTGCAGCAGCAACAACAGGTGGAGCTGCACAGAGGGGGGTAAGCAGACGCTGACCAGAAGGTAAGAGGAATCTCCTTCTCAGTGCCCCATTAAGAAGGGGAGGTAGGTGGGAGGGTCTGGTCAGTTGGGAAGCAGGAGGGCGGTAAATCGCTTCGCAGGGAGGGGGTGGGTATCAGGGGTAGCAGTAGCAGGGACGGGGAAAAAAGTGCAAAAGAGTGTAAAAAAAGGAGAAAGAAGAGACAGGAAGAGAAAAAAAAGATGACAAAGAGACACACAGACAGGTACAGATGGCCACTAGGTCACCAGGGATGAGGCACAGGCGGGTGCCTGCAGGTTGAGGTGGGCCTCAAACTGAGAGTCAGGCAGGCTCTTACTCAGACCAGCAGCAGCAACAGGTGGAACTATACAGAGGGGGGTGAGCAGACACTGACCAGAAGGTCAGAGGAGTCGTCTCCTACAAGGAGGAACCTCTGCCAAGGAGAAGAGCTGTGAGTACTGCCCCTTTGCTGTGTGTGCTTTACTGGGTTGGCCTGCAGTTGCTGCTTCTGCCTTAGAGAGGACAAAGACTGGACTTTGCTATGCATCCTGCTTCTTCAAGGTCTTGGACTGAGTTTTCCTCCTGTAAGAAAGTCTCATTGACATCAAAGACCACATTTTCATCACCTGGGCTCTCTTGCTGAGACCTCTTCCAATCCCTGGGCCCCTGAAAGGAGTAGCTGGTAGAACCTGAGTGAAAATCCACACACCAGAGGCAGACAGCAGAAACATCATCTCAGCATCCGCACAGTGGCTGTAAAATCGACGTAGCACCGGACTTCCGGCTGTAAAATTGATGCAGCACCTGCCTCGAGGCTGCAGAAATTTACTTAGCACCAGCTCAGCGTGACTTCATCATTACCATGCGTCCAGATTTTCGACGCATCATCCCCTGGAGCCTAAACTTCAACATCACTGCACAGACCGGAGGCTGCCTGCCCGGAAATTGATGCATCCCTTTCCTGCAAGGAAAGAATCTCCGCATTGCTTACCCAGCAGAGAAAGAATCAATGCACGGCCTCAATTGCGAGGAAGGAATTGACACATCGCTTGCATTTCTGATGCACTCTCACCCCTGTGACTTTATTTTTTATGCATACCAGGTACTTAGTGCTAAAACAACTCATCCATTGATTCGTATGGATTAAGACTCTTTTTTTTACTTTAAAATATGATATCTTTACTTGCTTATGCTGGATTTTGTTGTTTTGGTCTTGTTTGATTTAGATAAATATTGACTATTTTTCAAAACTGGTGTGGAGTCCTTTTGTGGTGTTTTCACTGTGTTACTGTATGTGTTTTTGCAAATACCTTGCATATTGCCTCTGAGATAAGCCTGACTGCTTGTGCCAAGCTACCAAGGGGGTAAACCGGGGTTATCTTAGGTGTGTGACTCCCTCACTTTGACTAGAGTGAGGGTCCCTACTTGGACAGGATGTAAGCTGACTGCCAACTAGAGACCCCATTTCTAACACTTTCCTTCAGTCTCCTTCTAATTTGCTTTCACTTGACCCAGAGAAACCATGTGACAACTTTAATTGGATTTATTTTTCAAGTTATGAAATCTTATCAGTTTGTCTCTAACTTCATAAAGATGGTTACAGCTCTGTATATTCACCCTTTTTCAAAGCTTTTTTGTTATAAATAGTACTTCATCATTTATTAAATTATTTACTCAAACAAAGCAGTGTTACTGGTTATCCCCCTTTGTTTTTCTGTTAGGCACTGAACCTGTACTTTGTTTTATTAGAAATTCAGATAAAACACAGAAAAAGCTTTGATTTAGTGTATCACGGACAGGGTATTTCATCACAAATGCAACAGAGCAGCCTGCCCACCAAACCCTTGGTCAGCTCCCACTTTTATGGATGTGTGGACCTTAAATATTCCGTCAACAGAGGCCTTTTGGCTCCATCGATGGAATACTTTCTCCAGTGACCCGACAAAGCAGGGGCCATCAGAGCAAGGGCATTACACACGCCACCTTATTTAGTGTAGACAGTGTAAATCCTTGTAGTGAGTGTGAGGATGTTGCTTATTTTATGGTGTGGTTGTTCGACCTCACCTTGTAATAGTGACACAATTCTGTATCAGGTCTAGTCATGTACGTTTGTAAAACCCTAGCTCAGATTAAGTAGCTGGGAGCAGTCAGGCTTTATCAAAGGAAGACGTAGAAAGCATGAGAAGTAAAAATATGTTGAATAAGAAGAAAACACAACACAAACAAATCTGATGCTAAATTATGAAAATAGGTTGTCTTTTTCTCTTTAAATAGACCTCTCAACAGCAAAAATCTACTGAAGGGTTCTGGGGATATCAATTTTTATGTAAACAATAAATCACTGCGTTTGACTCAAATTCAGTAGATCATGGAAAACTATTGTGGCTAGTTGTTTAAAAGTGGCCCCGACAAGTGACTTGACAAATGGCTATGTAGATTCTATTGAAGGGTGGTAACTCTAACAACGAGATAGTCACAGGGACCTTAGGTCCAACAGAACAGTAACCCCAAAAAGAAAAACAATCTCCAGTCCAGTTCCTGGCTGTGCTGGCAAGTTTCCATAGGAATCAATGGAGCATTCCTGATGCAAGGAATACAGGATGTTGAGGATGCCCGAGGATGCTGAGCTGAGCAAGAGGGAGCAACTTTTGCCTCGGGCTCTGTGTCTCATGAAGTGCTGATGAGGTCCAGCACAAAACCAGTGCCACTGGTCTCTGGTTGCAACAAAACCAGTGGTTCCATTTAACTTGCTGTAGCTTCTGTGCTGAACAACCAAAATGTGCTGTGGCAACTCTCCGGAATCCAGCAGACTCAGGTGCAATTTTTGACTGTCAGGACTCGGTCAGCCAGGCTGCATCTTGGCGGGTTTTTTCAGCTTTTCTGGCCTTATGGCTGTAACAGAGAGTTAGCCAACTGAGTCTTGGAGCCACCTCTCTCTGGGATGACATTTCCATGAGGCACCACAGGCACAGTCCTTTCCTTTTCTAGCCCAAGGTAAAGCAAGTGCAGTCCAGTCTTTGGTGCAGCTTCTCTTAGCTGGGCCCAGGGAACAGCAGGAAGTCCTTCTTCGGTCTTCTTTCCAGTTCAGATGTGACCTGAGGTGTGGGTGCTACTTTTATACCCATTTCTTTCCCTGGGACTGCGGTAACTACTAGCCACTGTGCTACTTGGTTTCGTCCTGCTTAGGGATGACTTCTTGTGAAGTGTGCATCTGGATAGCCCACAATGCACCATTCTGCCCCCTCCCAACATGGCAACACTCTTCTCTAGGTGTGTGGTATGCACTAGCCCAACCCAGAGGTTATGGCTACATTGAAGCATAACTTCGCTTGAAAAATGAAAAAAACGGTTTGATAAAGACTTCTTTCTCTCTGCCCAAGATGTCAGCCTATCTGCCTTAAGACAAGTACCTTCCATGTGTGATTATTATTTGCCCCTCAAAGATGGATTCCTCTTTAAAGCTCTCCTTTTGGGTTCACACCCACTCTTGGCTATCTTGCTGGGAGGAAGTCATGCCTCTTCCTGTGAGAGCTCTATTATTTGATTTCCTGAGAGTCATTCTCACTTTCCCGTAGTTCCGCAGAAGTCTGTCTTCAGGACAGAACTTGTATACAACCATGAACAGCCACTGGATATTTTAGGCAACAAAACTGCGCCTTTGTAAAGTTGCCTTTTGTATAAACTTTACTTTAAATCTGACTTGATTTAATGCGACGATTTGTTTGATACCTTGAAATACCATGTTCAGTAGTCAGCATGTAACTCTAAACTCCTCAATGGGAACACTAGCCTTCCCACACTAAAAATTACAATGCAGGGTTTTTATTTTCAGCACATGTAAAGTTTATAAAACACATGTGCATCTCTTTAATATAATATACCCTGCTTTTAAGGCTTAGCAGGCATGCCTTAAGAGTGACTTTTAAAAATTAAACATGTAGATTTGGGCTTTGCCATTGGTTTAAACGACAAAGTTTAGTTAGCAGTTTTAAACTGCTCTGCCAGCCTGCCATGGCAGGCTGGGAGTCATGTTTTGCTTTGTCACACCTGTGATTCACAGTGAATGCTGCAGTCCATGACAGACACTTAGGGCCTCATTATGATTTTGGCGGTCCCATCACAGGACTGCCAAACTCACAGGGAGGACGCCACCATCATACCGGTGAGTTTCCCCCCAAGCGTATTACAATGTTCCCGCGAGCCCCCAGGAATGGTTTTCCGCCAGCCTTTTCATGGCAGGGTCACCGCCATAAAAAAGCCAGTGGAAAGAGGGGTTGTAATGAGGCACGTAGCACTGAGTTCTGCGCTGCCCTGGCTGGTTACAAGCCCGACTGCCGCCATGCTGTGGGGCACCTTGTTCCTGGCAGGGACTGCAGTCCCCTGGCTGGTCCACCAGCCAGGGTTGTAATTGGGTGGTCGGACAACCAAAGTTCCTGTCTCCTACAGTCAACACAAGTGTGGCAGCCCTGAAGGCCTTTAATATACAGGTTCTAGATACCTCTGCTACCATAAGTTAGAGACTTATAAATAAGTTAATTTATGCCAGTTGTTAGTAGTCCATTAAACATATAGCTTTTAAGGATCAGAGCACTGGCACTGAAGCCTTTTTGGCAGGACTAAGTGCACTTTCAGAGTCGAAAAACCAGCAGCATTAGTCCAAAGGTTAGGGGTGTTCATGCAAAAAGAGGCGATTCCTCACATGGCCACCCTCCAAACGAAAGGTGATAAGCAGCTAACCTGTACCTTGGTTGTTCTCATCACCTAAGTAGAATAACCTGGAAAGGCCATCTGCATTTGTGTGGTCACTCCCAGGTAGGTGTTCCACTGTAAAGTCCATTCCCTGTAGGGAAATGGACCACCACAACAAATTGGCGTTCCCTCTTCTCATCTGCGTAAGCCATCTGAGAGGTCGGTGGTCAGTTTGAACTCTGAAGTCCCAAATAGGTAGGGTGTCAGCATCTTCAGGGACCAAACCACAGCAAAGGCTTCCCCCTCAATGCCACTCCTTCACCTGCTAATAAAGGCAACTGGTTGATCCTGGCACTCATCATTTAGCTGTGGCAACATTGCCCGAATCTCTTGTTCATAAGTATATGTTTTAACAATGATGGCCTTGCTATAATGAGGTGGCTTTAGGATGTCAAAGGACTCATGACACTCTTCAGTCCAAATCACTATTTTGGGCTGTTTCTTTGAAGTGAACTCTTGTCAATCGTAAAGACAACTAACAGTATAGCATCCACCTCCCCTACAGTTCACAGACCCACAAGAAGTTTCTTAATAAATCACCAATATTTCTCTATCAGCTATCTTCAACGGTAGTGTGGGGATGGAAGGTTCTCCCTGGAATTTAAATGAAATATTGGTATTACATAGATCCATAGTGGGTATCTTTTAGTGACTGGAGCAGACATTTGAACTACTCCGAGCACATCTATTAAAGCCCCTGTGAAGTAAAAACCCAAGGCTGAAAGAACAGTGAGATTTCTTTATGATCCCTAGTTATGAGGATGTGTTTAAATGATTGTGATACCTCACTGTTTGCGTATAGATATTCTAATGTTATCCTACCAGCTTTTGGATCTTAAGTAGTCCTTCTGTGCCCTGCGGAAGGTGAGCAGTTCTCCGTCTTTCACCGAAACACGTCAGCATGGATTCAATATAAATAAGTGATTAAAGGATGATAACAGTGGCTACAAAAGATGTACAATAAAGGTATGTTATTACTGAATAAAAAAGATATAAAACTTAAAGAACATAATGGGACATGTAGAGATAAGTAAAAGGAAGTCTGATGCTTGATAATAATTCCTAATGACATTTGATTATTGTCTATAAATATATATATCTTTGACAAGTGCTGAACCATAGAAACAAGATTTTGTTGAACTCCGTTAGAGGTACCTCTTTGACTAAGGTGTTTTTTGATTTTCAGTTATGGTTGAATGGAGTATGTGTGGAATGAGTGAACTAGATTTTAGTGTTAAAATGGCAGGGTAAGAAATTATGAGATGATGGAACAATGGAAATTGAGTTGATTTGCATTATTTATTATGTTATGTATAGTATATGAACTCTATATTGATAAAGTTGTATAAAACATTATATAATAGGACTATATAGAGAAATACTGGTGATTTTTTAAGAAACGTCTTGTGGGACTATGAACTGTAGGAGGGGTGGGTGCTATATTGTTACTTTTCTTTTGTTTATACCCCTGTCCCTCTCTCCTCAATCAGAGGACCCCGAGATATTGCTAGAAATTCTGTCAATCATGCCAGAAGGGTACCATACTCTTTCACAAATGATTTGTCATACCCAATCAGGCCAAGAAAAGCTTTGACCTGGGGCTGCATCTTTGGAGCCTCCCAAGTCAGGATGTCCTGGAGTTTTGGTTGAAAAATGTTCAATATGGCATCTACTTGGTGGGACAACTACACCTCAGAGGCTTGCCCTATTTGTCACTTACTTGCCTTAGTAGCCAGGTCTGCCTGCTGCAGGGCCTGAAGCACCTCCTTGAGGTAGACCAGGTTCTCCTCCCAGGTGCAACTAAATACAGAAATATCATCCAGATATGCTGCACTGAAAGCTTCAAGTCCTGACTGGACCCTATTCACCAACATCTGAAAGGTGGCTGGTGCATTATTCAAACAAAAGGACATCATTTTAAATTGAAAGTGGGCTTCTGGGGTTGAAAAGGTTGAACTCTCCTTGCCTCCTTGGTTGGGGTCAATCTGCCAGTAACCTTAAGTTAAGTCAAATGTACTTGGCAGCCCCGAACTTGTCAATTAGCTCAACAGCTCTTGGTATAGAGTGAGCACCAGTTTTTGTAATTGCATCTGTAGGCCCCTGTCGTCTACCTAGGACCTTATCTCAATTTTTCCATCATTTGAGTTGGGTTTGGGTACCAGTACTACTGGGCTGGCCCAAGAACTGATAGAAGGCTCAATCTCCCCAAGCTCTAGACCCATGGCTTTCTTAGTCTTGATGCTAGCTTTGACCTAGTCTAATAGTGTATAAATCTTACTTTTGACATGCAAGCTAATCCCTGAGTCCACATCATGAACCCACCAATTCGTCAGACATGGGGTCAAGGAAAACAGCCCAGCAAACTGCCTCAAAAAGCTATAGGTGTCTCTCTGCTGTTAGAGTGTGAAAGTGGAGGAGGGCA
Source organism: Pleurodeles waltl (assembly GCF_031143425.1). Classification (NCBI taxonomy): domain Eukaryota; kingdom Metazoa; phylum Chordata; class Amphibia; order Caudata; family Salamandridae; genus Pleurodeles; species Pleurodeles waltl. The sequence continues at coordinate 353,744,996 of NC_090437.1, read as the reverse complement.
CTAGTCCATTCACTGATTCGCCATTGGCATGATTTGATAGCAAGCCAGGGAGAGGCTTGTCCTCTCCTTTCTCTGTCCCATCTGTCACCATGATCATCGACATAGCCCTGTCATGGTGTGGTTTTAGTCTGTTGACATGTATCGCCCTGTGAGGGAGCCTTAGGGTTCTCAGGTCCACCAAGTATGTGACCTTCCATTTCTTCTCCATTATTGGATAGAGCTCAATCCATTTTTCCTGGAGGTACCCACACCAACTGGCTTGTACTCCACCAAGGAGGACTTGTGATCATACCAATGGTTGCCAAGTTCCTGGCTGGCCTCTAAATTCCTGTTGGCTTTTTTCATGTGCTCAGCCAATCTGGACCGAAGGCCCATTACATAGTCCACTATGTCCTGTTTTGGTTCTTTAATGGGCTTCTCCCAGCCCACTTGCACCAAACTCAGTGAACCTGTCATACTGAAACATGCTGCCATCTGCACATTTTGAATACCTTACGGCCAAAAACCATTACTTCCATGCAGCAATAGAAATTTCCTGATATCTCCTATGTTTCATGACAATAATCTTTACACCATTTGCAAGAATGGATCAGATCAAATTTATCTTCTATCTAAATTGTCATCAAACCCTTTTCATACTGGTGATGATAAATGTGAGGGGGATACTTTCTTTCCACATATATACTCTTATGTGAGATTGATAACTGATCTTGGAGACACATGTGGCCTTTACATATCTCCAGAGACTGAATGTTCCACTCCCTAGTGTTTGGCCTCCATGTAGTGTTTGCATTTCTCCTCATTTAATGTAAAAACCTGAAGAAAGCTTTGAGGTACCATGCATGCGTTACAGCCTAAGGTTTGTCACCTCACTGAAATACTTTCAGGAAAACAAGTTTTAGAAGGCATTTTTCCTTTCTTTACGCCCTCATCGACCATGTGATCCAGGCTTGGGCTAAACAGCATCCCAACTCACACTTTCCTGTTCTGCCTTAAAAAACATACCAGTATTTATGAATCCTCAGTATGTATCTACTCATCTCTCCTCAGAGAGCCTTGATGCACACACCTTCTTTGCTGTGCAAAATTAAGGAGTATTTCTTCTAGGCTTCTAGGCCAGTAAAAAAGATCTTTGTATTTAGCACCTCAGTACTTAAATCTTCCAATGCTGCATGTTTATTGGCTAGTTAATCGTATGCGCTACAATGCCTGCATTGTCTGTTCAGTGTACCCTTACAGATGAGGAAGCCTTTCTTAGAACTCTTTAACAATGACATGGGAAAGGCTAATTGATCCATTAAGACATGTCTAGATACTGTACACTCTGTTTTGCCCTCAATTAGCTCAGAGTTGTTACTAGTGGAGGCTACAATCTGAAAGCCTGGCTGATGTCAACAAGCATGCCTGGAACCTAAGTGGTTACTGCTTGCTTTTTATGACCTCCTGACAGAGGTCTTAGGTGTTCTACATTGAGCTAGGTAGAGCACTAATAGAGATTTTTTTCTAATGAATGGACTGTATTTGCCTTTTCGTCTAGCAATAACACTCTAAACCCACCACATGCAGGTCTGACTCACATATGAGAATTGCCTTGTCAATGTCAGTTAAATGAAAACATAGGTACAACAAAGGGATAACTAGTAGCGATCTCAGCTTGCATTTTATGCCTGCTCAAATAACAGTTTTTAAGCTCACGGCCATTCAGCAGTTTGTGAGGAGGCAACAGAAAATGGGCCTAATTTAGAGTTCAGCGTATGGGCTACTCAATCACAGAAAGTGGAGAAGTGTGGCACAATGGTAAGAGCAGCAGAACGTGATGCAGAGATCTGGCCCGGGACCAGGGTTCAATTCCTGTCTCTGTGGGTCTTGGGCTCAATTCCCTTTGACCAGATTATTCTCACCTTGGTGCCTAATCTAATTAATGGGTCCAACTCTGTCACTCTGGGCAATAGCTTGCTTAATCTTCACAAAAGACCTGACAGCGTTTGGATGCCTGGGGTTGCCCAAGAGTGGGCGCCTCACAGGGAAATGTCAGGAGGGGTTCCATGTGGTATGTGTACAGCGCCTTGAGACCCTAACGGGTGAGTAGTGCGCTATACAAGTGCGAAGTTTATATTTTGATGGATATCCCGTCTGCCCTAGTTGAAATCCCACTCGACAGAGAGCACTTGTAATACAGAAGACAGGATTTCCGTCATGTTTGTGATGGAATAACTTGTACTCTGAACTCTAAATCAGATCTTGAGTTCCTTCTGATCCATTTTTCAGTCATATTTGTATTTTTGTTAGTAATGTATAGTTTAGTTGCAACTTGTTTTGTAGGAGATTAGGGAGTGAAGGTACTGAAATCATAGTATTTTAAATAATTTTGAATAGATTGATTGACAGTTATTTATGTATCTTTTTTAATTTTGGAAATATCATATACATTTTGTTGTTTTAATCAATAATTTATGTTTAGGTGTTTTTAATAATAATGTTCGTGAAATGTATTTGTTTGCTAAACTAATATTTAAAAATATTTTTTTTGTATTTGTTATGTAAGTTAATTTTTTGTGATAGGGATGTACATTTTATTTAAATTTAGTTTATTAATTTATCTCACAATGGTGGTCATTACAACCCTGGTGGATGGTGTTAAAGCAGCGGTAAGACCACCAACAGGCAGGTAAAAAAATTGCAATTACGACCGTGGCGGAAACCGCCAACAAAGACAGCCACTTTAACACTATGATCGCCACGGCGGTACAAACAAACAGCACAGCGGTCACTGCCAACAGACAGGCGGGAGACAATGTACCGCCCACACTATTATGACAGGCCAATCCGCCACCTTTTCCGGGGCGGATTCACCGTGGATAAAAACACGGCGGAAAAAGGAATCCCAAAGGGAAAACGCTCACCTCTACACACCCCACGAGGAACGAGGACGCCATGGATCCGGAACTCCAAATTCGACCTGCAATAGTCTTCCTGCTCCTCTACCAGGAGCACGAACGCCGGCGGCGAAGACCACAGTGAGTACTGCACCTACGACACAGGGGAGGGCGGAGGGAAAAAACAGGGACATACACATGCAACACCCGCACCCTCACCCACTACAACACACACACTAATGCATATCAATACATCACAGTTACACCCCCCAAACCCCAGAAGAATGCAAAGACAATAGAAAATTAGTGTAACCATTGTAATATATTAAAAGCAAGTAGCCAGAAATCTCTATATACACCATGTACAAAATATATACCAAGTATAGTAGTCCAGGTAGTGCTCTAAGAAAGTCCGCGGAACACTGGGACCACACGGTATGGGCAGGGCCCACACAAGATCCTCGACCATGACGGAGAGAACACTGCAGGGGCATCAGAGAGCAACTAAACAGGCACCTCAGGGGGAGGGAAAGGGGGCGCACCTCAGTTGCTTGATTGCACAATGCCAAATCCACGAGGGGGCCTCATGCCCACTGTTCAATCCTGGGGAGTGCAATGCCACAGTCTCTCAAGTCTCTACAGTGGGTGGTTTTCCCACTGTTCAATCCTGGGAAGTGCAAAGCCACAGTCTCTCAAGTCTCTACAATGGGTGGGTTGCCCACTGTTCAATCCTGGGGAGTGCAAAGCCACAGTCTCATAAGTCTCTACAGTGGGTGGGTTGCCCACTGCTGTATCATGGGGAGTGTAAAGCCACAGTCTCACAAGTCTCTACAGTGGGTGGGTTGCCCACTGTTCAATCCTGGGGCGTGCAAAGCCACAGTCTCTCAAGTCTCTACAGTGGGTGGTTTGCCCACTGTTCAATCCTGGGGAGTGCAAAGCCACAGTCTAAGAAATATCCACAGTGGGTGGGTTGCCCACTGCTGTATCCTGGGGAGTGCAAAGCCACAGTCTCTCAAGTGGATAACAGTCTCCACTGGTTCTGGAGGGGGCATGGTGCCCAGAGTGCTTCATCCTGGTAAGGACAGAGGTAGTGGATGACAGTCTCCACTGGTTCTGGAGGGGGCATGGTGCCCAGGGTGCTTCATCCTGCTAAGGACAGAGGTAGTGGATGACAGTCTCCACTGGTTCTGAAGGGGGCATGGTGCCCAGAGTCCTTCATCCTGCCAGGGACAGAGGTAGTGGATGGATCTCTCCACTGATTCTGGAGGGGGCATGGTGCCCAGAGTGCTTCCTCCTGCCAGGGACAGAGGTAGTGGATGACAGTCTCCACTGGTTCTGGAGAGGGTATGGTGCCCAGGGGGCTTCATCCTGCTAAGGACAGAGGTAGTGGATGACAGTCTCCACTGGTTCTGGAGGGGGCATGGTGCCCAGAGTGCTTCCTCCTGCCAAGGACAGAGGTAGTGGATGACAGTCTCCACTGGTCCTGGAGGGGGCTTTGTACCCAGAGTGCATCATTCACACCGTGACGGACTCAGTTGTGTCAGTGTACTTGCCGCTCATGGGCCAGCGGTGCTTGAGACAGCAGTGCCCTGTTTAGCGGTGTTTGAGACGGTGGTGCCCTGTTCAGCGATGCTTGAGACAGCGGTGCCCTGTTCAGCGGTGCTTGAGATGGCGGTGCCCTGTTCAGCGTTGCTTGAGACGGCGGTGCCCTGTTCAGCGGTGCTTGAGACGGCAGTGCCCTGTTCAGCGGTGCTTGAGACGGCGGTGCCCTGTTCAGCGGTGCTTGAGACGGCGGTGCCCTGTTCAGCGGTGCTTGAGACAGCGATCTCCATTGCAGGTACTCAGCTGCTGGTGGTCCTTCAGGGCCGAGCGGGGCTTTTTCTGCCGGTCCTTCATGGCACAGCGGGGCTTTTGCTGGCGGTCCTTCATGGCCCAGCGGGGCTTTTGCTGGCAGTTCTTCATGGCCCAGTGGGGCTTTTGCTGGCGGTCCTTCATGGCCCAGCAGGGCTTGTGCTGGCGGTGGCCTCCTGGGCAGGTGGGCTGGTGCTGGCGGCCCCCTCCTGGCCAGGTGGGCTTGTGCTGGCAGTCCTGTCCTTGGCAGTTGGGCTTGTCCTGGCGGGCCTGTCCTGGGCAGCTGGGCTTGTGCTGGTGGGCCTGTCCTGGGCAGCTGGGCTTATGCTGGCGGGCCTGTCCTGGGCAGCTGGGCTTGTGCTGGCGGGCTGGTGGGCCTGTCCTGGGCAGCTGGGCTTGTGCTGGCAGGCCTGTCCTGGGAAGCTGGGCTTGTGGGCCTGTCCTGGGCAGCTGGGCTTGTGCTGGAGGTGGCCTCCTGGGCAGCGGGGATGATGGCGGTCTTCTCCTGTGTGCTGCTCTTCCCAGACTTGCCGGGTTTCTTGTGGCCCTTCCCCACCTTGGAAGGTGTCACAGCTGACTCCACACTCCCACCGGGACCCCTGCGAGCGGCTTTGGTGGCTGGAGTCTTCCCCCTCTCCCGCCGGGCACTGGCCAACTTCTGATGCTTCACAGGTGGGGGACTGTCTGTGCTGTGGCTCCGTGCCACACTGGCTGCCCTGGTGGCCGGTGCACTCCAGATTCCGGTGACTACAGTCATCATTGGTCCCGGAGATGTTGTGCTGAGGTGCTAGTTCGAGACCTAGGACACGGACGGGGTGTGGGAGGTGTGGGAAAGAGGTCAAGGTTGGACAGGAAAACATTTTTGGACACACTGGGACGGGTAGCTGTAGGGGGTTTGGGAGTGGAGGAAGAGGTGGTGGTTGTAGGAGGTGTACGTTTGCTGACTTTGGGTGAAGGTGCATGCGCTGGAGGCTGTCGTGAGGTGGATGGCTGTTGGGTGGGTGTGTGCCTGCGTTTGTGTATCTTGGGAGGGGGCATCAAAGATACACTGGGAGAGGACACAGGGGACGTGTGAATGGTAGTGGGGGTGGTGACTGCACGTGAGCGGGTGTGGTGGTGGGTGTGCTGGAGAGGGACGTAGTGGCTGTGGAGGTAGTGCATGCAGGTGTGAGTGTAGACGAGACTGGGACGGAGGAGGGAGACGAGGAGGAGGGGGACACATTGGAAGCAGTGGATGTTGGTGTGTCTGCATGTGTGTGATGCTTGTGTGAGTGCCTGTGGGATGTGTGGTGCTTATGTTTGCCAGATCTTCCCTTGTGTGTCGACATGTGTGCATGCTGGTCTGTAGGTGTGCTTGGGATAGGCTGAGGTACAGGGGATTGGGTCGGGGGGGAGGAAGTTGTGGGGGGGAGGCTAGACACAGGGACAATGGCTGCCATCAGTGCTGAGTTCAGAGTCTGAAAAGCTTGCTGAAGGGCTGCCTGACCAGAATGAATGCCCTCCAGGAATGCATTTGTTTGTTGCAACTGCCTTTCTACACCCTGTATGGCATTCAAAATGGTAGACTGCTCATCAGTGAGGGACCTGAGGAGGTCAATGGCCTCCTCACTGAGGGCAGCAGGGGTGACTGGGGCAGGCCTGAGGTGCCTGGGGCGAAGGTGATGCCCACCCTCCCGGGTGAGCGGGCACGGGGCGAAGGCTGAGGGGCTGCTGGGAGGGCGGTGCTGGAAGGGGGGGGTGGCGGCTGTACCTGTAGATGGGAGTGGCACAGATTTTGGCACCACCACAAGGGAGCTCCCATCAGAGGATGAGTCTGTGTCACTGGTGTCAGCTCCTGTCCCCGCCATGGAGCTCCCCTCACCCTCCGTCCCACTGGTGAAGTCTGAGTCCGTAGCGTGGCCCTCCATGGCCATGTGGGATGCAGCCCCCTGGTGCTCCGGTGCCACTGCTCCTCCGGCTGATGATGCTAATGCACGCAAAAACAGGGAGACCACAAAAAGGGGGGGGACGACAGAAGAAAGGCATGTTGAGTGCATGCATTACCACTACCGTTCGCAGACACGACATACACCGAAGCCCCCTGCACTACGCGGCGCTCTTGGGCTCCACTGTTCAATTCCTGGGAAATGGCCTACAAGGCTATGGATGACATCTGCACACATAGATGGCACAGGAGCCTGACTAGGTGTACTTGGCACTCTACAGAGGTGGGGTGGGGTGCCACATGGCCTGCCTTACGGAGGGGCCTTGCCTACGGAACTCGCCCTGGCCTAGGGAAACCCACAGCCCACCTCCCCCACCCAGACCCCTCCACTGCGCGCAAAGTCAGCAGAATGCGAGTGTACTCACCCCCTTGTGTCTGCTGTGATGCCCTCAAGCGCCCATCCAGCTCCGGGTAGGCCACCGCCAGGATCCTGAAAATCAGGGGGGTCATGGTGCGACGGGCACCCCTCCCACGTTGGGAGGCCATCCCCAGCTGAGCCTCCGCCGTCTTCTTGCTCCAGCGGCAAATTTCCTCCCATCTTTTCCGGCAGCGGGTGCTCCGTCTGTGGTAGACCCCCAGGGACTGGACATCCTTGGCGATGGCACGCCAAATATGTTTTTTCTGGTGGGCACTGACCTACATGAAATATGCAGGGGGAAGAGTAAGTAATTACCAACTGCACTGTCAAACTGATTGGCCCCCATCCCTACCCTTTCCATGTGGCATATGCATTCACCGTCTTTCATGCATGCAGCACTTTCCCCCCTTCCTCCTTACATCCAGCCCTCTCCACACAGGCATAGCCCATACAGCATGCTCCCAGTGTACTTACCTATTTGTCTGGAGGACCGTAGAGTAGCGTGTACTGGGGGAGGACCCCATCCACGAGTTACTCCAACTCCTTCTATGTGAAGGCAGGGGCCCTTTCCCCAGACACTCGAGCCATTGTCTCTTCCAGACCGAGGTCACAGCAGCACTTGCAGTGTAGGTCCTCTCCTGTCGAAGATCAGGTATTGAGTGATTGAACAGATAGAAAATGGCGGTCACATCCGCGGCGGTGCGTACTGTCACCGCCGCCGTACATCGTCATTGGCTCCTGGGACCCATAGGGTCCAATGTTAACCAATGCAGCATTGTGCCACGGTCTTCGACCGCCTACCGCGACGGTGTACAACGCCAGCACAGTTACCTCACATCCCATTGTCCCACATTAGAGGTCAGGCAGCCGCCATTTCAGGGGCCCACATGGCTTCATTTTCAACTGCGTCACACATACCTAGGTCTAGACTCAACACACATACAGGCCACCTTTTGTGTATGAATGGTGTTCTGTGTAAACTGTGGGTACGTACCTCTGAGTTGTTTGACTCTGTGCACGCTGTTGTCCTTCATAGGCACCGTCTGTTGGGACATGTGAGGAGATGGCGGCATCCTCCGGTTTACAGACCGTTGGTGGACCTGTCGACAATGGAGGAGCGACATGTGATTATCACATACAGGCTTGGCCGTGCCACAATCCAGGAACTCTGTACCCAGTTGGAGCCAGACCTGATGTCAGCAATCGGCCATCCCACAGGAATCCCCCCTCAAGTGCAGGTGCTGTCAGTGCTCCATTTCCTTGCAAGTGGGTCTTTTCAAACAACAGTGGCCATAGCATCAGGGATGTCCCAGCCTATGTTTTCCAATTTATTGTCCAGAGTGTTGACTGCCCTTCTGAAACACATGCAGAGCTACATTGGGTTTCCTCAGATGGAGGATTTGCCTACAGTGAAAGGTGATTTCTATGCCCTGGAACACATCCCCAGTATCATAGGTGCCATTGATGGGACACATGTGGCTTTGGTCCCCCCCCACAGGAGCGAACAGGTGTACAGAAACCGGAAGAGTTATCATTCGATGAATGTACAGATGGTATGTTTGGCAGACCAGTACATCTCCCATTTGAATGCCATGTTCCCTGGCTCAGTGCATGACGCCTACATCCTGCGGAATAGCAGCATCCCTTATGTGATGGGTCAACTCCAGAGGCACCGTGTGTGGCTATTAGGTGAGCACCTGGGAGCAAGACAGTTTGAATGGTTGTCTGGGTCTGGGGACATCCCTCCAGGTTAGTGAGTGTCTAACAGTTGTCCCTCGCCATTTGCAGGTGACTCTGGTTACCCCAACCTGTCATGGCTACCGACCCCAGTGAGGAATCCCAGGACAAGGGCAGAGGAACGCTACAATGAGGACCATGGGCGAACTAGGAGGGTTATCGAGCGGATCTTCGGCCTCCTGAAGGCCAGGTTCCGGTGCCTCCATATGACAGGTGGATCCCTATTCTACTCACCAAAGAAGGTGTGCCAGATCATCGTGGCCTGCTGTATGCTTCACAACTTGGCTTTGCGCCTTTTCTGCAGGAGGATGGTCCAGATGGAGGTGTTGTGGCAGCTGTGGAGCCTGTGGACAGTGAAGATGAGGAAGCAGAGGAAGAAGAAATGAACAACAGGGACTCAGTGATCCAGCAATATTTCCAGTCAGACACAGGTAAGAGTACAGACCTGCCTACTACATGTGCTTCAACACTACTACCTCTCTACTGTCTGTCATTTTCACCCAGTGTATGGTCACTGAGTTGTCACTTTCCCTTACGGTTTCACAGACGTTGGTCCCACTGTGTGGCATCTGCTTAGATTCATCATGGACTAGAGCTGTGTGACATAGGTATGTTGGCATTACAATTGATAGAGCATTTTGTCACTGTAATTGCTGATACACTATTTTGAAATCACAGACAGACTCCAGATTGTTTTGTGCTTTAAGTGTGTTTATTTAAGTGCTCAATATTGGAGGGGGTAGTGAAATGGTGAGGGGTGATGGCGGAGGAATGTCCATGGCAGAGTCCAGTCTATAAGTCTCACAGGTGCATTGCCCATATGGGCATAGGAAGAGGAGCTGGGGCAGTTTAAGTATGGACAGGGTGACAAAGTGGGACAGTAGGATGACAATCGGGGTGGTCTCATTTCTTCGCGGGGGTCTTGGCTCTGTCTTGTTCCTGGATCTCAGGGACCGTTTGCGGGTTGGTTCTCCCTCTGCAGGGGTTTGGGTGCTGGTGTGGTGGTCCTGTGGTGGGGCGTCCTGTCCACTAGTGCCGGCGGAGGTAGTGGGCAGTTCATCGTCCTTGCTAGTGTCAGGGGCCCCTTGTAGTGCCACAGTGTCCCTCCTGGTGTTCACAAGTTCCTTCAGCACCCCTACGATGATGCCCAGGGTGGAGCTGATGGTTCTGAGTTCCTCCCTGAAGCCTAAATACTGTTCCTCCTGCAGGCGCTGGGTCTCCTGAAACTTGGCCAGTACCGTTGCTATTGTCTCCTGGGAGTGGTGGTAGGCTCCCATGATGGAGGAGAGGGCCTTGTGTAGAGTGGGTTCCCTGGGCCTGTCCGCCCCCTGTCACACAGCAGCCCTCCCAGTTCCCCTGTGTTCCTGGGCCTCCGTCCCCTGGACCGTGTGCCCACTGCCACTGCCCCCAGGTCCCTGTTGTTGTTGGGTTGGTGGGTTAGCCCGGGTTCCCTGTAGTGGTGGACACACTGCTGATTGACGTGTCCTGGGGACGGAGGTATGGGCCCGCTGGGTGGGTGCTGTGGTGGTGTTTCCAGAGGGGTGAAGGTCTGTGGTGGCCTGTGACTGGGTGAGGGGAACCGACTGTCCCGAGGTCCCCGATGGGCCGGGCTGGTCATCTAGATCCAGTTGGACAGAGGTGCTGTCATCACTGTGGGCCTCTTCTGTTGGTGGTGTGGACATGTGTGGACCGTCCTGTCCGGTGATGTTGGGTAGGGGTCCTGCAGGGGTATAAAAGGATGTTTATTACATCTGTGTGTGTCATGGTGGGCAATGGGTGGGTGACCGTGGATCCCAGTGCTTGCATTCCTGTGTGGGACCTTGTGTGATGATGGTTTAGGGGGGTGTATGGGTATGTGCAGTGGACATTCTTTAGTGATGGGTGTCCATGCTTTGTTGTTGCATGCAGGGCTTGGTGTTGGGATGGGTGGTTTATGATGTTGGGACATATGTGAAGAGTAGGAGTGCTGGGGGTGAGGGTGGGGGTATGTGATGGCATGCAGGTAGGGTGGGGGATGTAATAGTTAAGATTTGTCTTACCAGAGTCCATTCCTTCAGCTACTCCTGCGAGGCCCTCAGGATGCAGAATCGCCAAGACCTGCTCCTCCCATGTTGTTAGTTGTGGGTGAGGAGGTGGGGGTCCGCCGCCAGTCCGCTGAACCGCCAGGTGGTGTCTTGAGACCACTCATCGCACCTTCCTCCGTAGGTCGTTCCACCTCTTCCTGATGTCCTCCCGATTTCTTGGATGCTGTCCCACTGCGTTGACCCTGTCAACTATTTTACGCCATAGCTCCATCTTCGTTGCAATTGAGGTATGCTGCACCTGTGATCCGAATAGCTGTGGCTCTACCCGGACGATTTCCTCCACCATGACCCTGAGCTCCTCCTCCGAGAACCTGGGGTGTCTTTGCCGTGCCATGGGGTGGTGTAGGTGATGTGTGGGGTGGAGTGTGTGGTGATAAGTGTGCTGATATGTAGTGGTGTGTTGTGTGAGGTGCGTGGAAGTTCTGTGAGTGATGGTGTTGTGTGTCTGTGGATGCTGTTGTTCTTGCTGGTGGTGTCTCTCTCTGGCCTTCTTTTGGAATTTTTTGTTGTGGGGGTTTGTGGGTGTGTGTTTTATATTGACTTGGGTGTGTGGGAGTGGTGTGTGTATGTGTATCAGGTGTTTGTATTTCGAATTGTCCAATGTGGCTGTGTTTTGTAAGAGTGTGTGTTTATTTTAAGTGTGGCGGTGTGTACCGCCAATGGAATACCACGTTGAAAGACCGCCGCGTGGATTCGTGTGTCGTGATAGTGTCGGCATTTTTCTGTTGGCGTGTCAGTGGAGTATTTGTTTTCGGCCGGGTTATTACTGACCTTTAGTGTGGCGGACTTGTGTGGGTGTCTGAATTTTGGCAGATTCCGTGCTGTGGTTCATAATACCTGTGGCGGAATTCCGCGGCCGCAGCGGTGTGTTGGCGGTCTTCTGCACGGCGGTAAGCAGCTTTTACCGCCAATGTTGTAATGAGGGCCAATGTCTTTTAAATTTATTGTTTTAATACTATATATTTTTTTATTTTAAATATGATATTTTATTAAATTTTAAATATTTATGTGTTTTTCAAAAAGTGATTAGGAGGTAGAATGTTATTTCTTGTCCCTCACAAAAGTCCTACTTTTTCTGTGCTGTTGCTTAGACAGGTTGACAATAGTAAATCTAACCCTTCCAGAGTCCAACCCTTTCACCACTGTTGCTTAGATTGAAGTGGTAACAGTAAATTTAACTCCTCAAGAGGCCAACACTTTCCCTACTGTGTTGTAGACTGAAGTGGGATAGTAAATCAGAACCCTCTAAAGTTCAATACTTTCCCTACTTTTGCTTAGATTGGAGTGGGATAAGTAAATCCATTCCCTCTGGAGTCCAAGACTTTTCATACTGCTGTTTACGCTGGAGTATATAGTAAATATGAACCCTCCAAAGTCCAACACTTACCTTACGGTTTTATAGGATGAAGTAGTAATTGTAAAATAATTCTTTGTAAGTTAAATGCTTTAAGTAATGTTTTAATTTCTTTTTAATATTGTATGTTCCTGTTTTTTTACTAAAGTTTTATGTTTATTGTTTAAATATTATTTAATGTGTTACTTAAAAAAATGTTAATGTTTAAATTAATGTTTAAAATTAGTTACATATTTTTGGTTGTATACACTTTTAAAAACGTTGAATGAAATTTACATTCAGTATTTTAACTTTAATATATATACACACCTACACATATATTTCATGTTTCTTGAGAATAAAGAAAATGTGAACTCAGATACGCTGTGAATCAGTGTTTATTACCCCAAACAACGTGTTTCGACCACATAAGGACTTGGTCACGTGACCATGACCCTGTGTGGTCAAAACGTGTCATTTGGGGTAATAACCACTGATTCACAGCATACCTTAGTGCGCGCCTTCTTTATTTTGATGAAACACAAAATTATGAATGATCAGCAGCTCTGCAAATAAACACACCACGTCTGTGAGGGCACAGAAGAAGGAGAGTGAGTGGAAGAAAAAAAAATATTTATAGATATATAGATATATATATATATATATATATATATATACATATCTATATATATATATATTGAAGGACAAGCAAAAATGACACGCGGCAACAAACGTTATAAACAGACAGTAGAACAGTAATTAATCTGTCAACAGTAAAATTAGACACAGAGGATGAAAAAAACTTGTCATTAGGCTTATCACTTTGTGATACTAGTGAATTTAATTGTGTGCAAGCTAGAATTGATTTGTTTCTTCTTATAAGGACATTGCAACTGATGAAATTACACAAAATAAGAGGTGATGAATCTAATTTCACAACTTCATCCAATGCAGTGGATATTCAATCAAATTTGTTGATAGAAGATTTTGCTTTAATGTAAGAACTGTGGGAATTAGAAGAGAATGCCTTGGTCTCTATTGATGAAACTCAAATCATACATAGACTAGAAAGTGAGGGAGTGAGGGTTGATCAAGAAGGTGGTTCAAGGTTGAAATCTAAATCTAAGATGAGTCCGCCACACACTGGTGATCTTATAGACCAATTTGCAGAAACTATGATTCAAGAATGTAAGCATTTAAAAAACAAAAGTATTGACAAATTCAAACATACCACTACGAGTTACACTCATACTCTGCTAAAATTGAAAAACAATCGAGAAATTGTAATCAGAAGCTCTGATAAGGGCGGTAATGTTGTTATTTGGGCAACCAAGGATTATATGGATGAGGCATATAAGCAATTGAACGATAGCGTTTTTTATAAGCGGGTTGACATTAATTATGCAAATAATGTTAAAGAGGATTTTGATAAAATATTATGGGAATGGAAGTAACGGGGATTAATTAACACTGAAGAGTATAATTTCTTAAGGGTAGACTATCCTAGACTTCCTGTTTTCTATTTAATTCCTAAAATCCACAAAAATGGCGATAAGCTGAAAGGTGGACCTATTGTAGCTGCACAAGGAAGTTTGTTTGAGTTTGCATCTCAATATGTCGAAATGTTTCTACAACCTTCAGTAAAAGATACAACTGAATTTTTACAAAGGGTATTCGATGTGGGCTGGGAACCCAATATGCTCCTCGTGACTTTAGATGTCACTGCCCTCTATACCAGTATGCCACATAGTGAGGGAATTAGAGCAGTAGAATATTTTTTAAGAGCAAGACCGGTCAAATTTTACAAACATAGTAAGATGTTGATTGAAATTATCAATTTGGTGCTTGCATCATATTATCTTTTTTTCAACAATGAGATTTCTGAACAGCATTGCAGGATGGTGATGGGTAGTTGCTTTGTTCCAAGTTATGCAAATCTTTATATGGGATGGTGGGAAGAACAAGTACTCAATAATCCTCCCTTAGATCAATGGAATAAACGCATTGTCATGTGGCTGAGATATATAGACAATATCTTTGTCAAATGGCAAGGTAATGAGGAAAGTGCAAAATCTTTTATCCAGCAGATTAACTTGAATGACTTAAATTTGAAATTTGTTGGTAACATACATACACAAGAAATTGAATTCATAGATGTTAAGATCATTATCAACAAAGATAAGTTACAAACTACAATGTAGAGAAAACCACCTGTAGGTAACAGCATATTACACGCAATGAGTTCCCATCCCCTTCCGTTAAAGGAGAGGATCCCATTCAGAGAATTTCTGTGAGCTAAAAGAATTTGCAGTACCCAAGAGAATTTTGAGAAAACACAAAGCAAAATGATTTCAAGATTAAAAATGAGAGGTTATACAGATAGGACCCTTGAAGGGGCTAAAAGGAAGGTCAATGTTTATACTAGAGACTCACTTCTCTTTAGATCCAGTGACAAAATGGTCAAAAAGAAAGATACAAGATCAAGTACGGTCAGATTCATCATGACATATAATACAGCGCATTATCATATTAGGAATATATTGAGCAGACAATGGCATATATAAAAAAGTGATCCAGTCATAGGCAAGGCAATATCCAACACGCCTTAAATAACGTGTAAGAGAAGCAAGTCTATGTGCGATATTTTGGTAAAAAGTGATATTAGGATTGTTGACACGCAACAAGGTTGTCTGAAACAAAAAGATGGTTTCTTCAAATGTTCAAATGCAAAACCTGCAAAAATGGGGAAAATATCAAACCTTTAAAGCAAGGACAGAAAATTTGACATAGTATTAAGGGCCACTACACTTGTAAAAGCGAGTATGATATATATATCTTAAGATGTAGTTGTCCCAAGATGTACGTTGGCAGTACTAAATTACAAGTGTATAAGCGTATCTTACAACATCTAAGAGCTATACAAAATAACTATGACACATATCCAGTTGCACGTCACATGCACCACTGTCATACATATAATATTCAAGACATAATATATAGTATCATAGATGGTATTCCTAAAGACATTAGAGGTGGCAACAGAGAACTGAAATTACGAATTTTAGAGTCACAGTATATCATTAAGTTAGACACTAAGGAACCAAATGGATTAAACATTAATGAAGAATCATCAATATATATCCATTAGTTACAAGATCTAAAACAAACTGGTGGACTGAGTCTTACCTAACGATCTGCACAGTTGTACTTGTATCTATTCAATGAGATTTACCATGTTGTTTGAACTTTTTGGTGTTGAACGTTATCTAATTGATATACTTTCAAATATTGTTGATCTTTGTTGATCTTTGTAGGTAACTATGTGCACTGTAGTTATAAGTGCCGTCTCAGTGATACCTTTTATCAAGCTATTAAGCAATTTTTATTTTGTTTCAGTTTATTTTCATTTCATTGTACAACCATCCATAATCGTTATGTGATTCAGTGCTAATATTTGTCGTATATTATTTGTGTGATAAAGTGCTGAAATTGATAAGCAATTACAATTGCATGTTACATGACATAACCATTAACTAATACATTTTAGGTGCTGTATAATAGCTTTGTTGCTTTTAGTGAATGTTTCAGATGACGTGACCCAATACGAGGTACAAATGTAAGTGTCAATATGGTGACCGCAAGGTTGACAAAGGCGGTTAATGCTGAAACGCATCCCGTTGTGTGTCAATAAAATTATCTGCCAGTACTCTCGGAGTGCCGTTCACCTTCTTATGGATATCAGAGGCAAGTGCATATTTCAGATGTGGTGGCGCGCGTCTTGTTCGGCACCCCCGGCGGTTTGGTGCAGCAGAGCATGGCACACTGAGGGGGTCATTCTGACTCCCGCCGGGCGCGGTCACTGCGCGCCCGGCGGGAGCCGCCAAAATACCGTACCGCGGTCGGAAGACCGCAGTGGGTATTTTGAGGTTTCCCCTGGGCTGGCGGGCGGCCTCCAAAAGGCCGCCCGCCAGCCCAGGGGAAAACGTCCTTCCCACGATGAAGCCGGCTCGTAATCGAGCCGGCGGAGTAGGAAGGTGCGACGGGTGCTACTGCACCCGTCGCATATTTCACTGTCTGCTAAGCAGACAGTGAAATAGGGGCCCCGCGACACCCCCTACCGCCATCCTGTTCCTGGCGGGCGAACCGCCAGGAACAGGATGGCGGTAGGGGGTGTCAGAATCCCCTCGGCGGCGCAGCAAGCTGCGCCGCCTTGGAGGATTCCAACGGGCAGTGGTAAACCGGCGGGAGACCGCCGGTTTACCCTTTCTGACCGCGGCTGAACCGCCGCGGTCAGAATGCCCTCGGGAGCACCGCCAGCCTGTTGGCGGTGCTCCCGTGGTCGGTGGCCCGGGCGGCCACCGGCCGCCAGGGTCAGAATGACCCCCTGAGTGTTGATATATATGTATACATATATCTGAAACTACCTGATCCAAGAATCCAGAAAATGCACGCCTGTTCAGTAAGTCGGTGAGAAAAGAGCAAAAGTTTATTCTCCCAAATGGTGGTATCTGTGCATACATTTCAATGGCTATATTGCGTATTGATGTTTAACATTTTACTTTGCTCTGTGACAAACCTCTTTTTACATGGATACATTTTTTTTCAATCATTAATTCACACATTTAATAGTTTATCAGTTTACATTTTGGAACTGTAGCCCACTTGTACTTTATTTTTGGTTTTGTTTACAGTATGAAGTAATACTTTGTTGTTGTATGGCATTAATATGCTGTAATATTTTCTTGTTTTTGTGGTTACACAGTTTCAAAATAGTGCTTCCTTTCGTCCTTGTTTGTTGTCTGTTGTCTATGTTCATGTATTCTGCAATATTTAACCTTCGTACTTTATGGATGCCATCAGGTAATCAAGGCTCCACATAGCTAAAATGCATCAAATGGGTAAATAAACATTTGGCTCCTTTGTTTTGTTTTTGGTCTGTTGGATCTGTGGATCCTCTGTGACTCTATAAATACACCACATTTATAAACCTTAGGTTCTCAAAAGCTATTGAGCACTAATTTGCACCAAATCACAGAAAACATGCTTTCTGGGTAAAGGGCTTCCAGCTTTGGTGTAACTCCATTCAGCCGTTTTGGCTGTAGCTATGTCTAATTTTTCCTTTGGGAAATGTCATGGGGAAAACATATTTAGTTACTCCCCCTTTTTCTCGGCCTTAAATTTGCAGATCACTCTGGAACTTTTCAGGAAGGAGCTGAGGTGGATGGGACTTTCTTTAGGATTTCTTTGTTAAGATTCATCAAACAGTGATAAAATGATAGGCAAACCAAAAAAATCCAGTTTCTATGCCAATGTGGTTCTAACTATAACTACATAGTGGTGACCCCTACTGGGTAATCTGTGTGTGTCTGTATATTTATATATTAACTAGTGGCGGTCACAACTTGGTAGTTATTGTTAGGTCTGCTTTTCCATAGAAAGAGCTTTTTTTGGTATGCTAATAACTTTTGCACCGAATGACAAATCTTCACAAAACGTACCAAAACAAGTTCATCCACCTGAACCCCTTCCGGGAAAGTGTTATGATGATCCTCCAAGCGGGTTGTGAGAAAAAAGTGGGATCCCAAAATGCAAACTCTCCATGCATTTTCCATAGACTTCTTTAAGATGGGCTACAGAAAAAACTCCTGAACGGAATTATGCCAAGTTCAACAGAACACTACATCTTGTTCCACAGATGCAGCTTTTTGTGAAGTGGTATAAATCCATTCAGTAGTTTTTGAGAAATTAAGGGTAACATAATAGATATCTGGATGGTTGTGCAATTTAAAAATGGAACATTATGACTGGCATAGGGAGCTTTATTTTCCTTGAGCAATCATGCTCTCTGACTCTGATTGGCTGCCAGCAACATGAAAAAAATGTGGCTGACAGCCATTACAGGACGCGGGGACTTAACGGCTGATTTTGACATTGGCCGGTCAGCCCGGCTGGAACAGTGCTACAGTATTGGTCTTGGCCCCCTTCAGGGAGCCGAGACCAATATGGTAGCACACCAGCACCCTCAGAATGTGCACTGTCTGCAAAGCCCCTGGCACTTCTGCCAGCCTTTCCATTGTGGGGTGACTGCCATAGAAAGGGTGGCGGAAATCGGAGTAGTAATCAGCATGACGGCCATAAGTTCAGTGCTGCTGTGGCTGAGTACAACTCAGACCCTCGTCCATCCATCGGGAACTATGTCCTTGGCAGTGATGGCTGTCCCATTGGCAGGGCTGCCCGCCACAGTTGTGATGTGGTAGTCAGACCGCCTGCAGTGTGGCGGTTCGTCCGTCACCACGAGTCTGGCGATCCTCAGATTACCAGACTTGTAATGAGGCCCTTAGTCCCCTGTCCTGAAATAAATAAAAAAAATAGTATAATCGGCAGAATAGGAATACCATGCCCCCCACCTCCTGCAATATGCACCGGGGCAGGGTGATGGGATCTCCAGGTCCAAAATTGACTTAGGGACCACCTTGTGCGCCTCTCCACCTTCAACCTAACACCAGGTCCCAGGGGATGGAATCCCCTAGCTGAAATCAGCCTAGGGAGAAGGTACATGTGCTCCCCTCCACCTTCAGCATAACACCAGGCTCCAGGGGATGCGTCCCTGTGGCTGAAATTGGTGCATGATCCCCCCCTCTAAGTGTGATACAAGGCCACAATGGCTGGGGTCCCTGGGGCCAAAATCGGCCTGAGATGGGAGACCTCATGTCCCCCTCTCCCAAAACAATAATGGTAGGCAATGGGGGATGGTGATCGCGGGGCCAAAATCGTTCTTGGGAAGTGGGCTGCGTGCCATTCCTAACAATTATGCTTGGCCCTGGCAGATGGCGTCGCCATGGCCAAAATCTGTCCTCCCCGCCCCCCCTCTCCTTTATTTTCAGAAATGGCCCCTGAAGCTTGCTTTACCTATGGGTGTTACATGTATGATAGCAGTAAAGATGCTTCCTATTATTCTGAGCTATTTTGCACTTTCATAGCTCTAATGGTATATCTTTTTAAGCACAATACATACAAAAGAAGCTTGGATGATGTCATCAGTGATGTAATCAATGATGTCATTTGAGATGTCATCGGTGATGTCATAAATGATGTCTTAGAACATGTCATGAGTGATGTCATATGTGAGGTCATAACCAGTGCATGGTGAGGATGCAAGAAGTAGTTTTGCTGTTAACTATAACTGGTGAATTTCTGCGTTTTTTTTTTGTTCAAAATGTTAATGTTATACTCACCTAACTATAACATTACTTTAACCTTTTTCTATTTAACAGATCTTTTTGTCACACTTAAATATAACATTATTTTAACCTTTTTTTTTTTACACAGTAAAATATATGCTGAGTAAGGTGCGTGTATATATATATATGTATATATAAATTTATGGAGAAAGATGTATATGTGATTAAAACTATGTAGTTTGAACTCTATTATGTTTCACTAAGATATCATACCAGAAATATTACTTTGCAGGTTTAAGTTGTTTAAAAAACATTAGTGCTATCAACAATATTCCCTTCCATGATATTCTTGTCGTTCTTATAATCAGTATAGGAAGACAATACTAATGTACACTATATTTTGCATTATATTTATTTGCCTCAGTATTTTTCAATACAATATTTTGTCATGAAACCGACCATGGGTGGGTGCACTAGTTTTCATTTTGGCTTTCATAATAAATACATCACACTCTCCAAACACTAATACCACCAATTTTATGAACCGTGCTTAATCTGGTTTCATTTAACACAGTGCAATGACTTAGCCCCTTAAAGAATTAAACACATTAAGCATTAAGCTCCGATCTAAAATGGGAGAGAGATTGGGATAACTGCTTGAATTACACAAAACCTTGCTTCTATCCCATCTTCCTCTTGACGACATTATGTGATCCTAGGCAAATACTTGTTTCGTTTTTCACTGCGTTCCCTTTGCCTTCATCATCACAGGAGATCACCTTGAAATACATATCTTCGGAGTGTGCGCTGCACAAAAGCCAAGTGCAGGGAGCAGAAGGCAGCTTTCTTCTTCATTTACAAATGCATTGTCATAAGGGTGGTGGTGGGGTCATAAATCTTTCTAAGTGCACATTAGACTCTGTCATGATGTAATTTAATAATTTAATGTACTAAACTGAAATGTGTTTCAAATATGACAATATTAAGAGATACACTGTTTTGAAATTTAGAAGAGTCTATCATATTTGTACTGGACTCTCTAAGACAAGCAACAGTAGCCCGCCCCTCCATAAACCCCCAATGCCCTGAAGGTCAGCACTACTAGTGTCAACCATGCAGGAGACAGGAACCACCCACATACAAAAACAAATGGTTTTGAAGCACGTTTTAAAATCATTTGTTTTGCATTGTTTATTCCTAAAACACAAAAGCACTGCAGACAGGAAATTTTTGCCGCCCAGTCCGAAGCAACAAAACAGCTTACACCACAGTGAAAAAATAGCCTCCACAGAGCTAACCCACCAGGTAAACGCCCAATGTCCAGTTGCACCAGTCTGGATCTGCCCTCTACCAGTCTTGAACATGATATTCTTACTTTCCAGTATATATTTTTTTGTTGTGTTCTCTGCTTCCTTTGCCTAGCTGGGATTATGAAAAAAAATTGTCAGTGACACAAAATTATTACAAAAATATCCGGATCCAGTTTAGCACATGGGAAGGTTTTTTTTTAAAGAAGCTACAGAAACTTGCGTATTCATCATACTAAAGATGTTATCTTTTTTTTATTTTACTTTTCTCCTTTTTCTACTTGTCCTTGTGAGAAATCCTTTCCCCAACTCCCCTTTGTTTTGCGGCTTTTCTTCATCTTTCCAAACTTGGATAGGGAGCTACTCGTTCCCTAAAGTGAACTAAAGCGCTGATTGCATTTAGGTTTTGGGATATGCCCTGCATAAGTTTGCAAATATACACAAACTCACATATTTGGGGTTGTTTACCTACTTGTCAAGACATTGCCACCCTGAAAAGCCGTATAAAGTTTAACGCATGCAAAATGACACCATACTGGTGTAATTTTATGCATGAGTAAATCAGTTTGTGGGTGTATATTCATGTTTGGTGAGGCCCAAGGGTGCATTTATGCTATTAAATCAAGGCCTTTGTATCCCTCATCACCTCAAATTAGATGTGAAAACAACTCTCAGAATCAGGCCGTAAACGTTTTAAATGATGATTTGTTGCTTGATGTTTCAAGCCCTGTCAGGGGAATTTTTGTTTACATGACTTACATTTACTGGCTTTTAATGTTCATCTTTCGTTGTGTTTTTTTTCTATTGTCCCTTTTTGCTGTCATTCTGCCAACTATTGAAAGGCCAAGACGCTCAATACAACCCTTGAAGATGCTTTCAAAAGTTACGCCAAAAGCTTGCAGTCACTAGCGGATCACTATTTAAATCCAGGTTAGTTGAAGGTGAAGAAGGACAGATGAGTATGTCAATGTTCTATGCCATTGCTGTGTGGGATTTCTGCGGGGTTCATCTTGTAGTCTCTTCTCTCTACATGGTTTGATTGCATGACATGGTAATAGCGATCTTCACAGCAGTCAAGTGTCCTGGCTGGCTGGGAAACTGTAATGAAATGTGGGCCTGCTGTTTTACTTGATGTACACGTACCAAGGCCAGCAAGAGCTGACAAGAAAGGTCTTGTTTGCAGTGCTCTGAAACCATCAGAGAATGGAATCCGCGCAGAAAGCCTGCAACGAGAACAGATGTTTTCATTGAACTGAGCCAAATGCAGGAAGCAACCTTCACCAGCTTTAAGGTCACATATTCAAAATCAAAAAGAGAATACGTGACAATGTATTATAACTGCCTACAACGACACTTTCTGTTCTACATTAGCTAACAGAACATTGCAGGAACTTGTGAAAAATAAGTCTAAAGATCTTAGCCTAATACTATTTGAATATAGCTGTACATTACACACACAAAATGATAACTTGAAACTCGAGCTCCATAGCTTTTAAACGTCTTAAGAATGATTGTTTTTTTTGTTTATAGAATTCAGGACTTGCAGAATGCTCTGCATCAAATAACATTTCAGCACATTTTGTATTGTATTGTATTGTAATCGTCTTTATATAGCGCTTACTACCCCTGACGAGGCATTAAAGCGCTTTTCGATGAGTAGCACGCTACTCTGGAACCCGACAAGAATTAGTGATGGATTAGTATTGTTAAATAATGAGTACAGTTTTAGCATTATTATGAGTTAATTTGAGCCGCGGATATGAGAGTTTGTTAGTTAGATTGACTGGGGTAATGGAGGGGTGGAGGAGGAAAGAAATCCAGAAGTGTTAATTGGGAGTATATCCTTCATTTACTAAACCCAAAGGCTTGGGATGAGTAAAGGGGGGCGGAGGGGGAAGAGTATGTGGAAGGGTTAGGGAGAGCATAGTAGCAGGGTGAGATGAATGTAGGAGAATTTAGTAGGGTTGTGTGGGGGGGTCACAGAGGTAGAGTGAGGTTTGGTGAGTTAGATGTGGAGGTGGAGGGAAGAGCTTAGGCAGAGATATTTAGGAGATGAAAGTGGTAGAAGGGATTTGGGATGAGTCAGAGTGAGAATGGAGGATAGTTTGCTAGAAACATGACATGAGTGATGAGTAGATAAGTGTGATAAGATGAGGGCAGGAATTCATAGATATCTAGTATAATAATCCAACCAGGAGCCATGCAATGATCCATGAACATGCCAAGCACAGAAACAACATATACACATACATACATATATACATATATACACACACACACATAAATACACACACATATGCACATACAATACATAATTAGAATCATGGGTAAAAAATACTTAGTCAGACAGGTTTAAAGAGTGTGTGTGTATTTTATTGTTATGACATAGTAGCAATACATATTTTCCAAAGAAACTATAAATAAATAGAAATATACACATAATCTGAAAAAAACATATTTATCCACACAGGCATATGCAGTTCATAGTTGTTTGAAAAAGGTGGTTATGAAGGAAAGAGCCAACTCTTGAGTAGTTTTCTGAAGACAAGAAAGTTATCTGTGGCTCTTATAGTTGGGGGTAATGAATTCCATAGTTTGGCTGCTTGGACGGAGAAGGATGTACCACCTATAGTCTTTTTCTTGTATGGTGGTGTTCTAAGGCGGGGTGCCAATCTTGAGCGGAGGGTTCTTTGTTGGATGTATTTGGTAATTTTCTTTCTGATAAAAAGCCGTCCTGCTCCATGTATAGCTTTGTGGGAGATATAAAGCAGCTTGAAAGTGCATCTTCTGGCAACGGGTAACCAGTGTAGTGCTCTCAAGGCAGGGGAGATGTGGGCTTGCGGCTTTATACGTAGTAGTAGCCTGGCTGCGGAATTCTGGATACATTGTAGTTTTTTCATAACAGATAGAGATGATCCATGGTAGAGGCTATTGGCATAATCCAGTTTGGATAGTACGAGAGATAGTAGCTTGCACCTTGTGTGGAAATCCGAGGTGGGGGAAGATGCGTCGTAAAGTCTTTAAGGTGATGAAGCTTGTGCGTGCTAATTTGTCTACTTGGGCATTCATAGTTAACTTGGATTCCATGGTGATTCCTAGGTTTTTAACTTCCTTGGATAATTGAGGAGGTGGTCCAAGATCGTCAGGCCAGACGCACAGAGGGTCATAATGTTTCCAGTCAACACATATGAGTATTTCTGTTTTGGCGGTATTTAGTTTGAGATGGCTCCAGGTCATCCACTGATCAACGGCTCTGAGGCAACTGAAGATTTGTGAGTTTTCAATGTTTTTGGGGCCTTCTAATTTAAGTAGTATTTGTGTGTCATCTGCATAGTTGTAGCATGTGAGATGGAAATCATTGATCAGTTCTGGTAAAGATATCATGTAGATGTTGAAAAGCAAAGGTGAGATGATTGACCCTTGGGGGACCTCTGCTTTCGTGAGGTAGGGTTCGGACAAGAAGGGGGGCGAGTGGATGATATTCGCTCTTTTTTGAAGATAGGAAGTAATCCAGTCGAGAGCAATCCCTTGTATGCCGGCTTCGTGGAGTCTTTGAGTTAGGGTCTCATGGTCAACCGTATCAAAGGCAGCTGAGAGGTCCAAGAGAAGTAGTGCAGCAACTCCATTTCGGTCGACTATGTTTTTAAGATCGTCCCAGATTGCCATGAGTGCTGATTCAGTGCTTCTTCCTGGGCGGAATCCAGTTTGGAAGTCTGAAAGTATAGAATTGTCTTCAATGAATCGTGACATCTGGGTGAATGCTGCTCTTTCTATCAATTTGCCCAGGAAAGGTCCATTTGTGATTGGTCTGTAGTTGTTGGGGTCTTGCGGGTCTAGGTTTGTTTTCTTTAATAATGGTCGTACGTATGCCTTTTTCAGGTCTGCAGGAAAAGTTCCTGAAGTTAAAGAATTGTTGATGATTCTTCCTACAGGTGTGGCAGCAGAAGTAGAAAGCAGGATGTTCTTGAAGATTTGTGGTGGGCAAGGGTCAGAAGGGTAACCAGAAGGTCTGCTTGCTCTGACCAAATCCATAAATTCATCCTGGGATATTTGTTTGAAGGACTGTAGAGGTTGGGATGGTTTATTCTTAAAGGGTATTTTAGGAAAGGGGTTGGTGCTGATGGTTTTCTTCTGTTTTAAATAGGAGTCCAATGTGTCTGCCTTGGTTGTGTAGTTAGTTGCCAAATTGTTTGTGAAATCTTGAGTGGTGGGATGACTTCCTTCCATGCATGTAGGTTTTCGAAATTCATTGAGAATTTTATAAAATTCTTTGGTTGTAGATTGAGCATTTTTAATTCTGTCTGAGTAGTATCTTTTTTTAGCTTTTTTGATTGATGATTTGTATATCCTGTTAAGTTTGTGTAGCTGCAGTTTGTCTTGACTGTTGTTTGTTTTGAGCCAGGTGCGCTGCAACTTTCTGATTTGTTGCTTTATCTTTTTAAGTTCTGTGTTTCTCCAAGGTGTTGGTTTTCTTTTGTTGTGTTTAGTTTTTCTGAGTGGTATTAGGACATCAAAAGCTTCCTGTAGCCACTCATAAAGTTTTGGCACAGAATTAATTGCATCTAGATCTGTGTTTGTTGTTAGTTGTGTTTCTAAGTGATCCAAATTGAGTTTGCTCCATGGTCGATAGGTGTATGTATGTAAGTAGTTGTGGGGTGTGTTGATTTGTGGAGTTGTATGTCGGAAAGTTATCATATGGTGGTCTGACCAGGTGGTTGGTGTGATGCTATGAATAGTAACAAGTTCAGGCTTAGCAAAAATGACATCTAGGATGTGACCAGCGATGTGTGTGGGATTGTGTACAATCTGATGTAGGTTCAATGCGAGTAGGCCAGTGGTGATAGCTTTTGGATGGGGCATATTGGGTTTGTCAAACCAAATGTTTAGATCCCCAAGAATGCATAGATTGGAGTATAGTGTAATAAGGTTTGGGACTGTGTCAAGAAAAGCATCTGGGAAAGTGGAGTTGTTAGGTGGAGGTCTGTAAAAGAGGAGAAAGTTACAGGACAAAGTTGGAGTAGGGTGGCATCTGGTAAGGAGGGCTTCACAACCTTGTATGGAGATGTTGTCTGTTTTACTGAGGTTCATTGCCTGTTTGAATATAATAGCTAGTCCACCTCCTCTCTTGCCTATACGGTTTTGTGTGATGGTTTGATAGCCCGGAGGAACGGCTTCGTGCAACACTGGTGCCATGTCATCTCCCAACCAGGATTCAGTAATGAATAGTAAGTCAGGTTGTGTGTCTGTGAGCAGGTCGTAGATGTGGTGCTTGTTTTTTGAGAGTGATCGAGCATTTATGAGCTGGCAGTTTAGAAAAGGTGTGTTAGTGGTAGTGTTGTTTTGTTTAGTAGAAGGGTAAGTAGTGTAATGTGAACTTGAAGCAGGAGTGTTGCTAGTTGTGATAACTGTTTGAGTCTCACAATAGTCTTGCTTTTCAATATAGTGTTCCTCTTCCAGCAGGTTAAGGAGGCATTTTGTTGGGTCTGTGTGTGTGGGTGGTGGACTTGGTGGCTGAGAGAGCCATGAGGAGTGTAGTGTTTTTTGTAGAGTAGTTTTATTATGTAACAGACAAGGGGATGCGAGGTTGCGCTGAGTGGCATGTTTTTTATTTTGTTTGTGTTTGTTTAGTGTGGATGGAGTATGGGTTAGGGGTGGTGGAGGAGCATGTGGATCATGATATAAGGCTCTAAATTGTGCAATGGAGGAGAGGCGAGTGAATGAAAGTTGTTGGGTTGGGGTGCTTGTGGTAGGTGTTTGTGAAGAGTGGGGGGTAGGGGTGGAGATAGGATGGAATTTGTATCCTTTGTGTAGTCCCGGGGTGGGAGTGGGTATGACGATGAGTGTAATGTAAGTTTGTGTTGCTTTGATGTGCTGATGTTTGTGGTCGGTATTGTTTTTGTGGAATAATGAGAAGGGATATTGGTGTAGTTGTTTTTTGTGAGGGATTTGTATGTGAGTTAGTGCTGCTAATTGGAATTTGAGTGTTAGATGGGGTGTTGATGTGTTTTGGAGTTGAATGTATGAGGTGTCTAAGAGGTGATGGGTGTGTGTCAGGGAAGTAAGTATTAGTTGTGATGACCGGGAGAGGTAATATGTGTGGTGGAGTGAAATGTGGGGATTGTATGGTTGTGTGTAATTGGTGAAGAGAGGGGAAGGTTGTTTGTAGATGATGTGTTTGAATGCAGGGTTTGGGCATTGTTATGATGACAGGTGGTCAGTGTGGAGCGAACAGTGGATAGTGTTGTTGGTTAGTATCAGCAGAGGGTGTGTATCTGCGAACCTGAAACTGAGAGAAATGTATGTTGTAATTTTGTATTGTGTGGGTGGTGGCAGGCAGTGTTAGTGGGAGGGGACAGAGTAGTGTTTGCTGTGAGAATGAAGGTGTTTGACTGTAGTAGTTGTGGGGGGTATGTGTATATGTGTTGTATGTAGGGTATTGTGTTGGGTGATGGGGTAATGCAATCTGTCTGTGGTCAGTTTGTGATGCATCGTTTGGATGCCTTTGTAGAATATGTGGTTGCACGTTGAGGGATGTGTAGGGGCTGACACCATTCATGGTCATATATGAATTGGGCAGCATTTCTGGCCCTAGTCCCTAGTCCCTACCTGTCCCGAACAGGCCCAAACAGACAGCTGCCCTTGTTCTCTCCGCCCTTAGCCGCAACGCCTGGGCTGAGACGCCCTGAATCCTAGCCTTTTATAGCCCTACTGGCCAATAAGAAGCTGGTCCTAACCCTAGCCAATCCAATTTCAAACCCTGATTTAATCAACTAATGGGAGACCCAGCCCTAATCACCAGTCATAGCCCTATTCCTGAACTAAACACAAACTTCACTTATGATTTTGAATTTTCAAGTATCTGTTGCGCTCTTTTGACCGGATGTGAACCTTGCGAGCTTCCCATATTGGTTTAAAGGAAGAGCATTCAGCCTCGTTGCACACACAGACTATTACAATTGAAAACGGGTTTAAAAAGTAAGCATTCAAGTAAAATTGTTCATGCATATGTAGCTAAGCAATAGACATCTGTAGGCAGCATACTCAGGGCCTCATTATGACTTTGGTGGTCCTAAAAGCAGACCGCCAAAGCTGTGGGCAGGATGCCACTTACTGGTGGTGTCCCCCCAAGTGTATTACAATGTTCTCACCAGGCTGACTGGCGGGAACATTGTAATACGTGTTCCAGCCAGGCTGACTGGCGGGAACAGTGCTAGGAAATAGGCCTTAGCCCCTTTAAGGGAGCTAGGGCCAATAGCCTAGCACTCCAGCAAAGCAGACAGTGTGCACTCCGACAGTGCTAGGCAGGGGGTCCCTGTACTACCCATGCCATAGGCCTGGGCAATACAGGGGCCCACCTGTGGCACCCAGCACTGGCCTTCGGACAGCTTTTGCAGGGTGAAGTCCCCACCACAAAAAGGCTGGAGGAAGCAAGGCAGTGCCCGCCACAGTTGCGGTGGACCGACTGCCACTGCGAGGCTGGGGGTCCTTGGACCACCAGCCTTGTAGTGAGGCCCTCAGACAGTGTAACAGTCTCAGTGTATGATCGTCTTCCTTTCTGCAGCTTTCCCCTTTTGATACATATTGAATGATTTGTGAAGTTATGTTATGCAGATTTGTAGAGTGCACTATCACCCAGGAAGATATCCTGGCGCTGAGCAGGTGTGAGCCTAGCCAAACCTGGAGCCTAGTGGGACTATTTTAAAAGCCAGGTCTTCTGCTACTTGCGGAATTCAAAAAGTAAGGAGTAGGTTCTTATGTGTAGTGGTAGGTCATTCCATGCTTTAGGGGCAATGTAGGAGAAGGATTGACCTCTCGATCTGGTTTTCTCTATGCGTGAGATGTGTGCAAGTAGGACGCTGGATTAGCGGAAGTGTCTGGAAGGTTTGTTGAGGTATGCTGGACTAGTGTTATGTAGTGCAGTGAAAGCATGGATGTGGAGTTTGAATTGTGCTGGTTTGTGTGCGAGGAGGCAGTGCAGCTCCATCAGGTATGATATGATGTGCGTGCAGTGTGTGAGGTTGAGAGTGATTCTGGCTTCCTAGTTCTGAAAGCGTGCAGCCTCTGATGAGTTTTATGTTGATGCCATTATGGAGGATGTTCCCATGGTGCAGCTTGCTTGTGACCAGGGCGTGTGACAGTTATCTAGGTGCTGATTGGGAGCCATTTGAGAATCTTCGGGATTTGGAATCATCAAGCAGTAAAGAGTGTGACTTGGGCAGTCATGTCAAGTTTGCTGTTGAAGATGATCCAAAAGTTCTCATTGTAGGTGGTGGGTGTCAGCCCTAGCTCTGTTGGCAACCAGCTGGAGTACTATGGTGAACTGCTCTTCCTGAAGATCACAGTTTTTGGTGGTCAGCTTCAGAAATTTGGTCTTTACCCAGTAGTGATTTAAATCATGCAGGCATTGAACTTGATCTGGGTACTGGGCGTCTTGTCCATGAGGGTGGAAATGTGTTAAGTGTCGTCTATATAGGAGAAGATGTTGATGTGATAGCGGATGATGCTGGCTAGAAGGAGCATGTATGCGTTGAAAAGGGTCAGGCTCAAGGAGGAACACTGTGGAAGTAGGCAGATGAGGTTGTTGACATCCGGCGTGTACAGTATCAGGCTGACTGACTGGATCCTTCCAATTGGGAAGGAGCAGAACCATCAGAATTTGTGTCCTTGGATTCTGCTGTTGTGTAGGTGTTGGGTGAGGATAGGGTGAGAGACCGTGTCAAATGCTGCATAGAGGCCCAGGGGGATGAGGGCCACCATGTCTCCTCTGTGTAGACTAATGCAGATGTCATTGTGGTGGTAAGGAGAGCAGTCTCCATGCTGTGGGTGGGTCTGAAACTAGATTGAATGGTGCTGAGGAGTTAGTGGCCCTTGAGGTATTCTGGGAGGTGTCTGTTGATGATTTTCTTTAAGACCTTGGTTGGGAATTGTATCAGGGTGTTCAGCCAGTAGTTGGTGAGTGTTGGAGGGTCAGCAGAGGGTTTGTTCAGCAACGGAAGGATGGTTGCTCATTTCCAAGTATCTAGGAAGGTCGTGGGGGAGGCGAAGGCATTCAGAGTGGGTGTGAGCTTTGCGCTCATGGGTTGCACCCTTCTGGAATAGGCATGGTGGGCACATGAAGTTACATGAGGCCCAGTAAAGGGTCCCATGGCCCCCCTGAGTTAATGGATTTCACACTGGCTGTGGTTTCTTCTGGGGTGATGACAGGCCATGTGGTTAGCATTGTTTTTTTGGATAATATTGGGAGGTGTTGGCAATGTCTGTTGGGTCTGGTTGCGTGTTGAAGTTGCTGTAAATGATGTTGATTTTGTTGTTGAATAATTGAGGGAGATTGTCGCATGGTCTTGTGTGTGAGTGCTCGAGTTGGAGGCAGCCACTATTGAAGTGAAATCCTTCACAATAACGAAGATTTCTGTGCTTTTGTTGTTGCTGATATCAATGAAGTCCACCAGAGTGGCTTGTTTGGTGGTCTGGATCATTTAATGGTAGTGTTTCAGGGCAGATTAGGACATGCTCCTGTCTGTATTGTCCTGGCGCATTCTCCATTTGTGCTCCAGTTGTTTAAAGTGGCTTCTCATCAGTCTGAGTTCCTCCGTGTACCAACTGGCTTGGGATCTAGATTTTGTTGTGTAGCTGTGTTTGAGAGGGTACAGGGAGTCAGAGCAGGAGTTGATCCACTGGCTGAAATTCTTGATGGCTTTGGTGAGGATGTTGCTGTGTTTGGATCGGTGTGTTGAGAGTGGCGTTCCACTCCTTGTCAGAGATGCTTTTCCAGTTACAGTGGGCTGGGCTAGCTGTGTGCATGTGAGTTGGACAGGGACACGGATGGTGCACTTGATGAGGGGGTGGTCTGTCCAGGAGACTGGTGTGGGCTCATCAACTCTAATGTTGTCAAAGGTAGTGAAAATAGGGTGCAGAATGTGGTTTCAATATTGAAGTTCAGGTCTCCGAGTCAGATGTAAGTGCTACTGTTGAGGGTGAGTGGTGTGACAAAGTCTGTGAAGTTGGTGTGTGGTACCGATGGTCTGTAGAAGAGATTGCCGCTTAGGGTGAGGTTGATGTGGCATGGTGCTTAAATGACATGAATTCCGTGATGAAGGGTGGCCTGCCTGTGAAGGTGATACAGCTGATGGGGATCTTGCGGATGATGGCTATTGTGCCTTCAGGCTTGTGAAGTCTGTCTTGTCTGGCAATCTTGTAGTTGTGGGGTGTGGCGATATCACGTGCCAGTACAGGGTTCAGCCACATTTCCATGAGTAAAAGTAGGTCTGCGAGATATCTGTGGCATTGTTTGTGAGATGAGTTGGTGTTGAGGAGCATCCATACAAGTGCTGAGTGTTGTGTGAGTGGTTGCGGGACTGTGTGAGTGCAAGATAGTGGGGTGTTGGGTGTGGAAAGTATTGAAGAGTGTATGAAAACTTGCAGGAAGTGCAGGTGAACACTCCCTCTGTGTTGTGTGGTGCGCTGAGGCAGCAGCATGTGGAGTGACAGTCGGAGTCAAGAGTGTGGAGGGTTACAGAAGGGTAATTGTGGGAGAGTGGAGGACCAGGTTTCCTTGTGCTGGATGCGGTCCAGGAGTGGATGGGCACAGACAGACTTGCCTGTCGTGTGCCTGCTGCATGCCCACTGCACACATGTGCTGCAGCCACCATTAACTAGTTCCTAGGATGGGGGAGGAATAATTTGTAAACAAACATGACTCATGCAACCTCCTGTTAATGGTGCAAGAAATAACTTTTGACAAATGACTGATTTATACCATACATGTTATTTGTTAGGTTGCGAACATGTTGTATTTCATTGCCAATATTACTGATATTTTAGTAAAACACCTGTTTCGGTATAGGAGTGTAGAAGGGCTTGCCTTTGACGCACCTGTGGTGCATCTGCTGCATGAGTCACTGCACACATGCACTGCGGCTGCCATTAAGTAGAGGAGTAATGAATGAACAAACATGACCCATGTAACATCTTTAGATTTTGTCCTTGTTAATGGTGCAAAAAGTACCAACATTTTAAAAAGTACTGACTTTGAGCATACTATACATCTGTGAACATAAGTATTATATGTGAGGTTGAGGAGCAGAGCATAGCTGGATAAGATGGCGGCCACTTAATCGCAGAGCTCCAGGTCGGCCCACCAAATATACTACCATAGACCCGGCGAAGGGGGACCCTGTCATACTAAAGTAGCGTCGGGGGCTTGCTTATGAGCAGACCTGCCAGGCAATGTGACCTGGATGCGATGGGCCCACCTAAACGGCTAGTACGACTGCCGACGGTAACAGACAGAATGGCGAGGCCTAGCACGAGGACGACTGGGAGAAGACCCAAGGCCTGACCCTGTTTGCTGCTGGTATGCTGGGCGGCAGGGCACGGCCGCGGATCAGGAAGACCTCCCTGCACAGGAGCGAGAGCCAGATCCCTCTCCGGAAGACCGACGGTGAGGCCCAGCATTGAGGAGGTGAGGAGCAGAGGAGGGTTCACAGGGGGAGCAGACAGGCCCCCTTGGGTCAACACAGGTGCGCCTGATTCAGCAAAGGGGGTCTGCGGAATCCCTGCGGGAGCTGTAGTGGGGAGAGAGGCCCTGTAAGGGCTGGAGTGGATCGGCTTGGTTAGAGGGGGTGTTGGAGGGACAGTCCGAACCCCCTCTCCTCCCCCTGCCCCGGCACGGGAAAAGCACATATGAGAACTGGCCTCGCAGTAGTTGAGGCTCCCAGACTACAAGTGACCCGGAGAAAGAGAGATGCCTAGGGCCCCCCTGGCCTAGTGATTGAGAAACAGCAGTCACCAACTGGAGAAGAGCACTGAGAGAGGGAATTGACAGCTGGCGCTGCTTTGTGTGGATGACACTCCCCAGGCATCTTGGTAACGGCTGGCCGTTCTGTGTCTGGACTGTGACCGGAAGGTGCCAGGTGAAAGTTGGCTAAGGACCCCAGGGAGTGGTGGGCTGCTGGCAACCGCTGGATTACTAACCTGCAAGTTGCACCTGGAACAGATGGTGGAATACTTGACGCACCATGGTGAGATGTGTGCCCACCGAATCGGCCCCCACCTTCTGGCCCTCCTTGGGACTCCTTTTGTGGTACCAGGAGTCGGAGGGCTGACCCTGCTGCCTGAACTCTGGGGATGGGCACAAAGGTTCCAGGCTTCACCCAGATCCAAGTCTCAGGGGTTACACTTGATGGCCCCAAGCCCTGATCATCCACAGATGGACGGAGAGGCGAGCGAGGACTTGACACCCTACAATGTACACGACACCCTGAACAGAATCCTGGGGGCCATTGAGGATACCAAATTGACTCTGAGTCAAGAGATAGGCAAGGTATCAGCAGAATTAAGCCACCTACATACAGACCATCACAAATCATCTGACAGAGTGAAAGACACAGAGGCGGTCCTGGAGGATCTACAGCCTGCCCACCATGCAATTGAGTCCCAAATTGCCCAACTTACCGAACATATCCAAAAACTCAAACACGGAGCTGAAGACGCAGAGGGCCGCAGCCAGTGCAACAATGTGTGCATTGTGGGGGTACCGGAGGGAGTGGAGGGTCCTGATACAGTAACCTACTTGGAATCCTGGCTGTGATCACTCATGGCTGAATAGCCCTTCAAACAGTTTTTTGTGCTGGAACGGTAACACTGTGTCCCAGCCGGTAAGCTGGCACAGGGGAGGCCCCCTGAGACCAATAGTGGCAAAACTTATACAGTACAGGGACAACTACCTATTGCTGCAGAGGGCTCACGAGACGAGACCATTTGAAATAGAGGGAGGTCAGGCCACCCTATTTCTGGACTTCACTGCAGCGGTCCAGTCTAGACGAGCCACCTTCATGGAGGTGAAACGAGCTCTACACGAAGAGTGAATCAGGTACTCCGTGATGTTTCTCTCTAAATTAAAGATTATGTTTGAGGGCAGCACCCACTTCTGCCAAGAGCCAGATGAAGCATGGGCATGGCTTGAAATGTACTATGCAGGTACTGGTGGAACCAAGACTGCAGGAACACAAGCTGCCCCGGTGCCGTGGCAATAGAAGGCGTCCACGAGTCCAGATAGAATACAAATGAGTGACAAAACCCACACAGCAGCAGGTGCTTAGGGAAGAGGTTAGCACTCCAGGCGGCAGCCTCCCTGGTGGAGATTGGGAGCTCGGACAAGGACTTCGGGTCTGGGCCAGACCCCCCAGATATAGGAGAATCCACTGACGAGGACTCAGTGGGTAGCACAATGGAAGGGTTCCCCCATGTCACACCGCAGACAGTGGAGGACATTGCTTGATGTTACAGGGCTCTGCTTTCGCTTGTAAATGGATACTGAATTAAGGAAGAGGGCTGACCTGCTTCCTGATGGGCCGCCATGATACTGCTGCTGCCCATCTCCCGATCACCCATCGGACATTACAGTTGGATGATGATGGACAATGTACACTTACATATTGGTTCTCATGGTTTGGATGGCCAGTGGTTGCTCGACTGCCCTTGGGAGGGGAGTTATTTTTTTTTGCTTTGTCTGCTTAATATGTTTTAGCTCGTGGTCATCCTAGGGCACACAGCATGTTTATGGAGAGGCTTCTTGGGAGCTGCGGGGGCAGGGACTGTGCTACTTAATGCTTTCCCTGATTGGAATGGCTGCCACACAATTCAACTTCAAAATAATGTTGTGGAACATTCGGGGTATTGGCTTGGTGGCGAAGTGCCATAAACATCTCTCTTACATGAAACGCAGGGGGGTACACATTGCCATGCTCCAGGAATCACACCTCACCCTGATAGAAGCGTATCGCCTCCACAGGCAGTGGCGAGGGCAGTTGTTCGGCACTACATACTCAGCCTTTGCAAGGCGGGGTGGTAATTTGGGTGAAATGGAGGGTACCCTTTGAAGCCTCCACAGTAGATGTGGATGATGAGGGCCGTTATGTACTGATAGAGGGTCCCCTCCTTGGCAAGCCCATAGTATTAGGAAGTATTATGCCCCCAATCAAGACCAGATCAAATTCCTGCAATCCCTGTCTGCCCGGCTGGCACGATACACAGATGCTCCATTCCTTACTGGGGGCGACTTCAGCGGAGTCTTAGACCCTCTTCTAGACCCATCAACCCCACCACTGCAGGGTGCAGCAACATGTAGAGTGGCAGCGGGTATGACAACCTGGATATCCCAGTGGGACATGGTGGAAATCTGGTCTCTTCACAACCCAATCGGTAGGGACTAATCATATTACTCACTCCTCTACCAAGTGCACACAAGAATAGACCATATCCTCTGCTCTCCTTCCCTTAGTGGTATGGTGACACACACAGAATACCTGAGCCAGACCATATCTGACCATAGCCCACTACTGATCTACTTAAAAAGATCCATCAGCCTGTCCTGAGATGGCGATTAAACTCTGCAGTGTTGGACGATGATGCCTACTGGGAGGCACTGATAAAAATGTTGACTGAATACTTGACACCGAATCCCAGCTCAGCATCTAGTTGAGGTATTGAATGGGAGGCCCTAAAAGTGGTACTATGGGGACACTTATTAGGACAAACGGTGTGCATTAGGCAGGACCTCGAACGAGACATCACAAGTCTAGAGGACAGACTACCCAATATGCCAACGACCTTGACGGTCACAGGCAAAGCTGCTGGAGACCCAAGGGCTGTACGATGTGTCCTTAGAGCACCTTTGCTGCCCTGACTACAAGAGGTACATAGCCATAGTACTTGAAGAAGAGGGGAGGGTGGAGAGGTTACTGGCCTTGCTGGTTAGTCTGAGAGCAGTAGGAAGGAACACTTATCACCGACTGACTACCATGAAGGGTACTATGCTTTACTCGCCCATCCAGATAAACACTGAATTTATGACCTACTACACATCTCTATATGGTCCCTTCCAGGTGGACACGTCTGATAAAAGGGAGGGGTTCCTGGACGCACTTCCTGAAAGTGCTCTCTCTGAGGCAGACAGTGACACCCTGGGTGTGTAGCTATCAGTAGAGGAGGTCAGGACAGCCATAAAAACACAGGCAACAGGAAAGACCCCAGGAACGGACAGCTTGCCACCAGAGTTATATAAACTATGCAACAGCGTTCTAGCACCTCGGCTAGTGGAGATGTATGCTGAGGCTTATGAATCCGGGACCCTACCGACCTCGACAGGGGAAGCCATGGTGGTCCCATTGCCAAAATCCACACGGGTTGACAAGAGGGTCACAGACTTTCGCCCATTGTCTATTCTCAATACTGACTTTAAGATTCTCAGCAAGGCCCTAGCTACCAGATTACTACCTCAGATGAGTAATCTCATACATGAAGATCAGAACAAGTTTATTCCCACCTGTAGCACATCTAATAACCTCTGTAGACTTTACTCCCTGCTCTAAGGCGACACCCACTCTTGAGACCCAGCAACAATGATAGTGTTGATAGATCTCAAAAAGGCCTTTGACACTGTGAGCTGGGACTTCCTAGGGGCCACCATGTCGAGGATGGGATTGTGGAAGGCTTGAGGTGACTGGGTCAGGCTGCTCTACTCGCACCCTACTGCATGTGTTGAGACAGAACAGACAATCTCTTGTAGCTATAACATTTATAGAGGCACCGGACAAGGGTGCCCGCTGTCACGTTGTTATTTGCGGTTGCCATAGAACCCCTGGCAGCAAAGCTCAGGCTCAGGGAAATGGACCAGAAATGGGGGATATATTGGCGCGGGCAGTTTCACATAGCCTCCCTATATGTGAATGACCTTATTATCTATCTCAGGGACGGGTAGGCGGTGCTGCCACAAGTGTTCAGATTGCTGGATGACCTCGGCGCCTGCTCAGGCCTATGTTTAAATTGCAAAAAAACATGTGTCTTTCTGATGGTCAGTGGTGTATGCTGCCCAGACTGATGCTCCGAGAATGTGACATGAGCGGTCCGCCATCACCTTTTAGAGATCCCTTTGCCTGCCTACTATGGCACGCGTCTCCCTCACTAAGATGGTGATGCTCCCCAGGCTGCTCTACTATTTTGCGAACCCTATCCATTACGCTTCTGGCCTCCTGGTTTTGTTCATTAGATACACTCCTCAGAGAATTACAGTGGGATGGAGGGCGTCAGTGGGTAGCCTTGGCCACTCTCAACCTGCCTCCGGAGGCTGAGAGGCTTGGAGTACCTGATTTTGAAATCTATTTTTTGGCGGCCCAACTCCAGTGGCCTATGTGTTGGCTCAGTGAGGTAGAGCAATCGGAACTGGCGGCCAATGAGACCGATGCAAACCGTAATGGACTTCTTAGCTAGAAAACTTAAACCTCGCCTGCGCGTCCCCAAGCCGGGTACATTACTATTGACAGCCCTAGCCAATTGGCTGAGAGTACTTTAAAAAAAACAAAGGTCCCATACGCTCCGGCTACCCCTCTGGTGCGGATCCCTCATGCGATCTGTACTCTCACCTTACAAGTGGACAGCTTTGTCATTGAACAAATGCAGGAATACACACTCTATGCGAGAAGCACTGTCAAGGAATACTGATCCCATTTGACGATCTAGTGGACCAGACTGGACTGCTCAGTGGGCAATTACTGACTTACAGGCAGTGGTGGGAGCTATCCTGGACCTTTTGGGCGATACAGTGGGAGAACCACCCACACACAGAGTTCTTCAGACCATGCTGTCCATAGGAGAGGGCTCTCACTTGGTTTCCTGGCTCTAAAGAGCGTTAATTGGAATGACACACAGACCGTTTGATGTTCTTCAGACCAGGTGGGAGACAGAACTAAATGAGACCCTTACGGACGCAGGCTGCAGCAAGGTTCTAGCGTATGCACCCGTGGTATCCCGAAACACAAGACTAAAATACATACAGTATAACTGCACTCACAGGAGTTACCTTACCCCCCACTGGCTTACGCTCATATACAGAGGCGAAGATAAGTGCTGCCCCCGCTGCCTTCTACTTGATGCAGGATTTGACCATATGACATGGGGATGCCCGAGGCTACAAGAATTCTGGGAGGGGGGGGTCATACAAAAACTTAACCTTGTGCTGAACAGGCGACTTGAGAATTCAATAGGGACTTGTTTGTTGGGATTGCTCAATAGACCATGCCCCAAGAAAATGGGTAACAGATTTGCGGACCTAGCCTTAGTGCTGGCTAAGCGCAGGATATCACTGTCTTGGAAACACAACAAGGAACCCAGCCTGGCTGCGTGGATAACAGACATGACACGATGGGCCAGAGCTGAGGACAGAGCCCTGAGGAGGGAGGCGAGTGGGGGATACGGAGTAGACCGCTTGCCCCACTGCGGACAGAGATGATTGATAGTTGGAAGATCTCAAACACAAGAGGAGAGTCAGAATCAGATAGTGCTACCGGGAGTGATGGAATGGCCAGACAGAATTGACCTAGCGGAGAAGACACTTTCGCAGAGGACAGACAGGCTGGGCCAGAGGGGAACGTGTTAACCTTGGTGCCTTGCTGCCCTCCCCTGCCAGACTCGCCCCACTGCGCCTAGAACTAGCACCACGTACAAGCCAAATCATGAATGCAGTGTTGATACCCTAGACATCGGGTAATATATAGTCACCACGGGCAAGTTACTAGTTTTGAGGTTGACTAACTCTAGACAACAGGCATGACTTCTCCAGACGTGATAACAGTCTGTAAAAGTTTCCTACTGGTTCACCTTCACCCCTACCCCAACCTGACCTTAGCCTCTGTCCTTCCATCCTGGAGTCAGTACTCCCACTTATCACCCTTCTAACAAGATGCGTTTATAGGGGGTAGTGGGATTACCGTATTCTATATAATATGACTAGAGTTCTACTGAACTTTGAGCACAGATAAACCTGACAAATGGTACATATACAAATTGGTTGTAAAGCATACACTGTGATTTAATTACTAAAATGCCAATAAAATAAAAGTGTTAAAAAAAGAGTTTGAAAACATAGGGGGTTATTCTAACTTTGGAGGAGTGTTAATCCGTCCCAAAAGTGACGGTAAAGTGACGGATATACCACCAGCCGTATTACGAGTTCCATAGGATATAATGGACTCGTAATACGGCTGGTGGTAAATCCGTCACTTTTCCGTCACTTTTGGGACAGATTAACACCTCCTCCAAAGTTAGAATAACCCCCATAATGTATTTCATTGCCATTATTACAGATATTTTAGTATACCACATGTTGGCTGTGAGACTTCTTTTGTTTACCACTGTCTGGTGGTTTAGCACCTTCCTGTATGCGTGTTATTAAAACATCCTGTATGACATAACAATGAATATAAATTAGAAGACAAAAGTCCCTGTAGTGTATTGAAATGACCTCTATGCAGAAACACACCCACTATAATTTTATGCCCCCTTTCCCCCCAATGCTGAACGATTTTCAGACATGCCAACTAGATATAAAGCAATCCTGCCCACATTTACAAATGCCTCGGGTATTGGTCAGAAGAGCCCCGAAGCAATCTACTTAGTCACGCAGCTGCGTAATCCCTGACCTCCTTGCTCCGGATTCATTAAGAGCAATTGTTCTCCCATGATTTACCTTCCCTTTTGATCCCTCTCCCCAGTGGCTTTTTTGGCATGCAGTGAAACCCAGTGACAAGCCCTTTCTTGAATATTGTATATGGCCCAAGTTTTTTTTCAAAACTTTTGGAGGACCTGGTTGCTTTGATCCTTTTATTTGGGTTTATACCCCAATGAAATATCTGAAGGAAAAATAACAAGGTATTCCGTAATCAAGCTCACTTTAGCATTTCAAGAAAGATTTTGAAGGGGATCAACAACTCTGCAAATACATTGGATCCACTTTGCCGAGGATCTGCATTTGAAAACAAAAGTAACAGCTTGGTTAATCAGAAAAGGGCAATACTGATGTGAGTCCCATAATATCAGAGTTGTTCTTTGTGATAGGATTTAGAATTCATGGTTCTCCAGTCTTTCATAGGTTTACATGCTGGAATCATTCCCTGTCCTCGTGATGGGAGTCCCTGGTACCATAATAATTAATGTACAATCTAATAACAGGCTTAAAAGGAATGCACAATTCAATTTTACAGCCTATCCATATTCTTTGTTAAGAAAAAAAACAAAGTTATGCATGGACCAATCAGTTGACAGCACCCTCTAGAACCCTCACCCTAGATGCTCCAGTTCCTTAGATTTTCTACAGCACGTCAGGTGACAGGAGTCTCCCGGAGTTCTGCTCAGTTTTTCTCTTCCGAATATGACTTCTACTGGATACTTGTCAGGTCAGATTTAAGATTTATTCTTTTTACAACTTGGAACACTCTGACTATGTCGGGATCTCCCAAAAAGGCATTTTAAGCCATGTATCACCTGTGGCAAAAAGATCTTCACAGAGAGTGTATTTATTGCCTACATCCACATCATAAAGTTGTGGACTGCAAAATCTGCAGAACTTTCTCACAAAAAAACATTTAAAGACAGAGAAGGAAGGCTTCTCTTGTGGCTACAACATTTTTATCTAAGGATACATTCTCTAGTGAAGAGAGTGATGACTTCAAAAACTGAAAAATCCCACAAGAGAGGAAGGTCGTTGGAAGTGGAGCCTTCAGAGCCCCACAAAAAAGAACTTAAAAAATCTCATAGAAAAGAGATGGTGCCACATAAGAAATCCTCCTCAAAAGTGTTTTCTGAGTCTTCAACACTAACTACAAGAGAAAGTTCTGTCAAGAAAATGTCAAAATCGCTTCCCTTCACGTCAAAAATGGGTTTGGACAAAAAAATCGAAGATTTCCAAAATCTCCTCACTGTCGACGACTATATCGCGGACGACATCTACCACCATGACTCCAACTTTCGCAACGGCGGCGTCACCTGTGATGATAGAAGGAGTACTGTATACTCAGAAGGTCCGGGGGTTTTACTCCTGTTTCTTTTTAATAAGGAAGAAATCAGGAAATTGGCACCCGATATTAGACCTGTGCAAACTAAACAAATATCTGAAAAAATAATATTTTTGGATGCTTTATTTACAAGATATTTTGCACCTCCTAGACCATGCAGACTATATGACATCTATCAACCTCAAAAATGCATATTTCCACATACCCATTCTTTCAAATCATCAAAAATATTTAAGATACCAGGTAGCCGGCGCTCACTTTAAATTCAAAGGGCTCAACTTTGGTTTAAAAACAGCCCCTCGCATATTTACAAAGATGCTAGGCTCAGCGGCGTCACGTCGCAGGAAAAAGGTAGTTCAAGTATTCCCATACTTAGATAACTGGCTGATCAAAGCACCATCACCACAGTCAAACACAGAGCACATGAACATGTGCCTCAAGTTGTTCAACAAGTTGGAGCTCACTACAAACCTTCAGAAGTCTTCCCTCATTCCGAAAACAGAGATAACTTTTCTGGGAGTGGTTGTCAACACCAGCACAGACAAGGCAACAGTCTTGTTAGACAGACAGATGAACATGCAGCAATTCACCCACAACCTAATAAAAAAACAGTCCATTTCAGTTCAGACATACAAATCATTCCTAGTAATGCTCTCTGCTTCCATCCCTTTGATTCCGAACTGCAGACTTTACATGAGACCGTTGCAAGAGGAGTTAGACAAGCAGTGGAAACAATCTGAGAGCTCCTTCGATGACATCATGCAAATAACAATAGACATGAAGTCCTTCATGCATTGGTGGACACAAAGGAAGAACTTGGCAGAAGGTCTAACTTATCAGTCCCCAATAACGTACTACGTAATAAGAACGGATGCATCCCTACAGGGCTGGGGTGAGCACTTATAGGACCTTTCCATCAGCAGAAAATGGGACAGTCCCAACAAGAAAAGGCACATTAATTACCTTGAGTTCAAAGCCATAGCTCTAGTGCTACGTTTGGTCCTTCCCAGAATTGCAAACTCTTCAGTACTCATCAAACCAGACAGCCCTACGTGCATGCATTACTTAAACAAACAAGGGGGAGTGAGATCACCGGCACTGTCGCATCAAGCACAAGAGATTTGGCAGTGAGCAATTATCAACAAGATATCTCTCAGAGCGGAACATCTACCAGGAGCATCAAATGTGATAGCTGACACACTGAGCATATTGTCCTCAACCTGCCACGAATGGGAACTCAACCGAAAGTTACTGCAGAACATATTCAGCCAATGGGGCACACCAAAATTAGACCTCTTCGCCACCAGGAACAACCGCAAATGACAGAACTACGCAAGTGGGCGTCACCAGAAAGATTTGTGGGGAGACGCATTTTCGATCAGATGGTTGAAGATATTTGCCTACGCTTTTCCCCCAGTTCCTCTAATCCCGTGAGTAATTCACAAACACAAAAGAGAACCATGCAGGATCATTCTCGTAGCCCCCAACTGGCCCAGACAGCTCTGGTACACAGAACTTCTCCTCCTATTGGAATGTCCACACATACAGCTGAGGCCCAGTCATACATTGCTCACAATGCACAACGGCCAGCCTACATCCCAATCAGGAGCATCTACATTTGACAGCTTGGCTCCTGAATACCATGAGTTTAGAAACCTAGACATCCCATCTGATTGTCGAGAAGTTCTGGCTAAAGCAAGAGCAGATTTCACAAATAAATCGTATGAATTAAAATGGAAGTGTTTTTGCTATTGATGCCAACAAAATAACTTGATTCTGCTTTCTTCAAATCCAGAACAGATTTTACCATACCTTTTACAACTAGCAAGGTCTGAACTCTCGCGCTCATCCCTTAGAGTTCATCTAGCAGCAATATCCTGATTTAGAAAAGAGGACAGAACACCATCTCATCTAAACAATTTATGAAAGGGCTTTTTAGAGTTTTACCCCCAGTAAAGACACCACCACCTAAATGGCATCTTAACATTGTCTTAACACGGCTCATGAAAACACCTTTTGAACCTATACATAAAGTGCAACTAAAAAACCTTACAGGGAAAACTGCACTCTTACTAGCTCTTACATCGGCCAGAAAACTCAGTGAGATACAAGCTATTACTATAAAGGAACCCTTCATGCAGTTAAAAAAGACAGTATTCTCCTTTGAACAAATCCTAAATTCATACCTAAAATCGCATCGGATTTTCATTTAAACAAACCCATTATTCTAAGAAAATTTTTCCCAAACCCTCAGTCGCCTGCCGAACATGTACTTCATACCTTAGATGTTAGAAGGTGTGTCGGATTCTACTTGCATAGAACAAGCAATTTTGTAAATCAACCCAGTTATTTGTCACTTATGGGAATTTCAGAAAAGACTTTCCAGCAACCAAAGCCACTATAGGAAGATGGATTGCAGATACCATTCAATTATGCCATGCTAAAGGAGGAAAACCATTAACAGATAGGGTAAAACATATTACTCTACAAGAGCTGTATCCACATCAACAGCTCTGTTTGCGGGTGTGTCGATACAACAGATCTGCAGAGCAGCAACATGGTCTAACAGACACACCTTCACACAACACTACTGCCTGGAAGAAGCTGACAAATCAGATGCAGCAGTGGGGCAATCAGTTTTACGACATCTATTCCAATAAGGTGAGCCATCTTCTAAATTATTTAAACCACCTTCCACTTCAAATATATAAGCATGAATTTGGTATTGTAACTGCTAACTACTCTGATTCAAGCATGTGAATCTGAAAGATTCAATACTGGAGAAGAAAATAAGTTACTTACCTGTAACTGTAGTTAGTTCTCCAGTATTGTAATCTTTCATAGATTCACATGCAACCCAACCTCCTCCCCATAGAGGCTCCCCTTTATTGTATTTACAGTATACCGCACCTTTTGCATGAAAATCTGAGGACCTGGAGCCTCTGTGGTGAGGGTTCTAGAGGGTGCTGTTGCCTAATTGGTCAATGGATAACTTTGGTTCTTTTCTTAACAAAGAATATGGATAGGCTTTAAAACTGAATTGTGCAGTCTTTTTAAGCCTGTTATTAGATTGTACACTACTGATTATGGTACCGGGTTCTCCCATCTCGATGACGGGGAATGTTTCAAGCATGTGAATCTATGAAAGATTACAATACTGGAGAACTAAAGTTACAGGTAAGTAATTTATTTTCATCACAGTGGTGTCATGTTGGAATTACATTAACTGCGAGGGGCATACCTGAAAGTGTTGTCTCTAATAAACATTAGTGCCTGTCAGAGACCAGACAATTAACATTTAGGCAGACTTAAACATTCAAAAGCATTGCATGTTGGAAACTAAACTTGGGTTTTTCGCAAGTGCCACAT
Organism: Pleurodeles waltl; assembly: GCF_031143425.1. Lineage (NCBI taxonomy): Eukaryota > Metazoa > Chordata > Amphibia > Caudata > Salamandridae > Pleurodeles > Pleurodeles waltl. The sequence goes on along the minus strand of NC_090437.1, from coordinate 353,701,069 downwards.
TTTTCATCATAAATGAAGCCTGCTATGTAATGCTGAGAATCTGGTGATCAGTCACTGTTTCCAGTGCATTTCCAAAGCATTTAAAAAATGAGCTTCCGGGATCTACAAAGCCGGCCGTTGGAATAATAATTAGATATTGATAGTGGGGACCTTGATAATGAACTACTAGGTGTGCCTTTAAAGGAGTTAAATATGATTCTTTCTTGTTTTGGTAACCATTGCAGTGGTTTCATGGGACAGGGATGTGTAAAAGACCATGCCACTCTATTTTCATGGTGGCTACATATTCTTAAGCAAATAATGATACACACTTATATAAACTGTGGCCCATATTTATACTTTTTGACGCTAAACTGCGCTAACGCAGTTTAGCGTCAAAAAATTTTGCGCCGTCTAACGCCATTCTGAAGCGCCATGCGGGCGCCGTATTTATGGAATGGCGTTAGACAGCGCAATCAGACCGGCGCTGCCTGGTGTGCGTGGAAAAAAAACACGTAGACCAGGCAGCTCCGGCGTTGAGAAAAAATGACGTTAGGGCGTCTTAAAATGGCGCAAGTCAGGTTGACGCTAAAAAATCGTCTTAACCCGATTTGCGCCATTTTTTCGACGCCCAGACGCCATTTCATGACTCCTGTCTTAGTAAAGACAGGAGTCATGCCCCCTTGCCCAATGGCCATGCCCAGGGGACTTGTGTCCCCTGGGCATGGTCATTGGGCATAGTGGCATGTAGGGGGGCACAAATAAGGCCCCCCTATGCCACCAAAAAAATAAAAATATAAAAAAAATTATACTTACCTGAACTTACCTGTACTTCACTGGGATGGGTCCCTCCATCCTTGGGTGTCCTCCTGGGGTGGGCAGGGGTGGCAGGAGGGGTCCCTGGGGGCAGGGGAGGGCACCTGTGGGCTCATTCTGAGCCCACAGGTCCCTTAACGCCTACCCTGACCCAGGCGTTAAATTCAGGCGCAAATGCGGGTTTTTTTGACCCGCCACCTCCCGGGCGTGATTTTTGCCCGGGAGTATAAATACGACGCATTTGCGTCGCCGTCATTTTTTTAGACGGGAACGCCTTCCTTGCATCTCATTAACGCAAGGAAGGCGTTCACGCGAAAAAATGACACTCTTTCTTCATACTTTGGCGCTAGACGCGTCTAACGCCAAAGTATAAATATGGCGTTAGTTTTGCGCCGAATTTGCGTCGAAAAAAACGACGCTAATTCGGCGCAAACGGAGTATAAATACGGGCCTGTGTTTCACCTCATCTTCTGCTCAGGACATCAGGGCCAGCAAGACAAGGTATCTATATCCTAAGCTGAGGAAATCAAATTTCAAATGTTCTTAAATATTGTTACATGGCAAAAGCCAGCACCAACCACAGGCGAATTAGTGGGTGCCAATGTAAGTACGGCAACTATGACTAACCTTGTTACTATAGAAAAAGTCGACGTTGAGGTGTAAAATGATACATCCACATATAACAATAAAATTGCACCTCTATTAGCGTCATCTGACATGAACTCTCCATCAACCCCGAATCCAAAGTATGTGGTCAGGCAGGCTCTGAGACCTAGGCCTGAGGTTACTGACTGACAGGTCACAGGCGGGCCAGCACATAGCCCACAAACAAACATCCGAACAGGAAACTCAAGATTGTTCCCACACATAGGCACAGTGACATCACAATGGTCCCAGGACAGTGGCCTCAATGAAACACACATGACCAGAGGGGTGCATGCATTGCCAAACACCATAAAGTCAGATGCCACATGTAGTTAGGAACACTCAGCCAATCAGAACACAGCACGCTCAGTAACAGATCACTATCATGCGCCCCTCAGGCAGGCTGGACATCCGGAGACGTTATCCACTGGTCCTAATGGTGTCCCTGCAAAATCAAGGCCCACATGTATTTGTTATCGAGACCTTGTTTATGACTACAAGACAACTGTTCCCATTGTTCACCCTAAAAGGAATGCTGTTATTGTTTTATGGTACTCAGAGAAAGGTATAAAACACTGCTTAGACCAACTGTACCTTGTATGGCCGGCTTTAGGACTGGTGGTGCCCTGTGCAACAGTTTATTTTGGCGCCCCCACCCCATGACCTGCTCCTCGGTTTCACTTACTACCACCCGGCAAATGTACCCCCCCTCTCTCACCAATCCCCTTTCACATACATTCATGTGTTTTAAAGCACTTGTAAAGGCTGTCTTTACTAATCCACTTAGCTATCCACATAAAATATAGGAACATATTCAAGAGCCCCTAATGTCATTCTAACGCCACATTAGCATCATTTTTTTATGCTAATGTGGTGTTGGAAGGCCAAAAACGCTGCACCATATTTACAAAGTGGTGCAATGCATGCCACTTTGTATCCCCTTGCGGTACATTATTCCTGCGCCATGCGTAATGTATGCAAAGGTGGCACTCCACCATTAGGAAGGAGCCATCGTTTTTTTCCTGCCCTTTTAACACCTGCTCAGAGCAGGTGTTAAAAGGTAGCTTCAGTTGGTTACAATGGGCCTCTGGGTGCTTTGCAGGATTAGCATCACATTTTTTATGCTAATCCTGCAAAGTGCTGGACTAGCGCCAAAAATTCTGACTCTAGTCCCCTAACTACCGTCATGTTGCACCATATTTTAAATACAGCGCACACATTGTGGCGTTAGGGGGTTGCTAAGGGGCGCAAGAAAAGTGGCGCAGCACTGTCTGCAGTGCCACTTTTTTCAAATGTGCCCCATAGGGGCATACTTAAGAGCCCCTAGTGCCAGTCTAACATCACATTAGTGTCATTTTTTTAAGCTAATGTGGTGTTAGTACAAAAACGCTGCACCATATTTACAAAGTGATGCAATGCATGCCTTGCGCCACATTGTAACCCTTTGCGCTATATTATGCCAGCACCAGGCATAATGTTTGCAAAGGGGGCATTCCCCCATTAGGGGGGGCAAACAAAATGACGCAAAGAAATCTGTCAGAGCAGGCATTAAAAGGAGGATTCCATTGGTTAATGGGCCTCTGGGTGATTTGCAGGATTAGCGTCAAATTCTTTTATGCTAATCCTGCCAAGCACCCGACTAGCATAAAAAATTCTGATTCTAGTCCCCTAACTACCGCCATGGTATGCCGTATTTTAAATATGACACGCACATGGTGGCATTAGGAGGGCACTAGGGGGTGCAAGAAAAGTCCCGCTGCACTGTGTGCAGCACCACGTTTCTTAAATATGCCCTATAGTTCTGTTTTTTGCAGTAGGCATATTAACCCTCTATGCTACTTAATGTTGAGACAAAGCTGCCACAAGGCAAAACTCCGATCTCTCTCCCTAGCAGGAACATTAATCACAAGAGGTATCTTGACATTTTAATTTTTTCCTGAATGCTGGACGCATAAGGAACTTTTCAGCAGGTGCTTTTAAATCTCAAGTTTCGGAAGTTATTACTAAATACGGCGCCCTCTGAGGTCAGCGCCTGATGCGGCCGCACCGATTGCACTGCCCAAGAGCCGGCCTTGGTACCTTGAGACTGTCCTCAGACACTGGTTCTTTAACTGTTCTCTCGGCCGTAATGTTTAATTAAACTAATTGTTCCTGCTTCTCCAAACTCCTCTTGTTTTTTTGGGGGATAAATTCTCATTTGGGCAACAACCTGAAGTTTTTATCTTTTAAAGGGCGATGCAACTACACAGTTATTAGGGCCAGATTTTACTGGGCCACTAATAAGGTTTGGCCCCCACCACCATTGTCTCCCAGTTTGTGGGATTCTTCCTGTGGTAGTCCCAAATCATTCAGTCACTGATAACAAGTTAGCAGGCAAAGATTACTATGAACATAATTAGAAAGAGTATGCAGATTCCTCTGAAAGAAGGAGGAGTACGGAGAGTAACCTGAGCCAACTGATCGTAGCCCTCTCACACCCAAAAGAGTGTCATGCTCCATCACTGGGTGTAGGAGGCTGGCCTGGCTTATAGTGGGTACCTGATGGTACTTACACCTTGTGCCAGGTCCAGGTATCCCTTATTAGTAGATTAGTAATGTTCTAGCAGCTTTGGCTGATAGAGGTAGCTATAGCAGAGCAGCTTAGGCTGAACTAGGAGACATGCAAAGCTCCTATTATACCACTTATATCATATAGCACTATATCATAAGAAAACAAAATACTCAGAGTTACTAAAAATAAAGGTACTTTATTTTAGTGACAATATGCCAAAAGTATCTCAGAGGATATACTCCCTTAGGAGGTAAGTAAAATACACAAAATATACACACAGACCAAAATCAGGTAAGTAAAACACTTAGAAAAGTAGTGCAAACACTGTAGAACACAATAGAATGCAATAGGAGACAATAGGCCTAGGGGCAACACAGACCATATACTCCAAAGTGGAATGCGAACCACAAATGGACCCTAGGCCTAGTGTAGTGTGTAGTGGGTCGCTGGGAGTGTAAGAAAACACTAAGGGTGTCTAAGATATCTCACCCCAAGACCCTGAAAAGTAGGAGTAAAGTTACCCTACTACCCAAGAAGACAGTAAAGTCGAGATAGGGGATTCTGCAAAGACAACAACTGACTGCAAAGCACTGATGACAGATTCCTGGACCTGAGGACCTGCAAAGGAAGGAGGCCAAGTCCAAGTGTCCAAGGGGGCAGGAGCCCACTAAACCGCAGATGAAGGTGCAAAAGGGCTGCCTCTGGGTGGAAGAAGCCAAACATTCTGCAACAATGGAAGGTGCCAGGAACTTCTCCTTTGGTCAGAAGATGTCACACGCTGTGCTTGAGGATGCAGAGTTGTTTCCATGCAGAAAGACCACAAACAAGCCTTGCTAGCTGCAAGAGTCACGGTTAAAGATAATGGGTGCTGCCAGGGCCCAGGAAAGACCAGGAGGTCGCCCAGCGGTGGAGGAGACAGAGGGGGCTCTCAGCAACAGAGAAAGCCCACACAGAAGCAAGCAGCAACCACAGAAGCATTCGAACAGACATTCAAGAAATCTGAGCATGGCGGTCATAACAACACAACAAAAGAGGGTCCCACGAAGCCGGTGGTCAACTCAGCAAGTTGAGCAATGCAGGATGGAGTGCTGGGGACCTGGGCTATGCTGTGCATGAAGGAATCCTTGCAAAAGTGCACAGAAGCTCTAGCAGCTGCATACCACACAGTACACAGGATTACTGTATGGCGTGGGGAGGCAAGGACTTACCTCCAGCAAATTTGGACAGAAGGACCACTGGACTGTCGGGGTCACTTGGATCCAGCTCCTGTGTTCCAGGGACCACGCTCGTCAAGATGAGAGGGGACCCAGAGGACTGGTGATGCAAAAGTTTGGTGCCTGCGGTAGCAGGGGGAAGATTCCGTCGACCCACAGAAGATTTTTTCTTGGCTTCCAGTGCAGGGTGAAGGAAGACAGCCCTCAGAGCATGCACCACCAGGAAACAGTCGAGAAAGCCGGCAGGATTAGGTGCTACAATGTTGCTGGTAGTCTTCTTGCTACTTTGTTACGGTTTTGCAGGTGTCCTGTAGCAGTCAGCGGTCGATCCTTGGCAGAAGTCGAAGAGAGAGATGTAGAGGAACTCTGGTGAGCTCTTACATTCGTTATCTGACGAGAAACCCACAGAAGAGACCCTAAATAGCCCTCAGAGGAGGATTGGCTACCTAACCAGGTAAGAGTCTATCAGGAGGGGTCTCTGACGTCACCTGCAGGCACTGGCCTCTCAGAGGTCTCCATTGTGCCCTCACACCTCTGCATTCAAGATGGCAGAGGTCTGGGACATACTGGAGGAGCTCTGGGCACCACCCCTGGGGTGGTGATGGACAGGGGAGTGGTCACTCCCCTTTCTTTTGTCCAGTTTCGCACCAGAGCAGGGGCTGGGGGCTCCCTGAACCGGTGTAGACTGGCTTATGCAAGGAGGGCACCATCTGTGCCCTTCAAAGCATTTCCAGAGGCTGGGGGAGGCTACTCCTCCCAAGCCCTTAACACCTATTTCCAAAGGGAGAGGGTGTAACACCCTCTCTCTGAGGAAATCCTTATTTCTGCCTTCCTGGGACTGGGCTGCCCAGACCCCAGGAGGGCAGAAACCTGTCTGAGGGTTGGCAGCAGCGGCAGCTGCAGAGAAAACCCCAGAGAGCTAGTTTGTCAGTACCCGGGGTCCATGCTGGAGCCCTGGGGATGTATGGGATTGGCATTCCAATACCAGATTTGGCTTGGGGGAGGATTCCATGATCTTAGACATGTTACATGGCCATGTTCGGAGTTACCATTGTAAAGCTACACATAGGTACTGACTGTAATGGTGTCCCCGCACTCACAAAGTCCGGGGAATTTGCCCTGAACAATGTGGGGGCACCTTGGCTAGTGCCAGGGTGCCCACATACTAAGTAACTTTGCACTTAACCTTCACTAAGTGAGGGTTAGACAGAGGTGACTTATAAGTTACTTAAGTGTAGTGTAAAATGGCTGTGAAATAACGTGGACGTTATTTCACTCAGGCTGCAGTGGCAGTCCTGTGTAAGAATTGTCTGAGCTCCCTATGGGTGACAAAAGAAATGCTGCAGCCCACAGGGTTCTCCTGGAACCCCAATACCCTGGGTACCATATACTAGGGGATTATATGGGTGTTCCAGTGTGTCAATCAGAATTGGTAAAATTAGTCACTAGACTGCAGTGACAATTTTAAAAGCAGAGAGAGCATAAACAGTGTGGTTCTGGTTAGCAGAGCCTCAGTGATACAGTTAGGCACCACACAGGGAACACATACGGGGCACACTTTATGGGCACTGGGGTCCAGGCTAGCAGGATCCCAGTGACACACTCAAAAACAAACATCCATGCAAGTAAAAATGGGGGTAACATGCCAGGCAACATGGTACTTTCCTACACACCCACTAGTAGCATTTGATTTACAGGCTCTGGGCACCTCTATTACACTGTACCAGGGACTTACCAGTAAATCACATATACTCAGAAACAAGCCAAAAGTGGGGGTACCTTCTTACACCTTATACAAGGGGCACTCCCATCAGTACCTCCAGGCCTGCTGCCACCGTCTTCTCTTGAATCTAAGCACAACCTAGCCCACTTTTCCTTTATGGCAGCCTTTCTCAGCCAGAGCTACATCACTCTCTTCTAAATCCAGGGCTGCCATGCTCTCCTGTAGGGATCTCTGGCTGTATTCGGAGTCAGCTAGGCCATGTGCCCTGGTGACCTCTCTCGGCCAGCCAATGGCAGGTAGGTTCCTGCCAACCACACTGGCTCTAAACAACATGCCCTCCCTCTTCATCTCCATTACTTTAGGGTTATTCCTTCCTCAGGCATTGAGGTACCTGTGGGACTCCTCCCAGGCTCTCACGGACTTATTTAAAACATTGCAACCTCACCATGTAATACACTTACCAACCCTTTTTGGGCCCTCGGTTTTCATCTGTCAACCCCTCTCCTCAATCCTGGGTATCTGGGGCTCTGATCAGCAAGGCTTAAATAGAGGAACAACTGTTAAGGATTTAAACAGCACAAAAACAATTGATGGAGAAATTAACACAACACTCAAGGAATCTGGCACCAGTTTATAAAAATAAGTTGTATTTTTATCAGAATTTAGACACTAGAATGAAAAAGGTCCACTGGAGGGTTCAGGAGAGACAGATTTTACAAGCAATAATAAATCAGTGTAATGTCACTTAACTGCGAATAAGCCTTGGCAAAGTCAACAAAATGGACATTTGAAAACATTTTCAAAGAAAACCTGATAAGTGTCAGTGTGGTCGGTTAGGAATACTTCGGGCAACAAACGTTGAGAAGGAGCTAGTCAGTGAGTCCAGCAAGGTCCTCAAGTACAGTTACCTTCACAGGTAAAGTAGTCATTCAACAGTTGCAGGCACTTTATCCGTGTTGGAATGGATTCGTATGGAATGGTCCTGATGAAAGGGATGAAGAATGCTAAAGATGCTTTGTATGTGATGCGTTCGACAGAGGTCTTTCTGCAGGGGTTCCTCAGTCCACGAAAAAGATGAAGGGGTCCTGGTTGCAAGATCAACCTTCCACGGAGACCTCTCTAGTCTGCTCGAAGGCCAGTCATCTCTAGACTGCCAGTCGATCGCTGTTGCAGTCACAGGTCCATCATTCCTGGGTCAATAACCTTCCTTCTGAAGGTCCCAACATCTCTCCAACAGCACTCCCGGGCTCAGCAAACTTGGCTGCAACTCTGTTTGTCGAGTTTTGGTCCTCGGCGCTGCACAGCTTGACGACTTTGTGCTACTATCAGGGCCCAGCAGTCTTCTTCAGCTGTTGTGTCCTTGTGCTGTGAACAGGAGACCAGTCAGCTGGCCCTTGGAGTTCTCTTGACTTGACTAGGCTCTGGAGACAACTATTTCCTGGGCAGGACACAGCAGGCAAAGTTCCTCTATTTGCTAGCCACCAGGTGCAGCCCTTGTCTGTAAAGTCTCTTTTTCCTGGTCCCACAGTACAGCAGGACAGTCCTTCGGTCCTTCTTCCACATCGGCTAAGATGTGAGGTTTGTGAGCCAGGAGTGCCCCTCTAATGCTTGGAAAATACCCTCAGGAAAGGATGCAGTTAGTAACAGACCTGTCTCCCTTTCCAAGCACGAGCTGACGGTAATGACTGACATGTCACTCCTGGACTGGGGCAGCCATCTGGGAGAGGTGGTGATTCACGGGTGAGTCCAGGCTTCACATCAACCTGTTGGAGCTCCAGGCAATCCAGTTGGCATTGAAAGCCTTTTTTCCTTTGATCAAGGGAAGGCTAGTGCAGGTGTTCAGAAACAACACCACTGCCATATGCTACTGCAACACACTGGGCAGGATGGGGTCGTGGACCCTTTGTCAAGAGTCCCTGTGCCTCCAGACATGGCTGGGACACCAAGGCACTTCCCTGGTTTTCACCACCTGGTGGGCTTTCTGAATGCTAGGGCAACTGAACTCAGCCATCAATGCCTAGCAGATCATGAATCTCATCTTCTCCTGGAGGTGTTGCAAGGTCTCTTTCAAGAGGAGGAGAGTCTTGGTTAGATATGTTTGCCACCAACATGACTGTGCAATGTCAGCAGTTTTGCTTGCTGGAGTTTCCAAGGCAGTTCTCGCTCTGAGACGCTTTTCCTCTCAAGTAGAAATCGAGCCTCCTGTGCACCTTTCTACTGATACCACTCCTGCCAAACCCTCAAGAAGACCAGGCCCAAGTCATTTTTGTGGCTCCAGATTTAACACAGAAAGTTTGGTATCCTGAGCCTCTGAACATAAGCATGAGTTCATCGATCAGGCTGCCCCTTTGCGAGGATCTTCTGTCACAGCAACAGGGGAGGCTTCTGCACCCAAACTTGTGCATGCTCCACTTTCATGCTTGGAGATTGAGCTCAGACATGCAACAACTTTCAACCTTCTCCCCAAAGTCTGTGATGTTATTCTGGCAGCCAGACATTCCTCCACCAGGATGGTATATGCCTGCCATTGGGACAAATTTGAGGCATGATGTGCCTCTAAAAACATTGACCCCTCCCGTCCGTACACTTATCTCAGGTTCTGCTGTTCGTTCTTTCTTTGGTGCAGCAGGGATTTTCTCTCAGGTCTGTAAAGGTTATCTGTCTGTCATTTTAGCATTCCTTCAGTTGCCAGACTAACTTTCTTTGTTCAAGTCACTAGGTTCCTGAAAGGGCTATAACACGTTTCCCCCTCGGCCATTCGTTATGCCTCAGTGGGATCTTAACCTGGTCCATACCTTCCTCATGTACGCTCCCTTTGAGCCATTACACAACTACCTACTTTGTTTGTTGACTATCAAAATGGCCTTTCTAGTGGACTTAAAATTGGCCAGCAAACTGCGGGCATGCATTTGTGGCTACGCTAAGCCACACAGGTCTATTTACAGTACATTCAAATGGTGTCATGTCCAGTCCTCCAGTTGCAACTGCTCCAAACATACCCTTCCAGATTTCCAATGAGGAGAGCACATTATAATCATGTATTTATCCGACAGATATTCGTATTATGACCTGAAAATGTGCATTTTGAACTTGAACTCATATTGCTACACATGAGTGAAATGCGACAAAATTATTGCATTTGGATGAGTTGTTTTGAGATCACTACAACAGTGGTGAGGATTTTATATCTGAGGTGCTTATGTGAGTGGTACAATATGCAAATCCAGTACAGATGGATGACTATTTTATTGAATTTGTATGTAAAATGGAAAAATATATTGATGTTTTTGATATGGGGTACTTATAAAGATATATTGTGAAGAATTTTCAAGAAATAAATTGACATGAGAATGTGCTTAGAAAGCAAAAAACATTTGGGTTTGGGGATGCTATGGTCTAATAATGAATTAATTTTGCATTCCAAATGTTTGTATATTTGAGAGAAACTAAAATTGGAAGGGGCAGCTGGCCAGAATGGAATCCTGAACGCCCTTTTCAGAAGAGATTCGACATTCTGGGCTTACTATCTGACGCTGCTTTTTGACTACCTCAAGGGCACTACGCGGCTACCAGACGCATGGAAAGGCAGTATTCTCCACCCAATATATAAGACAGGGAATTCTGCAGCCTCCCCGAACTATAGGCTCATAGCCTCGATTGATGTGGGAGCTAAACTCTGTGCAGCCTGTCTATTGCAACAACTAGCGGAATGGATATATGGAAGACAACTAATACCTCAATGCCAAACAGGCTTCAGAGCTGGCATGGGAGCCTCAACCAATCTGGCAGTCCTGGCTCTGTTGGGAAATAAAGCCAGGCTCCAGAATAAACAGTTATTTGCCTGCCAAGAACCCACTTATGGGACAAATTGGAAGGTTGGGGCCTTCCCTGCAGCCTTCTGAACGCAATGATGGACCTGTACACAGGTACCTGGGCTCAAGTAAAAATTGGGGAGGGTGGCCATCTCACCAACAGAATTCCAACAGAAAAAGGATTAAAACAAGGGTGTGTACTAGCTCTCACCCTGTTCAATCTGTACCTTGCAGACCTAGCCGATGCCGTAGCACCCATAAATAGTCATCCACCAGTTTTGGCCAGGAAAGGAATAGCATGGCTACAGTATGCAGACAACATAGTTTTACTCAGTAAAACACCAGTCGGACTACAGCATAGCATCGATGTACTCTATCTATACATAACAATGCAAAGATAGAACTGAACTTGAGGAAAACTAAGGTTGTCCGCCTGGTGGATATGAAGTTTAAATCTTTTTCATTGTTCACAAATGGAACACGGGTGGAGGTTGTCCATACATATAAATATTTGGGATTCACCATGGATCATCTTTTGACTTTTAAACCACAGCTTGCTGTTGCCCAAGCTAAAGCCCATGCCTTGACCTCTGGTTTTAAAGAATTAAAACAAAAACTGAATTGCCCGTCATACAGTTACTTGCTTTCTGTTATGGCAGCATGGTTAATGCCCACCGTTACTTATGGAGCCGAAATAATGTAGGGAAAGAAAGCAGCTTTTTACAACGGAGTTCAAACAAAGGCTTATAAATCAGTATTTCAGAATTCTTGATCAGTATCCCCTGCCCAGGTCTGCTTAGAATTAGGTTTGAAAAATTATGAACATCAGCGTAAATGTGCCTATATCAAATCTTGCTGGAGAATGCGAGCAGCAGAGATTGGCACCATCAATAATCTATGCTGGATTGAAATCGAGGAGCAACAGCGTCATAATGATAACGGCACATGGGATCATCATTTAAACAACTCTATCAAAGACCTAGGTTTACAAGAAGCCTGGGACATGAACCTGGGTAAAGTAGAGCTTTATCGGAAGGCAAATGCTGCCACTAAGTTGAGATCTTTAATTTTTGACAAACATAAATTTGCAAGAAGACGACATGCCTGGACTGTAATAACATCATACAAATCTCTACGGGCTCAGGATTACCTAGTAGCATCCTTCACCAAGTCATTGAAACATCAGTCCATGCTTTTTCGATTTTGTTTGATGCAAACTAAAGATATTGTCCCTCTATGGAGACTGCAAGCACAGACACATTTTTGCCAACTTTGTTGGTACAGACAAGAGTCACTAGAACACATTTTTTGTGCGTGCCCGGCATTGTTAGATCATAGGAGATTGTATTTGAAAAATATTCTCAGGTCACTAAATATACGCTCATGTAAGCCCGCTGTTATTAGTTGGCTAAATGGACTTTCAATCCTGTTCTCTTGTCGGTGGTGACTAGATTTATGGTTCAGGGCCATAAAGAAATGGAGAAAAACGTCGAGTAGGCAGTGTGTACACGGTTTTCCGATGTATGCTTGAAGAGTACCCAAATGGTCAACTTTAGCTCCTAGCTAGCAATCAGTCATCAGTAATTAGGTTTAATTTTATGTTATTAAAATGAGGAAATCAACTGTGTTTTATTTTTTAAGACTAAGAACAAAGGATGAAACTAGTAGAGTAGGCTTTAATCATGTATAAGTTTAATATTCTATGACATGATTTAGGATCAGGATAAGCCCAAAAAAAAGTATGTGCATTTAATTCATAAATAGAGAGTATGTTTGAGTGTTTATATAGTTCTAATGTGTGTATAGCGATTTTTTAAATTAATTTTGCTGATAAGATTTTTCAGTCAGTCAGGTTGAGAGTTTTTATCTTTTAGCTGTATCTGTTTGTGTGTAGTTTTGGTAATATGGGTCATGGTGATTGGCTATTTGTATGTTTTATAGGCCCTGATTAAGTTCCTAGAAGGGAATGAAATGCATTGGTTGGGTCTAATTGAAATGAGAGTTTAATAAAGGAAAATACTAAAACATGTTTTAGCATCGGATTGAAGTTATTTTGAACCAGCGTCCTCAAATGTTTTGAAAATAGTAATATGCTCAACATAGAGAAAATATCTGTTCAACAAGTAATGCAAGAAAAGTGCATGTACTTTCCTCTTGATTGGAAATCAGCAAACTCCGTGCCCCCTCTGTATATTTCCCTTATACTACCTTTTACCTGGTTAGGCTGATTCTAAGGGCCCATGCCTCCTTCCTCCTGAAGGTTGTCACGCCCTTTCATTTAGGCCAAAACATCACCTGGCCTACCTTCTTTGCTCCTCTTAACCCTTACAAAGAAGAGACTCCGCCATCATGACCCAAAAGAGCACTGTCGTTCTACATTGATCTCACAAAAATATTCCAGGTGGACGATCTCACGATGGACTGTGTTCTTCATAAAGATCTACACAAGGGCAAAGAAGCAATCCCTTGAGGTCTTCTGTGCTAATTCTACCAGAGCCAAGGCTGTGGGGTCTCTGTCCTGGATATCTGTCAGACAGATTTGTGGGCATCCTTGCACATATTCTTCAAGCATTTCTACCTGGATAGTCAGGTGCATCGTAACAAGCACTTGGCCCATTTGATCCTGCAGGACCTTTTGGTCTAATTTGTTTGCAGACTCAGCTCTGGAGAGGTACTGCTTGGGTATCTATTCTAAGGTAAGAAATATGCGGCTAGAAGTCTCTATCAGATGAACAATTTACTTACCTTTATTACCTTAGTGTCATCAAATTTAAAAAATAATTTCAAAATGCCTTATTGAACATGTTAGTTACCTTTGGTAACGCCTTATCTGGTAGAGACTCTATCTAGCAGCAGATTCTTTCCTAACCCTCCCATCCTCCCCGCTCTGCAAACTGATTCATTAGTGTCTCACTTCAGAGGGCCTTAGTAATGTACACCAGAATGTCAGCATTCTTTTTGGCTCTGCGCTTCTGCCGTGAAAAATCACAAAAATAATCTGGCATCAGTGCTCTGGGGTGGCGTCTAAATAGGCACCACACACATCACATCCGGTGTGCATGATGCAGGCAAGGAGCCAAACTACGTCACCTACCAGCACGCAGGGGTACTCCTTGAACATTTCTAAATACAGTCTGATGTCTGGGGAGTATTCTAAGGTAAGAATCTGAGGCTAGGTACAGTCTATACCAAATAAGGTGTTACCAAAGTTAGATAACTTGTTTAATAAGGCATTTTTAAAATTATTTTTTACATTTTATGATAATGTGTTGTTAGAGTTAGCTCAAAATAATGTATTATCCAGTTCTCCATAACATGGATAGTGTCCTTGGTAGGAACCTTAGCACTTTAGGGGCTAGAGTATTAATAGAGTCTCATCTCTGGTTAGACGGCTGTAATACACAACAGCTGTGTTCAGTAAAAACCTGTTCATCTAATGGTCCATTAGTATCCAGAGTGGAATGATGTTTGTAATAGCCTCACTGCCAGCTGATGAAGCTTAGGTATCTATAGAGAGTTTTCGCCATGAACAGTTTTGTACAAGGAATAGAGTTTCTATTGTAGGGGGTTGTCCAGATAGACTTCAATGAATGGAGGGTGTTCGCTCTTTGTAAGGACTTCTGTACAAACTGAAAACTATGGGGCTCATTCTGAGCCCGGCGGGCGGCGGGCGCCGCCCGCCTGGAGGGAGCCGCCAAATGACCGCACCGCGGTCATAAGACCGTGGCGGCCATTCAGACATTTCCTCTGGGCCGGCGGGCGCTCTCCAAAAGAGCGCCCGCCGGCCCAGAGGAAATGCCCCTGCAACGAGGACGCCGGCTCAGAATTGAGCCGGCGTAGTTGCAGGGGTGCGACGGGTGCAGTTTGCACCCGTCGCGTATTTCAGTGTCTGCATTGCAGACACTGAAATACACAGTGAGGCCCTCTTACGGGGGCCCCTGCAGTGCCCATGCCATTGGCATGGGCACTGCAGGGGCCCCCAGGGGCCCCGCGGCACCCCCTACCGCCATCCTGTTCCTGGCGGGAGACCCGCCAGGAACAGGATGGCGGTAGGGGGTGTCAGAATCCCCATGGCTGCGGAGCGCGCTCCGCAGCCATGGAGGATTCCCCCGAACAGCGGGAAGTCGGCGGGAGACCGCCGACTTTCCACTTCTGACCGCGGCTGAACCGCTGCGGTCAGAATGCTCGTGGGAGCACCGCCAGCCTGTTGGCGGTGCTCCCGTGGTCAGAATGACCCCCTATGTGTAGTACCAGCTTAAGCACCTTCTGTGCCGTGGTTGTCTAAAACGGTAGATTGTCAGTGATATCTTTTGTAGAAACGATTTCTATAGCAAGGGTTCGACCTTTTAAGAGTGCAGTTTTCTAGAACAATATGTTACTAATAGTTTATATAGCAACATATCCACATTTCTTTCGTTCACATACTGTCATTTCACTAAATAGATGTTTATGCCATTTATAAGAACTCATATGTACTTAGCGCATGAAAAATTTCAAAGAAATGCTTATTATCCTTTAACAATGGTAATATGCTTTCTGATTTACAATTTGGACTTTGCACTGGCCTTGGCATGATTGAATAGTGTCTCAGCCTTTACATTATGACTAATATATTTTCTTGCCAAGGATGGGAGATTTCACCTAGCTTACATTGATCTCAGCTCGGCATTTGATTTTCGCTCCAAACCCTGGAACATCGTAACTGAAATGTGCGTGGAGACCAATTTTGTTAGCTTTCTCAGAAAACTCCCCTCATAGGTAACTACAGAGTCAGATATGGACCTGGTGGCGAGACCACACTGGTGTTCAATAATAAATAGATATGTACGCCATGAGTGTGTTCTGGCTTCTTTTTTATTCACCCTATGTATCAACTGTAGGAGGCTGGACTGGCTTGTAGTGAGTACCAAGGGGTACTTGCACCTTGCACCAGGCCCAGTTATCCCTTATTAGTGTATAGGGTGTCTAGCAGCTTAGGCTGATAGATAATGGTAGCTTAGCAAAGCAGCTCAGGCTGAACTAGGAGACGTGTGAAGCTACTACAGTACCACTTAGTGTCATATGCACAATATCATAAGAAAACACAATACACAGTTATACTAAAAATAAAGGTACTTTATTTTTATGACAATATGCCAAAGTATCTAAGAGTGTACCCTCAGTGAGAGGATAGGAAATATACACAAGATATATATACACAATAGCAAAAATATGCAGTATAGTCTTAGAAAACAGTGCAAACAATGTACAGTTACAATAGGATGCAAAGGAGAAACATAGGGATAGGGGCAACACAAACCATATACTCCAAAAGTGGAATGCGAACCACGAATGGACCCCAAACCTATGTGACCTTGTAGAGGGTCGCTGGGACTATTAGAAAATAGTGAGAGTTAGAAAAATAACCCTCCCCAAGACCCTGAAAAGTGAGTGCAAAGTGCACTAAAGTTCCCCTAAGGACAAAATAGTCGTGTTAGAGGGAGAATGCAAGGAAAACACAAATCAGCAATGCAACAACGATGGATTCCTGTCTGAAGGTACCTGTGGAACAAGGGGACCAAGTCCAAAAGTCACAAGCAGCTCGGAGATGGGCAGATGCCCAAGAAATGCCAGCGGTTGGTGCAAAGAAGCTCTTACTAGGCTGAAGAACTGTGAATACTGCAGGAACGACAAGGGCTAGAGACTTCCCCTTTGGAGGATGGATCCCCCACGCCTTGGAGAGTCGGGCAGAAGTGTTTTCCCGCCGGATGGACGCCAACAAGCCTTGCTACACGCAAATCGTGCGTTTGGCGTTTTTGGACGCTGCTGGGGCCCAGGAGGGACCAGAAGGTCGCAAATTGGACCTGCAGAGAGAGGGGACGTCGAGCAAGACAAAGAGCCCTCACTGAAGCAGGTAGCACCCGGAGAAGTGCCAGAAACAGGCACTACGAGGATGCGTGAAACGGTGCTCGCCGAAGTTGCACAAAGGAGTCCCACGTCGCCGGAGACCAACTTAGAAAGTCGTGCAATGCAGGTTAGAGTGCCGTGGACCCAGGCTTGGCTGTGCACACAGGATTTCCGCCGGAAGTGCACAGGGGCCGGAGAAGCTTGCAAAGTCGCGGTTCCCAGCAATGCAGCCCAGCGAGGTGAGGCAAGGACTTACCTCCACCAAACTTGGGCTGAAGAGTCACTGGACTGTGGGGGTCACTTGGACGGTGTCGCTGGATTCGAGGGACCTCGCTCGTCGTGCTGAGAGGAGACCCAAGGGACCGGAGATGCAGCTTTTTGGTGCCTGCGGTTGCAGGGGGAAGATTCCGTCGACCCACGGGAGATTTCTTCGGAGCTTCTGGTGCAGAGAGGAGGCAGACTACCCCCACAGCATGCACAAGCAGGAAAACAGTCGAGAAGGCGGCAGGATCAGCGTTACAGAGTTGCAGTAGTCGTCTTTGCTACTATGTTGCAGGTTTGCAGGCTTCCAGCGCGGTCAGCGGTCGATTCCTTATCAGAAGGTGAAGAGGGAGATGCAGAGGAACTCGGCTGAGCTCATGCATTCGTTATCCAAAGTTTCCCCAGAGACAGAGACCCTAAATAGCCAGAAAAGAGGGTTTGGCTACCTAGGAGAGAGGAAAGGCTACTAACACCTGAAGGAGCCTATCAGCAGGAGTCTCTGACGTCACCTGGTGGCACTGGCCACTCAGAGCAGTCCAGTGTGCCAGCAGCACCTCTGTTTCCAAGATGGCAGAGGTCTGGAGCACACTGGAGGAGCTCTGGACACCTCCCAGGGGAGGTGCAGGTCAGGGGAGTGGTCACTCCCCTTTCCTTTGTCCAGTTTCGCGCCAGAGCAGGGGCTAAGGGGTCCCTGAACCGGTGTAGACTGGCTTATGCAGAATTGGGCACATCTGTGCCCAACAAAGCATTTCCAGAGGCTGGGGGAGGCTACTCCTCCCCTGCCTTCACACCATTTTCCAAAGGGAGAGGGTGTCACACCCTCTCTCAGAGGAAGTTCTTTGTTCTGCCATCCTGGGCCAGGCCTGGCTGGACCCCAGGAGGGCAGCTGCCTGTCTGAGGGGTTGGCAGCAGCAGCAGCTGCAGAGAAACCCCAGGAAGGGCAGTCTGGCAGTACCAGGGTCTGTGCTACAGACCACTGGGATCATGGAATTGTACCAACAATGCCAGGATGGCATAGAGGGGGCAATTCCATGATCATAGACATGTTACATGGCCATATTCGGAGTTACCATGGTGAAGCTACATATAGGTAGTGACCTATATGTAGTGCACGCGTGTAATGGTGTCCCCGCACTCACAAAGTTCAGTGAATTGGCTCTGAACAATGTGGGGGCACCTTGGCTAGTGCCAGGGTGCCCTCACACTAAGTAACTTTGCACCTAACCTTTACCAGGTAAAGGTTAGACATATAGGTGACTTATAAGTTACTTAAGTGCAGTGTAAAATGGCTGTGAAATAACGTGGACGTTATTTCACTCAGGCTGCAGTGGCAGGCCTGTGTAAGAATTGTCAGAGCTCCCTATGGGTGGCAAAAGAAATGCTGCAGCCCATAGGGATCTCCTGGAACCCCAATACCCTGGGTACCTCAGTACCATATACTAGGGAATTATAAGGGTGTTCCAGTAAGCCAGTGTAAATTGGTCAAATTGGTCACTAGCCTGTTAGTGACAATTTGAAAGTAATGAGAGAGCATAACCACTGAGGTTCTGGTTAGCAGAGCCTCAGTGAGACAGTTAGGCACCACACAGGGAACATATACATGCACACCTATGAGCACTGGGGCCCTGTGTGACAGGGTCCCAGTGACACATACATATAGGCCACAAACCTATGAGCACTGGGGTCCTGACCAGCAGGATCCCAGTGACACATAACAACCATACTGAAAACATAGTGTTTTCACTATGAGCACTGAGGCCTGGCTATCAGGATCCCAGTGAGACAGTGAAAACAGTGACAAACACCCTGACATACACTCACAAACAGGCCAAAAGTGGGGGTAACAAGGCTAGAAAGAGGCTACCTTCTCACACAACCCCCCCCCAAACGAAGGACAATAAGGCTAACCTTGGCCAGTTGAGACTTTATTGTCTAAGTGGTGATAAGTAGAGAGTAGCTCTGCAATAGACTGGTTACTCCCTTTATCATCCACTATATGGTTACTTCCCTGTGGGGATGTAAACCACCCTGTTTGAAGTTTTTTAGCTAAGCAACAATGTGAAGATGTATTTTCAGAGTTTCTATCAGTAAGTTTTAGTTTAGAGCAGTGGGAATTGTCCACTGAACCTATTTGTAGTGATGGAAATGCCAGACAGGGATGCTGTCTCAGAAAAGCCATAGCTGGGCAAAAACTTTGTCCATTTGGCTGGAAGAGAGAACAGGGATGCTGTTTCTCGTGAGTTGGAGCAGGGCAGGAATGCTGTCCTATGAGCTCCACACTAGGGCAGGGATGCTGTCCTAAGTGTTGTGAGGTAGTGCAGGGTTTCTGCACTAAAGTTTCTCTGGGAGGGTTGGAGGGATGCTCCATGTTAACTAAAATGGTGCTGTTTTTCTCACCAATGTTAGTTATCCCACAGAGAGGTACTTCCACCTCAGGGAGTCCAGCTTTGCCAGCTGATGATTCCCTTGGAACAGGTGCCACCCCAGGAGAGGTTTCTCCTACCACAGGAATAGTATCCTGAATGGTAGGGTGGTTAGGGGATACTGTGATACCCTTTTTACCTGTTGATGGAGAGGGATCCTGAATTTTCAGGCCTTCTCTCCTTTGCTTTTTCATTTCACTTGAAATGAGAGGGAACAATTCCTCAGGGATGCCCAGCATGGCTGCATGGGCATAAAACTCTACATCAGCCCAACCTGAGGCCTCTAGGTCATTACCTAAGAGACAGTCTACAGGTAAGCTAGGTGATACCACCACCTGCTTAGGGCCAGTAACTCCACCCCAACTAAACTGAATTATAGCTAAGGGAAGAAACTTAGTGGAGTTATGGACATCAATAATCTTATACTGTTGTCCAAGGATGTGTTGATCAGGGTGCACTAGGTTGTCAGTCACCAAAGTGAAACTGGCACCTGTGTCCCTATAGGCCAAGGCCTCAACACCATTTATTGAAACTGTCTGCCTGTACTTATCCATTGTAAGGGGACAAGCAGCCAGTGTGGCAAGGCCAATGCCACTAGGTGTGACAGAAACTGTCTTGGGACTGATTACATCAGTTTCCACTATGGACCCATAAGTGAACCCAACTACACCCTTTGCTTGACTGTTGCCAGCAGTCCCACCACTAGTACCACTACTGCTAGGGGCACTAGAGCTTGATGTATTAGTGGTGGTAGGCTCAGGGGGTTTACCTGGACAGGACTTATCCCCTGGCCTATGGCCTCTATTTTTACACACAAAGCACCAAGGCTTTTTAATGTGTGCAGGTTGGGAAGAAGAGGAAGAATTTGTTTTATCCCCACCCTCTGAAGAGTGTTTAAGATTTGAAGTGGGATCTTTGGTTTTACCCTTATCCCCATGCTTATCTTAAGATTTTTCACCATCTTTCTTCTTATTGCCATCTTTGTCACCCCCTGTATGAACTTTTCTGTTCACCCTTGTTCTGACCCATTTGTCTGCCTTCTTTCCCAATTCTTGGGGAGAGGTCAGATCAGAGTCTACCAGGTACTGGTGCAACAAATCAGACACACAATTATTAAGTATATGCTCTCTCAGGATTGTGTTATACAGGCTTTCATAATCAGTAACTTTACTGCCATGTAACCACCCCTCCAAGGCCTTCACTGCCTGGTCAATGAAATCAACCCAGTCTTGTGAAGACTCCTTTTTGGTATCTCTGAACTTTATCCTGTACTGTTCAGTGGTTAAGCCATAACCATCCAGGAGTGCATTCTTAAGAACTTGGAAATTATTAGCATCATTTTCTTTTACAGTAAGGAGCCTATCCCTACCTTTTCCAGTGAATGATAGCCATAGGATAGCAGCCCACTGCCTTTGAGGGACATCCTGTACAGCACAGGCCCTCTCAAGTGCAGCAAACCACTTGTTAATGTCATCCCCCTCCTTGTAAGGGGGAACTATCTTGTGCAGATTCCTGGAATCATGCTCTTTTGCAGGATGACTATGGGGAATACTGCTGCTGCCACCATGGGTATCTAAACCCAACTTCTGTCTTTCCTTCTCTAATTCTAAAGACTGTCTATCCAAATCCAGCTGTTGCTTCTTGAGCTTCAGTCTGGTTTGTTCCACTCTCAATCTATTGAGCTCCCTTTCTAACAATCTGTCATCAGGGTGGGTGGGAGGGACATTTCTAGATACAGAGGTATGATGGGAATGAACAGAAGGAGACCTGTCCCTTACAGAGGGCACCCTAACAGCTTGGCTACCAGTATAATGTGAGAGCACACCATTAGTATGGTGTGATTCAACCTCTGTACCAACTATGCTAGACTGTCTAGTAATGGGCAGGCTGAGAAGTTTCTTTCCTGAACCTTTTCCTGGGGGAGTCCCTGGATCAGATTGAGAACCATTAGCTACTTTTTCTACACATTGGGCACTTATGGCCTTATCCTGTACTCTAAGCATATTAATTAACAGTTCCTAGGAAGGATTCTTCCCTACACTCAAACCTCTCTCTATGCAGAGACTCCTTGCTCCTTTCCAGCTAAGGTGATCATATGCAAGTTTGGACAGTTCAACATTTTTTCCTGTGCCAGACATTTTTTAGAGAGAGTTAAAGTGATAGAAAAAGAGAAAAAAGTTTTCAGAACTTTTTGGAAAGACAGAAAAAACTTTTTTAAACTTTTAAGAACTTTTTGAAAGTTTTAGAAGTACTTTTCAGCACTTAGAAAAGAGTGAAAAGAGGAAATGCAAAACTTTTTGGCTATGTGTATATACACTGACCTTGTTTTGTATATTTTTCTCTTATGAAAAGTACAATGACAAGAGTGGTAAGTAGTCTCAAGCACTTATCCCACCACTGCACAACCAATGTAGGAGGCTGGACTGGCTTGTAGTGAGTACCAAGGGGTACTTGCACCTTGCACCAGGCCCAGTTATCCCTTATTAGTGTATAGGGTGTCTAGCAGCTTAGGCTGATAGATAATGGTAGCTTAGCAAAGCAGCTCAGGCTGAACTAGGAGACGTGTGAAGCTACTACAGTACCACTTAGTGTCATATGCACAATATCATAAGAAAACACAATACACAGTTATACTAAAAATAAAGGTACTTTATTTTTATGACAATATGCCAAAGTATCTTAGAGTGTACCCTCAGTGAGAGGATAGGAAATATACACAAGATATATATACACAATAGCAAAAATATGCAGTATAGTCTTAGAAAACAGTGCAAACAATGTACAGTTACAATAGGATGCAAAGGGGAAACATAGGGATAGGGGCAACACAAACCATATACTCCAAAAGTGGAATGCGAACCACGAATGGACCCCAAACCTATGTGACCTTGTAGAGGGTCGCTGGGACTATTAGAAAATAGTGAGAGTTAGAAAAATAACCCTCCCCAAGACCCTGAAAAGTGAGTGCAAAGTGCACTAAAGTTCCCCTAAGGACAAAATAGTCGTGTTAGAGGGAGAATGCAAGGAAAACACAAATCAGCAATGCAACAACGATGGATTCCTGTCTGAAGGTACCTGTGGAACAAGGGGACCAAGTCCAAAAGTCACAAGCAGCTCGGAGATGGGCAGATGCCCAAGAAATGCCAGCGGTTGGTGCAAAGAAGCTCTTACTAGGCTGAAGAACTGTGAATACTGCAGGAACGACAAGGGCTAGAGACTTCCCCTTTGGAGGATGGATCCCCCACGCCTTGGAGAGTCGGGCAGAAGTGTTTTCCCGCCGGATGGACGCCAACAAGCCTTGCTACACGCAAATCGTGCGTTTGGCGTTTTTGGACGCTGCTGGGGCCCAGGAGGGACCAGAAGGTCGCAAATTGGACCTGCAGAGAGAGGGGACGTCGAGCAAGACAAAGAGCCCTCACTGAAGCAGGTAGCACCCGGAGAAGTGCCAGAAACAGGCACTACGAGGATGCGTGAAACGGTGCTCGCCGAAGTTGCACAAAGGAGTCCCACGTCGCCGGAGACCAACTTAGAAAGTCGTGCAATGCAGGTTAGAGTGCCGTGGACCCAGGCTTGGCTGTGCACACAGGATTTCCGCCGGAAGTGCACAGGGGCCGGAGAAGCTTGCAAAGTCGCGGTTCCCAGCAATGCAGCCCAGCGAGGTGAGGCAAGGACTTACCTCCACCAAACTTGGGCTGAAGAGTCACTGGACTGTGGGGGTCACTTGGACGGTGTCGCTGGATTCGAGGGACCTCGCTCGTCGTGCTGAGAGGAGACCCAAGGGACCGGAGATGCAGCTTTTTGGTGCCTGCGGTTGCAGGGGGAAGATTCCGTCGACCCACGGGAGATTTCTTCTGAGCTTCTGGTGCAGAGAGGAGGCAGACTACCCCCACAGCATGCACAAGCAGGAAAACAGTCGAGAAGGCGGCAGGATCAGCGTTACAGAGTTGCAGTAGTCGTCTTTGCTACTATGTTGCAGGTTTGCAGGCTTCCAGCGCGGTCAGCGGTCGATTCCTTATCAGAAGGTGAAGAGGGAGATGCAGAGGAACTCGGCTGAGCTCATGCATTCGTTATCCAAAGTTTCCCCAGAGACAGAGACCCTAAATAGCCAGAAAAGAGGGTTTGGCTACCTAGGAGAGAGGAAAGGCTACTAACACCTGAAGGAGCCTATCAGCAGGAGTCTCTGACGTCACCTGGTGGCACTGGCCACTCAGAGCAGTCCAGTGTGCCAGCAGCACCTCTGTTTCCAAGATGGCAGAGGTCTGGAGCACACTGGAGGAGCTCTGGACACCTCCCAGGGGAGGTGCAGGTCAGGGGAGTGGTCACTCCCCTTTCCTTTGTCCAGTTTCGCGCCAGAGCAGGGGCTAAGGGGTCCCTGAACCGGTGTAGACTGGCTTATGCAGAATTGGGCACATCTGTGCCCAACAAAGCATTTCCAGAGGCTGGGGGAGGCTACTCCTCCCCTGCCTTCACACCATTTTCCAAAGGGAGAGGGTGTCACACCCTCTCTCAGAGGAAGTTCTTTGTTCTGCCATCCTGGGCCAGGCCTGGCTGGACCCCAGGAGGGCAGCTGCCTGTCTGAGGGGTTGGCAGCAGCAGCAGCTGCAGAGAAACCCCAGGAAGGGCAGTCTGGCAGTACCAGGGTCTGTGCTACAGACCACTGGGATCATGGAATTGTACCAACAATGCCAGGATGGCATAGAGGGGGCAATTCCATGATCATAGACATGTTACATGGCCATATTCGGAGTTACCATGGTGAAGCTACATATAGGTAGTGACCTATATGTAGTGCACGCGTGTAATGGTGTCCCCGCACTCACAAAGTTCAGTGAATTGGCTCTGAACAATGTGGGGGCACCTTGGCTAGTGCCAGGGTGCCCTCACACTAAGTAACTTTGCACCTAACCTTTACCAGGTAAAGGTTAGACATATAGGTGACTTATAAGTTACTTAAGTGCAGTGTAAAATGGCTGTGAAATAACGTGGACGTTATTTCACTCAGGCTGCAGTGGCAGGCCTGTGTAAGAATTGTCAGAGCTCCCTATGGGTGGCAAAAGAAATGCTGCAGCCCATAGGGATCTCCTGGAACCCCAATACCCTGGGTACCTCAGTACCATATACTAGGGAATTATAAGGGTGTTCCAGTAAGCCAGTGTAAATTGGTCAAATTGGTCACTAGCCTGTTAGTGACAATTTGAAAGTAATGAGAGAGCATAACCACTGAGGTTCTGGTTAGCAGAGCCTCAGTGAGACAGTTAGGCACCACACAGGGAACATATACATGCACACCTATGAGCACTGGGGCCCTGTGTGACAGGGTCCCAGTGACACATACATATAGGCCACAAACCTATGAGCACTGGGGTCCTGACCAGCAGGATCCCAGTGACACATAACAACCATACTGAAAACATAGTGTTTTCACTATGAGCACTGAGGCCTGGCTATCAGGATCCCAGTGAGACAGTGAAAACAGTGACAAACACCCTGACATACACTCACAAACAGGCCAAAAGTGGGGGTAACAAGGCTAGAAAGAGGCTACCTTCTCACACAACCCCCCCCCAAACGAAGGACAATAAGGCTAACCTTGGCCAGTTGAGACTTTATTGTCTAAGTGGTGATAAGTAGAGAGTAGCTCTGCAATAGACTGGTTACTCCCTTTATCATCCACTATATGGTTACTTCCCTGTGGGGATGTAAACCACCCTGTTTGAAGTTTTTTAGCTAAGCAACAATGTGAAGATGTATTTTCAGAGTTTCTATCAGTAAGTTTTAGTTTAGAGCAGTGGGAATTGTCCACTGAACCTATTTGTAGTGATGGAAATGCCAGACAGGGATGCTGTCTCAGAAAAGCCATAGCTGGGCAAAAACTTTGTCCATTTGGCTGGAAGAGAGAACAGGGATGCTGTTTCTCGTGAGTTGGAGCAGGGCAGGAATGCTGTCCTATGAGCTCCACACTAGGGCAGGGATGCTGTCCTAAGTGTTGTGAGGTAGTGCAGGGTTTCTGCACTAAAGTTTCTCTGGGAGGGTTGGAGGGATGCTCCATGTTAACTAAAATGGTGCTGTTTTTCTCACCAATGTTAGTTATCCCACAGAGAGGTACTTCCACCTCAGGGAGTCCAGCTTTGCCAGCTGATGATTCCCTTGGAACAGGTGCCACCCCAGGAGAGGTTTCTCCTACCACAGGAATAGTATCCTGAATGGTAGGGTGGTTAGGGGATACTGTGATACCCGTTTTACCTGTTGATGGAGAGGGATCCTGAATTTTCAGGCCTTCTCTCCTTTGCTTTTTCATTTCACTTGAAATGAGAGGGAACAATTCCTCAGGGATGCCCAGCATGGCTGCATGGGCATAAAACTCTACATCAGCCCAACCTGAGGCCTCTAGGTCATTACCTAAGAGACAGTCTACAGGTAAGCTAGGTGATACCACCACCTGCTTAGGGCCAGTAACTCCACCCCAACTAAACTGAATTATAGCTAAGGGAAGAAACTTAGTGGAGTTATGGACATCAATAATCTTATACTGTTGTCCAAGGATGTGTTGATCAGGGTGCACTAGGTTGTCAGTCACCAAAGTGAAACTGGCACCTGTGTCCCTGTAGGCCAAGGCCTCAACACCATTTATTGAAACTGTCTGCCTGTACTTATCCATTGTAAGGGGACAAGCAGCCAGTGTGGCAAGGCCAATGCCACTAGGTGTGACAGAAACTGTCTTGGGACTGATTACATCAGTTTCCACTATGGACCCATAAGTGAACCCAACTACACCCTTTGCTTGACTGTTGCCAGCAGTCCCACCACTAGTACCACTACTGCTAGGGGCACTAGAGCTTGATGTATTAGTGGTGGTAGGCTCAGGGGGTTTACCTGGACAGGACTTATCCCCTGGCCTATGGCCTCTATTTTTACACACAAAGCACCAAGGCTTTTTAATGTGTGCAGGTTGGGAAGAAGAGGAAGAATTTGTTTTATCCCCACCCTCTGAAGAGTGTTTAAGATTTGAAGTGGGATCTTTGGTTTTACCCTTATCCCCATGCTTATCTTGAGATTTTTCACCATCTTTCTTCTTATTGCCATCTTTGTCACCCCCTGTATGAACTTTTCTGTTCACCCTTGTTCTGACCCATTTGTCTGCCTTCTTTCCCAATTCTTGGGGAGAGGTCAGATCAGAGTCTACCAGGTACTGGTGCAACAAATCAGACACACAATTATTAAGTATATGCTCTCTCAGGATTGTGTTATACAGGCTTTCATAATCAGTAACTTTACTGCCATGTAACCACCCCTCCAAGGCCTTCACTGCCTGGTCAATGAAATCAACCCAGTCTTGTGAAGACTCCTTTTTGGTATCTCTGAACTTTATCCTGTACTGTTCAGTGGTTAAGCCATAACCATCCAGGAGTGCATTCTTAAGAACTTGGAAATTATTAGCATCATTTTCTTTTACAGTAAGGAGCCTATCCCTACCTTTTCCAGTGAATGATAGCCATAGGATAGCAGCCCACTGCCTTTGAGGGACATCCTGTACAGCACAGGCCCTCTCAAGTGCAGCAAACCACTTGTTAATGTCATCCCCCTCCTTGTAAGGGGGAACTATCTTGTGCAGATTCCTGGAATCATGCTCTTTTGCAGGATGACTATGGGGAATACTGCTGCTGCCACCATGGGTATCTAAACCCAACTTCTGTCTTTCCTTCTCTAATTCTAAAGACTGTCTATCCAAATCCAGCTGTTGCTTCTTGAGCTTCAGTCTGGTTTGTTCCACTCTCAATCTATTGAGCTCCCTTTCTAACAATCTGTCATCAGGGTGGGTGGGAGGGACATTTCTAGATACAGAGGTATGATGGGAATGAACAGAAGGAGACCTGTCCCTTACAGAGGGCACCCTAACAGCTTGGCTACCAGTATAATGTGAGAGCACACCATTAGTATGGTGTGATTCAACCTCTGTACCAACTATGCTAGACTGTCTAGTAATGGGCAGGCTGAGAAGTTTCTTTCCTGAACCTTTTCCTGGGGGAGTCCCTGGATCAGATTGAGAACCATTAGCTACTTTTTCTACAGATTGGGCACTTATGGCCTTATCCTGTACTCTAAGCATATTAATTAACAGTTCTAAGGAAGGATTCTTCCCTACACTCAAACCTCTCTCTATGCAGAGACTCCTTGCTCCTTTCCAGCTAAGGTGATCATATGCAAGTTTGGACAGTTCAACATTTTTTCCTGTGCCAGACATTTTTTAGAGAGAGTTAAAGTGATAGAAAAAGAGAAAAAAGTTTTCAGAACTTTTTGGAAAGACAGAAAAAACTTTTTAAAACTTTTAAGAACTTTTTGAAAGTTTTAGAAGTACTTTTCAGCACTTAGAAAAGAGTGAAAAGAGGAAATGCAAAACTTTTTGGCTATGTGTATATACACTGACCTTGTTTTGTATATTTTTCTCTTATGAAAAGTACAATGACAAGAGTGGTAAGTAGTCTCAAGCACTTATCCCACCACTGCACAACCAATGTAGGAGGCTGGACTGGCTTGTAGTGAGTACCAAGGGGTACTTGCACCTTGCACCAGGCCCAGTTATCCCTTATTAGTGTATAGGGTGTCTAGCAGCTTAGGCTGATAGATAATGGTAGCTTAGCAAAGCAGCTCAGGCTGAACTAGGAGACGTGTGAAGCTACTACAGTACCACTTAGTGTCATATGCACAATATCATAAGAAAACACAATACACAGTTATACTAAAAATAAAGGTACTTTATTTTTATGACAATATGCCAAAGTATCTTAGAGTGTACCCTCAGTGAGAGGATAGGAAATATACACAAGATATATATACACAATAGCAAAAATATGCAGTATAGTCTTAGAAAACAGTGCAAACAATGTACAGTTACAATAGGATGCAAAGGGGAAACATAGGGATAGGGGCAACACAAACCATATACTCCAAAAGTGGAATGCGAACCACGAATGGACCCCAAACCTATGTGACCTTGTAGAGGGTCGCTGGGACTATTAGAAAATAGTGAGAGTTAGAAAAATAACCCTCCCCAAGACCCTGAAAAGTGAGTGCAAAGTGCACTAAAGTTCCCCTAAGGACAAAATAGTCGTGTTAGAGGGAGAATGCAAGGAAAACACAAATCAGCAATGCAACAACGATGGATTCCTGTCTGAAGGTACCTGTGGAACAAGGGGACCAAGTCCAAAAGTCACAAGCAGCTCGGAGATGGGCAGATGCCCAAGAAATGCCAGCGGTTGGTGCAAAGAAGCTCTTACTAGGCTGAAGAACTGTGAATACTGCAGGAACGACAAGGGCTAGAGACTTCCCCTTTGGAGGATGGATCTCCCACGCCTTGGAGAGTCGGGCAGAAGTGTTTTCCCGCCGGATGGACGCCAACAAGCCTTGCTACACGCAAATCGTGCATTTGGCGTTTTTGGACGCTGCTGGGGCCCAGGAGGGACCAGAAGGTCGCAAATTGGACCTGCAGAGAGAGGGGACGTCGAGCAAGACAAAGAGCCCTCACTGAAGCAGGTAGCACCCGGAGAAGTGCCAGAAACAGGCACTACGAGGATGCGTGAAACGGTGCTCGCCGAAGTTGCACAAAGGAGTCCCACGTCGCCGGAGACCAACTTAGAAAGTCGTGCAATGCAGGTTAGAGTGCCGTGGACCCAGGCTTGGCTGTGCACACAGGATTTCCGCCGGAAGTGCACAGGGGCCGGAGAAGCTTGCAAAGTCGCGGTTCCCAGCAATGCAGCCCAGCGAGGTGAGGCAAGGACTTACCTCCACCAAACTTGGGCTGAAGAGTCACTGGACTGTGGGGGTCACTTGGACGGTGTCGCTGGATTCGAGGGACCTCGCTCGTCGTGCTGAGAGGAGACCCAAGGGACCGGAGATGCAGCTTTTTGGTGCCTGCGGTTGCAGGGGGAAGATTCCGTCGACCCACGGGAGATTTCTTCTGAGCTTCTGGTGCAGAGAGGAGGCAGACTACCCCCACAGCATGCACAAGCAGGAAAACAGTCGAGAAGGCGGCAGGATCAGCGTTACAGAGTTGCAGTAGTCGTCTTTGCTACTATGTTGCAGGTTTGCAGGCTTCCAGCGCGGTCAGCGGTCGATTCCTTATCAGAAGGTGAAGAGGGAGATGCAGAGGAACTCGGCTGAGCTCATGCATTCGTTATCCAAAGTTTCCCCAGAGACAGAGACCCTAAATAGCCAGAAAAGAGGGTTTGGCTACCTAGGAGAGAGGAAAGGCTACTAACACCTGAAGGAGCCTATCAGCAGGAGTCTCTGACGTCACCTGGTGGCACTGGCCACTCAGAGCAGTCCAGTGTGCCAGCAGCACCTCTGTTTCCAAGATGGCAGAGGTCTGGAGCACACTGGAGGAGCTCTGGACACCTCCCAGGGGAGGTGCAGGTCAGGGGAGTGGTCACTCCCCTTTCCTTTGTCCAGTTTCGCGCCAGAGCAGGGGCTAAGGGGTCCCTGAACCGGTGTAGACTGGCTTATGCAGAATTGGGCACATCTGTGCCCAACAAAGCATTTCCAGAGGCTGGGGGAGGCTACTCCTCCCCTGCCTTCACACCATTTTCCAAAGGGAGAGGGTGTCACACCCTCTCTCAGAGGAAGTTCTTTGTTCTGCCATCCTGGGCCAGGCCTGGCTGGACCCCAGGAGGGCAGCTGCCTGTCTGAGGGGTTGGCAGCAGCAGCAGCTGCAGAGAAACCCCAGGAAGGGCAGTCTGGCAGTACCAGGGTCTGTGCTACAGACCACTGGGATCATGGAATTGTACCAACAATGCCAGGATGGCATAGAGGGGGCAATTCCATGATCATAGACATGTTACATGGCCATATTCGGAGTTACTATGGTGAAGCTACATATAGGTAGTGACCTATATGTAGTGCACGCGTGTAATGGTGTCCCCGCACTCACAAAGTTCAGTGAATTGGCTCTGAACAATGTGGGGGCACCTTGGCTAGTGCCAGGGTGCCCTCACACTAAGTAACTTTGCACCTAACCTTTACCAGGTAAAGGTTAGACATATAGGTGACTTAGAAGTTACTTAAGTGCAGTGTAAAATGGCTGTGAAATAACGTGGACGTTATTTCACTCAGGCTGCAGTGGCAGGCCTGTGTAAGAATTGTCAGAGCTCCCTATGGGTGGCAAAAGAAATGCTGCAGCCCATAGGGATCTCCTGGAACCCCAATACCCTGGGTACCTCAGTACCATATACTAGGGAATTATAAGGGTGTTCCAGTAAGCCGGTGTAAATTGGTCAAATTGGTCACTAGCCTGTTAGTGACAATTTGAAAGTAATGAGAGAGCATAACCACTGAGGTTCTGGTTAGCAGAGCCTCAGTGAGACAGTTAGGCACCACACAGGGAACATATACATGCACACCTATGAGCACTGGGGCCCTGTGTGACAGGGTCCCAGTGACACATACATATAGGCCACAAACCTATGAGCACTGGGGTCCTGACCAGCAGGATCCCAGTGACACATAACAACCATACTGAAAACATAGTGTTTTCACTATGAGCACTGAGGCCTGGCTATCAGGATCCCAGTGAGACAGTGAAAACAGTGACAAACACCCTGACATACACTCACAAACAGGCCAAAAGTGGGGGTAACAAGGCTAGAAAGAGGCTACCTTCTCACATCAACTACCTCAAAAAAGCACTTGCTTATCTACAATATTGCTTTTCCCTATGTAGGAGAGCGTCCTGTAACCGGTGTTGCTTTGCACTGGCAATGCAGTCCTTGCACAGGACCCCACTAGTCCTCCAGCGCTTGTTGGATCAGTTTTGTAGTTTTATGACAAGTATAGATTTGGCAGTACCTCAAACCAAAACACACATTATGATATGTGGCTTACATAGGAAGACAGTCCCATCATTTACTGTCAATAATAAGAAAATCAGCCCTGTGTCGTCATTCAAGTGTCTAGGTTTTCTAGTTGACAGCAATCTCACATGTGCCCACCGGATGGGGTTAATGCTGCCGTCTTTGCAAGCAGTATTGAGGCAAAATGTAGTTTTGCCTCCAAACTTGGCATTTACTCAGTTAAAGAGTTGAGGTATATGATGCCAAATGTCAATGACGTCCAATGTGCTGGCCTCTGGGGCACGAAAGATCATTCACCTATACAGAGGATTGAGAATGGGTTTATAAGCAGATTGCTGGGTGTCCTATACTGTACAGAACTACGGATAGATTACATTAGTGATCTGATCAAACTCCAGCCTCCTTTTATATAGATGAGGATGTGGTTATACAAGGAAACGATTTTTAATTGATTGTTTTTAACAGACAGTATTAAGCTAGTTAAAGTAATAAAGATTCAATGGCTTCATATATTGAAAAAGTTAGCTGCACTTTGCAACTGCCATACCTCTTCGACAAACCGGACACTGTGTCTACCAGCAATATAAACTCTCTAAAGGCAACCTTTCTGGTCCATTGGACTACTGAGAGAACACTTAGTGAGTCTAGGAAATATACAGTTTCAATTATAATATGATTTGTACTTCTTTAGACATCGAACCATATCTCATTTAGGTTTTAAAAATGAAGCACAGATTTCTTCTGACCAGATTGGGGTTGAACACCGCACATTGCTTTGTTGCTTTTTTAGGCATTGTAGGATGACAATGGCTTTTATACAACCTCTTACCTCATGATATCTTTTGTAGTAGTATAAAGTTATATGCAAAGTGCCATTCGAAGTAGGACAACTTTGTCTTATTGAATCAGTATGAAATGTGATGATTTTACTAATGGTTTTAGCTTTTTATCTGTGATGTTTGATGTACTCTTGACATGAAACGGGATGTTTTTTAAAATTTATGACGTCTGATGAGTTCTTCTTGAGCCACTTTATATTTCTATATAGGTTGTTTTTGTATTGCTATTTTGTCCATGTGTTTATTTTTTATGGTAGGTTTGATTGAAGAATAAAAAATAAGGAAAATATACTTGTCTACCTAACAACTACAATTCCTAGTAATTCTCCATCATCTGGGCATAAATTATTCTGCAAAACTTTCTTTAGTAATTTATCGAATGACACTGATGATCAAACAGGTATAGATAAATACACAAATCCCCTTGGATCACTGTCACTTCCTGATGAATTGTTGCAATTTACACATTCACGCTCCCATGAATAGCTGATTCCAAGTAATTGTTTTGAATACTCTCATTTTCTAGAAGACCTAGCATTACCACAAAAAAACTGCTGGGTGTCTTCCTGGGAATTTAACGTAAATTGTGTCTCACCAGGACAGATGTCACTGTCAGGTTTACATGTCTCAGAATGAGATTCATGTTTATCAGTTCACTCTCCACTCAGCAACGTTGACCATGCTCTGCATATTGACATGTCTCTGTTGTCCTTTCTTTTCTCAGTAGGTGGAGATAACTACAACAGAATGCTTGCAAACACATTATAGTAAGCATTTACTTCAGAGAAGGTTGAAATGGAGACCTTACCATATCCTGTACTTCTTCTACTTTTAACGTTTTCATGCCCTACATTTGTGCCTTTTCTGTCTGTTTTATCAAATTTACACTTACTGCAGCTTGCACATTTTTAAATGACGGTACAGATTTGGATGAGGAAGGTAGAGCCATCTCGATTGATTGCACTCTAATGCAAGAGTTGTCTGCATTTACTTTGCTCTCATCAAAATCAACAAAGTACAACTCTGAAAGTGACCTATTGCATGAATTTGCAACATAAGACGTAAACTTTGTGGCTTATATTTATCATTGCTGCGTCCAGACATAATCCTTGTGATTTCTTAATAGTGACATCATAGGCCAAGCACAGAATAAATTGTTCTCTACGCACATAGAGACTCTTTATTATCTGGAACCTAGAACTGCATCCTTCTATTTGTTTTGGTTCATTTATTTTTTCTATATGGTAACATTTCCCACAGCTCCATTAACTAGGCCCTGCTTGAAATTCAGATTGTGACGCAAACCAATCCTGCACTTCCTAAAGAGACTTAGATATTTTTTTTAAACCAGCTACACATGAAACTGAGCTTTTCAATTCTCCAGGCTTCTTTACCACTTTTTCACATACTGGTAAACTGATGCTCCATCCTACCTATACACGTACGCTAGATAATCTTCTGCTCCTCTAACTGATGCATTTCCACATTAAAATGTGCATAATAGTCTAACAATGGCATGTGACACTCAATCTGCTTGCAGGTTTTAAGAAGCTTCTGCATTGTTGCAGCCTACTTCTTGTGGGGGGAAAAGAGAACTTAAACTGCGACTATCAAGAGCAGTTTTATCTTTTTTTTAGTAACCACCCATATTATTATGTCTTTTAATATTTTACCATACTCCTCATCTGCTGCCTGTTTAGCATTTCTTGTTAATTCTGCATATTGGAAATGTAACCATATGTTAACATTTCCAATACTGCCTAAAGAGTTTCTCATTTATTTTATAGAGTAGTTTGTTAAACACTGGCTGGCCCTTTACGGAGTCAGCTGAAGAGGGCCACCAAAGACAATAACATGTTTCCCACCAAAGATAACATTATAGTCAGTTCTAAGAGAATTTATGTAAGAAATTGGGTTGTTGGTTGACCGGGAGGTGAGTCTTGGTCAAGCAGGATACAGAACAAGCAAACCCCAAATTAACCTCTGCTCAGCCCTTTGGTAGCTTGGCCCAGAGCACTCAGGCTTAACTTAGTGGCAATGTGTGAAGTATTTTTGCAACACTGACACAGTAAAAGCACACTGAAAAGGAGCCCTCAAGAGAGTTAGAAAAACACACTAGATTTTAATAAATAAAGCAAGACCACAATGGCAAATCTCCAATTACTAGAACCAAAGATATTGATTTGTTAATTTTTTTTAAATTAGAATAGCACCAAAAAGCACAAAGCCATAAGTTTAGGTCGACTATGATGGAGCGCGGACTGGCTACAGGGACCCAGTAAGGCCTGCTGAACAAAGTACCTTATCAGCATCAGAGGCAGCTCTCCGCCCCCGCGAGCAGCAGTAGCTGCAAAACTTTAACAACGAAACAATAATGAACTGTATTTATTATCGTTTAGTTGTTATAAAGGTGGGCCATGTGGGATGACAGTGACAAGGTGGAGTGCACAATGCACTCCCCTCAGTGCGCATGTATGTTTGGCCGGCCGCTTCGGACCGGCCAAACACACACATGCGCACTGTGCTCCAACAGTCTCCAACTGTGTTGCTAGGCCGGAGAGAGCAGGCAGAGGCTCCCAGTCTGCCTGGGAACACCGTGGCTGGGTGCTCCAGCCAATCTTGTCACTGCTCTGAGCATCATCAGGATTGGCTGCAGGGCAGGCTGAGAGCTTATGCCTGCCTGCAGTGACCAGGGCGGAGGAGCAGGGGCGGAGCAGGTAAGTTTTAATTTATTTATTTTTTAAATTAAATGTTTTTGTTACCTCCCCACTGCATGCCGCCCCCATATCACACAATGAGCCACACCTGTACCTTATATCTTAGTTGTGGAGCGTTACATGGATCCACGTCTAAGAGGCGTCAGGCAGCTGAGGTGATGCATCGGTTCTGAAGTGCAATTAGTACCTGGTGCGTTGACATCAAGGATCCTGTTGACAGAGCTGGGGATGCATAGGCTGGTGTCATGGATGACATGCAGTTGAGGCGATGTGTAGATTCTGAAGAGCAGGGAAGCTGCATTGTAGACATTCTGCATCATCAAGGCTGCCGTCTGTGAGAGATGTGATGATCTGCTCCGGAGAAGAGTTGCACAGTGGCAGTTCCAAAGGCAATGCTGTAGACCCAAGATGCAGAATGTGGTTGCAATGATCGTCTTTTATGACAGGTCCAATCCACGCAGCACCTGCAATGCGTCTGTTCTGCTTGGGATGCGCCACTCAGCAGGGAGAAAACATTGGTTTCGGGGGCAGAAGGAGGGTGGTTGGAAGTCTGCTATGTCCCTGAGACTTCCGAATGGGAGGCCAGCCAACTAGACCTTACATCACTTTAGGTTCTGGGTCCAAGAGATACAGGTCCAGTCTTTCTCACCAAGGCAAGAGGACAGCAGGCGACAGGTCAGCACAGCAAAGGAGGAGTCTAGCAGAGTGCAGTCCAGCAGAGTGTCAGTCCTTCAACGGCACATAAGTCCTTCTTCCTGGCAGAATATATTCATTTGTGCCTTTGAAGTGGGGATGACTTCAAAGGTATGCCTTTGAAGTGCATAGATATCCTGCCTTCTCTGATCTGGCTTAAGCCTTACTACAGTGGGTACGCAGCCCTTTGTGTGGGGACAGGACACAGTGTATTCCGATGTAGGGCAGGCTGTGTCCAGGTCCTCCCTTCCATCCTATCAGGATGGTCCATCAGGCCTCCACAAGTCACACCTAAGTTTAAATTGTTTGTGGCTGTCTGTGGGGAATACACAAAGCCCAACTGCCAACTACACCTAGTCATGTGACCAGAAACAGGCTGCAGGCACCAAATGGCTAAGACAAGAAAATGTCAACTTTCTAAGAGTGTCATTTTTAGAATTGCAATTTAAAGTCCGACTTCATCATAAGTTAAAATATTAAATTGTGATTACAGAGACACCAAACTTGAAGGTTATAACTTCAATGTTGTCTTATGGGAGAGAAAAGCTCTGCAGTAGTGAAAAATTAATTTTAGAGTTTGTCACTACCAGGATATGTAAAACTTAAAAGAACATGTCCTTCTTCATAAATACATTGCAGCCTGCCCACAAGGCTGTCCAGGGCCCAACCTGGTGGGACCTATATGTATTAAAATAGAAGATTTGGGCCTGGCAAAAGGGACTGTTTTGCCAGGTCGAAATGGCAGTTTCAAACTGCACACACAGGCTCTGCAATGGCAGGCCAGAGACATGTCCAAATAGCTACTTATGTGGGCGGCAGTATCAGTGCTGCAGACACACTAATAGCTTTTAATTTAAAGGCCCATGGCACCTGTTGTGCACTTCAATAGGGACTTTAAGGTAAATTAAATATACCAATTGGGAATAATCCAATATTATCATGTTCAGAGGGGAGAGCACAAGCACAATAGCACTGGTCAGCAGTGGTAAAGTGTGCAGAGTCCTAATACCAGCAAAAACAAGGTTGGAGGAAGGCAAAATGTTGGGGGGGACACCACCCTAATCTTGCATTCCCACACGGACAAAACTATCATTAAGTTTGAAATCATGCTAACCTCATCAATGATGAGAATATTCAACTTTTTAAGAACCACCAAGTTATCATGATAAGCATCACCAGATAACTTGAGGTACTCCAGTTTGTTGCCAAGCTCAACTGTCAATATAAGAATGCAAAGCAAAGTAATATATTTTATTTTATTTGCAGCTAGCCCAGTGGGCATTGTTCAACATAAGAAAGGTTGCAGTCTGTTTTCTTATGGAGATATGCAGTAAGCACTTCTATCAGGAAACATGTTTTGCCTGCTTGATCTCTATCATACAGAAGTGTAGTTTGGAATGTGGTGCATGTACATTCAGGTTTTTGATGTAGTTTTCTGCGATCATCCAAGGATGGTAATTGCTGGTAAATCTGTAGCTGCTCCTAATTAAGTTAAGTTACTAAATTTTGTAAATCAATAGAATCCCTATTCACTTGATGCAAAGCATTTATACCTTGTTCATAGCTAATCTTTCCTCATTTTTACTACTAGGATGGGCAAGTGAATCTTGACTACTTTGCCTGAACTCTGCCTGTCTTGAGAACCATGCTTTGCACCTTTTGCTGTTATTGCTTCTTCTTGTTGAATTTCATCATTCAACATTTGCACATGGGTAGGAAACACTGGCCATTGATTTTCATCTCTACATGCATAGAAAGCATTTTAATAGCAGTCATATTGGCCTTAAGGTTCTTTTTCAGTGAACCAAGCTTTAAACAGTTGTAGAAGAGCCAAGTAGAGCTCTTTTTTACCTGCAGTTTGGCAACTGAGTTATTGATAGTTGATGAGGCTCAATTTGCTGTGTCTTACTAAACAACTGTTAGAGCCCAGAGATTTTGACCCTGCAAGCTTCAGTGTTCACAATCTTAGTGCTATCAGTATCAGAGAGAGCAAGGTACTGAATCTCAGGAAATTACTTTGACACCTTTTTTCATGTAAAAGCTGAGCCTTCATTAATCTAAATGATAGATTTGGTCTTTTCACATAGGCTAGAAGAGATCAATCTGTCACTGGCCTTTTAAGAACCTTTCTCTGAGTGAGAGCATTTTCAAACTAAATCTTACAGCTTTTTGTTAGAGCTTTTTCTGCTGAGAATACTTTCCATGTCTTTCCTTTCAGTAATTTCTGACTTTGTTATGTGTACAGTGATGTATCAAGCAACATCAATTGTCTACCACAAACTGAATGTCCATGTTTGCATTCCACATACTTACAAATACAGGGCTGTACTCGTTGATACGTTTGGAAGCCTCACTTCACCTAGTGTGACACTTATTCTTAGGAGCCATGGCAGTGACAGTATGACTGAATGCAGACAGGAAACTGTTTAATCTTCCATTTGACATACCTTCTCTAGAAAATCAATGTGGCAATTGATATAGTATTTCCCTTTGGCTCTGTGTCTGCGACAACAGGACATTTTAGATTTGGGGGACTGGAATCACAAAACTTGCTCCCGAAGACCTCTGTTCTGAGACTCAGTTGTAATCTCACAGGTAATGTACTGCTCAATTAGTGCTAGTACTGATTCATCAGTATCCTCTCCAAATGTCAGTACACCTTTTACCCACAATAACTTGTGTCTATGTGGAGCACCTCTAGATTGATATTCTTTCCTCCTAAAGTATTCACCGACCTCACCTAGTGGAGGATTTTGTTGTTGGTGATTAAACTAAGTATGACGTGAAATCTGTGGTTAAAATACTTACAAATATTTGCTGGAGCTGCTGAACAAGATTCTTCAGGTGTTTTGAAAAATGCACCAGTAATGTTTTAGTTAGCTTACCTTAGAAAGACATGCAGATCATCCTAAACATACTTAGCACAACTCAAAGTTGCTAACCATGCACTTTAGTAAAGCATGCTGACAGAACCAGAATTTGTTCCATGTGGACATGCCCGGA
The DNA here is from genome assembly GCF_031143425.1 of Pleurodeles waltl. Classification (NCBI taxonomy): domain Eukaryota; kingdom Metazoa; phylum Chordata; class Amphibia; order Caudata; family Salamandridae; genus Pleurodeles; species Pleurodeles waltl. Next base: position 353,662,664 of record NC_090437.1, on the reverse strand, counting down.
TATTCATGAGATTGCACTGAAGAATTTAATATTTTCCATAAACAGTTTCTAGAATATTTCTGGTAGTCATATTCATCATACCCCTCACTTGTGTAAATAAGAAGTGGAAAACAATGGGCTTCAAAACTTGTATTCCTCACACTAATAAGCTCCCGTTTTGTTTGCCTCATTTGATGCAATTCTAATACATCAACCTTCACATCTCTAGAGTATAGAGGCAAATACTATAATGTTCATAAATTTGTTCTGCTTTTCTAGAATCGACTCTCTCAAACTGACCACTGTCTCTAGACTTTGAAGAGTCTATACTCAGTGAACTCAAATGTTCCTACAGATCTGTATATTTATAGAATGAGTCTTCTGCTTTCAGATATTGTAAAAAAATTTGCACCTTATTTATCCTAACCTGTTTTTGCCAAATTGTGTTGTCCTTTGTTGGCACACCATTAACTAAAACCACTATTCGTTTCTCAACATCTTGGTCTACAGCAAGAGTTTCAGCGTTCTCCTTATAGACTAGTGGAAGACATACAAATTTCCCTTTTAGGCCTTTTAGTAACTCTGTTAGTGGTAATAGTTTTTGGCTGCATTCATATTATAGTTTAGAAACGGTGCACAGTTTGGATAACTATATCCTCATACAAAATCAGCTGCTGGAGCTCAGCAGGAATTGAAGAGTTTCTAAGTGATTACAAATACTGCACACATTTATTTTATTGACATCCAGCTTGCTAATACAGTACTTCCACACAACTTGACTGATAAATAGGCCAAATTGTTCCTCGGCTATTAATTAAGTACAAAGCAAGTTTGAATCACTGTACTACATCTCTGTCTTTAGTTTTTCGTAATATGTACCTATTTTTATTTGTGCTTTGTAGTTTACACAATTGCAGCAGACACAGTCTTTGTCAGGAATTTCTGTTGATGTTGCTCTCAATTCTGCAAGTTCCTTTCTGAAACTGTCTAACACATTCTCAGTGCTCCTTTCATTTCTCCCCTCAACTATAACTTAATTTTCTTCAATCTCTCTTTCTGGACCAAACTATGTTAGTTGAATATCATTTGTGATCCTCATCACATCGGAGTGAGTCCCATGTAGCAGAACATTATTCATAGCCTGAAGTGAAGAGCTGGACTTTTGTCAAAATACAACATTCTTATTAGGTTACGCATGTTGGTATGGTGTGCAACAGCATCCTTATGTGGTGCAAAGTAATGTCACATACCTCCTTTGACAAGAATGTCCTTGTTGTTTTCACAGTTTCCCTACTCTGCAGTAATAAGACTTTGCGAACATCTCAGTTTCTGATTTACAGTTCCTCTGCATTCCTTGTTTAAGAAGCTTTGTTTTTCAATAGACAACTCTTGTCTTATGCTGCAAATATTCCTGCACTCCCACTCAAACAAGGGCATTAGAGTATGTTGTTGTAAAATGTAATCGCTACTGACATCTACTGACATCTTCTGTGTTTCTTCTCCCTAACTTCTCTTTTTTAATTTGTGTACCTTGTTTCGCCTCATATGCATATGCATTTGTATCAATTGCAAACACCAAATTTTTCTGTTGAAAACACCTCACCTAATTGAAGAGGGCTTCTGCACTAAAATTGTGTTTCCAGTCTACGTCAAAAAAGTAACAAAAGTTTGATTTATTGAATTATGCTTTTGGCAGCATTTCTTCCTAAATGAACTCACTAATCTGTCTAATGTTCTCATTCTACTAAGAATAAGAATAAACAGCTTCGCCACAAGAAATTCCTTCTCTACAACACTCTACATACTCTTTTTGTCAATGTCTAGCTAGCCTTCTTTTCATTGGCTCTAGAGAGCTGATAATAATATATGCCACCCTATTTCAAAATTATGTCTGACAAAGCGCTTTCAACTTCCTATATTGTGCACAGGTATGACTATCTTTCTCATTCAACACATTTTTTTTTTTTTTAGTAGTACAGGTGCACCTAGTTTTGATCTTGGTACTCCTTCTTTCTTTGTAATACCTATTTCACTTTTTTGTTGTTACCAGTATCTTTTTAATTGAGGTGGGCAGACCTCACAGAGTTTCATTCTGCAGAATTCCATGGAGTTACATGAAAACTCTGCGAGACTCTGCAGAATTCCGTGTCCAGTCGGAAATTAGCATGTCACTCTGCTCACACTTATTTTTAGCATCAATACCTCATTCCACAAATCTGTGTGAATGGCACTATGAATGCAGCAGTGGGTGCAGCTTCTCAAGTAAGTTTGACTGCTGCTTGAGTATCTTTTTTATTCAATTGGCAGCTTTCTCAACGCATACACTCATGGCCGTCCAGTCGTGGCCATTTTGGAAAACTCTCTCCAGGTGCCCTCCTAGTGCCCGAAAATAGTGCTGAAGACTCCAATTCTTGCTTGCACTCACCAGCTTACTGTTAGCGAGCCATATGCGAGAAAAAACTGTGCAAGGCTGTGGTTTTTTGGAATTTGGCTGAAACTCTACTTTACAAGTGCAATGCAGAGTAGTCAAAATTCTGCCAGCCTCATCTGCTGGGTGGAATTTATCACCTAACCCTACCTTTTAATAATGTTTGGCTTTTCAAATTTCTCAGTGTGTTTTTGATTTACACTTCCACTGGTTTATTCATAGTATCCATGTTTAGTTGTCTTCTTTTTCTGTTGTTTTTTTTTACCTATTTGTACAACTTGAAGATCTACAGAAAAAGGAAAACATTGGAAATAAGAATCAGTTATACTAAACATATGTTGCTTAACATTCTTCACAAGTAATCATATTTAGAAAAATAAACTAAATTCTCAAAAATATCCTCAAGAGGGACTATCTTCTTCATCACTGAACTGTACAGAAGGATCAAACTGTATGTAGTAGGAGTTTCCCACATTATATTTGCAGTTTGAAGGTACACACCTCCACATCAAGAGGTGTCCAAAGGGTCAGATGTTTGCATAGAAGGTGCTTCACTATGTAATGGGGCTTACTTCCGTGATGGAGCTACCCTGTGCCTAATTATTTATACAGAGAGTAAATACTGTGTGTATTAAGGCCTAGCTGACCGAATGGTGCTTGAGTCTCTGAAGCAATTAGCCCCACACTAAAAAGGTTTGCAAGGACTGAAGAGTTTGCAAAATAGGGGCTTGGCCACCTAACACGGCTTTGGTGTCTGGAGAGACTGACCTGTTAGTAAACAGCTGTACACAGGGAAACCCAGTGCATGGTAGGGTTCCATCTAATCAATCTTTATGGTCTATAGTGAATGACCTCTCATTAAAGACCTCAGCACAGGGGGAAGCATATGCATTTCAGGAGTTGGCCCTGAATGCATGATGCTGCAAGCTGGTGCAGAGTGTGCAGGACTTGCGGATGCGGAGTGGTTCCGCAGTCCTTTGTTGGTGTTTCTTTCTGGACAGGGCCACTGTCTATGGGAGATCTTGGTCCTGTGGGGTGCAGGCAGTCCTCTTGAGGCTTTTGAGAAGTCGGTGGTCATGCTTCAGAAGCTAGTGACAGGCCTGTGGGGATGGGACCAAGTCAGTTGGTGTCTTTAGTCTTCTCTGCTGGGGGTCAGCTTAGTAGTCCTTCCTCTTTCTTCGTGTCTTCTTCTTGAGGTCGCCAGGAATCTGACGAGCTAGGTTCAGGGGAGCCCTAACATCCTGGATTTAGGGGTGTTACAGGGGTCAGAGGGCAGTAGCCAATGGCTTCTGTCACTGAGGGTGACTACACCCTTCTGGAGTCCACTCCCTTTGGGGAGGGGGATACAGACCTAACCCAACTGGTCCCTGTCCTCCAAACCAAGATGGAGGATTTTGCAAGGAGGAGGTCACTTCAGCTATGGGAACCTTGGGGGTTGTCCCAGTTGAAGTGGTCACTCCTCCTTGTTTTCTCTGATTTTCCTGCTGGACTTGCCGCCAAAAGTGGGGCTTTGTTCAGGGGGTGAACACCTCCACTAGCTAGAGTGCCCTGGGGCACTGTAACAAGAGGCCTGAGCTTTTGAGGTTCACCGCCAGGTGTTACAGTTCCTGCAGGGGGGAGGTGTGATGCACCTCCACCCATTGCAGGCTTTGTTTGTGGCCACGGAGAGCACAAAGGCTGTCACCCCATGTGGTCAGAAACTCGTTTGGAAGTGGCAGGCTGGCACAGTCAGTCCTGCACTAGAAGTTTGTCTAAAATACAGGGGGCATCTTAAGATGCCCTCTGGGTGCATTTTTCAATAAATCCAACACTGGCATTAGTGTGGGTTTATTGTACTGAGACGTTTGATACCAAACTTCTCAATCAATCAATCAATCAGGGATTTGTAAAGCGCACTACTCACTCGTGAGGGTCTCAAGGTGCTGAGGAGCGGAGGGGGTGCAGGGTAGTGCTGCAACTGCTTGAACAGCCAGATATTGAGAAGTTTCCTGAAGGTAAGGAGGTCTTTGGTCTGGCGCAGGTGGGAGGGAAGAGTGTTCTATGCTTTGGCGGTGAGGAGCGAGAATGATCTACCAGCGGTTGTAGTTCTGCAGACGTGTGGGAGAGTTGTCTGTTGAGGTATTCTGGTCCGGTGTTGTTCAGTGCTTTGTGAGCGTGGGTGAGGAGTTTGAAGGTGATTCTCTTGAAACTGGGAGCCAGTGCAGGTTTTTCAGGTGGTCTGTGATGTGGCAGTGGCAGGAGATGTCCAGGATGAGGCGTACGGTGGAGTTCTGAATGCGTTACAGCCTCTTCTGAAGTTTGGCCTTAGTCCCTGCGCAGAGGGCATTGCCCTAGTCCAGCTTGCTGCTTACGAGGGCTTGGGTGACAGTTTTTTTGGTTTCGGTGGGTATCCATTTGTATATCTTTCAGAGCATGCAGAGGGTGTTGAAGCAGGAGGAGGAGATGGTGTTGACTTCCTGGGTCATGGATAGTGAGGGGACCAAGATGAATTCTAGGTTGTGTGAGTGGTCAGTGGGAGTCGGAGCGGTTCCGAACAGTGGCAGGCCACCAGGAGTTATCCCATACATAGGGGGTGGAGCCGAAGATAAGGACTTCCGTCTTGTCGGAATTGAGTTTGAGGCAGCTGCTTTTCATCCAGGCGGGGCTGGCCTTCATTACCTTGTGGAGATAGGTCTTGGCGGAGTCCTTGGTGAGGGAGAGGATCAGCTGGGTGTAGTCAGCATATAGAGAAGATGTTGAGGTTGTGGGATCGGGCAATGTTAGTGAGCGGGCCATGTAGACGTTGAAGAGGGTTGGGCTGAGGGACGAACCCTGGGGTACGCCGCAGATTATTTTGGTGGCCTCCGAACGGAATGGAGGGAGGCGAACTCTCTGGTTTTTGCCGGTGAGAAAGGAGGTGACCAAGTCCAGGGCTCTGTCCCAGATTCCAGCATTGCTAAGGCGTGAGCATGGGGTGTGGTGGCAGACGGTGTCGAAAGCGCCCGAGAGGTCTAGGAGGATGAGGGCCGCGGTTTCGCTGCTGACCAGTTTGGTTCTGATGTCGTCGGTGGCGGCAATGAGGGTGGTTTCGGTGCTGTGGTTGCTGCTGAATCCGGATTGGGAAAGGGTCAGGGTGCGGTTCTCCTCTAGGAAGCGGGTTAGTTAGCGGATGACTTTTGCTGGGAAGGGGAGCAGGGAGATAGGCCGGACGTTCTTGAGGTCCTTTGATGTCTGCCTTGGGTTTTTTGAGGACGGCGTTGATCTCGGCGTGCTTCCAGCTCCCCGGGAAGGCGGCAGACTCACAGTTGCTGTTGATGATATTCCGTAGTTGGGATGCGATGACGGAGCATGCATTGTTGAGGATGTGGTGAGGGCAGGAGTCAAATGGAGAGCCGGAGAGGATGGTGTTCATGATTTTGATGGTGTTGTTGTTGTTGGCCGGGGTCCAGGAGAGGAGGAGGTTGGTCGGAGGTGAAGCTGTGGTGTTGGTGGTTGCCAGGGGGTTCTGGGTGCTGAAACTGTTGTGGATGTCTGCAGTCTTACGGTGGAAGTAAGAGGCCACGGAGTCACAGAGGTCTTGGGATGGCGGGATGTCTTTGGCATTGGAGCTGGGGTTGGAGAGTTCTTTCAGGACGTTGAGGACCTCCTTGTGGCTGCGTACATTGTTGATTCGGTCCTTGAAGGCCGTTTCTTTGGCGGCTCGGATGAGTTGGTGGCATCTGCAGTTGGCGTTTCTGAAGGATGTGTGATTGTCCAGAGTCTGATCTTGGTGCCACTTTCTTTTGAGTCTTCAGCAACTTTGCTTAGATTCGTGGAAGTCACCGGTAAACCAGAAGGCCTTTCTGTCGGTGCGTCTATTGGAGGGATTCTTGATTGAGGCGAGAGCATTGGCACAGGTGTTGACCCATTGCCTGAAGTTCCGGGCAGCTTCATCAGTGCCGGTGGTGTCGATGGGTGGGTTCTGGAAGAGGGCTGCGATAAGTTGGTCTTCGGTGACCTTGTTCCAACTGCGGTGGGGGACCTGTTGTGGGTGGTGGTGTGTTGTGGGTTTCTTGAAGGAGAAGTGAATGCAGCTGTGGTCTGTCCAATGGAGTTCGGTGGTGTGGCTGAAAGAGACGTGATTGCTGGTGGAGAAAATAGGGTTGATTGTCAGTCCTGCGGAGTGGGTTGGTGTTTTGACAAGCTGTTTGAGGAGGAGGTTGGAGAGGTTGTCAAGCAGGGTGGCGGTGTTGTCATTGGAGTTCTCGAGGTGGAAGTTTAAGTCTCTGAGGAGTATGTAGCCAGTGGATGCGAGAGACCTTTGTGAACCGTGGGTGATCTCTACCACTGTTTTTGAGAGTGGCGGCTGGGAAGTTTTGGTGGACAAAGGGGATGGATCGATGAATGATTGGGGCAGCCAGTGGGGCTAGATACTGACAGTTGGCCCCGGTGCTGTTGCATCGATCATTGCTTCAGCCCCTTGAATGTTAGGCCACCTACTGGTGGCACATTTATCCTGCTCTTCTCAGTCTGGGGATGACTGGGCCATGATCACAGTTACATTTCGTAATGGACTCCTCCATGTTTTGTACTGGTAGGGGGATGACTTTAATCTCCCTACAGTGATGTAGAAGAATGGTATGGTCAGTGACGTAACTGATTTGAATAAAGGGACTCGGGAGGTTTTCCAGTGAGTCCAAGTAACGGAATACAGTGTGGAGTGAGTTTATTCCCGGATGCTGCTACTGCTGTTGGGCTCCCGCAGCCCTCCCAACACAACAGATTGGTGACGAGGGTGGGTTCTGGTTGATCGGACCCCTTCGTGATTTTACCTGGTGTTTGTGTCTGTGTCGGCGACCCTGGAGCTGGTGTTCTGTGCCGGTGATTCCTGTCCGGCGTTTGAAAGGTGCTGGTGATTCCTGTCCGGCGTTTGGAAGGGCGGCGTGGCGGTGTGCGTCATTGTGTGCCTGCGGGTGGTGCCGGAGAGCCGTGTCGTGTTGCGTTTCTGCTTTTGCCACGAGGCAATCGATATTGGCCGATATCAGCTGCACTGCCTGGAGGCGAGTTCCTTTTCCCGGCACGAGCCGTCTCAGTGGTTGCCGGAGCAACCAAACTCAGCTGCACTGCCTGGAGGCAAGTTCCTTTACCGGGCACGAGGCGTCTCAGTGGTTGCCGGAGCACCAAACCCAGCTGCACTGTCTGAGAGATGGTTATCCGGCAAGCGGCTTCCTAATGAGTGCTGTAGCAACTAGGACTTGCTGTAATTGACTGGTACGGGGTGAGCTTTCATTGGGAGGTGTGTGATTGACCTGGACTGTCACACCTTGTTGGATCTTGGTGCGCATTTACCTTGTAAGTGACTGAGTATCCAAGGGTGTTGCAAGACACCCTTGGATACTTTATGAAGGGGGTTGGATTCTGTTTGTCTGTTTCCTCTTCAACACGTCAGGAGTATGTGTACATGATACTAAACATGCAGTGACTTTCGTTGTCGTCTGTTTAAGGTGTAACTATGGCATCTATACCCGTGTTGGAACCTTTTGTTATTGACGGCCCTCCATCCGCCCTCGCTGCTCGATGGAAGGAATGGGTGGACCGTTTGGAAGCCTACTTCTCTGCAACAACCTTGGAGAATGACTGACGTCGTCCCATGCTTTTACATCTGGGGGGTGCAGCCATTCATAAACTGGGACAATCAGTGGTCGAGGAGGGACCACCATACACCTATCAATCATTGAAACAGCCCATTTTGAGCCACTGGCGAATCCTGATTATGAACGTTTTCTTCTCAGACAAGCTAGACAATTTCCGCACAAATCAGTTGATACCTTCTACGCTAGGCCTAAAGACCTGGCTCGCACCTGCACCCTGGTGGATGTGGAAGATGAAGTACGTGCGCAATTTATACAGGGATGCGCATCTGTGAAACTGAGGGAACACATATTGCAAGTACCACGTATGTCGATGGTGAATATCCTCACGTGTCCAACGAGCTTTCTAAGATACGTGCAGCCCACATGGAAGCGGCACTGCAGACACAGGTCAAAGTGAAGCCTGTGAATGCTATCACCACAGCGACTGCGGAGAGAAAGAAATCCAAGTCCAAGACCACCACGTCGTCCCGATCCTGTTATTCTTGTGGAGGCCCGTTTCCTCATCAAGGGGTGTGTCCTGCGCAAGGTAAGAAATGCTCAAGTTGTAATAAGCTAAATCATTTCACCAAGGTCTGCAGGTCCATGCCCAGTCCTCGGTCACAGAGGTTCAAGGCCATCCACTCAGTGCAGCCGTCAGTTGTAATGGAAGAAGATGATGATCTGGACGATGATGAGGACGGTGAAGGTACAGTCCATGTGATACATGCATTGCAGCCCAGCGGGCATCCTCGGAAGCGAGTACCAAGGTGTCCAGTTTTTCTGGCAGGCCACAAAGTTGACGCATTGATTGACACTGGTGCTTCCATTAATGTTATGGCAAAGTCTGTTTTACAGGGTCTTCCCCTTCAGCCCCATCTACGACCTACGATGACTCATGTCTATGCGTTTGGATCTTCAAAGCAGTTGCTGTTGGCAGGTGTGTTCACCACGACATTGTCTCATGAGGAGCATTCAATACAAACTAAGGTGTTTGTTACCATCACTGGGTCGGACATGCAACTAAGTTACCGGACGGCAGAGCAGCTTAACCTTATATCCTTTGCGTTTGTATTCACCTGGAGACCGTGGAGAGCCTGATAACTGAGTTCCAATCACTATTCGAAGGCATAGGTTGCCTAAAGGATTGCATGTTACACTTACACATTGATAAATCCATACAACCTGTGGCTTTGAAGCATTGCAGGGTCGCATTCCACCTGAAGCCTAAGGTGGAGGAGAAGCTGAGGAAGTTGGAGCAAGCAGATGTCATTGAGAAGGTCGATGGGCCTACACCATGGGTGTTGCCCATTGTGATTGGCAGGAAACCCCGGCAACCGGGGGAGGTGAGGATTTGTGTGGATATGTGTCTGCCCAAAGTTGCCATTAAGCGTGAACGGCATCTGACGCCTACTGTTGATGGCAACGTCGCAGAGGTGGCAGGGTCAAGATGGTTCTTGAAGATGGATTTACGGGCAGGATACCATCAGCTACTGTTACATCCTGATTCTAGGGACATTACCACGTTTTCTACTCACATGGGTCCCAGGCACTACAAACGTTTACGCTTTGGGATTTCTAGTGCTGCTGAGGTCTTTCAGGACACTATGCGTGGGGTACTCGCTGGTCTACCAGGAGTAATCAATGTCAGCGATGAAATACTAGTGCATGCTCCCAGTAAGGAGTTACATCTTACACGACTTTGAGCCACATTTCAGAGGCTTCATGAGAATGGTCTGATGCTTCATAGGGACAAGTGTTCGTTCTTGCAAACAGAAGAGGCCTTCTTTGGGTTTCGGTTCTCTGGACAGGGAGTATTGCCTGACCCGGCCAAGGTAAAAGACATTCAGTCTGCCATGGCTCCCATCAATGTATCTGGTGTCCGCAGCTATCTTGGCATGCTTAATTACTGTGGGCGATGCACCAAGAACCTGACATCTTTGACGGCACCTCTTAGAGACCTTATCAAGGCCAATGCTGTCTGGGAATGGGGGCCTGGTCAAGAAGCTGCTTTCCAGGCCACTAAGTCAGCATTATCGGAGCACACCACCTTAGTCTACTTTGATAATAAAAGGGAATCAGAACTGTCGGTGGATGCTAGTCCCACAGGGTTGGGAGCAGTGTTGGCACAAAGGCAGATGGACGGGGAATGGGCTCCTGTGGCATATGCCAGTAAAGCTTTAACAGAGACTGAGCAACGTTATTCCCAGATTGAAAAAGAAGCCATCGCAGTGCATTGGAGCTGCAGACACTTTAATTTGTACTTGTATGGTCAGCCATTTGTAGTACATACTGATCATAAGCCTTTGATTTCATTGTTTATTGGGTCTTCATCCAAGCCTCTACCACAAATTGAAAAGTGGATCTTGCAGCTACAAGACTATCGCTTTCTGGTGGTATTTCGTCCTGGAAGTCTGAACCCTGACGAATATAGGTCATGACATGCCAGGCCAGCTACTTCTTGAGAAGTCGCAGATGCAGAGGAAGTAGAAGAGTATGTAAGGCTGATTGTGGAACGGTCTCGCCCGCTGCCTATGTCTCTTGATGAGATTAGGTCAGCCACGGATGACTATGAGTGTCGGCAGTTGGTGATGTCTGCTGTGGTATCAGGAAAATGGCATTCCATCCTTAGGAATCTGACTCTCCGGACGGCGGAGGCGCGCACCATGATATCCTCACTACATAAGGTGCGACAAGATCTGGCTGTATCTCCTGAAGAATGGCTGCTGAAAGGACATTGGCTTATCATTCCCATGGCATTGCAACATTCTGTCGTGGAGCTTGCCCATGCTTCGCATCAAGGCATGGTGAAGACTAAATCCAGACTGAGGAGCAATATGTGGTTTCTGGGACTTGATGACCACGTTGAAAGGGTTGTACATCAGTGCATGATGTGTCAAGCTGTTGGTCTGGTTGAACGTCCCCCACCGATAATTACCGAGACTATTCATCCTGTCCCATGGTTTAGAGCGAGTACTGATTTTGGCAGTATGCCAGATGGCCGTCACACTTTTGTTGTGATAGATGAATTTTCAAAATACCCTGAGGTTGAAATTGTAGACTCTGTTACTGTGGTGCAGGTCATTCCGCGTCTGGAAAAGATCATGGCCACCCATGGTTTGCGACAGGAGACTCGCACTGACAATGACCCTCTGTTTTCAAGCCAAGAATTTGCTGACTATTTGTTGTCTAGAGGAATTGTGCATAAGAAAATCACCCCTCGTTGGCCTCATGCAAACGGAGAGGTAGAACGGTTCATGAGAACCTTGAATAAAGTACTCCACATTGCTGTTGCTGAGGGCCACAATGTGGATTGTGCTGTATATTATTTTTTAAGGAAATACCGTCTGACTCCACATGCTGTCACCGGAGAGGCGCCTGGTTCCGTATACATTAACAGAAAGGTGCGAGATACCATTCTCCATGTTCAGGAACTATCTGATCTGCATCATCAGGTAGGGGAGGCGCTGTCACGGAGGTCGGACAGGAATGACAAAATGTCACGGAAAAGGAGAGCCAAGGAACGTGACATTCATGTCGGGCATGTGGTTCTCGTGAAATGTAGAAGAGGGGGAAGCAAATTTGTGTTACCTTTTGAGAAGGATCCCTGGGTGGTGAGTGATGTTAAAGGTACCATGATCACTGCTAAATGAGGTCCGGAGTCGATCACAAGGAACATTTTGTTTTATAAAAAGGTACATACCTCGGACTTCCAGGTGCCGATAGACACCTCCTCCTGTGCTTTTGATCCTGGGAGCATTACGGATCAAGATGCTGATGATGTTGCATCACAGAGTCCATGTTTGGTGACTGATGGTGCATCGTCCAGTAGGTTAATGAGCTCAGATGTGCAGAGCCCTGATGGTCGTGTGGCTCTGGACCCTGGCACACGTTGATCTGTGCCCGTGGGCCCTGATATGCAGAACTCTGACGATCGCTTGGTTTTGGAACCTGTTACACACAGACCCGTGCCGGCTGGTTCGGCTGTGTCAAGCCGTAGGGATGGTCCGTATAATTTACGCCCTCGCCCACAATGTTCTACCAGGCTTCATGGTTTTGTACTGGACTGATTGTGCTGTACATGCTCGATGTGTGCTAATGATTTGGTACATGTGTTTGGTAGATGCTGTAGAATAGGAACTAATGTTTGGTGTTATATATTTGTGTCATGGGTAAAGGAGGAATGTTACATTTCGTAATGGACTCCTCCATGCTTTGTACTGGTAGGGGGATGACTTTAATCTCCCTACAGTAATGTAGAGGAATGGTATGGTCAGTGACGTAACTGATTTGAATAAAGGGACTCAGGAGGTTTTCCCGTGAGTCCAAGTAACGGAATACAGTGTGGAGTGAGTTTATTCCCAGATGCTGCTACTGCTGTTGGTCTCCCGCGGCCCTCCTGTCACAACAATCACCTGCCCCTGGGAAATGAATCTTTGACACATTGATCTGGAGCCTGGGCCCCAGGTGTATGGTGCCACACGGGCTGGCCTTGCAGTAGCAGCCTTGTGCTTTGGGGGACCTCACACAGCCATGTGTGGTTGGTGGACTGTCCTGGTCTGTTTGTGTCCCCCTGGTGGTTGTGGAAGCAAAGGGTGAGGCGGGACAAGGCACTTGGGGCCTTAGAGCATGGTGCCGCCACACATGTGGCGCCAAGCTTCTGCATCATAGACACCACACTGCCATTCTCCCCCGCCCTAACAAGTTGTGCTGAAATGTGGAGAGTAGATGGCAGACAGTCCAAACTACCTTTTGACTCCCACAGCGGGCCCAAGGCATCTCAAGAAGAGGGGAGTGATAGGAATGCTCTGAGGCCAGCGCGGAAAATCAATGGCCCCCTAAGATGATATGAAGATACTCCTCAGATCAATGTTGGAGTGCCTAGTCTGCATTGACACCTAAATGGACACCCTAAACATGTGTACAGACACCATAGTTGGGAGACTGACGTGTCATGATCACAGATTGACCAAGGCTGAATAACGCATTAGTGCTGCAGAGGACTGCCTGACCCCAAGTGGGGGAATAGAGTTGTCTGCCTTATTGCTGCAAAAAAGGAAAATTTGGAAGCCTACTCCAGGCAAAATAATATTAGAATGCTGGGAATCCCCAAATCAGCCAATATGGGGAAGATGGAGGTTTACATAGAACTCATGCTGCAAACACTGTTTGGGGAAGAAGTGTGTTCTTCAGAATGCTAGTAGATAAAAGAGCGCACAGATCCTTGATGACAAGGGTACTGCTTGGAGCCCCTGCCTGGCCTATTATAGGGCAGTGGTTTAGTTATAGAGATCAAAATGCTTCGCTCAGGATGGCATGTGAGAAATGTGACCTCAAGTTCGATGGCAACTAAATATAATGTTCCTGGGTTTCACTGTTGCTGTACATGATTCTTGACAAAAATATCACCCAGTCAAGCAAAAACTCCTGCCAACATACCATCTGCCATGTTATATCCAGTGCGCCTCCAGATTACCCATTGAGGCAAACAACATGACTTTCAGAAACCAAAACAAGCGGAGGACTTTATGAAAAATCTAAATGAGAAGGAGAGTCGCAGAGTCTCCCATGCGACGGTACACACTCCTTCCTGCCATGACAACATGGATTAGTATTGGGCCTGTTAGTGGGGCTCATGGAGCTGCCTACCCATTTCCTGCTGGCTTGGGAGATCACAGTGTAACACCACAGTACACATAGGTGCTATACATGTGGGGGGGGGGGGGGGCTGGCTCTATCCAGTCATGATTGACTATGGCCTGCATGTACCTGTCTCTACCTTAAACACCGGCGACCCCTAGTTGAGGACTAGGTCGGCGGCTACCTGAGTGAACCCCAAGGGTTGATCCCACCATTGAGTTATTTTCTGATTGGAAGGGTAATCGGCTCACTATGTTCTATCTTGAGCAGATGTTAGCAGAGAGGGATAACCTGGGAGTGGGCAGTCAGGGTGGGTGGGATGGGGATTGGCTTGTTTTGGGAGTGGGTTTTAGTTATTCAACTACTGCACCACATGAACACTAGGTGACAGCAACTGAAGTTGGGAGGGGGGGCTTAAATCCCATTGCATTAGGTTGAGGCCATCCATAGCTGGGACATGATGCAAGCTGGAGTGAGAACAGGTGAAGATTGAAGAAGCACAGGGCCAGCCCTGTGGGCGTGGTGGGGGTTAGGTTGATCAAAGTCTAGCGTTTTTTACCGCAAACCTTTGAGATCTGTACTCTGCCCCTGGACAACAGTCAAACCTGTTCATCCAGTCATATTTGGAGAATACTGCATTGGGCTGGCTTAGGCTTGTTTGTTCCTAGAGAAACCCTTCACATGAGGTAAAGGAGGTACTAAGGGAGCTTCCCAGGGGCAATGCTCCTTGCTCAGGTGTCATTTTAACTGAATTTTATTAAACGTATGCTGAGGAGTTGGCCCCACATCTTTCAGCAGTGTTCAAAGAGGTACAACAGATCAAGGTTCTTCCACCTACTTTGGGTGAAGCTGTAATAATTGCGCTGTTAAACCCTGAGAAACCAGCCCGCAGCTGTGATTCATATCAACCGCTCTCCCTTTTTCAAAGTTTGTGCCATATTGATTGCAAATAGATTAGCGTTAATGATTCCAGACCTGTTGCGGTCTGGCCAGTCAAGCTTTATACCTGGGCGCTCAACAAAGCACAATTTACGCATGCTATTCACTGTCCTGCAAGACGTGAACCCTAAACTGAACGCTGCTGCTGTTTTTTTAGATGGCTCTAAGGCATTTGACTCTGAATTGGGACAATATATTTGATATCCTGTCTCAGATGGGGCTGCTGAGGCAATTTATAGGCCAGATTTGTCTGCTATAGACTTGCCCCGCTGCCAAATTACGCATCAATGCCACCCTTTCTGAACCTTTTGCTGTCTCTCTCGGTATGCAGCAGGGATGCTCACTCTCCCCCCTCCTTTTCGTGCTAGCTACGGAACCCCTAGCTTCTAAACTCAGACAACACCACTCGGAATTTGCACTGAGATACACTAGTCACCCCATTCTCATCTCACTATATGCAGATGATACGACCCTACATATCTGAGACCCGAATCGCTGTCTTGATGAGATTATGCGATTTTATATATTTGGAAATAATTTTGTTTGGTACACATCTGCTTTGTGATGTGGTATGTTTATAATGAATGTCATATGATGTCATTTGAAATATAAGCAGATTAATAAGAATTTGTGCTTTAGTTTGAATGTTACTCCAGTGATATTGACAATACAAACTAAACAGTTCTAAAAATTTGTGAGTATTTGTGTCTTTTATAGTGCTTGTGATTTTCATGTCGGTCTCCCCACTACCCCTTAGAATGTGTGTGTGAGAGAGTGTGCGTGTGTGTGTGGTAAATAGATAGATAGATTACCTGCTGGTGGTGGCCAGTAGGTAGTCATAGCTAGGACATAGTTTATATTGCAAACGCGTTTTTTGACTTGCCTATATCTTTGGTGTCGCTTGACAAATCTTCATGAAATTTTCACAAAAAAATATATAGAGAACGATTGAATTCAATATTTTATTATTTCATTTACGGTATTTGATCATTAAAACATTTCTCACGGGGGAATACATCGAAACTTTGACGTTCTTCTCCAAAAGCAAAGCACTCACTTAAGAGTGTGACATATTTTCATTTAAACCACTGCCTGCAACTGTCAGTTTTTGTTACACACCCTACGCCATGTAAGGTGGAAGTAAGAGTGTGAATTCTTGATCGAAAAGTGTTATTCGCCATAATAGGCCAAGGAATGATGACTACGATATGCACAACCAACTGCTTATCGCCCCTGGGGTACTTTCCAACAACTTTAACTTTAATAAACAAATTAATTTTTCTAGTTAGTCATCTATGTCAAGAAGTATAAAAAAGAAACCAATAAAACCGCTCCTGAGGGTAATATTGGACTTTCTAATAGTGGGAGAGCTGCCACAACAGCTTTTCTGAGAAGTATGCCATAAGAAGCGATCCATGAGGCAGCCACTTTGAAATATTATTACCTAGGTTCCGATTTGTAGTCCTGCAAATCTATGGGAGGCGTGATTCTTTTTCATCTCTGAAGTCTGTTTATCCAAATTTGTTAAACATTGCTGTGGAAACCTTTAAAGGATAAAGAATCCAGGGAAAAAAATCTATTTATTAGATGAAAATGTTTTGTTGTGTCGTTAACATCTTTTTTGATAAGGGCTGCCAGTGCTTTAAATGGGCCGGTACTCTCCGGTACTGAGTACCGGCACTTTTTTATTTTGAGAGGGAGAGTACCGGCATATCTCAAGAAAAACGTAATACTTTTAATTGGAGAGTACCGGCACTTCTCAGAAACAAGCAGGTACTCTGTTACAGAGTACCTGCACTTCTATTTTTCCATTTAAAGCACTGGCTATCCCTGAACATTTTTTATTTCAGTCATACGCTGGCCTCCCAGCATTTTCTTCAAGATATTTCAGGGTTTCTCGTCGGCTTGAATGCCTGGAAACTGAGGGGACTGGGTTACCGTGCCATTCCTTTTGGGTGTTGTCTCATCCCTTTTGACCAATGCAGTACTATTGTGACACCATATGGCACAATGTGGTAGTTTCCCTTGCTGTTGAGGTGTAAAAATGTTTCTTGGGTCCTAGAATGGTAGCTGTGACATCGAAAATAAAGAATCTGCATAGTGAACAAAGTAACCTTGAAATCCACCATTACCTCAACATGTATTTATTTATTTCTATATTTTCTTTAGGTGTTTCATTACCAGTACGCCAACCAACAGATCCACCTCTGTGCATTCGAACACTGCTTGATGCATTGGGTGAATCCATGTCTCTTTCACAGAACCAGTTGAGACGTACAGACAGTGAGGTAACACTTGCACTCTTTGACTTATCACCTACCCTTATTATTATTGTGATACAAATACTGGAACTTTGATGTGAATGAAAATTGTGCTACGTCCCTGTAATCAAAGCCGTTTATGTCTATTACTTCGACATTCTTGTTTAGTGCTATTATTTTTAAAGTGTTGCCTCAAAATGTGTACCTGGCTGCGTATCTCACTCTGAAGCATATTTATCTCATGGATTTTGGGGGGCCTTGAATCAGGCGTATTCTGAGCCCTCTTTATGGAAATCAGCCTAATTAACCTAATTAAAGTAGCATTGACATATCTAGATGACCATAAGGTCCCCTATGCTGTCCTAGGCACGCACGCTGTAGGAACCCACTGACATTACTACTATTTCCCTGCTCACGAGCCAATTCACCCTCAGACCACCACCTTTCACCTGATCTGTCAACCTTTCCACAGCTAACTCTTCAAAGAAATCACAAACCTCATGAGAAACTCATTTTTCATCTCTAGCACATATTACTGTACTAAGCCAACAGGAATGAAGCACTATTTGTCATGTTTGACACCATGAAGATCAAAAAAATTTTAAACCCTCCCAGACCAAGGCCATCATTATTAATGCATTCTTCACAAACATGATTTCTTCCAAATAAGACTTGGTTGGTCAGACCATGTTGCCATCTTGATTATAATCCCCTAACACCAACCACCCACCAGTGTTACCCAAAAATACCCTACCACAGTACTGCTTCTTCAGGTCCATGCACTTGAAAACTATCAAGACACATCCTGCTAATCCCAACTGACTTCGAAGTTGATGTCAGATTCCGTCTGAATTTAGCCACTTTCACCCAGAAAGCCAGTATCCACACTCATACTCCCCTTGAGTTGTGATCTACAGAATCAAAAACCTCTCTATCACAATGCATTCTAGATTTAACGGACAGGAAATAAGTATCGTCGAGGAAGCCAAGAAACAGCACAAACACACATCTGAAACTGAAATATCTCTGCTCTTCATTGAGAAACCTCAACTCCATAATCAAAGCTACCTATATCAAATCTATCATTCTGCATTTTCAGCAGTAAATAAATCAGATGCAGCACAACCTCAACAGCATAAAGCAAGCCACTGGCATATTTACGTGGACCTCCTTCAAACATCCTCTTCTTACAGACCTGTCCAACAAGCTTCCCATTCTCAAAGCCATCGTATAAGGGGACACTATTGTAAAACCCTCCATCATTAAACCCCTTTTTAAATAAGTACTAAAGGTCTTTGTCATAGCCAATGTGTTCCTTGTACAAGGCACCTTTCCTACTGCAAACAAAGCTGAAAAGAGTCCCTTGCTACTGAAAAAGCATAACTGAACCCTGAAAACCCAGCTAGCGACCCAACCATCACACGCAAGTCATTCCTGTAGAATAGTACTAATTACGTAAGCAGTTGCTATCTAACAAACATCAATTACAACTTTTTGTTACATCTGTGCCTGGAACAACTCTCCCTTTACTCTTCACTCCACATTGACAGTTCTGTGGCCATTGTTGTCTGGGGCGGCGCTCAAGAGCTTACATGGAGCATTGATCTTGGTGGCTGTTTTATAGACCTTTGAAGGGAAGAAGAATGTCAAAGGTGGGGTTCTTCTCATACCTGCTAGACTGTCTGAAAATATATGTGTGGCTAATCTATTATGCAACCCTTCCCAATATGGTGCCTTTTCAGTGAGTGTTGCCTAAGGTTCGTAATGCAAGATAGAACTAACGTATTTCATGTGAGGTCAACTCATTTAGCCCTTTTTGTAAGGAGACACTGAAACAGATGAATGCGTTGCAACATAATTCTTGCCCTTACTTTTCATCACCTTAATTGACCGTGTTTACCATTTTTATGTTCCGGGTGTTTTTCTGCATGCAGCTGGATTCCTGCTTGTTCTAGAAGATCTATACTGAGCTCTTTCTGAGCTCAATTGGGAGTAGTTTGGTGCCTTGCTTAACATGACATGCATTCATTTATCATCTTCAATCAAGAAATACCAACATAGATAAGGGTTTTTTTCTGACCTTTGTGGGGTTTTCCTCCTATTTTGGACACTTGGCACAAGTCACATGTATATTATGGGCAGAGTGGTAGTGTGGCTACTCCTTTTCCCATGGATTTGTGTATTTTAGTTGATTTTGGTAGTCATATGATGATTTCTATAAAATGGTAGGCCTATTGCTAAGCAGTGACAAATGTAGTCTGTGTGAGGGAAATTACTGGGTGGCTGCATAGCGGTCCTTTCCTGCCCGTGAAATTCAGTTAAATTGTAGTAACTGGCAGAGGATGCAGGGAATCAGGAAACTCCCCTTCTGCTAGTGAGAAATGATCTTGGGCCCGTAGCCGACATGGAAACTCTGCCCTTCTTTTCCTTTTTAACTTTAATTTAATGTGGTAGTAAGGCAAAATGTATTATACAATAGACCAGCACAAGAAGAAAGATCAGGGAGGTGTGATTGGGTTTTACTGCACATATTTATTTGGGTTCCATCTTCCTTGAGCTGGGTATGATAGGGGAAGTAGCTCAAGGTGTTGTTCCCTGGGAAAAGGGTAAGAGATGTTTTGACCACAGAACAGAAAATAAAATAACGATCGAGGAAAAGGTGCACTCTAAGCTCTCTCGTCCCTCTTTAAATATAGATCATAAAGCTGGTCCGGAAACGTATGTGTCACATGAAACAGCCCACAGAATAACTCTAGCCATACGATTCCAAAAGATATATCAGGAGTTGTGCTAGAAATACTAATTTTCTTTATTTATTGAGTAAAGCATTGGATTACATCCTTATTTCATTCTTCATAGTCAAATACTGGAAGAAAATCAGGTGTGAAGGATGCCACCCCTTTTCCCTTGCCCTCCTCCCATCTATTCCTAAGTGATTCTAATACAGAACTGAGAATAACAGTATAAACGGGTATAGTAGATTTGCATCACCTCTGCAAACTAATGAAAAAATATCAGGTTCATTCTTGAAATTGTTGACAATTACAGATCTTAGCATTTAGGTCTATTTATATCCTAGTATCCTCTTCATGTGCCTCATGTGTTTTGATGGATCAACTAAAGTTGAGGTAATTTTGTTTCGATTTCCCTGAGGCGCCTTTTGCTTTCTGCTGTGCTTAGTTTACTCAAGACCAAGTATAATGGGGAACTTGATTAGTTGTCTTGCTGGCCCTGCCTTAGCTCGGATTACTCCACTCCTTTAATGACAACATTAGATCCCTCTTTGGATAATAATGTCACCTCCTTACCCACTCATGTTTGGAGCAATCTGCTGAGGAAGCATTATGTGATATCCAGCAAGGTTAAATGTATGAACATGACTCATTTTCGCCAGTTGGCATCAGATACTCTGTGGATTGAGAGAACCCAAATGACACTGTTTCATCATGGATTGAAATAAATGCTTTATGGCAACTGGGTTCCGTCCCATCGTCCTACATCCTTTGCTGACTTGATTGACTTATCCTTGTTAACAGAACACGCTTCAGTAAAAAAAGTAATAAAAATACATCTTAAGTGGGTCTTTCAGCTAGAAACCTTCTTTCACAAAAAATAGAAGTAGCTAGGAGTCATTTGACAGAGAATGAAAAGGACACTGATGGAATGCTAGTTTATGCCTTTATTATAGAGATTTAGGACATTTGATTAACGTTTGCCATATTCGTCCTCAAAATGATGTGGGAATATTTCAAGCACCAGAGCAAGAGAAGAGAGAAGTGTGTTGGCTACCCTATATTGAATATTCAAAAAATGGTTTACATAATCAATTATGTTTTATCTGTAGTTCGAAACATAGAAGAAGGAACGGCTACTATTATTTCAACATTGAAGGGTAGGGATGCATATAGTATATTTATGGCTCACAATTTCGATCTCAAAAACAATATTTCTAAAGGAACTAAGAAAACTCTTACAATAGTTAAAATTCTCGATGGTTCAACAGTGGCTTCAGAACCAATATGAGAGGTGTTTATATCATTAAAGGCTATTTTTGGATACCGTATAGAATGACTTTATTTTTGCGATTTCGCCATGTATCAGCCACCAGCACAGAATAAATTCAACATACGCACATATGTGCACATCTTGGATTGTGGACTATGCAGGACTTTTCTAATTAGCTTGGGAGTGCCCGCCTATATTTAAATTTGGCCATACAATCATAGACAAGGTCTCTGAGATGAGCAACTACAGAACGGAACTTCAGACATTGCTTGTACTTCTGGGGTTTGTGCGGGAGGTGCCTCACAATGTATGATGCACTAGCCTTCTTAGTCAAAAAGCATAGGATTGCTATGAACTGGGGGCATCATACCACACCCACTGTTGAGGAATGGTCTAACGGTATGTCATGACTGATGGAAACCTACATCACCTCATATCATCCACAGCACAACCCAGAGTCATCTGGGACATTTATAGGGTCATTTGTTATGACAAGCTGAAGCACAAAACACAGCAACAATAGGTGAATAACAATATGTCATCATATCTCAGAGCTCCTAATCTTGTATAAACACTGCAGTGAGTGATTCACTCAATGCACAATGCTGATTACAAATGTACTGCTCTTATAGTCAGGTACCAGGCTCATGGCTGATAGCCTTCTGAATGATGTATACAGCCCCAAAGCTACAAAACGATTGTACGGTGATGGAAATATACCAGTTTAATGTTTTTTGCTGTTTATGTGTTTGTACCTTTCAATAAAATAAACTTTTTTTCAAAAAAAGTAAGTACTTTATTTTAATATTATAATGACTCCTAATAATGCTCTTATTTTTGCAATTCCCATACATCAGTTGGATTATCAGAAAAATTAATTATCATCAAAGTTTTGTCATGATCATTGCTACGCTCGCCCCTCCCCCATAAGAAAAATATGATTGCATGATTGTATTATACCAATTGAACCAGGTACCATTATACCATTTGGAAATCTATTCCCTCTTGAAAAAATGAGAAGATACTTAGTATATTTAGAGGCAAATTTACAAAATACAAAATTATACTTTCCTCTTCACTTGCTGGGGCACCTCTGTTTTTTGTTCTGAAGAAAGATTGGGACCTTAGACTGTATTTTGACTATAGATGTTCAAGTTAAATTAAGATTGAAGCCCTATTTCCTTTACAATTTAGCAAAGATATTTTGGAATTGGTACAAGGGGCACATGTGTTTAACACTCTTGACATTTTTTAAATTTTAAAATGCATCCTTTTCATGCCTATTTTCTTTTCTTTTAACCAACCCTCTTTTTCTATGGGCTTATTTTTGTGTGCACTGTGGTAAAAGAAATAATCTACACAGATTAATACAACAGAATGATCACACAACCCTTTGGAGATATAATTCAGATTGGATTCTCATTCACTTGATTTTCACTCTCCAACTGATAAGGCAGCAGCCTTCCCGTTCCCAGATACCTTATCACAAAATCATAGTCAGAGAAAATCAAAGTAAATATGAGTTTTTTACAGGTAAGTGCTCAAGCTGATTTCATATTTGTATGCCTTCCATGAGCACTCCTATAGTATGTTTGGCTCCTAAGAAGTAGTTTTTCTGTCTTTTAAAAGAACTCTTAAAGGCCAGATGGTCTTTGTCAGTGATGCCACAATTTAAACCTGCTGGTGAAAATTTCATAGATAAACAAGCTACCGGACACACTTTTTCAGCATTTGGATCGCTCTTAGATATAATGCCTCACATTGCATGTTAAGAAGTATCTTTCTGAACAGTGAAAATACATTCCTTATTAGGGTATTGCAAAATTGGAGCAATGGAAAATGTTCTTTCATGGAACAAAATGCCTGATCTGATTCAGAAGATCAAACAAAAGCTTCTCTTTTCTATAGTAACAGAGATGGATCTTACAATTTCCAAGGACTGATGATTAAGCCTGCTGCAAGAATTGTGAAACCTCAAAACATCGACCTTACTGAAAGTTCTTCACAGTCATTTGATTGAGAGCTCGTAATTTATATTGACCCTCAACTCTGCCGCCTTTTTTGGTATGAAGATTAATGGTGAAGAAACTGGAGTCAGTGAAGGTGTAAAAGACCTAAGATTTTTTAGGTGCTCTCTGAGATATTTGTTTCTGACCCTGTGAGTGGATACACTTGACCACAAGGAATTTGTGAACCTGGTTCTAAATCTACACTCTAATTCTAATGTATGTGCAGATGTAATACATTTAACTTATTCTTATCAAAAACAACACTAAATTCTTGGTAACAAAGAGGTAAAGAAATAGCCTGCACAATAGTTGTTGAATTCCCATTGCTGCAAAAAATTTGTAGGGAAGATTTTCTCTTGATTGACATGATTTTATACAGCTATACTGATAACTGGAATTTAATTGAACTATCCTGGTGTCCACATCGATACAAGTATTATGCAGAGTTAACCAGAATGCACTCAGAGTCAGTTTAAACAAAGGATTATCTATGAGATCAAGACACATTTTCAGTTGATAGTTTCCAAAACAAGCCATTGAAATACTATTAATAAGGAACCTCACTAAACCTGAGATATATTTGAATTATCCACCGCCCTAACATTAATGGAGTCTTTTTAAAATGATTGGATTTTGTAAAGATGGAGAAAACGTAATATCCATATAATTTCCTGAAACTTTAGAATCTGAGAGTCCCTAAATAACCTTTTTCTAACTTGACAAAATCATATTTATTGGAACTATTGTGAGTGGCACAGTGGACTGCATAGTATTTATCACCCATCTGGGAACTGACTTAAGTTTGTTGCTCGACAGCACGGATGCTGTCATTGTAGAGGAATCTCTGCTGACTGTAAGCTATCTGTAGGCAGCACTGCCACAACCCGACTTTGAAAAATCTTGCATTTGCTCTTGCAGTTTGACACACTGTCCAGACCTTTCCAAATACAAGCACAAGTAATTAAGATGTCTTGTTTCTTTCTCTTCTTTAGACAGTCTCCTGGCTAAACCACTAATACTTTCATTATTTCTAATTTACTTTCAGCTGAATGATGATCAGAGTGTACAATTAACTCAATAAGCCTCTCACATTTTGTAGGAGAATTAACCATTTGAGCTAAGAATCTTTAAGCTCACTGCATAGGCCTAGATAAAAAAAAAACCTCTTTCAGTACTGGCCAACCAGTCCCAACTACAAATAGAGTAAATGTGGTAATATAACTCTGTAAATTGTGATGGCTATGTTTTTAATTAAATAGCTCCGTATCTAAAGAAGTAAAGCCTGTGCCTTCAACAGCTTGCATGTCTGATCACTAAAAGTAGAAATCTTGTAAAGTATTTTTTATTAATGGAATACCCCAGTTAGCTGCACACCCACTTCAATGTGACAGGAAAATGGACACTTACAAATAATCATCTAGGAGGGTCACTGGTTTGCACATAAATGACGGTGAATATGGACAGATTGATATTTTTTTGGACCTTTTCTAGAGGGGCTAAGGGTATAACTAGAATCACATAGGAAGAAAAATGTGCAAAACGCTTGATATACCTTAAGGAAGGTTGCAATGCATGGCAATGCACATGAATCCTAACTGTTATCACCTGAAGGCACAAACGTTTGACTTGCACCTTTCTTTTCTGCCTTCAACAAAGTACCTATCTCTTACTTAATGGGTGTTAAGTGTCTCATTACTCAATGCCAGACATTTGGCAATATCAGGATACTGGAGACTCTCCAAATTTTGTTGAATGTCAAGAAGACTATTGGTACTTTATCATAACTGCTGTTTGTATTAATTTGTAATGAGTTCCCTTCTTCAGAATTACTATGCAAAGCATAAAGCAGTATCAAAGACTAATTGCATATGTGTTTAAATAAAGGTAGATTGGTTGTCAATGGTGACTTGAATAGTGGGAGCTCGAGACAAGCATTACAATTAAAATGAATCCTACATCTGTTACATGAATTACATATCTAAGTTGTGAATATGCAATGTGTGTGGTAGTGATTTTTCATGAGAAAAGGTTTATGACTAGGTTTTGGGTATTGTAAGATTAAAGAGACGGGATTTAAGGTTGCGTTTAAACTTGAAGACACATGGAGTGGATATGAGTTGTTTTTGGAGAGCATTTGAAAGGAGATGGCAGAGGAGGTTAAAGGATTTGAACCTGGAGGGAGCACTCAGGGGACTGGCAGGTGAGTTTGTATTTGTTGTGTATCTGTTCTTATGATAAGCTGCTTCTTCATTGTAAATGTACTGCCTAAAGTAAATAAAAGTAATGACTACTTAATCCTAGATCTTGCAAACCTTACCTTCTACATCCTGCATGCTCCTCTCTGTCTAAAACTTGCTTAAGGTAATAAACAAAACCTATATTTCGCTGTAGGCGGGTTCAAAACTTGAATACCTGTCTTTGTAAGTACATTCTGACTGACAGAGAGACTATTTACTAGACAATGACCCACTGCTGCAGCTGATCGATATACATTCACTGTTCTATACATCTGACAGAGACATCTAGCTGCAGATTCCTTACCTTAGAATTTACAGGCATCAGCTTGGAATCTGAAACTTTTGCTGAGCAATACCCTTGCACGTATCATCGGGAGGTGTCGTTCGTATTTGTGTAGCCTCTTCGGTGTCATTGGACCTGTCTGTGATGTCATGGTCGCCTATAAAAGCACCACCCAGGCGCCCGTACATAAGTTGTTTTCCTTCTGCGCCGGTTAAAGCGCAGATTCAGAATCAAGCTACCCTCTGTCTTTTTTGCTGTTGCCAGGGCCTACTCTGAGCCTCCTCACCTTTCCGAGAGCCGGAGTGACCCCTGCTCAATTCAAAGAGTTTTACAAGGCCATGCATTTCATATTTAAGTGAGCTGTCCCCGCTGGCGTGCCTTCCGGGTCTGCAGGGTCGATAGGGGCTCCATTAGGTTCGGCACCAGCGGCTTCAGCCTCAGCGCCAATGGGGTTTCTCGGGTCCGATATCAGATTTGGAACGACTCCTGGTGTCGCTCCCAACGTCGACGCTCCGGTGCTACCGGTGCCCTCTAGTGGCATGAGCCCCATTCTAATATCTGATGATCCACAGCCAGAACTGCGTCGCACGATGCCACTTCTGGTGCCAACAGGTGCCAGATCATTACCTGAGCCTTTCTATGATCAGCCAGGCATTGGTGAGGAATGGGGGGGGTTCTTAGGACTCTCTAGAGTCTCAATTGGAGCACATGGACTGATATGAAGAGCAAGGAGAGGCCAGTGGACTGGGCACCTCTCCAGATACCGGTATTCTCTCACCTCCTACAGTGGGTAGGGAGGATGGAGCATCGTATGCTATGGTGGTCCTGGATCTAGATCTGTCTACGGTGCCGGTCAGGACTAAGGGCCATATGTACGAACACTTTTTCCCATAGACACAGAATGGGTAAAAACCTTTGATACATCTGGCACTAAGCTCCTGACTGTGGTGCTTCAGCTCGGGGTTTCCACATTGGAAACAATGTTACCCTTTAATGAAACCCTCACGGATGTCCTGCTGGGGACGTGGTTCGAACCCAGCACAGGGGCTCCTGTAAATAGGACAGTTGGCCGCCACCATCGTCTACCTCCAGATGATCCTAGTTTGCTCACACAACACCCCACCCTGGAGGTCCAAGCCTCCACTTCCCTTGGCGCCTTCCCTTCTGCTCCCCCGGATAGGGAATCCAAGAGGCTGGGCCAGCTTGGGAAGAACATGTTTTCTTCCTCAAGCCTGGCATTCAGGTCAGTAAACACCTCATGCCTATTGGGCCGTTTTTCCCATACTTTATGGGATACGGTGGCGCAGTTGCTGCCTCAGGTCCCGGAGAATGTGCGGGACACGCTCTCACAAGCAGTGAAAGATGGGAGAGATGCAGCCAAGTTCAGGTGTGGTTTGGACATGACTGACTCGCTGGGTAGAGCGATTTCGTCGATGGGGCCCTTCATCGTCACTCCTGGCTCAGTCTATCTGGCTTTTTTGGGGAATGTCCAGGCAAACCTTATAGACATGCCCGTCTATGGGTCCTGCCTCTTTGGTGAAAAAGCAGACTCGGCACTGGAGCACTTCAATGATTCCCAGGCTACGGCCAAGCCCTTGGGCCTCTTGGTGACCCCTCGGCAACAGTCTGTATTTCGTCCCTTTCGAGGCTTCGGAGGGTGGAATACCACACCATCCACAGACCAGCCACCATCCTCTGTCAGGTCTGCATGCGGGGATGAGGTTGTGGTACTTTCAGACCCAGAGGGTCTGGCCAGAAGTCGTGCACCACCCAGCCCCACTCCTGCACAGCACCCAAGTCCTCCTAGTGTGATTCTGCAAGACCATAAGCGTCCAGTTGGAGAGAGGATTCAATTTCATCTCCCTCACTGGCGGTCCATAGCATCGGACAAATGGGTCTTGCAGATCATACAGAAGGGCTATTCCCTCCCCTGCCAGTCTTTTCCTCCCTCTATGCCTCCGTTAAAAAAATTACTGATGGAGGATCACTCAGTCTTGCTCCGTGAGGAAGTTGCGGATCTCTTGGCCAAGGGAGCCATAGAAAGAGTCCCAATGTCAGAAGTAGGCAGTGGTTGTTATTCCTGCTACTTTCTGATACCCAAAAGAAAAAGGGTCTTCGCTCCATTCTAGATTTGTGGGAGGTCAATCTCTTCCTCAAAAAGGATAAATTTAAAATGTTCACTCTGGCTCAGGTCTTGTCTGCCCTAGACCAAGGAGACTGGATGCTAGAGTTGGACTTGCAGGATGCGTATTTTCACATCCCCATCATGCCTGCCCACAGGTGTTACTTGCAGTTCAAGATGGGCCATGAGTGCTTTCAGTTTACCGTGTTCCCCTTTAGTTTCATCAGTGCCCCACGGGTGTTCACCAAAGTGATGGTGGTGGTAGCAGCTCATCTGTGCAGGTAAAGTCTTCCCCTACCCAGACAACTGGCTGTTGAAGGCTCCTTTGCCCCAGGCTGTCGTCACCCACCTTCAAACTACTGCAAACGTCCGGCATTCGCTGATCCGAAGTTACACCTGACTCCCTCTCATCAGAGCTGTTCTGGACACAGTGCAGTTTCGGGCTTATCCTCGCGAGCAGTAAGTCCAGGATATTCATGTTAAGATACTGATGTTTCGGCCTCTATCCTAGATATCAGGGAGACAGACTCTGAGGCTGCTGGGCCTCATGGCCTCCTGCATCCTGTTAGTCAAACATGCCAGATTGAATATGAGGGCTCTGCACTGGGACCTGAAGTTCCAATGGGCATAGCATCAGAGGAATCTCAAAGACACAGTTAAGATCTCAGAGGGAACTGCATAAGATCATCAGTGGTGATTAATGAACTGCGATTGGGTCAGAGGAAGACTCCTCTTCGTTCCACAAGCAGAGTTTACAGTAGTGACAGATGTGTAACTTCTGGGATGGGAAGGCCAGAGGTGGAGATAATAAGACTCTGGTCTCCGGCGGAATCCGGACTTCATATCAACTTACTCGAACTCTGGGCGATCTGACTGTCATTGAAAGCATTTCTTCCTGTTGTAAAAGGGAAGATGGTGCAGGTGTTCAGGGACAACACCACCACAATTTGGTACTGCAACAAGCAGGGCGGTGTGGGATAGTGGATCTCTGGATATGGCTGGAACAGCAGGGTATAACCCTGGTGATTCAACACCTGGCAGGTTCTCTAAACGCCAGGGCAGAAAATCTCAGCCATTGATGCTTAGTGGATTACAAGTGGTGTCTCCACCCAGAGGTGGCACAAGAACTCTTTCAGCAGGTGGCAGAGTCTTGGTTAGATCAGTTCGCCTCCGCTGAGTATGCACAATGTCAGCAGTATTGCACGTTGGAGTTTCCAAGGTGGTACTTGCTTGGCGATGTTTTTTGTCATGAGTGGAGTTCAGGCCTCCTGTCTGCCTTTCCGGTCATACCACTTCTGCCCAGGGTTTTTAAGAAGATCAAGAACGACTGGGCCCAAGTAATCCTGGTGGCTCCGGACTGGGTATGGAGGGTCTAGTCTCCCAAGTTTCAGAAAAAGAGCATTGATCCTCCGATCAGACTGCCCCTTCGGGAAGATCTTCTATCGCAGCAGCAGGGGAAGATTCTCCACCCAAACCTGTCAACTCTGCGTCTTCATGAGTAGAGATTGAGCTGCGACTGTTTACAGCCTTCAACTTTCCTCCTGATGTCTGTAAAGTTATTCTAGTAGCTAGGTGTCCCTCCACTAAGAAGGTATACACCTGCCATTGGAGTTGTTTTGTAAATTATTGTACATAAAAATCTTTTGATCCTCTTTCTGCTTCTCTCTCTGACATTCTTCTCTTTATCCTATCCCTTGCCCAGCAGGTTTCTGCCTTGGACACTCTCAAAGGCAATCTTTCTGCACTATTGGAGTTCGTTCGGCCACCTGATCAGACTTCATTATTCAAATCACCTATTGTACATAGATTTCTCAAAGTGCTTGTACATATGTTCCCCCCACACCCTTTGTTACGCCTCAGCAGGACTGAAATTTAGTTCTCACATTTCTCATGTGTGCTCCCTTTAAGCCCTTACACAACTCTTTCCTCTGGCTGCTCACCATCAAGGCAGCCTTCTTTGTGGCAATGACATCTGGCTCTGCGTTTCTGGCGTAGAAATCAGTGGAAAAGGAACTGATGTACTCGCACCTGGATGGTGCCTTTATAGGCGACTGTGACATCACAGATAGCTCCAATGACGCTGACGACGCCACGTGGACCAGAATGACACCATCAGAGGGCATGTGCAAGGGTATCGCTCAGCAAAAGTTCCAGACTCCAAGCTGACGCCTTGAAATTCTAAGGTAAGGAATCTGCAGATAGATATATTTCCTACCAGATAATGCGTTACTGAAGGTAAATAATTTGTTAGACAGACCAGACCCCAAAACGTTTGGAAAATAGTTTACCACATGAACTATACTTGTTGAAACAGAATCATAATCCCTTCGTAAACACCAACAAACCCACTTCTGCCAAGCCATTCTGTATGCCTTTCTAGTTCCTGATGCCCAAATCCTCCAAGCCATCAGCTCTAGAAGACCCTAATCTACCAAGAGGTGGGTGGGATTCTCCAGCTGGCCGCAGAATTATTTCTCTGAAATTCGGGATCATGAGTATATGCCTATGAGTAAGTCTATGGACATTTCCATCATGATCGGGAACCTCCAAACTGGACTGACAACCACTACCATATCCTTGCACCTGGTGACCTGCAGAAGAATTCTCGGTAGCATCGCAAACGGAGGGAAAGCATAAGGTGTTAGACCCCTCCAATTTTGCAGGAAGGCATCCACTCCCCAAGCACCTGAGTCTGGTCTCCAACTGAAAACCTTTTCCACTGAGTGTTCAATCTGTCTGCAAAAAGGTCCACCCCAGAAGGACCCCATTTCTCCTGAATCTCCAGAAATATCTCTCTGTTCAGTCTCCAAATTGCTTAGAACCAATCTGCAATCCATTGGATAGACCAGGGATATTCTCTGCCACAAATGAAATTTTGTTCTCCAAACACTATTCCCAAAAGCCTTTCGCTAAATTTAACAAACTCTTTGATCGAGGGCCACCCATCTTGTTGACATACCTCACTGCCAACACATTTATCCATGCCGAGCATCACACAACACGTCATCATGTCCTGGGTAAAACAACAAACTGAGAAATGATATGCAATCTCTTCACCTAAGTTGTCCAGCGCCCACCTGTGGACAGGTCTCCACACCTCACACACCCCAGGCTTGCATCTGAATTTATCACAATTTCAGGGTCAGGGTCTTCATCAAAAATAGCCCTGCCATTCCATGCTTCTACATTCTGGAGCTGCCACTCTATTTCCTTCCTCGATTCCTGATCCAAAGATATCATCTGAGAATAAGACCAACTTAGCCGCAAACCCCTCATTTTTAGCCTCTAAAGGGCCCGGTAGTATAGTGGCCCTGGACAAATTGCCTGAATTGTAGAGGCCAAAATCTTTGCTAAGAGCCTCAGAGGCGTAGTTTGCAACCCCAAGTCTTTCCTCAACTCCTTCTGCAGTCTTTTCAACTTCTCCTTTGGAAGTTTAAATTCTCCTTGGACTGTTTTCACAACAAAACCTAAGAACTGAGGGCCAGATTTACAAGGCCCTATCACCACCGGAGCATCACTTTTAATGACGCCGGTGGCGCTATGGACTGCGCCGTATTTACAAGGTGGTGTTAAGCCACAAAAAGTGGCGTAACGCCACCTTGTAAATATGACCACTTCAAAAGCAGCACTTTGCGTGGCAGGGACGTGCAATGGGTGTTTCCTCTGGGCGTGCAACAGCAGCATTCATTGCATTTTGACGCTGCTCCAGATTTACGAGTTGTTATAAACCTGATGCAGCGCCAAACTCTAACACCACCCACGCCACTCCATGGGAGGCGTTAGCACGGTGCAATGAGGAGAAATGCTTTTATTTCTCCTTGTTTTTTGCCCTTTCCATGTGTGGTGCATTCTGTAGCAAACATAGAAAGAGCAAAAGGCCATGGAAGATTTCTTTTGTGCAGAAAGGTATCCCTTCCTGCACAAAAACAATCTCCCCTGCAGCGCAGCCACCCTTGCACCGTGGCGCAAGGGTGGCTGTGTTGGCGCTCAGCAGCAAATTTAGCGCCGCACTAGGAGCAACACAGGGGTGCGCCGTATTCTATTAAAAACTGCGCATCCCTGCGTTTTAAAAATGATGGAGCTTGGCGCTGTCAAATTTGGTGCAGGAAGGTGCTCTGTCATTTTCTAGTAAATCTGGGCCTGAGTGTCCTGTCTTGGGACTAAGGAAGATTTCTTCCTGTTTATCACAAAACCTAAGAATCCTAGTAAACTTATGATCCTATTTGTATGGTTCAAAACTACCCCTTCTGCTGGCCCATTATTAGGATATCATCAAGGTAAATAATCAGTCTTACAACCATTATCCGTAGCCAAGCTGCTATTGGACTAAGTACCTTTATAAAGCACCAGGGTACCGATGAGTAACCAAAAGGGAGACCTTTGAATTGCCATAATTTTCTCATCCATTTGAACTGAAGCAATTTTTGATGAAGTTCCAAGATTGGGATTGTTAGATATGCATTCATTAGATCTAACCATGTTAAGCAGTCCTCCTTCCTTAACATACCCATGCCAGGTAGATCCCCTCCATTTTGAAGTGGCAACATACCACCCACTCATTCAATTACTATGAGTTTATTACTGATCACATACCTGTGTCCTTTTTCCCGACCAAAAAATTGTTGTTGACGAACATATTACACCATTTGTGACTTCTTCCATGGCTGCCTTTGTCAGTAAATCTTTCACCTCCTGGGTGATCAACTTTATATCCTCCCCTGAGAAATCTATTTCTCGAGGTACATTTGTTTGAACAGGGGAATCTGTAAACTCCAGTCTAACCCTTGACAGTTACCAAAACCAATGGGGTGTTGTGTTACTAATTCCCAATTTCCACAAAACTGGGTTAACCTGCTACCCACTTTTATTAGGGTATCTGAAAGTTCTTTTGAAAAACTCATCTGACAACATTCCTCTCAGCCTCTTATCACTTCTCGTGTCACTGAGGATAAAATCCTTGGTAGGATCTAAACTTGGCTGCAAGGATCTTGCACCACGAGCCACGAAGGGTGATGATCCATATTGTCCTCTGCCAGGGAACCTTCCCTCATTCTCCCAGGCCTATCAAAAATCCCATCTGCAAAGACTTACTAGATGTCTTTCTGAGACTTCTGAATAGAGTTGAAGACCCCAACATATTTCGCCATGTCTTTTATAAAATCTTACCCAAATGATTGACCTTGAATAGAGGGACCTCCTTCTTTATTTACCAGCTCGATTAACTTCAGGTCAATTTTCAGTAAAGTATTCTTTCTCCTTTTGTTAGAAAGTGCTGTGTTGGCCTTACCCAATAGGCAAATAGCCCTCCATACACATTAGCGTAACTCTTTAGAATCAACCGGATTCTCATTAAGCTAGAACTCTTTGGCCATCTCAAAAATCTTTGTAAGAGGCCCAATAACATCCAAGAGTCTTAAGTCCCCTGGGCATGGCCTCTGGGCTGGGGGGTATGACTCCTGTCTTTACTTAGACAGGAGTCATGTCCAAGGGGGTTGTGCGTCTAACAAGGGCGCTAGTCAGGTTAGAGTCATTATTTTGACTCTAACCTGACTAGCGTCATTGTTTTATGCACAACCTCCAGTTTTCCCTACACCTCCCCCACCCAGTTAGCGTCATGTATTTTGAGGCTAACAGGGTTTTAGCGCTGGCTTGCACCATTCCTTAAATATAGCGCCCAGCTGGTGCTCTGGAATGGCGCTAGCCGGCACTATACTTTTTGACGTTTGCATCAAAAACTATAAATCAGGGCCTAACACTTTTAAGACATTCTAATGGACTACATAGTTGAGCTTCACACAGCCATCTTCCTTCTTTTTTGCTGCTACTCACAATATAAGTGCCTACTTGTTCACTTTTATTCTTTCAACTTAGGAGTTTGGTTTCAATTTCACTTGAACTTATATTGGTATGCCTGCGCTGAAGTTCAATATGTCTTTTATTGTTTGTTTATTTTCTTGAGAGATGTGATCGTGTATATTTCCATGCTCTGTGGTCCCTAAGGTAAAGAATAAAACATTTTCTAGCTTTCGCGTCAAGAATCTTCAATTCTATTAAGGACACAAAGGCGAGGATTATGCTTCTCTCTTTACTGCAATAAACAACAGCAGTCAATCAAAACTTCATAACTTATAAACTGCATATCCCATGAACCCTGTAGTTCACTGTCTACCATCACAGGGGATCTTCCTGTATATCAGTCTCTGGACACATAGTCCTCCCTCTTTCTTTGCAATGAAACCATAAAAGTACTTGACTCCTTGGAACTGGAATCTCCTTGAACGAACCAAACTCTGGGGAAGACCTTAATTATCCTTTTGAAGAAAACCAAACCTCAAACCGACGTTTGTCTCCAAGAAACTGATCAGGCACCTTTGCTTTCTGTACCTAGGAATAAAGAGATATGTCGATAATAGTCTTTTCTTGACATCCAAACATAAACAATAAACAATATACTGGGTGGGTCCGAAATCATTTAAACATAATGTGTAATACAAATTCTATTAGAAAACAAATATAATAATATAATACAGTATTTTCTCTCTGGGTGGGATAATCCTCGCCTCCGTGTCCTTAATAGAATTTAAAATTCTTGACGCAAAAGCTAGAAAATGTTTTATTCTATGTCAGGACCGGAGGCTTCGGATTATGCTAGTTCAAAGCTGCTCCACCACTGTTGTAACTACGTCCACAATTGGTTTATGATAAAATATTTTAAATGTAACATCTGCGGACCAATCAGCCGCTCTCATAATGTCTTCCAAACGAGACCCAACAGAGAATGCCTTAGAGGCCATAGCTCTTCTAACTGAATGCGCTCCGAACATAGAAACATCTATGCCAGCTTCACTTAAAACCCATTTGACCCATTGTGCCAACATAGCAACAGAGAAAAGACCAAAAGGCTTCTGAACAGAAATCAACAATTGCCCTTGAACATCTCCACGAAACTCACGAGTACATTCTTCGTAAGCTTTTAAACATTTGACAATACACAACATTTGATGGTGAAGGAAAGTCGGATAATAAACACATCTGGAAGCTGTCTTTGTACGATTAGAAATAGTAAAAGAAACTCCTGAGGGACTAAAAACTCTACCTGCTTTTTCCAGTGCTCGAAGATCTGATACCCTTGTTCAGGACAAAAGACACAATAATATACTCAACTTTGCCAACAGCTGCTTGCGACAAAGGTCTTCATTGAATGGCCAAGATTTCAAAAATGTTAAAACTATATCCACATCCCAAAGGGAAGAATATCTAGGCTGAGGTGGTTTAACCATTGTGAGAAAGTAGCCTCTTTCTAGCCTTGTTACCCCCACTTTTGGCCTGTTTGTGAGTGTATGTCAGGGTGTTTTCACTGTCTCACTGGGATCCTGCCAGCCAGGGCCCAGTGCTCATAGTGAAAACCCTATGTTTTCAGTATGTTTGTTATGTGTCACTGGGACCCTGCTAGTCAGGACCCCAGTGCTCATAAGTTTGTGACCTATATGTATGTGTTCCCTGTGTGATGCCTAACTGTCTCACTGAGGCTCTGATAACCAGAACCTCAGTGGTTATGCTCTCTCATTTCTTTCCAAATTGTCACTAACAGGCTAGTGACCAACTTCACCAATTTACATTGGCATACTGGAACACCCTTATAATTCCCTAGTATATGGTACTGAAGTACCCAGGGCATTGGGGTTCCAGGAGATCCCTATGGGCTGCAGCATTTCTTTTGCCACCCATAGGGAGCTCTGACAATACTTACACAGGCCTGCCACTGCAGCCTGAGTGAAATAATGTCCACGCTATTTCACAGCCATTTACCACTGCACTTAAGTAACTTATAAGTCACCTATATGTCTAACCTTTATCTGGTAAAGGTTGGGTGCTAAGTTACTTAGGGCCATATTTATACTTTTTGACGCAAAACTGCGCTAACGCAGTTTTGCGTCAAAAAAATTAGCGCCGGCTAACGCCATTCTGAAGCGCCATGCGGGCGCCGTATTTAATCAATGACGTTAGCCGGCGTTAGCCGCCGGCGCTGCCCGGTGTGCGTGGAAAAAAACAACGTACACCAGGCAGCGCCGGCGTAGGGGGATATGGAGCTTGGGCGTCAAAAAATGGGGCAAGTCAGGCTGAGGCAAATTTTTCACCTCAACCCGATTTGCGCCATTTTTTTCGACTCCCAACCCCCATAGAAATGACTCCTGTCTTAGCAAAGACAGGAGTCACGCCCCCTTGCCCAATGGCCATGCCCAGGGGACTTATGTCCCCTGGGCATGGTCATTGGGCATAGTGGCATGTAGGGGGGCACAAATCAGTCCCCCCTATGCCACAAAAAAAAATTAAAAAAAATACTTACCTGAACTCACCTTAACTTCCCTGGGATGGGTCCCTCCAGCCTTGGGTGTCCTCCTGGGGTGGGCAAGGGTGACAGGGGGTGTCCCTGGGGGCATGGGAGGGCATCTCTGGGCTCCTTCGGAGCCCACAGGTCCCTTAACGCCTGCCTTGTCCAGGCGCAAAAAAACGGTGCAAAAGCGGCCGTATGTCATTTTTTTTGACCCGCCCACTCCCGGGCGTGAATTTTGCCCGGGAGTGTAAATACGGCGCACATGCCTCGGAGCCGATTTTTTAGACGGGAACGCCTACCTTGCATCTCATTAACGCAAAGTAGGTGTCCACGCTAAAAAATGACGCAAACTCCATGGACTTTGGCGCTAGACGCATCTAACGCCAAAGTATAAATATGGAGTTAGTTTTGCGTCGGAATTGCGTCGAAAAAAACGACGCAATTCCGGCGCAAACAGAGTATAAATATGCCCCTTAGTGTGTGGGCACCCTGGCACTAGCCAAGGTGCCGCCACATAGTTCAGGGCAAATTCCCCGGACTTTGTGAGTGCGGGGACACCATTACACGCGTGCACTACACATAGGTCACTACCTATGTGTGGCTTCACAATGGTAACTCCGAATATGGCCATGCAACATGTCTATGATCATGGAATTGCCCCCTCAATGCCGTCCTGGCATTGTTGGCACAATCCCATGATCCCACGGGTCTCTAGCACAGACCCAGGTACTGCCAAACTGCCTTTTCAGGGGTTTCACTGCAGCTGCTGCTGCTGCCAACCCCTCAGACAGGTTTCTGCCCTCCTGGGGTCCAGCCAGGCTTGGCCCAGGAAGGCAGAACAAAGGACTTCCTCAGAGAGAGGGTGTTACACCCTCTCCCTTTGGAAAAAGGTGTTAAGGCAGGGGAGGAGTAGCCTCCCCCAGCCTCTGGAAATGCTTTCATGGGCACAGATGGTGCCCATTTCTGCATAAGCCAGTCTACACCGGTTCAGGGACCCCTCAGCCCTGCTCTGGCGCGAAACTGGACAAAGGAAAGGGGAGTGACCACTCCCCTGCACCTCCCCTGGGAGGTGCCCAGAGCTCCTTCAGTGTGCTCCAGACCTCTGCCATCTTGGAAACAGAGGTGCTGCTGGCACACTGGACTGCTCTGAGTGGCCAGGGCCAGCAGGTGACGTCCGAGACTCCTTCTGATAGGCTCCTTCAGGTGTTGCTAGCCTATCCTCTCTCCTAAGTAGCCAAACCCTCTTTTCTGGCTATTTAGGGTCTCTGCTTTGGGGAATTCCTTAGATAACGAATGCAAGAGGTCATCAGAGTTCCTCTGCATCTCTCTCTTCACCTTCTGCCACGGAATCGACCGCTGACCGCGCCGGAAGCCTGCAAAACTGCAACAAAGTAGCAAAGGCAACTACTGCGACACTGTAACGCTGATCCTGCCGCCTTCTTGACTGTTTTCCTGGTGGTGCATGCTGTGGGGGTAGTCAACCTCCTGTCTGCACTAGAAGCTCTGAAGAAATCTCCCGTGGGTCGACGGAATCGTCCCCCTGCAACCGCAGGCACCAAAGAACTGCATCACCGGTCCTCTGGGTCTCCTCTCAGCACGACGAGCGAGGTCCGTTGAACTCAGCAACTCTGTCCAAGTGACTCCCACTGTCCAGTGACTCTTCAGTCCAAGTTTGGTGGAGGTAAGTCCTTGCCTCCCCACGCTAGACTGCATTGCTGGGAACCACGTGTTTTGCAGCTACTCCGGCTCCTGTGCACTTTTCCAGGATTTCCTTTGTGTACAGCCAAGCCTGGTCCACGGCACTCTAACCTGCATTGCACGACCTCCTGAGTTGTCCTCCGGCGGCGTGGGACTCTCTTGTGCAACTTCGGGTGAGCACTGTTTCACTCCACTTCGTAGTGCCTGTTCCGGCACTTCTCTGGGTGCTGCTTGCTTCTGAGAGGGCTCCTTGTCTTGCTGGACGCCCCCTCTGTCCCCTCACGCAATTGGCGACATCCTGGTCCCTCCTGGGCTACAGCAGCATCCAAAAACCCTAACTGCAAGCTTTGCAGGTAGCAAGGCTTGTTTGCGGTCTTTCTGCAGGAAAATACTTCTGCACGACTCTTCACGACGTGGGACATCCATCCTCCAAAGGGGAAGTTTCTAGCCCTTGTCGTTCTTGCAGAATCCTCAGCTTCTACTGTCCAGTAGCAGCTTCTTTGCACCCACAGCTGGCATTTCCTGGGCATCTGCCCACTCTCGACTTGATCGTGACTTTTGGACTTGGTCCCCTTGTTCCACAGGTACCCTCGTCTGGAAATCCATCATTGTTGCATTGCTGGTTTTGGTCTTTCCTGCAGAATTCCCCTATCACGACTTCTTTTCAGGGTGTTGGGGTGGGCTATTTTTCTAACCCTCACTGTTTTCTTACAGTCCCAGCGACCCTCTACAAGGTCACATAGGTTTGGGGTCCATTCGTGGTTCGCATTCCACTTTTGGAGTATATGGTTTGTGTTGCCCCTATCCCTATGTGCCCCCATTGCATCCTATTGTAACTATACATTGTTTGCACTGTTTTCTATTGCTATACTGCATATTTTTGGTATTGTGTACATATATCTTGTGTATATTTGTTATCCTCATACTGAGGGTACTCGCTGAGATACTTTGGCATATTGTCATAAAAATAAAGTACCTTTATTTTTAGTATATCTGTGTATTGTGTTTTCTTATGATATTGTGCAAGTGACACTAGTGGTACTGTAGGAGCTTCACTCGTCTCCTAGTTCAGCCTAAGCTGCTCTGCTAAGCTACCTTTTCCATCAGCCTAAGCTGCTAGACACCCCTATACACTAATAAGGGATACCTGGGCCTGGTGCAAGTTGTAAGTAACCCTTGGTACTCACTACAAGCCAGTCCAGCCTCCTACAACCATCCGGACTCCACGAAGGAGTTTACCAACTAACAGGTGTTCCCCCACCGGTTTACCTTCTATGTTGGGGTGGCCCACTGAGATCGCTGATCTAAAATTGTTAATGGTTCTATAGGCTAAACCCTCTGTGGCTAAATCAGAAAGAAAATTGACAATCATAGCAAAAGAGGACCCCAAGGGATCAACACTTTGGGCCTGATTTTGACCCTGGCGGACGGCGGAGGCCGTCCGCCAAGGTACCGCCGCTGAATGACCGCACCGCGGTCAAAAGACCGCGGCGGCCATTTAGACATTTCCTCTGGGCCGGCGGGCGCTCTCCAAAAGAGCGCCCGCCGGCCCAGAGGAAATGCCCCTGCAACGAGGACGCCGGCTCAGAATTGAGCCGGCGTAGTTGCAGGGGTGCGACGGGTGCAGTTTGCACCCGTCGCGTATTTCAGTGTCTGCTTAGCAGACACTGAAATACTTTGCGGGGCCCTCTTACGGGGGCCCCTGCCGTGCCCATGCCATTGGCATGGGCACGGCAGGGGCCCCCAGGGGCCCCGCGGCACCCCCTACCGCCATCCTGTTCCTGGCGGGCGAACCGCCAGGAACAGGATGGCGGTAGGGGGTGCCAGAATCCCCCATGGTGGCGCAGCAAGCTGCGCCGCCATGGGGGATTCTAAGGGCAGCGGTAAACCGGCGGGAGACCGCCGGTTTGCCTCTTCTGACCGCGGCTGAACCGCCGCGGTCAGAATGCCCTGCAGGGCACCGCCGGCCTGTCGGCGGTGCTCCCGCCGACCCTGGCCCCGGCGGTCTTAGACCGCCGGGGTCAGAATGACCCCCTTTGTTCACTACACCAACACACCTATCTGTTCCAGGAAAACTGATATCTTTTGTGAGTGGAAGGAGCCGAAGAGTGGGACAGGAAAAACATTGCGTTGTCTGAAACTCCAGACACTTGCCAACGTCTCCGAAAGTTCTCCACGCCATAAGGGACAACTGCCCCGTCCAAATTAGAGGATGTGGAGACCCCACTAGGTTTAATAGCAGTTGTGGATCCGGCGGGATTGCAATAGGATGAGCACACAATATCAACATCGCCACTGGAAACCATGGATGTTCTTTCCAAATGGGGGTCACTAAAATCAATTCTGCCTTTTGTATCCTCACCTGAGAGAGTACTCTCTGAATCATGGCAAATGGATGAAACACATAAAGAATCCCCATTTTCCAAGACTGCAGAAAGGGGTCAGTCCCCGACGGCTGAGGGTCCGGCCTCCAGCTGAAAAATCGAGTCAATTGAGCATTGAGTCTCGAAGTAAAAAGATCTATCACACAAGGACCCCAATGTAATTCAATTTGCTGAATAATTGAGGGTTCAGTCTCCAATCTCTGCCATCCCTGAGGAATCGAGAGTTCCAGTCTGCAATCAGATTGGCCCGACCCTGAATGCTTTCCGCAGTCACTGAAATGTGGGGTTGAAGGCAAAACTGCCAAAACTCTTTCGCTATATCCTCTAGAACACTGGACCTGGTTCCTCCCAGCCGATTGATATACTCTACAGCTGAAATGTTGTCCATCCGAAGAAGAATGCAACATTTCGCTTGTCGAGGAGATAGGGAACAAATCGCAAATCCTCCTCCTCCTCAGACCATCGCCACCCGTCGGCTGGTGTCTGACTCGATAATGACTTCAGGGCTCGATGCAAAGATGGCTCTGCCGTTCCATGCATCCATGTGAGCTAACCACCAATCGATCTCAGCTCTGGCATCTCTCAACAGAACAATCGGTTCTGTGTAAGATAAGTCTTTGCGAAGATGCAAAATCTTCAAGCGTTGTAAGGCTCGATAATGAAGAAGTCCTAGAAATATTGCCTGGATTCATGAGGCTAATAGACCCACTAAATGTGCAAGAGTCTTCAATGATATAGTCTGAGAGGCAAGGGCTCTCCTCAATTCTTTCTTGATGGAACTCCTCTTTGTCAGAGGCAGCAACAATTGGGCTTTGACAGAGTCTACCTGAAAGCCTAAGAATTCTATACACCTGGAAGGAGTCATGACCGACTTGTCAGTATTGATAAGGAACCCCAGGTCCTGAAGAAATTGAACCATCCCAGAAAGATGAAGAAGGACCGACTCTTCTGATTGAGCCGTGAGCAGAATGTCGGCCAGAGAAATAGTAAGACAAACTCCTCTTTCACTGAGGAGCTGAACTACTGGTCTTAGGAGTTTGGTAAAACACCAAGGGGCGGAAGATAGACCAAAGGGAAGGACGGCAAATTCGTACCAATGCTCTCGCCAACAGAACTGAAGATACCAGCAGTGCGGTTATGGGACTGTAAGGTAAGCATCCTTGAGATCTAGACGTACTAAGAAGTCTCCTTCCTGAAGAAGATCTCTCAAAAGATGGATGCCTTCCATCTTCAAATGTTGGTAAACAATCCATGAATTGAAATCTCTGAGACTGAGAACCAAACGAGAGCCGCCTCCTTTCTTCTGAACCAGAAAAATAGAACTGACAAAACCTGAAGTGTGTCGATTCGAACGGAAAATGGCACGTTTTCGAAGAAGAAGCGCTATTTTGTCTTCCATGAAAGAGCTTTCTGCTTGGGAAAAAAGAATGGGTCTTGGAGGGGACCTCTGAAGAGGAGGGACGTCAAATTCTATTCAGTATCCCCGCACTGTCTGGACAACCCACGGGTCCTGAGAGATACGTTCCCAGGCCATTACATGATCCTTCAACCTCACCCCGAGAAAGACTTCTGAAAAGAGAATGATTCTTACGAGTGGAAGTTCCTTCGAGGACTTAAAGCCACCTCTCTTGTTGTGGAAACCGCGACCTCTGCCTCTACGGGCTCTCGTGGGATAAAACCCAGATCTGGAGTAATAGCCTTGGCTTTGGTGATTGAAGCCTCTGGAGGTCTGGGTATATATGCGGCCTGATGCTCAACCCCTGTAGCGTCCGGCCCTGAGAAAAAGGCCTCTGTTAAACATCCTTCTCATAGATGATTGACCCTTGTCTAGAGCGGAGAAAGTGGCAAAATATTTACCTAAGTCCTTGACAAATTTATTGCTGAAAAGTAAACCATTTGCTAGTGAACCAGCGTCTTTGGGAGCTAATTCAGCCAGTTTAGGGTCAATCCACGTCAAAAAGGAGCATCTGCATTCCGTAGACATAGCATAATTTGCGTTGCCCAATAAGCATATGGCTCATTGAGCTCATTCTAGAACCGTCTGAGGGTCCAAAGGGGAATCAGATTCTTTGGCTTGGACTGCCAACTCTAAGATCTTAGTGATTGGGCCTGAGATATACAATAATTTATCTTGGCAGCCTTTCCATGCTTGTTCCAGCCCTTTCTTAGGATCTTTGGAAAATCTCTTCATGAATGTGGCCATATTATGATCTAAATCAGGCGTATCTGGCATTTTACCCATTAAAGAAGGTCGGGGCACTCTGAGCTTAAGGAGCTTCGTACATCTGTGTCAAAACCCTTCCTGATATGATCTAACACATAATGTGCCACCTCTGCACAAGGAATGCACAAGGAATCCAATCCGAAGATCGGGGATGGATTATGTTCTCAGGATCAAAGGAAAGGGTGCTGGAGGAAGAACTACTTTCCTAAGTATTAGGAGATTAGTGTTTGCTTTCCCAATGGGTTTAGGCCCTTTTATCGATATCCGAATCTGAGGACTGTAAAGCAGAGGAAGGGAGACCTTCATTCAGGGTGGAAGAGGTCTCAGGGATCTCTAAATTAGAATACGACCCATACCCATGATCTTGCATCACGGAGGCAGCCATGTGCACCAAAATATCTGCTGAGGACGTGGGCCTCCTCGAGGCTCCACGGGCAAAGCCCACTTCTGAAGGCTGGTCTTGCTGAGAACCAGAATCAATTAGAGAGTGGCCTCTCAATTCACGCTGTCGAAAACGCATAAGGGGTTAACCAAAGGGCTCTAATATGTTAATAAGAGCCTGATTCACGGAGTTCTGGACATGAAATCCCAGTGCCTCCACTAGTCTTTCCTCCATATGATGTTCATCATTTGCTTCAGGCTGATCCTGATAGTACTCATCCTCTGCAGCGTAGTACGCCATAATTAATAGGGGATGTATGAAGGAGTTCAGTGGGGGGGGATAGGCCCCAGCAGGGAGACAAACTGCAAAAATTGCCAATAATCAATAATCACAGCAAGTCTTTGAATGTAGAGGAAGCCCCTGCTAAATTCCCTAAGGCAAAGCCTTTGAGCGTTCAAGCGCCCCGTCGGGCGTTCTAGGGCTCGAGTAATCGATAATTTCAGCCACACAGGCTAAAAATAACCTTCTCTTTGAAGCGTGCGCTGCGTTCTTCTCGCTCCAATTGAAAAACAGGAGAAAACAAGGAGAGCGCATGCTCGTTGCTTAACATAAAAAGAGGACCAGTCCTCTTTACGCAATCGCTTTCTAGGAGTCCATGGGACTCCTAAGCTTAGATGCAGGTCGCACCACACTGCAGCAATAAAGAAGAACGCCAGGAGAATAACAGGGGCAATTTCCCTGGCCGTGAAAAACAATCACGAAGAGGCGATCGCAAGCGCAGCAAAAAAGGAAATTCAAAGCACCGCAACGCATTTAGAGCCGGCTCCCGCTCCACGCTGTGAAACTTAAAATATTTACTGTATACAAAAGAAATCGCAATACAGAAAAGGAAAGGAAAGACTTATCTGAATGCTGCAGCAGCAAAGAACGAGGAAGGACTATGTGTGCAGAGACTGATATACAGAGAGCTCCCCTGTGATTGGTGGACAGTGAACTACAGGGTTCATGGGATATGTAGTTTTTAAGTTATTGAAGTTTTGATTGGCTGCTGTTGTTTATTGAAGTAAAGAGAAAGAAGCATAATCCGAAGTCTCTGGTCCTGACATTGCATTAACGGTAATATCCTACTGACAGATAGACAATCTCTGCCTTTAAGGCAGATGTGCGTCCCCAGCCTCTCACCACAACCTTTTCCTGCAGCAGCTTTATTGCCCATAGGACATCTTGCCTTTCAAACACCCTTTTTTTCACATGCTTAGCTTTCTAGTGGGCATTAATCGGTATTTGGAAAGGTAGGGGTGTTGGCAACAGGAGGACGCGCTGCTGCATCCTCTGTTGAATGCCCTTCTCTTCACATGGTCCATTTTGAAGCAGACGTGTGTTGTTTATTTTTCTATAAAGCTGCGACGATCAGGTGATGGGTGCAGGATGTGCTTGTTTTTCTGGAGCTATGCTCCCTCAACTTCTGCACCCTGCATTTTCCTGCCCTCCACTATCAGTGTATGTGCGTCAAACATTAGAAAAAAGTATTTAAGCAACACCCGTACGCGTGGGTCAGAACGTGACCCCTGCGTCCATCCGCCAACATTTTACAACGTTGGGACCAGTAGGAAGCTGACAATGCCAGCGGCAATTTTGTTTAGTTTGGGTGATCCTTTCACCTCACTGTAGGATTTTGTCAGTTGTAGTCTGTTGACAGTTATTGCACTGGAAACACCATATCTGATCTTCTCTAAGAATCTGTCAGTTTTTTTTCCCCTTCATAAAACTTCTATTAACCTCTTCGCTGCCAGGCCTTTTCCCCTCCTGTGCCAAGCCTTTTTTTTGGCTATTTGGGGCAGTTTGGGCTTAGGCCCTCATAACTTTTTTGCCACATAAGCTACCCATGCCATATTTGCTCCCTTTTTTCCAACATCCTAGGGATTCTAGAGGCACTCAGACTTGTGGGTTTCCTTAAAGGAGACCAAGAAGTTAGCCAAAATACAGCGAGAAAAAAGGGCAGGAGAAGAAGGCTTGTGGTTTTCTCCCTGTAAATGGCATCAACAAAGGGTTTGCTGTACTAAAATCACCATCTTCCCAGCTTTCAGGAACTGGCAGGCTTGAATTAGAAAACCCCATTTTTCAACACAATTTTGGCATTTTACTGGGACAGACCCCATTTTTACTATTTTTTGTGCTTTCAGCCTCC
Source organism: Pleurodeles waltl (assembly GCF_031143425.1). NCBI lineage: Eukaryota > Metazoa > Chordata > Amphibia > Caudata > Salamandridae > Pleurodeles > Pleurodeles waltl. The sequence continues at coordinate 353,617,962 of NC_090437.1, read as the reverse complement.
TTTCAGTTAGTGACAGAAATGGGTGTGAAACCAATGCTGGATCCCAGACAGGTAAACATTTCTGATAAGTAGACAAAATTCTGAATTCAGCAAGGGGTAATTTGTGTAGACCCAACAAGTGTTTCCTACAGAAAATAACAGCTGAAATTAAAGAATATTGAAATTGAGGTGAACAAAACAGCAATTTTTCTCCATGTTTGACACTGTAACTTTTACCTGCAATGTCAGATTTTTGAAAGCGATATACCTTTACGTCTGCTGGACTCTTCTGGTTGCGGGGATATATAGGGCTTGTAGGTTCATCAAGAACTCTAGGTACCCAGAGCCAATAAAGGAGATCAGGTTTTCATTGTATACTGGGCATACAGGAATTAATTTGGTGAAATATAAAAAGTGAGAAATAGGTATCAAGAAAACCTTTGTATTTCTAAAATGGGCACAAGATAAGGTGTTGAGAAGCAGTTGTTATTTGCACGTCTCCGAATTCCGGGGTGCCCATACTAGCATGTGAATTAAAGGGCATTTCTCAAATAGACGTCTTTTTTACACACTGTCTTACATTTGGAAGAAAACATTTTAGAGAAAGACAAGGGTCAATGTCTTATCCAGGTGATTGATTGACACCTGATCTGATCAGTATAAGTCAATAAGGATGCTCAATGAAGGACCACACGCCAATAATGTACACAACTTAGCTTTAATAGAATTTTCAGTAAAATATATGCATTTGGCACATCAACGAAGTAGAATGAAAAATAGCAATAAAGAACATCTATTTATATATGAGCAAAGAGTTAACCGATAGGAACACTGCACTGGTTGACTGTCTACGAAATGCATATCTCAGTTACTGCATCATGTTCACATTAAGACATTCAAGGAAAAAGCAAATGTAAATGAACAGAATACATCAGATTATAAACATAGTGCAAGTATGTTAATCAATCAGAATAAAGCAGAGAAACAAAGGCCTTTCATCCCTGGTGGAACTTAACTTTATCCACAATGCTGGGAAGCCCTCTCCTGCCTACTCGAACCTCTCTCCTCGTTGAGCGCCACGGTCTCAGAACAGCGCAGCCAGGGAGGCAGCGATGGGGGCGATGGCAACTTGCACAACTCCATCTGCGAGCTTCAATCCCCTCACCCGCGCTTCAGTGCTTAAATAACCTGAAGCTTGGATTCTATCCCTTTCTCGCATCTTCTAGCTATGTTATCAGCACATGCCCCTTGGCTGCTCTGTTGTTCACTAGCCATTGTTTTTTCCGACCTTTTCCTGAACTCCCTTTCTCAGGGTTAGAACAACCTTCACGTCCCTCTCCCACACTTCCTGCTTCTTACACATGCAGCTGCAGATAATTTTATCTATGGAATGTTGGAAAACAAGCTTGAAAGCAACATCGTGGACTTTTCCACGTTGTTTCAGGTTTCTGTAGGCATCACGCTCATCTACACTGTTCAGACTAATTAACCCTTTGCGTCACAATGTCTTCCGCACCTTTCCCTACATTGATCAGGCAATAGCACTTGTTTTGCTAATCTGTGTACCCCCACGTCTCCCGATAAAAATGGTACCTCACTTGCGTGGCTAGGCCTAATGTTCGCGACAGGAAACACAACATGGACACATACCATTTTTACATTGAAATCTGACATGTTTTTTGCAAAGTGCCAAGCTGTGGATTTTGGCCTCTAGTTCAGCCGGCACCTATAGAAACCTACCAAACCTGCACATTTTTTAAAACAATAATTCAAGGTGGGGTGACTTGTCGGGCTCTGACCAGGTTCTGTTGCCCAGAATCCTTTGCAAACCTCACAATTTGGCCAAAAAAACTGTTTTTCCTCTCATTTCGGTGACAGAAAATTCTGGAATCTGAGAAGAGCCACACATTTCCTTCCGCCCTGCGTTCATCCAAGTCTCCCGATAAAAATGGTACCTCACTTGTGTGGGTAGGCCTAGCGCCCGCGACAGAAGATGCCCCAAAACACAACGTGGACACATCACATTTTCCCAAAGATAACCGAGGTGTTTTTTACAAAGTGCCTAGCTGTGGATTTTGGCCTCTAGCTCAGCCAGCACCTAGGGAAACCTGTGCACTTTTTAAAACTAGACACCTAGGGGAATCCAGGATGGGGTGACTTGTGGGGCTCTGACCAGGTTCTGTCACCCAAAATCCTTTGCAAACCTCAACATTTTACCAAAAAAACACTTTTTTCCTCTCATTTCGGTGACAGAACATTCTGGAATCTGAGAGGAGCCACAAATTTCCTTCCACCTAGTGTTCCCCCAGTATCCCGATAGAAATTGTACCTCACTTGTGTGGTTAGGCTTAGTGCCCATGACAGGAAATGCCCCAAAACACAATGTGGACACCTCACATTTTCCCAAAGAAAACAGAGCTGTTTTTTGCAAAGTGCCTAGCTGTGGATTTTGGCCTCTAGCTCAGCCGGCACCATGGGAAACCTAGCATACCTGCACATTTTTGGAAACTGACCAGGTTCTGTTACCCAGAATCCTTTGCAAACCTCAATATTTGGCCCAAAAAATACTTTTTTCTCTCATTTCGGTGACAGAAAGTTCTGGAATTGGAGAGGAGCCACAAATTTCCTTCCACCCAGTGCTCCCCCAAGTCTCTTGATAAAAATGGTACCTCACTTGTGTGGGTAGGCCTAGCGTCTGCGACAGGAAATGCCCCAAAACACAACGTGGACACATCACATTTTCCCAAAGAAAACAGACCTGTTTTTTGCAAAGTGCCTAGCTGTGGATTTTGGCCTCTAGCTCAGCCGGCACCTAAGGAAACCTAGTGAACCTGCTCCTTTTTTAAAACTAGACACCTAGGGGAATCCAAGATGCGATGACTTATGGGGATCGGACCAGGTTCTGTTACCCAGAATCCTTTGCAAACCTCAAAATTTGGCCAAAAAAACACTTTTTCCTCACATTTCGGTGACAGAAAGTTCTGGAATCTGAGAGAAGCCACAAATTTCCTTACACCCAGTGTTCCCCTAAGTCTCCTGATAAAAAAGGAACCTCACTTTTGTGGGTAGGCCTACTGCCCGTGAACAGAAATGCTCCAAAAACACTATCTGGACACATCAAAATTATCAAATACAAAACTACCTGGTTTCGCGGGGTGGGGGGCACCTGCGTTTTTGGTCCTGGGCTCATCAGCCATCTAGGGAAACCTACCAAATCCAGACATTTCTGAAAAATAGACACCCGAGGGAGTCCAGGGAGGTGTGACTTCCGTCGATCCCCCAATGTTTTCTTACCGAGAATCCTCAGCAAACCTCAAATTTAGCTTAAAAAATCAAATTTTTACCACATTTCTGTGTGGGATGACTGCACCTCGACGAATTTCCTACCACCCAACGTTCCCCTCAGTCTCCTGGTAAAAATGATACCTCACTTGTGTAGGCGGCCCAAGTGCTTGTGACAGGGAAGAGCCAAAAACATGTCGAAATTGAGGAGGAACCAAAGCGGGTCCAAAAGGGCAGTTTGAAAAAAATCATTTTTAGGCTGACAAGTGCAGCAGAATTTTTATCGGTGTAGATAAGGCAATGCTGGGTGGTAGAAATGTTGTGGATTCCTGTAGATTCTGGAAGGTTCCATCACGAAAATGTGGAAAAAATGTGTGATTTTCAGCAAAGTTGGAAGTTTGCAGGGTATTGCGGGTAAGAAAATGGCGTGGGGTGCATGTGAAGCACACCACCCTGCAATCAACCAGATGTTTAGTTTTTAGATGTGTCTAGGTCTTGTGGCTTTTTCTACATGGCAGCGTCCCAAAGTCCAAAAAGTGCAGCTCTCAGCTTTTCAAGTGGGACGATTTTGAGAGTTAGCCAAGCTCTCATGGCCCAAATGTAAAACGAAAACCCCAAATAATTAAATGTCCTCTTGCTTGCTATGGGATAAGATGTTTTAGTGTGAGGGGGAGAGCTGAATTACTATTACCCCTTCAGTTGGGGTGGGGGCATAACCAGGCCCATACTGGTTGGTACCCACCACCCCACTATGGCATCTAGTAGGTTTTCTGCACCCCCGGAGTGTGGATGGTAATTGCCCCATCTGCCCACTGGTGGGCAGAACAACTTTGGCCCCATTCTTTGGGGGTTGGGACAGGGCCATACCCCACCCTCGTATTTTGGAAAACAAAATCTTCCTTGGTGTCTGGTGGGCTCTCTGCCCCCCTTGGGGGCAGATGGGCCTTCCAAAAATAGTCCAGTCTGCCCCAAGGGGTGCAGATATGGCCAACAGTAATGTGCCCCCATGGAGAGCGACCCTTACCCAAGGGGATGCCCCCCCAAACAAAACACACACATACACACACACCAGTCCCTGGTGCCTAAGTGGATCTGCCTAATAGAAATAGGCCGATCTGCCGCCAAGGGGAGCAGAAATGGCCTGAAATAAATTTGCCTCCCCCAGGGGAGCCACCCTTGCCTAGGGGGTCGCTCCCCTTGCGTGATATTGGCGCAAAAAAAAATCCCAGTGCCTAATAAAAATAGGCCGATCTGGCCCCAAGGGGGGGGCAGAAATGGCCTAAAATAAATTTGACCCACACCACCACCACCCCACCCCCGGGAGCAACCCTTGCCTAAGGGGTCGCTCCCCTTGAGTGAAATTCGCCTTAAAAAAAAAAAATCCCTGGTTTCTAGTTGTTTCTGCCTCCCTTGGAGTCAGATTGGCTCATAAAAATAGGTTGAAAAGGCCTAAATATAGTTTGCCCCCTAGAGGAGCGACCCTTGCCTAAGGGGTCGCTCCCCACCTCTAAAAAACAACAACAAAGAAAACAAAAAAAACAAAAAAATTATCACTGGCGCCTAGAGGTTTCTGTCACCCCTGGGGGCAGATCAGCCTAATAACGATAGGCCGTTCTGCCCCCAGGGGGTGGGAGGCAGAAAATGCCTTGAAAAAAATTGCCCCACTGGTGAGCGACCCTTGCCCAAGGGGTCGCTCCCCTTATGCCAATTTCCATTTGGAGAAAAATCCCTGGTGTCTAGTGGGCATTTCAGAAGCCAGAACGCTTCACAATCCGGCTTCTGAAATGCTCTGAGAGACTTCAAAAGGAAGGAAATTTCTTTCCTTCCCGTTAAAGCCTCTCAGGCCCCCATCACATGATTGGAAGAAAAATGCAACTTTGCATTTTTCTCTTCCGATCACGCTGGAAGCTCATGGGGAGGTGGCCTCTGATGAGGTCAGCAAGCAATTGCGTGCTGACGTCATCAGACGTCACCGGGGGGAGTAGAAGGGGAAGGGCTTCCCCTTCCATCCCTGCCTTGGGGGGTGGGAGGGAAGCCCATGGAGGGAGCTTTAGCACTCCCTCTGAGCTCATGTCCGAGGATGTAATGGTTACGTCCTCTACACAGGAGCACTGTGCCGGTGGAGGTAACCATTACGTCCCCGGCACAGAAGGGGTTAAGAAGAAATCACCTCATGCTGTAGGCTCTGAGCTACCCACCACCCTAGTGTCCAAGATGCCTGTCGCCCAATCATAATGAGCAGTGTGTAGATCATACAAAGAACTGTTTTTTTCTTTTTTTTTTTTAAATAAGCAACTGCAAAGTTCCAGTAATATGTGAGAGTGCAGCCCTCCTAGTTTACTCATCAATGACTACAAAAGACTTAAAGGATTCATACTGTTAACATCTACCAGACAGCCTACGCATCATCCACTGGCTCTACTGAGTTTGCACCCTCACCCAAGCTGGCCATTGGGGTCACCACTGGCCCTTTTTTATGCTCCTCGCCAGGCAGGGAGTCAGTAGATGAGTCATCATGATCTTCTGAGGTGTGCTCCAGTTCAGCCCATCTGGTGCTCGTTGGTATAGTGCATGTGCATTGCAGCTCTGTCACTACTTTTGCCTTTTCCATCTCCACCAGCACCTTCATTAGGCCTGCCCTCGACAGGCGGCGGGCTTTCCTTTTGGAACTGACCACTGTACAATTTTCCCATGTTGGGGTTTCCTGCTCAACTGGACAAGCGCAGCCCTTGCTCTCCAGCCATTTCCAAGCCTTCATAGCTGTTCTGAAGAAGAAGGTTCCTAGTCCTTAGCAAGCTGGACTGCCCCCACAGCACAGAAATCTAGCCCCTCAAGAAAATCCAGAAAATTAAGCCTCAGCACTTGCTAGGAGTGACACCGCTGCCAGTACCATGGGTCGTCCCCACTCCTTAGGGCCACGGTTACTTCCCGACCACAGGAGTCTCCCTCCATGTGAGACCCTCAGCCATGCTGAGCGCAGGTATCTTGAGGTCTTTCCCCAGGTGACTCAAGGTGTCCACTAGGCATCTTGGAGCACCCTGTCTGCATCCACTCAGGCCCCTGTACCTCAGGAACACCGCTTCCAGGAAGGCCCAAGACGTGGAGCTCCACAGGTGCACATCTAGAATCATCTTACGTTGGCCATGTCCCCCCCCCCAGATACAATTTTGGTAAGGTATGTATTTCTGGATAGCAATACGCTTTACATGTTGAACATGGGCCCATATACAGGAAATGTTAATAATAACCCATACTATAGTCACAATCATGGTTTTAAAGTATGTTAGACTTGGCATCATTGGCCTGGTCTCCGCTAACTTTTTGCCACTACTTCCCAGGTTGTTTCTGGGTGCTGGATTCGGTTTTTGCAGTTTTTGTTTGCTCTGGACACTTTTACCACTGCTGACCAGTGCTAAAGTGTAAGTGTTCCCTGTATAAATTGTATGTGTACATGATTGACATGTTTGATTTACCTGTAAGTCTCTAGTAAAGTGCACTAGAGGTGCTCAGGGCCTGTAAATCAAATGCTACTAGTGGGCCTGCTGCACTGGCTGTGCCACCCACATTAGTAGCCCTGTAAACATGGTTCAGACCTGCCACTCTGTGAGTGCAATTTTAAACTTCCAATTCGACTTGGAAAGTGTACCCACTTGCCAGGCCTAAACCTTCCTTTTTTATACATGTAAGGCACCTATAAGGTAGGCCATAGGTAGCCCCATGGGCAGGGTGCAGTGTATGTTTAAGGTGGGACATGACTTATGTGTTTTACATGTATTGACAGTGAAATACTGCCACATTTGTTTTTCACTGTTGCAAGGTCTATCTCTCACATAAGTTAACATGGGGGCTGCCTTTAAATATGATTAAAGTGCAGATTTCCTTTGGGAGCAAATAGACATGTGGAGTTTGGGGTTTCTGAACTCACCATTTAAAAACACATCTTTTAGTGAAGTTGGTTTTTAGATTCTGTGTTTGAAAATGCCACTTTTAGAAAGTAGGTATTTTCTTGTCTAAATCATTCTGTGACTGTTTGTGGATTCCCTGTCTGGGTCAGTTTGACAGTTGTGCTGTTTGCACCTCTTCTCTAGACAGTGACACAAAGGGAGCTGGGGTGTAGCCTGCATATCCTGATAGGCCATCTGGGCTGAGTCTCCAACCCTCTGGTGTGTGTCTGGGGCCTGTCATGGGCAAGGCAGGATCTTGAAAACAACAGAGACTTTCCTTTGAAGTAGGCCTTCTTCAAAGGCAGAAAGGGGTATAAGAAGAGCACCCAAAACCCCTGAAAATCAGATTACTTTTGGAACCAAGAAAAACCTCTGCCAAGGAGAAGAGCTGGAGAAACTGTAGGAGGAGTACTGCCCATTTGCCTGTGACTGTGCTTTCCTGGATTGGCCTGCAGTAGCTGCTTCTGCCTTAAAGAGGACAAAGACTGACTTTTGTGTGACTTCCCACTGGTGAAGAATATCTAAGAACTTGAATTAAGCTTGCCTCCTGTTGTTGAAGTCTCAGTGGCAACAAAGACTTCTCTTACCAGCACTTGGGCTTTCTGCTGAGAGTCCTGCCTGCCAAGTGGTGCCGGAACCTGTCTCTGGGCCCTTGAAAAGTGCAGCTGGTGGAAAAGGACAGAAATCTACACAAAGACAGCCGTGCAGGGAAACTTTTGACGCAACACCCGCTTTGTGGCTGAAAAACGATACGGCGCTAGCCTCACGGTTAAAATCGATGCTCCACCTGCATCGTGGCTCGGAGATCAATGCAACGTGGCTGGAGAAACGATGCTCACCACCCGCAGCGGCTGCTGTTGACGACGCAAGCCCCCACACAGCGCGGTTTCTTGACACCATGCGACCGGATTTCGATGCAACATCGCGGGCGAGGGAAAATCAATGCAAAGCCTGCCTGGACCCGGATCCGGGTCGATGCATCGCTCTCTTGTGGGGGAGAAGAAAGGATGCATGCTGACCCGACCGGAGGAGGAACGATGCACGGTCTCGCTTGAGAGTAAACAATCAATGCATCGCTGGCCTTTTTCGACGCACACTCGCCCGTGTGGCTTTATTTTGACAATCCCCAGGTACTTTTGTATTCTAACAACGTTCTCACTGTTTTCTAAAGGATTTAAGACTCTTTTGATTTTTAAATTCATAACTTGACTTGTGTATGTTGGATTTTTGTCATTTTGGTCTTGTTTTGTTTAGATAAATATTATCTATTTTTCTAAACCTGTTGTGTCATTTTGTAGTGTTTTCACAGATTTACTGTGTATGTTGGTACAAATACTTTACACCTTGCTTCTGAAGTTAAGCCTGCCTGCTCGTGCCAAGCTACCGAGGGGCTTAGTGGGGTTAACTGAGGGTGAATCTCCTTTACCCTGTCTAGAGTGAGGGTCCTTGCTTGGACGGGGGTAACCTGACTGCCAACCAAAGACCACATTTCTAACAAGGTGGCTGTGCAGAAAACTGCTAAAGACAGAAATCACTTCAGATGATTTTAAAATTATGTCACATCAACTACTGTTAACCAAGAAGGATGTCATCTCATATTTATGAAGCATCAACTATGGTTGCACAGGCCACTATAAGGGCAGCTGCTTTTTGAGGAATATGGAAGTATCCAAAAAACTTTACAATCAAAGTGTTACCACACTAAGAGTTTGGCGCAGGAAGTACTCGGCCGTAAGAGTGATGGAGTAACCACTCTGCAAAAATGAAGGTCTGCCAAGCTACAAGGAGGTGAGTGGGGGTTAACTGAGGGTGATTCTCCTTTACCCTGACTAGAGTGAGGGTCGTTGCTTGGACAGGGGGTAATCTGACTGCCAACCAAAGACCCCATTTCTAACATTGGTGATGAGCGGTTTGGGACTGGACTTGAATTCGTACTTGACATACAGTGATTAAGTGTGCAGTAGTGTTTTCAGCACAGACCATTACGTGACTACATACTACTTGTCTTTGTGATTTTTGCTTTTTTCTCTTTTTTGGATTTTTCCCTACTTCCATTTTGTGGTAATCCTTGAATAAACTTTGAACTCCATTTGGGAACTTGTTTTTCTGCCTTTGAAACTTGGCACTTTTAACTCTTCATCATGTCTCAATCTGGAGATGCATCAGCTGGAGCTGCCTATGATTTAGGGAAACTGGAGAGCTATTGAGGCAGTTCTGCAAAAATCTTGTTTGTCCCATTAAGGGCTTCACCAGGAAGGAGGAGCTGCAAAAGGCACTGAGGACCTGGATAACAGAGGCTGAGGGGCACACAGAGGAGGGGAATGAGGAGAAGGAAGAACAATCCATCCACAATGGTAAAATGGGTTGGCCTGTTATGTCCAGGGAGAGGGTCTCCAGGGCAGGTCGCAGTGTGTCATCCAAGGGTCTGACTCCTGAAGAGTTGCAGGACAGACAGGCAGAGAAGGCTCTCCAGTTGGAGTTGGAGAAAATGAGGATGGCCATAGAAAGGAAAAATAAGCTCAGCTTTGGGAGCTGGATCAGAGGAGCCAGTCTAGTAGGGATGGTGGCAGCAATAACAGTGCAGCCTGAGTGGAGGGTGCACATTCCTAAGGACCTTGTGAAGGATTACAACAGGGAGGATGACATACTGTTGTGGTTTAAGGGGTATGAGTCTGCTCTCCATATGAATCTGGTCCCTGAAGCTCATTGGGGGTGGGTCTGTGGAAGCATTTTGAGGTAGAGGGAAGGGATACTCTGACATCTTTAGGGGATCCCCAGGGGCTCACTTACCCTATCATGAAGGACGCCCTGATCACTAGGTATGATCTCACCCCTGATCAGTATAAGGACAGGTTTAGTTCCTAAAAGAAGAAGGAATCCCAAGCATGTTTGGAATGTGTTGATTGTTTTTGTGGGTCACTGGATGGTTGGGTGTAGGGCAGTAAGGTAATAACGTATGAGGGGCTTTACAATTTGTTTGCTTGGGAGCACTTGTACAGTTTATGTTTTCCAGAGCTCCGCCAGCCCCTAATTGACAGCAAGCTGACTGACCCCAGGATGCTTGCGCAGGAAGCGGAACGTTGAGAGAGCACCAGGGTCCAAAAGAGGTATGGGGGAAATCACTCCAAGGGTGGGCGGTGCCCCTATCAGAAGAAGTGGGGGGGAGGGTAACCAGGGGGAGTTCTCTAAAGCACCCCAACTTAGTTCCTGGGGTAAAGAATCCCAGCCCCCAGTAGAAAAGAAACCATGGGTCTCTACAGGGAAACTGCAGAGAAGGGGTCTCGCAAGTGCTTTGTATTTGATCAGGAGGGTCACATGAGGGGGGACCCCAAATGTCCCAAGTGGACACCCCCTGGTGCTAAGTTACAGGTTTTGGCCAGTGTAGCGCTTGGGGAGGAGTTGGTTCCAGGTGGGTGAGAGCCAGCGGAGATGACCCTTATCTCACTAGGGGACAGTGAGATGGTCCAGAGGACCTTCGTGCCTGATAACACTAAGAAGTACAGGCGGTGGGTGACCATCAATGGACAGAGGGTGGAGGCTCTGAGAGACACAGAAGCCAGTGTGACTACAGTGAGGAGTCACCTGGTGTCTGAAGAACAGATAGATCCCTATATACTTCACCAAGTAGTTGCAGTGGACTACTCAGAGCACCTGTGCAGAGTGGTGCAGGATCCCTTTGAATGGGGGGGGGGTCTCAGGTTCCTTGAAAGTAGCTGTGAGTCCTACCATGCCTGTAGATTGTTTGCTTGGCAGTGACCTGGAGGATTCCCCTTGGCAGGAGGTGGAACAGAGGCCACACTTGGAAATATTGGGTCTGCCTGGGTGGGCCTGTGTGTTTACCTGGTCTATGGCAGCCCGTCAGAGTGATCAGGAGAGCCTGGAAGAGCACCCAGGTGTCTATGAGAAGGAAGAAGGGCAAGGGAAACCGTCCCCAGATGTTCCCACGGTCCAGGAAGAGGCTGAACCTGTGGGGAGGCTCTGGAGCCTACAGAGGAACTGGTGGCTGAACTGGGTGAGGTCCCTGAGTTGCCACAGTCGCATCAGGAAGAGGGAGACCAGCGAAGCATTCTGTGAGGCACAGAAGTCATGCCCTACTCTGGAGGGTTTGCAGTGGTAGGCTGCAGACCAGATGTCTGGCAAGGAGCCTGGATCACTTTTGATTTACTGGGAGAATGACCGCCTATATAGTGAGCTCAAGGTTCCTGAGTCTGGGTCAGCCCATGTGCTGGTGGTACTCCAGTGCTTCAGAGCCTTCCTACTGGGTCTGGCTCATGACGTGCATTTAGCTGGTCATTTGGGGCAGGACGAGGCCTTTGAGCAGCTTGTCACACACTTCTATTGGCTCCAAATGCTCAGGCTCTCTGATGCTCATTGTAGGTCTTGCCCAACTTGTCAGGGAAGTGGCAAGAGTGGGGGGAAATGTAAAGCTCTCCTCCAACCTTTCCCTGTCGTTAGTACCCCCTTTGAGAGGGTTGGTATTGACATTGTGGGGCCTCTGGATCCCAAGACTGCCATGGGCAGCAGGTTTATTGTGGTCTTGGTGGACCATGCCACCCAGTACCCAGAAGCCATTCTTTTGAGATCGATCACTGCCCCTGTGGTTGGCAGTGCATTGATGGGGATTTTTACCTACATGGGGTTCCACAAGGAGGTGGTGTCCAATAGGGGTACGAACTTCATATCAATATATATGACGTCTCTGTGGAAGGTGTGTGGGGTAACGTACAAGTTGACCACACCTTACCACCCCCCCAACGCAATGGTCTGGTTGAGAGATTCAACTGCACCTTGAAGGCCATGATAATGGGCCTGTCAGAGCCCTTGAGGCAGAATTGGGACCTCCTCTTGCCATGCATTCTGTTCGCTTACAGGGAGGTGCCTCAAAAAGGGCTTGGCTTTAGTCCTTTTGAGCTGTTATATGACAACCTGTGAGGGGACCTTTGAGTCTGGTGAAGGAGGCTTTGGAAGAAGACCCTAGTAATCCCCCCCCCAGGATGTATTCAGTTACATGCTGGCTACGAAAAACCATACTGTGTGCTTCAGAGCTCTTGCACAAGAGAACCTGGAAGCATGCCAGGAAGACATGAAACGCTAGTATGACCAGAATGCCACTCTGGTCGGGTTTCAACCTGGTCAGAAAGTATGGGTGATGGCGCCAGTGGAGCCTAGGGCTCTCCAGGACAAGTGGACTGGGCCATTTGAGATAGTGGAGCGCAAGAGTCAAGTCACCTACCTGGTGGACTTGCGAACCCCCAGGAATCCTTTAAGGGTCCTGCATGTGAACCGGCTCAAGCCACACTGAATTGCCCATGCTCCTAGCAACAAATGATGGGGTGGAGGAAGAGAGTGAACATCTTCCTGACCTCCTGTCTGATGGAGAAAAAGATGGGTCTATGGGTCTATGGGAGGAGTGATCCTCTCCCCATCCCTGACCGATGAGCAGCAGAGGGACTGTCGCCAGGTGTTGGTTCAGTTTGCCTCACTGTTCTCCCTGATCCCAGGGGTCACAACACTTGTGTACACTGTAGGAAGGTAGCCTCTTTCTAGCATTGTTACCCCCCACTTCTGTCTCACTGGGATCCTGCTAGCCAGGACCCCAATGCTCATAGTGAAAACCTTATTTGTCAGTGTGTTTTATATGTCTCACTGGGACCCTGCTAGCCAGGACCCCATTGTTCATAGTTGTGGCCTGAATGTGTATACCTGTGTAGTGCCTAACTGTGTCATTGAGGCTCTGCCAACCAGAACCTCAGTGCTTATGCTCTCTCTGCCTCTAACATTGTCACTATAGGTTAGTGACCATTTTCACCAATTCTAATTGGCACACTGTGTAGGAGGCTGGCCTGGCTTGTAGTGGGTACCAAGAGGTACTTACACCTTGCACCAGGTCCAGGTATCCCTTATTAGTGTAGAGGGGTGTCTAGCAGCATAGGCTGATAGAAAAGGTAGCTTAGCAGAGCAGCTTAGGCTGAACTAGGAGACGAGTGAAGCACCTACAGTACCACTAGTGTCATATGCACAATATCATAAGAAAACACAATACACAGATATACTAAAATAAAAGGTACTTTATTTTTATGACAATATGCCAAAAGTATCTCAGTGAGTACCCTCAGTATGAGGATGGCAAATATACACAAGATATATGTACACAAGACCAAAATATGCAGTAATAGCAATAGAAAACAGTGCAAACAATGTATAGTTACAATAGAATGCAAAGGGGGCACATAGGGATAGGGGCAACACAAACCATATACTCTAGAAGTGGAATGCGAACCACGAATGGACCCCAAACCTATGTGACCTTGTAGAGGGTCGCTGGGACTGTAAGAAAACAATGAGGGTTAGAAAAATAGCCCACCCCAAGACCCTGAAAAGTGGGTGCAAAGTGCACCTAAGTTCCCCAAAGAGCACAGAAGTCGTGATAGGGGAATTCTGCAAGGAAGACCAACACCAGCAATGCAACAACAATGGATTTCCTGATGAGAGTACCTGTGGAACAAGGGGACCAAGTCCAAGAGTCATGATCAAGTCGGGAGTGGGCAGATGCCGAGGAAATGCCAGCTGTGGGTGCAAAGAAGCTGCCACTGGATGGTAGAAGCTGTGGATTCTGCAAGAACAACAAGGGCTAGAAACTTCCCCTTTGGAGGATGGATGTCTCACGTCGTGAAGAGTCGTGCAGAGGTGTTTCCGTGCAGAAAGACCGCAAACAAGCCTTGCTAGCTGCAAGGGTCGAGGTTAGGGTTTTTGGATGCTGCTGTGGCCCAGGAGGGACCAGGATGTTGTCAATTGCGTGAGGAGACAGAGGGGGCATCCAGCAAGACAAAGAGGCCACTCATAAGCAAGCAGCACCCGCAGAAGTGCCGCAACAGGCACTACGAAGTGGAGTGAACCAGAGCTCACCCGAAGTCACGAAAGAGGGTCCCACGACGCCGGAGGACAAATCAGGAGGTCGTGCACTGCAGGTTAGAGTGCCGGGGACCCAGGCTTGGCTGTGCACAAAGGAAATCCTGTAAGAGTGCCCAGGAGACGGAGTAGCTGCAAAACACGCGGTTCCCAGCAATGCAGTCTAGCGTGGGGAGGCAAGGACTTACCTCCACCATACTTGGACTGAAGAGTCACTGGATTGTGGGAGTCACTTGGACAGAGTTGCTGAGTTCAAGGGACCTTGCTCGTCGTGCTGAGAGGAGACCCAGAGGACCGGTGATGCAGTTCTTTGGTGCCGGCGGTTGCAGGGGGAAGATTCCGTCAACCCACTGGAGATTTCTTCGGAGCTTCTAGTGCAGAGAGGAGGCAGACTACCCCATAGCATGCACTACCAGGCAAACAGTTGAGAAGGCGTCAGGATCAGCGTTACAAGGTCGCAGTAATCGTCTTTGCTACTTTGTTGCAGTTTTGCAGGCTTCCAGCGCGGTCAGCAGTCGATTCCTTGGCAGAAGGTGAAGAGAGAGATGCAGAGGAACTCTGATGAGCTCTTGCATTCGTTATCTAAGGAATTCCCCAAAGCAGAGACCCTAAATAGCCAGAAAAGGAGGTTTGGCTACCTAAGAGAGAGGCTAGGCTAGCAACACCTGAAGGAGCCTATCAGAAGGAGTCTTTGACGTCACCTGCTGGCACTGGCCACTCAGAGCAGTCCAGTGTGCCAGCAGCACCTCTGTTTCCAAGATGGCAGAGGTCTGGAGCACACTGGAGGAGCTCTGGGCACCTCCCAGGGGAGGTGCAGGTCAGGGGAGTGGTCACTCCCCTTTCCTTTGTCCAGTTTCGCGCCAGAGCAGGGCTGGGGGATCCCTGAACCGGTGTAGACTGGCTTATGCAGAGATGGGCACCATCTGTGCCCATCAAAGCATTTTCAGAGGCTGGGGGAGGCTGCTTCTCCCCAGCCCTGACACCTTTTTCCAAAGGGAGAGGGTGTAACACCCTCTCTTTGAGGAAGTCCTTTGTTCTGCCTTCCTGGGCCAAGCCTGGCTGGACCCCAGGAGGGCAGAAACCTGTCTGAGGGGTTGGCAGCAGCAGCAGCTGCAGTGAAACCCCGGGAAAGGTAGTTTGGCAGTCTGGGCTAGAGACTCGGGGGATCATGGAATTGTCTCCCCACTGCCAGAATGGCATTGGGGTGACAATTCCATGATCTTAGACATGTTACATGGCCATGTTCGGAGTTACCATTGTGACGCTATACATATGTCGTGACATATGTATAGTGCACGCGTGTAATAGTGTCCCCGCACTCACAAAGTCCGGGGAATTTGCCCTGAACAATGTGGGAGTACCTTGGCTAGTGCCAGGGTGCCCACACACTAAATAACTTAGGGGCATATTTATACTCTGTTTGCACCGAATTAGTGTCATTTTTTTTTACTCTAATTCAGTGCAAAACTAACTCCATATTTATACTTTGGTGCTAGACCCCTCTAGCACCAAATTTATGGAGTTAAAGTCTTTTTTTGAAAGTGGAGACCTACTTTGCCTTAATGAGATGCAAGGTAGGCGTTCCCATGCAAAAAATGACTCTATGGCCTTAGCGCCATAATTAGGGGCATATTTATACTCTGCGGCATATTTATACTCTGTTTGCACCGAATTAGTGTCATTTTTTTTAAATCTAATTCGGTGCAAAACTAACTCCATATTTATACTTTGGTCCTAGACCCATCTAGCACCAAGGCCCTGATTTAAACTTTTTTTGCACCGCATTAACGTCATTTTATGACGCAAAAGTGGCGCAAACGTACAAAATATTGGCCCTTATTTATACTTTTTGCTGCAAAACTGCACTAACTCAGTTTTGCACCAAAAAGGTTAGCACCGGCTTGCACCATTTCTGTGCACCAGCCGGGCACCATATTTATGGAATGGTGCAAGCCGGTGCAAAGGGTAGGCTAGAGTTTAAAAAAATGACTTTAGTCGGGTGGGGCTGGCAGTATAGAAAGAGGGGGTTTAGCACCAAAAAATGGCTTTAGGCAGGTTAGAGTAAAACAAAATGACTCTAACCAGATTAGCGTCATTTTATGGTGCTAAACCTACCATGCCACATGACTCCTGCCTTAGAAAAGGCAGGAGTCATGCCCACCACCCCAGTGGCCAGCACAGAGGACAGGGGTCCCCTGGGCATGGCCATTGCACCCTGTGCCATGTATGGGGGCCCATTTCAGGGCCCCCTATGGCACTTTCAAAAATAAAATGCACTTACCTGTTCTTACCTGGGATGGGGTTCCCCATCCTCGCAGTCCCTCTAGTGTGGGTGGGGGTGCCCCTAGGGCCTAGGGAGGGCACCTCTGGGCTTATTCCATGGTGTTCCACCATGGAAATAGGGCCACAGGTCCCCTAACACCTGCCCTGACCCAGGTCTTAAAAAATGGGGCAAAGCAAGCTTTGCCCCGTTTTTTGACCCCTCCTCCCTCCCTGGCACCATTTTTACATGGGAGTATAAATATGGTGTTAAGGCCATAGAGTCATTTTTTTGCACGGGAACGCCTACCATGCATCTCATTAAGGCAAGGTAGGTTTCCACTTCCAAAAAATGACTTTAACTCCATAAATTTGGTGCTAGACGGGCCTAGCACCAAAGTATAAATATGGAGTTAGTTTTGCACTGAATTAGAGTTAAAAAAAATGACGCTAATTCAGTGCAAACAGAGTATAAATATGCCCCTTACCGTCAAAAAATGATGCTAATCTGGTCAGAATCATTTATTTTGACTCAAAACTGCCTAATGTCATTTTTTTTTAAGATAGCCTACCCTTTGCACCGGCTTGCACCATTCCATAAATATGGTGCCCAGCTGGTGCTAAAAAATGGTGCAAGCCGGTGCAAAACTTTTTGGGGCAAAACTGCCTTAGTGCAGTTTTGCACCAAAAAGTATAAATAAGGCCCTTAGCACCCAACCTTTACCAGGTAAAGGTTAGACATATAGGTGACTTATAAGTTACTTAAGTGCAGTGGTAAATGGCTGTGAAATAACGTGGACATTATTTCACTCAGCCTGCAGTAGCAGGCCTGTGCAAGAATTGTCAAAGCTCAAGAAATGCTGCAGCCCATAGGGATCTCCTGGAACCCCAATACCCTGGGTACCTCAGTATGATATACTAGGGAATTATAAGGGTGTTCCAGTATGCCAATGTAAATTGGTGAAATTGGTCACTAGCCTGTTAGTGACAATTTGGAAAGAAAATGAGAGAGCATAACCACTGAGGCTCTGGATAGCAGAGCCTCAGTGAGACAGTTAGTCATAACACAGGTAACACATACAGGGCACACTTATGAGCACTGGGGCCCTGGCTGGCAGGGTCCCAGTGACACATACAACTAAAACAACATATATACAGTGAAATATGGGGGTAACATGCCAGGCAAGATGGTACTTTCCTACACAACCCCCCCCCCCAAACGAAGGACAATAAGACTAGCCATGACCTGATGAGTCTTCATTGTCTAAGTGGAACTATCTGGATAGTCCATCTGCATTGGAGTGGGTACTCCCAGGTCTATGTTCCACTGTATAGTCCATTCCCTGTAGAGATGTGGACCACCTCAATAATTTAGGGTTTTCACCTTTCATTTGTTTTAGCCAAAGTAGAGGTTTGTGGTCTGTCTGAACAATGAAGTGAGTGCCAAACAGGTATGGCCTCAACTTCTTCAGTGGCCAGACCACAGCAAAGGCCTCCCTTTCTATGGCAGACCAACACTTTTCTCTAGGGGTCAACCTCCTGCTGATAAAAGCAACAGGTTGATCCTGGCCCTCAGAATTAAGTTGTGATAAGATTGCCCCTACCCCTAATTCAGATGCATCAGTTTGGACAATTAATTCTTTGGAGTAACAGGGGCTTTTCAGGACAGGTGCAGAGCACATGGCCTGCTTCAGCTCCTCTTTCTGACAGTTTGCTGTCCATAATACCTTTTTAGGCATTTTCTTAGATGTGAGGTCATTAAGAGGGGCTGCAATGGAGCCATAGTTCTTTATGAACCTCCTGTAGTACCCAGTGAGGCCTAAAAAGGCTCTCACCTGAGTCTGAGTTGTAGGAGGAACCCAATCTATAATAGTTTGGATTTTCCCCTGAAGTGGTGCAATCTGTTCTCCACCTACCAGGTGTCCCAGATAAACCACCTTTCCCTGCCCTATCTGGCACTTTGAAGCATTGATAGTGAGGCCTGCCTTTTGCAGGGCCTCCAAAACTTTCCACAGGTGGACCAGGTGATCATCCCAGATGGAGCTAAAGACAGCTATATCATCTAGATATGCTGCACTAAAAGCCTCCAACCCTTGCAGGACTGTATTCACCAACCTCTGAAAAGTGGCAGATGCATTCTTCAACCCAAAAGGCATTACTGTGAATTGGTAGTGCCCTCCAATGGTTGAAAATGCAGTTTTTGCTTTTGCATCCTCTGATAATTTGATCTGCCAATACCCTGCAGTCAAATCAAAGGTGCTTAGATACTTGGCAGATGCCAGTGTATCTATTAGCTCATCTGCCCTGGGTATAGGGTGAGCATCAGTTTTAGTTACCTGTTTGAGACCTCTGTAATCTACACAAAATCTCATTTCCTCTTTCCATCTTTGGAATGAGGTTTTGGTACAAGTATCACAGGAGAGGCCCATGGACTTTCAGAGTGCTCAACCACTCCTAGTTCAAGCATTTTCTGAACCTCTTGTTTTATGAAGTCTCTGACATGGTCAGGCTGCCTATAGATCTTACTTTTGACAGGCAAGCTGTCTCCAGTATCTATAGTGTGCTCACACCAAGAAGTGGTGCCTGGCACAGTAGAAAAGAGTTCATAAAACTGACCCAGGAGATTTATGCAGTGGTCTTTCTGCTCAGCAGTAAGACAATCTGCCAAAACTACACCTTCCACTAGAGCATCTTGTTCTGTGGAAGAGAAGAGATCAGGGAGAGGGTCACTCTCTTCTTCCTGTCCCTCATCTGTTGCCATGAGCAGGGTGAGCTCAGCCCTGTCATAGTAGGGTTTCAGGCGATTGACATGGAGCACCCTAAGGGGACTCCTGGCAGTGCCTAAGTCAACTAAATAGGTGACTTCACCCTTTTTCTCAACAATAATGTGGGGTCCACTCCATTTGTCTTGGAGTGCTCTTGGGGCCACAGGCTCCAAGACCCACACTTTCTGCCCTGGTTGGTACTGAATCAGAACAGCCTTCTGGTCATGCCATTGCTTTTGGAGCTCTTGGCTGGCCTGAAGGTTTTTACTGGCCTTTTTCATGTACTCAGCCATCCTAGATCTTAGGCCAAGTACAATCACCAATCTCCTGGCAGCTCCACGTTTTGGATCCCTTGCTTCAGTATACAAAAGGTTGTCCTCCCAGTAAACTCTGTGAGAGTCACTGACATCCCCATTTGCTTGTTTGACAGCTTGCTGCCTTAGACCCTCTAGTGTGGGACAGGTATGCTGTGCCACACTCAGCTCCTCCCTGGCAGGCCCCCCTTCACCCAAAAGCTCAGCAGTGTCTGCTTCCAGCTCCTCTGGTGTAGGTTCTGCACAGGGTGGAAATTCTTCTTCCTCAGAAGTTGAATCCACTGTAGAGGGAGGGGTAGTAGGTAGTGTTTTACCTTTACTAACCCTAGCTTTAGGGAGCACTTGGTCCATTCTTCCAGGATCCAAGTCACCCTGTCCTTTTTGCTTTTTGGCCTGAGCCCTGGTTAAAGCAAAAATATGCCCTGGAATGCCCAGCATGAGCCTCCAACTCCACTTCTGCCCAAGCTGATGTCTCTAAATAGTTCCCTAGTAGACAGTCTACAGGTAAATCTGAGGCAACCACAACTTTCTTTGGACCAGTAACCCCCCCCCAGTTGAGATTCACAACAGCCATGGGGTGGCTAAGAGTGTTGTTATGAGCATCAGTCACTTGGTACTGGTGACCAAGTAGGTGTTGTTCAGGGTGGACCAGTTTCTCTATTACCATGGTAACACTGGCACCTGTGTCCCTGTAGGCCTGAACCTCAACACCATTTATTAGGGGAAGTTGCTTGTACTTATCCATGTTAAGGGGACAAGCAACTAAGGTGGCCAAACCAATGGCCCCCTCAGAGACTAACACAGCCTCTGTGGTCTCCCTAACAAGACCAACCCCAACTAAATTACCAAAAGTGAGCCCAGCTACTCCCTTGGATTGGCTATTAGTAGGTTTGCTCCCACCACCACTGCTATTACTAGGGGCACTAGGTGTAGCAGCAGGGGTTGTAGTGGTAGGAGGCTTGGTGCTTTTCTTTGGGCAACTGGGATCATTCCAAAGGCCTTTTATTTAGATAAATAGCACAATGGTTTCTTTTCTTTGTTTTGATTTGAAGAGGATTTGGGCCCACCACCCCCACCAGAGTGTTTTTGTGGGCCTGATGAAGACTCATTTTGAGATTTGTCACCCCCCTTGTCAGAAGACTTACCATCCTTCTTCTTGCCATCCTTGTCACCCCCTGTATGAACTTTTCTGTTCACCCTTGTTCTGACCCATTTGTCTGCCTTCTTTCCCAATTCTTGGGGAGAGGTCAGATCAGAGTCTACCAGGTACTGGTGTAACAAATCAGACACACAATTATTAAGAATATGCTCTCTCAGGATTAAGTTATACAGGCTTTCATAGTCAGAAACTTTACTGCCATGTAACCACCCCTCCAAGGCCTTCACTGAATGGTCAACAAAGTCTACCCAGTCTTGTGAAGACTCCTTTTTGGTTTCTCTGAACTTGATCCTGTACTGTTCAGTGGTTAAGCCATAACCATCAAGGAGTGCATTCTTAAGAACTGTAACATTATTGGCATCACTTTTCTTAACAGTAAGGAGCCTATCCCTACCCTTTCCACTGAAAGATAGCCATAGGATAGCAGCCCACTGCCTTTGAGGGACCTCCTGTACAACACAGGCCCTCTCAAGTGCAGCAAACCACTTGTTAATGTCACCCCCCTCCTTGTAAGGGGGAACTATCTTGTGCAGATTCCTAGAATCATGCTCTTTTGCAGGATGACTATTTGGAATACTGCTCCTGCCACCATGGGGTCCAAACCCCAACCTCTGTCTTTCTTTTTCTAAGTCAAATGCTTCCCTGTCTAGATCCAGCTGTTGCTTCTTGAGCTTCAGCCTGTATTCTTCCACTCTCAATCTATTGAGTTCCCTTTCTAACACTCTGTCTTCAGGGAGGGTTGGTTGGGCATGCCTTGACACAGAAGAATGGTGTGAATGAACAGAGGGAGACCTGTCCCTAACAGATGGCACTCTAACATTCTGGCCTACAGAAGTAACACTCCTATAGTTATGAGAAGTCACGTTAGTACCAGCTATGCTAGGTGGCCTGCTAAGGGGCAGGTTGGGAAGGTTCCCTTCTAACTCTTTTACTAGGGGTGCCCCAGAATCAGAGTGGGAGCCATCAGCTAATCTCTCACCAGAAGTGCCAACTAAGGTCTTATCTTGTTCAACGAGCATGTTAACTAATAGTTCTCTAGAGGGATTCTTCCCTACCCCTAAACCTCTTTCAACGCAGAGACTCCTTGCTGCCTTCCAGCTAAGGTGGTCATAAGCAGTCTTGGACAGATCCAGAGATTGACCTGTACCAGACATAATAGAAAACTTTTAAGGGGCAGAAAAAGAAGGAAAAAGTTTTCAGAACTTTTTAAAGGACAGAAAAAAAAACTTCTAAAACTTTTTAAGAACTTGTTGAAAGTTTTAGAGGTACTTTTCAGCACTTAGCAAAAGAGTAAGAGAAGAAAAGGAAAACTTTTTGGTTAGGTGTACATACACTGAACTTGTTTTGTATATTTTTCTCTTATGAAAAGTACAAAATGACAAAGTGGTAAGTAGTTGCAAGTACTTATCCCACCGCTGCACAACCAATGTAGGAGGCTGGCCTGGCTTGTAGTGGGTACAAAGAGGTACTTACACCTTGCACCAGGTCCAGGTATCCCTTATTAGTGTAGAGGGGTCTCTAGCAGCTTAGGCTGATAGAAAAGGTAGCTTAGCAGAGCAGCTTAGGCTGAACTAGGAGACGAGTGAAGCTCCTACAGTACTACTAGTGTCATATGCACAATATCATAAGAAAACACAATGCACAGATATACTAAAAATAAAGGTACTTTATTTTTATGACAATATGGCAAAAGTATCTCAATGAGTACCCTCAGTATGAGGATAGCAAATATACACAAGATATATGTCCCCAAGACCAAAATATGCAGTAATAGCAATAGAAAACAGTGCAAACAATGTATATTCACAATAGAATGCAATGGGGGCACATAGGGATAGGGGCAACACAAACCATATACTCTAGAAGTGGAATGCGAACCACGAATGGACCCCAAACCTATGTGACCTTGTAGAGGGTTGCTGGGACTGTAAGAAAACAGTGAGGGTTAGAAAAATAGCCCACCCCAAGACCCTGAAAAGTGGGTGCAAAGTGCACCTAAGTTCCCCAAAGAGCACAGAAGTAGTGATAGGGGAATTCTGCAAGGAAGACCAACCCCAGCAATGCAACAACAATGGATTTCCTGATGAGAGTACCTGTGGAACAAGGGGACCAAGTCCAAGAGTCACGATCAAGTCGGGAGTGGGCAGATGCCCAGGAAATGCCAGCTGTGGGTGCAAAGAAGCTGCCACCGGATGGTAGAAGCTGTGGATTCTGCAAGAACGACAAGGGCTAGAAACTTCCCCTTTGGAGGATGGATGTCCCACGTCGTGAAGAGTCGTTCAAAGGTATTTCCGTGCAGAAAGACCGCAAACAAGCCTTGCTAGCTGCGGTCGCGGGTAGGGTTTTTGGATGCTGCTGTGGCCCAGGAGGGACCAGGATGTCGCCAATTGCGTGAGGAGACAGAGGGGGCATACAGCAAGACAAAGAGCCCACTCACAAGCAAGCAACACCCGCAGAAGTGCCGGAAAAGGCACTACAAAGTGGAGTGAACCGGAGCTCACCCGAAGTCACAAAAGAGGGTTCCACGATGCCGGAGGACAACTTAGGAGGTCGTGCTCTGCAGGTTAGAGTGCCGGGGACCCAGGCTTGGCTGTGCACAAATGAAATCCTGGAAGAGTGCACAGGAGCCAGAGTAGCTGCAAAACACGGGGTTCCCAGCAATGCAGTCTAGCATGGGGAGGCAAGGAGTTACCTCCACCAAACTTGGACTGAAGAGTCACTGGACTGTGGGAGTCACTTGGACAGAGTTGCTGAGTTCAAAGGACCTCGCTCGTCGTGCTGAGAGGAGACCCAGAGGACCGGTGATGCAGTTCTTTGGTGCCTGTGGTTGCAGGGGGAAGATTCTGTCGACCCACGGGAGATTTCGTCAGATCTTATAGTGCAGAGAGGAGGCAGGCTACCCCCACAGCATGCACTACCATGAAAACAGTCGAGAAGGCGGCAGGATCAGCGTTACAAGGTCGCAGTAGTCGTCTTTGCTACTTTGTTGCAGTTTTGCAGGCTTCCAGCGCAGTCAGCAGTCGATTCCTTGGCAGAAGGATGCAGAGGAACTCTGATGAGCTCTTGCATTCGTTATCTAAGGAATTCCCCAAAGCAGAGACCCTAAATAGCCAGAAAAGGAGGTTTGGCTACCTAGGAGAGAGGATAGGCTAGCAACACCTGAAGGAGCCTATCAGAAGGAGTCTCTGACATCACCTGCTGGCACTGGCCACTCAGAGCAGTCCAGTGTGCCAGCAGCACCTCTGTTTCCAAGATGGCAGAGGTCTGGAGCACACTGGAGGAGCTCTGGGCACCTCCCAGGGGAGGTGCAGGTCAGAAGAGTGGTCACTACCCTTTCCTTTGTCCAGTTTCGCGCCAGAGCAGGGCTGGGGGATCCCTGAACTGGTGTAGACTGGCTTATGCAGAGATGAGCACCATCTGTGCCCATCAAAGCATTTCCAGAGGCTGGGGGAGGCACTCCTCCCCAGCCCTGACACCTTTTTCCAAAGGGAGAGGGTGTAACACCCTCTCTCTGAGGAAGTCCTTTGTTCTGCCTTCCTGGGCCAAGCCTGGCTGGACCCCAGGAGGGCAGAAACCTGTCTGAGGGGTTGGCAGCAGCTGCAGTGAAACCCCGCGAAAGGTAGTTTGGCAGTTGCCGGGTCTGGGCTAGAGACTTGGGGGATCATGGAATTGTCTGCCCAATGCCAGAATGGCATTGGGGTGACAATTCCATGATCTTAGACATGTTACATGGCCATGTTCGGAGTTACCATTGTGACGCTATACATATGTCGTGACATATGTATAGTGCACGCGTGTAATGGTGTCCCTGCACTCACAAAGTCCGGGGAATTTGCCCTGAACAATGTGGGAGTACCTTGGCTAGTGCCAGGGTGCCCACACACTAAGTAACTTAGCACCCAACCTTTACCAGGTAAAGGTTAGACATATAGGTGACTTATAAGTTACTTAAGTGCAGTGGTAAATGGCTGTGAAATAACGTGGACGTTATTTCATTCAGGCTGCAGTAGCAGGCCTGTGTAAGAATTGTCAGAGCTCCCTACGGGTGGCACAATAAATGCTGCAGCCCATAGGGATCTCCTGGAACCCCAATACCCTGGGTACCTCTGTACCATACACTAGGGAATTATAAGGGTGTTCCAGTATGCCAATGTAAATTGGTGAAATTGTCACTAGCCTGTTAGTGACAATTTGGAAAGAAAATGAGAGAGCATAACCACTGAGGCTCTGGATAGCAGAGCCTCAGTGAGACAGTTAGTCAAAACACAGGTAACACATACAGGGCACACTTATGAGAACTGGGGCCCTGGCTGGCAGGGTCCCAGTGACACATACAACTAAAACAACATATATACAGTGAAATATGGGGGTAACATGCCAGGCAAGATGGTACTTTCCTACACACTGGAACACCCTTATAATTCCCTAGTATATGGTACCCAGGTAACCAGGGTATTGGGGTTCCAGGAGATCCCTATGGGCTGCAGCATTTCTTTTGCGACCCATAGGGAGCTCAGACAAATCTGACACAGGACTGCCACTGCAGCCTGAGTGAAATAACGTCTACTTTATTTCACAGCCATTTTACACTGCGCTTAAGTAACTTATAAGTCACCTATATGTATAACCCTCACTTGGTGAAGGTTAGGCGCAAAGTTACTAAGTGTGAGGGCACCCTGGCACTAGCCAAGGTGCCCCCACATAGTTCAGGGCAATTTCCCCGGACTTTGTGAGTGCAGGGACACTATTACACGCGTGCACTACATATAGGTCAATACCTATATGTAGCTTCACAATGGTAACTCCGAATATGGCCATGTAACATGTCTAAGATCATGGAATTGTCCCCCCATGCCAAATCTGGTATTGGGGTGCCAATCCCATGCATCCCTGGGGCTCCACCATGGACCCCGGATACTCCCAAACCAGCTCTTTAGGGTTTTCACTGCAGCTACCGCTGCTGCCAACCCACAGACAGGCTTCTGCCCTCCTGGGTTCTGGGCAGCCCAATCCCAGGAAGGCAGAACAAAGAATTTCATCTGAGAGAGGGTGTTACACCCTCTCACTTTGGAAATAGGTGTTAAGGGCTGGGGAGGAGTAGCCTCCCCCAGCCTCTGGAAATGCTTTGAAGGGCACAGATGGTGACCTCCTTGCATAAGCCATTCTACACCGGTTCAGAGAACCCCCAGTCCCTGCTCTGACGCAAAACTGGACAAAATAAATGGGAGTGACCACTCCCCAGTCCATCAGCACCCCAGGGGTGGTGCCCATCGCTCCTCCAGTGTGTTCCAGACCTCTGCCATCTTGAATCCAGAAGTGTGCTGGCACAATGGAGGCCTCTTGAGTGGCCAGTGCCAAAAGGTGATATTAGAAACCCCTCCTGATAGGTGCTTACCTGACTAGGTGGCCAGTCCCCCTCTGAGGGCTATTTAGGGTCTCTCCTGTGGGCTTTTCCTCAGATAACGAATGCAAGAGCTCACCAGAGTTCCTCGGCATCTCCCTCTTCGACTTCTGTCAAGGATCGCTGACTGCTCCAGGATGCCTGCAAAACTGCAACAAAGTAGCAAGAAGACTACCAGCGACTTTGTAGCGCCTAATCCAGCCGGCTTTCTCGACTGTTTCCTGGTGGTGCATGCTCTGGGGGCTGTCTGCCTTCACCCTGCACTGGAAGCGAAGAAGAAATCTGCTGTGGGTCGACGGAATCTTCCCACCAAACTTCTGCTTCACCGGTCCTCTGGGTCCCCTCTCATCAAGACGAGCGTGGTCCCTGGAACACAGGAGATGGATCCAAGTAACCCGACAGTCCAGTGGTCCATCTCTCCAAATCTCGTGGAGGTAAGTCCTTGCCTCCCCACACCAGACACTAATCCTGTGTATTGCGTAAACTGCGGCTGCTAGGGCTTCTGTGCACTTTTGCAAGGAATCCTTTGTGCACAGCACAGCCCAGGTCCCCAGCACTCCATCCTGCATTGCTCAACTCGCTGAGATGATCCCTGGCTTCGTAGGACCCTCTTTTATAGTGTTGACATGACCGCCATGCTCAGTTTTCTTGAACCCGTGTTCAAGTACTTCCGTGGGTGCTGCCTGCTTCTGCGTGGGTCTCTGTGTTGCTGAACACCCCCTCTGTCTCCTTGTCCAAGTGGCGACCTCCTGGTCCTTCCTGAGCCCGGGCAGCACCCTTTTTCTTCAACTGTGACCTTTGCAGCTAGCAAGGCTTGTTTGCTGTCTTTCTGCATAGAAACAACTCTGCATCCTCCAGAACATCGTGGGACACCTTCTGTGCAAAGGAGAAGTTCCTGGCATCTTCTGTTGTTTCAGAATCTTCAGCTTCTTCCACCCGGAGGCAGCCATTTTGCACCTTCATCCGGTGTTTAGTGGGCTCCTGCCCCCCTGGACACTTTCGTGACTCTTGGACTTGGTCCCCTTCCTTTATAGGTCCTCAGACCCAGGAATCCGTCTTCAGTGCTTTGCAGTCAGTTGTGGTCTTTGTAGAATCTCCTATCACAACTTTCGTTTGTTTGTGGGGAAGTAGGGTAACTTTACTCCTACTTTTCAGGGTCTTGGGGTGGGGTATCTTGGAACCCCTTAGTGTTTTCTTACACTCCCAGTGACCCTCTGGGGTTCCTAAGTGGTTCGCACTCCACTTTCTTAGTATATGGTTTGTGTTGCCCCTAGGCTTATTGCATCCTATTGTATTCTACAGTGTTTGCACTACTTTTCTAACTGTTTACTTACCTGATTTTGTTTTGTGTGTATATTTTGTGTATTTTACTTACCTCCTAAGGGAGTATATCCTCTGAGATATTTTTGGCACATTGTCACTAAAATAAAGTACCTTTATTTTTAGTAACTATGAGTATTGTGATTCTTATGACATAGTGCTATATGAAGTGGTATAGTAGGAGCTTTGCATGTCTCCTAGTTCAGCCTAAGCTGCTCTGCAATAGCTACCTCTATCAGCCTAAGCTGCTTGAACACTACTAATCAAATAATAAGGGATAACTGGACCTGGCACAAGGTGTAAGTTCGATTGGTACCCACTATAAGCCAGGCCAGCCTCCTACATACACACAATGTGGACACCGGGGACAGTCCTCCTGTTAAAAACAAAGTTTACAGAGTGACTGACAGGGTAAGGGCTAACATTAAGGAGGAAGTCTCTAAAATTTTAGAGTTGGGGTTATTGAGTTTTCCAGCAGCCCTTGGGCCAGTCCAGTGGTCTTGGTCTCAAAGCCTGCTGCTCCTGGTGCCACTCCAGAACTCCGGTACTGTGTGGATTACTGGTCACTAAGACTGACGCACACCCCATCCTCGTGCGGATGAGCTCATTGACCAGTTGGGAGCTGTCAAGTACCTAAGTACGTTTGATCTTACCTCTGGTTACTGGCAGATCGCCCTGACTGAGGGGGGCTAAGGAGAGGTCTGCATTCTCCACACCAGATGAGCACGACCAGTTTAGGATGATGCCCTTTGGAATGAAGAATGCCTCTGCCACCTTTCAGAGGTTGGTCAAGCAGGTATTGGCTGGGCTGGATGATTTCAGTGCCGCCCACCTGGATGACATTGCTGTCTTTAGTTCCACATTGGAGGAACACTTGCAGCACCTTTGTAAAATATTGGAGGCCCTGCAGAAGGCAGGCCTCACTATTAAGGCAAGCAAGTGCCAAATAGGGCCGGGTTCTGTGGTGTACTTGGGACACCAGGTGGGGAGTGGCCAGGTGGCACCCCTACAGCCAAAAATTGAAATCATTCTGGCTTGGGAGCCCCCGAAGACCCAGACTGAGGTGAGAGCTTTTTTAGGTCTCGCAGGATACAGGATACAGGATAGGAGGTTTGTCAAGTGGTATGGCACATGGTATGGCACAATTGTTGCTCCCTTGATTGAGTTAACTTCCAGAAAGCAGCCTAGAAATGTGATCTGGACTGAGTCTTGCCAGACAGTTTTTGATGCCCTGAAGGCTGTCATATGCACAGCACCTGTGCTGAAGGCACCTGACTATTCCAAGGAATTTGTTCTGCAAAAAGACACCTCAGAGCATGGTATTGGAACAGTACTCTCAGAGCTTAATGAAGAGGGCCTAGATCAACCTGTAGCCTTCATTAGCAGGAGGTTACTTCCCAGGGAACGTAGGTGGACTGCAATTGAGTGTGAAGCTTTTGCTGTTGTCTGGGTGCTGAAGAAGCTAAGACCCTACTTGTTTGGGACTCACTTCCGGGTTCAGACAGACCAGAGGCCCCTCAAATGGTTAATGCAGATGAGGGCTCAGAATCCCAAATTGTTGAGGTGGTCCATCTCCCTACAAGGAATGGACATTACAGTGAAACACCGCCCTGGCACCGACCACACCAATGCAGATGGTCTGTCTAGATTCTTCCGCCTCAGTGATGTGAACTCCCATGAAGGTTGGGTAGTTGCTCCCCACTTTCAGCTGAGGGGGGGACACGTGTTAGACTTGGCATCATTGGCATGTTCTCCCCTAACTTTTTGCCTCTACTTCCCAGGTTGTTTCTGTGTGCTGGGTTCTGTTTTTGCTGTTTTTGTTTGCTGTGGACACTTTTACCACTGCTGACCAGTGCTTAAGTGTAAGTGTTCCATGTATAAATTGTATGTGTACATTGGCTATCCATGATTGGCATATTTGATTTACTCGTAAGTCCCTAGAAAAGTGCAATAGAGGTGCCCAGGGCCTGTAAATCAAATGCTACTAGTGGGCCTGCAGCACTGGTTGTGCCACCTACATAAGTAGCCCTGTAAACATGACAGTGAAATATTGACAAATCCGTTTTTCACTGTTGCAAGGCCTGTCTCTCTCATAGGTTAAGACGGGGCTACCTTTCAATGTGATTAAAGCGCAGATTCCCTTTGGGAACAGATAGACATGTGGAGTTTGGGGTCTCTGAACTCACCATTTAATAATAAATCTTTTAGTAAAACTGGATTTTAGATTGTGTGTTTGAAACTGGCACTTTTAGAAAGTAGGCATTTTCTTTCTTAAACCATTCAGTGACTCTCCCTGTTTGTGGATTCCCTGTCTAGGTCAGTTTGACAGTTGGGCTGTTTGCACCTCTCCTCTAAACAGTGACACAAAGGGAGCTGGGGTGTAGCCGATATATCCTGATGGGCCATCTGGGCTGAGGGGAGGGGAGGAGTGGTCACTTCCACATGAAAGGGATGTGACTGCCCTCACACAATGCAGTCTCCAACCTTCTGGTGTGTGTCTGGGGCCTGGCCTGGCCTGGGCAAGGCAGGATCTTGAAAACCACAGAGACTTTCCTTTGAAGTAGGCCTACTTCAAAGGCAGAAAGGGGTATAAGAAGAACACCCAAAACCCCTGAAAATCAGATTACTTCTGGAACCAAGAGGAACCTCTGCCAAGAAAAAGAGCTGGAGAAGCTGGAGGCGGACTACTGCCCCTTTGCCTGTGACAGTGCTTTGCTGGGTTGGCCTGCAGTAGCTGCTTGTGCCTGAGAGAGGACAAAGACTGACTTTTGTGTGCCTTCCCTCTGGTGAAGAATCTCCAAGACCTGAATTGAGCTTGCCTCCTGTTGTTGAAGTCTCCAGAGCGGCCTGGCTCCGTCATGTAGATACCCCCCATGGTATTCCCTTTGGAGTGAGTGTGACTACAAGGGAAACCCCTCCCCCCCCCGGCACTAGCCAGACCAGAGGCAAATCGCCCCCAACTCCGGGCTATTTTAGACCTACCCCACCGTGAACTACTTGTTCAGGTAGGCCATACATTTTTCACTTTGAACACCTCACTTATTGCGTGTGCTCTGACCCTGACGAATGCCCCTGACCTACCAGCACTTTGTGAGGGCAGAAACATGTTGGTCATACGTATTCCTTTTTAGACTCCTAGAGACATTATCCTCTAACGAGCCTTTTCCCCCCCTGTTCTTAGCCTTACCAGCATGCACCCTCATTAAAACTAGCAGTAGCAATTGGTGACTTGCTTGGTAATTTTATTTTTCACCCCATCTGGATCTCTGTAATTATCCAGTCAGTCTAATTTCAGCACTCCCTCTGGTTCTTTTAACCAAGAGGTTGAGTCCGCCCAAGTAGTATCATCTTACTTGGGTGGGGCTAGGTGGTCAAATTATGAAGCAAGACACTATTATGTGTGTGAGACCACCTAGTCCGTAAGGGAACTCCCCCCTCCACCTGTAGAACAACACAGCACCCCCTCCCAGAGGCTCCAGGTTTGTCAGTATGATTGTCAAAAAACAGGCAAACCGAACGGGGAGCATGGATGGAGGAAGCATCTTCCCACGAACAGTCACTGAGGGGGTATCCTTTCCAGTGGACCAAAAACTGTAATTTGCGTCGAAGAATTCTGGAATCACAGATCTCCTGGACTTCATACTCAGGCTGTCCGTTGATAGAAAGAGGAGGTGGACGTTGGAACTGGCGATGGTAAGGATCAGGAACAAAGGGTTTTAACTGGGACACATGGAAAACAGGATGAACCCTCCAGGTATGAGGTAAGCGGAGACGCACAACTACAGGATTCAGGATGTGCGAAATTCGAAAGGGTCCATAAAAACGTGGTTTGAACTTATTGGTGGAAAACCGGGATGGTAGAAATCTGGAAGAAAGCCATACCTTGTGGCCCACTTGATACAAAGGTGCAGCTTGCCGATAGCGATCCGCCTTTCGCTTCATAGCTTGTTTCGAAGCTAGGAGAGTAGTGTGAAGTAGGCCCTGGATTCGACGGATCTGTCGTGAAAAAGAAGTGACTGCAGGCACAGAAGAGGATGTTCGAGAAACAGTAGTGAAAGTCCTCGGATGAAATCCATAAGTGCAATAAAAGGGTGTGGTCTTGGTCGCACTATGTATTGTGTTGTTATAGGAGAACTCTGCAAGAGCAAGATATTCTGACCAATTGCTTTGTGTGACATTACAGTAACATCTCAGATACTGCTGAAGTTCTTGATTCACTTGTTCAGTTTGCCCATTCGTTTGTGGATGGAAACCAGAGGATAAAGAAATCTCAATGTTAAAGAAGGCACAAAAGGCTCTCCAGAAACGTGAAACATATTGAGGCCCTCTGTCCAAAATGACCTCTAGAGGAAGACCATGGAGGCGAAAAATATCTCGTAGAAAAATGCGACTAATTTCTGGGGCCGTTGGTAGTTTCTTCAAGGCTGAAAAATGGGCCATCTTGGTGAATGAATCTACGGTTACCATGATTACTTGGTTACCAGAGGAAGTAGGTAGAGAGCATATGAAATCAGTGGATAGAGTACACCAAGGAGCGGAAGGAACAGGTAAAGGTCTTAATAAACCTGCCACCTTAGTTCGGGGTGTCTTAGTCTGGGCACAGACTGGGCATGCTGACACATAGGTTTCAGTGTCTGTCTTTAGCGAAGGCCACCAAAAAGATCGCTGAAGCAGTTCCTGGGTCTTCCTGATACCTCGATGACCGGCTATAGGAGAATCATGGCACATTTGCAGGGCTTCTGTCTGCACTTTCTTGGTAGGTAGGAAGAGAGCATGTTGATGATAGAAGTAGTTGTCCTTCTTCTGCAAAAAAGGAGTCACTTTATCCCATTCTGAAGCAGACAGAAACTGGTACTCGGATTGAATGCATTCTTGAAAAGATTGAGTAGCTCCGATGATCCTGCTAGACTCAATAAGATGTGGAGAGGAGTTCTGGGCTATGTCAGGATATCTGCGGGATAAGGCATCTGCCACTAAATTCTGGGAACCAGGTATGTACGTGATCACGAAATCGTACTGGCTAAAGAAGAAAGCCCATCGAGCCTGACGACTGTTGTGACACTGAAAGCTCCGAAGACACTGTAGATTGCGATGATCAGTCCTAGCTTCAAAAGGCTCTCTGGAACCCATCAGGAAATGCCTCCATTCCTTACAAGCTACTTTGAGAGCGAGTAGCTCTCGTTCCAGTACAGAATAATTTCGTTCAGCCTCTGATAGAATATGCGACAGATAAAAGATTGGATGTTCCAATCCATCATTGTCTTACTTCTGCAGCAAAACTGCTCCAATAGCTCTGTCTGAGGCATCTGTCACGGCGATAAATTTCTTGGTATTGTCAGGATGACGCAACACGGGTGCTTGAGTAAAGGCTGTCTTTAATTCTTGAAACGCATGTTCAGCCTCCTTGGTCCAAATGAAACCCTTCTTCAGGTTCTCTTTCTTAATTGTTTGTGTTATGAAACTTTGTAGGTGGGCAAAGTTCTGAATAAACTGACGATAAAAGTTTGATAACCCAAGAAAACATTGCGTTTCTTTAATGGACGTTGGAGAAGGCCAATCTAATATGGCACTGACCTTGTCAGGGTCCATGGATATTCCATGTTGATTAATACAAAACCCGAGATACCTTACTTCAGATTTATGGAACTCGCACTTCTCAGGTTTACAAAACAATTGTTTTTTCTTGAGTCTTTCCAGGACTTGCAGGACATGATTTACATGGTGCTCAGGATCACGGGAATATATCAAGATATCATCCAAATAAATGACCACGTATTGATTGAGTACATCAGATAACACTGAATCCATAAATCGTTGAAAAACAGAAGGGGCGTTGGTCAGTCCAAAGGGCATAAAACTATACTCATAGTGCCCAAAAGGGGTACGGAAAGCAGTCTTCCATTCATCTCCTTCCTTGATCCGAAGGAGATGATAGGCACCCCGTAAATCTAATTTAGTAAATATCTTGGCTCCTTGAATGGCATCCAGTATATCTCTGATTAAAGGCAGTGGATATCGATCCTTAATCGTTATTCTGTTGAGTTCACGAAAGTCCACACAAGGACGCAGATCCTTAGTTTTCTTTGTGACGAAGAAGAGAGGAGCCCCAGCGGGGGACGTGGAAGGAGCAATCAAACCGTTGTGTAAGTTTGCGTCTAAATATTCCCTTAACACCTTCTTTTCTTGGTCTGTCAGAGAATACATTCGACCGAAGGGAACGACTTCATCAGGAATTAAAGGAATAGCACAGTCATAACTGCGATGAGGTGGCAAAATAGGATTACTAGGTTTCTGAAAAATCCTGATATATTCCTGATAACAATCTGGAACCCCCTGGATAACATTGATAGAGTTAGTGTTATCCTTAGTTGACTGACTTTTTTGGAGTCCAATAAGAAGTAGTAGAATAACAATTCTGTTGACAAAATGAAGACGTTAGGGATATAGTTCGTGTTTCCCAATTGATATAGGGATTGTGTCGAGCTAACCAGGGAATTCCCAAAATCATGATGTGATTTGGTGAGGCTATGAGATCAAAGGCAACGTGTTCTTGATGCCCCCCAAATGTCAAACAAAGAGTAGGAGTTGAGGCCACCACAGGTCCTGAAGTTAATGGAGAGCCATCCACTGTGTGAACCTGCTCAGGGGTTTCTTTAGGAATGCAGGGAATTCCTTTACTAGTAGCCCAGGTCTCATCCAGATAGAGTCCACTGCCTCCACA
Organism: Pleurodeles waltl; assembly: GCF_031143425.1. Lineage (NCBI taxonomy): Eukaryota > Metazoa > Chordata > Amphibia > Caudata > Salamandridae > Pleurodeles > Pleurodeles waltl. The sequence continues at coordinate 353,583,909 of NC_090437.1, read as the reverse complement.
ATCAAGGAGAGCCAGAAGATGTTCTTCTTGATCTTGTGAACTCTGTAACTTGACCGAGAGGATAAACAGGGTGGACAGGCTTTCTTTGGAGGAACATATTGATGGTACTTCAGCTCCTCCCGTCTCCTTCCTCCTTACAGGGGACGGGAGCAGGCGTTTCCCGCAGGCCTTGAGGGACGTACCGGACAACTACGGATCAGGTGGCCAGCCTTACCACAATATAGGCAAAGTCCCCTTCGTCGTCGTTCCTCCCTTTCTGACTCCGTCAATGGCCCACGAACCAGATCTATCTGCATGGGCTCTTCATGGGGAGGTGGAGAGGCTTCAGATGGACTAGCTTCCGTTCGCCGACTGCTAGCACGGAAGGTACCGGGCTGGTATGGAGCTCTAGTTCTACGTCTTTCCATCTTGCGCTCTCGAAGTCTATACTCGATGTTCATAGATTGATCCATTAATTCTTTCAAAGAACAAGCTGGGGAAGAGTGTACAAGCTCATCTTTAATTTCTTCACGCAGGCCTCGGCGGAAAAGGGTTACGAAGGTGCGTTCTACCCAGGAGGTTTCAGCTGCCAGCTGTTTGAAGCGGGTTATATACTGTAGTACATCCTGATTACCTTGCTGAATGTCACATAAGGCTTCTTCAGCTGCTGCTTCTACCCCAGGTCTCTCAAACATTTGTTTGAAAACAGTCAGGAAAGCAGAATAGTTAGCCAGGACTGGGTCATCTGCAGAAACCAGAGGAGTCGCCCAAGCAAGCCTGGACCAGACAAGGCGCTGATTAGATAGCCCACCTTAGTCTTATCCGAAGCAAACTGGAGTGGACGAAAGGCAAAGAAAACCGTCAGGGCGTCCAAAAATTCCTTCATCTTTAAAGGATCTCCGGAATATAGAGGAATAGTAGCAGATACGGGTCGTATGTCCATTGATCGGGAAGACAAGACCTGTCGTAGCGCAGTGTTCTCTGCCCATAACTGTTGTAACTCTTGGGCTTGTTGTTGGACAGTCTGTAACATAGCTTGAGCATTTTCCGACACCTCTCCCTGTGGATCTTCCATGGCGCTCTCGCAACGCAGAATCTTTTGGCGTTGCAATCTGTCACGTACTGCGCTGGACTTCTCACCTCTGGATTTCGGATTGGCGAATACACCAAGTCTTCTACAGGTCCTGGATGCTCCCAGATAAGGGCGACCCCTTCTAGTAGCCACGGTGCCGCTTGACAGGCTACGCCAAAGCAGACCCTACCCTCCAGAAGGAGTCCCAGATGGAAAAAACCCCAACACTGGGGGAAAAAAACTCTAACAGGAACTCCAGAAGGAAAACAAGAAAAAACTGGACTAAACAACAGGAAACAAAAATAGGCAATATCCAGGGTACAAGGCAGGAAAAATGGAACAGGCAAAAATATCCCAAGGCAAAAGCAGGAACAAAGAACAGTCAAAAATCTCCCAAGGCAAAAGCAGGAACAAAGAACAGGCAAAAATCTCCCAAGGCAAAAAAGCAGGAACAAAGAACAGGAGCGAACAGCACAACCAGAAGGAAGTGTTTGCAACGCAAAGAGGAACAAGACTGACTGACTTATATACTGAGAAAAGGGAAGTGACATCACAGGAAAGGGAAGTAACACCATCTTGGATTGGGAAAAGCCCATAGACCAGTATAGGAAAAAGGAAGTAGTATAAAAGAAAAACAGAGCATGCTGGGACAAAAACACGAAGAAGACAAGATGGACACAACATGGATAGAGACAGGCAAAAGGCCCAACAAAAACCCACCACCAACAATAAAAGAAGAAAAAAGGCTACAAGTAAGTGTAGCGCGACCGGGAGCGAAATATATGCTTCCCAGAAAACTTAATCAAAAAACGCGGGGAACGGCGCTCTGAATATCGGTAGCACGTTCCACCCGCGAGGACAGAAAGAGACGCCGCGTCAGAGCGCGGCGTTACACCCCTTGCTTGGACATTTTCCAACCATGACTTCCCCGCTTCAGAATCTAAAGCGATTCTAACACTGTACGCTGAGGGAATATCGACCCAGTCCTACCCTCGGTTCCTACTACCCCACACCATTAGTGATGATATAGTTTCCTTTGGGAGGTGGTGTGGGTTAGCAACACTCCCAGTGCTCTCCTTTTGTTTGTTATTAGAAGTCTCAGGTACATCAAACACTTCTCTCTGCCAGCACTTGGGCTTTCTGCTGTCCTGCCTGCCAAGTGGTGCCTTAACCTGTCTCTGGGCCCTTGAAAGGTGCAGCTGGTGGAAAAGGACAGAAATCTATACAAAGGCTGCCGTGCGGGGAAACTTTCGACACACCGCCCCCTTTGCGGCTGAAAAGCGACACGACTCCGGCGTTGCGGCTAAACTCGATGCTCCACCTGCATTGCAGTTGAGAGATTGATGCAACATGGGTGGAGAAATGACGCGCAGCACCCGCACCGCATGCTGTTAACGATGCAAGCCCCCACGCAGCGTGCAACCGGATTTCGACGCAACGCCGCTGGGTACGGAAAATCAACACAAAGCCTGCCCGAACCCGTGGTGCCCGTCCACATTGATGCATCGCTCTCTTGCGGGGGAGAAGAAACGACGCATGCTGACCCGACTGGAGGAGAAAGGACGCACGGTCTTGCTTGTGAGTGAGAAATCGACGCATCTCTGGCCTTTTCAATTCACTCTCGCCTGTGCAACTTTATTTTGATGCACCCTAGGTACTTTTGTACGCTAACAACGTTCTCACTGTTTTCTAAAGGATTTAAGACTCTTTTGCTTTTTAAATTCATAGCTTGACTTGTGTATGTTGGATTTTTGTCATTTTGGTCTTGTTTTGTTTAGATTAATATTTATTTTTCTAAACCTGTGTTGTGTCATTTTGTAGTGCTTTCAATTAGTTACCCTGTGTGTTGGTACAAATACTTTATACCTTGTTTCTGAAGTTAAGCCTGCCTGCTCGTGCCAAGCTACCAAAGGGGTGAGTGGGGGGTTAGCTGAAGGTGATTCTCCTTTACCTTGACTAGAGTGAGGGTCCTTGCTTGGACAGGGGGTAACCTGACTGCCAACCAAAGAGTGCATTTCTAACAAGGTGGCTGTGCAGAAAACTACTGAAGACGGAAATCACTTCAGATGCTTTTAAAATTATGTCACATAAACTACTGTTGACCAAGAAGGATGTCATCTGACATTTGCAAATCATCAACTATGGTTGCACCGGCCATCATAAGGGCAGCTCCTTTTTGAGGAATATGGAGGTATCCAAAAAACTTTACAATCAAAATGTTACCACACTAAGGGGCTGATTTAGAGTTTGGCGCAGGAGACACTCTGTCACAAGAGCGATTGAGTAACCACTCTGCCAAAATGAAGGTCTGCACCCTGATTTACAGACAGGCAGACCTTAATGATGTCAACAATGGAAACTACTTTGTCACTGTCGCTGACACACTCCTCAGATTTTCCAATGGAGTATTTGACCACCTGACCAATTTAGAGTGGGTGATCTTATGGCCATACCCTCCCCTACTGCTGTGAAAAGTGACTGTAAGGGACATTAAAATAACTCCTACCTTGCGGGGGTCATACATTTTGAAAAAAAGAATCATTATCTGATGCAGATTTCTAGTCGTAGATTCCATACCTTAGAGTTATCCCCAGGCATCCAACTGGACCCGGAAACCTTCGAGCAGTACCTCTGTGTGCTTGCAGGTGGCATGCCAGACGTGGCATGTGCAGTGCCTATAAAGGTGCATTCCAGCTCACTGACATTACTTCTTTTTTTTCCAAGCACAGATCGAGAGAGAACTTCCTCCAGTCATTGTTTTACTGAATTTTCTATGTTTTCTCGAAATTCTTTTTTCAAGTCTTGACCCCCAGTGTGTAGCGATGTCCCCAAGAAACCAGTGAGATTTAAGTCCTGTGGATCCTGTCACAGATAGAAATCTGTGACAGACGTCTGTGACAGACCCCCCCCATCTTGTTTACCTGAGGATTCTTGTAGTCAGATCATGACTGCAATACTTGTGAGGACTGCCGCACCATGAATCCCAAGGTATTGAGGGAGCACTCCTTGAAGCTCCTGGTCGCCCTATGCCAATCGGCTTCACAACACTTCAGATCCTGCTCATAAGAAGGGTCCTGTGCCATTTGTGGAGTTGTTTAAGGTGCTTTTCATTGCACTTGATGTTGTTGGGGTTAAGTCCCAAGAAATAAAAAAAAGTGGATTTCACTTTGCTAGTCCAAATCTTCAGACGAGATGCAAAATTGAAGTCACTCTAGGCTCCTCTGCCACTCAGAGCCTTCGTACCTGAGTTCTGAAGTGACTCCGTACAACTTATTGAATTTTATTAGGGCATGCACCTCATTTGTGGGTGGTCCCGCCCATTTAGAGTACATTCGTGCCACATAGGTTCAGCAGGTGCCCTGAGTGGATTTCCCCTTGACAAGTCCGTCCTTGGGGCCTGTCTGGCCCCCTGGATCTGCTTCTGGATCTGGAGCAGCTCTAAATATGAGACCGTAACCTTCCCTGGAGACCTTTCCAGCAAACCTGAGCCCCACAGCAGCACAACCAGATCGTCATATCCAACTCTGATGCAGAGTCGGACCAGTGTCTTCAGTGCTAAGTCTCGCGCTGACCAGCATGTGACCTTCCAAATCAGAGCCAGTGACTCCCTTTTTTGACAGGACTGGAGAAAAGTATGACTGCGAAGGATCTGAGGATCCTTATAGCTAAAACCCTCCTTGTGGAGGACAATGTCAACTGATATGAAGAACTCTTAGATGCTAATAATCTGGACACTTCACCAGACAGTGGCCTGGTTTCCCCTCCTAGTGTGGCTACAGGGGAAGGGGCCTCCTTTGCTGTGGTGTAAAGGAGGATGACTGAGGTCTTGGAACTTCAACTACCCTCACTGGCAGTCAAGACAAATGTCTTGAAAGAGGTACTTCAACCAGGATTTACTCCCTCAGAACCCCTTCTCCTTTTTAATGAAGCCCTCTCTGATGTCCTGCTTGCCATCGCCCAGCTCCTGGGAACCCAGCTTTCCTCACCCATCAACCCAGCCCAGAAAGCCTGGTTAATCAGGCCTCCACCTCCAAATCCAACCCCAGCCTGTTCCCCTCTACACTACCAGATAGGGAATACAAGAGTCTGGATGCTGTGGTTGCTGAACAGCCTGTATCTTTTTTAGGCTGATATACGCACACACTTTGGGATTCAGTTCTGCAAGTGCTGCCCATACTGTCAGAGGCCATTGCAGATGGCAGGGTTGCAGCAAAGTTTACCATTTCCTCTGAACTGGATACAAGAGGGTGCTACTATCAAAAATAGGTCATGGTTGCTATTCCCGCTGCTTTCAGGTGCCAAAGAATAACAGAGGCTTCTGCTATATTTGAAAACTACGCCTTCTCAATTTCTTCGTGAAAAACAAGAAAATTAAGATACTCACGTTATTTCAATTTCTGTCTGTGCTAGGCCCTGGAGGCTGGGTGGTTGCACTGCACGTGCAGGATATCTATTTCCATATTCCCTTTCTGTGGCCCAGAGGCGCTACCTGTGGTTCTTGGTGGACCATGAGCAATATCAGTTCACTGTTTTCAGTTTTTGACCTTAACAATGCCCCCGGGTGATCACCAAGGAAATAGCAGTGTTCCACAACCTTGATGACTGGCATTTGAAGGTTGGCTCTCCCCTGCAGTCGTTTCCCACCTCCAAACTAAGATGGACCTCCTGCATTCACTGAGGGTCACTATAAACATGCTAAAGTCACACTTGATTCCCTCTTCAATATTCCCTTTCATCTGAACTGTTCAGGATATAGTGCAGTTTTGGGCCTATCCTCTGCAAGGTGAGTCCAGGATATTAGGGTTACGATTCCGATGTACAACCCTCTATCCTGAATTTGTTAGGCCTAATGGCCTCCTGCATCCTGCTGATATTACATGCCCACTAGCAGATGCAGGTTTTTTTAGCGGGACCTGAAGTCACTGTGGCTTAGCATCAGTAGAATCTCTCTGACCTAGTGCAGGGAATCGGAGAGAGCTGCACAGGACCTGCAGTTGTGGCTGACGGACCACCATTGGGTCAACAGCAGACCTCTCTCTTTCCTAACCAGAGCTGACTGTAGCAACAGATGCATCACTCCTGGGCTGGGGTAGCCATCTAGGAGAGGTGGAGATCAATGGACTCTGACCTCTAGCGGAGTCTCAGTTCCACATCAACTTGCTGAACTTGACAGCAATCTGACTGGTAACAAAAGCTCTACTTCTTTCCATCAAGGAGTGGCTAGGTCAGGTGTTGATGGATAACACAACCACCATATGGTATTGCAACAAGCAGGGCATGGTGGGGTTGTGGACTCAGTGACAAGAGGCCCTGCACCTCTTGACATGGCTGGAATGTCTGGATGCCAGAGTGAAGCCCTTCTATACCAAGCCGATCACAAATGGCAGCTTCACCTGGAGCTGGTGCAACGTCTCATTAGAGACTGGGGAGAACTTTGTTTGGACCTATGTGCCACTGCCATTAGCGCACAATGTCTGTCCTTCTGTGCACTGGTGATGCTTTTAGTGTTGAGTGGAGGTCAGGCCTTCTGTATACCTATCCGCTGATACCACTGGTTGCTAGAGCTCTCAAGAAGATTGGGAATGACTGAGCCCAAGTTATTTTTGTGGCCCTGGGTTGGGCACGGATAGCATGGTATCTAGAGCTCACGAGCATTAGCATTTCAGGAAGATCTACTGTCACAGGAGAAGGGCTGGGTCCTGCACCGGAACCTGTGCACGCTCTGCTTTTACGTGTGGAGATCGAACAATGACAGTTTTTAACCTCCCTCTGAAAATCTTTGATGACATTCTGACAGCCAGGCATCCCTCAACTAATACAGTTTATGCCTGTCATTGGGATACATTTGTGGCTTGGTGTTCTTCCAAAGACCTTGACCCACTTTCTGCCATCTTAACTGATGTTTTGTTGTTTGTTCTTTTATTATTTACCTTTTGTAACGCCTTATCTGGTAGGGACTTTATTTACCCATAGATTCCTTACTGACCCTCTGTAGGAAGTTGGCTTTGTATATACTATCTCAAAGTGAAAGATAGTGTGCACAGATTCCAGGGGTTCCCCAAGGGGCTTGACAGTGGCAATAATAGATAATACTAATGCTCTATTTGTGGTAGTGTGGTCGCGCAGTTAAGCTTATCAGAGGGTAGTGTTAAGCATTTGATGTACACAGACTGGCAATAAATGAGAACACACACTCAATGACTTAACTCCAGGCCAAAAGGTTTTTATATAGAAAAATATTAGTTTCTTAATTTATTTTAGGACCACAAGATTCAGATTACAGGTAAGTACATTAAATGTAAGGTACTTTGGATAGGTAAAGATAGGACTTTGAATAAAAACAATAATGTATATAGTTTGGCATAAAATGGCAATTAGCTATTTTAAAAGTTAAAAGTGGATACTGTGCAAAACTCAATAGTTCTTTGGGGGGGGGATAAGTACAAGTTAGTTTAACAGGTAAGTAAAGCACTTACAAGTTGAGTCTCCAAGGCATAGGCAGCCCATCATTCAAGTCAACCCGAAACACCCAGCAACACAGGGCCGGTCAGGTGCAAAGGTCAAAGAGGGGCCCAACTAGTATAGGTGTCTATGGATACTAGGGGTGCTCCGGCTCCAGTCTGTTAGCAGGTACGTACTAGCGTCATCGGGGAGCAGAACAGGGGGATTTTGTAGAGCACTGGGGGGGGTCTCAAACAGGCACACAAAATACCCCCTCAGCGGCACAGGGGCAGCCGGGTGCAGTGTGCAAACATAGCATCAGGTTTCCTATTGGAATCAGGGGAGGGACCTGGGGGTCACTCTGGTGATGCAGGCAGGGCACAGGGGGGGCTTCTCGGGCCAGCCACCACCTGGGCAAAGATGAGGGCCGCCTGCTGGTCACTCCTGCACTGGTATTTGGTTCCTCTAAGTCCTGGGAGCTGCGTTGCAGTGCTTCTTCCAGGAATCAGGTTCTTTGTTACCAGACAGTCGCCGTTAGGGAGAGCCTCTAGATTTTCTCTGCAGGCTTCACCGTGGGGGTGCAGGGAGGTTGTCTCAGGGTGGCCACGTCATGGAAGTCACCTGGGGGTCCTCGCTGCAGTGTTGGTTTCTCTGGACACGAGCCGGGGGCATCGGGTGCAGAGTGTTGGGGACTCACGCTTTGGAGTGAGACTGGAATCCCTTTATAGATGGTTTCTTCTTTGTTGTTTAGACAGAGCCACTGTCCACTGGAGTTTCCTGGTCCTCTGGGTTGCAGGGCAGTCCTCTGAGTCAGCCGAGGTCGCTGATCCCGCTGGATGCGTTGCTGTTGCATGGTGTCTTTAAATCAGGAGACAGGCCGGTGGGGCTGGGGCCAAAGCATTTGTCTCCTTCTTCTCTGCGGGGTTCTTAGGTCAGCAGTCCTTCTTCTTGTTAGGTCGTCAGGAATCTGTTTTTCTGGGTTCAGGGTCGCCCCTAAATACTAAATTTAGGGGTGTGTTTAGGGCTGGGAGGGCAGCAGCCAATGGCTACTGTCCCTGAGGGTGGCTACACTCTCCTTGTGCCTTCTCCCTTTGGGAAGGGGGGCACATCCTTAATCCTATTGTGGGACATCATCCAAAGCAAGATGGAGGATTTTTTTAAGGAAGGGGGTCACCTCAGCTCAAGACACCTTAGGGCTGTCCTGGCTGGAGGGTAACTCCTCCTTGTTTTTCTCAATCTCTCCTCCGGACTTGCCGCCAAAAGTGGGGGCTGTGTCGGGGTGGGGGGTGGGAATTTCCACTAAATGGAGTGCCCTGGGGCATTGTAACACCAGGCCTGAGCTTTTGAGGCTCACCGCCAGGTGTTACAGTTCCTGTAGGGGGAGGTATGAAGCACCCCCACCCAGGACAGGCTTTGTTCCTGGTCAGAGAGTGCACAAAGGCACTCACCCCATGTGCCCAGAACCTAGTCTGGAAGTGGCAGGCTGGCAGAGACCAATCAGCCTAGCACTAGCAGTTGGGTTGGCATACAGGGGGCATCTCTAAGATGCCCTCTGTGTGTATTTCTCAATGATTCCCACACTGACATCAGTATGGATTTATTGTGCTGAGAAGTTTGATATAAAGCTTCCCAGTATTCAGTGTAGCCATTATGGAACTGTGGAGTTCGTGTTTGACAAACTCCCAGACAATATACTCTTTATGGGTACCCTGCACTTACAATGTCTAGGGTTTTGCTTAGACAGTGTGGGGGCATAGTGCTCATGCAGCTATGCCCTCGCCTGTGGTATAGTGCACCCTGCCTTTGGGCTGTAAGGCCTGCTAGAGGGGTGATTTACCTATGCCACAGGCAGTGGGTTGTGGGCATGGCACTCTGAGGGGAGTGCTATGTCGACTTAGTCTTTTTCTCCCCACCAGCACACACAAGCTGTAAGGCAGTGTGCATGTGCTGAGTGAGGGGTCCCCAGGGTGTCATAATACATTCTGCAGCCCTTAGAGTCCTTCCGTGGCCACAGGGCCCTTGGCACCAGGGGTAACATTTACAAGGGATGTATCAGGGTGACAGGGCTGTGCCAATTGTGGAGACAAAGTTACAGTTTTAGGGAAAGAACACTGGTGTTGGGTTCTGGTTAACAGGATCCCAGAACACTTTCAATCATAACTAGCATCAACAAAAGGCAAAAGGTTGGGGGGTAACCATCCAAACAGTGACATTTTCCTAAACAACCCCACACCCCTCAAATGAAAGAGGATGAGACTAACCTTTCCCAAGAGAGTCTTCATTTTCTAAGTGGAAGAACCTGGAAAGGCCTTCTGCATTAGCATGGGCAGTACCAGGTCTGTGTTCCACTACAAAGTCCATTCTCTGTAGGGATATGGACCACCTCAACAGTTTAGGGTTCTCTCCTTTCATCTGCAAAAGCCATCTGAGAGGTCTGTGGTCAGTTTGCACTATGAAGTGAGTACCAAACAGGTATGGTCTCAACTTCTTCAGTGACCAAAGCACAGCAAAGGCCTCCCTCTCAATGGCACTCCAACGCTGCTCTCTGGGGAGTAACCTTATGCTAATAAAAACAACAGGCTGGTCACAGCCACCATCATTAGTTTGGGATAGGACTGCTCCTGTCCCATGTTCAGAGGCATCTGTCTGCACAACGAATTGCTTAGAATAATCTGGAGCTTTCAAAACTGGTGCAGAGCACATAGCTTCTTTCAGGGTGTCAAATGTCTTTTGATAGTCCAAGGTCCAGTTAACCTTCTTAGTCATCTTTTTGGAGGTGAGTTCTGTGAGGGGAGTCACTACAGATCCATATCCCTTCACAAACCTTGTTTAGTAACCAGTTAAGCCAAGGAATGCCCTGACTTGAGTCTGGGTTTTTGGAGCTTCCCAGTTCAGAATTGTCTGGATCTTGGGTTGTAATGGCTGCACTTGGCCTCTACCTACAAGCTGTCCCAAGTCAACCACTGTCCCCTGCCCTATCTGACATTTGGATGCCTTGATAGAGAGGCCTGCTGCTTGCAGGGCCTGCAAAACCTTCTTCAGGTGGACCAGGTGATCCTGCCCGTTGGAGCTAAAGACAGCAATATCATCTAGATATGCTGCACTGAAGGACTCCAAGCCAGCAAGGACTTGATTCAACAACCTTTGGAAGGTGGCAGGGGCATTCTTTAAGCCAAAGGGGATAACAGTAAACTGATAATGCCCATCAGGCGTTGAGAATGCAGTATTTTCTTTTGCTCCAGGTGTCATTTTGATTTGCCAGTCCCCTGCAGTCAAGTCAAAGGTACTTAAGAATTTGGCTGCACCTAATTTGTCAAAACTTCATCTCTCTCTTTCCATCCTTAGTGTGAGGTTTGGGGACCAAGGCCACTGGGCTAGCCCAGGGACTGTCAGAGTGCTCTATCGTTCCCAATTCCAGCATCTTGTGGACTTCCACTTTGATGCTTTCCTTGACTTGTTCAGACTGTCTGAAAATGTTATTCTTGACAGGTACACTGTCTCCTGTGTCTACATCATGGGTACACAGGTGTGTCTGACCAGGGGTCAAAGAAAAGAGCTCAGCAAACTGCTGTAGGACTTGCCTGCAGTCAGCTTGCTGTTGGCTAGAGAGGGTGTCTGAGTAGACAACTTCCTTCACTGATCCATTTTTAGGGTCAGTATAGAGGAGGTCAGGTAGAGGCTCACTCTCTGCTTCATGATCCTCATCAGTAACCATCATCATGGTTATGTCTGCCCTGTCATTGTAGAGTTTAAGGTGGTTAACATGGATCACCCTCTTGGGGGTCCTGGTAGTGCCCAGGTCCACTAGGAAAGTGACCTGACTCTTTTTTTCTGGCACTGGGTAAGGGCCACTCCATCTGTCCTGGAGTGCCCTGGGAGCCACAGGCTCCAGAACCCAGACTTTCTGCCCTGGCTGAAATTCAACCACTGCAGCCTTTTGGTCATACTACAACTTCTAGAGTTGTTTTCTGGCCTCAAGGTTTTTGCTTGCCTTTTCCATGTACTCTGCCATCCTAGAGCGGAGGCCTAGTACGTAGTCCACTACATCTTGTTTAGGCTAATGGAGAGGTCTCTCCCGGCCTTCTTTTACAAGTGCCAGTGGTCCCCTTACAGGATGGCCAAATAGAAGCTCAAAGGGGGAAAACCTTACTCCCTTCTGTTGCAACTCTCTGTAGGCAAAAGCCAGACATGGCAGGAGGATATCGAAGGAAGTTGGCTCTGTATTTACTATTTCAAAGTAAGAAATAGTGTGCACAGAGTCCAAGGGTTCCCCTTAGAGGTAAGATATGGGCAAAATTAGATAATTCTAATGCTCTATTTTGCGGTAGTGTGGTTGAGCATTAAGCTTATCAGAGGGTAGTGTTAAGCTTTTGTTGTACACACACACACAGGCAATAAATGAGAACACACTGAAAGACCTACTCCTGGCCAATAGGTTTTCATATAGAAAAATCTATTTTCTTAGTTTATTTTAAGAATCACAGGTTCAAGACTTGAAGTAAACACATAACAAGCAAGGTACTCCACACAGTTAAGTTAGGAACTTTGAATTAAAGCAATATCATATACAGTCTTTGTAAAAATGGCAATAAAGTATTTTAAAAGTAGACAGTGCAAAAATCAACAGTTCCTGAGGGAGGTAAGTATTGGTTAGATTGTGAGGTAAGTAAAACACTTACAAGTCTCTGTTCCTGCGCATAGGCAGCCCACCATTGGGGGTTCAAGGCAACCTCAAAGTTACCACACCAGCAGCTCAGGGCCAGTCAGGTGCAGAGGTCAAGGAGGTGCCCAAAACACACAGGTGCCTATGGAGAACAGGGGTGCTCTGGTTCCAGTCTGCCAGCAGGTAAGTACCTGCGTCCTCGGGGGCAGACCAGGGGTGTTTTGTAGAGCACTGGGAGGGGACACAAGTAGGCACACAAAACACTCCCTCAGCGGCACAGGGGCGGCAGGGTCAGTGGTGTGCAAAGCAGGAGTCCGGTTTTAGATAGGAAACAATGGAGGTGCCCAGGGGTCTCTCTAGCGGTGCAGGCAGGCACAGTGGGGGCGTCTCGGGACAGCCACCACCTGGGCTAGGCAGAGGGACACTGGGGGGGTAACTCTTGCACTGAGGTTCGGTTCCTTCAGGTCCTGGGGGCTGCGGGTGCAGTGCTTGGTCCAGGCTTCGGGTCCCTTGTTACAGGCAGTTGCGGTCAGGGGGAGCCTCTGGATTCTCTCTGCAGGCATCACTGTGGGGGGCCCAGGGGAGTCGTCTCGGGCTACTCACTGTGTCGCAGCCGTTGGGGAGTCTTCCCTGTGGTGTTTTTTCTCTGGATCTCGAGCTGGGGCGTCGGGTACAAGTCTCACGCTTCCGGCGGGAAGAGTACGGTCTTTGAAAGTTGCTTCTTTGTTGCAAAGATGCAGCTGTTGTTGAGCAGAGCCACTGCTCACGGGATTTTCTTGGTCCTGGGGGTCAGGACAGTCCTCTGAGGCTTCAGAGGTCACTGGTCCCTGTTGGATGTGTCGCTGGTTGCAGGTTTTTGACTCAGGAGACAGGCCGGTAGGGCTGGGGCCAAAGCAGTTGTTGTCGTCCGTCGTCTCTGCAGGTTGGTAGGTCAGCAATCCTTCTTTGTAGTTCAGGTTGCAGGAATCTGATTTCCTGGGTTCTGGGGTGCCCCTAAATACTGAATTTAGGGGTGTGTTTAGGTCTGGGAGGCCAGTAGCCAATGGCTACTGTCTTGGAGGGTAGCTACACCCTCTTTGTGCCTCCTCCCTGTGGGGAGGGGGGATATCCCTAATCCTACTGAGGGAATCCTCCAAAACTAAGATGGAGGATTTCTAAAGGCAGGGGTCACCTCAGCTCAGGGCACCTTAGGGGCTGTCCTGACTGGTGCGTGACTCCTCCTTGTTTTTCTCCTTATCTCCTCCAGCCTTGCCGCCAAAAGTGGGGACAGTGGCCGTAGGGACGGGCATCTCCACTAGCTGGGATGCCCTGGGGCGCTGTAACAAAGGGGGTGAGCTTTTGAGGCTCACCGCCAGGTGCTACAGTTCCTGCAGGGGGAGTTGTGAAGCACCTCCAACCAGTGCAAGCTTTGTTCCTGGCCACAGATGACAAAGGCACTCTCCCCATGTGGCCAGAAACTCATCTGGTTGTGGCAGGCTGCAGAGACTGGTCAGCCCCACGCTAGAAGTCGGGTTGGGTTTTAGGGGGCATCTCTAAGATGCCGTCTGGGTGCATGTTACAATAAATTGCACACTGGCATCAGTGTGCATTTATTGTGCTGAGAAGTTTGATACCAAACTTCCCAGATTTCAGTGTAGCCATTATAGAACTGTGGAGTTTGTGTTTGACAAACTCCCCGACCATATACTCTTATGGCTACCCTGCACTTACAATGTCTAAGGTTTTGCTTAGACACTGTAGGGGCATAGTGCTCATGCACATATGCCCTCACCTATGGTATAATGCTCCCTGCATTAGGGCTGTAAGGCCTGCTAGAGGGGTGACTTACCTATGCCACTGGCAGAGAGAGAGGTGGGCATGGCACTCTGAGGGGAGTGCCATGTCAACTTAGTCATTTTCTCCCCACCAGCACACACAAGCTGTGAGGCAGTGCGCATGTGCTGAGTGAGGGGTTCCCAGGATGGCATAAGACATGCTCCATCCCTTAGAGACCTTCTCTGGCATCAGGGCCCTTGGTACTAGGGGTACCAGTTACAAGGGACTTATCTGAGTGCCAGGGTTGTGCCAAATGTGGAAACAAAGGTACAGATTAGGGAAAGAACACTGGTGCTGGGGCCCGATTAGCAGGGTCCCAGCACATGTTCAATCAAAACGTAGCATCAGCAAAGGCAAAACGTCAGGGGGTAACCATGCCAAGGAGGCATTTCCTTACAAAATCCCATCTCCTTTTGAGTTTTTCAGGTAGCCCCATGATCATGCCCTTCAATGTCTTATTAAATCTTTCCACAATACCACTGGTTTGTGGATGATAAGGTGTGGTGAACATGTACGTCACCCCACACTCATTCCACATATGAGTCAAGTAAGCTGACATGAAGTTGGTACCTCTGTTAGAAACCGTCTCCTTAGGAAAATCCACTCTGGTAAAGATACCTATGAGTGCCTTGGCTACTGCAGGGGCAGTAGTCGACCTGAGGGGAATAGCCTCAGGGTACCTGGTAGCATGATCCACTACTACCAGTATATATTGGTTCCCTGATGCTATGGGAGGTTCAAGTGGTCCCACTATGTGCACACAAACCCTCTCAAAGGGGACCCCCACCACTGGAAGTGGAATGAGGAGGGCCCTTGGATGGCCACATGTCTTGCCACTTGCTTGACAGGTGACACAGGAGTTGCAAACTTCCTTACCTTCTGGGACATATTTGGCCAATAGAAATGGTTGACTAATCTCTCCCAAGTCTTGGTTTGTCCCAGATGCCCACCAATGGTAATATCATGGGCTAAGGTCAGAATGAACTCCCTAAACTCCTGAGGCACTACCACTCTCCTAGTGGCACCAGGGTTGGGATCTCTTGCCTCAGTGTAAAGGAGTCCATCCTCCCAATAGACACTGTGGGATCCACTGACACTTCCTTTTTCTTGCTCAGCTGCTTGCTGTCTTAGGCCTTCAGAGTGGGAAAAGTCTTTAGTCCTTGGCACAGCTGTTCCCTTAAGGTTCCCCCTGGGCCCAAGAGCTCTACCTGAAAAGACTCCAGCTCCATGGACTCAGTTCCCTCAGGGGATAGGACATCGTCCTGGGAAGAGAGTTCCTGTTTCTTTTGCTGTGTAGAAGCTGGTCCCCCAGTCTTCATACCTTTTCTCTTGGAAGGTTGGGCCATTATTCCAGACTCCAACATTTCTTTTTCACCCTGTACTCTTGTCACAGATTCAGGCGGGTCTGATCAGGACTCTGGTTAGGGCACCCCTTGAGGTCACAGAATATCCCAAAGAGGTAGTGTACTGGGGCAGAAGAGCAGCTAAAGGCATACACAGGAAAGGACAGCTATGGACAGGCACAGGAAAGTAAAAGCAGAGCAACCCTTGTGTGAACAAACAGGAAACAGATTACTAATTGACAAACACACTGAGGTAGTACACAGAACTTCCCACAACAACAGGGAATGTTAATGCTTCTGTGCAGTTTGCTCTTACAGATAGTCACTCCGCCAGCCCCAAAGAAATGGGGGTAGCAGAAGTGATTCTGTCTCTGGACCCTTAGAGCACAAACAAGTGTAGTACTTATATATACCAGACAAGCTCTAGTGGGCCCAGCTGGAAACACGTTGGCAATTCCTGGAAAAACAGCAATAGTACACTGTAACTGTTAGGCACTGAAGACAACGTATGACACTAAACAAAGGTTGGGGGCTGGAATTGCCTCCTGGAAACCAGGGGCCAACCCCAGTACAAAGGAAAAAACGTATACACTGGTGAAGACTGATAGAACACTTACCAGATGCAGATACCCAAGAGGAAATGGAAACAGAAGGAACAAACTAGGAGGCAGGGGCAGGAACTGGGAACAGGCTCAGGCTGAAGTAAAGGCAGGAATAGGACTAGAAAACAGAGCGCAAACATCTGGCTGAAACAAACAGAGACAGGAATGGGAAACAGAGAACAGGCACTGGCTGGAACAAGGAAGGACAGGGCTGGAATACAGGGAGCAGGAATAAGCAGTAAACAGGACTGGGAAACAGTGAGCAGGTTCAGGCTGTAACAAGGCAGGAACAGGACAGAGAAACAGAGAGCAGGCTGTGGAAGAAACAAACAGGTCCAAGGCTAAGAGATAGGGAGCAGACTCTGGCTGGAACAATCAGGAGCAGGGCAGAGAAACAGGAAACAGGCTCAGGCTGGAACAGAACAGGAACAAGACTGGAACATAATCAGATAAGTGATCTGTAACACAAAGGAATGTAACTCCAAAGCACGACGAGGATCTTGAGGAAATGGCTGCTTATAAGCAGTTCCAAGCTGCAGAAAACCCCAGGTGGAATCACATGACTTGGCTGAACAGGAGAGGTCTCAGGTGTGTGTAGTTTCAGACACTCGCAAGTCCTGCAGGAGAGGATCCGGTGAAAAGGAGCAACTGGACTTCTCCCATAGAAAACAATGTAAAACAGAATTGAGGCTTTCCTGACTACCAGTCTGTGCATTATGGGATTTGCAGTCCCAGGAAGCAAATGTAATACTACAAAAGCATACCATGGCGAAAAGAGAAACAAACAGGAGTCAGCAAGGTACTCTAGATAAGTGTTCGGGGTGATTCCCAGGCTACTGACAGTCCCCTTACAGCGCCCCCTAGAAATGGGATGGCAAAGTCGCAACAGCTCTGCTTTGTGCTCTTGTCTTAACACACACCAGTTCAGGGATACCCAGCATGGCTGCATGGGTCTTGAGCTCTGCCTCAGCCCATGCTGAGGACTCCAGATAATTTCCTAGCAAACACTCTACTCGGATTGCAGAGGAGACTACCACCTGTTTCAGGCCAGTAACCCCTCCCCACTCTAAAGTCACCATTGCCATGGGATGGACATTAGTTTCATTGTCAGCATTTGTGACTGGTTTCCCCAGGACAGTATCTGGCTGGACTAACATATCCAGTTTGTCTGTCACCATGGTGACAATGGCACCTGTGTCCCTCAGGGCTTCCACCTTATTCCCATATATCAAGAGTTGCTGCCTGTATTTAGGTGGCCACGCAGCAAAAGTGGCTAAATCCACCCCACCTTCTGAGACTAAAGTAGCTTCAGTGTGAACACTGATTTCCTCTGGGCACACTGTTGATCCCACCTGGAGACTGGGTATTCCAGTGCTAACTGGAGTAGTAGTTGTGGGACTTTTCTTGGAACATGCCTTGTATCCAGTTTGGTGTCCATGCTCTCAACATTTGTGACACCAGGCCTTCTTGTGATCAACGTTTTTACCCTTAAACTCATTTGTGGACTGTGAAAAGGCTTGGGGCCCACCCTCCTGAACAGGTTTTTGGGGCCCTTGAGAAGACTCTTAGTTTTTGTCCTTAGATGTCTCACCACCCTTCCCCTCTGGAGGCTTTATGACCTTTGGTCATCCCCTGTAGAAGTCTTGGTCACCCTTGTCTTAACCCAGTGGTCTGCCTTCTTTCCCAATTCTTGGGGAGAAATTGGACCTAGGTACACTAGATGTTGATGCAGTTAATCATTGAAGCAATTAGATGTTCTTTCATAAATAAATTATACAGCCTATCCCATCAAAATCCCTTACTCCACCACCAGGTATCTAACCATCTAGTGTTTTGACTGAGAAGTCAACAAAATCAACCCAGGTCTGGCTCGGGGTTTTGTGAGCACCCCCCTGAACCTAATCCTGTACTCCTCAGTTGAGAATCCAAAGCCCTCAATCAGGGTAGCCTTCATGAGGTCATAGGATTCTGCATTCTTACCTGAGACTGTGAGGAGTCCATCCCTACACTTTCCAGTGAACATTTCCCAAAGGAGAGATCCCCAGTGAGATCTGCTTAATTTTCTGGTTGCACAAGCCCTCTCAAAAGCTGTGAACCATTTGGTGATGTCATCACTTTCTTCACATTTAGTTACAATCCCTTGGGGGATTTTTAGGATGGCAGTATTCTCTCTGACCCTATTTAACCCCTTCGCTGCCAGGCCTTTTCCCCCTTCTGTGCCAGGCCTTTTTTTGCCTATTTGGGGCAGTTCGCGCTTAGGCCCTCATAACTTTTTGTCCACATAAGCTAACCAAGCCAAATTTGCGTCCTTTTTTTCCAACATCCTAGGGATTCTAGAGGTACCCAGACTTTGTGGGTTCCCTTGAAGGAGGCCAAGAAATTGGCCAAAATACAGTGAAAATTTCGTTTTTAAAAAAAAAAGGGAAAAAGTGGCTGCAGAAGAAGGCTTGTGGATTTCCCCCTGAAAATGGCATCAACAAAGGGTTTGCAGTGCTAAACTCAGCAGCTTCCTAGCTTTCAGGAACAGGCAGACTTGAATCAGAAAACCCAATTTTTCAACACAATTTTGGCATTTTACTGGGGCATACCCCATTTTTGCAATTTTTTGTGCTTTCAGCCTCCTTCCAGTCAGTGACAGGAATGGGCATGAAACCAATGCTGGATCCCAGAAACCTAACCATTTCTGAAAAGTAGACAAAATTCTGAATTCAGCAAGGGGTCATTTGTGTAGATCCTACAAGGGTTTCCTACAGAAAATAACAGCTGAAAAAGAAAAATATTGAAATTGAGGTGAAAAAACCATCAGTTTTTCTCTACGTTTTACTCTGTAACTTTTCCCTGCAATGTCAGATTATGGAAAGCAATGTACCGTTACGTCTGCTGGACTCCTCTGGTTGCGGGGATATATAGGGCTTGTAGGTTCATAAAGAACCCGAGCAACCCAGAGCCAATAAATGAGCTGCACCCTGCAGTGCGTTTTCATTCTATACCGGGTATACAGCAATTCATTTGCTGAAATATAAAGAGTAAAAAATTGCTAGCAAGAAAACCTTTGCATTTCCAAAAAGGGCACAAGATAAGGTGCTGAGGAGCAGTGGTTATTTGCACATCTCTGAATACCGGGGTGACCATACTAGCATGTGAATTATAGGGAATTTCTCAAATAGATGTCTTTTTTACACACTCTCCTATATTTGGAAGGAAAAAATGTAGAGAAAGACAAGGGGCAATAGCACTTGTTTTGCTAATCTATGTTCCCCCAAGTCTCCCGATAAAAATGATACCTCACTTGTGTGGGTAGGCCTAGCGCCCGCGACAGGAAACGCCCCAAAACGCAACGTGGACACATCCCATTTTTTTTTAAAGAAAACAGAGGTGTTTTTTGCGAAGTGCCTACCTGTAGATTTTGGCCTCTAGCTCAGCCGGCCCCTAGGGAAACCTACAAAACCTGTGCATTTCTGAAAACTAGAGACCTAGGGAAATCCAAGATGGGGTGACTTGCGGGGCTCGGACCAGGTTCTGTTACCCAGAATCCTTTGCAAACCTCAAAATTTGGCTTAAAAAAACACATTTTCCTCACATTTCTGGGGGAGAAAGTTCTGGAATCTGAGAGGAGCCACAAATTTCCTTCCACCCAGCGTTCCCCCAAGTCTCCCGATAAAAATGATACCTCACTTGCGTGGGTAGGCCTAGCGCCCTTGACAGGAAACACCCCAAAGCGCAACGTGGACACGTCCAAAATTTTGGAAGAAAACAGAGGTGGTTTTTGCGAAGTGCCTACCTGTAGATTTTGGCCTCTAGCTCAGCCGGCACCTAGGGAAACCTACCAAACCTGTGAATTTCTGAAAACTAGAGACCTAGGGGAATCCAAGATGGGGTGACTTGCGGGGCTCGGACCAGGTTCTGTTACCCAGAATCCTTTGCAAACCTCAAAATTTGGCTAAAAAAACACATGTTCCTCACATTTGTGTGGCAGAAAGTTCTGGAATCTGAGAGGAGCCACAAATTTCCTTCCACGCAGCGTTCCCCCAAGTCTCCCGATAAAAATGATACCTCACTTGCGTGGGTAGGCCTAGCGCCGGCGACAGGAAACACCCCAAAGCGCAACGTGGACACATCCAAAATTTTGGGAGAAAACAGAGGTGTTTTTTGCGAAGTGCCTACCTGTAGATTTTGGCCTCTAGCTCAGCCGGCACCTAGGGAAACCTACCAAACCTGTGCATTTCTGAAAACTAGAGACCTCGGGGAATCCAAGATGGGGTGACTTGCGGGGCTCGGACCAGGTTCTGTTACCCAGAATCCTTTGCAAACCTCAAAATTTGGCTAAATAAACACATGTTCCTCACATTTCTGTGGCAGAAAGTTCTGGAATCTGGGAGGAGCCACAAATTTCCTTCCACCCAGCGTTCCCCCAAGTCTCCCGATAAAAATGATACCTCACTTGCGTGGGTAGGCCTAGCGCCCGTGACAGGAAACACCCCAAAGCGCAACGTGGACACGTCCAAAATTTTGGAAGAAAACAGAGGTGTTTTTTGCGAAGTGCCTACCTGTAGATTTTGGCCTCTAGCTCAGCCGGCACCTAGGGAAACCTACCAAACCTGTGCATTTCTGAAAACTAGAGACCTAGGGGAATCCAAGATGGGGTGACTTGCGGGGCTCGGACCAGGTTCTGTTACCCAGAATCCTTTGCAAACCTCAAAATTTGGCTAAAAAAACACATGTTCCTCACATTTGTGTGGCAGAAAGTTCTGGAATCTGAGAGGAGCCACAAATTTCCTTCCACGCAGCGTTCCCCCAAGTCTCCCGATAAAAATGATACCTCACTTGCGTGGGTAGGCCTAGCGCCGGCGACAGGAAACACCCCAAAGCGCAACGTGGACACATCCAAAATTTTGGGAGAAAACAGAGGTGTTTTTTGCGAAGTGCCTACCTGTAGATTTTGGCCTCTAGCTTAGCCGGCACCTAGGGAAACCTACCAAACCTGTGCATTTCTGAAAACTAGAGACCTAGGGGAATCCAAGATGGGGTGACTTGCGGGGCTCGGACCAGGTTCTGTTACCCAGAATCCTTTGCAAACCTCAAAATTTGGCTAAATAAACACATGTTCCTCACATTTCTGTGGCAGAAAGTTCTGGAATCTGGGAGGAGCCACAAATTTCCTTCCACCCAGCGTTCCCCCAAGTCTCCCGATAAAAATGATACCTCACTTGCGTGGGTAGGCCTAGCGCCCGTGACAGGTAACACCCCAAAGCGCAACGTGGACACGTCCAAAATTTTGGAAGAAAACAGAGGTGTTTTTTGCGAAGTGCCTACCTGTAGATTTTGGCCTCTAGCTCAGCCGGCACCTAGGGAAACCTACCAAACCTGTGCATTTCTGAAAACTAGAGACCTAGGGGAATCCAAGATGGGGTGACTTGCGGGGCTCGGACCAGGTTCTGTTACCCAGAATCATTTGCAAACCTCAAAATTTGGCTAAAAAAACACATGTTCCTCACATTTCTGTGGCAGAAAGTTCTGGAATCTGAGAGGAGCCAAAAATGTCCTTCCACCCAGCGTTCCCCCAAGTCTCCCGATAAAAATGATACCTCACTTGTGTGGGTAGGCCTAGCGCCCGCGACAGGAAACACCCCAAAGCGCAACGTGGACACATCCAAAATTTTGGAAGAAACCAGAGGGGTTTTTTGCGAAGTGCCTACCTGTAGATTTTGGCCTCTAGCTCAGCCGGCACCTAGGGAAACCTACCAAACCTGTGCATTTCTGAAAACTAGCGACCTAGGGGAATCCAAGATGGGGTGACTTGCGGGGCTCGGACCAGGTTCTGTTACCCAGAATCCTTTGCAAACCTCAAAATTTGGCTAAAAAAACACATGTTCCTCACATTTCTGTGGCAGAAAGTTCTGGAATCTGGGAGGAGCCACAAATTTCCTTCCACCCAGCGTTCCCCCAAGTCTCCCGATAAAAATGATACCTCACTTGCGTGGGTAGGCCTAGCGCCCGTGACAGGAAACACCCCAAAGCGCAACGTGGACACGTCCAAAATTTTGGAAGAAAACAGCGGTGTTTTTTGCGAAGTGCCTACCTGTAGATTTTGGCCTCTAGCTCAGCCGGCACCTAGGGAAACCTACTAAACCTGTGAATTTCTGAAAACTAGAGACCTAGGGGAATCCAAGATGGGGTGACTTGCGGGGCTCGGACCAGGTTCTGTTACCCAGAATCCTTTGCAAACCTCAAAATTTGGCTAAAAAAACACATGTTCCTCACATTTGTGTGGCAGAAAGTTCTGGAATCTGAGAGGAGCCACAAATTTCCTTCCACGCAGCGTTCCCCCAAGTCTCCCGATAAAAATGATACCTCACTTGCGTGGGTAGGTCTAGCGCCCGTGACAGGTAACACCCCAAAGCGCAACGTGGACACGTCCAAAATTTTGGAAGAAAACAGAGGTGTTTTTTGCGAAGTGCCTACCTGTAGATTTTGGCCTCTAGCTCAGCCGGCACCTAGGGAAACCTACCAAACCTGTGCATTTCTGAAAACTAGAGACCTAGGGGAATCCAAGATGGGGTGACTTGCGGGGCTCGGACCAGGTTCTGTTACCCAGAATCCTTTGCAAACCTCAAAATTTGGCTAAAAAAACACATGTTCCTCACATTTCTGTGGCAGAAATTTCTGGAATCTGGGAGGAGCCACAAATTTCCTTCCACCCAGCATTCCCCCAAGTCTCCCGATAAAAATGATACCTCACTTGCGTGGGTAGGCCTAGCGCCCGTGACAGGAAACACCCCAAAGCGCAACGTGGACACGTCCAAAATTTTGGAAGAAAACAGAGGTGTTTTTTGCGAAGTGCCTACCTGTAGATTTTGGCCTCTAGCTCAGCCGGCACCTAGGGAAACCTACCAAACCTGTGCATTTCTGAAAACTAGAGACCTAGGGGAATCCAAGATGGGGTGACTTGCGGGGCTCGGACCAGGTTCTGTTACCCAGAATCCTTTGCAAACCTCAAAATTTGGCTAAAAAAACACATGTTCCTCACATTTGTGTGGCAGAAAGTTCTGGAATCTGAGAGGAGCCACAAATTTCCTTCCACGCAGCGTTCCCCCAAGTCTCCCGATAAAAATGATACCTCACTTGCGTGGGTAGGCCTAGCGCCGGCGACAGGAAACACCCCAAAGCGCAACGTGGACACATCCAAAATTTTGGGAGAAAACAGAGGTGTTTTTTGCGATGTGCCTACCTGTAGATTTTAGCCTCTAGCTTAGCCGGCACCTAGGGAAACCTACCAAACCTGTGCATTTCTGAAAACTAGAGACCTAGGGGAATCCAAGATGGGGTGACTTGCGGGGCTCGGACCAGGTTCTGTTACCCAGAATCCTTTGCAAACCTCAAAATTTGGCTAAATAAACACATGTTCCTCACATTTCTGTGGCAGAAAGTTCTGGAATCTGGGAGGAGCCACAAATTTCCTTCCACCCAGCGTTCCCCCAAGTCTCCCGATAAAAATGATACCTCACTTGCGTGGGTAGGCCTAGCGCCCGTGACAGGTAACACCCCAAAGCGCAACGTGGACACGTCCAAAATTTTGGAAGAAAACAGAGGTGTTTTTTGCGAAGTGCCTACCTGTAGATTTTGGCCTCTAGCTCAGCCGGCACCTAGGGAAACCTACCAAACCTGTGCATTTCTGAAAACTAGAGACCTAGGGGAATCCAAGATGGGGTGACTTGCGGGGCTCGGACCAGGTTCTGTTACCCAGAATCATTTGCAAACCTCAAAATTTGGCTAAAAAAACACATGTTCCTCACATTTCTGTGGCAGAAAGTTCTGGAATCTGAGAGGAGCCAAAAATGTCCTTCCACCCAGCGTTCCCCCAAGTCTCCCGATAAAAATGATACCTCACTTGTGTGGGTAGGCCTAGCGCCCGCGACAGGAAACACCCCAAAGCGCAACGTGGACACATCCAAAATTTTGGAAGAAACCAGAGGTGTTTTTTGCGAAGTGCCTACCTGTAGATTTTGGCCTCTAGCTCAGCCGGCACCTAGGGAAACCTACCAAACCTGTGCATTTCTGAAAACTAGCGACCTAGGGGAATCCAAGATGGGGTGACTTGCGGGGCTCGGACCAGGTTCTGTTACCCAGAATCCTTTGCAAACCTCAAAATTTGGCTAAAAAAACACATGTTCCTCACATTTCTGTGGCAGAAAGTTCTGGAATCTGGGAGGAGCCACAAATTTCCTTCCACCCAGCGTTCCCCCAAGTCTCCCGATAAAAATGATACCTCACTTGCGTGGGTAGGCCTAGCGCCCGTGACAGGAAACACCCCAAAGCGCAACGTGGACACGTCCAAAATTTTGGAAGAAAACAGCGGTGTTTTTTGCGAAGTGCCTACCTGTAGATTTTGGCCTCTAGCTCAGCCGGCACCTAGGGAAACCTACTAAACCTGTGAATTTCTGAAAACTAGAGACCTAGGGGAATCCAAGATGGGGTGACTTGCGGGGCTCGGACCAGGTTCTGTTACCCAGAATCCTTTGCAAACCTCAAAATTTGGCTAAAAAAACACATGTTCCTCACATTTGTGTGGCAGAAAGTTCTGGAATCTGAGAGGAGCCACAAATTTCCTTCCACGCAGCGTTCCCCCAAGTCTCCCGATAAAAATGATACCTCACTTGCGTGGGTAGGTCTAGCGCCCGTGACAGGTAACACCCCAAAGCGCAACGTGGACACGTCCAAAATTTTGGAAGAAAACAGAGGTGTTTTTTGCGAAGTGCCTACCTGTAGATTTTGGCCTCTAGCTCAGCCGGCACCTAGGGAAACCTACCAAACCTGTGCATTTCTGAAAACTAGAGACCTAGGGGAATCCAAGATGGGGTGACTTGCGGGGCTCGGACCAGGTTCTGTTACCCAGAATCCTTTGCAAACCTCAAAATTTGGCTAAAAAAACACATGTTCCTCACATTTCTGTGGCAGAAATTTCTGGAATCTGGGAGGAGCCACAAATTTCCTTCCACCCAGCATTCCCCCAAGTCTCCCGATAAAAATGATACCTCACTTGCGTGGGTAGGCCTAGCGCCCGTGACAGGAAACACCCCAAAGCGCAACGTGGACACGTCCAAAATTTTGGAAGAAAACAGAGGTGTTTTTTGCGAAGTGCCTACCTGTAGATTTTGGCCTCTAGCTCAGCCGGCACCTAGGGAAACCTACCAAACCTGTGAATTTCTGAAAACTAGAGACCTAGGGGAATCCAAGATGGGGTGACTTGCGGGGCTCGGACCAGGTTCTGTTACCCAGAATCCTTTACAAACCTCAAAATTTGGCTAAAAAAACACATGTTCCTCACATTTGTGTGGCAGAAAGTTCTGGAATCTGAGAGGAGCCACAAATTTCCTTCCACGCAGCGTTCCCCCAAGTCTCCCGATAAAAATGATACCTCACTTGCGTGGGTAGGCCTAGCGCCGGCGACAGGAAACACCCCAAAGCGCAACGTGGACACATCCAAAATTTTGGGAGAAAACAGAGGTGTTTTTTGCGAAGTGCCTACCTGTAGATTTTGGCCTCTAGCTCAGCCGGCCCCTAGGGAAACCTACCAAACCTGTGCATTTCTGAAAACTAGAGACCTAGGGGAATCCAAGATGGGGTGACTTGCGGGGCTCGGACCAGGTTCTGTTACCCAGAATCCTTTGCAAACCTCAAAATTTGGCTAAAAAAACACATGTTCCTCACATTTGTGTGGCAGAAAGTTCTGGAATCTGAGAGGAGCCTCAAATTTCCTTCCACGCAGCGTTCCCCCAAGTCTCCCGATAAAAATGATACCTCACTTGCGTGGGTAGGCCTAGCGCCGGCGACAGGAAACACCCCAAAGCGCAACGTGGACACATCCAAAATTTTGGGAGAAAACAGAGGTGTTTTTTGCGAAGTGCCTACCTGTAGATTTTGGCCTCTAGCTTAGCCGGCACCTAGGGAAACCTACCAAACCTGTGCATTTCTGAAAACTAGAGACCTAGGGGAATCCAAGATGGGGTGACTTGCGGGGCTCGGACCAGGTTCTGTTACCCAGAATCCTTTGCAAACCTCAAAATTTGGCTAAATAAACACATGTTCCTCACATTTCTGTGGCAGAAAGTTCTGGAATCTGGGAGGAGCCACAAATTTCCTTCCACCCAGCGTTCCCCCAAGTCTCCCGATAAAAATGATACCTCACTTGCGTGGGTAGGCCTAGCGCCCGTGACAGGTAACACCCCAAAGCGCAACGTGGACACGTCCAAAATTTTGGAAGAAAACAGAGGTGTTTTTTGCGAAGTGCCTACCTGTAGATTTTGGCCTCTAGCTCAGCCGGCACCTAGGGAAACCTACCAAACCTGTGCATTTCTGAAAACTAGAGACCTAGGGGAATCCAAGATGGGGTGACTTGCGGGGCTCGGACCAGGTTCTGTTACCCAGAATCATTTGCAAACCTCAAAATTTCGCTAAAAAAACACATGTTCCTCACATTTCTGTGGCAGAAAGTTCTGGAATCTGAGAGGAGCCAAAAATGTCCTTCCACCCAGCGTTCCCCCAAGTCTCCCGATAAAAATTATACCTCACTTGTGTGGGTAGGCCTAGCGCCCGCGACAGGAAACACCCCAAAGCGCAACGTGGACACATCCAAAATTTTGGAAGAAACCAGAGGTGTTTTTTGCGAAGTGCCTACCTGTAGATTTTGGCCTCTAGCTCAGCCGGCACCTAGGGAAACCTACCAAACCTGTGCATTTCTGAAAACTAGCGACCTAGGGGAATCCAAGATGGGGTGACTTGCGGGGCTCGGACCAGGTTCTGTTACCCAGAATCCTTTGCAAACCTCAAAATTTGGCTAAAAAAACACATGTTCCTCACATTTCTGTGGCAGAAAGTTCTGGAATCTGGGAGGAGCCACAAATTTCCTTCCACCCAGCGTTCCCCCAAGTCTCCCGATAAAAATGATACCTCACTTGCGTGGGTAGGCCTAGCGCCCGTGACAGGAAACACCCCAAAGCGCAACGTGGACACGTCCAAAATTTTGGAAGAAAACAGAGGTGTTTTTTGCGAAGTGCCTACCTGTAGATTTTGGCCTCTAGCTCAGCCGGCACCTAGGGAAACCTACTAAACCTGTGAATTTCTGAAAACTAGAGACCTAGGGGAATCCAAGATGGGGTGACTTGCGGGGCTCGGACCAGGTTCTGTTACCCAGAATCCTTTGCAAACCTCAAAATTTGGCTAAAAAAACACATGTTCCTCACATTTGTGTGGCAGAAAGTTCTGGAATCTGAGAGGAGCCACAAATTTCCTTCCACGCAGCGTTCCCCCAAGTCTCCCGATAAAAATGATACCTCACTTGCGCGGGTAGGCCTAGCGCCGGCGACAGGAAACACCCCAAAGCGCAACGTGGACACATCCAAAATTTTGGGAGAAAACAGAGGTGTTTTTTGCGAAGTGCCTACCTGTAGATTTTGGCCTCTAGCTTAGCCGGCACCTAGGGAAACCTACCAAACCTGTGCATTTCTGAAAACTAGAGACCTAGGGGAATCCAAGATGGGGTGACTTGCGGGGCTCGGACCAGGTTCTGTTACCCAGAATCCTTTGCAAACCTCAAAATTTGGCTAAATAAACACATGTTCCTCACATTTCTGTGGCAGAAAGTTCTGGAATCTGGGAGGAGCCACAAATTTCCTTCCACCCAGCGTTCCCCCAAGTCTCCCGATAAAAATGATACCTCACTTGCGTGGGTAGGCCTAGCGCCCGTGACAGGTAACACCCCAAAGCGCAACGTGGACACGTCCAAAATTTTGGAAGAAAACAGAGGTGTTTTTTGCGAAGTGCCTACCTGTAGATTTTGGCCTCTAGCTCAGCCGGCACCTAGGGAAACCTACCAAACCTGTGCATTTCTGAAAACTAGAGACCTAGGGGAATCCAAGATGGGGTGACTTGCGGGGCTCGGACCAGGTTCTGTTACCCAGAATCATTTGCAAACCTCAAAATTTCGATAAAAAAACACATGTTCCTCACATTTCTGTGGCAGAAAGTTCTGGAATCTGAGAGGAGCCAAAAATGTCCTTCCACCCAGCGTTCCCCCAAGTCTCCCGATAAAAATTATACCTCACTTGTGTGGGTAGGCCTAGCGCCCGCGACAGGAAACACCCCAAAGCGCAACGTGGACACATCCAAAATTTTGGAAGAAACCAGAGGTGTTTTTTGCGAAGTGCCTACCTGTAGATTTTGGCCTCTAGCTCAGCCGGCACCTAGGGAAACCTACCAAACCTGTGCATTTCTGAAAACTAGCGACCTAGGGGAATCCAAGATGGGGTGACTTGCGGGGCTCGGACCAGGTTCTGTTACCCAGAATCCTTTGCAAACCTCAAAATTTGGCTAAAAAAACACATGTTCCTCACATTTCTGTGGCAGAAAGTTCTGGAATCTGGGAGGAGCCACAAATTTCCTTCCACCCAGCGTTCCCCCAAGTCTCCCGATAAAAATGATACCTCACTTGCGTGGGTAGGCCTAGCGCCCGTGACAGGAAACACCCCAAAGCGCAACGTGGACACGTCCAAAATTTTGGAAGAAAACAGAGGTGTTTTTTGCGAAGTGCCTACCTGTAGATTTTGGCCTCTAGCTCAGCCGGCACCTAGGGAAACCTACTAAACCTGTGAATTTCTGAAAACTAGAGACCTAGGGGAATCCAAGATGGGGTGACTTGCGGGGCTCGGACCAGGTTCTGTTACCCAGAATCCTTTGCAAACCTCAAAATTTGGCTAAAAAAACACATGTTCCTCACATTTGTGTGGCAGAAAGTTCTGGAATCTGAGAGGAGCCACAAATTTCCTTCCACGCAGCGTTCCCCCAAGTCTCCCGATAAAAATGATACCTCACTTGCGCGGGTAGGCCTAGCGCCGGCGACAGGAAACACCCCAAAGCGCAACGTGGACACATCCAAAATTTTGGGAGAAAACAGAGGTGTTTTTTGCGAAGTGCCTACCTGTAGATTTTGGCCTCTAGCTCAGCCGGCACCTAGGGAAACCTACCAAACCTGTGCATTTCTGAAAACTAGAGACCTAGGGGAATCCAAGATGGGGTGACTTGCGGGGCTCGGACCAGGTTCTGTTACCCAGAATCCTTTGCAAACCTCAAAATTTGGCTAAATAAACACATGTTCCTCACATTTCTGTGGCAGAAAGTTCTGGAATCTGGGAGGAGCCACAAATTTCCTTCCACCCAGCGTTCCCCCAAGTCTCCCGATAAAAATGATACCTCACTTGCGTGGGTAGGCCTAGCGCCCGTGACAGGTAACACCCCAAAGCGCAACGTGGACACGTCCAAAATTTTGGAAGAAAACAGAGGTGTTTTTTGCGAAGTGCCTACCTGTAGATTTTGGCCTCTAGCTCAGCCGGCACCTAGGGAAACCTACCAAACCTGTGCATTTCTGAAAACTAGAGACCTAGGGGAATCCAAGATGGGGTGACTTGCGGGGCTCGGACCAGGTTCTGTTACCCAGAATCCTTTGCAAACCTCAAAATTTGGCTAAAAAAACACATGTTCCTCACATTTCTGTGGCAGAAATTTCTGGAATCTGGGAGGAGCCACAAATTTCCTTCCACCCAGCATTCCCCCAAGTCTCCCGATAAAAATGATACCTCACTTGCGTGGGTAGGCCTAGCGCCCGTGACAGGAAACACCCCAAAGCGCAACGTGGACACGTCCAAAATTTTGGAAGAAAACAGAGGTGTTTTTTGCGAAGTGCCTACCTGTAGATTTTGGCCTCTAGCTCAGCCGGCACCTAGGGAAACCTACCAAACCTGTGAATTTCTGAAAACTAGAGACCTAGGGGAATCCAAGATGGGGTGACTTGCGGGGCTCGGACCAGGTTCTGTTACCCAGAATCCTTTACAAACCTCAAAATTTGGCTAAAAAAACACATGTTCCTCACATTTGTGTGGCAGAAAGTTCTGGAATCTGAGAGGAGCCACAAATTTCCTTCCACGCAGCGTTCCCCCAAGTCTCCCGATAAAAATGATACCTCACTTGTGTGGGTAGGCCTAGCGCCGGCGACAGGAAACACCCCAAAGCGCAACGTGGACACATCCAAAATTTTGGGAGAAAACAGAGGTGTTTTTTGCGAAGTGCCTACTTGTAGATTTTGGCCTCTAGCTCAGCCGGCCCCTAGGGAAACCTACCAAACCTGTGCATTTCTGAAAACTAGAGACCTAGGGGAATCCAAGATGGGGTGACTTGCGGGGCTCGGACCAGGTTCTGTTACCCAGAATCCTTTGCAAACCTCAAAATTTGGCTAAAAAAACACATGTTCCTCACATTTCTGTGGCAGAAAGTTCTGGAATCTGGAAGGAGCCACAAATTTCCTTCCACCCAGCGTTCCCCCAAGTCTCCCGATAAAAATGATACCTCACTTGTGTGGGTAGGCCTAGCGCCCGCGACAGGAAACACCCCAAAGCGCAACGTGGACACATCCAAAATTTTGGAAGAAACCAGAGGTGTTTTTTGCGAAGTGCCTACCTGTAGATTTTGGCCTCTAGCTCAGCCGGCACCTAGGGCAACCTACCAAACCTGTGCATTTCTGAAAACTAGAGACCTAGGGGAATCCAAGATGGGGTGACTTGCGGGGCTCGGACCAGGTTCTGTTACCCAGAATCCTTTGCAAACCTCAAAATTTGGCTAAAAAAACACATGTTCCTCACATTTCTGTGGCAGAAAGTTCTGGAATCTGGGAGGAGCCACAAATTTCCTTCCACCCAGCGTTCCCCCAAGTCTCCCGATAAAAATGATACCTCACTTGCGTGGGTAGGCCTAGCGCCCGTGACAGGAAACACCCCAAAGCGCAACTTGGAGACGTCCAAAATTTTGGAAGAAAACAGAGGTGTTTTTTGCGAAGTGCCTACCTGTAGATTTTGGCCTCTAGCTCAGCCGGCACCTAGGGAAACCTACCAAACCTGTGCATTTCTGAAAACTAGAGACCTAGGGGAATCCAAGATGGGGTGACTTGCGGGGCTCGGACCAGGTTCTGTTACCCAGAATCCTTTGCAAACCTCAAAATTTGGTTAAAAAAACACATGTTCCTCACATTTCTGTGGCAGAAAGTTCTGGAATCTGGGAGGAGCCACAAATTTCCTTCCACCCAGCGTTCCCCCAAGTCTCCCGATAAAAATGATACCTCACTTGCGTGGGTAGGCCTAGCGCCTGTGACAGGAAACACCCCAAAGCGCAACGTGGACACGTCCAAAATTTTGGGAGAAAACAGAGGTGTTTTTTGCGAAGTGCCTACCTGTAGATTTTGGCCTCTAGCTCAGCCGGCACCTAGGGAAACCTACCAAACCTGTGAATTTCTGAAAACTAGAGACCTAGGGGAATCCAAGATGGGGTGACTTGCGGGGCTCGGACCAGGTTCTGTTACCCAGAATCCTTTGCAAACCTCAAACTTTGGCTAAAAAAACACATGTTCCTCACATTTGTGTGGCAGAAAGTTCTGGAATCTGAGAGGAGCCACAAATTTCCTTCCACCCAGCGTTCCCCCAAGTCTCCAGATAAAAATTATACCTCACTTGCGTGGGTAGGCCTAGCGCCGGCGACAGGAAACACCCCAAAGCGCAACGTGGACACATCCAAAATTTTGGGAGAAAACAGAGGTGTTTTTTGCGAAGTGCCTACCTGTAGATTTTGGCCTCTAGCTCAGCCGGCACCTAGGGAAACCTACCAAACCTGTGCATTTCTGAAAACTAGAGACCTAGGGGAATCCAAGGAGGGGTGACTTGCGGGGCTCGGACCAGGTTCTGTTACCCCGAATCTTTTGTAAACCTCAAAATTTGGCTAAAAAAACACATGTTCCTCACATTTCTGTGGCAGAAAGTTCTGGAATCTGAGAGGAGCTACAAATTTCCTTCCACCCAGCGTTCCCCCAAGTCTCCCGATAAAAATGATACCTCACTTGCGTGGGTAGGCCTAGCGCCGGCGCCAGGAAACACCCCAAAGCGCAACGTGGACACATCCAAAATTTTGGGAGAAAACAGGTGTTTTTTGCGAAGTGCCTACCTGTAGATTTTGGCCTCTAGCTCAGCCGGCACATAGGGAAACCTACCAAACCTGTGCATTTCTGAAAACTAGAGACCTAGGGGAATCCAAGGAGGGGTGACTTGCGGGGCTCGGACCAGGTTCTGTTACCCAGAATCCTCTGCAAACCTCAAAATTTGGCTAAAAAAACACATGTTCCTCACATTTCTGTGGCAGAAAGTTCTGGAATCTGAGAGGAGCTACAAATTTCCTTCCACCCAGCGTTCCCCCAAGTCTCCCGATAAAAATGATACCTCACTTGTGTGGGTAGGCCTAGCGCCCGCGACAGGAAACACCCCAAAGCGCAACGTGGACACATCCAAAATTTTGGAAGAAACCAGAGGTGTTTTTTGCGAAGTGCCTACCTGTAGATTTTGGCCTCTAGCTCAGCCGGCACCTAGGGCAACCTACCAAACCTGTGTATTTCTGAAAACTAGAGACCTAGGGGAATCCAAGATGGGGTGACTTGCGGGGCTCGGACCAGGTTCTGTTACCCAGAATCCTTTGCAAACCTCAAAATTTGGCTAAAAGAACACATGTTCCTCACATTTCTGTGGCAGAAAGTTCTGGAATCTGGGAGGAGCCACAAATTTCCTTCCACCCAGCGTTCCCCCAAGTCTCCCGATAAAAATGATACCTCACTTGCGTGGGTAGGCCTAGCGCCCGTGACAGGAAACACCCCAAAGCGCAACTTGGAGACGTCCAAAATTTTGGAAGAAAACAGAGGTGTTTTTTGCGAAGTGCCTACCTGTAGATTTTGGCCTCTAGCTCAGCCGGCACCTAGGGAAACCTACCAAACCTGTGCATTTCTGAAAACTAGAGACCTAGGGGAATCCAAGATGGGGTGACTTGCGGGGCTCGGACCAGGTTCTGTTACCCAGAATCCTTTGCAAACCTCAAAATTTGGCTAAAAAAACACATGTTCCTCACATTTCTGTGGCAGAAAGTTCTGGAATCTGAGAGGAGCCACAAATGTTCTTCCACCCAGCGTTCCCCCAAGTCTCCGATAAAAATGATACCTCACTTGTGTGGGTAGGTCTAGCGCCCGCGACAGGAAACACCCCAAAGCTCAACGTGGACACATCCAAAATTTTGGAAGAAACCAGAGGTGTTTTTTGCGAAGTGCCTACCTGTAGATTTTGGCCTCTAGCTCAGCCGGCACCTAGGGAAACCTACCAAACCTGTGCATTT
Source organism: Pleurodeles waltl (assembly GCF_031143425.1). Classification (NCBI taxonomy): domain Eukaryota; kingdom Metazoa; phylum Chordata; class Amphibia; order Caudata; family Salamandridae; genus Pleurodeles; species Pleurodeles waltl. The sequence continues at coordinate 353,550,750 of NC_090437.1, read as the reverse complement.
CTGAAAACTAGAGACCTAGGGGAATCCAAGATGGGGTGACTTGCGGGGCTCGGACCAGGTTCTGTTACCCAGAATCCTTTGCAAACCTCACAATTTGGCTAAAAAAACACATGTTCCTCACATTTCTGTGGCAGAAAGTTCTGGAATCTGGGAGGAGCCACAAATTTCCTTCCACCCAGCGTTCCCCCAAGTCTCCCGATAAAAATGATACCTCACTTGCGTGGGTAGGCCTAGCGCCCGTGACAGGTAACACCCCAAAGCGCAACGTGGACACATCCAAAATTTTGGAAGAAACCAGAGGTGTTTCTTGCGAAGTGCCTACCTGTAGATTTTGGCCTCTAGCTCAGCCGGCACCTAGGGAAATCTACCAAACCTGTGCATTTCTGAAAACTAGAGACCTAGGGGAATCCAAGGAGGGGTGACTTGCGGGGCTCGGACCAGGTTCTGTTACCCCGAATCTTTTGTAAACCTCAAAATTTGGCTAAAAAAACACATGTTCCTCACATTTCTGTGGCAGAAAGTTCTGGAATCTGAGAGGAGCTACAAATTTCCTTCCACCCAGCGTTCCCCCAAGTCTCCCGATAAAAATGATACCTCACTTGCGTGGGTAGGCCTAGCGCCGGCGCCAGGAAACACCCCAAAGCGCAACGTGGACACATCCAAAATTTTGGGAGAAAACAGGTGTTTTTTGCGAAGTGCCTACCTGTAGATTTTGGCCTCTAGCTCAGCCGGCACCTAGGGAAACCTACCAAACCTGTGCATTTCTGAAAACTAGAGACCTAGGGGAATCCAAGGAGGGGTGACTTGCGGGGCTCGGACCAGGTTCTGTTACCCAGAATCCTTTGCAAACCTCAAAATTTGGCTAAAAAAACACATGTTCCTCTCATTTCTGTGGCAGAAAGTTCTGGAATCTGAGAGGAGCTAGAAATTTCCTTCCACCCAGCGTTCCCCCAAGTCTCCCGATAAAAATGATACCTCACTTGCGTGGGTAGGCCTAGCGCCGGCGACAGGAAACACCCCAAAGCGCAACGTGGACACATCCAAAATTTTGGGAGAAAACAGAGGTGTTTTTTGCGAAGTGCCTACCTGTAGATTTTGGCCTCTAGCTCAGCCGGCACCTAGGGAAACCTACCAAACCTGTGCATTTCTGAAAACTAGAGACCTAGGGGAATCCAAGGAGGGGTGACTTGCGGGGCTCGGACCTGGTTCTGTTACCCAGAATCCTCTGCAAACCTCAAAATTTGGCTAAAAAAACACATGTTCCTCACATTTCTGTGGCAGAAAGTTCTGGAATCTGAGAGGAGCTACAAATTTCCTTCCACCCAGCGTTCCCCCAAGTCTCCCGATAAAAATGATACCTCACTTGTGTGGGTAGGCCTAGCGCCCGCGACAGGAAACACCCCAAAGCGCAACGTGGACACATCCAAAATTTTGGAAGAAACCAGAGGTGTTTTTTGCGAAGTGCCTACCTGTAGATTTTGGCCTCTAGCTCAGCCGGCACCTAGGGCAACCTACCAAACCTGTGCATTTCTGAAAACTAGAGACCTAGGGGAATCCAAGATGGGGTGACTTGCGGGGCTCGGACCAGGTTCTGTTACCCAGAATCCTTTGCAAACCTCAAAATTTGGCTAAAAAAACACATGTTCCTCACATTTCTGTGGCAGAAAGTTCTGGAATCTGGGAGGAGCCATAAATTTCCTTCCACCCAGCGTTCCCCCAAGTCTCCCGATAAAAATGATACCTCACTTGCGTGGGTAGGCCTAGCGCCCGTGACAGGAAACACCCCAAAGCGCAACTTGGAGACGTCCAAAATTTTGGAAGAAAACAGAGGTGTTTTTTGCGAAGTGCCTACCTGTAGATTTTGGCCTCTAGCTCAGCCGGCACCTAGGGAAACCTACCAAACCTGTGCATTTCTGAAAACAAGAGACCTAGGGGAATCCAAGATGGGGTGACTTGCGGGGCTCGGACCAGGTTCTGTTACCCAGAATCCTTTGCAAACCTCAAAATTTGGCTAAAAAAACACATGTTCCTCACATTTCTGTGGCAGAAAGTTCTGGAATCTGAGAGGAGCCACAAATGTTCTTCCACCCAGCATTCCCCCAAGTCTCCGATAAAAATGATACCTCACTTGCGTGGGTAGGCCTAGCGCCCGTGACAGGTAACACCCCAAAGCGCAACGTGGACACGTCCAAAATTTTGGAAGAAAACAGAGGTGTTTTTTGCGAAGTGCCTACCTGTAGATTTTGGCCTCTAGCTCAGCCGGCACCTAGGGAAACCTACCAAACCTGTGCATTTCTGAAAACTAGAGACCTAGGGGAATCCAAGATGGGGTGACTTGCGGGGCTCGGACCAGGTTCTGTTACCCAGAATCATTTGCAAACCTCAAAATTTCGCTAAAAAAACACATGTTCCTCACATTTCTGTGGCAGAAAGTTCTGGAATCTGAGAGGAGCCAAAAATGTCCTTCCACCCAGCGTTCCCCCAAGTCTCCCGATAAAAATGATACCTCACTTGTGTGGGTAGGCCTAGCGCCCGCGACAGGAAACACCCCAAAGCGCAACGTGGACACATCCAAAATTTTGGAAGAAACCAGAGGTGTTTTTTGCGAAGTGCCTACCTGTAGATTTTGGCCTCTAGCTCAGCCGGCACCTAGGGAAACCTACCAAACCTGTGCATTTCTGAAAACTAGCGACCTAGGGGAATCCAAGATGGGGTGACTTGCGGGGCTCGGACCAGGTTCTGTTACCCAGAATCCTTTGCAAACCTCAAAATTTGGCTAAAAAAACACATGTTCCTCACATTTCTGTGGCAGAAAGTTCTGGAATCTGGGAGGAGCCACAAATTTCCTTCCACCCAGCGTTCCCCCAAGTCTCCCGATAAAAATGATACCTCACTTGCGTGGGTAGGCCTAGCGCCCGTGACAGGAAACACCCCAAAGCGCAACGTGGACACGTCCAAAATTTTCGAAGAAAACAGAGGTGTTTTTTGCGAAGTGCCTACCTGTAGATTTTGGCCTCTAGCTCAGCCGGCACCTAGGGAAACCTACTAAACCTGTGAATTTCTGAAAACTAGAGACCTAGGGGAATCCAAGATGGGGTGACTTGCGGGGCTCGGGCCAGGTTCTGTTACCCAGAATCCTTTGCAAACCTCAAAATTTGGCTAAAAAAACACATGTTCCTCACATTTGTGTGGCAGAAAGTTCTGGAATCTGAGAGGAGCCACAAATTTCCTTCCACGCAGCGTTCCCCCAAGTCTCCCGATAAAAATGATACCTCACTTGCGCGGGTAGGCCTAGCGCCGGCGACAGGAAACACCCCAAAGCGCAACGTGGACACATCCAAAATTTTGGGAGAAAACAGAGGTGTTTTTTGCGAAGTGCCTACCTGTAGATTTTGGCCTCTAGCTCAGCCGGCACCTAGGGAAACCTACCAAACCTGTGCATTTCTGAAAACTAGAGACCTAGGGGAATCCAAGATGGGGTGACTTGCGGGGCTCGGACCAGGTTCTGTTACCCAGAATCCTTTGCAAACCTCAAAATTTGGCTAAATAAACACATGTTCCTCACATTTCTGTGGCAGAAAGTTCTGGAATCTGGGAGGAGCCACAAATTTCCTTCCACCCAGCGTTCCCCCAAGTCTCCCGATAAAAATGATACCTCACTTGCGTGGGTAGGCCTAGCGCCCGTGACAGGTAACACCCCAAAGCGCAACGTGGACACGTCCAAAATTTTGGAAGAAAACAGAGGTGTTTTTTGCGAAGTGCCTACCTGTAGATTTTGGCCTCTAGCTCAGCCGGCACCTAGGGAAACCTACCAAACCTGTGCATTTCTGAAAACTAGAGACCTAGGGGAATCCAAGATGGGGTGACTTGCGGGGCTCGGACCAGGTTCTGTTACCCAGAATCCTTTGCAAACCTCAAAATTTGGCTAAAAAAACACATGTTCCTCACATTTCTGTGGCAGAAATTTCTGGAATCTGGGAGGAGCCACAAATTTCCTTCCACCCAGCATTCCCCCAAGTCTCCCGATAAAAATGATACCTCACTTGCGTGGGTAGGCCTAGCGCCCGTGACAGGAAACACCCCAAAGCGCAACGTGGACACGTCCCAAATTTTGGAAGAAAACAGAGGTGTTTTTTGCGAAGTGCCTACCTGTAGATTTTGGCCTCTAGCTCAGCCGGCACCTAGGGAAACCTACTAAACCTGTGAATTTCTGAAAACTAGAGACCTAGGGGAATCCAAGATGGGGTGACTTGCGGGGCTCGGACCAGGTTCTGTTACCCAGAATCCTTTGCAAACCTCAAAATTTGGTTAAAAAAACACATGTTCCTCACATTTCTGTGGCAGAAAGGTCTGGAATCTGGGAGGAGCCACAAATTTCCTTCCACCCAGCGTTTCCCCAAGTCTCCCGATAAAAATGATACCTCACTTGCGTGGGTAGGCCTAGCGCCTGTGACAGGAAACACCCCAAAGCTCAACGTGGACACGTCCAAAATTTTGGAAGAAAACAGAGGTGTTTTTTGCGAAGTGCCTACCTGACGATTTTGGCCTCTAGCTCAGCCGGCACCTAGGGAAACCTACCAAACCTGTGCATTTCTGAAAACTAGAGACCTAGTGGAATCCAAGGAGGGGTGACTTGCGGGGCTCGGACCAGGTTCTGTTACCCAGAATCCTTTGCAAACCTCAAAATTTGGCTAAAAAAACACATGTTCCTCACATTTCTGTGGCAGAAAGTTCTGGAATCTGAGAGGAGCTAGAAATTTCCTTCCACCCAGCGTTCCCCCAAGTCTCCCGATAAAAATGATACCTCACTTGCGTGTGTAGGCCTAGCGCCGGCGACAGGAAACACCCCAAAGCGCAACGTGGACACATCCAAAATTTAGGGAGAAAACAGAGGTGTTTTTTGCGAAGTGCCTACCTGTAGATTTTGGCCTCTAGCTCAGCCGGCACCTAGGGAAACCTACCAAACCTGTGCATTTCTGAAAACTAGAGACCTAGGGGAATCCAAGGAGGGGTGACTTGCGGGGCTCGGACCAGGTTCTGTTACCCAGAATCCTCTGCAAACCTCAAAATTTGGCTAAAAAAACACATGTTCCTCACATTTCTGTGGCAGAAAGTTCTGGAATCTGAGAGGAGCTACAAATTTCCTTCCCCCCAGCGTTCCCCCAAGTCTCCCGATAAAAATGATACCTCACTTGTGTGGGTAGGCCTAGCGCCCGCGACAGGAAACACCCCAAAGCGCAACGTGGACACATCCAAAATTTTGGAAGAAACCAGAGGTGTTTTTTGCGAAGTGCCTACCTGTAGATTTTGGCCTCTAGCTCAGCCGGCACCTAGGGCAACCTACCAAACCTGTGCATTTCTGAAAACTAGAGACCTAGGGGAATCCAAGATGGGGTGACTTGCGGGGCTCGGACCAGGTTCTGTTACCCAGAATCCTTTGCAAACCTCAAAATTTGGCTAAAAAAACACATGTTCCTCACATTTCTGTGGCAGAAAGTTCTGGAATCTGGGAGGAGCCACAAATTTCCTTCCACCCAGCGTTCCCCCAAGTCTCCCGATAAAAATGATACCTCACTTGCGTGGGAAGGCCTAGCGCCCGTGACAGGAAACACCCCAAAGCGCAACTTGGAGACGTCCAAAATTTTGGAAGAAAACAGAGGTGTTTTTTGCGAAGTGCCTACCTGTAGATTTTGGCCTCTAGCTCAGCCGGCACCTAGGGAAACCTACCAAACCTGTGCATTTCTGAAAACTAGAGACCTAGGGGAATCCAAGATGGGGTGACTTGCGGGGCTCGGACCAGGTTCTGTTACCCAGAATCCTTTGCAAACCTCAAAATTTGGCTAAAAAAACACATGTTCCTCACATTTCTGTGGCAGAAAGTTCTGGAATCTGAGAGGAGCCACAAATGTTCTTCCACCCAGCGTTCCCCCAAGTCTCCGATAAAAATGATACCTCACTTGTGTGGGTAGGTCTAGCGCCCGCGACAGGAAACACCCCAAAGCGCAACGTGGACACATCCAAAATTTTGGAAGAAACCAGAGGTGTTTTTTGCGAAGTGCCTACCTGTAGATTTTGGCCTCTAGCTCAGCCGGCACCTAGGGAAACCTACCAAACCTGTGCATTTCTGAAAACTAGAGACCTAGGGGAATCCAAGATGGGGTGACTTGCGGGGCTCGGACCAGGTTCTGTTACCCAGAATCCTTTGCAAACCTCAAAATTTGGCTAAAAAAACACATGTTCCTCACATTTCTGTGGCAGAAAGTTCTGGAATCTGGGAGGAGCCACAAATTTCCTTCCACCCAGCGTTCCCCCAAGTCTCCCGATAAAAATGATACCTCACTTGCGTGGGTAGGCCTAGCGCCTGTGACAGGAAACACCCCAAAGCGCAACGTGGACACGTCCAAAATTTTGGAAGAAAACAGAGGTGTTTTTTGCGAAGTGCCTACCTGACGATTTTGGCCTCTAGCTCAGCCGGCACCTAGGGAAACCTACCAAACCTGTGCATTTCTGAAAACTAGAGACCTAGTGGAATCCAAGGAGGGGTGACTTGCGGGGCTCGGACCAGGTTCTGTTACCCAGAATCCTTTGCAAACCTCAAAATTTGGCTAAAAAAACACATGTTCCTCACATTTCTGTGGCAGAAAGTTCTGGAATCTGGGAGGAGCCACAAATTTCCTTCCACCCAGCGTTCCCCCAAGTCTCCCGATAAAAATGATACCTCACTTGCGTGGGTAGGCCTAGCGCCCGTGACAGGAAACACCCCAAAGCGCAACTTGGAGACGTCCAAAATTTTGGAAGAAAACAGAGGTGTTTTTTGCGAAGTGCCTACCTGTAGATTTTGGCCTCTAGCTCAGCCGGCACCTAGGGAAACCTACCAAACCTGTGCATTTCTGAAAACTAGAGACCTAGGGGAATCCAAGATGGGGTGACTTGCGGGGCTCGGACCAGGTTCTGTTACCCAGAATCCTTTGCAAACCTCAAAATTTGGCTAAAAAAACACATGTTCCTCACATTTCTGTGGCAGAAAGTTCTGGAATCTGGGAGGAGCCACAAATTTCCTTCCACCCAGCGTTCCCCCAAGTCTCCCGATAAAAATGATACCTCACTTGCGTGGGTAGGCCTAGCGCCTGTGACAGGAAACACCCCAAAGCGCAACGTGGACACGTCCAAAATTTTGGGAGAAAACAGAGGTGTTTTTTGCGAAGTGCCTACCTGTAGATTTTGGCCTCTAGCTCAGCCGGCACCTAGGGAAACCTACCAAACCTGTGAATTTCTGAAAACTAGAGACCTAGGGGAATCCAAGATGGGGTGACTTGCGGGGCTCGGACCAGGTTCTGTTACCCAGAATCCTTTGCAAACCTCAAACTTTGGCTAAAAAAACACATGTTCCTCACATTTGTGTGGCAGAAAGTTCTGGAATCTGAGAGGAGCCACAAATTTCCTTCCACCCAGCGTTCCCCCAAGTCTCCAGATAAAAATTATACCTCACTTGCGTGGGTAGGCCTAGCGCCGGCGACAGGAAACACCCCAAAGCGCAACGTGGACACATCCAAAATTTTGGGAGAAAACAGAGGTGTTTTTTGCGAAGTGCCTACCTGTAGATTTTGGCCTCTAGCTCAGCCGGCACCTAGGGAAACCTACCAAACCTGTGCATTTCTGAAAACTAGAGACCTAGGGGAATCCAAGGAGGGGTGACTTGCGGGGCTCGGACCAGGTTCTGTTACCCCGAATCTTTTGTAAACCTCAAAATTTGGCTAAAAAAACACATGTTCCTCACATTTCTGTGGCAGAAAGTTCTGGAATCTGAGAGGAGCTACAAATTTCCTTCCACCCAGCGTTCCCCCAAGTCTCCCGATAAAAATGATACCTCACTTGCGTGGGTAGGCCTAGCGCCGGCGCCAGGAAACACCCCAAAGCGCAACGTGGACACATCCAAAATTTTGGGAGAAAACAGGTGTTTTTTGCGAAGTGCCTACCTGTAGATTTTGGCCTCTAGCTCAGCCGGCACATAGGGAAACCTACCAAACCTGTGCATTTCTGAAAACTAGAGACCTAGGGGAATCCAAGGAGGGGTGACTTGCGGGGCTCGGACCAGGTTCTGTTACCCAGAATCCTCTGCAAACCTCAAAATTTGGCTAAAAAAACACATGTTCCTCACATTTCTGTGGCAGAAAGTTCTGGAATCTGAGAGGAGCTACAAATTTCCTTCCACCCAGCGTTCCCCCAAGTCTCCCGATAAAAATGATACCTCACTTGTGTGGGTAGGCCTAGCGCCCGCGACAGGAAACACCCCAAAGCGCAACGTGGACACATCCAAAATTTTGGAAGAAACCAGAGGTGTTTTTTGCGAAGTGCCTACCTGTAGATTTTGGCCTCTAGCTCAGCCGGCACCTAGGGCAACCTACCAAACCTGTGTATTTCTGAAAACTAGAGACCTAGGGGAATCCAAGATGGGGTGACTTGCGGGGCTCGGACCAGGTTCTGTTACCCAGAATCCTTTGCAAACCTCAAAATTTGGCTAAAAGAACACATGTTCCTCACATTTCTGTGGCAGAAAGTTCTGGAATCTGGGAGGAGCCACAAATTTCCTTCCACCCAGCGTTCCCCCAAGTCTCCCGATAAAAATGATACCTCACTTGCGTGGGTAGGCCTAGCGCCCGTGACAGGAAACACCCCAAAGCGCAACTTGGAGACGTCCAAAATTTTGGAAGAAAACAGAGGTGTTTTTTGCGAAGTGCCTACCTGTAGATTTTGGCCTCTAGCTCAGCCGGCACCTAGGGAAACCTACCAAACCTGTGCATTTCTGAAAACTAGAGACCTAGGGGAATCCAAGATGGGGTGACTTGCGGGGCTCGGACCAGGTTCTGTTACCCAGAATCCTTTGCAAACCTCAAAATTTGGCTAAAAAAACACATGTTCCTCACATTTCTGTGGCAGAAAGTTCTGGAATCTGAGAGGAGCCACAAATGTTCTTCCACCCAGCGTTCCCCCAAGTCTCCGATAAAAATGATACCTCACTTGTGTGGGTAGGTCTAGCGCCCGCGACAGGAAACACCCCAAAGCGCAACGTGGACACATCCAAAATTTTGGAAGAAACCAGAGGTGTTTTTTGCGAAGTGCCTACCTGTAGATTTTGGCCTCTAGCTCAGCCGGCACCTAGGGAAACCTACCAAACCTGTGCATTTCTGAAAACTAGAGACCTAGGGGAATCCAAGATGGGGTGACTTGCGGGGCTCGGACCAGGTTCTGTTACCCAGAATCCTTTGCAAACCTCACAATTTGGCTAAAAAAACACATGTTCCTCACATTTCTGTGGCAGAAAGTTCTGGAATCTGGGAGGAGCCACAAATTTCCTTCCACCCAGCGTTCCCCCAAGTCTCCCGATAAAAATGATACCTCACTTGCGTGGGTAGGCCTAGCGCCCGTGACAGGTAACACCCCAAAGCGCAACGTGGACACATCCAAAATTTTGGAAGAAACCAGAGGTGTTTCTTGCGAAGTGCCTACCTGTAGATTTTGGCCTCTAGCTCAGCCGGCACCTAGGGAAATCTACCAAACCTGTGCATTTCTGAAAACTAGAGACCTAGGGGAATCCAAGGAGGGGTGACTTGCGGGGCTCGGACCAGGTTCTGTTACCCCGAATCTTTTGTAAACCTCAAAATTTGGCTAAAAAAACACATGTTCCTCACATTTCTGTGGCAGAAAGTTCTGGAATCTGAGAGGAGCTACAAATTTCCTTCCACCCAGCGTTCCCCCAAGTCTCCCGATAAAAATGATACCTCACTTGCGTGGGTAGGCCTAGCGCCGGCGCCAGGAAACACCCCAAAGCGCAACGTGGACACATCCAAAATTTTGGGAGAAAACAGGTGTTTTTTGCGAAGTGCCTACCTGTAGATTTTGGCCTCTAGCTCAGCCGGCACCTAGGGAAACCTACCAAACCTGTGCATTTCTGAAAACTAGAGACCTAGGGGAATCCAAGGAGGGGTGACTTGCGGGGCTCGGACCAGGTTCTGTTACCCAGAATCCTTTGCAAACCTCAAAATTTGGCTAAAAAAACACATGTTCCTCACATTTCTGTGGCAGAAAGTTCTGGAATCTGAGAGGAGCTAGAAATTTCCTTCCACCCAGCGTTCCCCCAAGTCTCCCGATAAAAATGATACCTCACTTGCGTGGGTAGGCCTAGCGCCGGCGACAGGAATCACCCCAAAGCGCAACGTGGACACATCCAAAATTTTGGGAGAAAACAGAGGTGTTTTTTGCGACGTGCCTACCTGTAGATTTTGGCCTCTAGCTCAGCCGGCACCTAGGGAAACCTACCAAACCTGTGCATTTCTGAAAACTAGAGACCTAGGGGAATCCAAGGAGGGGTGACTTGCGGGGCTCGGACCTGGTTCTGTTACCCAGAATCCTCTGCAAACCTCAAAATTTGGCTAAAAAAACACATGTTCCTCACATTTCTGTGGCAGAAAGTTCTGGAATCTGAGAGGAGCTACAAATTTCCTTCCACCCAGCGTTCCCCCAAGTCTCCCGATAAAAATGATACCTCACTTGTGTGGGTAGGCCTAGCGCCCGCGACAGGAAACACCCCAAAGCGCAACGTGGACACATCCAAAATTTTGGAAGAAACCAGAGGTGTTTTTTGCGAAGTGCCTACCTGTAGATTTTGGCCTCTAGCTCAGCCGGCACCTAGGGCAACTTACCAAACCTGTGCATTTCTGAAAACTAGAGACCTAGGGGAATCCAAGATGGGGTGACTTGCGGGGCTCGGACCAGGTTCTGTTACCCAGAATCCTTTGCAAACCTCAAAATTTGGCTAAAAAAACACATGTTCCTCACATTTCTGTGGCAGAAAGTTCTGGAATCTGGGAGGAGCCATAAATTTCCTTCCACCCAGCGTTCCCCCAAGTCTCCTGATAAAAATGATACCTCACTTGCGTGGGTAGGCCTAGCGCCCGTGACAGGAAACACCCCAAAGCGCAACTTGGAGACGTCCAAAATTTTGGAAGAAAACAGAGGTGTTTTTTGCGAAGTGCCTACCTGTAGATTTTGGCCTCTAGCTCAGCCGGCACCTAGGGAAACCTACCAAACCTGTGCATTTCTGAAAACAAGAGACCTAGGGGAATCCAAGATGGGGTGACTTGCGGGGCTCGGACCAGGTTCTGTTACCCAGAATCCTTTGCAAACCTCAAAATTTGGCTAAAAAAACACATGTTCCTCACATTTCTGTGGCAGAAAGTTCTGGAATCTGAGAGGAGCCACAAATGTTCTTCCACCCAGCATTCCCCCAAGTCTCCGATAAAAATGATACCTCACTTGCGTGGGTAGGCCTAGCGCCCGTGACAGGTAACACCCCAAAGCGCAACGTGGACACGTCCAAAATTTTGGAAGAAAACAGAGGTGTTTTTTGCGAAGTGCCTACCTGTAGATTTTGGCCTCTAGCTCAGCCGGCACCTAGGGAAACCTACCAAACCTGTGCATTTCTGAAAACTAGAGACCTAGGGGAATCCAAGATGGGGTGACTTGCGGGGCTCGGACCAGGTTCTGTTACCCAGAATCATTTGCAAACCTCAAAATTTCGCTAAAAAAACACATGTTCCTCACATTTCTGTGGCAGAAAGTTCTGGAATCTGAGAGGAGCCAAAAATGTCCTTCCACCCAGCGTTCCCCCAAGTCTCCCGATAAAAATGATACCTCACTTGTGTGGGTAGGCCTAGCGCCCGCGACAGGAAACACCCCAAAGCGCAACGTGGACACATCCAAAATTTTGGAAGAAACCAGAGGTGTTTTTTGCGAAGTGCCTACCTGTAGATTTTGGCCTCTAGCTCAGCCGGCAACTAGGGAAACCTACCAAACCTGTGCATTTCTGAAAACTAGCGACCTAGGGGAATCCAAGATGGGGTGACTTGCGGGGCTCGGACCAGGTTCTGTTACCCAGAATCCTTTGCAAACCTCAAAATTTGGCTAAAAAAACACATGTTCCTCACATTTCTGTGGCAGAAAGTTCTGGAATCTGGGAGGAGCCACAAATTTCCTTCCACCCAGCGTTCCCCCAAGTCTCCCGATAAAAATGATACCTCACTTGCGTGGGTAGGCCTAGCGCCCGTGACAGGAAACACCCCAAAGCGCAACGTGGACACGTCCAAAATTTTGGAAGAAAACAGAGGTGTTTTTTGCGAAGTGCCTACCTGTAGATTTTGGCCTCTAGCTCAGCCGGCACCTAGGGAAACCTACTAAACCTGTGAATTTCTGAAAACTAGAGACCTAGGGGAATCCAAGATGGGGTGACTTGCGGGGCTCGGACCAGGTTCTGTTACCCAGAATCCTTTGCAAACCTCAAAATTTGGCTAAAAAAACACATGTTCCTCACATTTGTGTGGCAGAAAGTTCTGGAATCTGAGAGGAGCCACAAATTTCCTTCCACGCAGCGTTCCCCCAAGTCTCCCGATAAAAATGATACCTCACTTGCGCGGGTAGGCCTAGCGCCGGCGACAGGAAACACCCCAAAGCGCAACGTGGACACATCCAAAATTTTGGGAGAAAACAGAGGTGTTTTTTGCGAAGTGCCTACCTGTAGATTTTGGCCTCTAGCTCAGCCGGCACCTAGGGAAACCTACCAAACCTGTGCATTTCTGAAAACTAGAGACCTAGGGGAATCCAAGATGGGGTGACTTGCGGGGCTCGGACCAGGTTCTGTTACCCAGAATCCTTTGCAAACCTCAAAATTTGGCTAAATAAACACATGTTCCTCACATTTCTGTGGCAGAAAGTTCTGGAATCTGGGAGGAGCCACAAATTTCCTTCCACCCAGCGTTCCCCCAAGTCTCCCGATAAAAATGATACCTCACTTGCGTGGGTAGGCCTAGCGCCCGTGACAGGTAACACCCCAAAGCGCAACGTGGACACGTCCAAAATTTTGGAAGAAAACAGAGGTGTTTTTTGCGAAGTGCCTACCTGTAGATTTTGGCCTCTAGCTCAGCCGGCACCTAGGGAAACCTACCAAACCTGTGCATTTCTGAAAACTAGAGACCTAGGGGAATCCAAGATGGGGTGACTTGCGGGGCTCGGACCAGGTTCTGTTACCCAGAATCCTTTGCAAACCTCAAAATTTGGCTAAAAAAACACATGTTCCTCACATTTCTGTGGCAGAAATTTCTGGAATCTGGGAGGAGCCACAAATTTCCTTCCACCCAGCATTCCCCCAAGTCTCCCGATAAAAATGATACCTCACTTGCGTGGGTAGGCCTAGCGCCCGTGACAGGAAACACCCCAAAGCGCAACGTGGACACGTCCCAAATTTTGGAAGAAAACAGAGGTGTTTTTTGCGAAGTGCCTACCTGTAGATTTTGGCCTCTAGCTCAGCCGGCACCTAGGGAAACCTACTAAACCTGTGAATTTCTGAAAACTAGAGACCTAGGGGAATCCAAGATGGGGTGACTTGCGGGGCTCGGACCAGGTTCTGTTACCCAGAATCCTTTGCAAACCTCAAAATTTGGCTAAAAAAACACATGTTCCTCACATTTTTGTGGCAGAAAGTTCTGGAATCTGGGAGGAGCCACAAATTTCCTTCCACCCAGCGTTTCCCCAAGTCTCCCGATAAAAATGATACCTCACTTGCGTGGGTAGGCCTAGCGCCTGTGACAGGAAACACCCCAAAGCTCAACGTGGACACGTCCAAAATTTTGGAAGAAAACAGAGGTGTTTTTTGCGAAGTGCCTACCTGACGATTTTGGCCTCTAGCTCAGCCGGCACCTAGGGAAACCTACCAAACCTGTGCATTTCTGAAAACTAGAGACCTAGTGGAATCCAAGGAGGGGTGACTTGCGGGGCTCGGACCAGGTTCTGTTACCCAGAATCCTTTGCAAACCTCAAAATTTGGCTAAAAAAACACATGTTCCTCACATTTCTGTGGCAGAAAGTTCTGGAATCTGGGAGGAGCCACAAATTTCCTTCCACCCAGCGTTCCCCCAAGTCTCCCGATAAAAATGATACCTCACTTGCGTGGGTAGGCCTAGCGCCCGTGACAGGAAACACCCCAAAGCGCAACGTGGACACGTCCAAAATTTTGGAAGAAAACAGAGGTGTTTTTTGCGAAGTGCCTACCTGTAGATTTTGGCCTCTAGCTCAGCCGGCACCTAGGGAAACCTACTAAACCTGTGAATTTCTGAAAACTAGAGACCTAGGGGAATCCAAGATGGGGTGACTTGCGGGGCTCGGACCAGGTTCTGTTACCCAGAATCCTTTGCAAACCTCAAAATTTGGCTAAAAAAACACATGTTCCTCACATTTGTGTGGCAGAAAGTTCTGGAATCTGAGAGGAGCCACAAATTTCCTTCCACGCAGCGTTCCCCCAAGTCTCCCGATAAAAATGATACCTCACTTGCGCGGGTAGGCCTAGCGCCGGCGACAGGAAACACCCCAAAGCGCAACGTGGACACATCCAAAATTTTGGGAGAAAACAGAGGTGTTTTTTGCGAAGTGCCTACCTGTAGATTTTGGCCTCTAGCTCAGCCGGCACCTAGGGAAACCTACCAAACCTGTGCATTTCTGAAAACTAGAGACCTAGGGGAATCCAAGATGGGGTGACTTGCGGGGCTCGGACCAGGTTCTGTTACCCAGAATCCTTTGCAAACCTCAAAATTTGGCTAAATAAACACATGTTCCTCACATTTCTGTGGCAGAAAGTTCTGGAATCTGGGAGGAGCCACAAATTTCCTTCCACCCAGCGTTCCCCCAAGTCTCCCGATAAAAATGATACCTCACTTGCGTGGGTAGGCCTAGCGCCCGTGACAGGTAACACCCCAAAGCGCAACGTGGACACGTCCAAAATTTTGGAAGAAAACAGAGGTGTTTTTTGCGAAGTGCCTACCTGTAGATTTTGGCCTCTAGCTCAGCCGGCACCTAGGGAAACCTACCAAACCTGTGCATTTCTGAAAACTAGAGACCTAGGGGAATCCAAGATGGGGTGACTTGCGGGGCTCGGACCAGGTTCTGTTACCCAGAATCCTTTGCAAACCTCAAAATTTGGCTAAAAAAACACATGTTCCTCACATTTCTGTGGCAGAAATTTCTGGAATCTGGGAGGAGCCACAAATTTCCTTCCACCCAGCATTCCCCCAAGTCTCCCAATAAAAATGATACCTCACTTGCGTGGGTAGGCCTAGCGCCCGTGACAGGAAACACCCCAAAGCGCAACGTGGACACGTCCCAAATTTTGGAAGAAAACAGAGGTGTTTTTTGCGAAGTGCCTACCTGTAGATTTTGGCCTCTAGCTCAGCCGGCACCTAGGGAAACCTACTAAACCTGTGAATTTCTGAAAACTAGAGACCTAGGGGAATCCAAGATGGGGTGACTTGCGGGGCTCGGACCAGGTTCTGTTACCCAGAATCCTTTGCAAACCTCAAAATTTGGCTAAAAAAACACATGTTCCTCACATTTTTGTGGCAGAAAGTTCTGGAATCTGGGAGGAGCCACAAATTTCCTTCCACCCAGCGTTTCCCCAAGTCTCCCGATAAAAATGATACCTCACTTGCGTGGGTAGGCCTAGCGCCTGTGACAGGAAACACCCCAAAGCTCAACGTGGACACGTCCAAAATTTTGGAAGAAAACAGAGGTGTTTTTTGCGAAGTGCCTACCTGACGATTTTGGCCTCTAGCTCAGCCGGCACCTAGGGAAACCTACCAAACCTGTGCATTTCTGAAAACTAGAGACCTAGTGGAATCCAAGGAGGGGTGACTTGCGGGGCTCGGACCAGGTTCTGTTACCCAGAATCCTTTGCAAACCTCAAAATTTGGCTAAAAAAACACATGTTCCTCACATTTCTGTGGCAGAAAGTTCTGGAATCTGAGAGGAGCTAGAAATTTCCTTCCACCCAGCGTTCCCCCAAGTCTCCCGATAAAAATGATACCTCACTTGCGTGTGTAGGCCTAGCGCCGGCGACAGGAAACACCCCAAAGCGCAACGTGGACACATCCAAAATTTTGGGAGAAAACAGAGGTGTTTTTTGCGAAGTGCCTACCTGTAGATTTTGGCCTCTAGCTCAGCCGGCACCTAGGGAAACCTACCAAACCTGTGCATTTCTGAAAACTAGAGACCTAGGGGAATCCAAGGAGGGGTGACTTGCGGGGCTCGGACCAGGTTCTGTTACCCAGAATCCTCTGCAAACCTCAAAATTTGGCTAAAAAAACACATGTTCCTCACATTTCTGTGGCAGAAAGTTCTGGAATCTGAGAGGAGCTACAAATTTCCTTCCCCCCAGCGTTCCCCCAAGTCTCCCGATAAAAATGATACCTCACTTGTGTGGGTAGGCCTAGCGCCCGCGACAGGAAACACCCCAAAGCGCAACGTGGACACATCCAAAATTTTGGAAGAAACCAGAGGTGTTTTTTGCGAAGTGCCTACCTGTAGATTTTGGCCTCTAGCTCAGCCGGCACCTAGGGCAACCTACCAAACCTGTGCATTTCTGAAAACTAGAGACCTAGGGGAATCCAAGATGGGGTGACTTGCGGGGCTCGGACCAGGTTCTGTTACCCAGAATCCTTTGCAAACCTCAAAATTTGGCTAAAAAAACACATGTTCCTCACATTTCTGTGGCAGAAAGTTCTGGAATCTGGGAGGAGCCACAAATTTCCTTCCACCCAGCGTTCCCCCAAGTCTCCCGATAAAAATGATACCTCACTTGCGTGGGAAGGCCTAGCGCCCGTGACAGGAAACACCCCAAAGCGCAACTTGGAGACGTCCAAAATTTTGGAAGAAAACAGAGGTGTTTTTTGCGAAGTGCCTACCTGTAGATTTTGGCCTCTAGCTCAGCCGGCACCTAGGGAAACCTACCAAACCTGTGCATTTCTGAAAACTAGAGACCTAGGGGAATCCAAGATGGGGTGACTTGCGGGGCTCGGACCAGGTTCTGTTACCCAGAATCCTTTGCAAACCTCAAAATTTGGCTAAAAAAACACATGTTCCTCACATTTCTGTGGCAGAAAGTTCTGGAATCTGAGAGGAGCCACAAATGTTCTTCCACCCAGCGTTCCCCCAAGTCTCCGATAAAAATGATACCTCACTTGTGTGGGTAGGTCTAGCGCCCGCGACAGGAAACACCCCAAAGCGCAACGTGGACACATCCAAATTTTGGAAGAAACCAGAGGTGTTTTTTGCGAAGTGCCTACCTGTAGATTTTGGCCTCTAGCTCAGCCGGCACCTAGGGAAACCTACCAAACCTGTGCATTTCTGAAAACTAGAGACCTAGGGGAATCCAAGATGGGGTGACTTGCGGGGCTCGGACCAGGTTCTGTTACCCAGAATCCTTTGCAAACCTCAAAATTTGGCTAAAAAAACACATGTTCCTCACATTTCTGTGGCAGAAAGTTCTGGAATCTGGGAGGAGCCACAAATTTCCTTCCACCCAGCGTTCCCCCAAGTCTCCCGATAAAAATGATACCTCACTTGCGTGGGTAGGCCTAGCGCCTGTGACAGGAAACACCCCAAAGCGCAACGTGGACACGTCCAAAATTTTGGAAGAAAACAGAGGTGTTTTTTGCGAAGTGCCTACCTGACGATTTTGGCCTCTAGCTCAGCCGGCACCTAGGGAAACCTACCAAACCTGTGCATTTCTGAAAACTAGAGACCTAGTGGAATCCAAGGAGGGGTGACTTGCGGGGCTCGGACCAGGTTCTGTTACCCAGAATCCTTTGCAAACCTCAAATTTGGCTAAAAAAACACATGTTCCTCACATTTCTGTGGCAGAAAGTTCTGTAATCTGAGAGGAGCTACAAATTTCCTTCCACCCAGCGTTCCCCCAAGTCTCCCGATAAAAATGATACCTCACTTGCGTGGGTAGGCCTAGCGCCCGTGACAGGTAACACCCCAAAGCGCAACGTGGACACATCCAAAATTTTGGAAGAAACCAGAGGTGTTTTTTGCGAAGTGCCTACCTGTAGATTTTGGCCTCTAGCTCAGCCGGCACCTAGGGAAATCTACCAAACCTGTGCATTTCTGAAAACTAGAGACCTAGGGGAATCCAAGGAGGGGTGACTTGCGGGGCTCGGACCAGGTTCTGTTACCCCGAATCTTTTGTAAACCTCAAAATTTGGCTAAAAAAACACATGTTCCTCACATTTCTGTGGCAGAAAGTTCTGGAATCTGAGAGGAGCTACAAATTTCCTTCCACCCAGCGTTCCCCCAAGTCTCCCGATAAAAATGATACCTCACTTGCGTGGGTAGGCCTAGCGCCCGTGACAGGTAACACCCCAAAGCGCAACGTGGACACATCCAAAATTTTGGAAGAAACCAGAGGTGTTTTTTGCGAAGTGCCTACCTGTAGATTTTGGCCTCTAGCTCAGCCGGCACCTAGGGAAATCTACCAAACCTGTGCATTTCTGAAAACTAGAGACCTAGGGGAATCCAAGGAGGGGTGACTTGCGGGGCTCGGACCAGGTTCTGTTACCCCGAATCTTTTGTAAACCTCAAAATTTGGCTAAAAAAACACATGTTCCTCACATTTCTGTGGCAGAAAGTTCTGGAATCTGAGAGGAGCTACAAATTTCCTTCCACCCAGCGTTCCCCCAAGTCTCCCGATAAAAATGATACCTCACTTGCGTGGGTAGGCCTAGCGCCGGCGCCAGGAAACACCCCAAAGCGCAACGTGGACACATCCAAAATTTTGGGAGAAAACAGGTGTTTTTTGCGAAGTGCCTACCTGTAGATTTTGGCCTCTACCTCAGCCGACACATAGGGAAACCTACCAAACCTGTGCATTTCTGAAAACTAGAGACCTAGGGGAATCCAAGGAGGGGTGACTTGCGGGGCTCGGACCAGGTTCTGTTACCCAGAATCCTTTGCAAACCTCAAAATTTGGCTAAAAAAACACATGTTCCTCACATTTCTGTGGCAGAAAGTTCTGGAATCTGAGAGGAGCTAGAAATTTCCTTCCACCCAGCGTTCCCTCAAGTCTCCCGATAAAAATGATACCTCACTTGCGTGGGTAGGCCTAGCGCCGGTGACAGGAAACACCCCAAAGCGCAACGTGGACACTTCCAAAATTTTGGGAGAAAACAGAGGTGTTTTTTGCGAAGTGCCTACCTGTAGATTTTGGCCTGTAGCTCAGCCGGCACCTAGGGAAACCTACCAAACCTGTGCATTTCTGAAAACTAGAGACCTAGGGGAATCCAAGGAGGGGTGACTTGCGGGGCTCGGACCAGGTTCTGTTACCCAGAATCCTCTGCAAACCTCAAAATTTGGCTAAAAAAACACATGTTCCTCACATTTCTGTGGCAGAAAGTTCTGGAATCTGAGAGGAGCCACAAATTTTCTTCCACCCAGTGTTCCCCCAAGTCTCCCGATAAAAATTATACCTCACTTGTGTGGGTAGGTCTAGCGCCCGCGACAGGAAACACCCCAAAGCGCAACGTGGACACGTCCAAAATTTTGGAAGAAACAGAGGTGTTTTTTGCGAAGTGCCTACCTGTAGATTTTGGCCTCTAGCTCAGCCGGCACCTAGGGAAACCTACCAAACCTGTGCATTTCTGAAAACTAGAGACCTAGGGGAATCCAAGGAGGGGTGACTTGCGGGGTTCGGACCAGGTTCTGTTACCCAGAATCCTTTGCAAACCTCAAAATTTGGCTCAAAAAACACATGTTCCTCACATTTCTGTGGCAGAAAGTTCTGGAATCTGAGAGGAGCTAGAAATTTCCTTCCACCCAGCGTTCCCCCAAGTCTCCCGATAAAAATGATACCTCACTTGCGTGGGTAGGCCTAGCGCCGGCGACAGGAAACACCCCAAAGCGCAACGTGGACACATCCAAAATTTTGGGAGAAAACAGAGGTGTTTTTTGCGAAGTGCCTACCTGTAGATTTTGGCCTCTAGCTCAGCCGGCACCTAGGGAAACCTACCAAACCTGTGCATTTCTGAAAACTAGAGACCTAGGGGAATCCAAGGAGGGGTGACTTGCGGGGCTCGGACCAGGTTCTGTTACCCAGAATCCTCTGCAAACCTCAAAATTTGGCTAAAAAAACACATGTTCCTCACATTTCTGTTGCAGAAAGTTCTGGAATCTGAGAGGAGCTACAAATTTCCTTCCACCCAGCGTTCCCCCAAGTCTCCCGATAAAAATGATACCTCACTTGCGTGGGTAGGCCTAGCGCCTGTGACAGGAAACACCCCAAAGCGCAACGTGGACACGTCCAAAATTTTGGGAGAAAACAGAGGTGTTTTTTGCGAAGTGCCTACCTGTAGATTTTGGCCTCTAGCTCAGCCGGCACCTAGGGAAACCTACCAAACCTGTGAATTCCTGAAAACTAGAGACCTAGGGGAATCCAAGATGGGGTGACTTGCGGGGCTCGGACCAGGTTCTGTTACCCAGAATCCTTTGCAAACCTCAAACGTTGGCTAAAAAAACACATGTTCCTCACATTTGTGTGGCAGAAAGTTCTGGAATCTGAGAGGAGCCACAAATTTCCTTCCACCCAGCGTTCCCCCAAGTCTCCCGATAAAAATTATACCTCACTTGCGTGGGTAGGCCTAGCGCCGGCGACAGGAAACACCCCAAAGCGCAACGTGGACACATCCAAAATTTTGGGAGAAAACAGAGGTGTTTTTTGCGAAGTGCCTACCTGTAGATTTTGGCCTCTAGCTCAGCCGGCACCTAGGGAAACCTACCAAACCTGTGCATTTCTGAAAACTAGAGACCTAGTGGAATCCAAGGAGGGGTGACTTGCGGGGCTCGGACCAGGTTCTGTTACCCAGAATCCTTTGCAAACCTCAAAATTTGGCTAAAAAAACACATGTTCCTCACATTTCTGTGGCAGAAAGTTCTGGAATCTGAGAGGAGCTACAAATTTCCTTCCACCCAGCGTTCCCCCAAGTCTCCCGATAAAAATGATACCTCACTTGCGTGGGTAGGCCTAGCGCCCGTGACAGGTAACACCCCAAAGCGCAACGTGGACACATCCAAAATTTTGGAAGAAACCAGAGGTGTTTTTTGCGAAGTGCCTACCTGTAGATTTTGGCCTCTAGCTCAGCCGGCACCTAGGGAAATCTACCAAACCTGTGCATTTCTGAAAACTAGAGACCTAGGGGAATCCAAGGAGGTGTGACTTGCGGGGCTCGGACCAGGTTCTGTTACCCCGAATCTTTTGTAAACCTCAAAATTTGGCTAAAAAAACACATGTTCCTCACATTTCTGTGGCAGAAAGTTCTGGAATCTGAGAGGAGCTACAAATTTCCTTCCACCCAGCGTTCCCCCAAGTCTCCCGATAAAAATGATACCTCACTTGCGTGGGTAGGCCTAGCGCCGGCGCCAGGAAACACCCCAAAGCGCAACGTGGACACATCCAAAATTTTGGGAGAAAACAGGTGTTTTTTGCGAAGTGCCTACCTGTAGATTTTGGCCTCTAGCTCAGCCGGCACATAGAGAAACCTACCAAACCTGTGCATTTCTGAAAACTAGAGACCTAGGGGAATCCAAGGAGGGGTGACTTGCGGGGCTCGGACCAGGTTCTGTTACCCAGAATCCTTTGCAAACCTCAAAATTTGGCTAAAAAAACACATGTTCCTCACATTTCTGTGGCAGAAAGTTCTGGAATCTGAGAGGAGCTAGAAATTTCCTTCCACCCAGCGTTCCCCCAAGTCTCCCGATAAAAATGATACCTCACTTGCGTGGGTAGGCCTAGCGCCGGCGACAGGAAACACCCCAAAGCGCAACGTGGACACATCCAAAATTTTGGGAGAAAACAGAGGTGTTTTTTGCGAAGTGCCTACCTGTAGATTTTGGCCTCTAGCTCAGCCGGCACCTAGGGAAACCTACCAAACCTGTGCATTTCTGAAAACTAGAGACCTAGGGGAATCCAAGGAGGGGTGACCTGCGGGGCTCGGACCAGGTTCTGTTACCCAGAATCCTCTGCAAACCTCAAAATTTGGCTAAAAAAACACATATTCCTCACATTTCTGTTGCAGAAAGTTCTGGAATCTGAGAGGAGCTACAAATTTCCTTCCACCCAGCGTTCCCCCAAGTCTCCCGATAAAAATGATACCTCACTTGCGTGGGTAGGCCTAGCGCCGGCGACAGGAAATACCCCAAAGCGCAACGTGGACACATCCAATATTTTGGGAGAAAACAGAGGTGTTTTTTGCGAAGTGCCTACCTGTAGATTTTGGCCTCTAGCTCAGCCGGCACCTAGGGAAACCTACCAAACCTGTGTATTTCTGAAAACTAGAGACCTAGGGGAATCCAAGGAGGGGTGACTTGCGGGGCTCGGACCAGGTTCTGTAACCCAGAATCCTTTGCAAACCTCAAAATTTGGCTAAAAAAACACATGTTCCTCACATTTTTGTGGCAGAAAGTTCTGGAATCTGAGAGGAGCTACAAATTTCCTTCCACCCAGCGTTCCCCCAAGTCTCCCGATAAAAATGATACCTCACTTGCGTGGGTAGGCCTAGCGCCGGCGACAGGAAACCCCCCAAAGTGCAACGTGGACACATCCTAAATTTTGCAACGAAACAGAGGTGTTTTTTGCGAAGTGCCTACCTGTAGATTTTGGCCTCTAGCTCAGCCGGCACCTAGGGAAACCTACCAACCCTGTGCATTTCTGAAAACTAGAGACCTAGTGGAATCCAAGGAGGGGTGACTTGCGGGGCTCGGACCAGGTTCTGTTACCCAGAATCCTTTGCAAACCTCAAAATTTGGCTAAAGAAACACATGTTCCTCAAATTTCTGTGGCAGAAAGTTCTGGAATCTGAGAGGAGCTACAAATTTCCTTCCACCCAGCGTTCCCCCAAGTCTCCCGATAAAAATGATACCTCACTTGCGTGGGTAGGCCTAGCGCCGGCGACAGGAAACACCCCAAAGCGCAACGTGGACACATCCAAAATTTTGGGAGAAAACAGAGGTGTTTTTTGCGAAGTGCCTACCTGTAGATTTTGGCCTCTAGCTCAGACGGCACCTAGGGAAACCTACCAAACCTGTGCATTTCTGAAAACTAAAGACCTAGGGGAATCCAAGGAGGGGTGACTTGCGGGGCTCGGACCAGGTTCTGTTACCCAGAATCCTTTGCAAACCTCAAAATTTGGCTAAAAAAACACATGTTCCTCACATTTCTGTGGCAGAAAGTTCTGGAATCTGAGAGGAGCCACAAATTTCCTTCCACCCAGCGTTCCCCCAAGTCTCCCGATAAAAATGATACCTCACTTGCGTGGGTAGGCCTAGCGCCCACAACAGGAAACGCCCCAAAACGCAACGTGGACACATCCCATTTTGTGAAAGAAAACAGTGCCTACCTGTGGATTTTGGCCTGTAGCTCAGCCAGCACCTAGGGAAACCTACCAAACCTGTGCATTTCTGAAAACTAGAGACCTAGGGGAATCCAAGATGGGGTGACTTGCGGGGCTCGCACCAGGTTCTGTTACCCAGAATCCTTTGCAAACCTCAAAATGTGGCTAAAAAAACACATGTTCCTCACATTTCTGTGGCAGAAAGTTCTGGAATCTGAGAGGAGCCACAAATTTCCTTCCACCCAGGGTTCCCCCAAGTCTCCCGATAAAAATGATACCTCACTTGTGTGGGTGGGCCAGGTGCCTGCAACAGAATAAGGCCCAAAACCTGAAGGGATAGAAGGGATAGCACAGCAAGTTTATAAGGGCATATTCTTTTATACATCTTTAGACGGACTCTGCTTTGGGGACCCACATAAGTGAGGTGTCATTTTACTTGGGAGACTGAGGGGAAAACTCGGGAGTAGGAATTTTGTGCTGGAGCGGTGATCCTACTAAGAAAAATCAGGAAAATATGCTTTTTTCATGCAAATTTTGAGGTTTACAGAGGAGTCTGGGTTTGAAAATGTTGGGGGAGCCACGCAAGCCACACCTCCCTGGACTCCTTGGGGTGCCTATTTTTAAAAAGTTTCTGGGTTTTGTAGGTTTCCTACATGACGGCCGCACCCTGGACCAAAAACATAGGTGGGCCCTCCCCCCCCAGGTATTTTTGGAATATATCACTTTGATGTGTGCACATACGTCCGTGATGTGCCAAACACTAAAATTGTGAAAAGAAACACACTTAGGTTATGTGAAGAAGACCCCTCACCCACCAACCAAGTTGGTGGCATGCTTCATCATCGGGGTCCCACCCGAGGCACCTAGCTGATTACAGCGGAGCAGGTTTTGTCTTTTTTTACAACACATACTGGTTGGATTTGGCACGAGGGTGAGTGATGGTTCAGTGGATCAAATTTTATTAACAAGAGATTTCACAAAAATGAAATGCACTGCTAATAACTGAAAGGCAAAAAAGTGAACCAATGACTCACAGCTCGTGAGCTGTAAAGCTGCGACAAGGCACCAACCGCTTTACAGGCCATTCACACACCTTTCATACATGACACGCACAAGACCATTCACACCGCCAGCCACGGGCCCAGCACATTACAACACTCACATCGACAGACCGCGCCACTCAAGGGCCCATCACTTACATACGCCCACATGCCTGATACAAGAATCACACCAGCTGATGGGAGTGTGGACTGCCGTTCGGCTGGCACCACCAGCCAAGCGCCACCCCACGCACACCGCCAGCCAAGCGCCACCCCACGCACACCGCCAGCCAAGCGCCACCCCAAGCACACCGCCAGCCAAGCGCCACCCCAAGCACACCGCCAGGCAAGCGCCACCCCAAGCACACCGCCAGCCAAGCGCCACCCCACGCACACCGCCAGCCAAGCGCCACCCCACGCACACCGCCAGCCAAGCGCCATCCCACGCACACCGCAATCACTTTTTTTTATTTATAAACAACAAAGAAAATACTAATTATAAAATAAGCACATAACTACAAACACAAAAGCTCTAACTAAATACACGACAGATGCCAACCGTGAAACATATGAAAATATAAAACAGACAGCTTACGCTCACGGTATTTCCCAAAAGTTTTTCCTTGTGTGGTAACTTCTAAAACAGCTGGGCACACACAGCCCAGGCTTTGAAGGGCTTTCGGGGCAGTACATCCGGCTCTCCCTCCGGATTGATCTCCGGGCACATACTCTACATTTCTTTGTGGGCATGTCTTTTTTGGGAGTGGGAGGAATGTGATCTGGAAAGTGCCGATCTTTCAATCTAGCCACATCCTCCACCACTTCTACTCTAGCAACTCTTGCCGGTTCCACCACAATAAGGCTTTCTATCACCGACTCCTGAAATTTAACAAATGTCATCCTTGACTCGGGTGAACAATCCTTGTATACAATAAAGGCATTAAAAGTTGCCAAATGAAATAAATGTAGGGCCAACTTTTTATACCACACATATGACTTACGAAGAGCAGTGTAAGGTTCTAACCTCTGGTCTACTCTATCAACACCACCCATGTGCCTATTGTAGTCCAAAATGCACGCAGGTTTGCGCACTTCCGCAACCTGACCCCAAACAGCCACAGGGGAAGTACTCTCATCATGGATGGTCGATAGCATGTACACATCCCTCCTGTCTGAAAATTTCAGAGCTAGCAGCTCATTATTCCGCAAGGCACTGCACTGTCCCCTCTCAAGTTTTTTACAGACAAGCTCCCTTGGATAGCCTTTCCGGTTAGAACGGATTGTGCCACAAGCAACGGTGTCCACCCTAAACAACTCCTTGAACAACTGCACTCCAGTGTAGAAATTATCTACGTACAAATGGTGACCTTTGTTAAACAGCCATCTAGCAAGTTCCAACACAATTTGTTCGCTAACTCCAAAAGTGGCCGGACAACCAGGAGGGTCAATACTGGAATCCCTACCAGTGTAGACCCGGAAATTATACACATATCCTGTACTGCTTTCTGACAGCAGATACAATTTAATCCCATACCGTGCCCTCTTACTAGGTATGTACTGCTTAAAAACTAAACGCCCCTTGAAAAGGACCAAAGACTCGTCCACACTTATCTCTTTGCCTGGAACATAGACCTCTGAAAAGGCTAAAGCATTGTCTACAAAATGCAGCATACGAAGAAGAAGCAAATACCGATTACGTGTCATAGTTGCAGGAAATATAGCAGTTGCCATCAAAGGACTAGTAGACCAATAAGAAGCCAGTGACGGCTTCCTGATCAACCCCATCAAAAAAGACAAACCTAAAAACCTTTTCATCTCTTCCAGATATGTGGGAACCCAATGAGTAGCTCTAGACTGAGGCTGAAGTCTGGCAGCGTTGTCCCGCAAATATTGCTCTACATACACATTTGTCTGCTCCACAATCTCTTCCAAAAATACATCGTCCATAAACAAGTGAAAGAAAAGGACAGGCAGAAAGTTTTCTGTATTAACTCTACACCCTGGGAGACCAGTAAATGCAGGTAACTGTGGCTGCTCCATGTTTGGGGCAATCCAGGTGTCAGGTCTTCCAATGGAAACCCTGCAGCCCCAGGCTGCTGCACTCTTGGCACATCAATGTCCTCCTCTAACACAGGCCCTTCATCTGCACTGAGAGTAGCTTCCTCATCAGAAGAATACTCTTGGACAGAAAACTCACTTCCAGAATCTCCTGCTTCCTCCTCTGCCTCAGATGCAGAGTCAGTGTCGTAATCATGGTCTGAAGACGACTCAAAGAGCATGCGAACAACCTGCTGAGTGGTCACTTTGCGGCTAGCCATGATCCTAACAACAAATGGATTGCCAACAACAACTAGCACTAAAATAAGTAATAAACAAAGTGTAGCTTTATCACAAAGAGTTATGTACTACAAAAAACTATACCACTCAGTTGCCTGAAATAGCTACTCACCAAGCAACTACTCTGCACAGACAGCAATCACCAATGATATCCCACTAAAAAGAAAAAAGAAAAAAGCAAATTAGACATATGACAACACAAACATCACTGTGCTCAAATCTAAGGACAATGTCAAACACACAATACTGCATTTAGTACACCACCTACAAACATGTCAACAATACTCCTTTGGAGTAAATTGCTTTCACTTACCTAAAACATGCAACTATGCAAACCACAGGACAACTACTGCCAAAACCGCAAAGATCCACAGCAAAGGAAGCAAAAGCATTGAACTAGAAGAAAAAGAAGAAATAAATTGTTATAATCACAAATACAAATACTTTGCCAGTTGACAAACACCCCACCACCAAGAACTTAGAAGTTGTCCCTGGTACCTAAGTGGATCCTGCCCCCCTCAGGGGTAGATGGGCGTAAAAAAATTGGCCAATCTGCCCCCAAGGGGGGCAGAAATGGGCAACACCTCTGTGCCCCCTTTCAGGGGGCGACCCTTCCCAAAGGGGGCACCCCCAGCACAACACAAAACAAAAAAATCCCTGCCGTATTGGTGGTTTCTGCCCTCCTTGGGGGCAGATGGGCCTACAAAATTACGGGCAGAGATGGCCAATACAAATTTTCCCCACCTTAGGGGGGCGACCGTTGCCCAAGGGGTGCCCCCAAACACACACCACACACAACACAATCCCTGGCGCCTAGTGTGCTTCCACCCCCCCCCCCAAAATAAACAATAAAAACAAAATTCCTGGTGTCTAGTGGTTTTCGCCCCCCCCCGCCCTGGGGGCAGATCAGCCCAAAAATTGGCTGATCTGCCCCGGGGGGGGGGGGAATACAAAAAATAATGGCCCCGGGGGGGGGTGACCCTTGCCCAAGGGGTCGCCCCCAAAATACACATAACAATATCCCTGGTGTCTAGTGGTTTTCACCCCCCCTGGGGGCAGATCCGCTGAAAAATCGGCAGATCTGCCCCCAGGGGGGGGCGAAATACAAAAAAAAATTGCCCGGGGGGGGGCGACCCTTGCCCAAGGGGTCGCCCCCAAAATACACGTAAATAAACATATCCCTGGTGTCTAGTGGTTTTCGCCCCCCCCCCCGGGGGCAGATCCGCCGAAAAATCTGCGGACCTGCCCCCAGGAGGGGGCGAAATACAAAAAAAGGGCAGCCCAGTCACAGGAAGGCAGATCAAAGGATTTCCTCTGGGAGAGGGTGTTACACCCTCTCTCTTTGGAAATAGGTGTTAAGGGCTGGGGAGGAGTAGCCTCCCCAGCATCTGGAAATACTTTGAAGGGCACAGATGGTGCCCTCCTTGCCTAAGCCAGTCTACACTGGTTCAGGGATCCCCAGCCCATGTTCTGGCACGCAACTGGACAAAAGAAAGGGGAGTGACCACTCGCTTGTCTATCACCACCCCAAGGGTGGTGACCAGAGCTCCTCCATTGTGTCCCAGACCTCTGCCATCTTGAATGCAGAGGTGTGAGGACACAATGGAGGCCTCTGAGTGGCCAGTGCCAGCAGGTGATGTCAGAGACCCCTCCTGATAGGTGCTTACCTGGTTAGGTGGCAAATCCTCCTCTGAGGGCTTTTTAGGGTCTCTCCTGTGGGTTTCTCATCAGATAACGAATGCAAGAGCTCACCAGAGTTCCTCTGCATCTCCCTCTTCGACTTATGCCAAGGATCGACTGCTGACTGCTCCAGGACGCCTGCAAAACTGCAACAAAGTAGCAAGAAGACTACCAGCAACATTGTAGTAGCTAATTCTGCTGGCTTTCTTGACTGTTTCCTGGTGGTACATGCTCTGAGGGCTGTCTGCCTTCACCCTGCACTGGAAGCCACAAAGAAATCTCCCATGGGTCGACGGACTCTTCCCCCTGTCCTATTCCCCCAATAGGATACAATAGGCCTAGGGGCAACACAAACCATATACTCCAAAAGTGGAATGCAAACCACAAATGGACCCCAGGCCTAGTGTAGTGTGTAGAGGGTCGCTGGGAGTGTAAGAAAACACTAAGGGTGTCCAAGATACCCCAGCACAAGTCATGAGAGGGGATTATACAAAGGCAACAACTGACTGCAAAGCACTGAAGACAGATTCCTTGACCTGAGGACTCGTAAAGGAAGGGGACCAAGTCCAAGAGTCACGCAAGTGTCCAGGGGGGCAGGAGCCCACTAAACCCCTGATGAAGGTGCAAAAGGGCTGCCTCCGGGTGGAAGAAGCTGAAGATTTTGCAACAATGGAAGATGCCAGGAACTTCTCCTTTGCACAGAAAATGTCCCACAGCGTGCTGGAGGATGCAAAGTTGTTTCCACGCAGAAAGACCGTAAACAAGCGTTGCTAGCTGCAAGGGTCGCGGTAGAAGAAAATGGGTGCTGCCCGGGCCCAGGAAGGACCAGAAGGTCGCCCCTTGAAGGAGGAGACAGAGGGGGTGCTCAACAACGCAGAGAGCCCACGCAAAAGCAGGGAGCACCTGCAGAAGCACTTGAACAGGCGTTCAAGAAATCGGAGCACAGCGGTCATCTCATCACTACAAAATAGGGTCCCACAAAGCCGGTGGTCAACTCAGGGAGTTGAGCAATGCAGGACGGAGTGCTGGGCACCTTGGCTATGCTGTGCACGAAGGATTCCTTCCAAAAGTGCACAGAAGCCCAAGCAGCTGCAGTTCACTCAGTACACAAGATTACTGTCTGGCGTGGGAAGGCAAGGACTTACCTCCACTAAATTTGGACAGAGGGACCTCTGGACTGTCGGGATCACATGGATCCAGCTCCTGTGTTCCAGGGACCATGCTTGTCAAGATGAGAGGGGACCCAGACGACCGGTGATGCAGAAGTTTGGTGCCTCAGTTAGCAGGGGGAAGATTCCGTCGACCCACAGGAGATTTTTTCTTGGCTTCCAGTGCAGGGTGAAGGCAGAAAGCCCTCAGAGCATGCACCACCAGGAAACAGTTGAGAAAGCCGGCAGGATGAGGCGCTACAATGTTGCTGGTAGTCTTCTTCCTACTTCGTTGTAGTTTTGCAGGCATCCTGGAGCAGTCAGCGGTCGATCCTTGGCAGAAGTCGAAGAGGGAAGTGCAGAGGAACTCTGGTGAGCTCTTGCATTTGTTATCTAGTGAGATACTCACAGGAGAGACCCTAAGTAGCCCACAGAGGAGGATTGGCTATAGAGAAAGGTAAGCACCTATCAGGAGGGGTCTCTGACGTCACCTGCTGGCACTGGCCACTCAGACCTGTCCATTGTGCCCTCACAGCTCTGCGTCCAAGATGGCAGAGGTCTGGGACACACTGGAGGAGCTCTGGGCACCTCCCCTGGGAGGTGCTGATCAGGGAAGTGGTCACTCCCCTTTCCTTTGTCCAGTTTAGTGCCAGATCAGGGCTGGGGGGATCCCTGAACTGGTGTAGACTGGCTTATGCAAGATGGGCACCATCTGTGCCCTTCAAAGCATTTCCAGAGGCCAGGAGAGGGTTCTCCTCCCTGGCCTTTCACACCTATTTCCAAAGGGAGAGGGTGTAGCACCCTCTCTCAGATGAAATTCTTTGTTCTGCCTTCCTGGGACCAGGCTGCCCAGGCCCCAGGGGGGCAGAAACCTGTCTGAGGGGTTGGCAGCAGCGGTAGCTTCAGAGGAGACCCCTGAAAGCTAGTTTGGCAGTACCCGGGCTTTATGCTGGAGACCCGGCGATGCATCGAATTGTCCCCCCAGTACCAGAATGGTATTGGGGTGACAATTCCATGATCCTAGACATGTTACATGGCCATGTTCGGAGTTACCATGGTGAGGCTACATATAGGTAGTGACCTGTATGTAGTGTACACGTGTAATGGTGTCCCCGCACTCACAAAGTCCGGGGAATTTGCCCTCAACAATGTGGGAGCTCCTTGGCTAGTGCCAGGGTGCCCACACACTAGGTAACTTTGCACCTAACCTTCACCAAGTGAGGGTTAGACATATAGGTGACTTATAAGTTACTTAAGTGCAATGTAAAATGCCTGTGAAATAACGTGGACGTTATTTCACGCAAGCTGCAGTCCTGTGTAAGATTTGTCTGAGCTCCCTATGGGTGGCAAAAGAAATGCTGCAGCCCATAGGGATCTCCTGGACCCCAATACCCTGGGTACCTAGGTACCATATACTAGATAATTATAAGGTTGTTTCAGTGTGCCAATGAAAATTGGTACAATTAGTCACTAGACTGCAGTGACAATTTTAAAAGCAAGAAGAGCATAAACACTGAGGTTCTGGTTAGCAGAGCCTCAGTGATACAGTTAGGCACCACACAGGGAACACATACAGGGCATACTTTATGAGCACTGGGGTCCTGGCTAGCAGGATCCCAGTGACACATAGGCAAAAACAAACATACATACAGTAAAAATGGGGGTAACATGCCAGGCAAGATGGTACTTTCCTACACACAGTCTCTCAAGTCTCCCATGTGGGTGGTTTGCCCACTGCTTGGTCCTGGGGAGTGCAAAGCCACCGTCTCTCAAGTCTCTCAAGTGGGTGGTTTGCCCGCTGTGCTTCATCTGCCAAGGATAGGGTGAGTGGATGCCTTTCTCCACTGGTTCTGGAGGGGCTTGGTGCCAAGTGTGCTTCATCCTGCCAAGGATAGGGTGAGTGGATGCCTTTCTCCACTGGCTCTGGATGGGGCTTGGTGCCCAGTGTGCTTCATCCTGCCAAGGACAGGGTGAGTGGATGCCTTTCTCCACTAGTTCTGGAGGGGGCTTGGTGTCAAGTGTGCTTCATCCTGCCAAGGATAGGGTGAGTGGATGCCTTTCTCCACTGGCTCTGTATGGGGCTTGGTGCCCAGTGTGCTTCATCCTGCCAAGGACAGGGTGAGTGGATGCCTTTCTCCACTAGTTCTGGAGGGGGCTTGGTGCCCAGTTTGCTTCATTCTGCCAAGGATAGGGTGAGTGGATGCCTTTCTCCACTGGTTCTGGAGGGGGCTTTGTGCCCAGTAATGCTACACATGGGGGGTGCCAGGTCACAGTCCCTCACCTGGGTGTTAGAGCCACGAGATTTGCAGGGGCCAGGATGCATGATAGTCCATGGAGGGAGGGCTACAGTCCATCCGCCGCTGGCTACGGCTGCACAGTGTTGGTGGTGTCGGAGCTGGTGGTGGTGCTGCCAGTGGTGGGGGAAGGCTCCAGCCCTTCTCCTGCAGCCTCAGACGGCTGCCCACTGGGGCTGCTGCTGCTGGCAGTGGTGCTACTGTCAGCGGTGCAGGTGGCAGTGCTTGCGGCGGGGCTTGCGTCGGTGCAAGTGGTGGTGCTGGCCACCGTGCAGGTTCCAGTGCTGCAAGTGGTGAGGGGAGGCTCCAGGCCTTCTCCTGCAGCCTTGGAGGGCTGCCCACTGGGGCTGCTGCTGCTGACAGTAGTGGTGCAGGTGGCGGTGCTTGCGGTGGTGCAGTTGGCGGTGTTGGCTGCAATGCAGGTGCCGGTGCTGCCAGTGGTGGGGGGAGGCTCCAGCCCTTCTCCTGCAGCCTCGGATGGCTGCCCACTGGGGCTGCTGAAGCTGACAGTAGTGGTGCAGGTGGCGGTGCTTGTGGCGGTGCAGGTGGCGGTGCTGGTAGCCACCAGGCCTTCAGCTGCAGGCTCAGACGGTTATCGTGGCTTTTGAATATGAATGATTTTAATATCAAAATGACGTATGAATATAATAAAGAACGAGTACAATTTTTGGACTTAGATATATTTGTTGAAAACAACCAAGTATACTCAAGTGTCTACCACAAACCGACAGCCTGCAATGCAATATTACATGCCGCAAGTTCCCATCCTAAAACTCAAATAAATGCCATCCCCTATGGGGAAATGATCCGCACAAAAAGAAACTGTAGCAAGTCGGACCTTTGTGAAATAGAGCAAGACAAATTGGGGAACAGGTTCATTCATAGGGGTTACACGGAACAAACCATCAAGATAGCCAGAAAGAAAATCAACAAAGTTCCAAGAACATCTCTCTTGAAAAAACAGAACAAAAGTAGTGACTTTACATCAAAACCAATAATATCTTTCTGTACAGCTTATAGTCACAACAGTCAAGACATCTATAAGATTCTTTCCAAACATTGGAATGTCTTAATCACAGATGACACGCTTAAACAGATACTACCTCCTAGACCTAGAATGGTCCACAGAAAAGGGACGACCATTAGGAACTTGCTCTGTAAGAGTTATCTACCTCCATTGAGGGGCAATTTGGAAACATGGCTTCCTACTAAGCTATAACTGTAGTAAGTGCAATATGTGTAATATAGCTCTACACAAAACTTTCACCTTCAATTTCAATGGGAGCAAATAATATAGGATTCTAACCTTTATAAATTGTAACACCAAGTTTGTAGTTTACATACTGGTGTGTGAATGTAATAAAATCTACGTAGGAAGCACTATCCGTCCCTTAAAGGAGAGGATTCAGGAACATATAAGCGCTCTAAGAAACAACGATATGTCATCCCCCATAGTTCGCCACATTAACAAGGAACATCCCAAGAGAGAGGTCCCCAAGTTTAGATTTATGGGTATCAGTCACACTTTGCCGCACCCTAGGGGGGGCAATCGTGAAATTGCACTTAGAAGAGGTGAGGCAAAGTGGATAATTAGGCTCAAAAGCATAGATTTGGGCATAAATATTGATCATGAAATGCATGACTTTTTATGATAAACGCAATACTCTGTAAATAGGATTTTTTGGTTCTACAAAAGTGTGGTTAACAACTATGTATTTCGCATCACAATGAATGACATGAAGAACTCTGCAATTCTATTTTCTCAACAGCCATTGTACTAAATCATCTACTAACACACCATTGGATATGCATGTCTGTGCACAATTGGTCTGCACCTTGTCTCTTTCGTTCTTTGTGATTAATTTATCCTACATTGATATAATTATAATAAGGATTCCACACCATGATTATATATCTAGTACAGAGATTTTGCTAAGTGGTCAATTCAGTCTGACATGCCATCTGACAACTGGAGAGGGTGTATATATCCACTCCAAGATAGCGCTCAAATAATATGAATCTATGAACACAAAACGAGGCCGCTTTTATATGGAAGGTACATATTTCTTATACACATGCCATAACATAGCTGCAAGTTAATTTTGGATACAATACACACATTTATTCTATTGCTGGGTTTCTCTTTCCAATTTAAAATATAACTGGAAGATTTTGAGGACGGTCTGTATTTTTTTGCTATGTCATCGGTGCAATCAAAAATATGTGTTAGGTTACCTGTGTTGAGATTCGATAGGTAGGTTATTGATATATTTGGAGTATGTATATATACATCTACTGGTAAGAGTTGCATATTATAAGATGGCGCTGATAGAGATAACTAGATTGAGTATCGATTTCTACGTGCATTTCATACAGGGCGACTTAGTCCCTTTTTCATTTCTACTTACTTCAAAATGGCCGCTCGCATCAAGTTGCGAGTTGCTGCCTTTCAATGTAGACGCAATGCCGTTTTCTTTGGGTCTTCTATAAATGAATTGCAGTAAGGATAATTGGATCGGTGTCTCTTGGACATTTATGTTGAATGGCTTTACAATACTTATTAAGGCATGGCAATATTTGGGCGCGCTAAGGCTACATTTACAGATTGTGCTATGCTTTTGCCATCGACAATTGCTGTTTCACTTATGCTTTAGGAATGTTCATGGATAAAAAAAATGTTATTTAAACATGTTTAAGTTGGACAAGGGAGATTAATGTAACTGGTAATGGGCGCTGTCTTCATGATGGAAACTTATTTTCGAGACTAATGTTTGATATACGTGGGCATGTTTCGATGGCATATTTTATAATTGGATTTTTCACAAGTATTGCTCATATATATGACTCACTTTGGACTAATTGCAATTTTTGTATGTGTAACAACAGTACCACTGTCTGATTATTTCAGAGCTGTTCCAAATGCTATTTGGCGGACGAATTTTGCAAGACGAGTGAGTTTTCACATGCTTATGTGTTCGATGGGACAGTATAATATTAAGCATCACACAACCAAATGATTATATTCAGGTTTGTTGGTGGACTGGGCTCATGTTTGTTGACAAGTTTTACCAGTTCTGGTGTATGAGTGTAGGGCTTAACATGTGGCTTTATACATGTAGGTATCTGAGACTAGGTTATGGAGAAATACCCCCTCAAGAGGTACTTGAAATTCTATGGTATTGTGGGACTCTCTGTTTATCTTGAATGCATGCATTACTCACAGCAATTGGTTGTAGATACTAGTCTGGTCCTCTTTCTCTTCTCTACTACTTGACACACTGCTCTAGCACTCTGACTTTATTGCAGAGATTACCACACGTATGGGTTACTGTGGTTTTCGGTTGAACTTTTTCCTTTGCATGATATTAAATTGGTGATTAACTCAAGATCCAAACCAATATGGATTGGGTTATTATTAAAAAGATGAGTGAATTTTAATATTGCTGTAATTCCCAGAATTAATTCATTCTTGCTACAACTTATGTTACTGTTTATTCAGCCTTGATAAAGTCCAAAATAGGACGAAACACGTGTCGGCTGGAGTTGTTGGCTGTTTTTTCCAATCAGAGTGAACTCTACGATCATGAACGGAACTATTCTTGATTGAATTCTGTGATTGGATTGAACCTTATTATCACCATCAGGATGGATTCATTATGAATATCATTTTAGTGTTTGTCTTTGATTTATGTATGTCTAATTTGTACTGTTAAGTTCATATGCTTAATATTGTCGAGGATGTTATAAATATTGGTTTTCTTGGATTGAAAGTAAATACTTGGTGTCTATGGACTACATCTTCTTATGTGTCTGTTTATATTTTTCAAAAGTCTGTACATAATTGTTTTTTCATATATATACAACTGCATTCGTTTCTTTTTAATGACTGCTTTCACATAACCTAACTAAGTCTATAGGAGTGCTCCACATATTTTTCTATTGGTTATCGTGGCATGGCTAGTGTTCTGTGCCCCTTCCTGCCCTTGGCCGATGGGGGTGTCACCTTGGGTCTGGCAGCTGGAGTCTTTGAGGTGGCCTAACTTGGTGGTTGTGGCTCCTTCCCCTTTCTGAATGCTGTCCCCTTCTTCACCTTGCCCGGTGGCGGAATGTTCTTGCCCTTGGCAGGAGCTGCTGGCAAACAGGTTGGGCTGACGGGTGCCCCCTTTGAGCCTCTGACAGCTGAAGACACCACAGCAGAAGTGGATTTGGTGGCTGAGGTGCTGGGCTGGGTTTTGGCCACCATGGCCTGAGGTGAAGGACAGGGGGGAGGGGTAGGGAAGAGGTCAGTGTTTGCTAGGAAGAGCTTCTTAGTGACATTGGGGTGGGAAGAGGGTAAAGGTTTGGGAGTGGAGGAAGAGGGAGTGGTTGTAGGAGGTGTCAGTCTGCTGTGTTTGGGTGCAGGTACATGAGCTGGATGCTGTTGGGAGGTGGATGGCTGTTGGGTGGGTGTTTGCTCACAGACACAGTGGGAGAGGACACAGGGGGCGTGTGAATGGATGTGGGGGTGGTGACTGCCAGTGAGAGGTGTGTAGTGCTGGGCGTGCTGGTATTGGAGGTGGTGAATGAGAATGTAGTGCATGCAGGTGTGAGTGGAGGCGCTACTGGGAGGGAGGTGGATGAGGAGGAGGAGGAGGACACAGTGGAGGCAGCGGATGTTGGTATGTCTGCAGGAGGATGGCGCTTGTGTTAGTGCCTGTGAGATGAAGTGTGGTGCTTGTGTTTTCCTGAGCCACTTATGTGTGTTGATTTGGGTGAATGCTGGTCTGAAGGTGTGCTTGGGATGGGCTGGAGCTGAGGGGAATGGGACTGGGTAGAGGAAGTTGGAGGGGGAGGCTGGATACAGGGACAATGGCTGCCATCAGTCGGAGGCCAGAGCCTGAAATGCTCTCTGTTGGGCAGCCACGCCAGAATGAATGCCCTCTAGGTATGCATTTGTTCGTTGCAAATGCCTCTTGACTCCCTGGACGGCATTCAGTATGGTTGACTGCCCAACAGTGAGGGATCTCAGGAGGTCAATTGCATCCTCACTGAGGGCAGCGGGGCTGACTGTGGCAGGGCCTGAGGTGCCTGGGGCGAAGGAGATGCCCACCCTCCTGGGAGAGCGGGCACGGGAAACACATTGAGGGGCTGCTGGGAGGGCAGTGCTGGTAGGGGGGGCGGCGGCTGTACCTGTTGTTGGGGTGGGCACAAAGCTGTCCGCCACCGCCACGGAGCTTCCATCGGAGGAGGAGTCCTGTCTGTAGTGTCCCCTCCTGTCTCCGTAGTGGTGCTCCACTCGCCCTCCGTCCCACTGGTGCCCTCACCATCGGTGGATTCAGCCTCCAGGCCCATGTGGGATACAGCTCCCTCTGTCGCCGGTGCCTCTACTCTTCCGCCAGATGCTGCTAATGCACACAAGCACAGGGTGGCAAAACAAAAAGGGAGGGAGAGACAGAAGATATTCTTGGTCAATGCCAGCAACGACAATACCGTTGGCATACAAAAAAAACAGGGAGCAGCCCTATGCACTACCAGTTACATAGGTAGTCACAAGCACATGGGGTACCTAGCATAACGCCATCAGCTGCACACCTGAAGCAAACAGGGCCCTGAACAGGAGGAGATGCCCACTATCACCAATGGGGTTGGAATGCTTCAGAGCCTGCCCAAAATGGGACCTACATGCCATGTTTGCCCTGGCCTAGGGACACCCAAAGTCCACATCCCCACCCAGGTAATAACTTAACACTCGCAAAGTCATGATTCTGAATTTGTACTCACCCCCTTGTGGCTGCTGTGATGCCCTCAAGCGCCCATCCAACTCCGGATAGGCCACTGCCAGGTTGCGGAACATCAGGGGGTTCAGGGTACTACAGGCACCCCTTCCTCGTTGGGAGGCCAGCACCAGCTGGTCCTCCGCCGTCTTCCCTGCCCAGCGGCGCAGGTCCTCCTACCGTTTGCGGCAGTGGGTGCTCCGCCTGTCAAAGACCCCCAGGGTCCGCACCTCCTTGGCAATGGCACAATAAATACCCTTTTTCTGATGGGGGCTGGCCTGCAGAAAAAAGACAGCAAAAAAGGTATTAGTCATACAGTCCGGAATGTCATACTGATAGCCCACCATATCCCTCCCATCCCCTTCCACACATACATTGACCGCCATACATGCAGCACTCTGCCCAGGACACCTCAGCACCCCCATACATGTGGCTTACACACACAGCACTCCATACATTCATGGCCCACTCATCATGCTCGCATTGTACTCATTTGTTTGTCTGGAGGACCAAAGAGTAAAGTGTACTGGGGTAGGACCCCATCCACCAGTCTCTCCAACTCATCCGAAGTGAAGGCAGGGTCCCTTTCCCCAGATAAATGAGCCATTGTTGCTTCCAGACACAGGTCACAGCAGCACTTTCAGTGTAGGTCCTCTCCTGTTGAAGGTCAGGTAGCAAGTGAGTAAACAGATAGAAAATGGCAGTCACATCCACAGTGGTGCGTACCGTCACTGCCGGCGTACATCGCCATTAGCTCCTAGAACCCATAGGGCCTAATGTTAACCAATGCGAAGTTGCGCGGCGGTCATCGACCGCCAACTGCAACAGCGCACAACGCCAGCGGAATTACCTCATTTCCACTTGTCCCTCCTCACAAGTCAGACAGCCACCATTTCAGGGGGGCACTGGCCATGGCACCTTACTGCGTCACAGCAGACATTGGCACATCAACTGACTCTCAGATTCACATACTGGTTCTGTAAATGAAGATATGCATCATTATTACAATAGATGTGTGAATATGACCCTCTGCTCACCGTTTTCCTCCCTAGAATTCAACCGCTGAGGATGAATATGAGATGGAGACATCCTCCTGTGTACAGACCCCTGGTGGACCTGGCAACAATGGAGGACAGACACATTATCCTAACCTACAGACTTGATCGGGCCACAATCCAAGAAATGTGTGCCCAATTGGAGCAAGGCCTGATTTCAGCTATCCGCCAGCCCACAGGTATCCCTCCTCTAGTGCAGGTCCTGTCAGTGCTCCATTTCCTGGCAAGTGGTTCCTTCCAAACAACAGTGGCCATGGCATCAGGGATGTCTCAGCCAATGTTCTCCAACGTGTTGACCAGAGTGTTGTCTGTCCTGCTGAAACACATGCACAGCTACATCGTATTCCCCCAAGTGGAGGATTTGGCCACAGTGAAGGCTGGCTTTTATCCCCTGGAACATATCCCCAACATCATTGGTGCCATTGATGGTACCCATGTAGCATTTGCCCCCTCCCCCCAGGAGAAATGAACAAGTGTTTCAGGATTGAAAAATCTATCACTCTATGAATGTGCAGATGGTGTGTTAGGCGGACCAGTACATATCCCATGTGAATGCCAAGTATCCTGGCTCTGTGCATGACACCTTTATCTTGAGGAATAGTAGCACCCCATATGTGATGGCTCAACTCCAGAGGCACAAGGTGTGGGTAATAGGTGAGCCCAAGGTACCCACCCAGTGTATATTGGTGTATGGGTTTGTCCCTAAGGGTGAGTGTGTGGCTAACAGGTATACCTCGATATTTGCAGGTGACTCTGGTTACCCCAACCTCTGATGGCTACTGACCCCAGTGAGGAATGCCAGGACAAGGGCAGAGGAACGTTACAATGAGGCTCATGGACGAACAAGGCGGATAATTGAAAGAACCTTCAGCCTCCTGAAGGCCAGGTTCAGGTTCCTCTATCTGACTGGTGGATCCCTGTACTACTCACCCAAAAAGGTGTGCCAGATCACCGTTGCATGTTGCACAACCTGGCCTTGAGATGCCAAGTGCCTTTTCTGAAGGAGGATGAGCCTGAAGATGGTCTTGTGGCAGCGGTGGAGCCTGTGGACAGTGTGGAAGAGGGGCAGAAGATGAAGATGTGGACAACAGACGTTCTCTCATACAGCAGTACTTCCAGTGACACACAGGTAAGACACTGTAAATTCACTTTACATTGCAATTTTGTGTTGGACATTGGACATGGCTGCATGATTTCCCTATGTCTATGGCCACTTACTGTACCCTTTGGCATCTCTATTGTCAGATCTCTGTGCCCCACTCTGGCTCCTGGTGTGTTTACTGCTGCCCACTAAAGGTCATACTGATGTATATATTACTGTACATATTAATTGCAATGCTTACAGATTGTTGAACTAATACATATTTCAATCAAGACTCCAGACTTGTATTTGTTCCAACGGTGTTTATTTAAGTGCTAATAGGTTGAGGGGGGTGTGTAATGGGCTCGGGTGATGGTGGAAGAATATCCACTTAGAGTCCCGTCTCTTTGTATCACAGGTGCATTGTCCAGTGGGGCATAGGAAGGGGAGCAATGGCAGTTCAAGGTGGACAGGGTTACAGAGTGGGAAACAAGGGTGACAATCAGGAGAGTCTTATTTCCTGGCGGGGTCTTGGCAATGTTCTCTGGCTTCTTCCTGGATCGCAGGGACCGGTTGCGGGGTGGTTCTCCTTCTGCAGGGGGGGGGGGGTGCTGGTGGCCTGTTGTTCTAGTGGCAGGGCCTCCTGTCCACTAGCGCCGGCGGAGGTGGAGGGCTGTCTTCGGTGTGGCTAGTGTCAGGGGCCCGTTGGTGTGCCACTGCCTCCCTCATGGTGTTTGCCATTTCAGCCAGCACCCCTGCAATGGTGACCAGGATGGTGGGGATGTCCTTCAGGTCCTCCCTGATCCCCAGGTACTGTCCCTCCTGCAGCCGCTGGGTTTCCTGCAACTTGGCCAGTATCTGGCCCAAGGTCTCCTGAGAATGGTGGTATGCTCCCAGGATCCCTGCAAGTGCCTCATGGAGAGTGGGTTCCCTGGGCCTGTCCTCCCCCTGTCGCATAGCAGTCCTCCCAGCTTCCCTGTTGCCCTGTGCCTCTGTCCCCTGATCTGTGTGCCCACTGCCACTGACCCCAGGTCCCTGATTGTCTTGGGTTTGTGGGGTTGCCTGGGGTCCCTGTAGAGGTGGACACCCTGCTGATTGATGTGTCCTGGTGACAGTGGTAGGGGCCCGTGTAGGAGGCTGGCCTGGCTTATAGTAGGTACCAATGGTACTTACACCTTGTGGCAGGTCCATTTATCCCTTATTAGTAGAGTAGTAGTGTTCTAGCAGCTTAGGCTGATAGAGGTAGCTATAGCAGAGCAGCTTAGGCTGAACTAGGAGACATGCAAAGCTCCTACTATACCACTTAAATCATATAGGTACTATATCACAAGAAAGACAATACTCAGAGTTACTAAAAATAAGGGTACTTTACTTTTGTGACAATGTGTCAAAAATATCTCAGAGGATATACTCCCTTAGGAGGTAAGTAAAATACACAAAATATACACAGAAAACTAAATCAGGTAAGTAACACAGTAAGAAAGTAGTGCAAACACTGTAGAATACAATAGGATGCAATAGGCCTAGGGACAACACAAACCATTCACTAAGAAAGTGGAATGCGAACCATGAATGGACCCCTGGGCTAGTGTAGTGTGTAGAGGGTTGCTGGGAGTGTAAGAAAACACTAAGGGTGTCCAAGATACCCCACCCCAAGACCCTGGAAAGTAGGAGTAAAGTGCTACTATTTCCCCAGAAACACACTAAAGTCGTGCTAAAGGATTTTGCAAAGACCACAACAGACTGCTAAGCACTGAAGACGGATTCCTGGACCTGAGGACCTGCAAAGGAAGGGGACCAAGTCCGAGAGTCGGGCAAGTGTCCAGGGGGGGCAGGAGCCCACTAAACCCCGGATGAAGATGCGAAATGGCTGTCACCGGATGGAAGAAGCCGAAGATTCTCCAACAAAAGGTGCCAGGAACTTCTCCTTCGTGCAGAAGATGTCCCATGGAGTGCTGGAGGATGCAGAGTTGTTTCCTTGGCAGAATACCGCAAACAAGCCTTGCTAGCTGTGAGTCGCGGTTGAAGTCACAAGGGTGCTGTCTGGGCCCGGGAAGGACCAGGATGTTGCCACTTGGGAGAGAAGACAGAGGGGGCCCTCAGCAACATAGAGAGCCCATGCACAAGAAGGAAGCACCTGCCGAAGTCCTTGAACACGGGTGCAAGAAGTCTGAACACTGAGGTCGTCTCAACAATACAAAAGGAGGTCCCATGACACCTGAGATCAACTCTGGGAGCTGAGCATCGCAGGACAGAGTGCTGGGGACCTAGGCTTGGCAGTGCATGCAGGATTTTATGGAAATGTGCACAGAAGCCCTTGTAGCTGCAGTGCACAAAGTGCACAGGATTACTGTCTGGAGAGGGGAGGAAAGGACTTACCTCCTCCAAATATGGACAGTTGGACCACTGGACAGTCTGGGTCACTTGGGTCTACCACCTGTGTTCCAGGGTCCACGCTCGTCAGGATGAGAGGGGTCCCAGAGTACCGGTGACACTGAAATTTGGTGCCTGCTGAAGCAGGGGGAAGAATCTGTTGACCCACAGGAGATTTCTTCGTGGCTTACAGTGCAGGGTGAAGGCAGGCATCCCCCAAAGCATGCACCACCAGGAAACAGTTGAAAAAGCCAGCAGGATTAGGCACTACAGTGTCGCTGATAGTCGTCTTGCTACTTTGTTGCAGTTTTACAGGTGTCCTGGAGCAGCCGATCCTTGGCAGAAGTCGAAGAGAGAGGTGCAGAGGAACTCTGGTGAATTCTTGCAAGTCGTTATCTGAGAAAAAGCCCACTCAAGAGACCCTAAATAGCCCTCAGAGGAGGAATGACCACCTAGTCAGGCAAGCACCTATCAGGAGGGGTCTTTCACATCACCTGCTGGCACTGGCCACTCAGAGGCCTCCAGAGTGCTCTCACACCTTTCGATCCAAGATGGCAGAGGTCTGGGACACACTGGAGGAGCTTTGGGTACCACGCCTGGGGTGGTGATGGAATGGGGAGTGGTCACTCCCCTTTCCTTTGTCCAGTTTCGCACCAGACCAGGGACTGGGGGTTTCCTAAACTGGTGTAGGCTGGCTTATGCAAAGCATTTCCTGAGGCTGGGAGAGGCTACCCCTCCCCAGCCTTTAACACCTATTTCCGAAGGGAGAGGGTCTAACACCGTCTCTCAGAGGAACTTCTTTGTTCTGCCCTCCTGAGACTGGGCTGCCCAGACCCCAGGAGGGCAGAACCCTGTCTGTGGAGTCGCACAGCGGTAGCTGCAGAGAAAACCCCAGAGAGCTAGTTTGGCAGTACCCGGGGTCCAAATAGGAGCCCCGGGGATGCATGGAATTGGCTCCCCAATACCAGATTTGGGATGGGGGGACAATTCCATGATCTTAGACATGTTACATGGCCATATTCGGAGTTACCATTGTGAAGCTACATATAGGTATTGATCTATATGTAGTGCACGCGTGTAATGGTGTCCCCGCACTCACAAAGTCGGGGGAAATGGCCCTTAACTATGTGGGACACATTTGCTAGTGCAAGGGTGCCCTCACACTTAGTAACTTTGCACATAACCTTCAGCAAGTGAAGGTTAGACATATAGGCGACTTGTAAGTTACTTAAGGGCAGTGAAAATGGCTGTGAAATAATGTGTGCGTTATTTCATTCAGGCTGCAGTGGCAGTCCTGTGTAAAGGTTTGTCTGAGCTCCCTGTGGGTGGCAAAAGGTATGCTGCAGCCCATAGGGATCTCTTGTAACCCCAATACCCTGGGTACCTAGGTACCATATACTAGGGAATTATAAGGGTGTTCCAGTGTGCCAGTTGAAATTGGTAGATTTGG
The DNA here is from genome assembly GCF_031143425.1 of Pleurodeles waltl. Taxonomy (NCBI): domain Eukaryota; kingdom Metazoa; phylum Chordata; class Amphibia; order Caudata; family Salamandridae; genus Pleurodeles; species Pleurodeles waltl. The sequence continues at coordinate 353,507,278 of NC_090437.1, read as the reverse complement.
TCACTAGCCTATAGTGACAAACTTAAAGGCAGAGAGAGCATAAGCACTGAGGTTTTGGTTAGCAGAGCCTCAGTGACACAGTTAGTCACTACACAGGTAAACACATTCAGGCCACAAACTATGAGCACTGGGGCCCTGGCTAGCAGGATCCCAGTGAGACAGGCAAAAACAAACTGACATACATGTAAAAATGGGGGTGAGATGCCAGGCAAGATGGTACTTTCCTACAGCCCGCTGGCTGGGTGCTGTGCTGGTGTTTCCTGAGGGGGGAGGGTCTGTGGTGGTATGGGACTGTGCCTGGGTACCCGAATGTCCAGAGGTCCCTGATGGGCCAGGTTGGTCATTGTGATCCAGGCCTGCAGAGCTGCTTTCATCACTGTGGGCCTCTTCTGTGGGGGGACTGGATGTTGGTGGCACCTCCTCTCCGGTGATGTTGAGTGGGGGTCCTATGGGGATGTAAATGCATTATTATTGTATCTGCGTGTGCCATCTTGTGCATGGGTGTGTTTCCCTGTATGGATGTTGTTGGACCTGGCCCTTTTACAGGGTTATTCCCCAGACTTTTTGCCTTTTGCCTCCTTATTTTTCTGACCTTTGTTGGCTGACGTTTTGACTCTGAGCACTTTTTCACTGCTAACCAGTTCTAAAGTGCATGTGCTCTCCCTTACAAAATTGGTATGATTGGATCATACCTAATTGGCATATTTAATTTACCTATAAGTCCTTTGTAAAGTGGTATCCCTATACCCAGGGCCTGGAAATTAAATGGTACTAGTGGGCCTGCAGCGTTGCTTGCGCCACCCACTGAAGTAGCCTGTCAAACCTATCTAAGGCCTGCTAGCGCATAGCCTGTGTGTGCAGTTTTCTGCCACCAGGACCTGGCATCTAAATTTACTTGCCAGGCCCAGAACTCCCCTTTTACTACATGTAAGTCACCCCTAAGGTACGCCCTAGCTAGCCCTTTGGGCAGGGTGCCATGTATGTAGAAGGCAGGACATGTGCCATGTTGCGTGGCCTGTCCTGGTAGTGACAAACAACCTAACTTGGTGTCTCACTGATGAGAGCGCTGCCTCTTCATAGGATTGCATTGAAAATGCCCTGCCTTATGTGTAAGGGGTATTGTCTGATTTATGAGGAGTAGCGTAGGCATGTTTGGTATGGTTGTGATAGTGGCGAGAAATGCTGCTTACTGGTGTAGGTGTATTTTTAATTACTATCGCAGAAATGGCACTTCTAGAAAGTGCGCATTTATCTGTGCTTATGACTTTGGTGTTTTGCAGCTTTCCTCCAATCCACGTCTGGGCAGACTGACAGTTGGGGCTTTGTGCATACTTATCAGACAGCCTGAACACAGGGAGGGTGGAGGTGTCACAGAGGCACACCTACATATTGTAAAGCCTTCCTGGGCTGAGAGAAGGGAGAGGCGGGGCGCACCTGCATTTGTAAAGGATGTGCCCTGGCCTCACACAATAGGGTCGCTTACCCCCACTGATGTTTGGAGCCTGTGCTGGAGGAGAGAAAGCGCACTCCCAGAACCAGTTGTAACTGGATGGAACCTCCTCTCCCTACCATTGCAAAACAATGTAAGGACTGAGCATAAGTATAGGGGAATTTTCCCCACAATTTGGAGACTCTTAATCATCTTGGAACTGGACACAGAAATGCTGGAAGAACTCACCAGGAACCGCCATGGACTGCTGCTGCTGTGCTGACCTGTGACCTGCTTGGTCACTGAAGGGGATTTTTCTCTTGCTGCATGCCCCTTGTGCTGGCCTGTTGTTGAGCCCTCCACCTGTGGACCTTTCTTTTGGACTTAGTTCCCCCAGGGGCAGGGTGCTGTTGTCATGACCACACAAACTTGCCAAGTCAAATCAAAGAAGTGCATGAGAAAAGCAAAGAAATATCCTCAGTGGAGACAGCAAAGCCCAAACTGGAAGAAGGTTTGCAGAGTAATCTTGCACTTATTTCAAAGGAAGAATCAAGAAGAGAAGATCCAAGATGGCCGCTGTGAGTCCTGAAGGTTAGTTACAGTTCTAGTCTTGCAATCGGTTGGTTGCTAGGTTACGAGCTCTCCAGCTGGAAGCCTTGCACTTCAACTGAGGTCTGACAGGAATCAGCTGTGTGGAGAGAGAGCGCGCTTCAGAACAGAAACTCCTGTGAGGTAAAATTACATTTGAAGATTACATTACAGAAAACGGATAATTATTGTCAAGGTTTATTTGAAGAGTTTGATAGTAGACCGTTCCCGTGGAAGTCGGCAAGGCTACAGAGTTAATGTATGAATTAACCTTATGTTTACAAGGTTCTTGTTTAAGATATTAAAGTCAAAGAAAAAACAAACTTTAAAAGAGCAAGTATCTACAAATGTAAAGGTTATAAACGAAGCCCAAGTTTAAAGGAGAAACGAACTGTTAACAAATAAGCATTTACAAATTCAATGGTAATAAACCAAAATAGAGTTTAAAAGAGAAACAAACTTAAATAAACAAGCATTTACAACTACAAGTTATCGACAGATGTCGAAGTAAGGAAGGAGAAACTAACTGTAATAAACAAGCCTTTACAAATACAAGTATCAACAAATGTCGAAGTAAGAAAGGAGAAACGAACTTTAATAAACAAGCATTTACAAATACAAGTATTGACAGAAGTCACAATAAGACAGGAGAAATTAAATACCATCAGCTGATTTGAAGAACGCATTATCACCAACTATATATATATATATATATATATAGCAACATAAAACCAATCTCTAACAAAGGTTGAGAAGTTCTTCTAGAATCAGTAATAAGCATTTTTTTAAGAAGAGCTATCGTTTATAGAGAGAAGCAAGGCTACAGAGAACTCAGGGTGAGTGAAGAAATAATAGAATTAAAGAGAATTAAGTGTTGAGAGTAGAAAGTGAAAAACTGATGTTGTATGTCCCTAGTAATTGCGACTGTGACTCTTGCAGGTGCTGTATCCAATCTTAGATGTGAAGAGGCAGACTGAGTACTGGCGTTCATCATCTCTGTGGCAGTCTCTCTACCATCCCATTCCCCTTTCCCCCTCTGAGGTACTCAGCACGAAGGATTAATATTCGTTGTGAGTAGCTCGGGTCAGGACTGAGGAGTTATCTTCTGAGGAAATCGAATTGAAGTATCCTGACAGCTGTGCCCCTGACCCCTGCAACCACCGTTTTTCAGCGCTGTCCCTTGAAGTGGGTAACGCTTGAAGAGTGCTGTGCTTTGGGCCCCTGGCACCTCAGGAGGGCTGTGGAGTTATTTTTCATTGCGCTTTGGTAGCGCTTTTCCCACCGCTAAAAATCACCGCCGCAGCCCGGGCTTGGAAAAGAGCCCTTGCGCTTCCCATGTGCTTTGCGCGCCGGAGCCGCGCTGTCTCCCGGTGTCCCAAGGCACCAACAAACTCGCTGGAAGGAGCGAGCCGCTCCTGTCGTGCCCCCGGGGCGCACAAATCTGGACCCGTGCCCCCGGGGCACTGGTTGACTCTGCTCCACGTGGGAGCCAACCTCAGCCGGAGGAGGAGAGCTGGAACCCCTCCGGAGCAGCGCGACCTCCGCTGCTGTACTTCGAGGTCACAGGCGGGAGGAGGTCACATCAGGTACCCCCGCGCCGCGAGACCTCACTGCCCTCAGTATTGCAGTGCCCGGGTACGGAAAGGGAGTTCCTTCCTCCCCCGGCCACTGCCTAAGGGGCACGATCACCCCGTACCGTCTTTTGGGCAATTGTTTGCCCCCCTTCCCCCTTTGTGGAGGGCCAGTCGAGGCCCGGGGGGGCCCTACAAGGATCATGGGTCCCCAGAGGGGCCCATTCTTTTCACTGTAGAGAGGGTGCAGACTGCCCCTCTCTCCCAAGAGACCTGCGTGGCCTCCGTTTTCGCACATAGGAGCGCCGGGGGCCCCCATACTCTGCCTCCCAGGCACTAGGAGGGCCCTTTTTCCCAGAAACAGTTTCTCTCTTGGCATACGTGTTTTTTTTCCAGTGTTCTTGCTACCGGCATTAGGGATGTATGTTTTTCATGACCTTGCATATATGTGATAATGTTCCTTTTATGGGCATGTCTAGCTGATATGTATTTTTATGATTTGTAATATGTTCTCTAATATTCCTTCTATGGGTATTTTCCTTGCAAGTGCATAGGACTTTTACTGTAATTCCTGACTACTGCTTATGTTGCAGAATCCTGAGTACTTACATGTTCTAATGTGACAATTGCATATTCTTGCAGAGTATTAGTAACTTGTGTAATGATCTGACAACTGCTAAGGTAGCAGGGTATTACTTATGTGTAATGTTGGTCTAGCTATGTTTTGTGCAATACAGATTTTTTTTACATAGCTCAGTGTTGTGTTTACTTTGTGGTGTACATTTTGTGTCACCTGTGTTGTTTGTGTTGTGCAATCGCTTTACACATTGCCTCTGGGATAGGCCTGACTGCTCGTGCCAAGCTACCAAGGGGGTGAGCAGGGGTTATCTTGGACGTGTAACTCCCTTGCCCTGACTAGAGTGGGTAAGTTCTGCCTGGCTGAGGTGCATACCCTAGCCAACCAGAAACCCCATTTCTAACAGTTGTGATAGCCCTGTCAGCTTTGCCTTGTGTGCGTGGTGATTTAGTGGGCTAGGCGATTCTCTCTAATGGGCATGCTTTGTGAAGGGTGTCCATGCAGGTCTGTGATGGGTGTCCATGCATAGGTGTTGCGTGCAGGGCTTGGTATTGGGGTGGGTGGGTTGTGATATTGTGGTATTTGTGAGTTGGTGGAGTGATGGGGTGAGGGTAGGGGTAGGAGTTTGTGATGGCATGCAGATAGGGTGGGGGATATAGTAGTAAAGATTTGATTTACCAGAGTCCAGTCCTCCTGCTACTCCTGCGAGGCCCTCAGGATGCATGATCACCAATACTTGCTCCTCCCATGTTGTTAGTTGTGGGGGGGGAAGTGGGGGTCCACCGCCAGTCCTCTGTAAGGCTACTTGGTGTCCTGCAACCACGGAATGCACCTTCCCCCGTAGGTTGTTCTACCTCTTCCTGATGTCATCCCTTGTTCTGGGGTGCTGTCGCACGGTGTTGACCCAGTCCACGACTCTCCGCCATAGCTCTATCTTCCTTGCAATGGACATCTACTGTACCTGTGAGCCGAATAGCTGTGGCTCTGCCCGGATGATTTCCTCCACCATGATCCTTAGCTCCTCCTCTAAAAACCTGGGGTGTCTTTGGGGTGCCATGGATGTTGTGTGAGTGCTATGTGTGAGGATGTGTGGGGTGATGTGTTGGGGTGTGTGCTGTGAGGTGCGTGGATGGTGTATGGATGATGGTGTTCTGTGGCTCAGATTGAGTGGGTGCTCCTGGCTTGTCTTTCTCTGTTAGCTATCTTTTTTTTTAATTGAAAGGGTTGTGGGTAATGTGGGTGGGTGTTTTATAGTGGTGTGGGTGTGTGGGTGTGGTGGGTGTATGTGTGTCAGGTGTGTGTAGTTTGAATTGTCCAATGTGGTGGAGTTTTGAAAGTGTGTGTGTATTATGAGCGCAGTGGTGTGTACCGCCAATGGTTTACCGCTGTTCAAAGACCGCCGTGGTGATTCGTGGGTCCTGATACTGTGGGTGTATTCCTGTTGGTGTAACGGTGTGGGTTTAGTACCGCCAGTTTATCTCTGACTTTTGGTCTGGCGGACTTGTGTGGGTGTCTGTATAGTGGCGGATTTCTCTGTGTGGGTCATAATACCCGTAGTGGTATACCGCCGCGGTCACGGTATGTTGGTGGCCATCAGCACGGCGGTAGGCGGCATTTACCGCCAAGGTTGTAATGAGGGTCTTGCTGCCAAAAGTGGGGGCCTTAGCCGGCAGATGGAACAAATCCACTGGTTCTGAAGGGGGCAACATGCCATGTGCTCGGTTCTGGGGAGTGCAAGGCCACAGTCTCTCAAGTGGGTGACTTGCCCACATGTTCTAGAGGGGGCAGCATGCCCTGTGCTTGGTCCTGGAGAGTGCAAGGCCACAGCCTCTCAAGTGGGTGACTTGCCCACATGCTCTGGAGGAGGCAACATGCCATGTGCATGGTCCTGGGGAGTGCAAGGCCACTGTCTCTTGAGTGGGTGACTTGCCCACATGCTCTGGAGGGGGCAACATGCCCTGTTCTTGGTCTTGGGGCATGCAAGGCCACAGTCCCTCAAGTGGATGACTTCCCCACATGCTCTGGAGGGGGCAACATGCCATTTGCTCCTGACCCTTGGCAGATGGGGTGGGTGGGTGGCATACCCACTAGTTCTAGAGGGGGCATCGTGCCCTGTGCTTCTGATCCTGGGGAGGATGGGGTGAGTGGGTGGCATACCCACTGGTTCTGGAGGGGGCATTGTGCCCTGTGCTTCTGATTATGGTGCAAGGTCACAGTCTCTCAGCTGGGTGTCATACCCACAGGATTTGCAGGGGCAAGCAGCACAACAGCCCATGGAGGCAGGACTACAGACCATCCGCCGGTGGTGACGGCTGCTCAGTGGTGGTAGTGGTGCTGCTGCAGCCTCTGGTGAAGGGAAGCTCCAGCCCATCCCCTGCAGTCTTGGATGGCTGCCCACTAGTGCTGGTGCTGCTGCTGCTGGTGGGGGGAGGCTTCTGCCCATCTCCTGCAGCCTTGGATGGCTGCCCACTGGTGCTGGTGGTGGTACTGCAGCTGCAGGTGGTGGCGGTTGTGGAAAAAGCACCAGCCCATCCCCTGCAGCCTTGGATGGCTGCTCACTGCTGGTAGCGGTGGTGCTGCTGCTGGTGGGGGGAGGCTGCAGCCCATTCCTTGCAGCCTCGGATGGCTGCCCACTGGTGCTGGTGGTGCTGCTGCTGGTGGGGGGCAGGCTCCAAACCGTCCCCTGCAGCCTCGGATGGCTTCCCACTGGTGCTGGTGGTGCTGCTGCTGCTGGTGGTGACGGTTGCGGGGGGAAGCTCCAGCCCATCCTCTGCAGCCTCGGATGGCAGCCCACTGCTTGTGGTGGTGCTGCTGCTGCTGGTGGGGGGAGGCTCCAGCGCATCCCCTGCAGCCTCAGATGGCTGCCCACTGGTACTGGTGGTGGTGCTGCTGCTGCCAGTAGTGGCGGTTGTGGGGGAAAGCTCCAGCCCATCCCCTGCAGCCTCGGACGGCTGCACAACCATGTTTGGTGGTGGGGGCTCCAACTGAGTCACAGCACCAGGCCCCTTGTCCTTCCTGCCTGCTGGTGCAGGCCCCTTGCCCTTCCTGGCAGCAGCTGGGGATGGAACCTTGGTCTTCCTGGCCGGAGCTGGGGCAGGATCCTTGCCCTTCTTTGCAGCACTTGGGACAAGCTCCTTGCCCTGCCAGGCAGCAGTTGGGGATGGCACCCCTTCCTTGAGGCTGGCAGGTGCCCTGGATCCTTTACCACCATGAGTGGGTGTGGACACTACTGTGCCCGTGGACTGGGTGTCTGAGGTGTATGCCTGGGTTTTTGCCACCCTGGCCAGACGTGAAGGATGGAGGGAGGGGTAGGGAAGAGGTCAGTGGTGGAGAGGAAAAGCTTCTTAGGGACACTGGGGCGGGAAGAGGGAAAAGGTTTGGGAGTAGAGGAAGAGGGATTGGTTGTAGGAGGTGTCTGTCTGATGTGTTTGGGTGCTGGTGCATGGGCTGGATGCTGTTGTGAGGTGGATGGCTGTTGGGTGTCTGAGTACGTGCGTTTGTGTACCTTGGGGGGTGGAAGACACAGTGGGAGAGGACACAGGGGACATATGCATTTCTGTTGTAATGGTGTCTGCAAATGAGGTGTGTTCTGCAAGGATTGGTGGTGATGCTGGTAGTAGATGATGGTGCAGTGCATGCAGTTGTGAGTGTAGATGAAACTGGGAGGGAGGTGGAGGATGAGGAGGAGGTGGCCACAGTGGAGGCAGTCGATGTTGGTATGCCTACATCTGGATGGTGGTTGTGTGAGTACCTGTGGGATGATGTGTGGTACTTGTGTTTGCCATGTCCACTCTTGTGTGTTGTCCTGTGTGCATGCTCGTCTGCCTGTGTGCTTGGTATGGTTGGGGTTGAGGGGAATGGGATTGGGAAGAGGAAGTTTGAGGGGGGAGAGGGGAAACAAGGATAATGGCTAGCATCAGAGAGGAAGCCAGAGCCTGGATTGATCTCTGTTGGGCCGCCAAGCCAGTGTGAATGCATTTGTCTATTGCATTTGGGCTGCTAGCCCCTATATGGCATTCACAATGGCTGACTGCCCTACATAGATGAATCGCAGGAGGTCAATAGCCTCCTCACTCAGGGCAGCAGGGCTAACTGGGGCAGGGCCTGAGGTGCCTGGGGCGAAGGAGATGCCCATCCTCCTGGGTAAGCAGGCACGGGCAACTCGCTGAGGGGCTGCTGGGAGGGCAGTGATGGTACGGGGGTGGCGGATGTACCTGTTGCTGGGGTGGTCACAGAAGTGTCCACCACCACCAGGGAGCTTCCATCGAAGGAGGTATCTGTGTCCAAACTGTCCCCTCCTGTCTCCGCTGTGGTGCTCCCCTACCCCTCCGTCCCACTGGTGCCCTCACCGTCGGTAGACTCTGCCTCCTGGGTCCTGTGGGATGCAGCTCCCTCCGTTACCGGTGCCTCTGCTCCTCCGCTAGATGATGCTAATGCACATAAGGGAAGGATGACAAAACAAAAAGGGGGGGAGACAAAGGATACACATGGTCAGTGGCTGCACCAACACCACCGTTGATGCACATGCCACACTCACACACGGGGACAGGCCTACGCACTATGCAATTCATTAACAGTACCTATGATAGCCTCCAGGACATGCGGAGGGACACATCCCACAAATTGCAGCATACCTGGGACCCACACAGCCCTGCCCAGTAGAGGATACCTACAAGCTAGGTAGGAGGAATATCACTTCATAACTCTGCCCAACATGGGATCTACTCTGTAATGTCAGGCCTGGCCTAGGGGCATCCACTGACACACATCCCCCACCCGGATACCACCCTACCAGGTGTAAGTTGTAATGACGGGCACTGTACTCACCCCCTTGTGGCTGCTGTGATGCCCTCAAGCGCCCATCCAGCTCAGGATAGGACACCACCAGCATATGGGCCATCAGGGGGTCAGGGTTCGACTGGCACCCTTTCCTCGTTGGGAGGCCATCCCCAGCTGGGCCTCTGCTGTTTCCGTGCTCAGCTTCTCAGGTCCTCCCACCGTTTCCGACAGTGGGTGCTCCGCCTGCCTTAGACCCCCAGGGTCCGCACGTTCTTGGCGATGGCATGCCTTATACCCTTCTCTTGATGGGTGCTGACCTGCAGAGAACTACACACAGGGAAAGCCATTAGTCAGATCGTCCTGGCTGTTACACTTTTGACCAACCATACTCCTTCAGATCGCCATTTGTACACAAAGCGCCCAGCCCACAAGCTGTACGCCACCCAGGGGACATCCACCAAACCCCCCACACGAGCCCTTCACACACACCACTCCAGTGCATTAATGCCCCATGCATCATATTCAGCAGTGTACTCACCTGTTGGTCTGGAGGCCCATACAGCAGTTCATACTGGGATAGGACCCCATCCACCAGTCGCTCCAACTCCTCTGAGGTGAAGGCTGGGGCCCTTTCCCCAGCCACATGTGACATGGTAGGTCCCAGACACAGATCACAGCAGCACATGCAGTGTAGGTCCTCTCCCGTTGACGGTCAGGTAGCAAGTGAGAGAACAGATAGAAAATGGCAGTGACATCCGCGGTGGTGTATACCATCACCGCCGGCGGACATCACCATTGGCCACTGTACCCCATAGGGCCCAATGTTATCCAATGAGGAGCTGCACACGGTTATCGACCGCCTCCCGCAAGGTTGCACAACATCAGCAGAATTAACTCACTTCCACCTGTCCCTCCACACAAGACAGGCGGACGCCATTTCAGACAGGAGGTGCAGGCCCTGGATTATAACTGCGTCACAGTTCACAATTGGACATACAAGACAAATGCCACTTATACATTTTAATTGACATCATGCATTGTACTCTTATGGCTCCAATGTTCAGTTTGTGACCGGCTCCTCACTCCTTTCTCCCTTAGACTGCAACCGCTGCGGATGAATAGGAGATGGAGACATACCCCCGTGTACAGACCCCTGGTGGATTTGGAAACAATGGAGGACAGCGACATTATGCTCACCTACAGACTGGACAGGGCCACTATAACGGATCTGTGTGCCCAACTGGAGCCTGACCTGATATCTTCTATCCGTCACCCCACTGGGATTCCCCCTCTTGTACAAGTTCTATCTATGCTCCATTTCTTGGCAACTGTTTCTTTCCAAGTGACAGTGGGCTTGGCAGCAGGAATGTCACAGCCAATGTTTTCAATAGTGCTGACCAGAGTGTTCTCTGCCCTGATTAAACACATGTGCAGCTACATTGTTTTCCCAAAAGTGGAGGATTTGGCCATAGTGAAGGCTGACTTCTATGCAATGGGATATATCCCCTACACAATTGGGGCAATTGATGGAACACATATTGCATTTGCACCCCCCAGTAAAACGAACAGGTATTCCGAAATCCAGAAAGCTATCATTCCATGAATGTCCAGATGGTCTGCCTGGCAGACCAGTAAATCTCCACTGTCAATGCTAAGTATCCTGGGTCAGTGCATGATGCCCTTATCCTGAGGAATAGCAGCATCCCTAATGTGATGGCCCAACTACAGAGGCACTGTGTGTGGCTAATAGGTGAGCCCTGGTTCCAACCCAGTGGATGTTGGTGTATTGGTATGGTGTAGGCCATATGAGATGGTGTGTGACTAAATGTTGTCCCTCCATATTTGCAAGTGACTCAGGTTACCCCAACCTCTCATGGCTACTGACCCCTGTGAGGAATCCCAGGAAAAGGGCAGAAAAACGCTACAATGAGGCACATGGGTGTACAAGAAGGATTATAGAATGCACCTTTGGCCTCCTGAAGGATAGGTTTCGGTGCCACTATCTAACAGGTGAATCCATGTGCTACTCACCCAAGAAAGTCTTCCAGATCATCGTGGCATGATGCATGTTGCACAACCTTGCCTTGAGACGCCATGTGCCTTTTCTGCAGGACGAGGAGGCTAGAGATGGTTATTTCCCACTTCAATGCCCACTCACTATACCCTTTGGTAACTAATTTTGCAGATGTTGGTGCCCCACTATCGCTCCTGGTGTGATTACTGCAGCCAACTACAGGTCTCTACAATGTGAACATTACTGTACATTTGTAATGCAATGTTTGAATCTTGTTACACGAATACATACTGAAATCATTTGAAATACTCCATACTTGTAGTTTTTCAAAGGGTGTTTATTTAAGTGCTGAGGAGTAGGGGGGAAAGTGCATTGGGCTGGGGTGATGATGGAGGAAAGTCCAGGGTATAGTTCCAGTCTATTTGTAGCACAGGTGCATTGTCCAAGGGTGTAGGAAATTACCATCTTCCTTGGCATGTTACCCCCATTTTTAACATGTATGTCAGTATGTTTTTGCCTGTCTCTCTGGGATCCTGCTGGTCAGGACCCCAGTGCTCAATTTATGGCCTAATGTGTATGCCTGTGTAGTGCCTAACTGTGTCACTGAGGCTCTGCTAACCAGAACCGGGTGGTTCCCCTTCTGCAGGGGAGGTGTGCTGGTGGCCTTTTTGTCCTATGGTGGGCAACCTGTCCACTACCGGAGGTGGAAGGCAGTTCAGATTTCTGGCTAGTGTAAGGGGCCCGCTATTGTGAGGCTGCCTCTCTCATAATGTTGACCATGTCTGCCAGCACCCCTGCAATGGGGACCAGGGTGGTGTTATTGGCCTGCAAGTCCTCCCTGATCCCCTGGTACTGTCCCTCCTGCAGCTGCCTTTTCTCCTGGGAATGTTGGCATGCTCCTAAGATCTCGGTGAGTGCCTCCTGAAGAGTCGGTTCCCTGGGCCTGTACTCCCCTGGCACACAGCTCTCCTCCCAGTTTCCCTGTTGTTCTGTGCCTCTGTCCCCTGAACCGTGTGCCCACTGCCACTGACCCCAGGTCCCTGATTGTTTTGTGGTCGAGGTGTGCCCTGGGGTCCCTGTAGAGGTGGATACACTGCTGATTGATGTGCCCTAGGGACAGTGGGTGCTGCAGTGGTGTTCCCTGATGGAGAGGCTCTGTGGTGGTGTGTGACTGGGCCAGGGTAACCGACTATCCAGTGGTCCCTGATGAGCCAGATAGGTCATGCAGATCCTGAAGACCAGAGTTGCTGTCATCACTGGGGCCCTCCCCTCTTTGGTTGGATTTGCCCTGGCAGCTTTCACTTGTGTATGTTAGTGTATGGTGGGATTGTTAGTTCTCTAAGGTGTGCATGCTTTAGTGATGAGTGTCAATTCAGGGATGTGAGGGGTGTCCATGCATTTGTACAGCATGCAGGGCTTGGCATTGGGATGAGTGAGATGTGATGGTCGGGTGTGTGGGAAATAGTGGAGTGATGGGAGTGAGGCTAAGGGTGAGGGTATGTGATGGCATGCAGGTAGGGGGGTGATAGTAGAGAGTTGACTTACCAGAGTCCAGTCCTCCTCCGACTCCCACCAGGCCCTAAGGATGCAGTATTGCCAAGACTTGCTCCTCCCAGGCTGTGCGTAGTGGGGGAGGAGGTGGGAGTCCACCGCAAGTACATTGTGAGGGCAGCGATATGTACCACCAATGGTTTACCGCTGTTGACTGTCTGTCATGGTGATTCGAGGGTCATAATGTGGTGGGTGTAGTTCTGTTGGCGTAACAGTGTGGGTTTTGATACCGCCATTTTATCACTGACCTTTGGTGCGGCAGATTTGTGTATGGGGCTGAATACTGACGGATTGGTGTGTGTGTGTCATAACTTGGTGAACGGATATCCATCACTGTGGCGGTAAGTTGGTGGCCGTCAGTGTGGCGGTAAATGTGATTTACCGCTAATGTCATAACGAGGGCCTTAGTATGGGTGCAACTGACCAGTTTTCTTTCTCATGCCTCTGTGACAGATTTGCTCCAGAGTTAGCGTGGAATGGTTTGCTTCAACCACATAAGGTTTATGACTCTGGATAGGCTAAAATTGGGTGGGAGGTAAAAACCTTTATCATTTGAGCAAAAGCATGATTGACTTCAGAAGAACTTTGGAAATGGACATTTACTGTAGCAGATAGGAGCCACCACGCAAGAAAACTCGTCAATACACCTATAGTAAAATTTTGAAAAGCCCAAGAAACATTGAAGATTTTTGGGACTTAGCGATTCTTCATCTGTTTGAACCTTTCTCTCAGCTATCTGGAAAACCAGATGAAGACAGCATAACACATAAATACTTCACTATTACAAATGGAAATCACATTTTCTCAGTTTGCAAAAGAATCAGTTCTTACGTTCTTTCTTAGTGTACATAAAATGGTTGCCATGTTTTTCATGGATGATCTTATCCTTGGAATAAATTAGAATATAGACAATAACAACATTGTCTAAGTGATCACAAAGGACATCATTTAGAAAAAGCTGGGAAGCTGTATGTGTAAAATACTATATTTAAATAATACCTATTGAGTCCTAAATGCTGTTCTCCCCTAATCCCCCCCAATCATTCTGACCAGGTGATACAGCCCCTTGAATTCCTACTTGGTGTAATTTGTAGCATGCTTAACTAAGTCCAACAAGATGACAATGAGTGGTAATGAATATCTCTTTTTACTGCTCACTTTGCTCAATAGTTAATACAGACACTTCACTTTCCATTAGCTTTGGGTACAAAAAATTATGGAGAAACTACAGAAGATTAGGAAGGTTGAATTACATCCTGGCTTGCTGATCACTCCCGCTGATGGTGACCCATACCTTTGTGGACAAAATGGGATGTCAGGCAGCAGTGAGAAGCCTATGGAATAGGATGCACCTGACCCTGACCACCTGGTATTTCCCCCCCAGCCTATAATCAATGGAGTTGGACAAAATGGGGGCATGGCTGGCAGAGGTGCCGGACTCACTTTACTAATCGGGGGGTTGGATTTTAACTTAACACATAATATTGATAGTCACAGAATGAGAAAGTCAGGAGAAAAACCAAGGCAGGATGCACGCTCCTTTCTGGAGACTATGAGACTCGTAGACCTGTGGAGGAGAGAACACCCAGAGGTTCGACAATATACCTATAACTCAAACCTGATACAGTCCATGTCAAGGCTGAATTAATTCATCATCCCATGACACCAACTAGGCAACTTTTGCAAAACAAAGTTCCATGCCAGGGGTATATCCAGCCACTCACCAATGTCAGTCTGGCTGCAGATGGTGACCACGGGGGAAGTGGAGGCTAGACCCATGGGACCGGACAGCCTGGGAGACTAGCAACCTGATGAAGGAAGCCACATCCCAATATTTAAGGGAGAACTCTGGGACTGTAGAGTCAGAAGTAACATTATGGGAGGCATACAAAATCATCTTGTGGGGGTATCTCATTGCACACATCGCTGAAAAGCGAATGAAAAGGGTCAGGGAGGTGGCAGCTCCAGAGTCCCAGTAAGCTCAATGGAGTCAGCCTACATTAGGAACCCCACCACAACACTGGCATGCCAGATGGAGCCGAAGATGAAAAAAGAAGGTGCCAGCTGCACCAGGAAGCTCAATCAATATACAAGGCGAAGCAGGGCAAGTTGCCTGGCATGATGTGACCGGATTGGCGAGCTGACACTTCTTCTATCACTAGACGCAGAGAAGGCCTTTGATTCTATGGCCATATGGTGATTGGGGGAAAGTTTCTGGCAAGGGTGGGTCTTATTTATCATGACCTGCTGACTAGAGTAATGGTGCATGGTGCTTTCTCCAGGGAATTCCCTCTGGGCAGAGGACCAGACAGGGGTGCCTGCTTTCCTCACCATTGTTCACGCTGGCGATTGAGCTATTGGCATTCTGGCTGGGGTCAGACATGCAGATACGTGGGCTGTAGTCGGACACAGGAAGGGAGGACATTGTCTCATTATACGCAGATGATATACTGCTAAACCTCTCAGACTCAGAGCAGTCAGTCCCGAGAGCTCTGGATATTCTGGAGGTGTTGGCTTCTCTTGTGGGTTCAGAATAAACTGGAACAAATCAATTATGTTTCCCCTGAAAGGACCCATAAATGACGCAATGTAGAAAAAGGCTCTGAAATGAAGCCATGAGGATTTACTCACCCGGACATCTTCATGACCAAGGATTCAGACACTTTTATAGCTTAAAGCCTGGGAAAGGTACTAGACTCAAAAACACGGTTGATAGTTGAAAGAGACTCCCCTTGTCTATCATGGGGCAAGCAGCTCTGTATAAGATGATCTGTGTATCTAGTGTCTGTACATACTGCAGAATACTCCATTCCCAGTACCTTACAAGTTGTTCAGGTCTGTGATGTCAGTCACTATGTGCCTGTTGTGGGAGGGCGGGGCTTCAAGAATAGCTTGGACATCTCTGACGAGGAAGTCACTGGACGGGGGCATCACATTCCCCGAGCTGTGACTGTACTACTGGGCAGCCCAATTGATTAATGACTGGGCCTTCACTTCTCAATGGGCGCCATCTGTGCTGGCTGAGAGGAGAGCCATGGACCCGGAAGGCTACGTCCAGCAGCTATATGAAGAGAGAGGACTCACCCCACTGCTGATGCTCACGGCGATGATGTTAGAGTCCTGGCTGGGTTGGAAGGGCAAACTAACTTTGGAAACCCACCTGTAGGCCTCCAAGCACCTGAGGTGGGCTATGGGCCATGAGCAACCACACAAAATGGAACATAATCAGGATTTCCAAGGCGTGAAACATATGGAGGAGGGTCAAGTTGCTACACATTGTATTCTACCTTGTCTCTCAGGCGTTGTCTACGCCCTAGAGGCTGCAATATCTTATTGACCTAGCACGAGAGCCTTTATAACAGCTTCTACAGTGGCCATATCAAAACGTACTGACCAGGAGGATCTAAATTCGTGGGCTCTCTATTCTGCCAGATGACTATGGTTAGCAAACTCCTCATTACAGTGCGCCTCCTGGCACCGCCAATTTTGTTTGCTCTTCTTGCACAGAATCCTGGAGTAGCCAGATGAGGGAAGGGTCTTCAAAAAAGAAGTCTTCAATGCTTGCCAAATTCTACACTGGAAAAATGTCTTTCTCAAATAAGACAAATGTTTTTTGTTAAAAAAATATCTGAAAACCTGGCTATTTCAGGCTCCCAACTCCTTCTGTATTTCATTAATCAAACCTTCCTGTTACTTCTGGGAATTCACAGTTTTCTAAGCATAGCACCATGATGCTCTCTTTTGAGTGACATTTTGAGTTCTTCAAATGCCCCATTCGTTCATTCATTTGTTCGTTCATTCATTCATGTTACATAAATTCAGCAAGGCAGAACAGAGTGTGAGCCCAAAAGGCAAGCTTCTAAAAGGAAGCAGCCTTTGAAGGGCAAATGGTAGTCCTAAAAGAGAGGGACTCTTGTTTTGCAGACATGCTGGCACCTCAGACAGACAGGGCCAAAATGCTGCCATACCAGTTTTTTGCTTAGCCATGTGCCACCCAGGGAGCCACACCTCTGGTATGGGCTACAAAGCTCCACAACAAACACCACAGGAAAGGGTCTGCCATATTAGTAATGGAAAGAACGCTGTATTCTGGGCTTTCAAGATGCCACATTTCACAGGAAGTTGTCACTAGGTGGGAGTTGACCTGGTAGCCCATTGGCTATTAGTTACCACCTCCTCCAAGGGCAAGAAACAGTCAAAAAAGTGGTACTTTTGGCACCCAGAATGCAGATCATGTCTGTACTGGAGAGAGGACTGAAGAAGGACTGCCCTATTTTTTCCAGGACCCAGCAGAGAGAGGCTGCACCAAAGACCGGAATGCACCTGCTACATCGTGGGCTAGCAAATACAGAACCATGTCTGTTGTGTCCAGGTCAATTAAAAGTCATCCCAGAGTCCCAGACAGACAAGATTACTCCATGAGTCATTTTGCTGACTCCCTGTTACAGACTTAGGGCTATAAAAGTTGAATAAGCCTCCTATAAAAGTTGAATAAGCCTCCCTTGGCCAGCTGATATCCAAGAACGCTTGCCCACCGCTAATTGCTGAAGTGCACCCTGGCAAACCAAGTCCCAATCCTCAAAAGTTGCAACAGGGTCTGCTAGACCTGAGAGAGTCACTTTGGTCACCTAGAAAGGACGTTACTACCAACTAAAGAGAACTGCTGTTTTTTCTGTAACCGGAGACCAGTAGTCCAGTGGCAGCTGATTTTTGGCTGGACTTCAGACTTCAAGGGACATCGACCACTGTGGTCAAAGTTGCTCCACTATGTTAGTGGACCAAGTGGTGGGCCCCGGTGTTGCATAAGCCACGACTCTGGTGTAGGTCTGCAAGGTTTGCTTTCCCACCCATGGATGATATAGGTGAGCTTAGTTCAATGCACCAACACTGAATGTGAAAGAAGTTATTGTAGTCTTGCAAATCTACACTCAATACATAGTTGAACTGAAATCATTGGTTTTGAGTTACCAACAATCCCCAGAAAAGGATCAGGGACATCATGGTAAGTAAACGTATTTTGCTCCTCACAGTATCACACACACACACAGCACTAAGAATATACACTTTTAATTAACAGTATTTATTACAAGAGGATGAACCTGTTTCCTAGTACATCTAAAATAATTACACAGGATATTATAAAAACAGCAAGAAGGTATGTTGCCAACAATGAGAATAAAATAAAAAAAATTAACATTGTTAAATGTCATCTAAAAGCCTAACACCTTAAACCTACTTCTGTGGACTACTATAGGGGAGCACATAGTAGAGCAACTTAGGGGCATATTTATACTCTGTTTGCACCGAATTAGTGTCATTTTTTTTTACTCTAATTCAGTGCAAAACTAACTCCATATTTATACTTTGGTGCTAGACCCCTCTAGCACCAAATTTATGGAGTTAAAGTCATTTTTTTAAAGTGGAGACCTACTTTGCCTTAATGAGATGCAAGGTAGGCGTTCCTGTGCCAAAAATGACTCTATGTCCTTAATGCCATATTTAGGGGCATATTTATACTCTGCAGCATATTTATACTCTGTTTGCACCGAATTAGTGTCATTTTTTTTTACTCTAATTCACTGCAAAACTAACTCCATATTTATACTTTGGTGCTAGACCCATCTAGCACCAAGGCCCTGATTTAAACTTTGTTTGCACCGCATTAACGTCATTTTATGACACAAAAGTGGCGCAAACGTACAAAATATTGGCCCTTATTTATACTTTTTGCTGCAAAACTGCACTAACTCAGTTTTGTACCAAAAAGTTCAGCACCGGCTTGCACCATTTCTGTGCACCAGCCGGGCACCATATTTATGGAATGGTGCAAGCCGGTGCAAAGGGTAGGATAGAGTTTTAAAAAATGACTTTAGTCAGGTGGGGCTGGCAGTATAGAAGAAGAGGGTTTAGCACCCAAAAATGGCTTTAGACAGGTTAGAGTAAAAAAAAATTACTCTAACCAGATTAGCGTCATTTTATGATGCTAAACCTACCATGCCACATGACTCCTGCCTTAGAAAAGGCAGGAGTCACGCCCACCACCCCAGTGGCCAGCACAGAGGACAGGGGTCCCCTGGGCATGGCCATTGCACCCTGTGCCATGTATGGGGGCCCATATCAGGGCCCCCTATGGCACTTACAAAAATAAAATGCACTTACCTGTACTTACCTGGGATGGGGTTCCCCATCTTCGCAGTCCCTCTAGTGTGGGTGGGGGTTCCCCTAGGGCCTAGGGAGGGCACCTCTGGGCTTATTCCATGGTGTTCCACCATGGAAATAGGGCCACAGGTCCCCTAACGCCTGCCCTGACCCAGGTCTTAAAAAATGGGGCAAAGCAAGCTTTGCCCCATTTTTTGACCCCTCCTCCCTCCCTTGCACCATTTTTGCATGGGAGTATAAATATGGTGTTAAGACCATAGAGTCATTTTTTTGCACGGGAACGCCTACCTTGCATCTCATTAAGGGAAGGTAGGTTTCCACTTCCAAAAAATGACTTTAACTCCATAAATTTGGTGCTAGACGGGTCTAGCACCAAAGTATAAATATGGAGTTAGTTTTGCACTGAATTAGAGTTAAAAATAAATGACGCTAATTCAGTGCAAACGGAGTATAAATATGCCCCTTAGCGTCAAAAAATGATGCTAATCTGGTCAGAATCATTTATTTTGACTCAAAACTGCCTAACGTAAAAAAAAATTTAAGCTAACCTACACTTTGCACCGGCTTGCACCATTCCATAAATATGGTGCCCAGCTGGTGCTAAAAAATGGTGCAAGCCGGTGCAAAACTTTTTGGGGCAAAACTGCCTTAGTGCAGTTTTGCACCAAAAAGTATAAATAAGGCCCTTAGAGACTAGAGATTTTTGGGACAAAGCAGCACACTGCATACTTTGTTGACAGGTAGGGTTGTCGTTATCAGAAGAGCAATTGAGGAAGTCTTCCCTGTGAAAACTCTCCCTGAGTGCTCCGCTCTTATCAGCTTCAGGCAGGATGCAGCAGCTTCTCTAGATGCAAGCAATAACCAAGATTGTCTTTGGATTGTAATTTGGGGGATAGTATGGAATGAAAGATCTTGGTACCTAAGGGGTCGAGAGAGTGAGCCTTTAATACTAAACGTTATCAGGGATGAAAACCTTTAAAATAGTTTTGGGAATGTGGTGTATAGATTACAGGCACCAGAGAAGGGGTCCCAGATATACCTTTAAGAATATGAACTACATCTCTTTGATTAATTGCCTTGTTTGTTGATGGCCTTGGCATATTGATTAGGTAACACTGGTTCCAGGCCGGGGGCCCGATTCACAAAGGTAAAGTTAGACCAAAATGTTAACTTGAGGATGATGCGAAGATGACTTGAAGTCTACGTTTAGACCTAAAGTCTAACTTTACACCTGAAGTCTAACTTTACACCTGAAGTCTAACTGTAAACCCGAAGTCTAAGTTTAGACTTGAAGTCTAACTGTAGGCTTGAAGTTTAAGTTTAGACTTCAGGTCTAAAGTTATACTTCAGATCTAAACTTAGGGCCCTATTTACAAAGGTAAATTTAGACCAAAATTCTAATTTAGACCAAAAGTCAAACTTTTCTTCTTTTTTGAAGTTACTACTAGTAAGTCTACTACTAGTAAGTTTACTACTAGTAAACGCACTAACAGTAAAGTTACTAGTAGTAGAATTACTAGTAGTAGTGTTACTAGAAGGAACTTACATTTGTGAATACAGAAAAATAGTAAATATAGACATTTGGCCTCAGTTGGACTTTTAGTCTAACTTTACCTTTGTAAATCAGGCCCTGAGTGTCTCACTCTGTGTTATATCTAGGAATTCATCTGAATGCCTTGACACTTTCTGTCCCCTTCCCAGTTCAACAAATGATAAGGGCAGAAGAAATTCATGGTATTACTTTTTATGACAGAATTTGGAAGGAGTGTAATCCTAGATGGATTTGAGGATTTAACTGGAATGGAGTCGGGCTTTAAGGATTTTACTTCATCCCCAGCTTGTACGTTCAAATATGACATTACAGAGACATAATAAACCAAATGGAGAGATGATCAATTTGTTAGTGTATACCATGATGTATGCTTGGATTCATATCAATCTATAGGCAGCTTCTTAAAGAAAATATAACATAATTCAACAAAATAACATCTGCTGTTATGCAAGGTGAAGTATGATTTAAGCATTCCACAGTTTCAAACATCTAGCTATTATCTAATAGGAAAATGCGTGTTAGTGACCAGACATACCATGTTATACCAGTTATGGAATGAATGGGCCTCATTAAAAATATGTGGCATAAAAGAAAATAAAGTTTTAAAGAAGAAGGAAATGTCTTCCCAGCCCATGATTCATAATCTGTAGGATATCGAGTGTTTCAAAAAGGAAAATCATAGTTAACTTTCCTCCTACTTGGAAGGCATGTCAATATTCCCTACTACATACACAGGACAGGTGTAGTCATTGTAGAAGCCAGGTCATAAACCTGTACATTTGATGGTTCAGGATCCATAGGCTCAGCAATGGCACTTGAAGATGGAAGCTTGACTTCAGGAGCTCCATTGGCAACAGTGCATCAAGCCACTGATCAAGAGAGGACACGAAGGGTGCCATAGGTGAACTTGCTCTGTCATATATCACTTCATATTGGGAAGACAGAAGTAGTGGTTGGCATCATCTCTGATGCTCATTTAGCAGCTGAATTATGGCCTCTGCAGCAAAATAATCAATAGGTATCTCAGGTAGTTCTAGTAGTTGTTCCGGGGATAAATCCAGGATGATCTCTGTAGGACAATGCATGCACCAAAGCACAACTCTTACTTGTGATGTGTCCAGTTTTCAGAAATTATCATCCATTTCTCACTTAGTTCAGAGAGCCAAAAAATGTTCTATGTAACAAGCAGGAATTTCTCTGCATCTTTACTCGGCTGGATACATGTGCATCGTGATGTTGGTTTCGTTGTTGAAATAGAAAGAAGGTGATAATACCACAGCCGTTTAACAGTAGAATTTTTGGGGCTTCTCCAAAAATACTGTAGAGAAGAGAGTGAAAAATGATGGAATCTGTCCAAATACTGCCTTGAACCCACTCAAAACATGAGATCCAATAGTCTTAAAGAGTTGCACAAGTATTGTTTGTACGAGATCAGCGTGCGGTACTGTGCAGATGACAGCCTGTGTATTTCTGCAGCCGTTCAGGCTGTCCGTAGAATATACACCTCAGCTGCTGAAGTCAAACGGATTTTTTTTTTGTAATAGAACTGGTAATACATTTTTTTGCTCGTCAAAACGCATGTCCTTCTTGCTAATATAAGGCCAAGGAATATTTCCAATTACATATTTAGAAGGTACTTCCACTAAACTGAATTATTTTTTTAAATGTTATCGGGGAGGGCTGGCCTAGTTCCGAGCCACAGCAAGTAACATTGGTTAAAAATAAATAAGAACTGTTGTTCAGCTGTTCAGGCATTGAAATAGTACCATATATTAACCCGGTGACAGGTGGAATGTCACTACCGGTGAAAGGGGCCACATTCATTTGCTCTATGTTTAGCAGTATGCATGTGGGTTCCTTTTTCGCCATTGTTCCTAAGAATGATGTCAAATTGTATGGTTCAGAGATGGCGTTTTCGTTCACATTTGCCACAGCACAAAACCTGATCAAAGTGTTTGTAATGCCCAATTCAAATGAATATTGGTTCACAATTTAGCTTGTCCGTTTTGTAACAAATCCAGGTCTACTCTCAGAAGGCCTAAATCTGAGGTCAAATAATGATTCAACAAGTATACTTTTTTGGAAAGCGTATACATTCCAATACCAGTAGCTAATTTGTATGCTATGAGCACCTGATCCCTTGATCATAGTGGTCTACTTGTTGGTACTGAATACAACGCGTGGTTCCTAAAACTCGTTTATTACAGCAGGAATGCTGGAGATATGCCCTGCCACCAGAGCGTTTGGGTGTCAGGGAAATCTGAGCCCTGAAATGCAAGGTCATTAATAAATAAAATGTATCAGTTATAAGCGGGCAATTGAGTAAATATGATACTGCATTAAAAATGAGTATGACAGGCAATTTGCCACACAACTCGCCTCATTTATGAGGCCAAATATGTTAAGCATAAAGCTGAATAGGCTGGAAAGAAAGTGTAATAGAAGCGTTGCCTGGGCCCAAAAAGAAGCGCTAAAAATTGGCAGCGTACGCATATGTTGTTATCTCTCATAGTGTTTAGATACATAAAACGTAAGCTACCTAGGAAATTATAGAATTTAAAAACGGATAAATGGTCATCTTCCCAGTACATTATCACATGAGTGTAAAACCATGTAAGAAGTCACTACTGTATCAGAAAAAGATGGCATGCTAAAATGTGCAATCAGAAATGGAAACTCTGCATGAGCTCTAATGTGCTTCACCAGAAGTTGAATGATAGGTTGCTTTTTGTATCATGTTGTTTTGGTATAGACTTTGAGTCTTTCATTGTTCCAAATAACAAATAAGTAGTCTGTTGGATGGTTTTGTTCAGGAAAATCATTTCCTTAGGAATTATGCATGCACAAAACAGGCCTCTTTGCCTTGAATCCACCAAAATTTGGTTGCCCAAATACTTTTCTCATCAGTATTGTTTTTCCAATACTCATATCCCTAGACAGCCACATTTTCAGTAAATTAGTTTGCTTGTGGTAATTATTTTTTTTGTAACTATTGTGGCTCTTGTGAGAAATAGAAAGCTGATGGGTGTGACCTCTTCATTCTTTGGAGTAGGGGATTGTTTTTTAAAAGTTAAGGTGACTATCAGTAGGTAGTGCCTCACAAGGTTCCCATTGTGTGTAATTATAAATCTCTCTACGTAACTAGTCCCTTGTATGTAATAATGTGCATAATGATAATACCAATACATTTCCGGGTAATTAGCCAAATTCAAATAAGGTTTCGCCTCAATCAAAGTAGAATAAGCCTACAAACCAATCATCATTTGTTTAACAGTCTGCGTTCCAGTCATCTGAGATGGAACCAGGAATCACAATTTCATCCATTGCAACTTTAATTACATATGGCAACTGAAATGTCTCAGTGGGCCCTATAATGTGACATAGGATATTTTCCCAAGATGCTCTTCGGGCACAGGATGAGCTGCAATGTTGACAGCATAGAATTTTCTGTGATTTCTGTGAGAGAAAAAATGAGTAGTTCACAAACCACAGAGGAAGCAATTGTTCTTCCAGGGATAATGTTCATTTAGAACCAGTAGAACATTGATCCTTGTTGTTTGCCATATAATTGAAAGAAAAGTTTGATGGGTGATCTAAACATAGGACCATGGTACAAAAAGGTACCCATCACAAAGCCACTGGTAAGCGTGAAGCAGACTATGGCGGTGAGTTACTGCAAACTGAGTTGTGAAATCTTCTGAAGCATATCCAGAACCATACACAAAGTTAGTGGGTTCTCGAGTTGGTCGAAAAGCACCATCTCCAATGACATTGCGTCAGGTAGGAGTTCATAATAAACTTTTCAGTTTGAATGAATATTAGCAACTGTGGTAATGTCAGTATCAGGTTCGGTTGAGAAACGTAGGCCCTAATTTATTAAAAAGTGGTGCAGCGCGGTGCTGCGCTAAAAATAGCAGCGCTGCCCTGCGCCATTTTTGAAACGCAAGGATGCGCTTTATTTACAAGAATATGGAGCACTTCTGCATTTCCACCTGCACCGGCACTGAATCAGGCTGTCTGCGCCAACCCAGGCATCCTTGCACCATAGTGCAAGGGTGTCTGCGTTGAGGTGATAGATTGTTTATGTGCAGGAAGGTGTCCCGAAATTGGCAAAATGCAGCACACAGAAAAGTACCAAAGTGTCATTCTGGAATGATTGTTTATGTGCAGGAAGGCACACATTCCTGCACATAAACAATCACCCATGGCATTTTGCTCTTTCTATGTGTGCTGCAGGACTGAAAGGATATTGAGTCTGTGGCTAAATACGTAAAGGAATAATGTATGGAATTGATTCTTTATCCCACTCCACTTGGTTTCTGTACAGGGCTAGGATCAGTTTTATAGCCCATTCACAGGTGTACATTTCCCTGATATCTTCAGGTACTATGGGAGAGAAGGCTACCCTGATGACTTCTCCCCCCCACAACCTGGAGTTTCAACTCATATATATTTATCAGTTGGATTTGCATCTATAAATTTCGGAAATGTCTGATGTACTATTGTGACTTCTTTAATGCTATCTAGAAGCGCTTTTTGCCCACGTCCTGGCCTTTAGGAGGATTTGTAGCTGTATCAACATGTTTTTAGAAAGTCCTGCCACTTTCTTCTTTTTAATTGTAGTCTTAGGGTCGATCCTTTCCCCTTCAATTTTATGTTGATGTTAGTCTTATGTCAGGCTTCACCTTTTCTGCTGTACTCCTCCTTTCTTCAGATCATCTCGTTCTCGCAGTTCATTTACCGTCAGTGTCTTGAAAAGCACATGAAGGGCAACTATCAGAATGCTAATAGGACTGAGGCTTTTTATTCTTATCACAACTGTAACCACTCCTACCGGATTCCCAAGATACGGGTGATCCAGTCCATCTTTTTTCTTTCTTCCTTCTTCTTTCCGTCTGTTGTAGATTTCTCTTTAATGGAAACTTAAATGTTGTTTTAGGGTTTTAAATGGTGTTTAATTGAACATGTACCCAGAGTATCACGGCCCACAGAGGTGTAGCCATCTGCAATTATTTTAGGTACTTCCTATTCGCAGACTTGAAATGGAACAACTACTAGGTTCTGTCGAATAGCCAGATCTGAAATTTTTCCCTTCGTATTACTTAGAATAAAAGAGGAGACTGTGGAAGTTTCCCATTATTTTCATACTTAAATCTAGAGCTGGTCACACACCATGCTCATTCTGTTCTTATATCAGTACATTGGGGAGTGTTAATATTGGATTTTAAGGTAAAATCTAATTCGAGCAACATTTTGGGGAGCCAGATAGGAGCTGATTGGTTCTTCGAACACGACTGTGACCAGAGGAAGGAGACCCCGCCCAGACAGCTTCACATTTGCAGAAATAAGAAAGGTGAGAAGACACCGCAATTAATTGGAAATTCTGCTGAGTCCACAGGGTGGAGGTCGGTGCTGAAGCCGCTATCACAAGGGTAAGAGACTACATCAGAGCCTTAGTATTAACATTTGCATGTGGCAAACTAGGAAAATGTATAAACCGCTGTAGTCACTTCCTTTATTGTCTGTGTTGGTAAGGGTGAACGCTTGGACCTCTGGGCATAACACAGCAGGTACGTTTGACCCCTGAGTGTTATACAGGGTTTTTGGGTTACTGGCTGCTTGGACCACGGGGCATGACACAGATGATATGCATAAGTCTCTGGGTGTGACGTAGGGCCAGGACTATGTTTTGAGAGGTGCCTTCTCTTGGACCGCTGGGCGTGATGCAGGCGGTATGCATTGGCTTTTGGTGTCATATAGGGACCACATCTTGATCTTACTGTCAGTGCCACTAGCTTCTTAATAGTGGTGGTATTTGAAAGAAGTGAGAGATGTACTTTGCTCGGACCACTGGGCATTACACAGATGGTACGCAGGACCCCTGGGTGTAGCGGGGGAAATTCAGACATTAGGATACTAGAGCGATTGGAATCCCGGAGATTAAGCGTAGCTGCGTTTTGCCAAGAAGGTCTATGATCACTGAAGTAAGTCCTTTCTTTCTCTACATAAATTGTTGCAATCTTTTCCCCCAAGCTGGTATCGATGAGATTATCATGCTCCCCTAGATTCGCGCAGAGCTTAATTTGGTCAAAGGATATCTTGCGCTAGTAGTGGGCAGGAGTATGGTATTGCAGACAGGCCGTTCCCCTGATTTTTTTGTGCCTAGTCAGCATCTCCCCTGCCAGTTGAAATGCTGTTGTTTTGATATTACGATGCTGGTGCACTATTGAGACTATGTTTGTCTTAAATGTTTTGTTCTTGTCAATGTTTAATGTATGCATGAAAAAAATGTTGATTTGCACAATTTGTTGTTTGATGCCAAAGTAAGGGTCGCTATTTTGGTGCCAAATTGCAGACTGTTGTGCATTAACAATTGCACTTTTTCCTACGATTGTGCCTCTTCATGCAATTGTTTGTTAAATGTTTATTTTGGATGCGTCTGTGAATAACTTTGAGCTAATTAGATCTGGGGATCTCAGTGTGTATATCCTCCCTCAACCAGATTAGGGCCCATATGTATACTCCCTTTGCGCCAGATTAGCATAATTTTTTTTACGCTAATCCGGCGCAAATTTAACACCATATTTGTACTTTGACGCTAGACTCGTCTAACGTCAAAATATCCTAGTGTGCACCATTTTCTGGATGCGTGAAACCACCTTGCGTCAATGAGATGCAAGGTAGGCATTCCCGTCCCAAAAATGACTTAAACACCTGTGCGCCATATTTATCCAACCGGGCAAAAATGGTCAGCTTCCCAACACACAGCAGAAGCAGCAGGAGACCAAACAGGGTTTTTTAATCAAATTTATAGCTTCCCGCAAATGCTTGGTGCCATTGACTGCACACATGTCTGGATTGTGCCAACTGCTGCAACTGAGCACTTATACCGGAACAGGAAATACACACACTCCATCAATGTGCAGGCCATTGTGGATCACCGTGGATTGTTCACCAACATCATGGCAAAGTATCCTGGAGTGTACATGATTCATTCATCTTCTGCCACAGCACCAACAATCGGCACTTCCAGGATGGACGATATGGCAATGGCCTAATTGTTGGTAAGTACAGAAACCTAGTAATTTACACACAGCACAGTAACCATGAAGGACACCCAGCACATACACCACTACATTGACACGTGGCCAGGAAGACACTGAGGTGTGACACTGGTAGTCATGTTTGATATTCTTACCCAATTTGATACACACCTTTGGACAAATGCCAGGTGCAAATAACAAGGGATGCCACTCTAGAGCCACACGGGACCAATTTAAAACCACACTGTGACAATGACATGGCCTTAACTGGCAGTACAACTTGGAAGATGAAACTTTCAAAATCACATCAATAACACTCAATCCCACACCCTTCCAAGCAATACGTCCTGTGTAAGGGGTGTGTAATGTGTGTTGCTGCAGGTCAAACACCATGAGACACATAGCATGATGACGCTGACTCTAATGAAGGGGACATGGAATTATTGAGGCAGTACCAACATCTCACATCACTCCTGGGGTGACATTGCCAGCTAGCAATAAGGAAGTTAACTGTGCTATGAAAACATGTGGATGTGACACTAATGCAAAGTACAGACTGCTACACATACGGATTGAGACAATTCCCCATTTACATAACAGATGTAAAGGCAGATGGACCTTCCTACACTAAAACCTTCACCCCCACAACCAAGTTAGCCAGCTTACCTGGAGCAAGTTCAGTAGTGTAGGTACACGTTTGCACATGAGCTAACTCGGTGAGGGCACAAAAATAGGTTTGCATAGAACTTGTCACACATGGGATAATTGTGCATTGTCAATTGTAGAGATGTGTTGTCTATTGTCACCTGGCCAAATCAAAGGGCCTCACTGTTGCATTTGACCTGCAATTATATATGTCGAATTGGATGTGATGTTCAGGCCATATAGTACAACCATGTTACCACCACAGTGGAATTGATTGTTTGTGTGGAAGTATCATGTAACCTCCAGGGAAGGCACATGGACACTTCTTTCACATTATATAACGCATGGGAGATACACACTGAACAGCAAGTTTCTAAATATACCACAGATATGTCAATCAGCCGAAAAGCAGTTTTGCTAGTCAAACAACCCAATGCAGAAAGAACATCATAGAAGCCTAGAATCCCACACAATACCACAAACACAGATGAGTCACAGACGTCACAAGATATCAACAGCCATGCAAATTGACAATCACAATGCAACCAACAACAAAATACTTACCCTCATTTTCTCTTTCAGCTGATCAGGTTATGGGATCCAGCCATGGATCATGACATCAATTGCCAACCGAAGCACAGCAGCAGAGCGTGCCTATAATGAGGCACATCGTAGGACACGCACCATAGTTGAGCGGACTTTTGGCATCCTGAAGTCCAGATTCAGGTGCCTGGACATCACCGGAGGCAGCCTCCTATATTCCCCTGATATGGTCTGCAAGATCATTTTGACCTGTGCCATCCTGCACAACATTTGTGTGAGGAGGAACATTCCCCTCTATGAACCGGATCAACAAATGCCTGAAGAGGAGGATGCTGTCTGTGAAAATGACGGGGGACATCCAAACACAGCTGCAGGATTTCGTTGGAGACAACACATCGCACAAAACGTCTTCTAACTATAGTCACTGTCACCACTTTGTTATAATATGTAATTAACCACCTCACTTCTTCACTCAATCATGCTCTGGGTAATTATTTATGCATCACATGATCTCTAGGAATCATAATCAGAGTTTTGCCTCATGGAGCATTGCAGAAATACAAATTTGCATACTTAAAAAGGCACATCACATTTGATGGGTATGAATGTATAGCAAACATCACACACAGTGTTAATGACATATATCCTGTCTATTTCACATTTGAAGGGCAATATCAGAGGACCACAGCTATGAGACACACCCATGTTGCCAACATGGTCCATTACAGCATATGACACCCAATTAAGACACCATCAATCATAAGGTAAAAAAGTGCATCATATGTGAGGCAGTGGATGTGCAATTGCATTGGTAACAGGAATGTATGACCAGACCCTTGACAGCAGTAAGTTTGACATCAGATATCTCTGCAAGGAGCTTGTGTGACAAGATGTGCATCAGACCTGAAAATGGATAGCACAAGTGGCCCAGGTATGACAAGCATTGCTCACAAGACATGCCCTCCGCAGTCCATCCCAAGTAATAAGTCCTGCCACTGCCATGTTTTAAGTCTCTCCCCACCCTTCTCTAGGGGGCGCTGTAAATGGACTATCTGTACCCTGAGAATCTTCATCTACACTCACCCTGACTCCCATTCAAGCTCCTGTGTGCTTCCCTCTTCAGTATGGCATGCCATAGTCATAGTTCATCAGTCTGCCTGGACTTCAGGTCCGATAATGGACTGCCTGGTAGCTGGTAAGACCTGTAATCAGCTGTCCATTGCTTCCCATGTGAAAGGTCCAGTTCGCCCTTTGAACTTGAGTCTCAACTCCAGGACTTGTGAGAGACTGAAGCTGCACACACCTGGGGGCACTTCCATGCAGACCAGCCATTTGAACCTGCCCTGCCCTTGCTGCTGCCTGAAAGTGCTTAGAAGCTGCCATTTTCTGAATCTCCTTGTTGTGCATTGGCGTACAAATCACTTGTGTACCAGAGCCCTTGGGGGATTGTGTAACAGTGCAGACCACAGTCAAAACTGTTTTTTATTCCCACAGTCTTGTTCCTGCTTGTCCCAGTCAGAGTCTGCTCGCTGTGCATTTGCCTTGTTCATGTTTGTTCCTGACAGAGCCTGCATTCTGTTAGCCAGACTGGTTCCAGTCTTTGCATTAAACATAGAGGTTCCCTGTGGCTACATTTGTCTCATAGTTACTTTACATGCCCCCTGTTTCCTCCTGGGGTTTTGTGTCTTGGAGGTCTACAATGAATCCTCAATCGTATAGTATAGTTTAATCAGTTTACTTATTGTATTCTGTTCTGGGACATATATTCAAATAGCCTAATCCAGCCCCCAACCCTTGTCTGCTTTTGCATGTATTCATTAGTGCCAAACAGTGACAGTGTGCAATGGCTGTATGCATGGATCTGGTACTGTGTCTCCAGCACAACAAACAAGGGTTGCTAATTTGTATATAAGAACAAAACATGTTTGTGCCCTGATGGTCTAGACACAGATTCACTTCTGCCGCCACCTTTTGATGGGGCTTACGTGTTGACTTGCTGTGAGATTAATCAGCACAGAGGCACTGATGTTCCCTGTTGCAGTGGGAATTTTAGAGCCCATCCTGTGTACAAATGTTTTGATGAAACCTGCCTGTTTCCTATTACTGATCCATAACGTATTTGAGCACACCAAGGTTACTCTGTCGTCAGCCTTCTAAAAGTTCTGCTGTGCAATAGATGGACTATCCCCATGTGTGTTGTTAGTTGATCTTTGGCTTTTGGTCAAACCTGCTTTGAAGGATGCTCTGTTAATTCAAGGGATGGCTCCACAGACTCATGACTAGACCTGCACGTAACTGTGACAACATGGAGGCCAATACTGACACTGGGTACACATGGCCACACACTCGAACTGGACACCTTTGTGCAAAGAACCACTGCAAATATGTGAACACATGCAGCATGGTCTGCTGGTCCTTCACAGCCACAGGAGAAACATAGGTCTTTTACATGACTCAAACCGTGGTGTACATAACGATTTTAGGATTGGATTTGAGACTTTGTGTCACAAACACTGCAGCTACCTAGCATGTTCAAATGCCTGACTCATGGGTAGTATACACAAAAGTGACCATGAAGTAGTATCCAACATTTCATTACATGTGAGGGGAACATATCTGACATAGCCATTATCAACCGTCCTCGATCTTTCCTGTATATAGTTAGTCATAGGAAATGTTTTGTCCCCAAAGTCAAGCAAGTACACACAGCATAGGATGCAACAGATATTACAAACACATATCATGACTGATGTACCTCAATGAATGGCATCTGATGGTTTTACACATTTATAACATATTCATACATGCACATTATGCCAACTTTTCTCATGACGTTCCCACAGAGGCAAAACAATAATTTGAACAGACAATTCACAGACATAAACACACAGGCCATGAGTCTATTTGTTTAGTAGCATAGCCTTGCTGTCCTCTATTGATGCAACACCTGCTCAAACTAGAAAATATCTATTTTATTTCCAACGTTTGTGTTGCTGTTGCGTCAGTTAAGCGAGCTAATCCTGCACAACAACATGAGCATTATGGGCCGCAGTAGTATGGTGTACTACATGTGCCCAAACACTAGAACACCCACTGCAGGTCATACCATCCTATCTTTGTATAGTTATAGGCTGCATGCATGTTGAAAATTGAAAAATCACACAAACACATTTTAAGATGATTTTTTTATGCAAACGAGCAAAAAAAGATGCATATGTGTCAAAATATAGCGCATATGTGTTAAAAAATGACGCTCACACACATTATACATCAATTGGTCCCTAGCGTTAATTCCACCACCTCTCCCCAGTAAAGCGGTTATCCATTTAAAATGTATTGATCCTTGAATGTAGGGGAATTTTCAGGCATATGCGTAAAAAAATATTGACGCAAACCCCTAAGCGTCATAAAATTACAAGCAATACAAAACAAATGGCCCGCAATTGAAACAGGAAGTGATGTAATAGGATATCCTGTTTGCAGAAATGGTACAGTGGGTGTACTTTCACTTTCACTTTGCAGTCTGTGATTATTCTAGACTGTGTGGCTGTGTCTTGAGTTGTCTCTCCGAATATTGTTAATTTGACTCCTGTGTGCTATTAATATTGTATTTTGGTGTTTTGTAAGTGACTGTGGTATCCTGTGTGAGTGTGTTTGTGTCATTTATTGTAATTAGATCTGTCTTTGTACTGTTGGGAGTCTGTTTGTGGGTATTGTTAGTTGGGGTATTGTTGGGCTGTCTGTGGGTTAGTTAAGTTTCCTTTTCCTACCTCCTTTCCCTTTTTACCCTTTCCTCTCCTAATTTTGTTGAGATGTTTGGAAGGCCACATCTGGGGCGAATGGGTGAGGAGGAGCTAGGAGCATTTGTGTGGCTAGTGTGCCACTTCCTCCCCCTGATGTTGGAGGCTGGGGGCCGGGTGATACAGGGGTATCACACGGAGGCAAGAAGGCTCAGGTGGGCAAAGGTGCTGTTTTACCTGCGCCGCATTTCAACAGCCAGCGCAACGACCAGCAGCTGAAGCATCGCTGGGCTGACCAGGTAGCCCGAGAGCAGGACCTGCTGGACCACCTGGGTGTGGTGATTGGTGGCCCTGTTGGTGAGTATAAAATTGCCAAATGTGTATAGTACAATGCTCTGGAGTGACAGTAGCAGATTTTGTGACATGCTGCATGCAATGTTTGTGGACATATGGAATGCAAGTTGAACAAACTGTGGCCCTGATTTATACAATTTTTGCAATGCATTACCGTCACTTGTTGACGCAAAAGCCAAGCAAACTTACAAAAGACAAATTTATCTTGTAATTTAGTGCCGCTTTTGCGTCAATAGATGATGGTAATGTGGCACAAACAAAATTATGAATCAGGGCCTGTGAGTGTACCAGGAATGGGATGTATTTCACATGGTAATACAA
Organism: Pleurodeles waltl; assembly: GCF_031143425.1. NCBI lineage: Eukaryota > Metazoa > Chordata > Amphibia > Caudata > Salamandridae > Pleurodeles > Pleurodeles waltl. The sequence goes on along the minus strand of NC_090437.1, from coordinate 353,474,412 downwards.
GGAACCAATGTAGCCCCCAGTTTTTTTAACCATGTCTGAACAGTATTAATGGCCATACGTACAAAGCTCTTCAAAACCTCCGCTATTATCTTGGGCCCATATTTCTACTTTGTTTGTGCTCCATTTGCATTGGTTTTGGACAAAAAAATATAGCACATTTGCTACATTCAAATTTATTTTGCTAATTTCCATAGCTGTAGTGTAAACAAATGAAGCAAATGCAACACAAAAAAATGATACATCTTGCCCTAAGTTCATTGTTTCTGTGTGTTTACGTCTGGACAGATAATCTTTCACATGGCCCAACCCAAATTTGCCAGGATGCTACCAGATCGCAGTAGCACAAAACAGGTTCATCTCGTGGCTTTTCGGAGTAGGCATTTAAATCCTATCATTGAGTAGCAGGGCCCAACAACATTTTTGTCTTGGGTGCAATTGCTGGTACTGAGCTAGTGCAGTTACCATCTTCGGCACTTTAGTGCCAAACTATTTTGTAAAGTGAATGGGTCATCATGGGGTCCCTGCTGTTTGTGAATGCATGGTCACAAACTATTTTTTAGCATGATGCTGTGCAAGGGACCACTGACTACTTCCATCATACCATTTTAGTGATGAAATAGGTTGTTATTATACTTTTGGTACACCCCTGCTGATATAGTGCGGCATTTGTACAAATGTTAACTTCTCAGTATGAAGGCTGTCACAGACATGTGGTCTGCTAAGATAGGCAGTCCAGCATTCTTGTGAATGCCACCATTACCAAAGTGCTTTCAAATAGAGACCTACCTCATCATCACTGCAGAAGTAGGACATTTGCTAACCCATGTGTTTATTAGCGGACAGTGTCAGTTTGGTTGTACTACCACTGATTACCCAACTTGGTAATTCTAAGTTGCAGATTCTGGCAAAGTGCGATTTACAATACCTGATACAGGTACACAGGGCCCAGAGTAACATATTTCAGGTGCAATGACTACACCTGTGCCCAGGCATTCTGTCAATGATGATCAAATAAGACACTGTCAGCATACATCTTTTTGTTGCTTTGAATCAGAAAAGTGGCCAATCCATATTTAGCGTAACATTGTCATCAAGTAACACACAGGATCCCTGACATCATGTTGCCATAGGGGGCATATATGGCTCTGGGTACACTGCCAATGTGGCATATGTAATCTACATACAACACTGGCACACCTATAATGGACCACTGAAAGCACAATAATTCCTGATGCAAATCAACTCACATGAGCATTACACAGTTACTCATTGTCCCTTGATGCACAAGCTACAATACCTGAGTCACTGGTATTGCAGTGTAGCAGGAATGTGGCATTGTATGTGTCTCCCAATTACAAATGATGAAAAGGAGTACCCTTTGGAACGAATTAAGCACAAAATTGAGTAATCATGTTTGGCACCACATGATTGTTAGGGACAGTGCATGTGTGCATATGTGTGTCTATCACTCAACGGAGTGACAGTGGCAATGCATGTTTGCAGCGGTATGTCTGTTGGGATATCTACATGCCTGATGTGCAGCTTTATCATATAAAATGTCACACATAGTGATTTGTTGTTCCAACTTTTGTACAGTGAACAGACGTTGAACACATATCATCCTTCCATGTTTTACAGGTGGACCAGCCCCCTACGCAAATGGCTCGATTTGCAGACCCAGACGTATCCAGTAAGTGTTAATATGTTTGTCCTGTGTTGTGTTTGCAGCTGTTGTGTGATTGACTCCTGTGTGTTGGACTCATTGCGAGATATGATGTGCTGGAACATGATTTGATATGTGACTTGACTGGAGGTTGACATATTGTTCCATGGAAGAGTTAGACATTCAGCGGCGGAGATCCATATATTGGGAGTCAAGTGCTGCATAATAGGCATGGGCAGGTGAACAAGGTGATTTGTTGCTATATGTATGCCAAAAATGTATTTGGAGGTGGCCAGTGTCATAATTTAGACAGCAAGCCATACCCTAATTCACAAAGAACAGTGGTGCATCAGTTTTACACACAGATTTGCGCATCCCTGTTAAGTAATGAACATGTAGGACTATATGGGTGACAGTCCATCAGCATTTAGCTCCACATGTTGTCCTCCATTTACGTAGCACTTGAGTGAAATGTCATAGGCATGCTTGCAGATCAATGTGCTTGATTTTAGAAATGTGTCAGTGAGATCTAATGATGTTGACAATTGTCTGCAAATAGGAAAATGAATGTAGATGTGATTGTCCAATGGTTGACTCAATCCTAGTTGGCAGGCCTCCTTACCTGTGGTGGACTGACTAAACCCATGGACAGTTGTCCAAAGCTTTGTGGTTGTCCTTGATGTTTGTAAATATGTGTTGCATGTACAACCCCCCCTGAGGCACAGGGTTAGGGGTAGAAAATATGTGTAGCTAGGTGTGAAGATCACAGTGTAGATGACAGACATGTCATTCAAGCATTCATGTGTTCCAAACTACAATGCCCCCTCATGATTACCACCTGCATACCGTCCTGGCGGTTCCATATATAAATCACAGGTCTTGTGTGCCTTGAATTTGATCCAGAAGATAGTGATTAGTCGGCCTGGCACATGTTGAGTACTTGCAGCATTTGTTATGTGACTAATAGCAGTACAAATATGCATAGATCATTTAATTAAGTACACACCTTGTTGTGCATTGCTGTGCTGTTAGATAGTTGATGGGTAGGCTGCATTGGCATGTCATTCCCCAGGGACATTCTATCATCTGTACTGTGATTTGGACTGCATGTGCTATTTTTGAGGAAGTGTTAGAAGATCATCTGTGCATGTATCACACAATGATGTCCATAATGTTTGCCTGTCTCTATTTTTACAGCTGCCAACATGAATGCCCAGGAGGTATGGGAATTTCAGAGGCGGGCAGTACGGTACCATCACATACTCGATGTGGAGGCTGGATTCCGCAATATGGCAAGCAGATATCGTCTTGAGAGAGCCACAAGGGTGTAGAGGGCACTTAGCCAAGAGGGGCCAGCATTGCCCACAACTGCCACCACCACCACAGCTCAGACCACAGTGACCCCAGGGATGATAGCCACTTCAGCAGCTCCCTCGACCTTGTCAGCCCAAGGCCCACAAGCAGCACTTTCTGCACCTCCCCCTCCAACCACGGCACCAGCACCAGCTTTGACAAGTGCTACGCAGACGACCACAGCTGCAGTATTGGACATGACTGAATTCAGGATACTACAACGTGACATGCAATGTATGTTACGCCGGAGGGACAGGCTGCAGCAGGAGGTGGCCCGCAATAGCAGGAGACTGCAGGGGATTAAGAAGATCCTGAGGAGGACCAATTTGTGACTTGTTGATCCTCACCCATAATTCCGTCCCCTACTTCCTCTTTCCTCGTTCTTTTCTTTAGTGGGTTTAGGGGGCTTAGTGTTAGGTTAGAGTAGGTTGTTAATTTAGTTAGGATAAGTGGGATGGGGTGGAGGGTGTTATATTATTACATGTTTGTTTGTGGGTGGGTGGGTGCATGATGATGTTGGGGTTTATGTGTATAAAAAAAATAAAAAAAATAAAAAAAATGTATATATATATATTTGTTTAGGATAAGTTAGTATGTGTTTAGGTTAGGATATGTTGTCCTACACGTGTCCCGTCATATAAGGGGGTTGGGGGGTTGATGTTTAGAGTGTTTAGTTACATGTGGTAAGTAAGTTTAGCTTAGGGTAGTTAGGGCCAGTTGTGGGTAATGTATAGTTAGGATATGTTAGGTTAGTTTAGGTGTTTCCAATAGTTTACGTTTCCTTTCATACTGATATGATAAAGTTTTATGTACTCCTTTACAGTATGTGCCATATGCTTGGGGATTAGGGCCTTTGCATGAGTGTACACTGTCATTTTTGTATTTGCATTTGGAATCTATCCTGCATCCATATCCCATTCTTGACATGTTTATTCCCACTTCCAAATGAGCTGTCACCTTGGCAGCTAGAACAAAGCTACTTCTCCATGCATCTGCCATCCATTGCACCCACCACTCAAGGTAACTATGGCTCCCAATGTGTTGTAAAGGTTGGTGTGATTTTAAATCTGTCATCGTTTGAGTCCTGTGTTGGAATCTTGGCACTTTGGGATGTCTGCCAGCAGCCTGATGTTCATGTGAACCCTGATAAGCTGAGTGATGTCATAATCTTATGAAGTTCAGTATACATAACTCACACCTATGATTTCTTACATTGTACTCCCAGGTTATGTAATTGTCCACACACTCGTGCACATCCATTCCTGCTGTATGGTGTGTGTATGTGTGTGATTAAAGTTTAGAGTCAGATGTCACATACATAATGATTGTCTTGAAGGGAATGTGGCCCACATTGAGTTTCATCTTGTACATACTTTGGACCTGACATATTCAGTTCTCCACAACATTATACTGTTTGTGATCTTTTAACTTCAGAAATAAGCCTAAGGAAGCACAGATGATGATAAAATCCAGACCCTTGTGCATAGTTATCAGCCCACATTCTTTCTACACTGTTGTATTGACATTCTGTGGCCATTGACATGTTACATGTATCACAAATCTCCTACACAGTTGATGTGTCACATTACACAGAGGTTGTGTAAGTGCTATTTATTTTAAAGTGCTATAGTGCAATATTACATAGTCCATGATTGTAAGTCCATTAGTGTGACACCTTCTATTGTGATGCAACACAAGTGCAATGGTGAGGGACATGTCATTGGACATGCTGTGGTGAAGTGTCATTCAGTGCAGAGGAACATGAATTGCCAATGAGGTAGTAAGAGACAATTGCAGTGCATAGTGGTAAGGTAAACAGTGTGCTGGAGAACAGTGCATGTTACCAACCGTAGCAAGACTAGCATGTTAACAAGCACAGGACATAGGAAATCAGTGCCCATGTGGCATGGATTGGTGCTACCGGGTACTCCCACGGGTGAAGGTGATCTGTTCCACATCTTCATCTTCTGATGTGTGTGTCGTCTCCTCTGCCCTTGGTGGTGGTGGGTTTGAAGGGGCAACACACACCTCAGTGTTTGTAGACATGGATTCAGAATTCCCGGTAGCTGCCAACTGTGGGGCTAATAAGGGCATTACTGCAGCAAGGAGGAGCTGCTGGTTCTTGAATATAGCAGCTACATCACTGTGGTAGGCAGCCACGTCGGCCTTGATGGGTTCATGATTGCAGTTGTGCACGCAGTGAAATGTTTGGAATACCTGGTGTTGTGGCAACTCCCTAACTGCTGTGGTGAAATCCCTCACACACTGTTATAGTCCTTGCAGTAGGGATTGTTGCACGTGCACGGCTGCTGACTGTTCTGCAGATGACATCATGCACATCCCCTCAAGGCTGGTTGCCATATTTTGCATCCCCACCTGCACCTGCTTATCCAGCTCCCGCTGTACTCCCACTACTGTCCTCTCAAAAGTGGTACTAGTGTCATCAGAGTCCTCAGCTGGGTTCGAGCTGGCAGGTCGTACTATTGGGGTGGTGGGTTTTGTCCTCTGTGATGGCTGCTACATCTGTGCTCCTCCTTGCAACTGAATGTGGTGTCTGGAGGGTTCCAAGGACATCCCAGAGGGTTTACTGGCTAATGGTTGTCAGCTCGTCATCCATGTCATCATGGAAGTCCAGGACAGGCATATCCACAGGAGAACCATCGTCCTCTGCAATGAGATATTGTACAATTAGTGTGTCTGTGTTGTTGCAGTTGTAATGTGACATCACTGACTTTCTATTAGTGAGACATTGTAATCTTGGTTCCTGTTCATTGATCCTGTCATTAATATTAGCATTCTCACAGGCCTATGCCCCACCTCCATGTCACATGTAGTGTGGGCAGTTTGGGGAATTTTCTGCATCACATCCTCTAGGTGTAGGTTCTGTCCAAATTGTGTGTTGCCACCTTCTTGTCCTACTCAACCCTCCCTCTACTTCACTTAGCATGGTGAGGCCTTGCAGTGGCCGTGGGTGTTCTGATGCCACTTGCACCACACTTAACAATATGGGACTGACACAGTCTTTGATATTTCACATACACCTATACGTTGCTGAGACCAAGCACATACTATGTATAGCATTGGCATGGCACGATACTGGTGTCAGCATTGGTAGTGTGTCATGTTTGCCAATGTGTGCTACATTGCATTGCACTGATGGGCCTGGCAGTGTTTCAGTTCCACTTATGACTGTGTAGGTGTATTTCACTAGCTAGACACATATGTCCTCCCCCTCAATGCTGTTGTCTTAGCAGTATGACAGGTGAGATGTTGCAAGGTGGCATTGCAGCTATTGTAACACAGGCACGGGGTGGACCCTGGAATGGGCAGCATGGGTATGACATTACTGCTGTGTACTCCGTAATGTAAGTAACAATACATTATGTTTATTGCGCCTATAGACATGAGCATTTGACAGGAATTACACTTTGGTAGGAATTAAAGGGGATTGATAACGTTGTCATCCTCAGCCCTCTATTTTGGGTGTGTTTGATCCATGGGCACCTAAGTGTCATTTGCAACTTGATCAGCACACACAGCACAGGTGGTAGTGGCAACTGTTGTCAATGGTGAATGCCACTTGTGGATATTGCCTGAGACTGGAAATTGAGCCATAGTTCATGTTGTGACAATACCAGCTGTCAAGTGACAGCAGCCCAGTTTTATGTTCTACCCTACCCTTCTGGACTGGCTTTGCCTTTCCAACAGCCTTGGCATGGCAAAGTATCCCCAAAGGCAAAACACAAATGACGGACGGAATGCGGAACCAATCAAACATTCACCCCAGTCACAGATCTGGGTTTAATCCATCACTCTTTTGCTCGCCATGCCACCATAGTTCAGACCCAGCCATATGCAAATCAGTCTTGATCCTGTTCCTCATGGGAACAGTCCAGTCCGAACTGCCAGGCTAGGTCTTCCCTGGACCGGAAACAAGTATTCTGGGACCGGTTTCAGGGTTTCACCCTTCATCAGCCAGGCTAGGTTGAATCCAGTGGCATAGTGAGCCCGGGACCCACGTCTGGGCATACGCGGCGCACTTATGGTGGCAAAAGCAAAGCAAAACACAAATGATGGACGGAATGCGGAACCAATCAAGCATTCACCCCCAGTCACAGATCTGGATTCAAACCATCGTTCTTTTGCTCACCATGCCACCCCAGTTCAGACCCAGCCATATGCAAATCACTCTTGATCCTGTACCTCATGGGAACAGTCCAGCCCGAGCTGCCAGGCCAGGTCTTCCCTGGACCGGAAACAAGCATTCTGGGACCGGTTTCAGGATTTCACCCTTCATCAGCCAGGCTAGCTTGAATCCAGTGGCATAGTGAGCCCGGGACCCACGTCTGGGCATACCCGGCGCACTTATGGCGGCAAAAGCAAAGGAAAACACAAATGATGGACGGAATGCGGAACCAATCAAACATTCACCCCCAGTCACAGATCTGCTTTTAATCCATTGTTCTTTTGCTCACCATGCCATCCCAGTTCAGACCCAGCCATATGCAAATCAATCTTGATCCTGTTCCTCATGGGAACAGTCCAGCCCGAACTGCCAGGCCAGGTCCTCCCTGAACTGAAAACAAGCATCCTGGGACCGGTTTCAGGGTTTCACCGTTCATCAGCCAGGCTAGCTTGAATCCAGTGGCATAGTGAGCCCGGGACCCACGTCCCGGGCCTAAAAGCATAGCAAACTCTGCTACAAGTTACACGTACATTCTAAGGGGCATATGTAAGAGCCCCTGACACCACCGGAGCGTTGTGATAATGACGGTGCGCAACACTAATTTTCCCTTATATCTGGCCCTAAGACTCACATGTTCCTCTGGCCAAAAGAGGGAACCTTCAAGACTAATATAATCGCACACTCAAGAAAATACTTACAAACAAAGCATACAGGGCAACAGCAGGACAAAAAAGGAAACATTGATAAAGCTCTGGGCCATTTTTGAGGAAGTCCAGGCCAATAACCTTGACCCATCTTCAGTAAGCACGGCCTCCGCACCACCCCCACCATATGTAGGTATGGAGGTGATCTGCCTGATGCCTTCTATCCCCCTGTTGGTATACACTAACCCTCCAGTCAAGGAAACTCAAGGGGCTCTACCGAACAGCAGGCTTTTAGGTCTAGGCATGGTGGATCATCAGACCCACAGGCCCGTACACTCCCTGCATCACCCCAGTCCAGTGCTAGAGCTCCCCGAAGTTCGACCCCCTGTCCCTCGCAGTTAGCAGACGAAGCCTCAGTGGCACCTGGAGGCACGCACCCCTGCTGGTTCCAGGGAATTAACTTGAGTGAAGGGAAGGTATACAGCCGTGAGAAAGCTTGTGAGAGTGAGTGAAAAGGACCCAGCCCTCCGACATCTGGCAGTAAGGAGGGAGCCACAGGGTCTGCTCAGGTAGCAGAGGAGACCACAGAGAGCGAGCATGAGAACAGGTCCTGACTTAGAAGGACAGCACATATGTCCAAGCAAAGGAGACAATCTAGATAGAGTCAGAGGAAAGGTGTGAACTGAGGAGAGAGAAAGAGAGAGCTCGCACACTGAAAGCCCAGTAAGAGAGCAGGTAGAGCGCCTTCCACCTGAGGAGAGCCGGAGGAGGTATGGAGCCCCAGTTACAGAAGAATATGAGATAGAGTGAGAAGGGAAGCTTTTGATGGGGATCCATACATCACCAGAACGCCAGCGAAGGGAACCGGCCGACCAGGAGATTAGGGACCAAGGCAACCTTGTGCAGACCCATCTTAGACACAGGGGGAACACTGCATGCACACGAGAGCAGCAACGAGGACATACGCCCCAAACACACAGGACAGGTGAGCCAACCCCAAGGGACATAGTAGCTCAGTAGGAAGGTGACATATTTGCCTGACTATTTTGCCACCTGCTATCCTGCTGGACCAAAAGAAGGGCTCAGTACAATAGGCCCTGGCCAGAGGAGGGATCATTTGAACCAGAGGACATAGCAATTGCCGAAGACTGCATCCGGCATGGAGGGGGAAGAGCCCAAAGGGAACTTCCCTTACATGCAGGAATGTCTCAGGAGATGGGACTGCTATGTAGAGGGAAAACCAGTAGAGATTTCCAGAGCAGAAATATGCCTATTACTACAGAAGGGCACGTCAAGGACCATCTATGTGCCATGAGCCCAAATGGATATGAAGGGGCTGAGGGCCAAGCTGCTGCCATTGTTTAATGGGGCTGGGAAATGGATCTCATGCTTTGAGAAAGACACTGCAGGGATCACACTAGCTATTGGTGATGTTAAAGGTCTGCTAAGCAGTGTTATCACTGAGCAAATGAACACCTGTGCTTGTATTCTAAAGGCCACGTTGACCAACTCAGACCACTATAGGGCTGCATTTTAATAAAAAAGGCACCAGATATAGATGGACCTGAGGGAGATAATACCTGGCTTACCAGACATAGGTGGGTTGATGGTGGAAACAATGACATCTGAGGGGACCATAATGGATTTCCTAGATAGTATGAGAGAGGGGGGGGACAGAAGACAGGACAGCTGTGGACAAATAATGGCCCTCAAGTCATTTTCTTTTATAACGTCCTCAAGAAGGGGCTTCCCACTGAAACACAAAGCGGGTTGGACAGCGTAGTGGGAGTGGAAACTAAACCCTGGCAAGAAATGCAAGCACACAAAACACATTTTCATAAGAGGAAACAAGAAAAGGATAAGGAGAAGCAGGAACAGGAACAGGCCCAGAGGGACAACGCTAAGTTGATCCAACATAAGCTAAGGAAAACCACACTCGAGGGAGCCAAGTTGGCAGAAAGCAGGCAAATGGTACCAGTCCTGAAGGGAACTCCACCAAAGGACCCCCGAGGGTTCCAAAATGGCTACAGCACTGGAAACCAAACCCCATGCAATGCTACTACTTCTATAGCATGGGCCATATGGCCGACAGATGCTGGCTAAGGACACACCACGTGCAGAAGTCAATGAGCCGAGGCCCTGCAGAACTCCCATTCACAGAATCAGACCCAAAGAAACATAGCAGCACCCTATACTCAGCAGTATGGAAGAGTCCTCTACCACACCACCCCAGCAAGGGTCAGGTAATTGGACCAGCCCATGGCATAAGCAGCCACAGTCAGAGAACCAGGCCCAGCATGTACAAGGGCTGCAGTCGCGACAGGGAGGGATAGACGTTTGGGGAAGCAATGTTTTCACACAGACACAGAACCCAAATATGCAGTAAGTCTTAGCACCCCTGCTACAAAATATACATTTTGAGCACACCTTAAAATTCACTGCAGTAGGAGTCAAAACAAAAGGCAAATGAGAGTAACATTAGGGATTTCAACCTTATACTTGTACTTGGGCCATTCAGGACTGTTGGTGGTCGTCGACTGGGTGTCCTCGCTATAATCTGCCATTCCGGGCTGCCGTGTGGCTGTTAATCTGGAATCCTCACTGGGGTTTGTCATTTAGGGTGCCCACAAGAGCCTGGGCCCTGTTCTGCTGTTGGTTCCCCAAGGCGGGACTAGCCAACCAGATCCCAGGAAGAGAGTGCCCTTTTAGCCTTTTTCAAATTATTTATGGTGGCTAACCCTAAACTGTGAATCGCGGTAGACTTCAGGTCGAAGTTAACCTCTGTGAATCAGGCCCTCAGTATCTATTTAGAGATAAAAATATAAATTATCTTTATTAATTGGTGCTGGATTTTTATTGTTCTGAGTTTTCTTTTTATTTAACTATTTGGGTACTCCTTGACTGCTCTGAACCACAGCTACTCAGGAATGAACTAAGGCTTTACAAACAAACCTGCCTCGGTCTTACACCGAATTGTGCTTTTATTATACAGTGAGGTTACACAACCATGCCATATAATAAACCACTTTCCTCACAATGCAGATTTCTATTATCTCCCTGATTATACAGGGACCTGATGAAGATGAAGCTCCGATCACTGGAGTTGGTTAGGCCCAGCTCCCATTTTTGAGCAATGTGCTTGTGGTGACTTAGCCTTCAATGACCTACAAAAGATTTACTAATACAGTCACCTTTTTCTGAATTATCTATGGTGTTTGGTTTATTTATAGATTGACTCATTCTATTGGTAGATAGATCAATAGGTACCCACCATTCGAATTAATGTTGATTACTAATTCTTTCATTTTTTTGGCCTCCAACTTGACACCTTGTTTTGAAGTACACTGTAAAATGTTTCTAAGGAAAAACCTCCCTCCATCTGAACAATTAGACTCTCAGAGGATGCTCATTGATTCTAGTGGTACATATTCAGTATTTGTATTCACATTTAAATTAAAAGGCACCATTTTCTTTATCTAGTCACTATTAGTTTGCCAAAGACTGAAGTGTTTTCTAGTGTGTTTTCTCCTGTTACTACATTGCAAGCTATATGGGAACGTTTGCATCCTTGCTAGGGTTGTATCCCCACAACACTTTCTTGCATTGGCTACTTCGCTTTCCAAATTAATATTGGCCAATTTATATCATACAGTTGTCATTGGGAAGAATCACTTAAGGGGGGGAACTTGCAGAGGAATTACTCCTTGCAACCCTCGTGTTAAAATTGCTATTTTGATTTCTCATCATCTGAGCAACACCATCAGTCATCTGTTTGAAAGTTTACTTTAGCGATGAAATTCGAACAGGGGCTTAGGAAGGTCACTAATTCTAGGAATGACCCTCTAGGAGAAGAGCTTTGAGTTCTAGAAGAAACTCCTTATGGAGGATCAAAGTTTTGCCACATGTCCTGATTCTGAGGATGGGACTTGATGTATCAATGGGTAGGTAGTGGATCTTGGTATCTTTCTGACACTAAATTGGAGCTGAACCCCCTAGTTTGTCCAGTGATTAATTTGTAAAAGAATAAGTGCTGCGCCCAATGTTTTGCTCAGAATCCCTTGGCCAGCTCTCTTCAATAGTAGGGTGCCAAATACAAAGGCTGCATAGTCTTTATTCTACATCTTGCCTTTTTCATTCACCACCAGGACTGTCAGCCTTACGGTGCTCTTGCCCCTGACATTTTGCCTTTGCCCTCCTATTTTTCTGAATTAGTTGTAGCTGGCCTTAGGACTCTGTGCACTTTACCACTGCTACCCAATGCTTAAGTGCTTGTGTTCCCTCTCTAAAGCATGGTAAAATTGACTGACACCTAACTGGCATATTTAATTTACTTATAGGTCACTACTAAAGTGGTATACCATACACCCAGTGTCTATGAATTAAATGCTACAAGTGAGTCTGCACCAGTTATTGTACCATCTACTTAAGTACCCCCCTTAAAACATGTTCTGGCAAAATAACCCTCTTGCCAAGCCTTAAACACCTCTTTTATTACATATATGTCACATGCAGGGTGGGCCCTAGGCAGCTCCAGTGCATTATAATTAGAAGATTGGACATGTATTTGTGTGTTAAACATGTACTGGTAGTAAAAAAACTCCTTTTCTTTTTTTACATATTCAGTATTTGTATTCACATTTAAATTAAAATGAACCATTTTCTTTATCTAGTCACTATTAGTTTGCCAAAGACTGAAGTGTTTTCTAGTGTGTTTTCTCCTGTTACTACATTGCAAGCTATATGGGAACGTTTGCATCCTTGCTAGGGTTGTATCCCCACAGCACGTTCTTGCATTGGCTACTTCCCTTTCCAAATTAATATTGGCCAATTTATATCATACTGTTGTCATTGGGAAGAATCACTAGTAAATAAACTAAGGAACAGCCACTTACTTTAAGCCAACTGTATGTCCGGTCAAAATTAAAAGTGCAGGTCACCCATCCCCAATTGTGAAATGTGACTCCTTGAGAAAGCACACGCCTAGGACTGATGCTGTTGCTATAATTTCACAAATGATCCACGCTGAAGGATCCAACATAGAGTTGGCTTAAAGTAAGTGACTGTTCCTTAGTTTATTTACTAGGATGACGTAGTATTATTTACGTTCTTGGTTATAGGAGAAGTTGCATTTTAGTCCTGATGAAGCGTCAATGGATCCGGCTGGACCACTAGACGCGAAACATGTTGACCCGTGATTAGAGGTTCTATGATATTTTCAGGCCTCTCATTTTTTCTGAAAGTGACTGAGCATGACCACTCATTCTTCACTTTCAACTTGTTTTTAACCTTGGCCTACATCTCATACTAGCTGAATAAACTGTTGATGTTAATTGAGGTTTAGAGACTATTTTAGTTTTTTCCTCTCCTGATTGCTTAGTGTCTGAGGATAGGCATTGTCCACAACATAATCAATTACGGCAGTCACTATTAAAGAACTCCGGCAAAGAGCCCCCTTCTGGGGAGCCCGTCCAACAGTGCAGTGCCAGTCTGACGAGGAGCATTCCCGACGATGAAGCATGACATCCACTGGGATATGTGAGGGCTCTTGCTCCTAAAGAGTTAGGTGTCCCTGCTTCTCTATCCTGGAACAGTGTACTCTATGGATTTTGTTAGGAACATTTAGCCAATCAGAACCCAGAACACACAGCAACCACACACCCCTCAGGCCTGACATCTGGACACATACTCTCTGGCCCACATTGTGTCCACGCAAGGTCAAGGCATACCTACATTTGTTATGTGGACCTTATTTATGATTTCATGACAACTGTTCGCATTCTTAACCAAGAAAGGAATGTTTTAGTTACCTGAGAAATGTATAAAATCTCACTGCAAACTGATGTTCAGTGAGACAGTCCTTAGACCCCAGTTCTGTAACTGCTCTCCCAGCCGTAATGTTTAATTAAACAATCTGTTCCTGTTTTACCACACGCCTCATGCCTTTTGTTTTTTTAAGGTAAATTCACATTCAAACAACACTCTTTAATGGTAAAGTCAGATTTTATGTTACATTTTTGAAAATGTCACTTTTAGAAAGTTGGCATTTTCCTGCCATAGCTATTTTGTGCCTGCAGCCTATTCCTGGGTTACATGACTGGGTGTAGTTGGCAGTTGGACTTTGTTTATTCCTCTCAGACAGCCACACAATATTGGGCTTAGGTATGCCTGAATGGGTATCACTGGTAGGACGTGGGGCGCAGCTGGGCACAGCCCCACCTACAAGTCAAGATGCTGTGCCCTGCCTTCACACAACAAACTTCACATTACCTCATTGTGCATGCAGTCAGACTGGAGCCAAGGCAGGGAAGGCATGAAACTCCTAGCACTTCAAAGGGAATCCTCTAGAAATGCCTCCTACTTCAAAGAAGGTACCAGGTACAAAAATAGGACTCTCAGACCCACTCTTCAATACACTTTCTGCACCTGCGGAAAGACTCTCAGAGGTCTGCCTGCTGCTGTGACCTGCTGTATATTTAGGAAGACTGCTTTACTAAAACTGAAAGGGCTGCACTGCTGCCAAAAGCCTTCCTTGAACCGCTGGAGGCCTTCCCTGCTGGTTGAGCCCTGTTTCACCTCTTGAACACAAGACTACCAGAGTGACTGCAAGGGCTAGTTGACTGGCCTCGTGATCAGAGACTCAGGGACAAAAATGGCTCCAACCTTCTTGAACATGCACCTGGACCCAGCCTGAATGCGTTCTAACCCTCCAAGTCTGCCCCTCCAGTCTTGGACCATATGGAAGTGGTGCTAAAGGTGCCCAGATAACCAAAATCCAAACTTGGGACTGATCTGTGAACTGAGAGGAGACCAGGAACTGCCTGTGGAGCCCTCATTGGCTACAGTCTACAGCATTGTCCTGCTGGAGATTTTCAACTTCCTAAAAAAGAGAACTTGTCCAGCGGCTCCCCGAGGATGACGCCTCCCCCTCAGACAAAACCTTTATCCTTGTCCCATTAAACTTTATGTTCTCGTACATTTTTTATTGAAGTTTCTTCTATGTCCAAAGGTAAGCATTAAACTGACTCAATCCGTTTATTGTATCTTACCTGTGCTCCATCTCAGTAGGCCATATTTTTTTACTTTGACCTGGTCTCACATGACTAAGGGGGTCAGAAGGCCGCCACAATACCGCCGCGGCCGCGGTCAGCCGCCACGGACATTCTGACCCACAACTGCAAAACCTCTGAAAATCCGCCCTCCACTGCAGTCCGCCACATCAGCGGCCAGCGGTAAACAGGAGAAGACCAAACCTCCACCGCCACGCCAACAGAAATACGCCCATCCCATTATGACCCGCAAATCGACGCGGCGGTCATTCAACCGCGGTATTCCATTGGCGGTAGACCCCGCCGCAGTCAAAATACACACACCTTTACAAACCCCTACCACATTGGACAATTTGAAAGGCACACACCTGAAACCCATACACACACCACTCCCACACATCCAATACCATATAAAACACACACCCACATCACCCACAAACCCCTACCAACAAAAACCAGACACGAAGGAGAGAGAGACACACATCAGAGAATAGATAGCCAGACACACAGAGGCACACCGCAACATCACACACACCACATAGAAGCACAAAGCACCACACACCAACACACACATCATCACATACACCACCCAACACCTCATACACTCCACCCCATGGCACCACAAAGGCACCCACGCTTTTCGGACCAAGAACTCCGGGTCATGGTGGAGGAGATCATAAGAGTGGAACCCCAGCTCTTCGGCTCACAGGTCCAGCACACCACCATAGCGAGGAAGGCGGAGCTCTGGCAGCGGATCGTGGACAGGGTCAACGCGGTGGGACAGCATCCCAGAAATCGAGAGGACATCCGCAAACGATGGAACGACCTACGGGGGAAGGTGCGCTCGATGGTCTCGCGACACAACATCGCAGTGCAGAAGAATGGCGGGGGACCCCCACCCACTCCACCCGAATTCACAACATGGGAGCAGGAGGTACTCAACATCCTGCATCCTGATGGCCTCGCTGGAGTACACGGAGGAATGGACTCTGGTAAGTACAAGGCCAACCACTTCACCCCACCCCCAGCATGCTAACCCCCACCGTCACCCCCAACCCCCCAGCACACATCCTCCCTGAGAATGTCTCCCCAGCACAACCCACCCAACACCAACCCCTGCATGCCACCCCCAAACTGTGGACACCCATCACCTAAGCATGACCACTGCACATACCCATCACCCCCCCCACAAAACACCCTCACAACACCTCCCCCAAGGGAATGCCAGCACTGGGGGACAAGGGCACCTATAAAACGCAAGCTAATGCACACACAGAAACAATAACCATACCCTCTTACCCCATGCAGGACCCGAACGACAACACACCGGTCAGGAGGGACCAGAAATGTCCATCCCACCCCCGGAACAGGCCACTAGTGATGACAGCAGCTCTGTCGACCTGGAACCTGACGACCAGCCCGGACCATCGGGGACCTCTGGGCAGTCGGTTCCCCTCACCCAGACACAGGCCACTGCAGACCCAACCCCCTCTGGGAACAACCGCACAGCTCCCACCCAGCGGGCCCATGCCTCTGTCTCTAGGACAGGTCAAGCAGCGGTGTGTCTACCACTACAGGGCCCCCAGGGTAACCCACCAACCCAACAACAACAGGGACCTGGGGGCAGTGGGAGTGGGCACACCGTCCAGGGGACAAAGGCCCAGGGAAACAGGGCAACTCGGAGGGCTGCTGTGCGACAGGGGGGGAGGAGAGGCCCAGGGAACCCACTCTCCAAGAGGCCCTCACCACCATCATGGCTGCCTACCACCACTCACAAGAGACGATGGCGACGGTACTGGCCAGGTTCCAGGAGATCCAGGCACAGCAGGAGCAACGCTACATGGGGTTCAGCGACCAACTAACCAACATCTCAACCGCTATGGGGAGCATAGTCCAGGCCCTGAACCGCATAGAGGACACGTTTCGGGACCATGTGGCATCACACAGGGCCCCTGTCACTACCCAGGAACAGGAACAGCCTACCACCTCCGCCGGCGCTAGTGGACAGGAGGCCCCACCACAACGACAGCCTCCCAGAACCCCACCTCCTGCTGAACAACAACCGCCCGCAAAAGGAGCCTGAGATAAAAAAAAACGACAGAGTAGGATGTCAAGTCCCCCGCCAGCATCACATACCCCCTGAAGTCCTCCCACTGTCCCACATGGCCACCCTGTCAAACCTTGAACTGCCCCTGCTCCATCCTGCCACAGGCGTATGGACAATGCACCTGTGAGACTGAGAACTGGACTCCGCCATGGACATTACTCCACCCCCACCCATCACTGTTTCACCATCATGTACCAATATCTATGCACTAATAATAAATCACACATTGCACTGAAATCAATCAGGACTCAGGCTGTCTTATTTACAAATGTATGACACATTACATATCAATTACGTATTGTGAACATTGTGAATTACACATACCGAGGTAACTTAGCATTAGTCCATGGGCCAACCAAGCCGAGGTCACGCAGTGGCTCATACAGCACAGAAAAGGGAAGGGAAATTCAAACATCATGTCCATAGGTCTGGGGGGAAACCAACAAAGTTGAGATGCAGGAGGCTTTCAGGAAATGTAAAATGGCATGGGTGATCATTACCTGTGTGCTACTGGAAATACTGTGCTATTACTCTGTCCCTGTTGTCTGTGTCGTCCTCTGAGCCTTCCTCCTCTTCACTCTCCGCAGGCTCCACAGCTACTTCAACACCACCATCTGCACCATCCTCCTGCAGGAAAGGGACCTGACGTTGCAATGCCAGATTGTGAAGCATACAGCAGGCCACGATGATGTGGCACACCTTCTTTGGTGAGTACATCAGGGATCCCCCAGTCATATGCAGGCACCTAAACCTGGCCTTCAGGAGGCCAAAGGTCCTTTCGATGATCCTCCTAGTTCGCCCATGGGCCTCATTGTACCGTTCCTCTGCCCTAGTCTGGGGATTCCTTACTGGGGTCAGTAGCCAAGGCAGGTTGGGGTAACCAGAATCACCTATTAGCCACACACGTTGTCTCTGTAGCTGCTCCATCACATAGGGGATGCTGCTATTTCGCAACACATACGCGTCATGCACTGACCCTGGGAACTTGGCATTTACATGGGAGATGTACTGGTCAGCCAAACAGACCACCTGGACATTCATCGAATGATAACTTTTTCTGTTTTGGTACACCTGCTCATCGTCTTTTGGGGGTACCAAAGCCACATGGGTCCCATCAGTGGCACCAATGATGTTGGGGATATGTCCAAGGGCATAGAAATCACCCTTCACTGTAGGCAAGTCACCCTCCTCTGGGAAAATGATGTAGCTCCGCATGAGTTTCATCAGGGCAGACAACACTCTACTCAAAATCTTTGAAAACATAGGCTGAGACATTCCAGATGACATGGCCACTGTGGTCTGGAATGACCCACTTGCCAAAAAATGGAGGACTGACAAAACCTGCACCAGAGGGGGAATCCCTGTGGGTTGGCGGATGGGGGACATCAGGGCTGGCTCCAGCTGGGCACACAGTTCATGGATAGTGGCTCGGTCAAGTCGGTATCGTAGTATGATGTGGCGTTCTTCCATTGTCGACAGGTCCACCAGCGGTCGGTACACGCGAGGATTCCTCCTTCTCATCGCAAGTCCCAGCGGACGGTGCCTAGGAAGGACAACATGGAGCACAGAGTCAGCCAAACCACAGGTACGTACAGACAGCTTGCACAGTTAAAGAATGGCAATGGGTTGAAAGGCGTGTATGTGTGGCAATGCAAGGCCTAGGCCTGTGTGTCGCATTCAAAATTAAGCCATGTAGGCCCTTGAAATGGCGGCTGCCTGACCTGTGAAGTGGGACAATGGGATGTGAGGTCAATGCGCTGGCGGGGCACACCGTGGCGGTAGGCGGTCGAAGACCGCGGCGCAAAGCCGCATTGGTTAACATTGAAGCCTATGGGTTTCAGGAGCCAATGACGAAGTGCGCCGGCGGTCGCGGTACGCACCGCCGCGGTACGCACCGCCGCGGGCGTGACCGCCATTTTCTATCTGCTTAATCACTCGAGACCTGATCATCCACAGGAGAGGACCTATACTGCAAGTGCTGCTGTGACCTCGGTCTGGAAGATACAATGGCTGCTGTGACTGGGGAGAGGGCCCCTGCCTTCACGTCTGAAGAGTTGGAGAAGCTCGTGGATGGGGTCCTCCCCCAGTATGCGCTACTCTACGGTCCTCCAGACCAACAAGTGAGTACACCGGGTGCACATGGAATGGGCTATGCCTGTGTGGATTGGGGTGGATGTAAGTTGGTGGGGTGGGGGGCGAATGAGGAGTGCAACGCCCGACACATGAGAGCATGTGCCATATGGCAAAGTTGGTGGGGGGGGCCAATCACATCTAACATGCAGGTCATTGATGAATTCCTCCTTTCCACCCTGTACATGTCAAATAGGTCAGCGCCCATCAGAAGATCGAGATTTGGCGTGCCATCGCCAAGGAAGTCCGGAACTTGGGGGTCCACAACAGACGGGGCACCCACTGCCGCAAGAGGTGGGAGGACATCTGCCGCGGAACAAGGAAGACCGCAGAAACACTGCTGGGGATGGCCTCCCAACCTAGGAGGGGTGCCAGTCGCACCATGACCCCCCTGATGTCCCGGATCCTGGCGGTGGCTTACCCAGAATTGGATGGGCGCTTTAAGACATCACAGCAGACACAAGGGGGTGAGTATCAGCACATTCTCCTATCTTTCTGCGCAGTGGAGGCGTCTGGGTGGGGGAGGAGGGCTGTGGGTGACATTAGGCCAGGGCGCTTTCTGTAGTGTAGTCCTCTCCCTTAGGCATGGCCCTGTGCCCCCGGCCCCCACCTCGGTAGGGTAACAAGTACAGCCATTGAAGGTCCAGCATCTCCCATGTGCGCGTTTGACGTCTCTTGGCCTGTTGTCCTAGTCAGTAGTACTGAGTAGTGTACCCCGAATGCGCGGCTTAGTGCATTAGGCTCCTGTGTCTGTCCTCTCCGCCAACGGTGTTGACATTGCATGCACTCAACCTGGTCTTCTTTTTTCTCCCCCCACCCTTTCTCTTCATCTTCTTGTGCACGTGTGCATTAGCATCATCAGGCGGAGGAGATTTGGCATCGGAGCACGAGGGAGCTGCAGGACACAAGGCCCCGGTGGGCCCAGGAACAGACACCGAGGGCACCAGTGATCCGGAGGGCGAGGGGAGCACCACAACGGGGACCGCTGGTGAGAGCAGCGAAAGCGACACGTCCTCGGACGGGAGCTCCCTAGCGGTGGCGGCAACATCCGTGCCTCCCGCCTCTACAGGTACAGCCGCCACCCAGCGCACCAGCCCCGCCCTCCCAGCAGCCCCTCAGTCTTCGCTGCATGCCGGTTCGCCCAGGAAGGCGCGCGTCTCCTTCGCCCCAGGCACCTCAGCCCCTGCCCCTGTTGCCCCTGCTGCCCTCAGTGCGGAGCTCATTGACCTGGTAAGGACGCTCATTGTTGGGCAGACGACCCTTTTGAATGCCATCCAGGGTGTGCAAAGGGAGGTGCAACAGAGCAATGCGTACCTGGAGGGCATTCATTCGGGTCAGGCTGCCCATCAACGAGCGTTCACTGCTCTGGCCTCAGCACTGACGGCAGCCATTGTCCCTGTTTCCAGCCTCCCTCTTCTTACTGCCTCCAGCCTTTCTCTGTCTCCTGTTCCTCAGCCTATCCCATCCACACCATCAGACCAGCCTGCACACACCTCAACACCCAAGAGCAGCTCATCCAAACACAAGCACCACAGATCCCACAAACACTCACCCAAGCAACACCCAGATGCAGACATGCAGTCACCACCCCCACTGCCATTTACACGTCCCCTGTGTCCTCTCCCACTGTGTCTGTCACCCCCTCTTCCAAGACACACAAACGCAGGCAGCCACCCACCCAACAGCCATCCACCTCACGACAGCCTACAGCACCAGCACCTTCATCCAATGACAGCACACCTGACTCTCCTACAACCACCTCCTCTACCTCCACTTCCATCTCCACTTCTCCTACCTTTTACCTTGGCCCTAAAAAACTTTTCCTGGCTAACCTTGACCTCTTTCCCCCCGATGAGCTCCCCCATCCATCTTCAAAGAGTCCCAAGAGCACCGCAGCCACCACCAGCCCAGCTTCGGGTGTCACTGTTGTGCATGGGTTCTGGAGCCCACCCTTTGCCAGCAGTGACACATCCATCAGCAGCAAGGACACGTCCAGCCCCCCCCCCCGGCAAGAGGACCCGCAAAAACAAGGGCCGCCGTGCGAGGACCGACAGGGCTGCCCCCAAGGAGCAATGTGCGGCCACTTCACCACCCACACCATCTAGGGGAGGCAAGGGCCCGAGAGCCCCATCAAAGGAGCGGAAGGGCAGCAGGAGCGCGGAGAAGGTGGACCCCACATGCCACATCCCAGCTGGGAAGGAGGACACTAAGGAGGCCAGGAGTCCGTCCCCGAAGGGTCCAGAAACGTCACGGTCCGAGGGCGACTGAGCCGGGAGTCCAAGCCAGGTCTGGCTCCCTTGACCTGCTGGATGAGCACCGCTGAACAGGGCCCGCGGGGCAGAAGAGCACCGCTGAACAGGGCCCGCGGGGCAGAAGAGCACCGCTGAACAGGGCCCCGCCGTGGAGATAGGCACCACTGAACAGGGCCCGCGGTGCAGAAGAGCACCGCTGAACAGGGCCCCGCCGTGGAGATAGGCACCGCTGAACTGGGCCCGCGGTGCAGAAGAGCACCGCTGAACAGGGCCCCGCCGTGGAGATAGGCACCGCTGAACAGGGCCCCGCCGTGGAGATAGGCACCGCTGAACTGGGCCTGCGGTGCAGAAGAGCACCGCTGAACAGGGCCCCGCCGTGGAGATAGGCACCGCTGAACAGGGCCCGCGGTGCAGAAGAGCACCGCTGAACAGGGCCCCGCCGTGGAGATAGGCACCGCTGAACTGGGCCCGCGGTGCAGAAGATCACCGCTGAACAGGGCCCCGCCGTGGAGATAGGCACCGCTGAACAGGGCCCGTGGTGCAGAAGAGCACCGCTGAACAGGGCCCCGCCGTGGAGATAAGCACCGCTGAACAGGGCCCGCGGTGCAGAAGAGCACCGCTGAACAGGGCCCCACCGTGGAGATAGGCACCGCTGAACTGGGCCCGCGGTGCAGAAGAGCACCGCTGAACAGGGCCCCGCCGTGGAGATAGGCACCGCTGAACAGGGCCCCGCCGTCTCAAGCACCGCTCCGCTGGGCCCTTCATCTCAAGCACCGCTCCGCTGGGCCCTTCCTGTCATGCACCGCTCCGCTGGGCACCGCCGTCTCAAGCACCGCTCCGCTGGGCACCGCTGTCTCTCCACCTCTCCGCTGGGCCCTTCTTCTCAAGCACCGCTCCGCTGGGCACCGCCGTCTCAAGCACCGCTCCGCTGGGCACCGCTGTCTCTCCACCTCTCCGCTGGGCCCTTCTTCTCAAGCACCGCTCCGCTGGGCACCACCGTCTCAAGCACCGCTCCGCTGGGCCCTTCATCTCAAGCACCGCTCCGCTGGGCCCTTCCTGTCATGCACCGCTCCGCTGGGCACCGCCGTCTCAAGCACCGCTCCGCTGGGCACCGCTGTCTCTCCACCTCTCCGCTGGGCCCTTCTTCTCAAGCACCGCTCCGCTGGGCACCGCTGTCTCAAGCACCGCTCCGCTGGGCCCTTCATCTCAAGCACCGCTCCGCTGGGCACCGCTGTCTCTCCACCTCTCCGCTGGGCCCTTCTTCTCAAGCACCGCTCCGCTGGGCACCGCTGTCTCAATCACTGTTTATGGTTCACTGTGCCCACCATGCCTCCTCCTTGACCAGTGGAGACTGTCATCCACCTGATGGACGGTGGCTTTGCACTCCCCAGGATGGTACAGTGGGCAGCCCACCCACTGTAGAGACATTGAGAGACTGTGGCTTTGCACTCCCCAGGATGGTACAGTGGGCAGCCCACCCACTGTAGAGACATTGAGAGACTGTGGCTTTGCACTCCCCAGGATGGTACAGTGGGCAGCCCACCCACTGTAGAGACATTGAGAGACTGTGGCTTTGCACTCCCCAGGATGGTCCAGTGGGCAGCCCACCCACTGTAGAGACATTGAGAGACTGTGGCTTTGCACTCCCCAGGATGGTCCAGTGGGCAGCCCACCCACTGTAGAGACATTGAGAGACTGTGGCTTTGCACTCCCCAGGATGGTACAGTGGGCATGGTGGCTCCTCGTGGATCTGGCGTCGTGGACTTATGTGGCTGTGGTGCCCCCCCCTTCCCTTCCCCCTGAGGTGCCTGTAGTTTTTACATCTGATGCCCCTGCAGTGCTCTCTCCAAAGGACTCAGGTCTCCTGAGTGGGCTTTGCCCTTATTTCTCAAACCTTTGGCCCACGGACATGATGAATTCGTAGGATGTGCAGGACTTGTTACTTCAGTTATACACTGATGTGTATGTCATTAGTTTTGTTGTGAATATCTTTCATGGTTGTACGATAATTTTCAGGAGCTTTTTGGTACATAAATATTTATTCCAAATTTGATTATGTCCTAGCATTTTTCAGGGGTGTTTGGGTGGTGTCACTGTGACTTGTTGCTCTGCATTGGTGTGTACATAGTTGGGGGGGGGGGTCGCATATGTGTGTGCCCGTAACCTTTCGTCCTCCCCCTCCCGTGTGTCGTAGGTGCAGTACTCACCGTTGTCGTCTGCGCCGGACTTCGTACTCGTGGTAGATGAGAAGGTAGACGAGAGCAGGTAGGATGTTTAATTCGGGTTCCATGCTGTCCTCCTTCCTCCTGGAGTGCGTAGTGGTGAGCGTTTTCCCGTCCGTAGTCTGTTTCCGCCGTGTTTTTATCGGCGGTGCTCCCGCCCCGGAAAAGGTAGCGGATTGGTGAGTTGTAATAGTGTGGGCGGTACATTGGCTGCCGCCTGGCTGTTGGCGGTGACCGCCGCGCTGTTTGTTTGTACCGCCGTGGCGGTCGGAGTGTTAAAGTGGCTTTCTGTGTTGGCGGTTCCCGCCAGGGTCAGAATCCCATATTTTTTACCGCCAGCCTGTTGGCGGGTTGGCCGCCGCTTTAACACCGACCGCCAGGGTTAGAATCACCCCCTAAATGTTCGTGAGTGATGCTTTCATCCTTTAAGTGCTAGTTTTCATCTTAAAATTTTAAAATAATCATAACTCCAGTTCTACTGATTGGATTTTTGTATTATTTTCATGTTAAGTAATGTATTAAAATGTATTCTATTAGTCTAAATTGGTGTTGGACCTTTCTTTTGTTGTGTTTTCACGCTATTACTGTTTGCATGATGCATAAATAGTTTACACGTTGCCTCTAAGGTAAGCCTAACTGCTTATGTGCTGAACTACCAATGAGTGAAGCACAGGTTAATTTAATGACTTTGGTGGTTCAGCCTGACAGGGAGTGCGACTGTTGCTTTAGTTGGCTTTATATCCCACTCAACAAACAAATCAATTTCTCCCACTTGTCTTTCACTGTGTCCTTTCCCCTTTTGCGTTTTTCCATTTCTTGTTCTGGGTCAAAGTCTGATGAGAAAAATAAGTGCTGTTCCACAAAAATGAGTGCGTTGATCCACCTACAACCACTGACTCAAATTAGGCACTGATGGTCTGATTCTTAAAGGTAAAGTTATACTTCTGTGTAAGTTTACAATTGTTTGCCAGTCACAAAAGTATTTAGTAGTATATTTATGACTGCCGAGACTCCACACCTAAAAAGATAGGAGTGTCTTATCTTTTTATGTGCCAAGACTCCACAGTTGCAAAGATACACAAAAGTGTAATATTTACCTTTGTTAATCAGGCCACAAGGTTGTCTATTTACTAGTCCCTATTGATTTGTGTGGACAAGTTGATAATTAGGAATGGGCTGAGAACCGTTTTCCCTTTAAATCACATTACATAAAGTTACATTAATTGGTATATTGATCACTTTAGTTACAGGTGTCACCGATTCATTATTTATTTTATCCTTTGGACTGTGGGTAACTTAAGCACATGTTTTTGGAGTCCCAGTTTCCAATCCCAGTTCCGGAGTGATGCTGATTTTAGCTATTTTGCTCGCAGGAGAGGAGATTTTTTGGAGGTTTGGGTGTAAATATAGGACAAGATTTAAGAAAAGTGGCGTTTCGCAACGTGAAGCGCCACTATTTTTGTGCCCCTTTCAATGCCGTCATGTGTGCGCCGTGCCTACGATACTGTGCACCATGGCAGTATTAGGAACAATAGTGTCAAAAGTTTTGAAGCTACTGTGGCACTTTGCTCCACTAGCACCAAAAATTCTGATGCTAGTGGAGCAAAGTGCAAGGAGGCCTATTGATTCCAATGGGCGCACCCTTTTAACACCTTCTTTCAGCAGGCATTAAAAATGATGCCAAAAATGCCTCAATTAAATCTTGTAGATTTCATTGTGCCATTTTTGCGGGCCTTCTTGCGCCAGAACACCCCCTTTGCACACATTATGCATGGTGCATACATAATGTGGCGCCAAGGGTCACATAGTGGTGTAGTGAATGCATTGTGCCACTTAGTAGATATGGCGCAGCGTTTTTGGCAATCTAAAGCCACATTAGTGTCAGAAAAATGATGCTAATGTGGCGTTCGATGATGCGAGGCCATCCTTAAATCTGGGCCATAGTTTTTGTCTTGACTTCATACTCCCTGGTAGCATTCACATTAATGTATTCAGGTGTCTTATCACTGTCACAATTTCTCACTAGCTGGGTCATTATGAAATCAAGTAACCTGAAATAATAGGCTTGGTTGAACTCCTCACTATCCAAATCAGTGATTTTGGCAGCTGTAGGAAAAGTTTTTTTGAAGGACTGAGAGTAGCTGTTGTGGGTCCTTATCCTCCCAACTAGTAACTTTATGGTTGGCATTAATACATTCAGAGGATTTATAAAACCACAAATTCTTTACCCTATCTCAATTCGGTGTGATTACCAAGTCCTTCCGTTTCCTGCCTCTAATCTCCTAAAGGTGTTCCCAGACTCTTGTGGCAATCTCCAAGAGACCTAAAGCATTTTAATTGTATCCCGAAGTGAAAACATTAGATTTTCATACAAAAGAAAATGGTCATCAACTGAGTATTCTTAAAATAGGGAATTATGAAAGTCCTGGTTGATTATGACGCATGTGGCTGCCCTCATAAACACTCAAAAGTGTGGAAGAGTGCACCCAATATAGAGGGGCGATTGATTAGGCTGAGATGACGGGCCGATTTTGGAAGATGTCAGTTCGTTTATAATGATGTAGCTATGCTATTTGGAACTAAAACTAATTGCAGAAATTGTGCAAGATATGCAATTTTGTATTCCTTGTTTTCTGCTATATGTTTTTGTTCACCATTCATTTACTAACAGTCATGATGATATTTCTTTCCTAGGTTGGCAAGTAAAATAATTTTTAAAAATTAGAAACGCATTTATAAAAACAAAACTCTTGATGAATTTGATCTCTTAGGTCAAAGTCTTTGTGTGTCTTTGATTTCTTTCTATACACCAGTGACCTTGAATCCTGCTTACATCTAGAAGTCAAGTATCCCCCAGGTTAACACATCTAAAGCTAGCAGATCTATCCTTCCTAAATGTTAGCTCACCATGCCAAAATCTTTTCCCATTATCCATGCATTTCCTTTTTTTGTAAATATCTTCATAACCCCTTTCCCTGTCTCTATCTGAATGCATAATTGTCTCCATATTCTTTCTTGTGTCATAATTGGCCTGCTCTACTGAAGTTCTAGGCCTTGCTCCTCATTACTTATGTTCAAGTTGAAGTACTTCTATTTTGTCAGTGCAGTGCCTTTAAGACTCTGCATCAACAGCATCAGAAATATAATTAATGGTGCTAAATCTATGATCTTCTTAGGATAAACTACCACCTCCTGTTGTGAGATTTTGTTCATAATGTTCTTCATTACATCTAAGCTTTCTCAAATGTTGAAGTGCTTCTTCTGGAATGCTGCCTTCTAGAAGGGTGGCTGCACTGGATGAACACTGTTGAGAACTTTGAGTTTGACTGAATGTTTCTATTTCTCTTTACAAGATAGGTGTTTTGGGGTGACCCACGAGAGTTGGGATACTCCTGTTGATCCCTATATCCTCTTTCCAGGGAATTGTTCTTTGATTTCACGTGTTCATGAGCAGATGTGAAGGGCAGGGCTTTTATTTACCTCAACTGCTTTCACTGTTGGTGCTGCATATTTTTCTCCATAGGGAGCTTTTGTTTAACACTAGCTATCTATTCTTTTATATCCTCTTCATGATTCTGTTTGTGTTATATCTCTGTGCGTTCGCTACTTTTATCTGAAGAGTTTGTATTTGGCTTTTACCTGTTTTGCTCTCAGCTACCAACTCAATAGCATCACCACAAGGGTGTATCCTCCCTGCTTCTGTTCCATTGCACAAATCCACAAGTGTCCTTGAGGTGCGAGATTCGAAGATGTGTCACACACAGAATGGATGTTGGTTTTATAACTTATTTAATTTATTAAAATATGTTTATCCATTCAAATCAGTGTTGTATGTCTGTGCAGTGTGTTCCTTGATTGAAAGTAGTTATCTCATTTTTCAGCTCATCTACTGTTCTGTTAGTGTTCTTGGTCTCCTTCTTTAGACACAATCTACTGTCTAAGTGGCTGTTAGTTATAATTATATTTTTTGATATTTAAGCTTTAAGCTGCTGCTCTTCATCTTCACAGTGTCGATGTAAATTGGTTAAATAAATGTAGATGGTCATCAAATAAGGACTGGTAAAGGACTGGTAAAGATCCTTAGTATAGTCAGTTCTTGCATTCAATTAGCCGGTCAATTTTTGTGTTGGTCAATTGTTTATTTAAATATCCTCGCCTTAAATTGAATATTTTCTACATTCAACAGAGCCTGTTCACAAACAGCGTTTTGTAGTGTAGTGTATTGTAGTACTATAAAAATGCTGTTGACAAATATGTACGCAAAGTTTCTGCCTCTCCTATCATTTTCTTTGCCAAGCTGTCTGCCCCAAATGTGGAGTCTCTGCACACATACGTACACCTTTTAGTAGCAAATGTCAGAGGAACAGAGGTGAGTGGCTGGAAAATACTAAAGGGATGGAAATATTGAGCAGTAAGCAGGGGTTAAGATAGGGTCAGGGAGAAGTTTCAGGCTGGACATGTACCTAACCATAAAAGAGAAAGCTCATTGCTATTCACAAACAGCACTTCTAATGTTTCAACACCTAAAAAAAAAAGACCCATAACTGTAGTATGTTACTCGAACTCAGAGCTGAAGTCAGTTCAGCACTACACATGACCAACTATTTGGTACTGCAACACTTACCCCAATGGGTTGATGTTCACATCAGTTGCCACAATTCCCCTGTATACATATACTACCCTTATTCAAACCAAAAATATTATGGTCATAAAACACTGCTAATGACATGGTCCACAGAAACATGAAAACAAACATAAAATATGAAATCATATGTGCTAAAAAAAAGAGAAAAATTGAGAAATCACTAAAATCCATATCACTCCCAATTCATACCATTAAATTCTAATGACACTAAAAGACTGTACTAATTAAAGTGACTAATGTATGTACTGACATACGGTGCCCAGATCTAAAGCCTTAAGTGTACAGCTAACTCCTCACTTGAATTCAATCCACTAGGAACAAGGGTTTCAAAGTCAATAATATATCTCGACTCCAAAATTCTCAGTCTCAATTCTCAATTCTTATTTTTTGTGTCTATAAAAATAAATATATTTTAGGTTAGTTAATAATTTTAATAAGTGTGCATATTCATTATTCAAGATGTAAGTGTATATAAATATCTATGATATTTATATATACTATGAATGTGTTCATTTATTTTAACATGTAAATTACATGTGTGTATTAATTGTGTTTATGCATGTACATAGATGTAGATATAGATACAGATATAGATATATAAAGATAGATATCTTTGCCTCAATGATTGTGGCTACAGTGCCCTCTGGAGCAATAAGGACATTTTAAAATGAGTGTGGTACTATGTTCATCAAAAGGTTCTTTAATGTTAGTGTATGCCACATAGAGAGCTTGCAGTTGCATCCACTATTTTTGTTCCAAAGGGAGTGGGCATGTTAATTAATACACCAGTGTTTATCTATACACTTTGCTTAGTGCATCGGTGTAAGGAAATGCCTCCTTGGCATGGTTACCCCCTGACTTTTTGCCTTTTGCTGATGCCAGTTATGATTGAAAGTGTGCTGGGACCCTGCTAACCAGGCCCTAGCACCAGTGTTCTTTCCCTAAACTGTACCTTTGCTTCCACAATTGGCACAGCCCTGGCACTCAGATAAGTCCCTTGTAAATGGTACCCCTGGTACTAAGGGCCCTGATGCCAGGGAAGGTCTCTAAGGGCTGCAGCATGTATTATACCACCCTGGGGACCCCTCACTCAGCACATGCACACTGCCTCACAGCTTGTGTGTGCTGGTGGGGAGAAAATGACTAAGTCAACATGGCACTCCCCTCAGAGTGCCATGCCAGCCTCACACTGCCTGTGGTATAGGTAAGTCACCCCTCTAGCAGGCCTTCCAGCCCTAAGCCAGGGTGCACTACACCAAAGGTGACGGCATATGTGCATGAGCAGTATGCCCCTACACTTTTGGCGGCATGGCTGGAGGAGATAATGAGGAAAACGAGGAGGAGTTACCAACCAGTCAGGACAGCCCCTAAGATGTCCTGAGCAGAGGTGACTTGAGAATGGAGGATTCCCCCAATAGGATTAGGGATGTGCCCTCCTCCCCTCAGGGAGGAGGCGCAAAGAGGGTGTAGCCACCCTTCAGGACAGTAGCCATTGGCTACTGCCCCCCAGACCTAAACACACCCCTAAATTTAGTATTTAGGGGCACCGCAGAACCAGGGAAAGCAGATTCCTGCAATCTGAACCAAGAAGAAGGACTGCTGACCTGAAAGCCCTGCAGAGACGACGGAGACGACAACTGCTTTGGCCCCAGCCCTACCAGCCTGTCTCCTGACTCAAAGAAAACTGCAACAGCGATGCACCAACAGGGACCAGCGACCTCTGAAGCCTCAGAGGACTGCCCTGAACCAAAGGACCAAGAAACTCCCTAGAACAGCGGCTCTGTTTAAAACCAACAACAACTTTGCAACTTTCTTGCAACTTTTAAAGACCTCACTCTTCCCGCCGGAATCGTGAAACTTTACCCTCTGCACCCGACGCCCCGGCTCGAGCTCCAGAGAACCAACACTACAAGGAGAACTCTCAGGCGACTGTTACCTCGTGAGTAACCAGAGACGACTCCCCTGGACCCCCACAGAGACGCATGCAGAGAGAATCCAGAGGCTGCCCCTGGCAGTGCCTAGACCAAGCCTAGCCCAGTTGGTGGCTGGCCCCTGCCTGCACCGCTAGAGTGAACCCCGGGTCCCGCCATTGTTTCCTATACAAAACCTGATGCCTGCTTTGCACACTGCACCCGGCCGCCCCTGTGCCGCTGAGGGTGTGTTTTGTGTGCCTACTTGTGTCCCCCCCTGTGCTCTACAAAACCCCCCTGGTCTGCCCTCCGAGGACACAGGTACTTACCTGCTGGCAGACTGAAACCGGAGCACCCCTGTTCTTCATAGGCGCCTAAGTGTTTTGGGATCCTCTTTGACCTCTGCACCTGACCGCCCCTGTGCTGCTGGTGTGGTAACTTTGAGGTTGCTTTGAACCCCCAACGGTGGGCTGCCTATGCCCAGGAACTTAGATTTGTAAGTTCCTAACTTACCTGTGTGGAGGACCTTGCATTTTATGTATTTAAACTGTGGATCTAAAACTAAATTAAGAAAATATATTTTTCTATATAAAAACCTATTGGCCTGAAGTAAGTCTTTGAGTGTGTGTTCCTCATTTATTGCCTGTGTGTGTACAACAAATGCTTAACACTACCCTCTGATAAGCCTACTGCTCGAACACACTACCACAAAAAAGAGCATTAGAATTATCCAATTTTGCCACGATCTTACCTCTAAGGGGAACCCTTGGATTCTGGGCACACTATTGCTTACTTTGAGATAGTATATACAGAGCCAACTTCCTACAATCGGGCCCAGAGTTATCAAAATTTCACACATTGCATGGCAGCAAGACAACTTGATTCATTGCTCTGCGTCAAAGACAGAGGACACAAATGCAACACATTTATTTATCAAGATGTCTCATTCTTGCTATTTCCATCTGTTGGTGCACCAAGTGCTGCTTATGCTCAATACAGGCACCCTTGAGCTGTGGTGCAAGGGTGCAATGTTACACGGCACCCTGGGTTGTTTTTGTGCTGGAAGGGACCCCTCAATGCAAAACAATCCTTAGAGGCAAAAGCAACACAAACCCTTGATAAATCTTGGCCCTGGTATACAGAATAGTGGTGCTTAGTGCCCGCCTGACAGAGAGGGTGTAGGGCTGTAGAGGTGGAATGGAGTGGAGGTCAAATGACTGATACTGGTAGTATATCAGGGGTCTTTGCTTCCTTAACTATGACTGTATGTAGCTCATTACCATCCCATTCTCCCTGTTGTGCAGCACAAAAAGGGAGGCTGACTTGACCCATCAAAAGGTGGCAGAGAAGCAAAGGTAATTTGTTGGAATGCATGAATAGTTCAAAATGTAATCTTAGGTGAGGAAACTAGAAATAGGCCGTCTGATTTATGAAGTACAATGCTGTGCCTGTCAAAATGTGCTTGTAGAGAGTACTACCAATCATAGTTTTAATATCTTCTTTATTCCTTTCATAAGCACCCAAGGGCGAAAGGGCATCCTAGCAAGCAGATGCCACCAGCATTGTGGCAGATGGTTCTACTGGTCCCATTAAGTCATGTTTATTATTATTTCTTGCTTTTAACTATTACCACTAGTAAAATTATGGCCTTGTGTTTTTATACTATTTACTTTTATTTCAACTCCCCTATCTAATTTGTGTTATTTCTGCCTTTCCCTAGGTTTGTATATTTGTTTCCGCAGCTGACTGTCTCCTGTAGCTTTCTTCTACTCCCTTTCAGATTAAACTTTCCCTCGCCCCTCTTTTACATGTTCTTGTATAATACTGCTAAAGAACAGTTTTCTGGTAACGTAAAGATGATCGCAGCCCAAGTATTTACCAAACATGTTTGTTGAGAAGGCTCTTTTACTCAAACAGTCAAAAGGTACAGGGACAAAGATAGAGTGGTCATGGACCCTCAAAGTTGTCTTATACTAGCAGCTTCCATGACAGTGCAGCATGAATTAGATACCATCACCAACCAAAACCATTTGTCTTCATTCCCTTCCACCCCTTTCATGTCACTGTTATCCTTTTATAGTCTTATTCCTACATTAGGAAAAAAAGTTTTTGGTTAATTTAACTACATGGTTTTTAAATATTGTCAACCAAAAAAAACTTCCAAAGTGATACTTTTGATAGAAGATACTAATGGATAGCTAACCCCTAATTGTAGTGAGATATTAGTGTTGCACCTTGTGCAAAATAAAAAATGACTTAGGTGGCTAACATAGGAATCTAACAAGGATGCATTATGTTTTATCTAGGCGCACAGATCACATGTGCTGCCACAAGCATCAGCCTGGAATGTCAGAGGAGGCCCAGCCTGTCGAGTGACCGGAAGCAGTCCCAGTGGTGGCAAGGACAAGTTATAAATAACCCTGCTTTCCTATTGGCAGCACTGTATTTTTAAATAAGGAAGATATCCCACCCACTACCTGTCCACAGCATTGCACTACCTAAAACCGCAACACAATTTAATTCCACTCTGCAGTGTAGGCAGTCAACTGTGTATCTGGTTCAGTTAACAGCATAATAGTCTGCAATACATACAAACTTAAGACAAGGTTTGTTTTCCTATTGCCCACTCAGTCACCTACTACTACTTTACTTCATCATTCTTTCTTTATGTCTCAGCCTACTCAAAAATGAAAATTCTATCTCGACATGTGCTAAATTTCTCCGCCCAAGTGACTTATTTTGCATGGCTTCCATTACTGATTTTCGATCCCACTTTTTCCCTTCCATCAACTGTTATGACTAAGCAATAGCATAATACATGATCAGTGACAATTAACCATTCCAAAGCTAAACATCTACTTAGTCCAATTTCTATAACTTTCTTTCCTGTAGACTAACTTTTCCCACTTCCAACTGGAGGTATGTGTTGAAAATAATTTGTGGTGGGGTCCAGGGTGTAATGTGGGACTAAGAGACTTACTACGAGGTTGGCGGGCTGACCGCCGGCCCGCCAGCTCCATGGGGAGGAAACCGCTGTGGAGCTGGTGGTCTCCCCCCGTCCTATTAGAATGTTTCTACTGGGCTGACTAGCAGAAACCTCCAAATTAGGAGGCTTCTGACTGTCACCCCAATGGAAACAGTGCAGCAGCATTGGCCTCAGCTCCTCAAACTCCCTCATAATGTGCACTGTGTGCTGTACCAGATAGTGCATATTCTGAGAGTTCTGGGCAGGCCCCCAGCACAGCCTTTCTGCCACTCTTTCCATAGCGGGGACCCTGCCATGAAAAGACTGGCAGAAAGAGAACTCATGATCAGCTGACCACAACTCTGACTGCTGCCAACCGATAGGGAAACTTGTTCCTGAGTGGCTGACAGTGGCTGTGGCCCCCTGCCGGTCTTACACAACCCCTTAATTAGAGTTTGACATATGGCATTTGAGCCAGCACACTTCTCGCCATTTTCCAAGTCAATGCACCTCTCGCCAACCCACTGGAGGAGGCCTCTTTGAGTCATTTTGTTTCCCATTGAAGTAGATAGGCATTGTTCATAACTTCTTTCTTCTAGCTGTTGGAGTAGATCTGTTCCAACTGCGAGTCCCAACCCAAATGAGATAGGCCTGCAAATGGAGAAAAAGAGCATTTTGTGCAGTTTTGTTAACTAAACTGACTGGTCTTCAAAGAACCTGAAAGAAGAAGTACAGGAAAAGAGTGGACCATGTAAGCAATTATAGTGAAATGGGAAGGCAAGGCAGTCTTTCAGGCAGAATCATTCACTGGGCCCCAAACACTACAAATCAAGTTTACAAATGATTTCTAGCCGCCACATTAATCATCAGTCACTCAGTATATCACTTATGGGTGCAATAGTTACCAGTTCCAAGTGTGGTGCACAGTTGTCTATTGTATCTCCACTTTTCCCATGGAAACTTCAAACAATGGCAGTCTTATATAATTAATGATTGTTATTGGCAGCCCAGCTAGGGAATGAAAAAAGAAGGCTAGGGATGGGAAGCACCGTCTTCATGCCCTTTAAGCAAATAGAGAAGCTTCTTCTGTGTATACTGGTCACCTCAAAATAAATAGAGCTGCATAAGTTAAAAAACAAGTATATAAATGTCCTTCCTTATCCTTGTTTTTTCCTTTTGCAAAGCAATTCAACGTTGGTATATGAAAGTTCTTTTGTGGCCTACTTAGTCAGGGAAGTAGAGTTTGTCCTCAAACTCAGTGGGGTTTTCCAGAAGTTGATCAGTTAACACACTTGAGTCTGACTAGTCATCCTCATCATCCGACTCTTGTATCATTTGGAGGTTGCTGATGCAGGTGATATCGCCACGCTAGAGGGGACAGAGCTGCTTTGTGTAATGCCCTCGTCCTCTTTGTCCTCTTCTATCACCATCCACTAAGCTACTTTCCCTGTCTCATCACCACCAACACCAGCATCTATCTTTTTAAGGTGCTCCTTCTATTGGATTGTGTGATATTTTTTCAGATAGGATTTTTGCACTCCCGTACTGTAGTGCTAACCTGGCTTACCTCGACAAACACTTGTGTGGCAAATGGAGCCTATTGCACTATTGTCCTGTGGTTGCTACTTGCAAAGAAGTCCCAACTGTGTAGGATAACTTTTTTAGTGTGCCATGCCTTATGAACTGGTGGTAGGTGGCTGTGCTGTTTGCCTCTCTATAGTGCGTACATTGACTGTGGTAGTTGTGGATGCAGGTCTTGACAGGGGTCTTACAAATATGGAAGCTGATGGCGATGGAACCACATCCCTCTCAGCAGATTGAATAGGAGGGGTCACCTTTGTATCCTCTGAGCCACCTTCCATACCGACAATCACTGGTTCATTGTCATCAATGTCACTTTACATAATTCTAAGGCTTTTAGGAACTTTTCTTTTCCCTTGTCCGTATGTGCAGGTCTCGAATTCGGCCAAGGTCCAGTCCATGTCCAGATCTTCAGACGGGGGACTTGGAGAAGATGGTGGAATAAACTTTCTTTTTCTTGTTGGAGAACATAAAGCCAAAGGTTGAAGAGCAATATCTTGCTCAGCTGAAAGCTCATCCTCCTGTTCTTTTACCACTTCAGGAAGATCTATTACTCGCTGTGATTCCAGTTGTGCACTTGCCTGCGATTATTGGGTACTTTGTAGATGAGTAATTTGGTTCAGACTCATTGCTATGACTACAGTGGCTGCATAACTGAGAAACATGGGATTTGGCTTAGCCTAAGGTTGTGGTGGTGCTGTTGAGGATGCAGGAGCGCAGCCCCCAGCCTTTTTTCTGCTAAGAGGAGGGAACAACAGGTACATGTTTCATGAAAAAGGTGGCGGGCAGCACACTAGTTGTAACAATATCCTCCTTCTCTTCCTCTCACCACTTTGTGGCAGGGACACACTTTTGTGGAGCCATCTTCAAGTTCTTTTTTGGCACTTGCAGTGTTCATTAGGCTGCACAAGAGGAAGCAGAGGAGGACTCAAATAGTATCACTGCTCGCCTTCTGTCTGGCAATACTGTGTGCGATGTCTCTTGTGCACCTAAAAGAAGAAAAATCTGTGAAATGTGGCATTTGCAGTTTGAATCATATCAAATAATTAACAATAATGTGCCCGTTCCAAACCATAGCATAATATTTCAATAACATACAGATTGAAATGTTTACCTTATGTGCCTCTAAGGCCTATGAGAGGCCAGTGCTAGGCAATGAGTGCAGGGCAAAAATAAATAATCCTTAAAGACGTTATTGGTGGTGTGCGCCTATGGCCTATGAAAATCAGCGGTTACAGGGAAAAATGGAACAAACCTTAAAAAAATTATTTCTGGTGTGTGCAGATGGTTCAGGGTGAAACTCAAAGAATCTTTAGACCAATTTTTGTTGGTTTGTGCCTATGGCAGGGAGGGGTGCAGGTGGAAAATGGAGTATTACTTGAACTATCATTGCTGTTGTGTGCCTTTGTCAGGCGGGGTGCAGGGAACGTCAAATAAATGAAAACAAAAAGATTGTTCTGTCCACCTAGTGACTTTGAGAAATCCTAGGTGAGGCAAGGTGGTGCAGGGGAAAATGGAAACAATGCATACAAAACACTGTATGTGCATACTACAATCCTCCTCAAGGACATTAAAATCATATCAGGAAAAAAAGAAAAAATGAACAACAAAGAAAAGGCTTTGGGCTCCTCCATCAAAGTCCGTAGAAAATGGCTTTGATAGATAGAACAAAAGGCACACACTGCCTACACAAAATGGCCACCCTAGGAATTGACCATCAAGGGCAAAGACATGAACAACAAAGAACACATGTAGGTCTATGGCAAAAACACAGCCCTCTGGCTACCCAGCATGGTCGTCCCGGCACATGGCCAAGGGCAAAGGCATTGACAATAAAGAACACATAGAAGCCAATGTCAAAAGCAAAGCACTTTGACTACTCAAAATGGACGCCCTTTTACATTGCCACTAAGGAGGAAGGCATGGACAATAAAGAACACATGCAGAGCTATGGCAAAATCAAAGCCCACGGGCTACACAAAATGGCCACCTTGGCACATTGCCACCAAGGAGAAAAGCATTGACAACAAATAACTCATGCATGCCTATAGCAAAAAGCACACTGATTAATTAGAATGTAAGCCGGCCACAAACTCTGGGCAACAGAAAACACATGCAAGGCTTATGACAAAAAAACACTCTGGCTGCAAAAAATGACCACCCTGCCACATGGCATGGAGTCCAAAGGCAAAGTGCTGGCCTTTGTCAAACACACACTGGCCATGCAAAAATGGCAGGTTGGCCAGCAAAGAAATTAGGCCTATTCAGAAATGCCCAAACAATATTTATGTCAGTTTAAAAATTCACCAACCATAAGCATCCCAAGGTATCAAAAATTACAGCAAAAGACTTTAACACTTTGCAGAAATAAGTAAAATACTGAACACATATATTTTCTATGTAATCAAATGTCATTTCTAAATCAATAGATGTTTAAAAAACATACCAGAGAAACATTTTCTGGAATTTCCCAATGTCTAGGAATGGCTGGCTGGCTGGCTGTGGCCTGTGGACAGTCTATGCTCCACAGTGAAATGAGCAAAACTATGCAAAATTCACAAAACAAACACAATACCATTGAGAAAACGTACTAAAAACAATTGAAAAACAAGGCCCCAAGTCCTCCTTAAAACTGTGCAAACTTTCCCTTACTAAAAAATAAAAAATTAATGCAAAATAGGTCCCTCCTACAAATCCAGGACACTGCCATCAAATTGAAAAGTTGAAGAAAAATGGTGCATGTTCTCCATCGAACAAACATTTCCAAACGTTCTTTAACTTACTTGATTTCTCACACAAAAATCCTTAAAATCCAATGCATCAGAAATTGCAGACAAAGAGAGTGGTCCTTTCCATCCAAAATTCAAACACAAATTGACCATGATATGGACAAAACACTGAGGGGAGCCTTCTGGACAGAAAGAGGAAGTTTGAGTCTCTGTGGCACGTCCTTCATGTTGGGAAAAAGTGAAATAAAAAAAACTATTTTTCTTAATTAAAAAACTATCTGGGCCATCTGTTCAGGTAAAATAGTTGCTCAAAAACTAATTTAGAGTTGATTTTGCTGCTCTCGAGCAGAAAATCTACTAGAGAGCCCTCTGAATGTGACCACTCATGACCATCCACATTGGAAAATGATGTTGGAAAGCTTCCTAGTGACTGGAAGTCGCAAGGGATACCAAATCTGGCTTGTGTTAGCCAGCTCACTTGCTGGAGCCTAGCATTGTTCCCGTTGTCAACACATTGCTTGAATGGTAGCAAAATTCTGCCAAGCGGCTATTGGCAGATTTCTGTCAATTCCATGAGCAGAATGAAATTTCTGCCTGGGTCTACCGCAAATATTCAAAATAGATGAAAGATTGACACAGGTTTGTGGTGTAAAAAGTGCATATATTTTTGTCAGGCATTAGTGGATGTGTTCAATATAGTGAATGAACAGACTTTTACAGGGGTTTCTTCTACAACTCCACCAACGCAAGCTGGTGGTGAGAGTTTCTGAGACTGTGCTTTTGTTCTGGGTGGTTGTGTAGGTGGTGGACATGGTGCAGGTGTCTTTGTAGAGCTCGACTGTGTTTCAGGGAGCACTTAAAGTTGATGATTAAGTTAGGGTCATAGGACCATCATATCCTAAAACCCCTGGTAATTATATTTAGCCCTTACCTACCCAGACCACCAATAAAGGGATACCTTGATATGGCTGAGGTATTTTTATCTCTTTAGCTTCCCTTGGTCACAAAAATATCTTAAGTGCCTGCTGAACCACAGTCAAGCCCATCTTGGCCTTTAGGGGTCAGGATGAGACCCGATGATGAAGCATGCCACTACTAGAGTGGGTGAGGTTCTTAATATAAAAAGAAAAAGATTCCTTTTTCTGGTTTGAACAGTGGCAGGGCTTCCACATGAGATATTTTTCTCCATAGTTAGGCAAGGGATACCCTTGGCTGTCTCCTGCATGCGTTTGCTATGAAAACTGACTTTGGCACTTTTTGACAATTTCCTCTATCATGGTGTTTTTCACATTCTTCCTTAAATGTCCTCACGTGGTCCTGGTGCATCATTGCCATACCTTGGTAACATTTTGCAACATTACCCACGAAATGGGTCTGCCTTTTAATCATCTCAGGCAGTCCTTTAAGTAAGCGTATAATCTCACAAAGAGTAGCCTCCATAGCACACATATCCATCTGTACTCTGCTACAGATAAAACCGAACCTCTCAGTCTCCAGCATTAACTCATGTCAACCTCCCCGTCCCCTGCATGCATGGCCGTCTCAGTTGTCCAGCAAGTTGGCAAGCACAGACAGTGGTGGCACCTGGGAGAGTGTAAGAAAGAGATAATTAGTGGGGAATACCTGCTCCTGACCCCTCCCTCAGATGATTGAGAGAAGACTGGAGATGCACCCTCAGTGAAAGAGTATGTAGAAAATTGTACAGAGACACCTGTGAGGTGAGGAATGTGTGGAGGTGAGTGCTGTGTAGGTGAACGTAACATTGTGCCTGCTGGCTAATGGCTGGGGATTGGCAAACCTCAGAAGAGATTTAGTAGGAACACTGCTGCCCGGCCATGAAGTCACCTTCTTTAAGGTTTTAGGTGTGGGGACAACAATGCCCTCTTCTTCCTCCTCATGGACCAGCTCCTGCTTCTCTTCTTCTTGATGAGCAGTGCTGGTTGCAAATATTGTTGCCTGCACAAAAATCGGACTCTCCCCTTTGATCGCTTACCATCCTTTTCTTGTAGATGGCTCAGCATCATCATCTGTCTCGATGTGTCCAGTACCCGGAAAGATATTTCAACAGATGAATTACATCATATTTAGTTTTGTCAAACGAAGAACATTAATAAACACTACTCTGCAAATAAAGAATAAAGTTAGCATAATACAAATGTAAGACAACTTACACTATTAAGGGTTTGTCCATTGATGAGCTTATTACACATCAGCAAGGAACACTCCCCTAAACCCGGGTCCTTGTAAGTGGTGTTTCTAAAGGATATCCAGATCCAGCAGCTATATATATACAATGATTTTTCA
Organism: Pleurodeles waltl; assembly: GCF_031143425.1. Lineage (NCBI taxonomy): Eukaryota > Metazoa > Chordata > Amphibia > Caudata > Salamandridae > Pleurodeles > Pleurodeles waltl. The sequence goes on along the minus strand of NC_090437.1, from coordinate 353,434,675 downwards.
ATAGCTGTGGTCAATGTATATGTCATCATGACAAACAAATGCATATTCATTAGAGAATCATATAGGAGCTTTTCCGCCACAATTAATTAATTCAGTAAACAATTATTATACTAACAAAAAAGATAGGAAGGAGTTAGTGAAATTACAAATGATGACATGCAGAATGTAAGATGATAGGTTCTCATGCGTACTTGACAGATGGATGGCAGAGGGCTAAATTGCTGCTGCTAGGATGTTCTCTGGTGTTGAGGTTGATTATTTTTTGAAGGCTGACACCAGGAACTGTGACAAAAGCTGACAAGAGAAAGAGAGACATACATAAGGCAGTAAGTAAGTGAACCTCAAATAAGATGCTAGGTACATGGTTTCAGTACTCATTTTGAGAGGCATACAAAGTGATCTAGTGATAGTTAAAACAAGGTGTAATGTACAATAGTGATGCCTTTATATTGGCAAATTTCAGGGCCAGTTTGGATGTCATTAAAATATCTAAAATAATATGCTGACGTATTAGGCGTGTGTGAGAACTTATATACAGCTACCCTGTCATTATTAAGTAAAGATATTAGCCCTTTACAAAAAAGAGCAGAGATTAAAATTATCAATGTGTACCATCCACCTGCTGTGTAATACCAGTCCAGAAGTTGTACCACTGCTAGGAGCAGAAGTCAGTGTTATGTCTGGTGAAGTACAAAATATGATATATCTGTATACTGGTATACATAACAAGGTGGGGTTTGAGTACAATTAAAAAACATGGCAAAACACATGTTGCCTTATCTGTTTTGAATACAAAAACAGTTAGAAAAATCTTCTATAGGCTGGTATTAAAAGACATGGCAAAACACCTCCACTAAGAACGTTTGCCAGCTGGCTTCTGGAGAACATCTCCATCACATGCCACCTCTCATCTTGCCTTTTTTTCTTAGTGTCCTCCACGGTCTAGACCTCATCCCCAAATGAATTGACAGTCAGTGGCTTCCTGCTATAAGGCTGCCTTCTGGGTTTCACTGAGAGAATGGAGGGAGCCCATATAGTTGCTTGTAGTTTTCAGCCACACAATTAACTACAAGGGCTAGCTCCTCCTTAAAGAAATTTCTCTTCCTTCTCAATACAGGCAGCATTCTATAGTGTCTAAAACAGAATGGTAACTGCACGAAGCCAAAACTGAAGAGGAGAGAAACAGATCCTATGGTGTTGGTAGTATTTATTTGGTTGTTAGGGAATATGTGCCATGCAAGTCTGATTTCTTTCAGATGCGTATCATTTTCCTATTAACTGCCATGCAGAAGTCTGCTGTTTACTTCCATACAGAGGTCTCCACCCCATGAGCGGAGATCTCAAATTAATTACCATGCAAAGCCCAATTATGTAGCTTCTACCAGATAGTTATTTACCAATAGTAACGTTCCAGTCATAAATTTTTATTATTCTGATTCCACCTCCTAAACAGAGGGGTAGGAGACATGTAAATCTACACTTAGTAAATTTACATACTGATTTTGTGATTAGCCAAAAGTAGTACATTTTCTCAAAGGTGTGAGAGTAAATTACACTTGTAAGTTTACACACAGGTGTAAGTTACCTTTGTGATTAGCCCTAATACTTGGCACCTATGCTTGAAAGCCTACTTTTTCAAATTCCATCTCACCCCCTGTTCACTTAGGTGCAGTAAGTGGAGATTTCCATTAGTTTTGCATGACACTTTACCTGAAGAACTTTTAGTATATACCATGCTTCAGAACTTAGGTCTATTTAGTACTTTCGCCATGCCTTTATTAATTGTCTGCACATGAAGCTCTTTTAGCACACCACAAACGTGCTTCTCTTTTGGAAAAATATGCAGGCCAACTAATGCCACTTACAGTCAAATCTAGCTAACCATTGCTCTTATGATGTGGAATTCCAATTCTCTCACATAGCACTGGTGCAGTTCATTATATCTGACCATGATTTATATTAATAGGGATTCAACTAATTCACTACTCTCCCCACTGTAAATCCACCAAGCCTTGACAGCTATCATGCAGTTGTTCATGGTAGCCCAGAAAATATTTACAAACCGGTAACTCAAATCTATTTGTTCCACTATGGATAAATTTAAGTTCTAATGATTAATGTGATGTAATTTCTGAGAGCTGTTATTACACTCTACCTCATATTTTAATTAACTTAGATTGTGATCAATATTTGTTTTTGAAATAAATCTTTATTGGATTTTTAGAGGAAAAAGGAAAGGGTGAAGGGAAGTTCCAGGGTGGGCACATCATATCACAGGAATAAAAGCAATGCAAGAAATAAAATTGGTATTACCATATTGGTAGCCGGGGCAACCTACAGTGACCAATGACATAGGTGTGAGAACATCAGGTAGGCAGGTCATCAGTACCTACAGTCCCATGTTCAAAAGAACATCCTAAAACCTCATCCCTGCCCCCTTCGGACAGCTAAAGTTCTCCCAGACGGGTTTGCTGTAATATGTCAGGCATGATTGTAGACTAGTATACTTCTGCTCTGTACCTCTTAACATAGGTCTTAAAAGGCATCCGGATTTGTTTAATCACAGTCAAGTGTTCCTTAGCATAGATATGCCGCATCTTAGTACACCATAGTGAGACGCCTAGTGGAAGAGAGTTTTTCCAGGAATGGGCTATTGTCAGTCATCCCCTACCTCCCCCAAGAGCACTAAGGGGTCCATCAGCATGGTCACTGAGCAAATCCAGGGGAAGAAACTCGAGCCAGAACCATGCTACATGTATGCACTGCCTCCACATGTGTATGTAAGTGCCCCTGGCCCCACATCTCCTCCAGCAGAGATCAGGGATTCCCTCTATAGCATGAAGCCAGATCAGAGTGAAGTACCATCTTGTGAGGATTTTATAGTCATTAGCCTTGTGCTGTAGACACATAGGGCATGTGGCCACGCGCGACCACAGCCACTGCCAAATGTCAGCAATAGTGATTCCTAAGTCTTGCTCCCATGTTGACAGATAAGAGTGGCCTAGGAAATGTCAGCTATTACTCCATACAGGCATGTGATGTCCTTCCTGGTGGAGCCCTGGGAGAAGATCTGCATCAAAGGGGCTTTGGCTCTACTACCATTACCTTTCACTACCAGTATATTCACCCAATAGAGATGGGTGAGTCAGCGCTCATCTGCAATATTCAGGTGAAAGCTCTGTCTACAGACTACCTATTGTGAGAAATTGGGTTGTTGGTTGACTGGGGTGTGAGCTTTGCAGGATCAACCTCAAAAAGTCACTAAATTAATCTGTGCTTGAACCTGGGTAGCTTGGCACAAAAAACAGTCAGGCGTAACTTAGAGACAATGTGTAAATTATTTATACAGCACACAAACAGTAATAAAGTGAAAACACAATAAAAATCCCAAACCAATTTAGGAAAACAGAGTACATTTTAATAAATTATTTGACACCAACATGTAAAAAATCCAATAAGTTGAACCAGAGTTATGAATTTTAAAGTTCAAAATACCTCTTAAAAGGAAAAGGAGCCAACCATGGGCATCTGGTCATCTTTAGCACCACAACCAAGGATCCATGATTGTATCGAGACCTCTTGGGAGTTCAGGACTCACTCAGGCAGGGCTCAGGTGTGAGTTCAAGATGGAGGGAGTCCGTTATGTCTCTGCGACTCTAAATAGGAGGCCAGCAAACTAGCCGTTGGAGTCACTTCTGGTAGACCTGAGTGTAGAAATAGATGCAGCGCTCAGCAGCAGGGATGGCGTCTGGGGGCTCAAGGCCAGTTTCCAGGCAGCAAAGCAGTCCTTCCAGGTACAGCAGCAGTCTGGCAGAGGGTGTAGCAGATTACAGCAGGAAGCAGTGGGTGCACGGACAATACAGGGCTATTAAGCCTATTTCGAGGAGGCAGGTCACAGACTATTCTGGTGGAAGCAGGGCTGTTCTTAGCTCCGCCCCATCAAGCTAGTTAATGGGCCATTCAGGCTCTGCTAATCCCACTACTGTGTGACTGTCTGGGAGGAATTAACAAAGTCTACCTGTCAGCTAAACCCAGTTGTGTGAACCAAGAAAGGCTGTAGGCATGAAAGGGCTAAGAGCAGAAAAAAGCCAGCTTTCTAAAAGTGGCAGTTTCCAACTTGTAATGATAAATTCTACTTTATCAGTAAGGAGGGTTTATCATTACCAGTTCAGAGATACCAATCATGGAATGTCTACCTCCTCTCATTTAGGAATTACAGCATATCAAATGTTTTAAGGAATTTCCAAAATTATCACAGCAGTGAAAAACTAATTTGGGAGTATTTTACTACCAGGACATGTAAAGTACATGCCCTACCTTTTAAATACACAGCACTCTGTACTATGGGCTACCTATGGCTTACCTTAGGGGTGACATATATGTAATAAAAGGGGAGTTTAAGGCTTGGCAAGGGTTTTAAATGCCAAGTTGACATGGCAGTGGGGCAAAATATTAAGGCTGCAATGGCAGGCCGGGGGCATATTTCAAGGTGCGACTTAAGTGGGTGTCACAATAAGTGCTGCAGGCCCACTAGTAGTGTTTAATTTACAGGCACTGCGTATATGGTATACCACTCTACAAGGGACATACAAGTAAATTAAATATGCCAATCAGGTATATGCCTATCAAACCATGTTTAGGGGAGTGTACTCAAGCACTTTAGCACTGGTTAGCAATGCCACCAATCAAAAATCCAGCAAAAGTAGGAGTAGAAAGGAAAAATGTATGGGTGTGACCCTGCAGAGAGGGCCATTTCTAACACCTACAGAGCACAATTCCATCATGGTACAAATCTCCGAAAAAAGGTGGCACCCCCCCTTCAGTTTGCAAAGTGGGTATCCAGTGTACCTGGACCAAAACTCTGGGTTCAGTATAATAGTACAGTGGTTGATTTTATCCCAGTGTCAAAGGAGAGTCACAGAGGAATACAGTGGGGTGTAGAGAAACTACTGAAAGAGCTACTCGAATATACATGAAGATACAATGATCTTCAAGAATGAAAACACTGTAGTTTATGATGGTTGCAACTTTATACAGTAAAACCTATTATAGATATATGATACCAGGCTGCTATAATCTAGTAATTGAACACAAATCAAATTGATCCTATTATATATTTGGATATTTATTTCATTTTTGCGTGATTATGCTAACATAAAATTTATAAATATCACTTTGAGGAAAGACGATAATGAAAAAACTGAATACCTAACTCGACATACCACATACACACTAAATAAAACAAAATCGTGGAAAATGTTATATATACAAGTGAAGGTTTACATCAATACAGCTAATCCTAATAACAAAATAAGACTAAAACAATTCTTTAATGATGAAAATATATAAATATTAAATCTTCTAATACAACAATAATAATAATAGTAATCTAATAAACAAAGGAAATACTAATGACGTGGCTCTGTCAAAGTGGTACCGTGGGGACCGGAGGCCTACGTGCGTTTCGGTGTTTTAGGTTGTTATAGGTCACCTTCTTCAGGGCCGTTCCCAATTATACTGTTCACCAGTAGTCTAATCTTAGCAGCCGAATCTTCTAGTCAATTCAATTTTGGATTCTAGATATAATTTTTAATAATGTAGTCTGGGTATCTAATAAAGAAAATTATATAATAATTTATGAATACCATTGTGCTAGCATCTTAAAGGTCACCTGTCTTTATTTTACATATATATCACTCAAAGGTGACTTATTGTCATATTAGGGTAAGTGCCCAAGGAGTCAGAGTACATTTAGGATTATATTTTTAGTGATAGAAAATAGAGTATCAGGAAAAAAGTGGAAACGTTTTTTTTTAAATAGAAGAAGCATAGAGTACCAAATAATCAATTAATTGTAATAGTTGATTTTAGATAACATTAAGGAAACCAGTAGTTAGTATATTATAAATACAGTGGGGTGTGTCAGGTTGGAAAGCGGTCTTGGGGCCTTATCCACAGGATGTGTTTCAAAGGGATGGCAAAGCATTCCTATTCCAGGGGCACCCAAGGCTTGGTATATGGAAGGTGATGTCAGTCAAGAGCAAACTGCAACTGTAATGCATGAATGTAGTGATCTATATTAGGAAATCCCAGCCCCCACATCCTTCTCTTGTACAGTGTCATAGTATTCTGGGAGTGGAGTTATGCCACATGAATTACTGTAGCTGATTTTGGGTATTTGTGACAATATTAGGGGGGGTCCACAGGGGCAAGTTGGGCATTACATAGAGTAGTCGGACAGATAATTTGGTTTCACGACACTGATACTGCCAAGCCATGATATTTCCAACCCACCCCAGTGGTGGAGATCCCTTAACAGAACCTCCAGCACCAGAGATATGTTATGTTCATACAGCATATGAGTGCTTAGTCAGGTAGATCCCTACGTACTGCATGGAAGTAGCATCCCATGTGAGACCAAAGGAGGAGAGCAGGACTCAAGGCCTGGGTCTGCTACCTCAAGGCCGGGAAACTTTGTGTAATTGATGCAGAAGCCTGGAGCTGCATTGAACTGTTTTATTCTTTCAATAACACTGGAAGAGACATATCTAGGCACATAAGGAAACAAAGTACATCTCACCGAACAACACTAATTTGTAGAATTCTCCGTGGACCTCTAGCCCTCGGATCTCAGGGTTGGTTTCAAGATGATGGACCAGTGGCTCCATCGTGAGGGCAAAAATTAGAAGAGACCGAAGGCAACTCTGTCTAGTGCCCCTGCTAAGGGTTATCTGAGGGGAAAGGCTCCATTGATTATAATACGGGAGGTCGTGGTTTGTTGCTGGCCAACAGATAGATTATAATGTGGGGGCGTAGGGCAGTCTTCGAAAGGACCGTATAGAAGAATTGCCATTCCACACTGTCAAAAGCCTGCTCCGCATCTAGCAAGAGGAGGGCTGTGGTTTTGGTTCGTTCCACTACATTAATTATGTTCACCACTAGTTGAACATTAACCCAGGCCTGTTTGTTCCTGATAAACCGTGACTGGCAGCTGGATAGCAACAACAGCTAAATGGAATGGTAGCGGAAATCCAGGATGGAAGTGAATGTTTTAATATCAAAATTTAACAGGGCAATTTGTTTATTCAAAGAGTAGGCTATGGATCTTTGCCTGGTTTCAATAGCAGTGTTACTATAGATTCTGCCAGGGTTGGCGTTATTGATTCTGGTGAGAAGGAAGGAGTTTAAAACCTTATTCAAGGGTTTGACTAACAACTCGCAATAAACTTTGTAAAATGAGACTGAGACCCTTCAGGCCCTGGAGCTTTCAATTAGTGAACGGCTAACTAGGAAGGTGGCTTTCTTCCAGCATTGTTACCCCCAATTTTGGCCTGTTTGTCGTGTGTTTTTACTGTGTCACTTTGATCCTGCTAGTCAGGACCCCAATGCTCATAGTTTGTGGCCTACATGTCAGTATGTTTTACTATTTTGTCAGTATGCTTGACTGTGTCACTGGAGTCCTGCTAACCAGAACTCTAGTGCTCATGCTCTCTCTGTTTCCAAATGTGTACTTACATACTGGTAACCCTGTATTCTACTCCAAACGGGCATACTGGACCCCCCTTATAAAGTCCCTAGTATATGGTACCTAGGTACCCAGGGCATTGGGGTTCCAGGAGATCCTTATGGGCTGCAGCATTTATTTTGCCAACCATAAGGAGCTCATACAAACACTTCTTCAGGACTGCCATTGCAGCCTGAGTGAAATAGGGTAAGCTCTATTTCACAGCCATTTTCTCTGCACCAGGTAACTTATAAGCAGTGGCGGCCAGCAGCTTTAGGAGGGAGAGGGGTGGGCGGTCGGCACACACACACACACTCATTCTTTCACACACAGACACGCACGCACATCCATTAACAACACTCATGCCTTTCAAACATGCAGGCACACACCAAACATTCATTTTAAAACATCACACACAAACTCATTCTTTCACACACGCACGCACATCCATTAAAACTCATAACATTCAAACATGCACGCGCGCACCAAACACTCATTCTTTCACACACACACGTACGCACGCACGCACGCACATCCATTAACACTCATAACACTCAAACATGCACGCACGCACCAAACACTAAATTTAAAACATCAGACACACACACACTTACCTTCAGCCTCCAGGTCCCAGAGTGGGATGGGGTCAGTGAGACTGCTGACCCCACCCCACTCTGTGACGAAGTGTCACTGGTTGAAACTCACCCTGGGCGCTTCAGGGTTTAAACCTGAAGTGCCCAGGGCGAGTGTCAATGGGTGACGCTTTCTTCGTCACCCAGGGGAGGGCCTTGATGCACCTTTGCTAAGCCGAGAAGGTCACACCCATGGGAGCTGTGACCTCCTCAGCCCAGCAAAGTTCAGCTCTGGCAGCAAGGAGTCTGCGCAAATCGTGCGTGGCTCACTCCTGGCTGTCTGATCTGAAAATGAAGAGTGTCTGTCAGGCTGGCCTTTGTTCAGCCTGACAGACACTCTTCATGAGGGGCTAAAGGTGGGGGGGCATGGCCCCTCCGCCTTAAATGACGGGCTGCCATTGCTTATAAGTCACCTATATGTCTAACCTTCAGACCCTGAAGGCTAGGTGCAACGTTACTGTGTATGAGGGCACCTCTGCACTAGCGAAGGTGTCCCCATGTTGTCCAGGCCCATTTTCCCAGACTTCGTGAGTGCTGGGACGCCATTATAAGTGTGTACTACATATAGGTCAATACATATATGTAGCTTCACAGTGGTAATTCCAAATATGGCCTTGTGAGGTGTCTAAGAACCAGAAGTTGAACCCCCAATCTGATTCTGGTATTGGGGGGCAATTCCATGCACCCTGGGGGCTCTACCATGGACCCCTAGTACTGTCACACCAGTCTTAGGAGGTTCTCACTGCAGCCCCAGCTGCTGCCACCTCACAGACAGGCTTCTGCCCTCCTGGTGCTTGGGCATCTCAATCCCAGGAAAGCAGAACAATGCATTTCCTTTAGGAGAGGGGTATTACACCCTCTCCCTTTGGAAATAGGTGTTACAGGTATGGGAGGGGTTTCCTCCCAGAGCCTGTGGAAGTGCTTTGAAGGCCACAAATGGTGGCCTCCTTGCATAATCCAGTCTACACTGGTTCAGGGACCCTCAGTCCCTGCTCTGGCACGAAACTGGACAAAGGAGAGGGGAGTGACCACTCCCCTGTCCATCACCACCCCAGGGGTGGTGCCCATAGCTCTTCCAGAGTGTCCCTGGGTTCTGCCATCTTGTTTTCAGGATATTCAGGGAACTCCGGGAGCATCTGAGGGGCTAGTGCCAGCAGGTGACGTCAAAGACCCCAACTGATAGGTCCATACCTGGTTAGGTGACCAATCCCCCTCTGACTGCTCTTTAGGGTCTCTCCTGTGGGTGTTTTCTCAGATTCAGATTGCAAGGCTCCAGCAGGGATCCTTTGCATCCTTTACTTCAGCGTCTACAGTTGGATCAACAGCAGAACTTCTCCAGGAACTCTACAACTGCAACAAAGTATCCAAGAAGGCTGCTGCAACTCTGTAACTTCAGCTCCTGCAACAGTTTCCAAACTGTGCACGGTCTGAGGACTGCCTGTCTTCGTCCTGCACCAGAAGAACTAAAGGAATCTCCAGTGGAGTGACCTCTCTGCAGCAACGACCTGTACTTTGGGTCCTCTCTGCCGACAACGAGCATGGATCCTGGAACACAGGTGGTGGACTAAAGTGACCATGACTGTCTAAAGGTCCAGATGTCCAAATTTGGTGGAGGTAATAACTTTCCTCCCCGTGCCAGACAGTACCCCTCTGCACTGCGTTTTTTGCAGCTCCTGGGGCTTCTGTGTGCTTCTCCAAGAAATCCTTTGTGCACAGCGTAGCCCAGTTCCTTAGCACTCTATCCTGTGACGCTCAGCTCCGTGAGTTGTTCCCCAGCGGTGTAGGATCCCTTTGGGTAGTGCTGCAACAACCACCATTTGCAACTCCTTTATCCCCATGCTGTGGGACTCCTGTGCGCACTGCCTGGTCGTCTGAGGGCTCTCTGAGTTGCTTAGAGCCCCCTCTACCTCCCTCTTCTGGGTAGAGTCGACCTGGTCCTGGGCAGCGCCATTTTTTATGAAACACAAGTTTTGCATTTACCAAAGCTTGTTGGCAGAATCCTGTGATGCAAACCAGACTGCATTCATGCATCCAGCGTGAGGCATCTTCTAAACCAACCAGGAACCTGTATCTGTCTTCTTTGGTGCAATACTGACTTTGTCTTCTCACCGGTGGCTCCTCTTTTGCACCTTCATCCGTGTTAGCAGGGGCTCCTGTTCCCCCTGGACTCTTCAGTGCTTCTTGGACTTGGCCCCTTCTTCCACAGGTCTTCAAGTCCAGGAATCCATCGTTAGTGCCTTGCATTCTCTTCTGGTTCTTGTACTGTCTTCTACCACGACTTCTAGTGTGTTTTAGGAAACTTGCTGTACTTTACTCCTGCTTTCCTGGGCTCTGGGATGGGGTATTTTATACCTAGTAATTGGATTTTTGGGAATTTAATTTTGAAATATAAATACCTATCATCTTTTCATATCCCTAACACACTGAAAATGGTACATTTCATATCTCAGCACCAGAACATGGCTGGTAGGTCTAAGATATTTCTAATAAGAGCTTTTCAATAAATACACACACATATTGGGTTCTTAAGATAATATTTATTGTATTTAATTTATATTTTGTAAGTGTCCTGGTTGTGTTGTCTACGTATGAATCATAATCAAGATAAAACATGATATGTGGCTGTGCGTTGCAGTCACAGATTACCTTACCTGCGCCCTTACCCACAGAGAGGGTTCAACCTCTAAACAAAAAGGCATAGAGCTTTGAGCAATACCATGCAGGACTCAGACAGGAATAGTTTATGATTTTCTAGTAGAATGTATGGCTTTTCTCTTAATTTAATATATCAATCAATCAAAAATCAATCAAAAGATTTATAAAGCGCGCTATGTACCCGTTAGGGTTTCGAGGCGCTGGGGGGGGGGGGAGGGGGGTGCTGCTAACGTTCGAAGAGCCATGTCTTGAGGAGTCTCCTGAAGGTGAGGAGGTCCTGGGTCTGGCGAAGAGAGGTGGGGAGAGAGTTCCAGGTCTTGGCGGCGAGGTAGGAGAAGGATCTGCCGCCAGAGGTCTTGCGCTGGATTCGGGGGACGATGGCGAGGGCGAGGTTGGCAGAGCGTAGTTGACGTGAGGGAACGTAGAAGTTGAGTCTGGAGTTCAGGTAGGTGGGTCCGGTGTTGTGGAGTGCCTTGTGTGCGTGGGTGAGGAGTTTAAAGGTGATCCTCTTTTCCACGGGGAGCCATTTGAGGTTCTTCAGGTGGGGGGAGATGTGACATCGGCGGGGTACGTCGAGGATCAGGCGGGCGGCTGCGTTCTGGATGCGTTGGAGTCGTTTGATGTCTTTCGTTGGTATGCCTGTGTAGAGTGCATTGCCGTAGTCGAGTCTGCTACTGACGAGGGCTTGGGTCACCGTCTTTCTGGTTCCTGTTGGAATCCACTTGAAAATCCTGCGAAGCATGCGGAGGGTGTTGAAACAGGAAGAGGAGACAGCGTTGACCTGTTTGGACATAGTGAGAGCGGAGCCGAGGATGAAGCCCAGGTTTCGTGCGTGGCTGGCAGGGGTGGGTGGCGGGCCAAGGTCGGTGTGCCACCAGGAGTCGTTCCAGGCCGAGGGGGTGCGTCCGAGGGTGAGGACTTCCGTCTTGTTGGAGTTGAGTTTCAGGCGGCTGTTGCTCATCCACTCGGCGATGGATTTCAGTCCCTCGTGGAGGTTGGTTTTGACGGTGAAAGGATCTTTGGTCAGGGAGAGGACGAGTTGGGTGTCGTCGGTGTAGGAGATGATGCTGAGGTTGTGTTGGCGGGCCAGTTGTGTGAGGGGGGCCATGTAGACGTTGAACAACGTTGGGCTGAGAGAGGAGCCTTGGGGGACGCCGCAGATGAGGTTGGTGGCTTTGGAGCGGAAAGGTGAGAGTCCGACCCTCTGCCGGAGAGAAAGGAGGAGATCCAGTTGAGGGCCTTGTCTTGGATGCCGGCTTCGTGTAAGCGGTTTAGTAGGGTGCGGTGGCAGACTGTATCGAAAGAGGCTGATAGGTCTAAGAGGATCAGGGCTGAGGTTTCGCCGTTGTCCATTTGTTGTCTGATGTCATCTGTGGCGGCGAGGAGTGCGGTCTCAGTGCTGTGGTTTCATCTGAAACCAGATTGAGAGGGGTCTAGGATGGCGTTGTCTTCTAGGAAGTGGGCCAGTTGTGCGTTGACGATCTTCTCGATGACTTTCGCTGGGAAAGGGAGGAGGGAGATCGGATGGAAGTTTTTGAGATCGTTAAGGTCAGCCTTGGGTTTCTTGAGGAGGGGTTGGATTTCTGCGTGCTTCCAGCTGTCCGGGAAAGTAGCGGTGTCGAAGGAGAGGTTGATGATCTTGCAGAGTTTGGGGGCGATGGTGGCGTCGGCTTTGTTGAACACGTGATGTGGGCAGGGGTCAGCGGGGGATCCTGAGTGAATGGAGTTCATGGTTTTTCATTTTTCGGCGTCATCTACTTGAGTCCAGGTGGTGATGCGGTAGGCGTGGGAGGAGTTGCTGGGGGTGGGGTCCGGCGGAGGTGAGGTGTTGAAGCTGTCGTGGATGGTTGCGATTTTCTGGTAGAAGAAGGTGGAGAGCTCGTCGCAGAGTTCCTGGGAAGGAGGGACGTCGTTGACGTTGGCGTTGGGGTTGGAAAGTTCCTTCACGATGCAGAAGAGTTCTTTGCAGTCGTGAGCGTTGTTATTGAGGCGTTCTGTGAAGTGGGAGCGCCTGGCGAGTCGGATCAGTTGGTGGTGTCTGCGGTTGGCTTCCTTGAGGGTGGCAAGGTTGTCGGGTGTACGCTCAAGGATCAATTTTTTCTTGAGTTTCTGGCAGGTGCGTTTGGAGGTGGTCAGTTCGTCTGTGAACCAGGCTGGTTTTTTCTTATCTTGGTTGGCGGTGGGTCTCTTGAGTGGAGCTAGGATGTTGGAGCAGTTGAGGATCCATTGATGGAGGTTGATGGCGGCGGAGTCCGGGTCGGTGGGGTCGGGTGGTGGGTTTTTAGCGAGGGTGCTTGCTAGTTGTTCTTCGGTGACTTTTCCCCAACGGCGGTGAGGCGGTAGAGGGGTGCGGTGTTGTTCGGTGTTTTTCTTGAAGCTGAAGTGTACGCAGTGATGGTCAGTCCAATGGAGTTCGGAGGTGTGGCTGAAAGAGATGTGGTTGCTTGAAGTGAAGAGTGGGTCAAGGGTGTGTCCTGCGATGTGGGTGGGGGTGTTGACCAGTTGACGGTTGGAGAGGTTGGTGGTCAGTGATGCAGTGTTGGCGTCATTGTTGTTCTCCAGGTGGAAATTGAGATCTCCCAGGAGGATGTAGTCTGGAGAGGCGAGGGCGTGGGTGCTTGCGAGGTTGGAGACGGTGTCGCTGAAGGGGGCTCTTGGTCCTGGCAGACGGTATATGAGGGTTCCTCTGAGGGTGGTGTTGGGGTCCGTGTGAATCTGGAAGTGGAGGTGTTCGGCTGACTTGAGGGTGTCGTCCGTGTGGGTGAGGATCTTGAGGGAAGATTAGTGGGCGATGGCTATTCCTCCGCCGATTCAGTTGGTGCGATCTCTTCTGGTGATCTTGTATCCGTCAGGGATGGCGATGGCGATGTCAGGTGCTGAGGAGTCGTTCCACCAGGTTTCGGTCAGGAAGGCCACGTCTGGGGCGGTGGTGTTGAGCAGGTCCCAGAGCTCGATGGCGTGTTTTCGTGCGGAGCGTGTGTTGAGGAGGATGCAGTGCAGGTGGTTGGTGTTGGTTGTTGCTGGCTTCGTTGTTCTGTTGCAGGAGAAGTTGCAGGTGCGGTAGGAGAAAGGTCCTTTGGTGTGCTTCGGGGTGGCCTGGAAGCACTCTGTGGAGGGGCCAAGGTTGAGGGTGCGGAGTTCGCTGGCCGAGTAACGGAGGCAGGGGGTGCGGGGGGTGTGGGGACCAGGGGGGTGGCGCTGGGCGCGGTCCAGGCGCGGACGGGCGCAGACGGGCTTGCCTCTGGCGCGGCCGCGCTGTGCCAGCTATTAAGAAGGGAGGTGTGAGGGAGGAGCAGCTGGGAGGCGGGAGGGAGCGGCGAATGGGGGTGCGGGGGGGCGGGGCCGCAGGGAGGCAGCGGCAAGGGGAGATCAGCAAGGGGGAGCGCCCAAGGTGTGAAAAAAACAGGGAAAAAGGCACAAAACAGTAAGGAACAAGATTAAAAACAGGCACAAAATACAATTATGGCACAAGTTACACTCGGGGTACAGCAATCAGAGGGGCAAAACGGGGGCAGAAGCGCAAGGAGGCAAGGCGCTGAAAGTTAGAAAAAACACTTATAGGACGACGAAAAGCGGCACAATCAGAAGGGGCACAACGGGGGCAGACGCGCAAGGGGGCAAGGCGCTGAAATTAGAAAAACAACTTACAGGATGGAGAAAAGCGGCACACGGGTCAAGTGAAGCTTACAAGAGCCCACTAGACACCAGGGATGAGGCGCGGAAGGATGCCTGCGGGTGGAGGAGGGCCTCGAACACGCTAGCAGCAGCGTGGGTGGGGGTCAGAGGCAGGAGACAGCAGGTTGGTGCTGCGGACGTGGGGGGCGAGCTCTAGGCCTAAGGCAGGTCAGAGGTCGCTCACTCGCGACGTGCAGCGCCAGCCATTAAGAAGGGAGGGGGGAGGGAGGAGCAGCTGGGAGGCGGGAGGGAGCGGCGAATGGGGGCGTGAGGGGGGCGGGTCCGCAGGGAGGCAGCGGCAAGGGGAGATCAGCAAGGGGGAGCGCCCAAGGGGCGAAAAAACCAGGGAAAAAGGCACAAAACAGTAAGGAACAAGATTAAAAACAGGCACAAAATACAATTATGGCACAAGTTACACTCGGGGTACAGCAATCAGAGGGGCACAACGGGGGCAGAAGCGCAAGGAGGCAAGGCGCTGAAAGTTGGAAAAAACACTTATAGGACGGCGAAAAGCGGCACAATCAGAAGGGGCACAACGGGGGCAGACGCGCAAGGGGGCAAGGCGCTGAAATTAGAAAAACAACTTACAGGACGGCGAAAAGCGGCACACGGGTCAAGTGAAGCTTACAAGAGCCCACTAGACACCAGGGATGAGGCGCAGGAGGATGCCTGCGGGTGGAGGAGGGCCTCGAACACGCTAGCAGCAGCGTGGGCGGGGGTCAGAGGCAGGAGACAGCAGGTTGGTGCTGCGCACGTGGGGGGCGAGCTCTAGGCCTAAGGCAGGTCAGAGGTCGCTCACTCGCGACGCGCAGCGCCAGCCATTAAGAAGGGAGGGAGGAGCAGCTGGGAGGCGGGAGGGAGCGGCGAATGGGGGCGTGAGGGGGGCGGGTCCGCAGGGAGGCAGCGGCAAGGGGAGATCAGCAAGGGGGAGCGCCCAAGGGGCGAAAAAAACAGGGAAAAAGGCACAAAACAGTAAGGAACAAGATTAAAAACAGGCACAAAATACAATTATGGCACAAGTTACACTCGGGGTACAGCAATCAGAGGGGCACAACGGGGGCAGAAGCGCAAGGAGGCAAGGCGCTGAAAGTTGGAAAAAACACTTATAGGACGGCGAAAAGCGGCACAATCAGAAGGGGCACAACGGTGGCAGACGCGCAAGGGGGCAAGGCGCTGAAATTAGAAAAACAACTTACAGGACGGCGAAAAGTGGCACACGGGTCAAGTGAAGCTTACAAGAGCCCACTAGACACCAGGGATGAGGCACAGGAGGATGCCTGCGGGTGGAGGAGGGCCTCGAACACGCTAGCAGCAGCCTGGGCAGGGGTCAGAGGCAGGAGACAGCAGGTTGGTGCTGCGGACGTGGGGGCGAGCTCTAGGCCTAAGGCAGGTCAGATGGACATTTTGCAGATACTTGCTGCGCCTCACAAATCAAACCTGTTCCTTTTGCTCAGTAGTTTCCAAAATGTAACCCGACAAGAACAGGGCTTTCAGCAAGATCAATGTGCTTATAAAGAGGGAGCTAGTATAGGGATTTATTAAGGAACTTTAATTGTGTATCTAATCCTAGTGTCACTTCCTTCACTCGCTTCCCACATAGTCTTTTATGTTGAATTTTACAGTGTTTTTAACCTGAATTCTCAAGTAACTAAGGCCCATATTTATACAATTGTATTTTGTAAGTTAGTGCCGCTTTTGCGTAAAAAAATGACGCAAATGCGGTGCAAAAAAAGTATAAATATTGGCCTAAGTATCCAACAATAAATGGAAAAGCAACGCGCTACCAGCCGGCAACCTCTGTTATGTTCATCATGTGGGCTATCCCATGTCACCACAGAGTTGAAGGGGCATTCTGAGAGCCGAACCCGTGACATGGGGACTTGTGGCTGGTTCGAATGACGTAACAAGAAAAGGTAATACAAGCTCCCCGATTTCTGACCTCGTGGCGTGTTATATCAACTACAGCCTTGCCTCTCACCTGTGCATGCCTATGCTTGTCACACTGCGCGCCTTGCAGTTACACACCATTTAACAAACATTCACAGCATCTCTATGTTACACACGTCTGTCATTCACACTTTACTCTCCCAGATTACGGGCTATATGGTAAACTACAATAGAGACCCACTCTGCACTGATGTATATTGAAAACAAAGCTTTCGTCATGTTCTACAATTCAATAAATCGTGTATTATCATGCAGGTAGATTTGCAAAATGTGTTAAATCGTCACACAATTTCATGTTTTGCTTTGTTTGCCTGCTAAATTACATGCATTCCAAAACCATTAGAAAAATTCATCTTCAATATTACACCAAATCCCCAATGCATTTAGGGGGTTGCGTTGTCCTTCATCCGAGGGAACTTAAGTCAAAAGTCAATAACATCATAACTGTGAATAGATGTAATCAGAAATGGTATTATCAGAGGAGATTCACAAAAACAAAAACAAGAACCACACCATATATATATATATTAACTACTACATGTTGGTATTAGTAAATTTTAGATAAACAGTAGCATGATAGCGTAAATGTCTTATCACCATGCAATTTATTGGACAGTTGTGATGACATGCCGCTTGTGATTGATGGTAAAAAATAACTGAAAAGAATGGAGAAAAAGGGTTTTAGTGACAGTAATGAATGTGAGTTGTAGCGCACCAGCCCAATTGAAACGACGGTGCCAGGTCTAGCAAAAACTTACCTATATATGTGAAACTTGTTTTGCGTGCATGAGAAAGCGGTGTTTATGGAATGAAGTTAGCTGCGGGTGTAGTTGATTGTGCTTCAACTGTGGATTTCTCTGACTTTGTTTGAACGTTACTTTTGTGTTCCGATAATGCCTAGTTTTAATTTCCTTGTGATCTATAAAAACTTGCAGGGGTTATCAGAGAGCACATAGAGTTCATTCTGTTGCAGTCCTTGAGATGTTTCATTTTAATGGAGATTTCCTTGTGGGGTTTAAGTATACTATTGCTTTGTGTGTCATTGTTGCAATGAACACAATTGTGGCAAGGAAAAGTCCCTAGGGGCATATTTATCGCAAAGTCGTGCAGCGCAGCAAGCGATTTGGGCTGGGTTGTGTTACTCTGGATTTCTTAAGCTACTCAGGGCCACACAAAGTGGCCGATCCTGGGTTGATAAATCAAATTTTAGAGTTGTGTCATGCATGCACGACACTGCGTGGTGAAAGAGCGATGCAACTCTCTCATTTTATTTTTGATGTTCTTGTTTAGGCTTCTGTGCCACTTATTCTTTTGACATTCTTGTTTTTTGTATGTAAAGAATGGTATTTTTAGGTCGAGCGTTAGCGTTCGGCCTGCTGTATACTAAAGTATACATTAGAGTGAGTTCCAGCATTCTGATTTGTTAGTTGCAGTGTCTTTCAAAAATCCTTGCTTGCTAGTGGTCAGTTCTGCCTCATAATCCTGCCTTTTTTCACTTTGGGAGCAGCACAAAGTACTGTGTAATTACGCTATGTCCTGTTTATCTCTTCTGAAGGGGACTTCTTCTTTCAGTATTGCCCTGTTTGCCTTGCACTGTGGGTGTGTGTTCAGTCCCTCCTCCCCATTAGCTCCCTCTGTAAAGATAAACCAACATCAGAGAGTGGCTTTTCCAGGGCCAGCTCACCCTCGCTCTGTTCCTCTTGTTTTATGTTGTGTAAACATGATTCCGTTTCTCGTGCATATTTTTAAAAGGTCACTGTAAAACACGAGTCCCGTCTTTTTTCTTCAATCTGGAATCTCTTGAGATGAGGAATCAAGGGCTCGTGGTTTACCGAGCTCTGCTGTAAACAGGGCTATAAATTTCGTTCTTATCTCTTACATTTGCTGTGCATTCAAAGGAAGGGCTTATTAGTTTGTCCATCCTTTGTTTTTTGCTTCGATCGTGGGAGCGCAGTGACATTTAGGTGCCGGCGGTTGGCGAGGGCACTAATGTACTTCACTGGGCTGATTTTGTTTTTATTTACATTTGTGTGTAATCATCCTTTGAAAGAGCATTTAAAATGTGCTTCCATCCGAAGAATTTGTGAGCATCCATTACAAGCCAGTCCTTCGTGTTATTGACATTTAGATGATGTAGGCTATTTTTCGTAGCTCTTTCTTAACATGTTAACACGAGTCCCGTATTTTTTCTTTAATCTGGAATCTCTTGAGATAAGGACTCAAGGGCTCGTGGTTTACCGAGCTCCGCTGTAAACAGGTTTATAAATTTCATTCTTATCTCTTACATTTGCTGTGCATTCAAAGAAAGGGCTTATTAGTTTGTCCCTCCTTTTTTTTTGTTTCGATCGTGGGAGCGCGGTGACATTTACTTGCCGGCGGTTGGCGAGGGCACTAATGTACTTCACTGGGCTGATTTTGTTTTTATTTACATTTGTGTGTAATCGTCCTTTGAAAGAGCATTTAAAATGTGCTTCCATCCAAAGAATTTGCAAGCATCCATTACGAGCCAGTCCTTTGCATTATTGACATTTAAATGATGTAGGCTATTTTTCGTAGCTCTTTCTTAACACGAGAACAGCAGAAAGCAGCAGGCATTTGCTTCTATTTTATGCCGTGCTGTAAATATTTACAAGCAGCTCCCTGGGAAACAGCTGGAGTGCAGTGCTTGTTTTGAAGAAGCTGTTCAGGCACGTGTTTTCCTCATGGGATTTCGTAAGTACTGGTTTACTCACAACATGCAAACACGCTGTTGTGTAGGATCTGCTGATACATAGCGCTACTTAAAGCAGGAGTGCGCTTACACTCAAAGAAATGAGTAATAGCCTCCGAAAAAATGCATACGGTATGAATCAGAGGTTGAAACAAGTACTAATATATGTGGTATAAAAGAGGACAGGGCGGGACAGGAAGGAAGTGTGGGTAAAACAGAGTATTTAAGGGAGTAGAGTAAATGAGAGCATCTGAGGTAAAATAAGGGATGTTGCCGTTCATTCATAAGTGGGTTGGCAGAAGAGGGAGCTGAACACTGAGGTGCACAATGAATAATAGCTTCAGGGTTTTTTTTTTCCGGAAATGGATGATGCCATAACATCATTAAAAGTAGTATGTGCCCTCATCTCAGAAAGTATTCATCACCTCAATATAATTTTCTCATTTTCTGTAATCGTATTTGCTCTCAAACAAAAACGTGCTCTTTTCTGAAAACAATTCTAGAGGGTAAGGAGTGGGACACGAGGATTTCTACAACTGACAGGAATTTGACAGTATTACACGCTTTGCCCACCTTAACTTTTGTACGGAAAAGAGGAGAACATGAGAGATGCTATAACGAACTATGTACATTGTTAGTGTGTGTTTTACATTGCATAGATGCTTTGCACTCTTCAGCACTTCAGGTATATCATCTTAAAGTAACACTTTCCATTTCTGCTTTTAATTTTCTATTTTAAAGAACAAAAAAGGGATTAAGCCTTATTCTAGGTTGATTAGAATTGACCAGAAATGTCACTGTTAGATCATAATATGTTTTAGAACCATTTCTTAAACTAAGCATTCCTGTGTCCCGCACTTAGCGCCTGATATCTATGTGAATGAATAGCGATAAAAAATCTCATAATGCAGAAGTAGAAGATATAGAAGAAAATTGGAAATCCTATGCAAAGGTTAACACCCTGGGGCTCCCATCACTGAATGTACACTGTCCCACTTAGAGAGTATAAAAATAGCAGTTGTTTGTAATTAGTCAGAAAATAGAAACTAGATTACTTGAACTAGCCAATGATAGTACATTTTCAGTTTGTGGTTATAGGCCCTATCACAGATTGCAAAGGTTGTGTTAATCTAGGTGACTCAACTTCACAGTAGAATTGTGTCAGCAAACTAACAACTCAAGTGCGATGGGGAAAGTGGTATTCTATTGGAATTAGCATGGCAGATTTATATTAGGATGCTAAATGGCAATATTTTCATTTTTTGCTGCAGAAAGAGAAAGAAGAAGGTAAGAAGGTAAATGGAAGAGTGCTTTAGTTATATGCAGAGCCACTGGAATTAGGTAGCAGGAAAAGACAAAATTATTAAGCAGGGTTGACCAATTTATGTGGCAAGAAAGATCCAGTTATCAATTAACAACGCCAATAGCTCTAACTCAAGCAAATGCGAGACCTATTGCATTGCAAATGCTTGTTCTGAATAGTGTTCCAAAGAGTCAGACTAAATTTTTAACATTTCCCATCTGACTTGACTGCTTGCCTGTGTCGATACAAACGCAACTCTGAGTTTAGATTGTCTCAGGGTCCTTGAGCAATTCTCGAGAAACTCACTTGTAGCTCAATTGTGAATTACCTAATTTATACTGAGTTGATCATCTACTTTATGCAACCTGATGAAGTAACAAATGATTATTTTTCTTGCTGTATAACAACTTGTCTTTTTCACTAAATCAATAGTACTTGAGAAATCAACTGATTTTTTTATGTTTTTCCAGCTGACTGATATTAAACAGAAATATGAACAGAAAATGAAAGAGGCAGAATCTTTTCAGGAGGGTAAAGCCTTCTTGAGTAGAAAACTTAAGGTATGGTAAGCTGTCATGACAAGATGAATAACAGAATGTGATATTTGAAAAATAATCAATTTCTTGATTACAAATATAAATTGTTCAAATGTGCCCCACTTATATTAATGAACACAGTATACGTACTATTTTTACAATCACATTACGCATTGCATTATGGCATCTTATTACAGGCCTGATTCTGAGCCTGTCGGACAGAGTAATCCACCCAAACATGGATTGAATATTTGTCCTTCAAACCGTCAGTTCATCTTACACCTAGGCCTGTTGGAGGAGGAGCTATCAGTGTAAGATTATTAGATCGCCCTCCATATTTAGATGAGTCTAGTTTTTTTTCTGTATTGAATACAAAAAAATACTAATGACACAACCTAGGGGTACACTTCCAGATTGTCAGGGCTATAAGTAGTTTTTCAAAAATCAAACTCCTGCTTTGGGTATTTGATTCTGAAAAACAAAATAGTTTGGTGAGTTGGCACTTGAAGCATGATGGCCGCTCACCAAACTTTCCGTGCATTTACAGAAGCTCCTCAACTAAAGGCACAGATATCACCACAGGGCAGATGGTGACCTCACAATATGTAAGGAGTTATTCAGTCATGTGCCTTATGTAATGTCCTCAGCCATCCTGATGGAATGTGAGCTGCCAGCCTATACACAAATCAAGCCCTTTGTTCTT
The DNA here is from genome assembly GCF_031143425.1 of Pleurodeles waltl. Taxonomy (NCBI): domain Eukaryota; kingdom Metazoa; phylum Chordata; class Amphibia; order Caudata; family Salamandridae; genus Pleurodeles; species Pleurodeles waltl. The sequence goes on along the minus strand of NC_090437.1, from coordinate 353,413,010 downwards.
GAAAAACCTGCTAAGTGTATTACTGAAAGAAATGCCTTTGGTCTTGAGGAGGCCATGACTTTTTATAGCCAAAGCACATTGACCTTGACAATCTCGAAGGAGCCTTGTTGGGTAAAATGAACTCTGAACTAAATTAGACTTCCGGGAGCAAATGATGAAGAGTGCTCTTTGGCTGACTACCCGCTATTGTTTGGACTACATCCAGGTGGACCAAATAATTTGACTTACACATGTAGAGACATGCAATGAGGGACATGGAACATCATTTAATTTCTCTAATTTTTATATGATGTACAGTGTATAGATATATACTTGTTTGTCAATTGTATATAAACATTTTACCTGAAGAAGAGATAATGCAACATGAACCTTTGCGTTAGGCGTTGTGTATAAATTGATTGACCTGCTGGCTATACTGATATATTCAGCCACACTATGCTAAATGACTATTTCATTATTAGACAAATATCATAAATGTTGATTTATCCCCATAGCTTTCCACTGGTATCACAATTTCATATGTAAGCCCAGGATTTATGAGACGATTTGGATAGACTCCTAGGTTATACAGTAGCAGGTTTGACATCCATTTTATTTTCCTATATGACAGTGGTACCGAAAGTGGAAGGTGCAAGGAGCCCCAGACAGTAGCATATTTTGCATGGCTCCTTCAGGACATTTCAGAGATCTTTTGCAGTGGAGTACATTTTTGGGTGTGGAGGAGAGGAGGACAGAGGGCCCCACAGAAGCTTGTGGCATGTCCCCCATTCCATCATGCCCCATTGTTGACTGGAAGAGGTACCCCTCACATGTTAACAGCTAGTTGGGTGGGGCAGCCTCCCCTTCCTTTGTAACCTTGCCTAAGTTCTCTTCCTATGGAAGACTCCCAGGTCCACCTTGCCTGTCTGAGTGAAATAAATAAAAGTGAAAAAATAAAATGGTAGGGAATGCTCAGAACAGGCGTCAAATCTGAGTGTTATCTGCAACTTTAGTAGAAATGAGGGACAGAAACAAACTTCCAGCCGGTGTACCAAGATGTTGCTACCAGAATCTGGGGTCTCCACAGCACTGTGGTGAATAGGCAACTCTCTGTTCACTAGTGCTGGGGTAACTCCTGCTAACGCTCCTTGCCAGGTTTAGGTCCCAAGTACTAAGTCTGCCAGGAAAGGCGGCCTTGACCTTTCTTCGAGGGAGTGACCTAATTGCTCAGGAAGAGCATTTGAGGTGACTTTGCATGAGAAAGGCACTGTTCAGGTGCAGATTGGCTGTGAAGGAGAAGGGGGTGGGAAGATCTGAAGCTATGGACTGCAGTTAAGGAAAAGACCTGCACCACTTTGCTAGGGGCGAGGCTCAGGAGCCCTGGCATGTCCCTGCAGCATGGACTGAAATCTTGCATCCTGGTGTTGTGAAACTCTAAACTGTATGAGGTCTGTTGAAATGATCATGCACAAGAAATCTTAAGGCACTGGAGAAACCTAATTGCAACCAGCGTCTCCAACGCAAAGACCTAGAGCACAAGGGAGGCTGTTCAACAATAAAGGGGAAATCGACAAGTCCCAAAGTACTCACCAATGTGCCAGATGTGGGGCCCTAGCATATTTGGGTTGGGGGTTTTGTGATTGGCACTGAGGAAGAACCCAAGTAACAATGTCCATTGTAACACACACGTTAAGACCCAGATACAGCCTCTTCTTCAACCAGTACTGTCACTGCTGCCACTTACTTGACCCAGCACTCACAGACACAGTAGTTACAGGACCCAACTATGCAAGCATGGCCGGGAGAAAGAGAGTTATTCTGGTGTAGTGGGTCATGCTGTGTGCCCTCTCAGAACGCCACCCCGTAGTCAGGACAGAGAGAGAGAGAGCAAGACAATGCTATCTATGCTTGAGGGGTTTTCCAAAACAAGGGGAACCCTTGGATAACAAGGGACAAGGGGGTACGTATTGCTTGCACGGAACAGCAGTCCCTCGTCAACGCATTTAAGAGAAATATAACATGGGAGTACAGTCAAACCCATATAGATTCATCCAATCAATATGTATCAAAAATATACTTCAATTTTCAATGATTATAAACTTAAAACAAGTGCGGAGAAACAAAACAGTATGAATAAGGAACTCTGGCATATATGTAACATTAATTAATCCACTGTATCTGTTACAATCTAAGGGAAAACATCACAGCTCTTATATACAATAGTATAAATAGCAAAGGGCAGGGATCTTAAAGTCAACAATGTTTTGATCCTCCACAGAATACTGGGATCATCAGGACAACTAAATTAGCATGCCGGAGATACAGGTGACTGTGAAAGAATGAGGCAGAAAGGAAAACAAGATGAAACTAAGCTCAAGACAAAGAAAGAAACAAGAAAAAGAAGCATTTGCAATGCAAAAGGTCTCACATTTGTGAGAGTTAGAGCTGTTGACATTGTAAATGACAATGGCCCTCATTACGACCCTGGCGGTTGGTGGTAAAGCGGCAGTAATACTGCCAACAGGCCGGCGGTAATAAATATGAAATTATGACCACAGCGGAAACCACTCAGACAGACAGACACTTTAACACACCGACTGCCAGGGCGAAATCAACAGGCACCACGGCGGTAACCACCTACAGCCAGGCGGAAGACAGTGTCCGCCCACTGAATTATGAGACACCAATCCGCCAGCTTTTCCGGGGCAGACCAACAACATCAAAAGCTTGGCGGAAAGCACAGAAGGGAAACGACTCACGATTGGAGACTCAGGGAACAACCACTCCACCATGGAGCCCGGGTTGCATGTGTTCCCCATGAGCTTCTACCTTCTGCTGCATTACGAACACCAACGCCAGCGAAGACAACCATGGTGAGTACTGCCGCCTAGAACACAGGGAGGGGGGAAGAGAGTGACACACACGCGCAACACCCCCACCCCAACACCATACACACAAGCAGATGCACTGACATTACATATACACCCCGTACCCCTCAGGAATAATGCAAGGACAAAAGGAACTGATTAAAGTGAGTGTAATAAGATAAAATAGTATAAATAGGTGCATCAAAATCGAAAAGCCACAGGGCCACATTACACAGTCCAAGGCCCCACCTTACTCCTGCAACAACACGGAGAGAACACTGCAGGGGCATCAGGTCGAAAATAGACAGGAACCTCAGGGGAATGAGGAATGGGGGGGCACCTCAGCCCGAAGATGGTACAACGCCACTGGTCCTGGAGGGACCAACATGCCCATCACTCTGTCCTGGGGAGTGCAAGGCCACAGTCTCTCAAGTGGGTGATTTACCCACTGTCTGGTCCTGGGGAGTACAAGGCCACAGACTCAAGTGGGTGATTTGCCCACTGGTTCTGGAGGGGGCATTGTGCCCAGTGAGCTTCATCCTGTGGAGGATGGGGTGAGTGGACGGCTTCTTCCACTGGTTCTGGAGGGCGCATTGTGCCAAGTGAGCTTCATCCTGGGGAGGATGGGGTGAGTGGACGGCTTCTTGCACTGGTTCTGGAGGGGGCATTGTGCCCAGTGAGCTTCATCCTGTGGAGGATGGGGTGAGTGGACGGCTTCTTCCACTGGTTCTAGAGGGGGCATTGTGCCCAGTGAGCTTCATCCTGGGGAGGATGGGGAGAGTAGACAGCTTCTTCCACTGGTTCTCGAGGGGGCATTGTGCCCAGTGAGCTTCATCCTGTGGAGGATGGGGTGAGTGGATAGCTTCTTTCACTGGTTCTGGAGGGGGCATTGTGCCCAGTGATGCAGATCTTGGGGAGTGCAAGGTCACAGTCTCTCAGCTGGGTGTCAGTCCCACAGGATGTGCAAGGGGCGGGCCCGCACAACAGCCCACGGCTGCAGGACTACACACTGTCCGCTGACGGTGACGGCTGCTCAGTGGTGACAGTGGTGCTGCTAATGGTATTCAGGAAACGCCTCAAGACATGGCTCTATGACCAGTAGCTCCCCCCCCCCAGCGCCTTGAGGCCCTAATGGGTGATTAGTACGCTCTATAAATCCTTGATTGATTGATTGATTGATTTTGTGAGGTGGATGGCTGTTGGGTGTCTGAGTGCTTGCGTTTGTGTACTTTGGGAAGAGGGGCACAGACACAGTGGGAGAGGACACAGGGATGTGTGCATGGATGTGGGGCTGGAGACTGCCAGTGAGGAACCTGTGCTGTTAGGTGTGCTGGTAATGGGGGGTAGTGGATGAGGGGTTAGTGCATGTAGGTGAGAGTGTACACACAACTGGGAGGGAGGTGGACGAGGAGGAGGAGGGGGCCACAGTGGAGGCAGTGGATGTTGGTATGTCTGATCCTGGATGGAGTGTGTGTGAGTGTCTGTGGGGTGAAGTGTGGTGCTTGTGTTTGCCATGTTCACTCTTGTGTGTTGTCCTGGGTGCATGCTCGTTTGACTGTGTGCTTGGGATAGGTTGGGGTTGAGGGGAATAGGATTGGGTAGAGGAAGTTGGAGGGGGGAGGCTAGAAACAGGGACAATGGCTGCCATCAGAAAGGAGGCCAGAGCCTGGATTGATCTACGTTGGGTCGACATGCCAGTGTGAATGCCCTCCAGGAATGCATTTGTCTGATGCATTTGGGCTGCCAGCCCCTGGATGGCATTCACAATGGTTGACTGCACAACAGAGATGGATCGCAGGAGGTCAATAGCCTCCTCACTCAGGGAAGCAGGGCTAACTAGGGCAGGGCCTGAGGTTCCTGGGGTGAAGGAGATGCCCACCCTCCTGGGTGAGCAGGCACGGGAAACTCGCTGAGGGGCTGCTGGGAAGGCGGTGATGGTACAGGGGTGGCGGCTGTACCTGTAGATGGGGTGGGCACAGAGGTGTCTGCCACCACCAGGGAGCTTCCATCGAAGGAGGAATCCGTGTCCGAACTGTTCCCTCCTGACTCCATGGTGCTTCACTCGCCCTCCGTCCCACTGGTGCCCTCACTGTCGGTGGATTCGGCATCCTGGGTCCTGTGGGATGCAGCTTCCTCTGTCGCCGGTGCCTCTGCTCCTCCGCCAGATGATGCTAATGCACATAATGACAGGGTGACAAAACAAAAAGGGGGGTGGAGAGACAAAGGATAGACATGGACAATGAGCCAACACCACCACAGTTGGCGTACACAACACACTCACAGACAGGGAACAGCCCTACGCACTAGGCAATGCACTACCAGTCACAATACTATTCACCAGGCCATGGATAGGGACACCTAACGCCAACTGCAGCATACCTGAGACCCACAGACTCCTGCCCAGTAGTGGATGCCTACTCGTTTGGTGAGTACATTCACATCAGGCCCTACTCACCCCCATGTGGCTGCTGTGATGCCGTCAAGCGCCCATCCAACTCTGGATAGGCCACTGCCAGTATGAGGGCCATCAGGGGGGTCAGGGTTCAACGGGCACCCCTTTCTCGTTGGGAGGCCATCCCCATCTGGGCCTCTGCGGTCTCCCGTGCCCAGAGTCTCAGGTCCTCCCACTGTTTTCAACAGTGGGTGCTCGCCTGCTGTAGACCCCTGGGGTCCGCACATCGTTGGTGATGGCACGCCATATACCCTTCTTTTGATGGGCGCTGACCTGCAGGGAAACTGACACAGGGAAAGATATTTGTCCGACCATCCTGCCTGTTACACTCATGGCCCACCATGCCCCTTCACATTCCCAGTAGCACAGACATGTCCCACCATACACGCTGCACGCTGCCCAGGGTGCATCCACCACCCACCCCCTACATGAGGCCTTCACACAGCACTCCATGCATTCATGCCACATGGATCATGTCCACAGTGTACTCACCTGTTGGTCTGGAGGCCCATATAGCATTCAGTACTGGGATAGGACCCCATCCACCAGTCGCTCTAACTCCGCCGAGGAGAAGGCAGGCGCCCTTTCCCCAGTCACACAAGCAATGGTCAGTTCCAGACACAGGTAACTGCAGCACATGCAGTGTAGGTCCTCTCCTGTTGAAGGTCAGGTAGCACGTGAGTGAACAGATAGAAAATGGCGGGGATGTCCGCGGCGCTTCATACCGTCACTGCCGGCGTACATCACCATTGGCCACTGTAGGGCCCAATGTTAACCAATGAGGAGTTGCACGGCAGTGTTCGACCGCCTCCCGCAACGACGCACAATGTCAGCTGAATTACCTCATAGCCACCTGTCCCTCCATATAAGACAGGCGGACGCCGTTTCGGGGAGGGGTACACAAATGCACCATTTGGACATCTCCAACAAAATAACGTTACAATCACAACATGCATTGAACTGTAGTGGTTGGAAGTAAGAGTTAATGACCAGCTGCTCAACATTTTACCCCATAGATTGCAGCCGCTGCGGATGAATAGGAGATGGAGACATCCCCGTGTACAGACCCTTGGTGGACTTGGCAACAGTGGAGGACAGGCACATCATCCTCACCTATAGACTGGACAGGGCGAAAATCAAAGAGCTGTGTGCCCAATTGGAGCCTGACCTAATCTCTGCTATCCGTCACCCCACTGGGATCCCCCCTCTTGTGCAAGTGCTATCAGTGTTCCATTCCTGGCAACTGGCTCCTTCCAAGTGACAGTGGGCTTGGCAGCAGGAATGTCTCAGCCATTGTTCTCAATAGTGCTGACCAAAGTGTTGTCTGCTCTGATTAAACACATGTTCACCTACATCGTTTTCCCCCAGGTGGAGGATTTGGCCACAGTGAAAGCTGATTTCTATGCAATGGGACATATCCCCAACATTATTGGGGCAATTGATGGGACACCTATTGCATTTGTCCCCCCGGGTGAAATGGACAGGTGTTCAGAAATCGAAAGAGCTTTCACTCCATGAATGTGCAGATGGTGTGCCTGGCGGACCAGTGCATCTCCCACGTCAGTGCAAAATATCTGTGCATGATGCCTTTATCCTGAGGAATAGCAGCATCCCAAATATGATGGCTCAACTCCAGAGGCACAGGGTGTGGCTAATAGGGGAGCCCTGGTTCCCACCCAGTGGATGTTGATGTATGGGTATGGTGTGGGCCATATAGGATAGTGTGTGGCTAACAGTTGTCCCTCAATATTTGCAGGTGACTCCGGTTACCACAACCTCTCATGGCTACTGACCCCTCTGGGGAACCCCAGGACAAGGGCAGAGGAAAGTTACAATGAGGCACATGGGCGAAGAAGAAGAATTATAGGGAGGACCTTTGGCCTCCTGAAGGCCAGGTTTCGTTGCCTCCATCTAGCAGGTGGATCCCTGTGCTACTCACCCAAGAAAGTCTGCCAGATCATCGTGGTATGCTGTTTGTTGCACAACCTTGCCTTGCATCGCCAAGTGCCTTTTCTGCAGGAGGAGGAGGCTGGAGATGGCCGTGTGGCAGCAGTGGACCTTGTGGACAGTGAAGATGAGGAGGCAGAGGATGAGGATGAGGATAACAGAAGTGCAATAATTTGTCAATACTTCCAATGACACACAGTTAAGACAGTGTAAATTCACATTTAATTGACAGTTTTGTTTTTGACATAGTCACTGGCAGGCTTTTTTTCCCACTTCTATGGCCCCTCACTGTACCCTTTGGCATCTCTTTTTGCAGATATTTGTGCCCCACTATTGCTCCTGGTGTGCTGACTGCAGCCAACTACAGGTCTTTATTATGTATAAATTACTGTACAGTTGAATTGCAATGTTTAAACCTTGTTGAACGAATACATACTTAAATCATTTGACATACTCCATACTTGCATTTTTTCAAAGGGTGTTTATTTAAGTGCTAAGAAGTAGAGGGGGTAGTGGAATGGCCTGGGTTGATGATGGAGGAAAGTCCAGGATAGAGTCCAGTCCATTTGTATCACAGGAGCATTGTCCACGGGGGCATAGGAAGGGGAGCAATGACAGTTCAAGGTGGAGAGAGTGGGACACAAGGGTGACAATCAGGAGAGTTTTATTTCCTGATGGGGGTCTTGGCAATAGTCTCTGGCTTCTGCCTGAATCGCAGGGAACGTTTGCAGGGTGGTTCTCCTTCTGCGGGGGGGTGCTGGTGACCTGTTGGTCCTGTGGCAGGGCCTCCTGTACACTAGTGGCAGCGGAGGGGGAGGGCTGTCCTTCGGTTTGGCTAGTGTAAGGGGCCCGGTGGTGCCGCTGCATCCCTCATAGTGTTGGCCATGTCTGCCAGCACCTCTGCAATGGTGACCAGGGTGGTGTTAATGGACTTCAAGTCCTCCCTGATCCCCAGGTACTGTCTCTCCTGCAGCTGCGTGTTCTCCTGCAACTTGTTGAATATCTGGCCCAGCGTATCTTGGGAATGTTGGTATGCTCACAGGATTGTGGTGAATGCCTCCTGGAGAGTCGGTTCCCTGGGCCTGTCCTCCCACTGTCACACAGCAGTCCTCCCAGCTTCCCCGTTGTCCTGTGCCTCTTTCCCCTGAACCGTGTGCCCACTGCCACTGACCACAGGTCCCTGATCATCCTGTGTTGGAGGACACACTGCTGATTGATGTGACCTGGGGACTGAGGTATGGGCCCGCTGGGTGGGTGCTATGGTGGTGTTTCCTGAGGGGGGTGGCTCTGTGGTGGTGTGTGACTGGGCCTGGGTAACCGACTGTCCGGAGATCCCTGATGGGCCAGGTTGGTCATCCAGATCCAGGCGAGCTGAGCTGCAGTCATCACTGTGGGCCTCTTCTCTGGTGTCATTGGCTGCAGTACCTGTGGGGATCTGAATCCAGTGTTATTTTTATGCATGTGACATATTGTACATGGGTGTGTTGCCCTCTATGGTTGTTGTTGCCCTGGCAGATTTGCCTGTGTGTGAGTTGCTATTTGGTGGGATAGGTGATTCTCTCCAGTGTGCATGCAGTGGTGATAGGTGTCCATGCAGGTCTGCGAGGGGTGTCCATGCATTGGTGTTGCATGCAGTGCTTGGTATTGGGATGAGTGGATTGGTGGGGTATGTGGGAGGTGGTGAAGTGATGGGAGTGAGGGTAAGGGTGGGGGTTTGTGATGGCATGCAGGTAGGGAGGGTGATAGTAATAGAGATTTAACTTACCAGAGTCCAGTCCTCCTCCTACTCCTGCCAGGCCCATAGGAAGCATGATTGCCAAGACTTCCTCCTCCCATATTGTTAGTTGTGGCGAAGGAGGGGGGTGTCCACCGCCAGTACTCTGTACAGCTAATTGGTGTCTTGCTGCCATGGAACACACCTTCCCTTGAAGGTCGTTCCACCCCTTCCTGATGTCATGCCTTGTTCTGGGGTGCTCTCCCACGTCGTTGACCCTCTCCACGATTCATCCGCCATAGCTCCATCTTCCTATCAATGGATGTCTGCTGCACCTGTGATCCAAATAGCTGTGGCTCTACCCGGATGATTTCCTCCACCATGACCCTTAGCTCCTCCTCTGAGAACCTGGGGTGTCGTTGTGGTGCCAGGGGTGCCAGGGGTGTTGTGTGAGTGGTGTGGGTGCGGGTGTGTGGGGTGTTGTGTTGGGGTGTGTGATGTAAGGTGTGTGGGTGGGGTATGGGTGATGATGTTATGTGGCTCTGGTTGTGTGGGTGCTCTTGCTGTATGTCTCTCTGGTGGCAATTCTTTCTAGTCGTAAAGGGTTGTGGGTAATGTGGGTGTGGGTTTTATAGTGGTATGGGTGTGTGGGTGTGGTGTGTGTATGTGTGTCAGGTGTGAGCAGGCTGAATTGTCCAATGTGGTGTAGTTTTGTTTGAGTGTGTGTATTTTGAGGGCTGTGGTATGTACCGCCAATGGTTTACCGCCATTGAATGTCCGCTGTGGTGATTCATGGGTCATAATGTTGTGGGTGTAGTTCTGTTGGTGTAACGGTGTGGGTTTTGATACTGCCAGTGGCCTTTGGGTTGGCGGACTTGTGTGTGTGGCTACATAGTGACGGATTGGTATGTGTGTGTCATAATATCCTTGGCGGTTATCCGCTGCAGCGGTATGTTGGTGGCAGTTAGCATGGTGGTGGGATTTACCGCCAATGTCATAATGAGGGCCAATGTCTTTTACCAATGTGCTTTGCTAACTATGCTTTGCATTATGATATGTTTGAGCCGAGTCAACAGGGCTCGCTGTTAAAGAGGTTTTCTTTTAGTCACTGTTTGTTCTGCAGTGGTGTGTTTATAGTAAGTGTAGATTGTATGTTTTGACAATAAAATAGGCTTTAATGTTTTGAGGATTAACAATTTATATTGAATGTCATAAACAAACAAAATACCCCCTGCAAATTACGAATAATTCTAATTTATTTGCAGTGTATTGTAGTTAAAGTCGCTATTTTTTGGTCGAAAACATATCAGACGAAACATTATACACCAGCAGTGAGCATGGACTTACAGCAAAAACATAAAAACGTTTTCCTAGTTCATGTCAGGTGAATGCTTTTTGGTAACTATATAATACAACAGTTATTTTGAAATTGCTTATTTATTATTATTTTAACATAAATAAAAAATTAGAAAAGCAAGCTAACGGCAAATGTTTGCTTTTAAGACAGGAAGCAGATTGTGATTCAGAACAAAAAACGCGCACAAAGCGAGCATGGAGGGCCAGGAAAAAGAAAGCATTTCGCAAAGCTCTCGTAGGGTGATGTCCCCGAAGATAACTTGATTCCATGCTCTACAAAGTGTTAAGCAGTAGCCTCGGGTGGAAAAGGAAACAGAGAATCAACAAAAAAACAGCACTTGCATTTTTAGAAGAGAGGCATTCATTAAACACCATTTAAAAGTGTTTATAATAATCACAAACAAAAGATCCCTTAATTGGCTTCGTACGTCTTCCACCTCCAAACTCATGTGTTAATTAGGATTATTCAGTTGCGTTTGCCCTGGGTTCTAGATCCTAAAAAGTGGACACAATGTGTAGACACAAGTGTTGTCTATTGAAACAAAATAGGTTAATGTAAAAAGAATGAGGAACTAAAATGGATCAAATATTAAATAATGAACGAAAAATAAAAACAGTGTTGTGACCGATAGTGCTGGGATGAAAAACATTCCCTTTACAAAGGCTACAAATACATCTACTAGGCACACATGACACTTTGAAAAGGACAGCCTTTTTGTTATTGCAACTGGCGAAGAAGGATGGACAGGAAGTTGCATTCAATCATTGTGTGGAAGCAAGAGTTCTTGCAATGTAAAGCACACTTTGGCCCATATCAATGGGAGGTTTGCTTTGCCTTAGCGCCATTTATTTTGGCGCTAAAATGACGCTAACCTAACTCCATATTTATACTTTGATGCTTGACCCGTCTTGGATCAAAGTTATGGAGTTAGCGCCATTTTTAGGAAGCGCCAACCCACCTTGCGTTAATGAGATGCAAGGTAGGTGATCCCTTCATAAAAATTACGCTAACACACTAGCACCATATTTAACTCCTGACACAGAAACAACTGGGATGCGGGCCTAAATAATGGCACTAAGCCTGTTTAGCACCATTATTTAATGCCTGGTCAAACTAGACGTTAAACTGCGGATAGGCCCGTTTCCATTGGGGAACACCATGGAATGGGCACAAAGATGCCCACCAAAAGCCCCAGCAATACAACCGCCACACCACAGGGACACTACAGTAGGATGGAGCCCATTCCAGGTAAGTTGCAGCTAAGTGTTTGTGTATGTGTGTGGTATGCCATTGGGGGCCGACACATGGGGCCCCCTGCCTGGCATTGGGCATGTAGGGCTTGCCCAGGGTCCCTTGTGGTGGGCACTGGGGTGGTGGTAATGACTCTTGTCTATACTTAGAGAGGAGTCATTATGTGGCTGCTTAAGCGTCAAAAAAATTATAATAGGCTGACTAGCAGCAGATATTTTGCAGTTAAATAGCCTACTGCCATTTCTGAGCCACTAGCGCCATCCCTCACTGGCTAGCATCTTTTTTTGAGATGCTAGCCACTCCTTAGGGCCATCCTGCATCATTTTATTAATATGGCGCACGGATGGTGTTAGGGAATGGCATAAATATGGGCCTATGTAAAAAAAAAATATTGAGGTACTGCAGGTTGGAGACAGACCTTCTGTGACGAGGCAGAGGATTCAGAGGCTCTGTCTGGTTAGCATGCTGTTTTCCATATGAACCAGTAATTAGGCTTGTATCTCGTGATAGGTTGTAAAATTTGAACTAAGATAGGCATCACTGCAGTAAACGTGTTTCAGATTTGAAACATATGTCTTCATTCAAAATGCCTCGAAACTACAAAATGTAACATCCTTCACTAGCAACAATCAAAGAAAAAATTGTATTCTTTGTTTTGTAATATTTCATACATTTTTAATGCTATTAACAGAGGCTCCGTTAGGGTGGAGGGGCGTTGCCGCCCCGCCAGCAACAGAAGCTGCAAAACCTCTCTTATCCTTTGGTTGTGAAAGGGGCGGGGCATTGGGGGTGACTAGCAGTGAGAGGAGTGCACTGTGCACTCCCCTCAAAGCACATGTGTGTTTAGCTGGCCGTCTCGGGCTGGCCAAACACACATGCGCAGTGTGCTCTCTCCAGCCTGGCACTGTGTTGCTGGGCTGGAGAGACCAGGCACAGGCTCCCAGCCTGCCTGGGAGCACCCTGCCTGGGTGTTCCCAGCCAATCCCGAAGCTGCTCTGAGCAGCATCAGGATTGGCTGCAGGGCAGGCTGGGAGCCTGTACCTACAGCAACAGGAGAAAGAGGAGCTAAGTGACGGCAGATAAGGTAAGTTGTTAAAAAAAAAAAAAAAAAAAAAAACAATTTACGCCACACCCAAATCCCCCTACCCCCGCGTGCTGTACCCGCCTTGCCCCTTGTGAACACAGCGAGCCGCGACTGGTTATTACAATTGTAATGGCAACTCTGCTTTGCAACATTTAGGGCTTTTAAAAAAAGTGTGTTTTACGTCAAACTTTTAGGAAGAATAGGAACCCTTGAAGTCTTGAGCTGTATTTATCAGCAAACCTTACGTTATGTAGCCCTTGGAAAGTTATCTGTTTGTCAACACCTGTACAAAGAGGCTGTTTTTTAAACAAAATGATTCCTGAAGATATTTTTATTGCCTGCTCCACAATGAAGTGTAAAAACTTGAGTGATTTTTTTACACGTCTGTGAAAAAGGAAACGGCAACAGTGTTAAATCACAAGTGCGCTTGTGTTTTGAAGAGATATATTTATTGAAATTGAGTTCAAAATAAAAATAAAAATAAAACACCTTTTCCAATTACGCACTGTAACAGAGGAAGCTGCAGACTGGGTAGGGGGGGCACAGCAACGGAGTTTGAAAACAGGAGAGATTGTGTGTTTCTAAGAGAGATATTTCTTACACTTGAGGAGGAGGAAACAGTAATTGAGTGTAATAGCACCAGGGCATTTGTGTTTGCAAAGATATATTGCACGACCACTTCTATGTTTACAAGAGTAAAAAAATATATGTTCCAATACATATATTTAAAGTATAAACAAACAAAAGATCCATGTAAATTAGGATTAATTAAAATGTTTGCCATGTGTTGAAGTTTGAATAACAGTTTTTGCGACAGAAAACATATCAGAGCAAAATTCGCACACCTAATATCAGCATGGACTCAGAGCAAAAAGTTCACGTTAAGGTGAGTGCTTTTTGGTTACAATACAATAACACAATTGTTTAGAAGTTGCCGTACTGTGATAAGTACACACCCAACGGGAACTTTGATTAAGAATTTCAATTGTATGTAATGGAGTCACTTTTAAAACAATAAATAATATAAAAGCAAGCTCACGTTGAGTGTTTGCTTTTAAAACAGAAGCAAATCGTAATCCTGAACAAAAATGCACAATGATGTGAGCAGGGGGGCCCAGCAAAAAGAAAACATTTCACAAAGCTCACCTTAGGTGATATCCCTGAAGATAACTTGATTGCTTGTTGTACGAAAAAGTTCAATTGATACTGTTGCAGGAGCCAGAGACTCGAAGGAAAAAGGAAACATCAACAAAGAATAAAAACAGGAGCACCCATCTATTTTCCAGAGATGTTTTGCACGCTTGTGTGAAAAAGGAAAGAGCAACAGAAGGTTAAATCACAAGCACACATCTGTTTTCCAGAGATTTCTGATGGATACGCCTACCTGTGGATTCCTCACCTAAAGAATTCTCCCCTTGTGCCAGCCTCAACGGAAATTTCTTCTAGCTCTGCACGTCGACGATGACGTCACAATCGCCCGACTCCACGCGACGGCGTATGACGTCATCTAGGCAATAAGAAGCCCTCGTCAACATGCAGACGTCAGTTCCCTTTTTTCCGTGCCTCCGAGTAATGGTTTTTCTTCGAGGCTCACAGGGAGCTACAGTTTCGAACGACGGTTACAATGTCGCAGCCAAGGAAATACGGCTTTAAACCATGTAACCAGTGCGGGGGTCGGATGTCGGTTACCGATCCCCATGAGAATTGCCTCTGGTGCCTTAGCTCCGACCATGACAAAAAGTGAAATTCCTTTGCTGATTACACACTGTAACAGAGGGAGCCAGAGGCCAGCAACGAAATGTAAACAAGCAACACGATCTCAGTCTATGAATGCACCTGAAAAAGTTACCTTTTTATAGCAGAGCTTGTAAACAAGGAGCACACCTTTCAAGTGCTCATGGTAAAGCAATTAAATAAAAACAGGGAGAAGGTGTGGCGCATTGACTACAGCTGCCAACTTTTAAACTGAGGACCTGGTTTCAAATAACAGCATTGGATCAACATAATTTAATCTTCCAGTGCCTTCAATAAATGACTATGTTCAAAATGTTACAAAAATAATTAAAAAACAAATAATGAAATAAACAAGTGGGCCTACACCCTCGCTCCCCCCACCGGGAACTGCAGGCAGGCACACTTGGTAAAGAAAATCCCAGCCCAGAAAGGGCAGGAGTCAGGCAGCTGAGAGAGGGCCCAGAGAGCCCACACAGAGCAAATGTGACCTAACAGCCTGATTTATAGCCTTGTTTACAGCTAAGCTAAACTGAGAGCAAGAATACTCTGCAGATGAAAAGGGAAGCTTTGCATACCAGGAGCAGGAAACAAAGAAAAAAAGTCCCCTAAAGACCAGATAAACAGGACAAAGCATAATTATACAGTAGTTTGTCCCTGCTCCCAAAGAGAAAAAAGAGGGACTAACAGGAATGACTGACCACTCGCAACAAAGGATTTTTAAATGACATTGAAACAGGCAAATTAAATCGCTGTAGGAGGTTGTGTCAGAAGATTACACATTAAATCAAACTTCCACAGGAACAGATGCCTTTACCCAACTCCCTCCAACAGATGCGTGCTCAGACTTTAACTGATTATCTGAACCCTACATCCACTGTGGTAAAGGAAAATGGGAATAGAAAGAGACTGCCTCCAGATCCAGTTCCAGCCTGTGTTTCCCACTTGAAGATAGGATATTCAGTGTGCGTCTTCGAAAACCTGCACCTTTCTTCTTACTGGGATTTCTTTAAAGGAAGGACCTGCAGTCGGGTGATAAGAGCATATATAAGTACATTGCTACTGAGCATTCAACTGTTCAACCATTCACATTCACCCAATTCTATCATTCTCCTAACCTGGATCTTTTGAGAGACAAGCCTCTCTCTAAGAGAACAATTTTAACTTAATATCTTCTTTTCTCCAGGAGTCAGAGGTTTCCAAGTTTTTCTGGTTCAAAAGTTCACAAATATACAAACTACTAATGTCTTTTACAGGAAACGAAAACTCCTTCTCAAGGTTCAGTTTTCTCAATCACAGTCTCTAGGAATTATTCTGAGCACTGAGGTTTGTCTCTAAGACTGACAAGTCTCCAAAGCAAAGATATCTTGATATATATATATATATATATATATATATATATATATATATATATATATGCATATATATTGGCAAGTCTGGAAAGAATACAAAAAGGATTCCTTACAGCAGTTGCTTGAAGTTCTGTTAAGCCAAAATGAATTCTCGTCAGAAAGCCGATCACCAGTTGTTGGAAGAAGGAAAAAAATATCAGCTTCTTCAAAAGGGAAGAGTAGCTGGTGTCCACATTGTAACAAGAAAAATAATTAATTACTCAAAACTGGAGGAATTCTCTATGAAACAAAGCGCCTCAGGAACACTGCTCATTCTCCTCAGGATGACAGTTGAAGTGCAGGGCTCCCAGAGAGAAACAGCTGGAGGGAAGCTTCAGCACAAGACTAAGCTAGAAACACTAGAGCGCTGACCTCACAAGGATTTGCGGCCACCATCTTGAGTGGCAGTTAAACCCGAAGAAGCTAGTTTGAAGAACAGCCTCCGCCAGAGCCACCGGGAGTGAGGACACCACTGCAACCAACGTGCATACAAGGAAAGGGGAATAATTTTTGCTGAGGGAAGAACTTAACAACGCTGGCAATAATTTTCCTGACAGGCTGGTCCTCTATGTGGTGTGCAAGGCTAGGCATACTGGGCAAGGGGTCCAAGGAACCACACACTGGTTTACAGGGGTAAAAACTAGATCACCCAATGCTCTAATTTTTATGGTAGCTTGGTCAAACAGTCAGGTCAATCCTGGAGAAGTGCAAAGCATTTGATGTATTCACTGCATCAATCTTGCAACTCACTCGCTCAGAGGAATGACTTGAGACCAATTTATAAAAATACTTCAACCTTTTATATAAATTTTAAGACTCAGATTATTGGAATTGGGTAAGTACTTTTTGAGATATGAATTTTTTAATTTGAGTAAAAATAGTCTTTTTATACATAGTTAAGCATCATAGGAATCAATTGAGGATCACCTTTAAAAATACATGTAAAATTGTCCAGTTGGTTTAGCAAGTTCTACTTTTGCAGGTTGGTCAAAGGTGCTGGTGGGTACAATGTTCCAGCTAGAAAACTTCGGGTGGCTCCTGGTTCCTGCGGGAGACCACTTGGAAAAGCACTGCACAGTTAAGTTTAAAGATGATTCCCTGGGGTCCCTTTGGAGTGTTGAGGTTGAAAGGTGTGGGGGACCCTTAGGGCATAGCAGGTTCCTCCGTGCAGGGCACGGGCGGCCAGGTGCTGAGAGAATTGGTGAGCCAGGAGCTGCGTGCAAGGATGCCCTCAGGAGCAGGAGTTAAGTTGGTTCAAGGGTTGTTTGCAGGACAGCAGGGGCAGTCTGGTAGGAGGTCCAGGGTGTCCTGAAGTCCCTTGACTGGGGCTTTCTCCTGATCTTTTGGCAGCCTCAGGTGGGCTGTTTTTCTTGATGTTTGGCATGGGTTGACCATTAGACCTGTTATTGGCACCATTTGGCCCCTGGAGATCGCTGTGCTACCAAACTTGGCACACTGACAGGGTTTAGCCTCACACTCATCGGGTTGCAGTTTGGTGCAGCTGCACTGAACGGTTTGAGTTAACAGCTAGTCAGTGAAGTGACCCTCACTGGCTTGATTGTTTCTTTGGGTTGTAAAGTGATACCTCCACACTGGAGGGAGTTCTCTTGTAATTTGCAAAGCCTGGATGTCCTCTGAAGTTGTTGTAGAGTTGTCCAGTAGCTCCTCAGCAGTGATTGTCGGGTCCTGGGTGCAGCAGGCCGGGTTTGGCACCTTTTCTTTGGTGCAGCAGGTCCACAGTTCTTGTGCTTCGGATCTTTTTGGTGCTGGTCTTCTTTTGTCCGTCGAATCGGATTTCCTGGTCTGAGGATGTCCACTAAATACTTTATTTAGTGGGCATTTTAGGGGGAACCTGGTAGTGCCCAATGGGTCATCTACCTTAGGTGGCTACACCCACTAAATGACCACTTCCTGTGGGGATGGAATCAATTTCTTACACCTGATTTACTATTTTCCTTCCATCCAAGATGGAGGGAAATTAAATGGATTATCTACCTTGCAGGCAACCCCTTAGGGGTGGTGCATGCCAGGTGGGGCCACTCCTCCTACCCTTTGTGTGTTTTCCCGCCATTGCTCCCACCAAAGGTGGGGGTTTGCAATGGGGTAGGCCATCTGCTGCTAACAGCTGGCTTGGAGGTCATGTTTCAAGGGTGGTAAGCCCTTTGAAGCTCTTAGGCAGGGCTGTGCACATTCCTTGGGGAGGTGGGATAGCACCTCTTCCCAGGAAGGGCTTTGTTCTTTGGCCGCAGAGAGCAATGACTCTCTCCCCAGGGGTCCAGAATCCTGTCTGGTGGAGAAAGGCTAGTTGGGACCAGCCAGCAAACATGCCAGAGTAGTTACCTTTTGCACGGGGCAGCTCTAAGGTGACCCCTGGATACATTTTGTAATAAATACAATACTTGGACCAGCTTGGATTTATCAATCTGAGTTGTTTGATACCAAACAACCCATGGTTCAGAATAGCCATCATGTATCTGGGAAATTCGCACTGACCAGTGTCCAGCACATTCATTTAAAATGGTTGCTCTATATACTTACTATGTCCCAGGTTTGGCAAGGACACAGTAGGGGCATATTGCTCATGCAGCTATGCCCTCACATACAGCATAGGGCAACCCTGCATCTGGGCTAGAAGGCCTGCCAGAGGGGTGACTTATCTATATTGCATGCAATGTACAGTGGACACGGCACACATGCTGTGTGCTGTGTTGAGTTTGCATTTTGGGATTGCACACGGACACTCAGCCTGCAATGGCAGTGCTGGGTGCATAGCCCTAGAGAGTGGCACTATCAGTGCTGCTGCCCTAGTGGGGCCTACCCTTAGTACCCCATGCCCTGGGTGCCTAAGTACCATTTACTAGGGAGTTATACTGGCAGCTAAAGGTGTTGTCAATTACCTTTGCAATTTTTAGGGAAAGAACACTGGCACTGGGAACCTGGTTAGCAGGATCCCAGTGCACTCTAGTCCAAGTTGCATCCATAAACCAGGGAAACAGTGGGGGGTGCGGCAACAAAGTGCCAGTTTCCCACAATCACTTTAAGCCCATAGTAAGTATAGGTAAAGTATACAAGAGGCCGTACGTTTATGCTCACCCTAGAAAGGGGACAAAAGGAGGGAAAAAGGACGAAAACTGAGGATCATAAATGAACTCTTAAGCCGCAAAAAATTCAAAAAAAACATCTGCAGTGCATGCTAAAAAATTAAGCATAACACCAACCAATACCCCTTGTGTTCAAACCAGGAGTGGAACAATGCAAGGAGTGCATTCAAAATGTTGCATCCAAAATGAGTGGGCCAAGTGTGACCATATAAAACATGGTGAGACAAGCGCTGAGAATAACATGAGCAGTATAGTACTATGAACAAGGAGACCACAATGGGAAATAAACTGGCTTAAAGGCAGCCAGGTCAGGGAAAAATAAGTAAAACAAGGGAATTTAAGAAGGGCTCAACGATGATAGAGAGGAAATCATAAAAGACTTCCACTCACCAGGTCGGAACTAACGAAGAAAGGAACCTTAGTCTACGGTCCAGGGTTGTAGGCATCAGATAAACAATTGCTGAACAAAGTTAACAACCATGAATAATGCTTGCGACAAGTCTGCAATGTCAATACCAGATGGCTAGGGTCACAAAACGAATACCTCATTAGCTCCAAACCTATTATCAAGAAAGTGCGACTTAACCCCTTCGCTGCCAGGCCTTTTCCCCCTCCTGTGCTGAGCCTTTTTTTGGCTATTTGGGGCAGTTCGTGCTTAGGCCCTCATAACTTTGTATTCACATAAGCTACCCACGTCAAATTTGCGTCCTTTTTTTCCAACATCCTAGGGAGTCTAGAGGTACCCAGACTTTGTGGTTCCGGTGAAGGAGACCAAGAAATTAGCCAAAATACAGTGACATTTTTTATTTATTTTTTTTTAATGGAAAAAAGGGCTGCAGAAGGCAGCTCGTGTTTTTTTCCCTGAAAATGGCATCAACAAAGGGTTTGTGGTGGCAAGATCACCATCTTCCCAGCTTTCAGGAACAGTCAGACTTGAATTGGAAAACCCAATTTTTCAATACAATTTTGACATTTTACTGGGACATACCCCATTTTTACTATTTTTTGTGCTTTCAGCCTCCTTCCAGTTAGTGACCAAAATGGGTAAGAAACCAATGCTGGATCCCAGAAAGCTAAACATTTTGGAAAAGTAGACTAAATTCTGAATTCATCAAGGGATCATTTGTGTAGATCCTATAAGTGTTTCCTACAGAAAATAACAGCTGAAATAAAAAAATATTGAAATTGAGGTGAAAAAAACAGTAATTTTTCTCAATGTTTTACTCTGTAACTTTTTCCTGCGATTTCAGATTTTTTAAAGCAATATACCGTTACGTCAGCTGGACTCTTCTGGTCGCGGGGATATATAGGACTTGTAGGTTCATCAAGAACTTTAGGTACCCAGAGCCAATAAATTTGCTGCACCTTGCAATGGGTTTTTATTCTATACTGGGTATACAGCAATTCATTTGCTGAAATATAAAAAGTGAAAAATAGGTATCAAGAAAACCTTTGTATTTCCAAAATGGCCGCAAGATACGGTGTTGAGAAGCAGTAGTTATTTGCACATCTCTGTATTCTGGGGTGCCCATACTAGCATGTGAATTACAGGGCATTTCTCAAATAGACTTCTTTTTTACACACTGCCTTACATTTGGAAGGAAAAATTTTAGAGAAAGACAAGGGGCAATAAAACTTGTTTTGCTATTCTGTGTTCCCCCAAGTCTTCCGATAAAAATGGTACCTCACTTGTGTGGGTAGGCCTATCACCCACGAAACGAAATGGCTCAAAACACAACATGGACACATCACATTTTTTCACAGAAAACAGAGGTGTTTTTTTGCAAAGTGCCTACCTGTGGATTTTGGCCTCTAGCTCAGTTGGTACCTGGGGAAACCTTTCAAACCAGCGCATTTTTGAAAACTAGACACCGAGGGGAATCCAAAATGGGGTGACTTGTGGGTCTCTGACCAGGTTCTGTTACCCAAAATCCTTTGCAAACCTCAAAATTGACAAAAAAACACTTTTTCCTCTCATTTCGGTGACAGGAAGTTCTGGAATCTGAGTGGAGCCACAAATTTCCTTCCACCCAGCGTTCCCCCAAGTCTCCCGATAAAAATGGTACCTCCCTTGTTTGGGTAGGCCTAGCGCCCACAAGAGGAAATGGCTCAAAACACAACGTGGAAACATCAAATTTTTTCACAGAAAACAGAGGTGTTTTTTGCAAAGTGCCTACCTGTGGATTTTGGCCTCTAGCTCAGCCGGCACCAGGGGAAACCTAGCTAACCAGTGCATTTTTGAAAACTAGACACCTAGGGGAATCCAAGATGGGATGACTTGGGGGGCTCTGACCAGGTCCTGTTACCCAGAATCCTTTGCAAACCTCAAAATGTGACCAACAAAAACACTTTTTCCTCTCATTTCAGAAAGTTCTGGAATCTGAGAGGAGCCACAAATTTCCTTCCACCCAGCGTTCCCCCAAGTCTCCCAATAAAAATGGTACCTCACTTGTGTGGGTAGGCCTAGCACCCACAAAAAGAAATGCCCCAAAACACTATCTGGACACATCAAAATGATCAAATACAAAACTACCTGTTTTTGCAGGGGGGCACCTGCGTTTTTGGTCCTGGGCTCAGCAGCCTTCTAAGGAAACCTACCAAACCCAGATCTGAAAACTAGACACCCAAGGGAGTCCAGTGAGGTGTGACTTGCGTGGATCCCCCAATGTTTTCTTACCCAGAATCCTCAGCAAGCCTCAAATTTAGCTAAAAAATCATATTTTTCCCACATTTCTGTGTGGGATCACCGCACTGGGACACATTTCATACCACCCAATGTTCCCCTCAGTCTCCCGTTAAAAATGATACCTCATTTGTGTAGGTGGGCTAGTGCTTGTGAAAGGGAAGTGCCAAAAACATGACGATATTGAGGGGGAACGAAGGGGGTCCAAAAGGGCAGTTTGCAAAAAAATATTTTAGGCTGACAAGTGCAGCAGAATTTTTATCGGTATAGATGAGACAATGCTGGGTGGTAGGAATTTTGTGGATTCCTGCAGATTCCCGAAGGTTCCATCACAAAAACGTGGGAAAAATGTGTGATTTCCAGCAAAGTTGGAGGTTTGCAGGGGATTGTGGGTACAAAAATGGTACGGGGTGCATGTGAAACACACCACCCTGGAATCACCCAGATGTTTAGTTTTCAGATGTGTTTAGGTCTTGTGGATTTTTCTACATGGCAGCGTCCCAAAGTCCATAAAGTGCAGCCCTCACCATTCCAAGTGGGACGATTTTGAGAGTAAGCCAAGTTCTCATGGCCAAAATGTAAAACTAAAACACAAAATAATCAAATGTCTTCTTGCTTGCTGTGGGATAAGATGTTTTAGAGTGCGGGGGAGAGCTGAAAGACTGTTACCCCCTTCAGTTGAGGTGGGGGCGTAACCACGCCCATACTGGTTGGTAGCCACCACCCCAATATTTGTTTTTTTTTTTAAATTCCCTGGCATCTAGTAGACTTTCTGCCCCCCGGGGTGTGGATCAGGGGTAATTGCTCCATCTGCCCACTGGTGGTCAGAACAACTTTGTCCCCATTTATTTGGGGTGTGGGTATGGCCATACCTCCACCCTCTTATTTTTGAAAAAAAACTTCCCTGGCCTCTGGTGGGCTTTCTGCCCCCCCTTGGGGGCAGATGGGCCTTCCAAAAATAGGCCCATCTGCCCCCAGTGGGGGGCAGATATGGCCAACAGTAATGTGCCCCCATGGGGAGCGGCCCTTACCCAAGGGGCTGCCCCCCTAAAGAAAACACACGCATACACACACACCAATCCATGGTGCCTAAGTGGTTTCTGCCCCCATGGGGGCAGATTGGCCTAACAAAATACAGGCGATCTTCCCCCAAGTGGGGCAGAAATGGTCTAAATACAATTTGCCCCCCAGGTGAGCGACCCTTGCCTAAAGGGTCGCTCCCCATCTGTAAAAAAACAAACCAAAAAAATTGCCCTGGCCCCTAGAGATTTCTGCCCCTCCCTGGGGGCAGATCGGCCTAATAACAATAGGCCGATCTGCCCCCAGGGGGCGCAGAAATGGTCTAAAATAAATTTGCCCCCCCAACCACCCCGGGGAGTGACCCTTGCCTTCGGGGTCGCTCCCCTTGTGTGACATTGGCGCAAAAAAAAGATCCCTGGTGCCCAGTGGTTTGGCCTAAAATCGGCCGAAATACAATTTGCCCCTCCAGGGGAGCGACCCTTGCCTAAGGGGTCGCTCCCCATCTGTAAAACAACAACAACAAAAGAAAATCCCTGTGCCTAGTGGTTTTCTGCTCCCCTTGGGGGCAGATCGGCCTAATAACAATAAGCCGATCTGCCCCCAGGGGGCGCAGAAATGGCCTAAAAAAAATGTGTCCCCCCAACCACCCCGGGGAGCGACCCTTGCTTACGGGGTCGCTCCCCTTGGCTGACATTGGCGCAAAAAAAAGATCCCTAGTGGTTTGGCCTAAAATCGGCCGATCTGCCCAAATGGCCTAAATATAATTTGCCCCTCCAGGGGAGCGACCCTTGCCTAAGGGGTCGCTCCCCATCTGTAAAATAACAACAACAAAATAAAATCCCTGTGCCTAGTTGTTTCTGCCCCCCTTGGGAGCAGATCGGCCTAATTAAAATAGGCTGATCTGCCCCCCAAGGGGGCAGAAATGGCCTAATATAAATTTGCTCCCCAGGGGAATGACCCTTGCCTAAGTGGCCGCTCCCCTTGCGTGAAATTCACAAAAAAAGAAAAAAAACTCCCTGGTGACTAGTGGTTTCTGTTCCCCTTGGGGGCATATTGGCCTCATTCAAATAGGCCAATCTGCCCCCAAGGGTGGCAGAAATGGCCTAAATATAATGTGCCCCCTAGAGGGTCGCTCTCCACCTCTAAAAAAAAACAAAAAAAACAAAAAACAGAAACAAAACAAAAACTAAAAAATGATCCCTGGTGCCTAGAGGTTTCTGCCCCCCCTGGGGGGAGATCGGCCTAAAAAGATGCCCCCCCCGGGAGCGACACTTGCCCAAGGGGTCGCTCCCTCATGCCAATTTCCTAAAAAAAAAAAAAAAACTGGTGTCTAGTGGACGTTTTAGCAGCCGGATTGCTTGCAATCTGGCTGCTAAAACGCTCATCGAGACATCAAAGGGAAGGAAATTAATTTCCTTCCCTTTGAAGCCTCTCCGGCCTCCTTCACGTGATCGGAAGAGAAATGCTTTGCATTTCTCTTCCGATCGCGCTGGAAGCTGAGCTTCCAGCGCAATGGGAGGAGGCCTCTGTGATAGTCAGCGTGCGATCACGCGCTCACGTCACGGGGGTTGGGGGGTCGGGGTGGAAGGGGAAGGGCTTCCCCTTCCATCCTTGCCTTGGGGGTTTGGGGGGGAACCCCACAGCGGGAGCGCTAGCCCTCCCTCTGGCCTCTGTGCCCAGGAAGTAAGGTTACGGGTACACGAGCACTGTGCCTCAGGATGTAACCATTACGTCCTGGGCACAGAAGGGGCTAAATGGGGTTGTCATGTGGACCAGACGAGGCCGAACAGTCAGAATGAAGGCAGGTAACTTTTCCTGTCCAGGAGTGGACAGACAAGATGTCAGGCATTGTGCGTTTGAGTCCGAAACGCCAGCACCGCGAGATCTAAGTCCCGAAAGAGAAAAGGGACAACTAGGAGCTGGTAAAGACCGGTGGAATGCAGTGGCCATTTTGAACAAGTTTTGAAAAGGGTAAAATTAGCCTAAGAGAACAGCCTAATTTCCAAAAAAGGAAAGTAACAAAAAATCATAAAGGGACATTTTTACTGAAAAAAACAAAATGGTCATGCACTCACAGGGATAAAATAATCCAAAAGTAGAAGTTGTCCAGGAAAGTTGCAAGTGCCACAAGCATGAAAGGTAAATAAAAGAAAAGAGACAAAAAGGAAACTAGGAAAGAAGGAAAGACAGAATATATGTCCCAGAACGATAACTTGAGAATACATCCCGTCATCAAAAATTGCCACAGTCAGTTCAACTGAATAATAGTAAGAAAAAAATACAGGGATGTATAAAAATCCTACCATACATGATAAGTATTAAAATTATATACTGCAAAGAACATGTATGAAAGGAAAGCACATATACTTATATCCGTCGATATATCAGCAGAAATCTAAGGAAACAAAAGGTTATAATAATAAATTGTCACTTTGAATGCCAAAAAGTCCAGCAATATGAACACCTTAAGATGTTTTGTGTAGGGGTTCAGTGGGTCAGTCCAACTGCAAACATGCACAAATTGGCACTGCCCCTCCAAGCATACCAGAGGCATGACCTGCAGAAACACGACTGACACAGGAAAAATACTGTACAAAAAGAGAAAGATATACCAATGAGAGAATTCATCCTTCACAGCAGTGAAACTTAGCCACAAATGCAGAGCCCAGGTCTTCCTCCCCAAGACAAAAACAAAAAAAAACTTGAGGTGACATGGTGGGCAACCAAAAAATGGACTAGAATGTGGACCGAGTAATTAACAGTGGCTAAGAATAATGCATGCATTCCACCCATCCCTTCTTTGTTTACATCAGTGCAATGGCCTGATTGTGATAAGGATGCCCAGAAATTTGTTACAAGCTCACTGTGCCACTGGAACAAAGATGCACTTGACTATAAAGACCCAAATAAGGTGAACCAGTTTTAGATTGCTTGTTTCCCGGTTCAGAGAGGACATGGTTTGGCAATAAGGCTGGACTGTTCCAAATGGAGCAGGACCATTTTTTTTTATGTCTGGGTCTAGGCTGAGGTGGCATGGTGGGCAAAAGAAAATGATTGCATGGGTTGCATACTTGAGTAATTGCCATTACTAAATACTACGCACTAATTTTCAAATATATACATATGACAGAATAGAAATACCTTAGATGACATCATGAAATCACATTGACCCCTAAAGGGGCATACAAACTTATACGGTAAGTCTATTGGCTTGGTCAAAGGTTCAAGATCAGCACACCACATACTAAAACACCTTCATTTTGTATGCAAGTGCAATCATCAATAGTAACCATGTGTAAATGCACTTCTTAAAGTTAATAAAGCTAGCCACCTCGATCACTAATAACTGTCAGCATTATTATGTCAATAAAACATTTAAAAATTAACAAAATGTGTCTGTGCTTTTCGTATACTTTCAAGCAACATAAAATGAAATCACAAAAACAGCCCCATGAGGACATCACCATCTGATCCCAAATTGCTGCCATAAATTCAACTCCTAGCTTCATTACATGTATCTTCTATAAACACCTTCAGGCCATATTAGATGTAACCGCGGATCCAGCCCCTAAAGAGGGCTGCACTCCCAGCTGTAGACCAGAATCTCCAGCCTTGGGAGTAAAGTAAATTGGCGAGTCCAAAGAGTCAAGGTTTTCTTGACCCTTGAATCACTGGGTCATCTTTAAAAACACTACTTCTGGGCTTCCTTGGGAAAAACCGTAGCACTTCCACAGCTCCCCTGCACCTTCTTTCACTTGTTAGCAGTGGAAATTCAGCAAAAATGGAGGGAAACAGGCAAAAGGTTTGTGGGTGACCATGCACAGAGGGCCAGGTCCAACAATCTGGCATTTATCTGATGTGCCAATTGTTCAACGGAAATCAAAATTGGCCTGAGATGGTGTGTGTCCCTCGAATCAGAGCAGCTGAGAATTTGATCAGTTGAGATCTAGAGTTGCTGGTATGATTATTTGTAATTAGATGGTCCTGTGGATATGGGATGGGTGATCTGAAACTGCCCTTTGTGCAGCATTAATTGCATTTTGGTGCAGGCTTTTTTAAATATTTGCTATGCCCTTCAGCCATGGGCAAACCAAGAAACATACATCAAATGCTGAAATCCCAGGAAGCAAGAACGGATCTTGCGGCTATCCGAATAGTGAAACTCGAGATCACTATGGGAAACAAGCATGAGCTCTGTATTTATACAATCACTGACAGTACTGAAGTAACTGAGCCAGTTTGGGCCACGAAGTGCTACATCTTTGCAAACGTGCTTAACATTTGTAGGTGAGGGTCTGATTTCTATAGTATCATGCAATAGATGCCAAAGGGGTCTCTAGAAGAAATAACATCAACTTGTTGATTCCTCCTGTTAGAAATGGGGTCTTTGGTTGGCAGTCAGGTTGCCCCCTGTCCAAGTAAGGACCCTCACTCCAGTCAGGGTAAGTCACACACAATCCAAATTATCCTGTGCCCACCCTCTGGTAGCTTGGCACGGAGCAGTCAGGCTTAACTTAGAAGGCAATGTGTAAAGTATTTGTGCAATAAATCATACAATAACACAGTATAGCACCACAAAAATACACCACACAGTGTTTAGAAAATATAGAATATTTATCTGGATATTTGCTGGTCAAAATGATCAAAGATGCAATAAGAAAATGTAAAGATATCACTGAAAAGTGATATAAAGGGTCTTAAGTCTTTTAAAAGCAAAGTCTCTTTCAAGCACAAAGTACCTGGTTCGCGTGAAAAATCTCTGCAAAGGACCGCAGAGGAGGAGAAGCGGGGAAACAAAAGGGTGTGCGTGGATTTCTCGGGCCGCACATGGTTGATGCGTTGTTTAGTTTCCACGCAGGGGCGGCTGTGCTTCGATTTCCGGCGCTCGGTCGTGGATCCTCTTTGGGTTGCGGGGTTTCAGACACCCCGGGGTCTGTGCTTGGAATCCTGGGCTTGTGACAAGCTCTGCATCGTTCCGGTGGGCGGTGCGGGGAAATTTCTCTCGCACGGCAGGCACTGCGTCAATTTCCCCTCTGGAAATCAGGCTGCGTCGCCCCAGGTCAGCTGTGCGTCGATCTGGTGGGCCGTGCGTCGAAGCTCCGGTCGCACTGTAGGCACCGCATTGATCTTTTCCTTGCGAAGTCGAGCTGCGTCGTTCCAGTTCAGCGTGCAGTGAATTTCTAACTGCGGGACAGGCTGTGCATCAGTTTTAGCAAGCTGTGCGTCGAATTTTCGCCACACAAGGAGTCCAGTTGCAAGAGAGAAGTCTTTTTGGTCCTGAGACTTCAGGGAACAGGAGCCAATCTCTATCCAAGCCCTTGGAGAGCACGTCTTCACCACAGCCAGAGAGCAGCAAGGCAGCAGGGCAACAGCAAGGCAGCAATCCTTCACAGAAAGCAGTCAGGTAAGTCCTTTGGGCAGCCAGGCAGTTCTTCTTGGCAGGATGCAGTTTCTGGTTACAAGTTTCTTCTCCAGGAAGTGTCTGAGGTGGTAGGGAAAAGGCCCTGATTTTATACCCAAATGTGCCTTTGAAGTGGGGGAGACTTCAAAGAGTGACTTAGAAGTGCACCAGGTCCCCTTTCAGTTCAATCCTGTCTGCCAGGGTCCCAGTAGGGTGTGTGGCAGTCCTTTGTGTGAGGGCAGGCCCTCCACCCTCCCAGCCCAGGAAGACCGATTCAAAATGCAGATGTATGCAAGTGAGGCTGAGTATCCTTTGTTTGGGATGTGTCTGAGTGAATGCACAAGGAGCTGTCAACTAAACCCAGCCAGACGTGGATTGTAAGGCACAGAAAGATTTAAGTGCAGAGAAATGATCACTTTCTAAAAGTAAAGTGGCATTTCTAAAATAGTAATATTAAATCCAACTTCACCAGTCAGAACGATTTTGTATTAACATTCTGGCCATACTAAATATGACCTTCCTACTCCTTTCAGATCAGCAGCTACCACTCCAACAATGTATGAGGGCAGCCCCAATGTTAGCCTATGAAGGGAGCAGGCCTCACGGTAGTGTAAAAACGAATTTAGGAGTTTTACACTACCAGGACATGTAGACTACATGGATACATGTCCTGCCTTTTACCCACACAGCACCCTGCCCTAGGGGCTACTTAGGGCACACCTTAGGGGTGACTTATATGTAGAAAAAGCGGGGCTTTAGGCTTGGCAAGTATTTTTAAATGCCAAGTCGAATTGGTAGTGAAACTGCACACACAAGCCTTGCAATGGCAGGCCTGAGACAAGGTTAAGGGGCTAATTAAGTGGGTGGCACAATCAGTGCTGCAGGCCCACTAGTAGCATTTAATCTATAAGCCCTGGGCACATATAGGGGGTGATTCTAACTTCGGCGGGCGGCGGAGGCCGCCCGCCGAAGTTCCCCCACCAAAATACCGCTCCGCGGTCGAAAGACCGCTGAGGGTATTTTGGGATTTGCCCTGGGCTGGCGGGCGGCCGCCAAAAGGCCGCCCGCCAGCCCAGGGCAAATCAACCTTCCTACTAAGATGCCGGCTCAGAATTGAGCCGGCGGAGTGGGAAGGTGCGACGGGTGCAGTTGCACCTGTCGCGTATTTCAGTGTCTGCTAGGCAGACACTGAAATACTTTGTGGGGCCCTCTTACGGGGGCCCCTGCCGTGCCCATGCCATTGGCATGGGCACGGCAGGGGCCCCCAGGGGCCCCGCGGCACCCCCTACCGCCATCCTGTTCCTGGCGGGCGAACCGCCAGGAACAGGATGGCGGTAGGGGGTGTCAGAATCCCCCATGGCGGCGCAGCAAGCTGCGCCGCCATGGGGGATTCTAAGGGCAGCGGTAAACCGGCGGGAGACCGCCGGTTTACCCTTTCTGACCACGGCCAAACCGCCGCGGTCAGAATGCCCTGCGGGGCACCGCCGTCTGTCGGCGGTGCTCCCGCCGACCCTGGCCCCGGCGGTCTGAGACCGCCGGGGTTAGAATGAGGGCCATAGTGCCTTCTAGTAGGGACTTATAAGTAAATTAAATAGTCCAATTGGGTATGATCCAATGTTACCATGTTTAAAGGGAGAGAGCATATGTACTTTAGCACTGGTTAGCAGTGGTAAAGTGTGCAGAGTCTAAAAACCAGCAAAAACAGTGTCCAAAAAGTAGAGGCAGGCAAAAAATTAGGGGTGTCCACCCTAAGGCTGTCAGGTCTAACACCTCCCTACAGACTGAAGGGTATAAGTGCTCATGTGTTTCTGAAAAAATGGCCTTTCCAACTTCTTTTCTACTGAAGTGGCCAATAAGTCTCCCATTCCTCCTAGCCCGTTCAGAGTGCACAAGGCCATTATTATAAAATTGATGAACTAAGGAAATCAAGGTATTAGCTTTCATTTTGCAATTCAGAGCAGTCCCAGTCACGCCAATGATGCACAGGTACTTATCTTACTGGGTCACACTGTGGCAGTACATCAGAAATGTCTGTTTTTCAGAGGTGAAGAAGCAGCTTTGTGTGTTACAGTTCAGATACAATTTGCTCTTTCCAGCTAAGCATATCCATATGAGAATCGATATTTCCACAGAGCTTTCAGTTGTTTGTGATGAGGCAAACACATGGTCAGCAATGACCTTTAGGCAAGAGAGAGCCCTTTAAAAAATGACTTGTTGTAAGAGACTAGAATATTGAAGATAAACTTGGAACTCCCGAAAACCATCTACCTTCAGTTGACATCAGAAACAGCAGAAGTGAGAGCCATGGCTGAAGCTTTGCAAGACACAGGAGAATGTGAATATCACACATTTTACTGACACTCACTCAGCTAAGAAATGAAATTCATGTTATTGGAGCTCATATTTACAGTTCAAGCTACATGGTCATATTTACAGTTCAAGCTACATGTAGCTTGAACTGGGAAAACCAGTGATAAAAATGGCTGGGACACCACACTGTTCTGAATTACGAATCACCTTCATAATAAAATAAAATGGGGAATGGTCACCCATATACTTCTAAGATGTAAACCCAGTCTCATCATATTCCAGGAAGTGCATCTCCTAGGAACTGAATACCAATTAATTGGAAAAACAAAGGGTCTGATTAAGATCTCACCGGATGAATACTCTGTCACAAACATGACGGATATCCCATCCACAGTATTACAATCTTCATAGGATATCATGGGGTATCCCTCAGGTTTGTGGTGGAGTATTCCCCTCCGCAAAGATCTAAATCAGGCCCTCAGTGTGCAGTCCTGGCTCATGAAGAAGTTATGATAGTATGTGACAAGAGATGAAGGGGGGGGGTCACAATTTAGTATTATAAATAAATCCCCTTTGTCCTGTCCAGGAAATGGCTAGATCCCAATGACCAACATAATATGGTTAGTAGTCGTTGGAGTGAATACCAGCAGGTGACAGGGAGCATTAAGCAGAACAAACAGTATGGATGCTCATGACAGACGTCTAATGCCGTCTTGTTGGTAGGAGGCAACTTTAATGATGTTCATTAGGACAGGTTGGGTTCACACGGTACAGTGGGCCTAGATTGCTTGGGTTGGCTAAATTCACTGCAGCAATGAATTGAGAGATGTGTGGAGACACATAAGTATGTAGGAAAGTCAGTATTCTTTCCACTCTGGGTCTGTCAGGTCAGCAAACCTAGATATGCCCCAGGAAAAAACTTCTGAGTTGATCTTTTGCCTTTGCAGAGACCAATGCTTGTTTACAGAGACCAGTGGTTGTTGGAACTAATGCTTGTTAGAGACCAATGTTTGTATGGGAACACGTTTTGTACAAGCCTCCAGCATCCCTATGAATCAGACTGGGTGTAGCTCCCTATTACTCAGACTGGTTGTGGCTGGATGCAACAAGTACTTAAACCACAACCGGCCTGGCGGAATTGCTTGCCGTAAAAGTCACCCCAGCTGCAGAGAAGGAATCTCTGCTACTCTGCTTTTGATCTTCACATTCTGCTCTGTCCAGCATCTTGGAGGCTGCTTCTGGAAGAAGAAGATACCGAGGGAATTAACCCTCAAAAAGGGGGTAACACGCTTGGCATGATTTAAGAACATTTATTGCTAGAACTTGATACTTGGTGACTTCGAACTTGATAAGTGAATGTTCCAGAATTCGATACTCCTAAAAGTGTACATCTTTGGGTTTTAAGGTCATTGGGATGTTCGCCGCTTGTCATGCTATAACGCTTATTATAGTTGCTTGCATTATATCACAGAAAGGAGTTTCTATTGAACAATTATTATGAAAACAATATACTGTGAATACGGGTATTATCGCTGAGTTTAATGTGGCATTACTATTGTTGTTAGAGATACAATGTGCTGTGAATACAGTTATTATCTCATTGGCCGTATTTCAAATTGTTGCTGGTAATGCAGAACATTCTGTGTTTAGCTCTTAAACGAAGTTGAAGCTTATCTTTGCCATGCTCAAAGTTACACTGTAATTTAACAGTGATAAGCCGGTTGTTCATGAAGTTTAAGTCTATTGATTAACCCTATGTTTTCATATTAATAGAACGTGAATCATAATCCTTCATATTAATCCTATGTTTTCAGTGTGATTTAAACACTGAATTGCGTTCCTGGCAATACTAGCACAGTACAATGATCAACCCATGAATATTTGGAGAATCTAATTCCCTGAGAGTTTTTTTTTTTATTGTTGCCTACATACATGTCTATAACTCAATTGAGTCTGCATCTTGAGAAATCTCATCAAGGTGAAACACGCAAGATATGCACTGAACATCAAGGAACATCTAGGTAGGCTTAATTGAGGTGAAGAGGGACTAATTTGGGATAACAATGGGAGTCGTTATAGACGGTATAGGAGGGTCAAGACTCTTATTTAATTACAGGTAATCCACATGTTTCTGAAAATTCCTAGAGAGAGGTAGAGCCATCAAAAGCGGGAAAGGGCACCCGAACAGGTAATCTAGCTTGCACATCATAGACTAACAGTAGAATATACATGGGTTGTGAGATATTAGTTATTTGACTGATGTGTAATTTATCATGGGAAAGACCGTCTCTTCAAGAACCTTTGCTAGGTGCCGAATCCAGCCCTGCGACTCAAGTGTCTCTCTCCTTCTCTCATCCATCCTCTTTCACCCAGAACGTTGCCAATCATGTGTATTTAAGTGGGAGGCACGCAATGTTTAGGTGGAATTGGGAACAAGCAGCTTGGTCAACATTGTGTCTCCGTGGGACGAACAGGTTAGTACTTGACAGTGTCTCACAATTCATATTACAGAATAAATTACCACCCCCAGAAGTGATCAACATATTTGAAGCTACTGTGGTTTTCCTGGACTCGGTGAGGACCCTGTTTCCAGACCTGGCAAACAGCTTTGACCTTGCTCTTGTGCAAAGCCAACACACTATATGGGGTTCGAATCACAGGGGGACCATGCAACATTTTAAGGGTTTTATTAATATAGGAAAGCACAGGGATATCAAAACAATGAACAAATATTAAGCAATCCATAAAAATAGATTTTGTAAACACTGTTTCAGGCTTGACCCAAATTGATTGCCAGAGCAAGACCAGAATAAATTAGAGTAAATCCTTCAGATAGGTTAGTGCAATCTCGTTGTAGATAATTTAAGCTGAAATGGAGAAAGGAATACTCAGCAGACCCTTGAGGAAGGCATTCTCCTCAACCTGAAGAGGACCGCAAGGCGAATAGCCCCAAAGGCCCCCTCCATACATAGCAGCTGAGAATGCTTTATATTTGATAAAAACCAATTCTTTGATGGGGGCAGCTACCAGGTTTGCTAGAAAAGCTGAAAACACTCTCACAGACTCTGCTAATTTTTAATGTAGCATTTTGTACATACAGTTTTCTGACCTCCTGAAGTCAGAGCCAGTGTTCTCAGAGGCCAGGCACAAAACCTGCTCTGGGCGGAGTTGTTAACACCTATTCCAGGCAGGATGGACATTCGAGGGCTGGAAGCTTCAAAGGACCAGCCACCTTTGTTGTGCGACCCAGGTCCCTCCAGATGGCAGAGAAGCCACCCCCCGTGTGGCTCCACTTCTTGGCAGCAAGACAGGCGGAAAAATAGTGAAATTACGATGTGTACCCACATCATGCCAGTCCCATCCCTAAGGCGGACTAGCTGATGTGGACAACACTTTTCAAATTCCCCCATCTTGTTTCGGATGGAATTAGTATGCTAGGGTCAGGGTTATGCCCACTTCCCAGAGAAATGGTCATATAGCGATTGTAGTCACATTAAAAGTAGGCAGTCCCTATAAAGCCACTAATTGAGTATTTAGGTGGCAACCCTGAACCCAAGAACTGAGATTTGATGGATCAAGAGAAGAAGAATGAAGAAGAGTAACTGCCTGGTGAGAACTGCAGAAGAGCAATGGACTTTTTGGAGCGAAACCCTGCCTGCACCTCTCTCGACAGTCACAACAGTCACAACAGCGTGACTCGTCCTGCCAGCTGGAGAACTACAAAAGCCTCAGGTAGCCTGCTGGCACTTCAAAAACCACGGTCAGTCTACTTTCCTGGAGTCCGCAGGCACCAAAAAGCAGAATCTGGTCTACTGCCCTGCAGCCCCCCTCGGCCCGAGTGACACCACATACAATCAGGAGGTGGTATCCATGCTCTGGAGGACCATGACTGTCACTCCATCGAGTGTGACAACACCAAGACAGACCGGAGCCATGCAGCACCAATCCCTGAGGTACCGGTCATCCTGCACCAAGCACCAACAGTGAGAGTCCATTCCAGATTCCCAATATACCAGGACCAAGCAGCCATCAAGCGACATCAATACCACTGAGACCCACTTCGTGAATGACCTAGCGGTCATCCACACCCTGCCCCCAGAAGAATTTGGGGAGCTCCTGACAAACTGCAGCTAGTACTTTGTATCTTGGGCCCCTGCAACTCCAAACCCAGAAGGTGGACCCCCAAAACTGAATGTACTTACCTGTATGAATTATTGACCTTTCCTTCCAAAGGATTGCATTGTGTGTAAAGGGGCACAGGTTTGTACTCTTTACTTAGCTGTAAGAAATTATAACGAAAGCAGTACTTACTCTGTTATGAAGTTCTTGGTTTCAAAGCATATATAAAAATAAGTTTTATTTTTCTAAATTGGTCTCTGATTTATTGTTTAAGACTGTGTCTCATTTATGCCTCTGTGTGAGCAACAAATGCTTTGCACTGTCGTGTGATGAGCTTTACTGCTTGCCCATACTAACACAAAAAAGAGCATTAGTAATATCTACTTTTGCCCCTGTCAACTAATTGGGGATCCACTGGACTCTCTGCACTGTGCACTTCATTTTAGGCACTATATAGAGAGCCAGCTTCCTACATTGAGGGCAGAAGTGGGATCTGTGACATTGCGTTTGCTGATATCACTTAGTCAATAAGTGACAACATGAGTAATCCCCAGAATTACCTTTAGTTAAAATTGCACTTTTTGATTGCTAATTTTTCTAAATTTTCAAAAGTGACTGTCCTGGTTAAGTACCTACAGTTGTAGAATTTACTAACTTACTGTAGTTAGGTATTGTATTAGAATTTGTTTTAGCCCCAAAAAAGGTCCCAACTTTTGTGCAATAGTGAGCACCTCAGTGGTTATGATGAAGGAGCTCAACCTTACCCCCTTATCTGCAGATGAAATACTAGCAGTGAAGGACCCTCTATAAAGGGTACAAGATAAAACTAGCTCACACCCTGCCACAGAAAAGTTTCAGAAGATGTTGGCAGAGTATGAGCTAGCCCATCCTTTGGATAAGCTACAGACCCAGAGAATCAGAAAATCAGGGCGGAGTGAGTGAGGAGGAAGACCCAGATATTACCCCACTCAAACAAGAGATTGTGGATCCTGCACTCAGCAGACCACACTAAGTACCAAATGCACCTGCCTCTAGTGTGGATGGCTCAGGGTGCTCAATGTGCATTAGCAAAGTCTCTGAGGAGAAGGCTCAACTTGCAAGATTGGCCCTGGAAAACAGGATGCCGGCCATAGAAATGGAGAGAGCTAAAATAGGTCTAGCACCCATGAATGGTGGCAGCAACCTAATAGGTAGGGACAAAGTAGGCACTTCTGACCCTAAAATCTACAACGGGATGATTTCCAAATATGAGGAGGCTGGTGATATCACTGAGTAATTCACGCCTTAGAGAGGGCCTGCATCACAAGAGTAGTTAACAAAACGTGACGGGGCTCTCTTCTTTGGGAACTGTTCTGAGGAAAGTGCAGGGATAGACTCCTGACACGGAATGAGGTAAATGCTGGGTCCTATGAACTCATGAAGGGCACG
Source organism: Pleurodeles waltl (assembly GCF_031143425.1). Taxonomy (NCBI): domain Eukaryota; kingdom Metazoa; phylum Chordata; class Amphibia; order Caudata; family Salamandridae; genus Pleurodeles; species Pleurodeles waltl. The sequence goes on along the minus strand of NC_090437.1, from coordinate 353,377,175 downwards.
CTGATTGAGGGATTTGGGCTCACACCTGAAAAGTACAGAATCAGGTTCACGGAAACCCAAACAAAAGAGTCAATCCTGCATAGATTCTGTAGACTTTTCAGTAAAGGACACTACATAGCTGGGTGAAAGGCAACAATGTGTGTGATGATGATGGACTTTATAATTTAATTATGAAAGAGCATCTGTTGAGTAATTGAGCTCAAGAGAAGTTACATCAGTACCTGGTAAACCTAGGTCAACTTTCTTTTAAAGAGTTGGAGAAGAAGACAGCCCTCTGGGTCAAGACAAGGATGACCAGAACCACCACTGGTTTGGGGGGGGGGGACCACAAAAAAGAGGCCAAATAGCCCCCCCGGGAAAGATGGTAACTGAAACAAGGAGAAAAACAAAGGCCCTCATCACAATCTTGGCGGTCTGTGTTAAAGCAGCAGTAATACCGGCAGTAGGCCGGAGGTAAAAAAAATGGGATTACGATCATGGCGGAAACAGCCAACACAGCCAGCCACCTTAACACTCTGACCGCCATGGCGGTAGCAACAAACACTGCGGCGGTCACCGCCAACAGCCAGGCGGAGGACAATGTACCACGCACCATATCACAACCCGCCTATCCGCCAGCTTTTCGGGGGCGGTACCAACACCATCAAAAGCACAGCAGAAACAGGACTTGAAAGGGAAATTACTCACCTCTCGACACCCAACGAAGAACCAGGACGCCATGTAGCCCGAGCTACAGGTCCTGCCCTTGCTGGTCTACCTCCTCATCTACCAGGAATACGAAAGGCGGCGACAACCACGGTGAGCGCTGCACCTAGTACACAGGGGAGGAGAGGAGGAAAAAGAGAGTGACACACACATGCAACACGCCACCCCCCCATCCCTACCCTCACCCACAACACCATACACACAAACACATGCATCAACATTAAATTTACACCCCGTAATCCCATGGAAGTACACAAGGACAAAATGAATTGAGTTAAATCATTCATATTTTAGAAATAGGCAGATATATGTAGCAATTTGAGAAACAGTATTTACAAAAATATACAATATGTACATAAGGCCATACATTGTCCATGCAAAATCTCAGTGGGCCAAAAATCATGGGCCAAGCCCACACTTGACTGCTGCCTCAATACGGAGAGAACACTGCAGGGGCATCAGGTCGTAAACACAGACACCTCAGGGGGACGGGGAAGGGGGGGGCACCTCAGCCGCAAGATGGAATAACGCCACTGCTCCTCGAGGGGGCTCCATGCCCACAGCTATGTCCTGGGGAGTGCCAACCCACAGTCACTCAAGTCACTCTAGTGGGTGGTTTGCCCACTGCTTGGCCCTGGGGAGTGCAAAGCCGCAGTCTCTCAAGTCACTCTAGTGGGTGGTTTGTCCACTGCTTGGTCCTGGGAGTGCAAATCCACAGTCTCTCAAGTCTCTCAAGTGGGTGGTTTGCCCACTGCTTAGTCCTGGGGAGTGCAAAGCCACAGTTTCTCTAGTGGATGCCTTCTCCACTGGTTCTAGAGGGGGCATTGTGCCCAGTGTGCTTCATCCTGCCAAGGATTGGGTAAGTGGATGCCTTTCTCCACTGGTTCTGGAGGGGGCATTGTGCCCAGTTTGCTTCATCCTGCCAAGGATTGGGTGAGTGGATGCCTTTCTCCACTGGTTCTGGAGGGGGCTTTGTGCCCAGTGTGCTTCATCCTGCCAAGGATTGGGTGAGTGGATGCCTTTCACCACTGGTTCTGGAGGGGGCATTGTGCCCAGTGAATAAACACTTGGGGTTTGGCAGTTCACATTTCCTCACCTGGGTGTCTGATGCACAAGATTTGCACAGAACAGGTGGAATGATAGTCCTTGGAGGCAGGGCTAGACCCCAATCCTGTGGCAGCTAAGGCTGCAAACTGGTGGTAGTGCTGGTGGGGGTGCTGCCAGTGGTGGTGGGAGGCTCAAGCCCTTCTCCTGCAGCCTCGGATGGCTGCCCACTGGGGCTGCTGCTGCTGGTAGTGGTCCTACTGTCAGTGGGGCCGGTGGCGGTGCTTGCGGCGGGGCCTGCGGATGTACATATGGTGGTGCTGGCTGTGGTGCAGGTGCTGGTGCTGTCAGTGGTGGAGGGAGACTCCAGCCCTTCTCCTGCAGCCCTGGACGGCTGCCCACTGAGGCTAATGGTGCTGACAGTTGTGGTGCTAGCGGTGGTGCAGGTGGCGGTGCTTGTGGCGGAGCTGGCGGCGGTGCAAATGGCGGTGCTGGCCGTGGTGCAGGTGTCGGTGCTGCCAGTGGTGGAGGGAGGCTCCAGCCCTTCTCCTGCAGCCTCGGACAGCTGCCCACTGGGGCTGCTGACAGTCGTGGTGCTAGCGGCGGTGCAGGTGGCGGTGCTTGCGGCGGGGCTGCTGGCAGGGCTGCTGGTGGTGCTGGCCACGGTGCAGGTGGCAGGGCTGGCGGTTGTGCTGGTAGCCACCAGGCCTTCACCTGCGGCCTCCGATGGCTGAAGTGCCTTGCCTGGTGTTTTCTGCCCCTTTCTCACCTTGGCAGATGGTGGTGTGACCTTGGCTCTGGCAGTTGGAGTTTTTGAGGAGACCTTGCTGGGTGGTTTGTGCTCCTTGCCCTTTCTGCATGCTGGCCCCTTCTTCACCTTGGCAGGTGGCAGAATGCTTTTGTCCTTTGCAGGGGTTGATGGCACACTAGCTGGGCTGACGGGTGCACCCTTTGAGCCTCTGTGAGTTGCAGGTACCACAGCGGACGGCGACTTGGTGACTGAGGTGCTGGCCTGGGTTCTGGACAACCTGGCCTGAGGGGAAGGATGGGGAGCAGGGGTAGGGAAGAGGTTAATGTTTGCCAGGAAAAGCTTCTTAGAGACACTAGGGCGGGAAGAGGGAGTGGTTGTAGGAGGGGTCTGTCTGCTGAGTTTCGGTGCAGGTGCATGGGCTGGATGCTGTTGTGAGGTGGATGGCAATTGGGTGGGTGGGTGCTTGCATTTCTGTACTTTGGGAGGATGGGTCACAGACACACTGGGAGAGGACACAGGGGATGTGTGCTTGGTTGTGGGGTGGTGACTGCTCGTGAGGGGTGTGTTGTGATGGGCGTGCTGGAGATGGAAGTAGTGGATGAGGATGTAGTGCATGCAGGTGTGAGTGGAGATGCTACTGGGAGGGAGATGGACAAAGAGGAGGAGGGGTACACAGTGGAGGCAGTGGATGTTGGCGTGTCTGCATTGGTGATGGTTCTTGTGTGAGTGCCTGTGAGATGAAGTGTGGTGCTTGTGTTTGCCTGAGCCACTTTTTTGTGTTGATCTGGGTGAATGCTGGTCTGAAGGTGTGCTTGGGATAGGCTGGGGTTGAGGGGATTGAAACTGGGTAGAGGAAGTTGGAGGGGGAGGCCAGAATGGCTGTCACCAGTGCGGAGGCCAGAGCCTGAAATGCTCTCTGTTGGGCCGCCACGCCAGAGTGAATGCCCTCCAGGTATGCATTTGTTTGTTGCAAATGCCTCTTGACACCCTGGATGGCATTCAGTATGGTTGACTGCCCAACAGTGAGGGATCTCAGGAGGTCAATAGCCTCCTCACTGAGGGCAGCAGGGCTGACTGGGGCAGGGCCTGAGGTGCCTGGGGCCAAGGAGATGCCCACCTTCCTGGGTGAGCGGGCACGGGAAACATGCTGAGGGGCTGCTGGGAGGGCGGTGCTGGTAGGGGGAGTGGCGGCTGTACCTGTTGTTGGGGTGGGCACAGAGGTGTCCGCCAGGGAGCTTCCATCGGAGGAGGAGTCGCTGTCTGTGGTCTCCCCTCCTGTCCCCGTTGTGGTGCTCCCCTCGCCCTCTGTCCCACTAGTGCCCTCACCCTCGGTGGATTCGGCCTCCAGGCCCATGTGGGATGCAGCTCCCTCCATCGCCGGTGCCTCTGCTCCTGCGCCAGATGATGCTGATACACTTGGTCAGTGCCAGCAACACCACCACTGTTGGCGTACACAACACACAGGGAACAGCCCTATGCAGTAGGCCATGCACTACCAGTTACTAAGATAGTCAGCAGCCCATGGGGTACAATGCCTAACGCCATTAGCTGCACACCTGAAACCCACAGGACCCTGCCCAGAAGTAGATGCCCACTAACACTATTGGGGTAGGAGTGCTTCAGAGCCTGTCCAACAAGGGACCTACCCTGCCATCTTCGCCCTGGCCTAGGGGCCCACATCCTCCACCCAGGTAACTCTTAATGCAAGCAAAGTCTGGTTTCAGAATCTGTACTCACCCCCTTGTTGCTGCTGTGATGCCCTCAAGCGCCTATCCAACTCTGGATAGGCCACCGCCAGGATGCGGAACATCAGGGGGGTCATGGTGCGACGGGACCCCTTTCTCGTTGGGAGGCCAGCCCCAGCTGGGCCTCCACCGTCTTTTTTGCCCAGCGGCGCAGGTCTTCCCACCTTTTGTGGCAGTGGGTGCTCTCCCTGTCAAAGACCCCCAGGGTCTGCACCTCCTTGGTGATGGCACGCCAAATACCCTTTTTCTGATGGGCGCTGACTTGCAGGGAAAAGACAGCAGAAAAGGGAATTAGTAAACCGTCCGGACCCTCAGACTCATGGTCCACCATATCCCTCCCATCCCCTGACGCACATACATTGACCAACTTACATGCTGCACTCTGGCCAGGATGCCTCTGCCCCACCAAACATGTGCCTTACACACACAGCACTCCATACATTCATGGCTCAGGCATCATGCTCACAGTATACTCACCTGTTTGTCTGGAGGACTGTAGAATAACATGTACTGGAGTAGGACCCCATCCACCAGTTTCTCCAACTCCTCCGCAGTGAAGGCAGGAGCCCTTTCCCCAGACACATGAGCCATTGTCACGTCCAGACACAGGTCACAGCAGCACTTGCAGTGTAGGTCCTCTCCTGTTGAAGGTCAGGTAGCAAGTGAGTGAACAGAGAGAAAATGACGGTGACGTCCGCAGCGTTGTGTACCGTCACCCCTGGTGTACATTGCCATTGGCTCCTGGAACCCATAGAGCCCAATGATAACCAATGCGAAGTTGCGCAGCGGTCATCGACCACCTACCCCGACGGCACACAACACCAGCGGAATTCCTCATTTCCACTTGTCCCTCCTCATAGGTCAGGCACCTAATTGCGTCACAGCAGACATTGTCACAGAAACTGATTGTCGGATTCACATACTGGTTCTGTAAAGGAAGAAATTCATCATTAGTGCAATAGATCTGTGAATGTGACCCTCTGCTCACCATTTTCTTCCATAGGCTTCAACCACTGAGACTGAATATAAGATGACGGCATGCTCGGTGTACAGACCCCTGGTGGACCTTGCGACATTAGAGGACAGACACATTATCCTAACCTACAGACTTGATCGTGCCACAATCCAAGAACTGTGTGCCCAATTGGAGCAAGACCTGATGTCAGCTATCCACCAGCCCACAGGTATCCCCCCTCTAGTGCAGCTCCTGTCAGTGCTCCATTTCCTGACAAGTGGTTCCTTCCAAACAACAGTGGCCATGGCATCAGGGATGTCTCAGCCAATGTTCTCCAACGTGTTGACCAGAGAGCTGTGTGCCCTTCTGAAACACATGCACAGCTACATTGTGTTCCCCCAGGTGGAGGATTTGTCCACAGTGAAAGCTGACTTTTATGCCCTGGGACATATTCCCAACATCATATGTGCCATTTGTACTCCCGTGGAGAAATGAACAAGTGTTCAGGAATAGAAAAAGCTATCACTCTATGAATGTGCAGTTGTTGTGTTTGGCGGACCAGAACATCTTTTTGCATGACGCCTTTATCTTAAAGAATAGCAGCATCCCATATGTGATGGGCCAACTCCAGAGGCACTGGTGTGGCTAATAGGTGAGCCCAAGGTCCTCACATAGTAGAAGTTGGTGTCTGGGTATAGGGTTGTCCCTAGGGGTTAGTATGTGTCTAACAGTTGTCCCTCGATAGTTGCAGGTGACTCTGGTTACCCCAACCTCTCATGGCTACTGACCCCAGTGAGGAATGGCAGGACAAGGGCAGAGGAACGTTACAATGAGGCACATGGGCGTACAAGGAGGATTATTGAAAGGACCTTCGGCCTCCTGAAGGCCAGGATCCGGTGCCTCCATCTGACAGGTGGATCCCTGTTTTACTCACCCATGAAGGTGTGCCAGATCATCATTGCATGTTGCACAACCTGGCCTTGAGACACCAGGTGCCTTTTCTGCAGGAGGATGAGCCTGGAGATGGGCGTGTTTCAGCCGTGGAGCCTGTGGACAGTGTGGAAGAGAAGGCAGAGGAAGAAGATGTTGACAACAAAATCAACATATTACAGCAGTACTTCCAGTGACGCACAGGTAAGACACTGTAACTTAACTTATCACTTATCTGTTGGACATTGTACATGGCAGCCTCACTTACGGTACCCTTTGGCATCTCTATTTTCAGATCTCTGTGGCCCACTCTGGCTCCTGCTATGTGTGCTGCTGCCGACCAAAGGTCATTTCAAAGTATATTTGACTGTACATTTTACTTGCAATGCTTTGATTATGTTTAACTAATACATATTTGAATCATTTGACAGGCTCCAGGTTAGTATTTGTTCCAAGGATGTTTATTTACGTGCTCATAAGTAGAGGGGGGTGTGCAATGGGCTGGGCTGATGGTGGAGGAAAGTCCAGGGTAGAGTCCATTCTTCCTAAGTAGAGGTAAGTATTTTAAAAAAATGCTTAAAGTGCCATTGGGGGCCCTGAAATGAGACCCCCCTACATGGCACTGGGTGCAAGACCTTGTCCAGGGGAGCCTTGGTGGGCATGACATCTGTCTTTTATAAGACAGGAGGCATGTGATGTGGACGGTTTTGTGTCAGGAAATGACCCTAGGCTGGTTAAGGCATTTTTTTTGCCTCTAACCAGCCTAGCATCATTTTTTGATGCAAAACTCCCTTTTCCCATACCACCACTCCCACCCGGCTAACGTTATTTTCCCTGACATTTGCGGGGTTCCATAAATTTGGCGCCCGGCTGGTGGTGTGGAATGATGCAAGCCGGCGCTATACTTTTTTACGCAAAAACTGCGCAAAAGTATAAATATGGGCTGCATTATAAAGAGAAACATGCCTACTCTCCGAGGTGAGAGCAGACAATGTCCGAATCATGTTTTTCCCAGATTACACAGTCACTGTACAAAACAACAAGGCTCCTTCCATTTGGTAAAGCACCAGCTGCGGGAGCTAGACCTGAGTTATTCACTTCTTTTTCCAACATGACTGCATGTTGTCGCCGAGTGTACTGCACACTTCTTCAAAACCCCAGAAGACACATGGAACTGGCCCCAGGCATCTGGTCTCCAGGTTGCCAGCCCTCAACGTAATACTGATGGGAGCAAGTCCCTGACCTCGGAGAAGCAACAAGGGTGGTGTGGGGTCAGACAGAAAACTGGTCAACCTGGAACAAAAACAGCAGAACGCAGTCGGGCATTGGAAGAAACTGCTGCCCTTACTGACAGTCCACATAGGCCCAATCCGGAGGCTGAGGGATCTCAATCGTCCGATGGGGAAATCTATGTTGTCACCTGGCCCTCTGGACAAAAATCTCTCCAACCACCAGACGTCACCCCACCATCAGTGGATATTTGCTGATCTCCCTTAGATTGGGACCTCTTGATGATACACCTCGACCGATGCTGCGAGGCTAAAGTAATCAACCAAGCTAAGTGAGTCCCTACTAAAAAAACTATTGTTGCGGCTGGCATGTGCTCATGAAATGAGCACAATGGTAATTCATGATTGTTGAACCTGTGGTCCACCTTCTGCGGCATTAGTAGACAGTGCTGGGTCATACTGGCTACATGGCTCAAGAAAAGATTAACAAACACCCACACTTACTCAACTGGGGTAGGGAGCCTGCAAAGCAAGCCAAATAGTCCTGAACTAGTGACCTATCCAGCCAGCTCCCCCCCAACACTGCCAACTACTGCTCTAAATTCTTGGTTTGGGCAGCCTCTTATTTCTGTGTACTGCTCTTTTGATATTTGATATGTTACCAGTTATTTAGGTTGATAGTTACTTAATTTCTCACATGTTTAGTCCTTAACAGGCAAGTTGAGGATGTTCCAATTTATGCTGACCATACATCTATCAGTTCTTATGATGTGCTCAACAGGGGGCAGGCAGATAGTGCCTGGCTCAAAGGGCAAATGACCAATGACACACACTAAAATACTGACTTGGAACGTGCGCTGCATCCAAACCCTAGCACTATGCTATTTACTCTTATCTCCAGCGCCAACCTGCATACATTGCTCTATTGAAAGAATCCCACCTGACATTATTGGAAACTAACAAACTTCAGCGACATTGGTGTGGATAGGCATACTCTACTAATAATTCCTTCTACACCCGTGGGAGCCTGATATGGATTCATTCTAGGGTCCCGTTTGTAATGAAAGACGCAGTGATGGATCTTGAGGGGTTCTATGTATTAGTTTATTAGTTAAAGGGTGACTAGATGGCAGACACATCCTAATTGTTAGTATATACGCCCCCAATACCAAGCAGGCCCCCTTCCTACATAAATTACCTGAGGTCCTGTCCCGTTGGAGCAGGATCTCTTGGCTATTGGGAGGTGTTAGAAATGGGGTCTCTAGCTGGCAGAGGTGTACACCCTTGCCCAAATAGGTACCACAACCCTAGTCAGGGTGAGTCACACACAATCCAAATTATCTCGTGCCCACCGTCCTCTAGCTTGACACTGAGCAGTCAGGCTTAACTTAGAAGGCAGTGTGTAAATTATTTGTGCAATAAATCACCACTAGCCCTAAGCAGGCTGTTTAGTACTTGGCCTGGGGTTCATTAAAAAGGCTTTTTCTGTTCCAAACTCTGCCATGATTTGGACTAGAGTGTTGGTTCAAGCGCTTGGTGTGCCTACTGTACAATTCGCCGACAGCCAGAGTTAAAAGGGGCCACCTTGTATCCACCCCCATTAATAGAGAGAGGCGCACATGACAGGGATGCATCCCCTCTCCTCTTTGTCCTATCCATACAGCCCCTGTCTGTTACCTTGCACACACAAAAGGTAGCTGGGGTATACCCCTGGGAGAGGGGACACATGCTGTGTCCCTCTACGTTGACTATCGCCTCATTTATTTGAAGAATCTTTCCCATTTCCCCATGTCCATTACTAACATGCTAAGCACAAATGCAGCACTATCAGGACCATGTATCAACTGGTCTAAATTATGTATTTTTCTGTTCACACCATCCATGCCTAATCCTGGCCCAATACCCACCTCTCCTTCTCTGATTTGGCAACCCAACAATTTCAAATATCTTGGTATTCAAATTAATCATTCAGATTTGGACCTATTTGACAGGAATCCATTATGTGCCACAGCATTTCTCAAATCCCAGGTGGCCTTCTGGAGGTCACTCTCTCTATCGGTAACAGGTCGAATGGCACTCTTTGTCAATCTTCAATGACATGTTCCTGCCTCTCTTTTCTGCTCTCTGGAGCAAACTATTCGAGAATTTATTTGGATCAATTCCCGTTGTAGAGTAGCTCTCACTAAACTATACAGGCCGATAATTCAGGGTGTCCTGGCGCTTCCTAACTTTGGAAACTATTACCTGGTGGTCCAGTTGCAGTGGGTCTCACAGTAGCTGTCTTCATGCCACCTGACTGACAGCCAGGATGTCTCTGCCTTAAAACATCTCAGAAATTCTATGTTTATCCCACCCTTGCGCTAGGAGCCCTGCACCCCAACCTCAGAATCTACGTGTGGCACACTGCTGCTTCCATAGAAGCTTATTCCTCACTAAGGATGATCCCTTACGCTCCAGCCATCACCCTCCTGGGGACACAATGTGGCCTCCATACCATTACACAAGCAGAATTGACACCTTGGCACGCCAACGGGATCCAGATCTTGGGCCACCTCCATGACATTAGTACATTACTTCCATATGAAACACTAATGGAAGAGTCTGGTTTGCTTCCACGTGGCTTCCTCAAATATCCCTCACTGACTGGAGCACTGGGACACTCATGGGGGACCTGACCTAGGAACCCCCCACGCACCTCAGCCTACAATGTTTGCATGTGTTTTGCAATGGTGGGCACTTGGTGCTCTGGCTGGCAAACTTGTTGCATCAACACACTATCCCATCACTCACATGACTCCAAGACCATTGGGTGATTGACTGGGGTACGGCATACATAGAGAAAGAATGGCCCAACTTGTAGAAAAGTTGAATACAGATACCACACAATACCAGGCTTTGACTAATTCAATATTATATTACCCAAATTACCTATCCCATGCCTGCCAAAAGAATAGTTACTTCAATTGGGCTGACAAAGATTGCCCGTGCTGCCATCTCTTAGATTCAGACTTACTGCACATGTTGTGGACATGCTCACATTTACCCTGCTACTGGACTGCAATAATGCACCATCTGGAGCACTGCATAAGCTGTACCACTCCATTCACTTGGAAGGCATGCGTTCTTGGACTCTTTCACAGAGACAAAAAACAGAGCAACATCTTGATTTCTACAACTAGGCCTTATCTTAGCTAAGAGACTCATTACTCTTAAATGCCGCTCACCTGACCCACCAAACTATGACGCATGGCTACCATCAATGATGGTCTTGGCACAAGAAGAGGGTACTGCCTTCCACCGGGAAGACACCCTTGGCTTTCGTAAATATCCAATAGCTTCTACTTGGGACACAATAAGGGTTGACTTGCACACATCAATGTCTGATACGCCTACATGTGTTGATGGCCTGGTGTCAGGAAGTGCGATGGCTGTTATAAGATCACCAGCCCCATCCACACCTCTGACCACAGTGTGCATGGTACAATAACCTCCCCACGCCTGGCACTCCATCATGCCCCAGTTACATTATTTGCATCTCTTGTACCAATTTGTGTGTTCTTAATACTGCTGTGCAGTTACCGCTCACCTCCTGACTAAATGTGATAACGTCCTAATGGATCATAGGGGTCCAGTTTAGATTACTTCCTCATTCCCTTACCCTGACTATACCCCTCCCAGTTCATATAAGTGTGACACTGCATTGTTATAAAATGTTTGATATGTTTCTAATGATGGGCACAATTGAAAATGTTTTTATCACTGTAACCGCGTGTGCATGTATGTTAACCTGCAATTGCCTTCCTCGTGCTGCTGTGTATTTATGACAGCGATTCAAACAATGCTTAATATGGCTCTTTATAAAAAGAGATAACATACTTAGTCAAATGAGCGTCTGACATGTAAACTGATTTGCACGTTGCGTGTATGCACCACAAACTATACAATATGTAAACTACCATATTGTGGGAATGCGAGTATTTTACTGCAGTATAATGTTTAAATGAAAAATGCAATAAAAAGAGATTTAAACAAACAATCTATGGGGTTAGAGATGAAGCACTGAGATACACTGGTGCAACTATCACCATGGTGACTGAGCATCTGGTGTCCTCAGACCAATACTTGACTGGTGGCACAGATACAGTCCTCACCGCTGGTAATCAGGCTGAGGTACATCCCATGGCAATGGGATCCTTAGAATGGGGAGGGGATACTGGCCAAAAGATGGTGGTGGTATCTCCTGCAATTCCTGTACAATGTCTGCTAGGCAATGATCTGGTATCCTCAGAATGGATTGAGGTCAAAAGAAAGACCTTTGCAGCTGTGCTGGATATACCTTAGTGGGTGTGTGTGTGAAAACAAAAGCACAGTGCAGAGCCCAGGATGAAAAAGTAGAGTTGGAGTTTGGAATAATGGCGGACCTGCCAAGAGAAACGGCAAGAAGACTAAGGACCAGCTTCTAAGCAGATACCAGACCAGGTCCCCTCTCCTCAGGGCAAAGACCTATAAGCCCCTGAGGGAGCTGAGCCCCAGAAGCTTGGGCCTTACCAGGCTGAGCTCTTGGGCCTGAGGGGACCCTCTAGGGAGGATCTGTGCTAGGTTCAAAAGACCTTTCTCACATGTGGAGGCCTGAGACAGCAAGCTGCTGATCAGGAAAAAAGAGATGTCAGTGGATCTCACAGCACCTTTTGGGAGGCGGTACTCCTTTACACTCAATCCAGAGACCCCAGACCTGGTGGCACTAGGAGAGTATAGGGAACTTCTCCTCAAATTGACCCATGACATCCCCCTAGCAGGGCATCTTGGCCAGGCTAATACATGGAGTAGGTTGGTGAACCACTTCTACTGGCCAGGTCTGTCCCAGAAGGTGAAGGAGTTTTGTAACTCCTGCACCACCTGTCAAGCCACTTGCAAGACAGGTGGCTATCCAAAGCCCCCTTAATCCCCCTTAATTCCACTACCAGTGGATCCCCTCCAACTGCATCAGGAAACTAATGTATACTTATTGTAGTGGATCATGCAACCAGGTATCCCAAAACAATTCCCCTGAGGACTACCACTGTCCCTAAAGTAACTAGGGCCCTCATTGATATCTTTACTAGAGTGGGCTTTCCAAAGGAGGTGGTGTCAGACAGAAGTACAAACCTCATATCTGGTTACCTGCAACACGTGGGCTGAATGTGGAATGGCTCACAAGTTCACTACCACATATCACCCACAGTCCAATGGCCTTGTTGAAAGATTCAACAGACATTGAAAGGTATGATTAGTGGACTCCCTGAAAAACTCAGAAGGAGATGGGGTGTCTTATTTCCATGCCTGCTTTTCACTTGAAGGGAAGTGCCACAAAAAGAAGTTGAGTTTTTCCCCTTTGAACTTCTGTTTGGGCATACTCTGAAAGGACCATTATCTCTTGTGCAGGAAGGATGGGAGAGGCCTGTCAGAGAACCTAAGCAAGATATTGTGGACTATGTGCTTGGCTTTCGCTCTCGAATGGCTGAGTACATGAAAACAGCATCCAAAACCTTGAGGCCAGCAAAGAGCTCCAGAGGCTCTGGTATGAGCAAAAGGCTGCACTGGTGGAATTCCAACCAGGGCAGAAGGTGTGGGTTTTGGAGCCAGCCTGTGGCTCCTAGGGCCCTCCAGAACAAATGGAGAGGGACATATTCTATCTTAGAAGAAAAAGGTGAAGTCACCTACCTGGTGGAATTTGGCCTTTGAAGGAACCCCAGAAGGGTCATCCATGTCAATCACCTTAAACCCTATCATGACAGGGCTGAGATGACCATGCTCATGGTCACTAATGAGGGACAGGAAGCAGAGAGTGAACCTCTCCCTGATCCCCTCTCCAATAACACTCAAAGAAGGATCAGTTGAAGGAGTGGTCTTTTTAGACACACTCATGAACCAACAGCAGACTGACTACAGGAAAGTCCTGCATGAGTATGCTGAGCTCTTCTCTTTGATGTCTGATCGGACTACCTGGTGTACACATGATGTGGACACTGGGGACAACCTACCTGTCAAAAAAAAAATCTACCAGCAGTCTGATCATGTGAAAGAGAGCATCAAAGCTGAAGTAAGCAAGATGCTGAAATTGGGATTCATTGAGCACTCTGAGAGTTCCCGGGCCAGCCCAGTTGTCTTAGTCCCTAAACCTCACACCCAGGGTGAAAGAGAAAAATGAGGTTTTGTGTGAACTACAGGGGCCTCAATGCTGTAACCAAAATGGATAAACACCCTATTCCTGAGGCTGATGAATTGACTGACAGGTTAGGGGCAGCCAAATATCTCAGTACTTTTGATCTCACATCAGGGTACTGGCAGATAGGTATGACCCCTAGAGCAAAAGATAAATCAGCATTCTTGACTCCAGATGTCCATTATCAGTGTACTGTTATGCCTTTTGACTTAAAGAATGCCCCTGCCACCTTCCAACGGTTGGTGAATAAAGTCCTGGCTGGGTTGGAAGACTTTAGTGCAGCATATTTTGATGATACTGCTGTATTTAGCTCCACCTGGCAAGCTCACCTGATCCACCTTGGCAAGGTCATTGAAGAGGATATACTCCCTTAGGAGTTAAGTAAAATATAGAAAATATACACACTAACCAAAATCAGGGAAGTAAACAGTTAGAAAAGTACTGCAAACACTGTAGAATACAATAGGATGCAATAGGCCCAAGGGCAACACAAACCATATGCAAAGAAAGTGGTATGCGAACCACTTAGGGACCCTAGGCCTAGTGTAGTGTGTAGAGAGTCACTGGGAGTGTAAGAAAACACTAACGGTGTCCAAGATACCCCACCCCAAGACCCTGAAAAGTAGGAGTAAAGTAACCCTACTTCCCCAGAAACACACTAAAGTTGTGATAGGAGATTCTGCATAGAACATAACTGACTGCAAAGCACTGAAGATGGATTCCTGGAACTGAGGACCTGCAAAGGAAGGGGACCTAGTCCAAGAGTCACAAAAGTGTCCAGGGGGGGCAGGAGCCCACTAAACTCCAGATGAAGGTGCAAAATGGCTGCCTCTGGGTGGAAGGTTCTGCAACAACAGAAGATGCCAGGAACTTCTCCTTTGCACAGAAGATTTCCCACGGAATGCTGGAGGATGCAGAGTTGTTTCTATGCAGAAAGACCACAAACAAGCCTTGCTAGCTGCAAAGGTTGCGTTTGAAGAAAAAGGGTGCTGCCCATGCCCAAGATGGACCAGGAGGTCGCCACTTGGAAGAGGAGATAGAGGGGGCCCTCAGCAACACAGAGAGCCCATGCAGAAGAAGGCAGCACCCGCAGAAGTACTTGAACATGGGTTCAAGAAAACTGAGTATGGCGGTCGTCTCAACACTACAAAGCAGGGTCCCACAAAGCTGGTGGTCAACTCAGCAAGAGTGCTGGGGACCTGGGCTGTGCTGTGCATGAAGGATTCCTTGCAAAAGTGCACAGAAGCCCTAGCAGCTCCAGTTCACGCAGTATACAGGATTACTGTCTGGCAAGGGGAGGCAAGGACTTACCTCTGCCAAATTTGGACAGATGGACCACTGGACTGTTGGGGTCACTTGGATCCAGCTCCTGTGTTCCAGGGACCACGCTCGTGACGATGAGAGGGGACCCAGAAGACCGGTGAAGCAGACATTTGGTGCCTGCGTTAGCAGGGGGAAGATTCCGTCGACCCACAGTAGATTTCTTCTTGGCTTCCAGTGCAGGGTAAAGGCAGACAGCCCCAAGAGCATGCACCACCAAGAAACAGTCGAGAAAGCCGGCAGGATTCGGTGCTACAATTTCGCTGGTAGTCTTCTTGCTACTTTGTTGCAGTTTTGCAGGCGTTCTGGATCAGTCAGCAGTCGATCCTTGGCAGAAGTCAAAGAGGGAGATGCAGAGGAACTCTGTTGAATTCTTGCATTCGTTATCTGAGGAAAAGCCCACAGGAGTGACCCTAAATAGCGCTCAGAGGAGGACTGGCTACCTAGTCAGGTAAGCACCTATCAGGAGAGTCTCTGACATCACCTGCTGGCACTGGCCACTCAGAGGCCTCCATTGTGCCCTAACACCTCTGGAATCAAGATGGCAGAGGTCTGGGACACACTGGAGGAGCTCTGGGCACCACCCTTGGGGTGGTGATGGAGAGGGGAGGGGTCACTCCCCTTTCCTTTATCCAGTTTCGCGCCAAAGCAGGAGCTGGGGTATCCCTGAACCAGTGTAGACTGGCTTATGCAAGGAGGGCACCATCTGTGCCCTTCAAAGCATTTCCAGAGGCTGGGTGAGGCTACTCCTCCCCAGCCCTTAACACCTATTTCCAAAGGGAGAGGGTGTAACACCCTCGCTCAGAGGAAATTCTTTGTTCAGTCTTCCTGTGACTGGGCTGCCCAGACCCCAGGAGGGCAGAAACCTGTCTGTGGGTTGGCAGCAGCGGTAGCTGCAGTGAAAACCACAGAGAGCTGGTTTGCAGTACCCGGGGTACCAGATTTGGCATGGGGGGACAATTCCCTGATCTTGGACATGTTACATGCCCATATTTGGAGTTACTATTGTGAAGCTACATATAGGTATTAACCTATATGTAGTGCACGCGTGTAATGGTGTCCCCACACTCACAAAGTCCGGGGAAATTGCCCTGAACTATGTGGGGGCACCTTGGCTGGTGCAGGGTGCCCTCACACTTAGTAACTTTGCACCTAACCTTCACTAAGTGAGGGTTAGACATATAGGTGACTTATAAGTTACTTAAGTGCAGTGTAAAATGGCTGTGAAATAACGTGGACGTTATTTCACTCAGGCTGCAGTGGCAATCCTGTGTAAGATGTGTCTGGGCTCCCTATGGGCGGCAAAAGAAATGCTGCAGCCCATAGGGATCTCCTGGAACCCCAATACCCTGGGTACCTAGGTACCATATGCTAGGGAATTATAAGGGTGTTCCAGTGTGCCAATTAGAACTGGTGAAAATGGTCATTAGCCTATAGTGACTCTTTCAAAGTCAGTGAGAGCATAAGCACTGAGGTTCTGGTTAGCAGAGCCTCAGTGACACAGTTAGGCACTACACAGGGATACACATACAGGCCACAAACTATGAGCACTGGGGTCCTGGCTAGCAGGGTCCCAGTGAGACATATAAAACACACTGACAAATATGGTTTTCACTATGAGCACTGGGGTCCTGACTAGCAGGATCCTAGTGAGACAGTAAAAACGCCCTGACATATACTCACAAACAGGCCAAAAGTGGGGGTAACAATGCTAGAAAGAGCCTACCTTCCTACAGTTAGCCCCCAGTTTTTGTCTGGAATCTTATGTGATTTTGGCTGAAAGTGCACTGGGTTCCTGTTAACCAGGTCCGCAGTGCCCGATCTATTTCCCTACATTGTATAGTTGTTTCTCCCAATTGGCACAACTTTAGCACTCTCTGCAAGTACCTAGTAAATGGTAGCCCTGATACCTAGGCCCTGGGGTACTAAGGTAGGTCCCTAAGGGCTGCAGTATGAACTGTGCCTCCCTCAGGGAACGCTCATGAAATGCACCCAGTGCTGCCATCACAGGCTGCATGTCTTGGTGCAGAACAAAACTGAAAACAATGCCTGCTACACATCTCCATAGGCCAGTTTATCTACCACTGCATATGTGCATATGATATTTGTAAATCACCCCTACAGAAGGCCTACAGCCCTAAGGCAGGGGGGCAGTACATCACATGTGAGGACATATCTGCATGACAGATATGGCCCTGCTATGCCTCTGTCGAATCATAGACATAGAAAGTGGACAGGGCAGCCATTTTCGATACATGTTATGGATACTGGTCAATATGAGTTCCCCAGCTACGTGATGGCTTCTCTGTACATAGAGATGTTTGGTATCAAACATCTCGTATTAATAAACCCTCTCTGAATCCAGTGATGGATTTATTAATACATACACCCAGAGGCGACCTCGTGGTCCCCCTGAAAACCTACCCGGCTGCTTATGTGTTGACCGAGTGATCTAAAGCAGCACAGCTATGCTAGACAGATTTCTGACCTCTTTAGGTGAGATCCAACTCTCTCTGAGGCCAGGAACAAAGCCTGCTCTGGGCAGTGGTGTTACCACCTCACAGGCAGGATGGTTATTCCAGGGTGGGCGCTTCAAACAAACAGTGGTCTTTGTTATGTGACCCAAGGCTCTCCAGATGGAGGAGAAGACCAACCCCTGTCCTAACCCCACTTCTTGATGGTAAGACAGGCAGGAAAATTTGTAAGATTAGGAGGTGTGCCCACATCATGCTTGTCCCACCTCTAAGGTGGACAAGCTGATGTGGACACAACTTTTCAAATTACTCCATCTTGCGTTGGATGGAATTAGTATTCTAGGGTCAGGGTTATGCTCATTCCCTAGTGGACAAGGTCATATAGAGGGTGTAGTCACCCTAAAGATATGCAACCTATTGTCTGCTACCTGGAACACCCTGAAACACTCCTAAATAGAGTATTTAGGTGGCACACCCTGAACATAAGAACTCAGATTCAACAGGTCAAGAGAAGAAGGACGAAGAAGAGTCACTGCCTGGTGAAAACAGCAGAAGAGCTGTGGACTTTTTGGCACGAAACTCTGCATAACTGCACCTCTCTCGACAGTTGCATCATAGTGATTTATCCTTCAACCTAGAGAACTACCAAAGCCTCAGGTAGCCTGTCAGCAGTTCAAAAAGCACTGTCAGTCTCCCTTGGAGTAGAGGAGCTACTTCCCTGCAGTCTGCAGGTATTGAAAAGCAAAGTCCAGTCCATCGCCTTGCAACCCCCCAGTCGCACCCAATGCTGCAGATGACCAGGAGGAGGTACCCGTACACTGGAGGACCAGGACTGTCACCCCACTGAGTGTGACGACACAAAGACCAACCAGAGCCTTGCAGCACCAATCCTAGGTTACCAAATGCCCTTCACCAAGCACCAACAGTGAGAGTCCATTTCAGATTCCCACTGCATCAGGACCAAGGAGCCATCAAGGGACGTCAGCACCACTGAAACCCACTTCGTGAGTGGCCCAGCAGTCTTCATTTTGCCCCTGCCAGCTATTGGCCCCTAACCGTGAGGAGTATCTTTGCTCACGGAGCCCAGCCTCCATATCCACTCTGCATCCGAGCCGCTCATCCTGGGTCATGAGCAACCGGCTGAGCTTTCTTGCCTTAAGACCCCTCGCGACCTAAGCCCCTGTTTGGGGGGTCTTGGACTTGTCCCCAAGTCCTCCTTTGCAGCCAGTTTTCAGGTGCTCCTCCCTTCTCCGTAGCACACCCATCTACAACCTCACCAGTATCCTTCTCCTGGTGGAATTCGGGGAGCTCTTGATGAACTGCTGGGAATACTTTGGACCTTGTGCCCCTGCAACTTCAAACACAGAAGGTGAACCCATGAAACTGACTGTTCTTACCTTTATGCATTATTGACCTTTTCTTCCATATAGTTGCATTGTGTGTAAAGGGGCACAGGTTTGAACTCTTTACTTATCTGTATAAAATAGTAACAAAAGCAGTTCTTACTCTTTTCTGAAGTTCTTGGTTTCAAAGCATACATAAAAAGAAGTGTTATTTTTCAAAATTGGTCTTGGATTTATTCTTTGATTATGTGTCTCATTAAACACCTTTGTGCGTACAACAAATACTTTGCACTTGCCTCTGATAAGCATAACTGCTCGTCCACACTACCACAAAAGATAGCATTAACATTATCTACTTTTGCCTCTGTCAACCAATTGGGAATCAACTGGACTCCCGGCATGGTGTACTTCTTTCTAGTGCACCATATAGAGAGACAGCATCCTACAAGTTCCCTTAACAACAGCACACCTTTCTAGGCTTTAGGTATGACTTTCTGGTGAGGGAACCCTGATACGGGCCTCAGCAGCAACAGGCTTCTCAGCCTTTTCAAGAGCGACACCATTGAACTGATCAACAGTGTTCAGGCCTCCAAGCTCAACACACTACCCCAACCCTTACCCCCAGGCCACTACAAAACTGATTGAAATTGTTCTTGGCCGAACAGAGTCACCTGTTAGGAGATCATATCACCTTTCAACTCCCCCTCCCAGGATGAGGCAGCATCACATCAGACCAATGAGTTCCTCAGAATGTGGAACATGGATATTCCCTGTCCTTCCTGTCCTATTCCCACACATACCACCCCACCGCAACACCTCCCATGGAGCATTTGTCCATACTCTGTGGAAAAATTCAGGCTCACTTGGAGAAGGCAGAAATAGAGAAGGTGCCAGCATCAAAGATGAGGACTGGTTGTTATTTTCTGGTGTTGAAAATAGATGGAGGCCTTTCATCACATCCTAGATCTTCTCCCTTAGAATTTCTTTCTTCAAAATAACAAGTTCAAAATGCTCACCCTGGCCCAAACACTGTCTGCCCTAGATATAGAAGATTTGATAGTAGCCCCGGATTAGCAGGATTCACTCTTACGTGTTCCTGTTGTGCAGCAGCCTTGCCTGTGGTTTCAGGTAGGGCACGAGCGCTTTTAGGTCTCTGTGCTCCCCTTCAGCCTTACCAGTGCATTTGGTGTATTCACTAAGGTGATGGTGGTAGTTGCATCTCATCTGCGGAGGTTGAGAATACCAGTCTCTTTGCACCTCGATAACTGGCTGCTAAAGGTGAGCTCACCCCAAACAGTCATCAACCACCTCCAGAGGACACCTGACCTAATTACATTGTTGATTTCTCCATCAGTGTGCAAAAGTCATACCTGCCTCCTTGACAAAGGCTTCTCTTTATCTGAGCCATCATGATGCAGTGCTTTTCCCAGCTTTCCCTCCTCCTCAACTACTCCGGGACATTCGGGTTATGATCCAGATGTTCAACCTTCTACCTGGTCTGTTTCACTGAGGCTTCTGGACTTTGCCTCCTGCATCATGATTGTGGAACCTGCCAGGTTGTATATGTGAGCTCTGCAGCTTGATCTGGGGTCTCAGTGAACTCAATTTCAAGGAAACCTCTCAGACTCCATCCAGGTGTTGAAGGAGACTGTGCAACAATGGCAGTGATGGGTACTCAACCGCAATTGGACCCCTCTTACTATCCCATCTAGACCCAACAGTTGTGACAGATACATAGTTGCTGTGTTGGCCATATGGGAGAGGTGGAGATCAGAGGACTCTGTTATCTAGTGGAGGCTCTCCTCCACATCAACTTCATGGAGTTGAAGCAATTCAGTTGACACTAAGGGGCATATTTAAGAGTCCCTATCGCTATTCCAACACCACATTAGCATCATGCATGCATTACACCACTTTGTGACCCATGTGCGTCAGGCATAATGTGTGCAATGAGGGTGTTCCCCGTTAGGGGAGGCAAAAAATGGCGCAAGGGAATCCAAAAGATTTGTTCTGCTCTTTTAACGCCTGCTCAGAGATTTTACAATGGGCCTCTGAATGCTTTGCAAGATTAGCGTCAACGTTTTTGACGCTTATCCTGTAAAACACCGGACTAGCATACAAAATTGTGAAACCCAGTCCCCTAACTACTGCCATGGTGTGACATATTTTAAATACAGTGCACACATGGTGGCATTAGAGGGGCGCTAAGGGGTGCAAGAAAAGGGGTGCTGCACTGTGTGCAGCACCACTTTTCTTAAATATGCCCCTAGTAGTGTTCCTCCCAACCATCAAAGGGAGTGGATCCAGTTGTTCACGGACAACATGACGCCATGCAGTGGGGTTGTGGACTCTGTTCCAGGAGGCTCTGCTCCTCTGAAAGTGGCTGAACACTCGGGGCATCTCCTCGGTCATGGGATTTTTGAACACCAGGGCATATAAGCTCAGCCAGCGTTGCCTAGTGGATTACGAATGGCTGTTACACTTGGAGGTGGCACAGAGAATATCCTAATAATGGGAAAAACCTTGACTTGATCTATTCACCACCACAGACAAAGTGCAGTGTTGAGACATGACATGATAGATAGGGTAGCCCCAAGTGATTGCAAGTGTCTGAGATTACTTCAAGAATTACATCCATCACCTTGTTGTTTTTACATTTGACACCCAAAGTGTGGCAGGTATTCCCAAACGTGGGTTGCGGGCTCACTGAGCCACTGGAACCAAGCTATACACCAAACTAGTCCTGGATTGCTTGAGCTGCAGTTCAGAAAGGACAAGGCCTGGCAGTTCAGGCTGGACTGTTCCAAGAGGAACAGGGTCAAGACGTATTTACATATGGCTGAGTCCAAACTAAGGTAGGATGGTGGTTGAAAAGTGATGGACTGGGATGTGGCATGAGTGATTGCTAGTGGCTGAGATTAACTCAGGCGTTCACTCTACCACCTTGTTGTTTTTGTATTCAGGCATTGTAAGACTCTTTGGTGTATTGGTTCCGGGAAGATGATATGAATGATGGAAGCCAGAAGACCCAACAATCTAGCCAGTTGTTACAGAGATATTGTTATCCTTATCCAGCTTTTCCTAAGTTCCTTCCTGGTGTTCATCAACTTTTTGTTTTCTTTGCTGAGTCTATTACAAACTTGTGAAGGTCATCTTTTGACTGGGCCGAAGTTCTAATTTCTCTCTGTTGATGACAAAAGACAGGCCCTGCAGCAAAGAGACCCCTATGTACTATGATCACGATGTTGTTCAGGTAGACGATCAGTCCTACTCCATTCGCAAAGAGGAACTCCATTGCTGGTCACAACACTTTCATGAAGCAACATGGAGATGATAAGTGTCCGAAGGGCTGATCCCTGAATCTGTACACTTGATGTTTTCAACTAAATTTCAGAAATCTGTAGTGAGGAGGAAACATGGACACAGTCAGATAAGTGTCCTTCTGCTACCAAATTAGTTAAACGAGAGAAAGAAATATCTTGCTCCTGGAGCACCGAAGAAAGAGGGAGAGGTAATTGTTACCTGCTGTTAACATAAGCAGCTGTGAACAGTGATTGTCTATTGGTTTTAGCTGTGATTTTCATAAAGTCTTATGGGAAATGCAGTGCTTTTGGTGCTATATTGACTGCTGTTGGAAAATAAAGTGAATGTAGAACACATAATCCTCAAGTGTAGTCTTGACATAAAGGCCCTCATTCTGACCTTGGCGGTGTTTTCGCAAGACCGCCGAGTTACCGCCGCGGTGAAGACCGCGGCGGTATGCCGCTGTGCGCATTCTGACCGCTGGGAGCGTTCCGCCGGAAAACCGCCAGCAGCCACACTGGCGGTCGGCGGGAAAGTGGAGACTGGTCAACCTCCACCGCCACGCCAGCAGAACACCGCCCACAGAATTACGACCCACATTTCTGTGTGGCGGTCTTCTGTTGGCGGTCTTCTGTTGGCGGTCACCTCCCCATGGCTCCCGTCCCCTCCCGGAGGACCAACGCACAAGGTAAGTTGACCGTCCGTGAGGGGAGGGGGTGGGGGGGTGTTGTGTGATGTGGGCGTGCATGGGGGTGTGCGTGTGAGTGTGTAGAGGGGGTGTGTGAGTGCGTGTATGCGGGCGGGGGGTGCTGCTGTGTCTATGGGTAATGTGTGCTGTTCGGCAGGTGCGCATGTCTGCATGTATGTGTGCGGGTATGTGTCCCCGTTGTGTATGTGTGTGTAGGGGGTGTGTATATGTGCATGTTGGGGGTGTGTGCATGTCGGGGTGCATGTATGTGCATGTCGGGGTGGGGGTGGGGAGGGGGTTCGTACCACCTCTGGGGGGTGGCAGGGGGGTGGAGGGTGTGGGGGGAGGACTCGGGTGGGTAGTGGGGGGTGGGGGAGACCCCTATCAGTGCCAGGGAAGGAATTCCCTGGCCCCGATAGTGCTTACCGCCATGGTTCGCACGGCGGTTCCCGCCCGCAAGAAACCGCGGCGGTAGGCAGGGTCATAATACCCTTGGCGGTCTTGGGACGACCGCCGGGCCGGAGTGCGCAAACTCCAGCCCCGCGGTCATGACCGCCGTGGCGGTCGGAGTGGAGAAGTGGCGGTCGGTCGCGGCGGGGACCGCCGCGGTCAGAATGCCATTTTTAATACCGCCGGTCTGTTCGCGGTCCGACCGCCGTCTCTCCGCCGACCGCCAGGGTCAGAATGAGGGCCAAAATCTTTTTAGGACACTATGGTACTTGGCGTTCCAAGTAAAAAGTCTATGTTCTTTGTATTTGGGCTGCTCCACATTGAAGTAGACAAAAGCGTGTTTTAAAAAGCAAATCACAAATTCAGCACAAAATATTTCACAAATGTTGTATTTAAATTAGTCAAACCATCATGAAAATAATCACACGATTTATACTTGTTAAATCTTCAAAAAAGTCTGAAAAAGGTAACGCTGTTTAACATATTTCTTTAAAAGCAGCTTGAAAAAATACAGCATAGAAGATTTTGTAAAATTAATTCTTCAGAATGATAATTCTTTCTTTATAAATACCTAAATATCATTATTTGTAACGAAGTCTACAGATAAACCATCATTACTCATTTGGAGTTAGGTCTCAAAATCCACTACCATTGTGAAATAGCATTACACAAGATTATACAATTCCTCTCCCCTGCATTGCCATTGTCAGTTCACAACCGTCCTGGTTCACTATAGAACACCAAATACAACACGGAGTCCTCTGTCTTATCTGGGAGGCTAATAATGTATAACTGCCCAGATACCTATTGGACCTTTTCAGTTTCAAATACCATCTACTATGCTGCGCTTCAATTCCGACCATAAATTGTTCATTCTAAAATTAGGTCTAGTAAGATGCAGAGGCAAACATTGAAAGTGGCACGTGGGAAGCTTTTGAACAACCTTTCTAAGTAACTGAGGTGATCTCAAATTTCACAACCTTCAAAGAATTCCTGCATCAATGTCACTTCATTAGGCAAGCACGATTTGTCTCATTTTGCCCCCATCAGGAACCCCACAGGATATCCGGTCATGTTCATTCTCAAAGTCTTCATGAACTGTCCAAACTTCTCTTGTGCAAAAGAATGGATACCAGATCATTTTTGACTTCCAAGTCTTTCACATTCTTTACAGTTCTGCAGATTTTACATCTACTCCTATTCTCCTGCTCTTTCCATTCCCTCCATTTTCTACCTTTCTCTCTCTGACAGGGCTTTAAATTGAAAAAAATCCCAAAGGTCTTCCTTTGACATCAGTACACTGGTCTGTAAATTTAACCCTAATGACCACGTAGATTGCAAACTTAGGGCCACATGTTCAAAACTCAGGTTTTGCGACTCGCAAATTGTGAGTTGCAAAACCGGATGTACAACAGTGTCAATGACACTGTTTGCGATTTCCAATGGGGTTGCAAATTGAGACCTACCTCATGAATATTCATGAGGTAGGTCGCAATTTGCACCCCATTGGGAATGACCGCCCTCACAAGGATGGTGGCCTGTTGGAGACAGCAGACCACCAAGTCTGTGACTGCTTTTAAGTAAAGCAGTTTTTTTGTTTTGAAATGCAGCCTGTTTTCCTTAAAGGAAAACGAGATGCATTTCAAAATGAAAAATTAAAGGTTGTCTTTTCATTTTCGCTGCCATTCACAAAGGGGAAGGGGTCCCATGGCGACCCCTTCCCGTTTGCGAATGGGTTAGCGCCAGTTTCAAACTGGTGTTAACTGCGATTGTTTTGCAACGGCATTCGCGGTCACAAAACAATCATACATGGGACTGCGACTCGCAACTAGGAAGGGAACACCCCTTCCTAATTGTGACTCGCAAACCCTTTTTGCGATTCAGTAAATAGATTACCGAATTGCAAAAATGGGTCTATATATCCCAAATTGCATTTTGTAAGGGACAAACGGCCCGATTCGCTGTTTGCGACTTGAAAAATGCTTCGCACATCTGGCCCTTAGAGACCTACTTTGCAGCCTGAAAATCTAGACTGCTCACTCCTAAAACAGACTAATGCATTTAGGAACAAAGGGATTATTGGTGAATTATGTCATAACACAAAACACACCACGATAGCTAAACGTCTTGAAAGCCTGACTGAGTAAGGGCCGACGGTGAAAGGGCTGTATGTCCACTGACCTAATCAAGATGGGCGGACATATACCCATTTTTCTACTGTCCTTCTACGCCAGGCAAACCCGGAGAGTGAGGGACAGTAAAATGCTAATAAGGCTCCCCCACCATGGGAGATGACTCACATGAAGATGGGAGCATTTTGTTTTATTTTCAAAAAGAAAATCCTGTTTCAGGATTTAGTTTTTAACACAAAAAACTAAAACTGATTGGTGCAGGGCTGTGTCATGCTGGAGTATCACTACACAAAACAGAGAGATGCACAGGTAGGAATCGAATGTGTTGGCAGTTCCTGCCAATGCATTATTAATGACCGCTTGCCTGGCGGTCATTAATACAGTTGGCTGATAGACCCTCTGCCATTGGGATGGATTAATTTACTCAGTCCCCCTGGCAGAACGATGGGTAATTCGCCAAATAAAAAAACAGGTCTCAAATTCCCCAGAATCCACCACTCCCAGACTACTATCCATTAACGTACCTCTAATATATTAAGGGTTTTAGATCAACATATGCATCTCTGTGCTCGCCGCTTCCACACCTAAGTAACGCTTGTTACAGTCCTTACACCACTAGTGATCAGATAATTCCTATTTTGAAAACCCAAGATTATGAGGAAACCACCACTGTACCACTATCTTAACCATATGACTGACTTTTTCTCACAATGAAACATTTTGCTTATCATACTGGAACTTAACTTTAGAGATTGTCACTGTTTCCTGTGAGCACAAACATGGGTCTCCATAAATGTGCCGTCACAAAATGCAGGTTCTTAAGCCTGCATTTTACTTACATGTATACAGTTCTTTTCAGGCTTAAGAAAACCCAAGGCCTATTGGGCATAAAAGAGTGAAACTTGTCTTGACTGAACTAATCGTCAAGCAAAGAAATATACTGAAGGCAAACAGAAAAGGAAAATGAATTTCTCTCAAAATTGACTATGTACTTTGTTCTAGTGCAATTTTGATCTGCAGATGCTCCTGATATAACAAATAGGCCCAGATTTACCAAGGGCTTGTGTTGTTGTGTCACCTTGCATTGCTCTGCGTGGCAGATTACATCTGGAGCAACACAAGTTGGCTCAAGTCACTGCTTTGTGTTATTCTGCTGTGGGAAGGCATTCCATGGGTAGAGCATGGGTGTTCTTACGCATCAACCCATAGTTTTTGGTGCAGTTCCAGATTTACCAAGACTAGTAATCCTGGGAATGCTTCAAAATGGTATGCCTTCCCAACAGAGGCATAAGGAGGAGAAATATGTTTATTTCTCCTCGTTATTTCCTTCTTTCTACATGAGCTGCAATCTGCAGCACATGCAGAAAGAAGAAAATGCCTCTGAAGATTGTTTTTGTGCAGGAAGGTGTCCCCTTCCACACAAAAACAATGCTGCCTGTAACATAGGCACTTTTGCACCATGGCGCAAGAGTGCCTGCATTGGCGTTTGTCATCCAGAAGTGTGCCAGTGCAGAGAGAGCAGGAATGCTTCACATGTTAGTAATTATGGTGCATTCCTGCTGTCTCTTTTTGACGCAGTGCAGCACAGCAAGTTGTCTTGCTGTGTTTCATTGCACCAAATCTTGATAAATCTGGCCAATAAAATATAGGGGTCTGTACTCCTTAGAGACCTAGAGGTGCCATTATTAAAGTCGAAGAGGACCCTCTGGCAGGCACACATACCCTTGCTTCACATCATTGGATTTGCTTAGGATGGCATATATTGGAACTGAACACATAGATTACCAAACAGAACTGTTTACAGAAGAGTATTTATGAATATAAGGGTAAGGCTGGAATTATGTGACCAGTGGAGCCTGAACGATGATGTGGAAAAACAGCTGAGTTTTAGAGCTATTACTACAAGTTAGACTCCTTCAAAGTCTCAGCTAATGACAGTGAAATAAATACCTTGCTCATGGGGCTAACTATTCCCAAGGTTCCAGTAAGTGACCATTTCAAACTGGAAGAGGACCTCCTGGAGTAAGAGATAAGCACAGCAATCGGTCTGTAGAACATGAGTAAAGTCTGTGGAACAAAGGTCCTGCCAATTGAATTAGTTAAGAAATTATACAGCGTGTTATGCCACAAGATGTTGCTCCTTTATGTGAATGTTAAATCATAGGGAGTTCTCCTGGACAACATGAGACGTGGTATTTCACACTCATAAAAAAAAAGGGTAAACACTAAGGTGATGGTGGTAGTTGAATCTCATCTGCGGAGGTTGAGAATACCAGTCTCTCTGCACCTCGATAACTGGCTGCTGAAGGTGAGCTCAGCTCAGTTGTTTTTTCATTCCCGTATTTAACGTAGAAACTAAGGTAAGCCAAAGTCGTCCTTAACAGGCTGCTGCTTATTGCAGCAAATGTAATACACTAGAATCAATCAGTTTTGATGCTTCATAGGTCAAATGGGAAGAACAAATGATGGTTACTTAACTGCTTACATAAGTCAGTCACTCTGGAGCCCCTCTTGCTTTTCAGTCTACTGATGCTGAGAATGCATTCGAACCAACAGACTCAGGCTTACTATTATTGGTCCTCCATATACAGGGATTTGAACCGGCCTAATTGAATTGCACCGCTTTCTGTAAATCCTGCAGGGTACAAAGTGAGGCTTCCCGCTCATTCGCTTTACCCTCTCCTGCAGATTCAGGCGAGATTTAGTTTTGCATTACATTGATGGGAAGATGGAAAAGAGGACTGAGGGCCTGATTCAGAGTTTGGAGGACTGGTTACTTCATCAGAAACGCAATGGATACCCCGTCCTCCATATTACAAGTGTCACTGGATACAATACACTTAGAACACAGCAGATGGGATATCTCTCATGTCTGCGTCTGTGACAGAGTAATTTGTCCGCCAAATTGTAAATCAGGCCCTTAGTTTCCTTTCACATTGGTGACATGTAGACATGGGCATTGGGCGTTGTCAGACAATTTGGTTCCTTTTCCAGATTTAATAGCAACTAGGACAGGTCTGTCCAGTTCGATACCAACCACATATACGAAGAGTGACCTATAACCAGGGGCGGCTCCTCCGCTAGGGCGGAGGGAGTTCGCCCTCCCCGCCAGCAGCATTAGAAGTTGCAAAGCCTTTAACAAACAAAACGATAATAAACCCTGTTTATTATCGTTTTGTTTGTTAAAGGGGCAGGTCCAAGGGGGTGACGAGCAGTGAGGGGATTACACTGTGCACAACCCTTAGTGTACATATATTTTTGGCCAGCCGTCTCGGGCTGGTCAAACACACATGCGCAGTAGGCTCTCTCCAGCCCGGCACGGTGTTGCCAGCCTGGAGAGAGCCCGCACGGGCTCCCAGCCTGCCTGGAAGCACCCTGGCTGTGCGCTTCCAGCCAATCCTGACACAAAGCAGCATCAGAATTGGCCGCAGGGGAGACTGGGAGCCTGTGCCTGCAGCGAGATGGAGGAGAGCAGCGGCGAGGAGCGAGGTAAGTTTTTTATTTTATTAAATTTTAGAATCCCCTTCCCACCCCTATGGCCCCCCTCGCACGCCACACCCATCCTGATCCTTATGAGAGAAGTGAGCCGCGTCTACCTATAACTTTTGATTTACAACCACAGGTTACTCCAGGAAAGTGGACTCGAAATTATACATTTTGGTTTCGGGCACAAACGCCCAAGGTATATCTGATTAAACTACGCTACCAGGGGGACAAGCCCCAGTTTCTCTCTACCCTTTCAAAGGGAATATTATTGTATCCAAACTAACAATCCCAAATAAAGGAGTACATTCTCAATTGGAGGAGCTGTCAGAATTGTTAAATAAGCCAGATAGATAACTGCCTTCCACCAGCAACAGCTGAAGCAGTTTATACCTGTAGATGACAATTACATTTATGGAATGATAAAAATAACTAAAGAAAGCCCACTCTGGTTCCCTGGGGACATTTTAAAAATATCTTGGCTACGGGGATGTCCGCCGTGGGACTTGACACAAAACAGGCTGAATTCCTTTCAGAATGTTCAAAGTGAGTTTAATTTGACAGATACCTGCAATTAGAAATATCTCTGGATTTGGCATGCTCTTCTTGTCTTCCTCCCTCTGAAATGGACTTATATAGAATACTGTTCTTTCAAGGAAAAAGGTTGAGTCACTTAAAATACATAATGAAGTCTTCTGTATTCAATAGGATACTGATAGACCTGACATCCTTGTCATGGCATTTTTCCCAAACATTTTGCCACTCCGGTTTTTGTTTTTGGGGATTGTAGGAAGTTGGCTCTGTATATACTATTTCAAAGTAAGAAATTGTGTGCACAGAGTCCAAGGGTTCCCCTTAGAGGTAAGATAGTGGCAAAATTAGATAATTCTAATGCTCTATTTTGTGGTAGTGAGGTCGAGCAGTAGGCTCATCTGAGGGTAGTGTTAAGCATTTGTTGTACACACACAGGCAATAAATGAGGAACACACACTCAAAGACTTACTCCAGGCCAATAGGTTTTTATATAGAAAAATATATTTTCTTAGTTTATTTTTAGAACCACAAGTTCAAGATTTGAAGTAAATATATAAAATGCAAGGTACTCCCCACAGGTAAGTTAGGAACTTTGAATAAAAGCAATATCATATACAGACCTTGTTAAAATGGCAATAAGCTATTTTAAAAGTGGACACAGTGCAAAAATCAACAGTTCCTGGGGGAGGTAAGTAAAGGTTAGATTGTGAGGTAAATAAGGCACTTACAAGTCTCAGTTCCTGGGCATAGACAGCCCACCGTTGGGGGTTCAAGGCAACCCCAAAGTTACCACACCAGCAGCTCAGTGCCGGTCAGGTGCACAGGTCAAAGAGGTGCCCAAAACACATAGTTGCCTATGGAAAACAGGGGTGCTCCGGTTCTAGTCTGCCAGCAGGTGACAAAGGGGGTGAGCCTTTGAGGCTCACCGCCAGGAGTTACAGTTCCTGCAGGGGGAGGTGAGAAGCACCTCCACCCAGTACAGGCTTTTGTTCCTGGCCACAGAGTGACAAAGGGACTCTCCCCATGTGGCCACCAACTTGTCTGGTTGTGGCAGGCTGGCAGGAACTGGTCAGCCTACACTAAAAGTTAGATTGGTATTCAGGGGGCATCTCTAAGATGCTCTCTGGGTGCATGTTACAATAAATTGCACACTGGCATCAGTGTGCATTTATTGTGCTGAGAAGGTTGATACCAAACTTCCCAGATTTCAGTGTAGCCATTATGGAACCCTGGAGTTCGAGTTTGACCAACTCCCAGACCATATACTCTTATGGCTACACTGCACTTACAGTGTCTAAGGTTTTGCTTAGACACTGTAGGGGCATAGTGCTCATGCACATATGCCCTCACCTGTGGTATAGTGCACCCTGGCTTAGGGCTCTAAGGACTGCTAGAGTGGTGACTTACCTATGCCAGAGGCAGTGTGAGGTTGGCATGGCACTCTGAGGGGAGTGCCATGTTGACTTATTCTTTTTCTCCCCACCAGCACACACAAGCTGTGAGGCAGTGTGTATGTGCTGAGTGAGGGGTCCCCACGGTGGCATAATACATGCTGCAGCCCTTTGAGACCTTCCCTGGCATCAGGGCCCTTGGTACCAGGGGTACCAGTTACAAGGAACTAATCTGAGTGCCACGGCTGTGCCAATTGTGGAAGCAAAGGTACAGTTTAGGGAAAGAACATTTGTGCTGGGGCCTGGTTAGCAGGGTCCCAGCACACTTTCAATCAAAACTTAGCCTCAGCAAAGGCAAAACATTATGGGGTAACCATGCCAAGGGGGCATTTCCTTACAGGGATAATGGATTTTGTACACTGTAGCACGTTTAACCAGTGCTAAAGTGCATGTCTGCTCTCCTTCAAAGTAAGATTATTCCTCTGTTGCACTGTTGCACAACTAGGGGAGGTGGCTCTGGAATGGCAACATGTGAACATATGTGCACAATTGTGCATGCACATTTGCGGCCTGCAAGTGTGAGGCTGCCTTTTTGCCGAACCCGGTATCTGCACACAAGCATCCTGTCACAGAAAGGACCCTACTGGGATTGGTGCTGACCTAGGATAGGGCTTATAATGTGAGTGTGCATTCATAATGTAGATCTATAGTGCATATTGAAGGTCTGTGGTAGATACATCATATAGGAAATCTGACCTAAAGTTCAGTTTCAGGCCACTTAGGCTTACTGGTTCCCATAAACCAAGTTGGGGGTCTGGGGCTAAGCATACACCCAAGTGTGAATCTACAGTCCCAAACAACCTACATTTACGTCTTATGGCACTTTAAGTTTAGTCATATTTCCCTGTATCAGATTCCAGGTCTTTTTCTCAGCTAATGGGCCAATTTAATTACTCTCCTCAGCAGAGGGATCAAAGCCTCTGCACACATTACAGCAATTAACAGTGTTTTACCCAGTTCTTGGAAAGTAAGGGATGGACGGGAAATCTGCATCTGTTAATTAGCTGTCACGCTTCACTTGATCTGGGACAGCCTGGCCTACTAGAACAAAAGAAGGGCTCGCCTTCAAAGTTTTGATGGGAAAAGATCAGGCAGCTTAGTCATCAAGGGGTAATTCTGGTACTCTCTTTCCACAGTTGAATGTGCAATGTTGGTTTGTCCCAGAATGCTGTGCATAAGGGTTGGGACAGGGATGGAATGATGATGCGGCATCCTAGGAAAGGCTAATGTTGCCTGGCCTCTCGCCTGACCTCTAGAATTTTCCACCTCCTGCCCTCAAAATTTCATCTCCTTCCCTGGCTGTGTGAGGGCCTACCTGATATTTACCGATTATGTGACTTTGGGGAGTGAGACTTGCTTCACCTAGTCTTCTCTTGCGAAATGCTGCTGGGCGACAGGAGACAGTTGTTAAAAGCTACTGAAGGCAGGCAGTGCTGGCCCGCTTTGATCCAGGGGACCTTCTGCTGAACTGCTGCTTTGTTAAATTTTTGCTGAAGGTGGGAAAAAGTTGCCTTATAATACACCAAATTATCTCACCAAGCAGGTGTCAGCTATGACTTAAGTAAGAGGTGAATTACATCTTTCACGAGGGCAGCCCTGCTGGGGCCAGGGGGAAGTTAATCGTGGGCAGTTTTGCTGCGAATGAGAGGGAGAATTTCTTGCCTTTGGTCACAATGGGAGGGCAATCCCTATTGGCTTGCCTTCCCCTTCTCGTGCCCTGTGGGCCCCAGGGGGTGCATCCCTCCTGTTTTTGCACTTTAACTCAGGGGGCATTTTGGTGCTCACCCTCTCACCATTCATAACAGGCTTCCCTATGAGAGGCTGCTTAAAGCTGTCTGCCCACTCTTACCTTGTTGCTGTGGACCATATCTTTGCTGTTGAGCTTTTAAGGTCTTTTATACATGTCACTTTATCAATTTTGTTAAAAAAATGTCATGCTTCTTTTATGTATGGGGGTCTGTTTGCCTATGCACAGGGGTTTTAACCAAGACTAATTAATTTGAGGAGGTTAATTGTAGCCAATGTAGAACTGGTATTTTGTGTTTTAAGTTGCTGTTTTCATAGCAAAGGTTTTATGTAACTATGCAATTAATAAACAAATCTGGAATCTGAAAAACTCCTGCACAAGGAAAAAGAGTTCAGAAGGCAGTGGACCTAGGGACAATGACTGCAAAGGATGTCTAACTGATGTCATGGAAAAATTGACTAAGGACTCTGAATCCAGCTGACCCCAGGACTAGGATAGGTCTCTCCAGGACCAGTGGTACTAGCACCCCCCGAAGAACAGTTGGAACAATGGACCTACTGGGGGACCCTGGATTGTTTTCCTAGGACTTCTGTAGACTTGTCCTGGACTCCACTGACCCTCTGTGTTCTTCAAGAAGCCAGAGGCTCTGGGGAATGTGGTAAGGTGGATTATTTTCTGGCTGGATGGACTGGGAGAGGCTGAATAAAATGCCCCCACTAGCAGGAGAAGAGCACCAGGAGCGAGGCAGAAGACAGGTCTGGTGCAGGAAACCATAAAATCTCACTCCCCATGAAAAGCACCCTCGTTAGAGGCCAGGGTGCCTGAAGAAAATGTTCGTGGTGGTTAGGGCTGGCCTCCAGGAGCACAATAAGCCAAATATCATGAGAACCCAGCCTATGAGTTTGCAGAAATGTGCCAGGGAATTCTGACCCCTGACGACCAAAATGGTAAAAAAAATAGCAAATAGCACTCCACTGGATCTCCTGAGAAATTCCTGCGAGGGTTAACACAAATCCATTTTATAATTTGGAATGGTGAGACACGTGAGTAGGGTATCCTGCTCAGAGGCTTTTTTGGCCCCGGGCACCCCATCCCCTGTGGTCAAATAAAAGTTTATAAGTCCCGGGGATCCCATTCCCTGTATAAAGCAAGAAGGGAGGCTGTGCACATTACCCATCCCTATGCCTGTGTCTGTGGGATGGGGGTGGGAGATTGCCCTTGCCTGTCAACTCCCTGCCTGTTCTCACTGTGTACAGGGACTGCAGTGGGAAGAAGCAGTAAAAGAGTTTGCGCTTGCCGTGGCAGGAGAGAAAAAATATGATGTCAGCTCTTGCGTGCTGCATAGGAATGCAAGGGATGAAATCGCTGGCAAGGCCGTGTGAGCCTTGGACACTTCTCCTGCAGCCCCCATTCAACCCTGCTGCTGTGAGTGCCCCAGGTGGGACCGTGGTACCTCTGAAAAATGAAACAGAGAAAAGAAAATAGATTGTGGCTTCCTGCATTAGCCAGTTGGAAACTGCTCATTTACTGATTCAACACTGCCGCTAGAGCACCCCATGATTCCCGGATGAGCGGCAATTTTGAATACTTGTCTATTTCTGTTGTGCCCCAAATGATTCAGGGGGACCACCAATGATTTGCACATGTTTTGTATGAGTGTGGGGGGGGGTTGCAGTTGGCTCAGAAGCACCTGAAGAATGGTTTTCTATAAGGCACCCTCTCTCTCCCAATTCACTCCTCGACCCTGGAGAGGTTTTCACTGATTTCATGCCTTATTAATCTGTACGTTAGTACAGTTCCTCTGAAGTGCAGAGATCCCTTGCGGTTGGTCCAATGATTGCAGATGCAGTCTAATTTTTATAACAGAAAGACTCTTAGACAAGTTATGTATTTAAATGTTTTTTAAAAGCACACCATATTGACAAAGCACAGTTTTTCATTACAATGAATTAATTTGAATATGGTTGCAATCCCCTTTGATTTTAATAGTGGTGCAATTTTGAATTGTGACTTGTGGCTTTGCCTACTAATGTGGTGACAGCCTGCCAAAGCCAGTAGGCCTGCCTTAATTAAAACGATACCCCTTGTATTGTGATGTTGTATTTGGTGTAAGTGTTAATGTAGTTGTGGGTTTCAGGGCCCAATAGGGGTGTAATATGATAGTATCTGATAGAGACATCAAGACGCAGATTCCTTACTTTAGAGTCTTCCCCAGACGCAAGCCTGGATTTGGAAACTTTTTTCCCAGATCACATCTGCGCATTTGAAGAGGGCATTGCGCGATCCAGATCAACGTTGTCCACTGGATGTGATGTCAGCAGAGTCCATATAACCCCCTTGCCGACGCAACGACTTCAGTTCCTTCTTTTCCATGCTTGCAAGACGGACCCAGTAACAGTTAGTCGGGCCGTTTGCATCCTACTTCGACATTTTCATCATCTGGAACAGTGTGCTTTTTCCATGTATTCAGGGTTCAAACCCTGTGGTTCCTATGGACAACAAATGTCGACTACGGATCCCCATCCTATTCGTATGTGGTGCCTGGGCGAGCACCATGACGCTGAAGAGTACGACTCCTGTTGTCAACTTCATTTGAAGGCTCTGCAGGAGCATTGTATGAAACTTCTGTTGGCATGGATGTCGGAGCCATCCCAGTCTTCCCATCGCCCAAGGTCTTCTAATAAAACTGACGTCTGTTCACAGGCTGTTTCAAAGAGTTATTCTTGTGGGCGCCATTTGCCATCGACATCAAGAGGTAAGTCTTGACGCAAGTGGCTGAAGTCACAAAAGTTGCCGACTTCATCCCACAGACCTTGGTTGAGGAAACAAGGTCCGAGTCTACCCCGCGTCTCCCTCCCATTCTAGGGGACAGGGAAACTCTTGTCCAGATATGTAAATATTCCCTTCACGCTGTCTTTGGTGAATCACCTTCCTCTGGAGCGCCTGTGGATCCCAAGGAGGTGCGAAGTGCCTTGACTGTGACCACATCAGCGGGTTCACCCTCCACTTCAGTTAGGCCTTCAGCCTCAGTAAACAAAGCCGTTACAGCACTGGTGCACAGCTCTTCAGGGTTTCCACCTTCGGTGCCTGTATCCCATTAGCTGACTCCCGCGACTCCACTGGTGGCACCAATCAAGGTTAAATCCCTCTCTCCGTCTAAAGTCAAAATCAACATTGAGGAATAGCCTTCTCAATGCTGGTCAACGGGAATGACGCCAGCCATGCCTGTTATCCCTAATCTTCCTTCACAAGTGTCCCCTCATGTTTATTCTACTGAGGGAGATAGCAGAGAGGCGGTAGAAGAGTTTGAGACTCATAGAGAGGATCGCTGGTTAATTGACCTAGCTGCGGCTAGTGGCTTAGATCCTTCTCCAGCCTCAGGCCTACTTTTTTCCCTTGGACTTGCTACGGAAGCAAGCTCCTCTTTTGCAGACATGCTGAAAGGGTTGTGGTAGTGTTGATCTGACTCCTTCTTCAATGGAATTAGCTTCAGATCCCCTAATTGATGTCTTCCATCAAAGCCAAACATGGGTTGAACCAGAAAAGCTCTACATGATGTTTTGTTAAAGGCTTGGGCTAAGCCTGATACAGAGGCCCCTGTTGACCGGGCTATACCCCACAAGCACTGAACCTGCCCCTGGTGGTATTGCTTGTCTAATAAGACATCCTACTCCTCGAAGTTTGCTGGCACAGGCCACTTTGGCCTTCCATGATATTGGTAGGTTGGATACTTTGGAAGCCAGAAAGTATCTTCTTGGGGACTTTATGACTTTCCTTGTTTGGTTGTAAAGGTTTTATATTAGATAGCCATCACAGTTTAATGGATTTTCTACACTCCGTTATAGACATCTGTTTGGTGTCGACATGTTCTTTAAACATTATTCTTTTCTTTTCCTGGCTTATATTAGTTCATCATGAGTCTTCATTGAGACATATCCCTCTGCAGATGCTATTTAGTCTATTGTATAGAATGATTAATATTATTGTCTCTTTAGGAGTTGTTCTGCGCTTGGGCATTTGCATTCAATACTTCTTTCTTTTCGGAAGGGTTTTACCTTCTTCAGGAGTACTTCTTCTCTATGAAGATATTTATATTGGTTATGCTTGAGGAAGTTGTATGTTAATATCTTATCTACATACAACTGTTTTCATCATTTACCTGACTCTAGTTATTGTAGGAAGTGTTGTCATAAGATTAAATATTCAAATTTAGACTGATACTTATTTTATTTCAGAACCTTGTAAATTTTCAGTTTTTTTGTGTCATTGACGCTTTTGTAGTTTATCTGTCATACTCACCTTTGTTTCTGCCATACCACAAGCCCCCTTTTTCATACTTGCTGTTTTATACAGCTCTTTAAAAGGGAAATATATGTGTGTGTGTGCGTGTACATATATATATATATAGATAGATATATATATATATATATATATATATAGTTGGTTACTACATAGATGTGTGTTATACTCCTATGTCAGTAGGTATATCTATATATTGAGAATATCATGCAGATGTTTTTAACTTCTCTAGCTACTTTTCCTGGGGAAAAGTATATTTATATGCCATATGGTTGCTATTGTTGTCATCAATTTCTTTTTAAAGGTGGCAATGGTATATTTTCTCTGCAAGAGATAAACATTTAACATGTGTGTGGACGTGCGTTGTGGACACCGGCTGCTGGAGGGGCGGGACCTTTGGCCCCTTTAAACTTGTTTTGCGCGCCCGCTTCGTGGGACTCGCACGGGACGTGCCCGGGCAAAGCCCGTGCCAAGGGCGGGCCCGTCCTGCACCCGTCATCGACTGTTAGAGGCTGGGCTGGGCCACCCCCCTTTCATCTTGCCGGGGATGGTGAGTGTTTTCTTTTTTGGTCACTACTTATTGCATTAGTGCCTGGAGACTTTTTTGCTTGAAGCCCTTGTTCCAAACTGTGTATCCTGCTGCAGCCCTCAGTGAGGAGCTATTGTTTGTTAAATGGGGCGGAAAAAGGGCCAACTATCTGAAGCCATGAGTGGTGGAGGTGGCAGGCAGGGCAATGTAAATACTACTCTGGATTCCTTTCTTGCAAGAGCGGCTAGGGGCGTGACCAAGGAAATTAGCTTGGCGGAGAGGAGGCTATCTATGGAGATGGAGGATTGGGGTCATGTCTCGTTAGCCAGTGATCCCTCAGTGGCTTTGGAGGAGGAGGAGGGGGTGGTGTCCCACCATGGAGGAGAGCTGTGGGTGGTATCAGAGGTGACCATGCAGAGAAATTAGGGGACTCTGGCGACCCAGGGCCTTCGAGAAGAAGCAAAAGGCTTTTGTTGTCCTCTCCTGTGGCCTGTTCTATGGATAAGTGCAGTCCCCCGCCAAGGAAGTAAAAGACACTAAAGAAATCTGTCCCCAAAATGAAAGCTTCTCTTGTGGACAGTTCCAAGGAGCTATATGGTGGTATAAAATCCAGCGAGCTAATGGGCTGTGATGCAACCATTCTTTTGCTAAAGATTAAGGAGATGATTGAGGGTATTTTGACACCTGTGATGGCAAAACTATT
Organism: Pleurodeles waltl; assembly: GCF_031143425.1. Taxonomy (NCBI): domain Eukaryota; kingdom Metazoa; phylum Chordata; class Amphibia; order Caudata; family Salamandridae; genus Pleurodeles; species Pleurodeles waltl. The sequence continues at coordinate 353,339,158 of NC_090437.1, read as the reverse complement.
GGTGATAGAAAAAGCAGTTACTCAGCTAGGTGAATTAAGAAGCCAAGGGAGCCATCTTATGGGGGGTGGTTTAAGGCCCTGTGTTGTGTATCTCGTCCTAGCATGGATGAGAATCTACAGGATGAAAATGCTGGGCCCCTGGGAAGTTTGCCTCAGCATCTAGATAACTTGTCGAGTTTTGGGGGACAAAGTGCCTGCATTCAGTCTGTGTTGGCCCCAACTACCGCCCCACCAATGGGCAGCGTGGGCTTGAAGGGTGTTAGCCTTGGAAGACAGCCTGACAGCCGGTTGGGAAGTCCAGTCAGAATCCGTTGAGTAAAAAGTCTTCATTGGCCCGTTTAGATCTCCCCCGGCATGTGCCCCATATGTGGTAGTACTGACAAATGTTCCTGCTCTGGCCCGTGGGGTAACATAATCTATGGCTCAACTAAAAAATAAAACTGGCCATTGGCTGAGCAAAAACTGCAATTTTTTATGTATGGATCTCGATGATGTCTTGTTTGTTCGAAGAATTGACTGGATTGGGCCAAGAGAAAAAGAAGGGGTCGAGGATTGTGTTATTATAAATGTCAGATACCCGGGCCTGGCTCAACGGCTTCTCTTCTCATATAGTCAGGCCTTTTTAAGGGCAGATTCAATTGTTATGGCCCCCATGGGATATTTTTACAATCATATGGGACTGGGTGCTGATCCCTCTCCTGACCCTGGGAGGATCCCCGTCTTCGGCCAGAATGCCCCGCGGAAAATTTGCAGGAGAGCAGATTACAAAATAAACTCGGACTTGGCAGGGGTGACAATGCACCAAGACAGTGATTGCGCTGGAGGGGGTGGGCTCGAAGTGCAACCTTATTTCTTGGAATATTGCGGGGTATGATGCCAAGATATCTGATCAGGATTGGGTTAGGCTTGTGGCTGAATATGATATTATTATGCTGCAGAAAACATGGTCTGAGGGGCTGGCTGCTTGGGGTGGATATGATAGATTTGCCATCCCAGCAGCTCAGTCCCTCGGAGGTCGTTCGAAGGGGGGCCTGGTTACTTAATACGTTTCTCCAAGATAGTGGCTGCCTTCCAAATTAATTGTAACCACCAGGGTATATTGCCTGTTTGGGTAATTTTGTCTAATAATTGTAATGTTCTGTTGGTTCATTTTTAAAATGCTGTATGGGGCGGAGGGTGTCAAATTGGGATCCTTTTCTCCATTCTCCAGGTGTTGAAATATAGAATGGAGGAGGTGGTGTTGGAATTCTGTGCCATTGTTTCGGGAGATTTTAATGCTAAGCTGGGCCGCCTCAGTACAATGGTAAATCCCTTTGACTATGACTGTGGGGACTACTTGGTGGATGACATTCAGGATATGAGAGGTAGGGCTTTGACCAAGGAACTTAGGAAGTTGGGCCTTTTGAACTTCTGGGATATTGAAGCAGTAGATTTTTACCAGATTCCAACATTTGTGGTTAGAGGGTTTGGCACCACAATTGACTACATTTTTGTGTCTCCGTCACTGAAAAATCTGATTACTGGTGGAGAGGTGCTTGGTGAATATATGAGTGATCATAACCCCCTCACAGTGTGCTTTAAACTTCCAGGGGCTCTAAGTAGATTAGGGCAGGGTGGTCCTGTAACAGTGAAGATAAGAGATCAGGGTAGGCAACTTGGCTGGAAACAGGTAGATGCCCAACAAATTATTGAGAGGGTGGTGGGGGGAAACTTACCCTTGTTCATGGACATACTTTTGAGAGAGACTCCGAGCCCAAACGAAGTGATGGATGCAATAGCTGAAGTGAACATAGAAGTTAGAGACTGTTTATTCTTGCTAGACAGTCGTCCTAACAAGCACAGAGGTGGCTGGTTTGATAAGGTTTGTTATGATGCCAGGGTAAACATGAAAATGGCCCTCGAAGGAAATCCCAGAGATAGGCCCGCGGTGAAAGCAGTAAGAATTGAGTACAAAAGGGCCCTGAGGGAAAGTAAGGATAGATTTCAAACAAAGGCCTGGGCAGAATTGGAGCGCGCCTCAGTCCTGAAGGATCCTGGCTTGTTCTGGAAGGTGGTAAACAGAGGTTCCTTTGCCACAGAGACATCCGAGGGTTTGGGTTGCAAAATTGCCCCAGAGGTTTGGGTAAATTATTTCTGTAGAATTTTTGAGGGAACCCCTTTAAGAAATAATTGGGAAAAAGAGTGTGTGGTGGTTCCCAACTTAGCGATCAGGTTTTCGCTCCAGGAAGTTATTGATGCACTCCAGGGCAGTGCTAGTAATAAAGCCCCGGGCCCGGATTCCATTCCTATGGATTTGTATAAATCTTGCTCTCAGCTATGGGCACCTGTTCTTTTAAATGTTCTTAACGCGGCAGTTACTGAGGGAATCCCTGCCTCTTGGAGGAGGGCATGTATCATTCCAGTTTTTAAAAAGGGGGATCGGAACAACCTTAAGTCCTATCGCCCTATTTCCCTACTTGACTCTTCTGGGAAGATCTTGGGGCGGATCATCTTAAGGCGTATTGAGGCTTGGATGGCAGAAAAGGATATTTTGAGCTGGGATCATTATGGCTTTAGGGAAGGTCTTGGCACTTGGGAGCAGTGCCTCAATCTTCTGATGATGATTGGGAAATATACGCAAGCTAGGAAGGGCACCCTCTATCTTGCCTTTATGGACCTTAGTTGTGCCTTTGATAAGGTAAATCGCTCCATATTGTGGGAAAGGTTAAGTCAGTTAGGGATGGATCCTGATATTGTGGAGCTGCTCCGGTACCTCCACTCAGGATCGGTTGCTAACATGAGGGTGGGGTCAAATGGGGAATGTTCAGAGACTTTTAGGCTCACCAAGGGTGTTCGCCAGGGGTGTGTGTTGGCCCTTACTCTGTTCCTTTTATATACTAATGGATTGTCTGATTTCTTGATGGAGCACTGTAGGGATGTCCCAAAGGTGAATGGCACTAGTGTCCCGGTGTTGACATATGCGGATGATGCGGTCCTTATGGCCCGCACCATGAACAGTCTTCGAAAAGCTGTTAGAGCCTATGCATCTTATATGTCAGGCTTGGGCCTAGAGATAAATTATAAGAAATTGCATTTTATGGTATTTGGTAAATCTTTGAGCTTGGTTGGGGAGCTAAAGGTTGATGATCAAACTATTAGCTGGGTCAATGAATTCCCATATTTAGGGGTAATCTTTGATGATAAAGGCACATGGAAACCTTCTATTGCTAGAAGGAGTATGCTTTTCCATGTCTCAGTTGGTGCTACTTTTGATTTTGCTGTAAGAGTAGGAAGCAAACCCATTAAGCCTCTGCTTGAAATCTATAGGCGAAAATGTCTCCCTGTCCTGTTGTATGGTGCAGCACTCTGGGGGTATATGGACACCCGAGTGCCCATTATTGAAGAAAATCGTTTTTGTAGAAGACTATTGGGCGTTGGTCAAAATACCTCTGGTTTTTGCCTGCATCTAGAATTAGATCTTGAGTGTGTGCAAGATACTATTCAGCTGGCTCCTCTTCTGTTATGGATTTCGATTTGGAGAAATTATTTTGCTATTTTTAATAGAGAGATTTTAAGGGATTGTCTGGCCTGCGATAATGTAAAAGGCATTCCCTGGCTGATGTACATAAGAAAAGTAGCACAGGAGTTGGGGCGGCCGGATTTGTTTTACTCTCCCGAGGATCTGACTAGCCAGGATAAGAATTGGGTGAAGGAGAATTTCTTAAGAATGAGGAGGGTTGAAAGAGAGGGAAAGGAACTAGGGAAACAATCGGTTAGAGATTTTACTATGTTAAAGATGGGGGTGGGTCCTGAGCCCTACCGCCTAGCAATAAATGACCTGAGGGAAAGACTCTTATTACTCGATTCCGTTTGGGGGTCATTAGGAATAATCTCTGCTTCCCGCTAGGTCAGTATGGTGTAAAATCTATCAGACCTTGACCCTGTGACAGGGTGTCCCTGCAGACCTTGTCCCATTTTACACTATTCCGTGTTTTTTATGCACCTTTTAGAAGATGTTTTTTATTATCCCTGCTGAGGTCAAAGGTATTTGTGCAATTTCAACCTGCTTTTATGTGGCTGCAAATGGCCTCAGATGCATTGGTATGGAGGGGTTTGGGATTGTTTTTGAGGGGAGCCATTACCTGGCGTAATAACCTAGAGTTTTTTTAAGGGACATTCTAGATTATTATTCTTGAAAATTATGTTTGATCTGTTTTTAAATTATGATTATGCTGATTTTACTGTTTTATTGATATTATGGTTCTTTATTGTTGTTTATGTAATTTAAGGGTTGAATTATTTCATATCGAATAAAAGTCTTCTTCTTAACATGTGTCTTATAGTGTAGGTATGGTTAGGATATACCTTTACATGGTAAGAGGTATTGCTCGATGAAGTTATGTTGCTCTGTGTCCCAACAGGGTAGAGCATGCAATTTCGGTCTACGTATAAGAACAAACAGATTTATCTTCACTGGCTCATTTGGCAATACTGTTCTACAGTCATGAGTAGTGTTTCTTACCCATGTTTTCATTGTCTTTATGCCTTTCATGTTTGTGGTCCTTTCCACAGTACTTTTGTGGTGCTCATGCATGGGTTTGGATGCCATTAAGCGAGCAAGTAGTTTAATATGCATTTTGTTGGTTTGCCTCTAACACTGGTCTTATTATCATGGATTTTCTTTATTCCATGTTTTTGAATGTTTGTGACTCTTTATCCGTTGTTCCTCCTACAAGTTTTATGTCATGAAATAAGATCACCTACATGCTTATGAATGCCCGGTCTTTTTGAATTATTCTAGACCTATTTTACTTCTCAGAACATGTTTTTTAATGGTATCGATCATGGGTGATGCTATCGCCATGCTATTAACATTTCTATCACTTTTCATTAATGTGGGCCTTTACGCTGTCCTTTCACTAAAGAGGATGTTTCTTCATAGTTATTCTCATGAAAGCATGGTCTATTTTTCTAGTACTAGACCAGTTTTCTTCTAGTTAGAAGACTTTTAATATTGTTGGGTCACTTCTGACACGCATTTGATATACTAACATGGAGGAGTTTATTTGCATGTTTTTCATGTCTTATGGTTTTATTTACCTGTGGTTCCTTCTACAGGTTTTGATGTTGTAGAGTATATTATTACTTAGTTTAATTATTATGATTATCCTATCTTTTTCTCTTGTTCTAGACCGGTTTTATGATACTTAGGGACTTTTATGGGAGGTCTCAGTTCGCATTCCCTTCTCCGGGTTACTGGTTTTATGATACTTAGGGACTTTTATGGGAGGTCTCAGTTCGCATTCCCTTCTCCGGGTTACTATGACTTTGTTATCTGATTCTAAAGTAATGAATTAGCTTCTAGATGTCTCTATCAGATGAACAAGTTACTTATCTTCAGTAACACATTATCTGGTAGAGACAGGATCTAGCCTCAGATTCCTTATTGACCCTCCCATCCTCCCCGCTTTGTGAACCGAGTCCTCTTTGGTCTCAGAAGTTTTCATTATGGAAATCAAAACCTTGAATTAAGAATTTGGTGATTATTTTACACAGGTGTCTTTTGTGCTAGCACACTGTTTTAATAGGCAGTTTCTATATATGGCTCCATATATTGAGCGCAGAAAATACCCATAGAAGAAACTAGACGTTGGTGTGTTGGCGAAGGGGCTATATGAGCTCTGCTGACATCACATCCAGTGGACAATGTCAGTATGGAGTCGTGACACCCTCTTCCAACGCACTGATGTGCTATGGCAAAAAATTTTCCGGATCCAAGCTTGCTCCTGGTGAAGATTCTAAAGTAAGAAATCTGCCGCTAGATCCTGTCTCTACCAGATAATGCGTTACCGAAGGTAAATAACTTATTTGTCATGGCCCAATTAGGGTGTCTTGTGAAATGATATTGTCATCAATGATACTTTCATCTAACTGAGGTACATATTTGTAATTTAATGTGTAGTATTTAGTAGTATATCTTTCCTTTTTAAAAGACAAAGCACTGATTGGACAATCATTTATTGAGTGTTGTTGGTGCATACTAGCAGACTAGGGTTACTAGTCCACACCACCTTCCAAGAGAAGGATGTGTACTGTATTGCTTCTCCTTACCCTGAAAGAGTCAAGTGCACAATGAGTCGATGTCTCCCATTAAAAAGACAATTACCACTTATTACTTAGGAGTAACATCAATAGTAACTAATAACACAGTTTCTTACACCCATAAAAGTTAATCTATGATTAATTGAACTAAAAGTCCTACCTTGGGCACATGGCCGAATTGTTTTGAATGGGCATGATCCTAATGACAGTATATACTCTATCCCGACACATTAAGGGATCATATCTGATACAGACGTCTAGTTGCAGATTCCTTACCTTTGATTTTCCCCAGGCATCAGACTGGATCCGTAGATTTTTTCTTCAAGCAGTACCTCTGCGTGTCGCCAGGTGGCGTCAGTCGACTCCGTAAGCGTTGTTGGCGTTGTGCTCGCCGTGATGATGTTGTGGTTGTACATAGGCGCCACCCCAGCGCGCTGACATCAGTCCTCTTCTTTCCGCGCCAGCCTACGAGCATATCCGGAGAAGAGCCACGTCAGTAATTTTTTGACTGTGTCGACATTTTTGTCGTATTTTTTATGAGTTCATGGATGCGTTGAGGGATGTCCCACAAGACCGGATTCAAGCCCTGCGACTCCTGTCACTGAACTATGTCGGTGACGGATCCAAACTCGTGTGCTTATGGTGTCTGGACCGCGGTCACGACCTGAAGTCGTGCTCCAAGTGTCGGGCCATGACCCAAAGGCTACGGAATGGCCACCCAACCGCGTCCTTTTCCCCCTTGCCACAGACCCGTGCATGCTGTCCAGCCCCTGCGCGGTCATGGACGTTCCCGGGAATCAGGGAGCCAACAGGTCGCCCAGTCCACCCCGATCCCTCCTCAGCCTCCAAGCCTTCCTAGTCTGCAGGTATATCAGGAGCCAGTAGGTGGCAGGATATGCCATCACCTACCCCAAGGGCAGGCCATTAATCGGACAGGTGGGTACTCCAAATTATCCGAAGAGGCTACTCCCTCCCCTTTGAGACATCTCCTCCAGACATGCCACCTTCATAAGTCAGATAACGGAGAATCATACAGCGCTTCTCTGCGAGGAAGTCCAAGCCCTGTTGGCCAAAGGAGCTATAGAGAGGGTTCCAGAAGTAGGTCGTGGTTGCTATTCCCACTACTTTCTGGTTCCGAAAAAGGACAAAGGTCTTCGACCTATGTTAGATCTTCTGTTCCTCAATCTCCTCCTAAAAAAGGAGAAGTTCAAAATGTTTACATTGGCTCAAGTCCTATCTGCCCTGGATCCCGGAGACTGGAAGGTAGCGTTGGACTTGAAAGACGCATACTTCCACATTCCCATCTTGCCAGCCCACAGGCGTTACTTACGATTCGTGGTAGGTCACGAGCACTTTCAGTTTACCATGCTCCCCTTTGGCCTTATCAGTGCCCCTAGGGTGTTCACGAAAGTGAAGGTAGTGGTGGCAGCTCATCTGCGCAGGTTACGAGTCCCAGTCTTCCCCTACCTCGACGGTTGGCTATTGAAGGTAAACTCGCCCAGACAGTCGTCTCCCACCTTCATTCTATCGGAGCTGTTCTGGATGCAGTGCAGTTTCGGGCATATCCTCCTGAAAAGCGAGGCAAGGATATTCGGGCTATGATACCGATGTTTCAGCCTTTATCCTGGATTTTGGTGAGAATGACTCTGAGGCTGCTGGACCTCATGGCCTCCTGCATCCTGCTGGTTCAAAATGCCAGTTGGCATATGCCGGCTCTGCATTGGGACCTGAAGTTCCAGTGGGTGCAGCATCAGGGAAATCTCTCAGACAAGGTCTCGCTGTCGGAAGGGACTGCGAAAGACCAGCAGTGGTGGTTAACGAATCAGGAAGGGGTCAAGGGCAGATCCCTCTCCTTTCCCCAACCAGATATTACGGCCGTGACAGATGCGTCACTTCTGGGATGGGGTGGCCAAATGGGAGAGGCAGAGATCAGAGGCATCTGGTCTGCAGTGGAAACCGGACTCCATATCAATCATCTGGAGCTCCAAGCGATTCGACTAGCATTGAAAGCATTTCTTCCCTCCCTCAAGGGTCTTAACTATAAAGACTGTCCTTTTAGTAGCCATCACTTCTGCCCGCAGTTAGTGAACTCCAGGCTCTGTCATCTAAGCCACCCTTTCTTGCCATACATCCTGACAAATTGGTGCTTCGCACAAGGGCTTCTTCTCTACCCAAGGTAGTGACACCTTTCCATGTCGGACAATCCATCACCTTTCCTACCTTTTATGCACCCCCACATCCCTCTCATGAAGAGGAGAGACTCCACAGTCTGGGCACAAAAAGAGCATTGGTGTTCTATCTTGATTGTACCAAAGTCTTCCGGGTGGACAATCAACTTTTAGTGGGATGTGTGGGTGCAAAGAAGGGGAAGGCAGTCCTGGATATTTGTCAGGCAGCAAAGTGGGCATCTCTGCACACTTTTACCAAGCACTACTGCCTGGACAATCAGGTCCAGAGGGACAGCTACTCTGTCCGTTCGGTCCTGCAGGACTTTTTGGTGTGATCGTGGTTCGCAAGCTCACCACCGTGGATGGTATTGCTCGGGTATCTATTCAAAGGTAAGGAATCTGCAACTAGAAGTCTCTATCAGATGTACAAGTTACTTACCTTCGGTAACAAAATATCTGGTAGAGACATATTCTAGTTGCAGATTCCTTACAGACCCGCTAATCCTCCTCGCACTGCGAACTGATGTCTAGGGACAGGAACTTTCCCTTGAGGGCCCTAGTTTTGACGCACCACTCTCAGTGCTCTTCATGGCTCCTCGCTACTGGTGTGGAAAGTCGTGAAAAGAAACTGATGTCAGCGCAGAGGTACTGTTCGAAGAAAAAATCTCCGTATCCAGTCTGACGCCTGGGGAAAATAAAAAGTAAGGAATCTGCAATCAGACTATGGGGGTCATTTCAACCCTGGCGGTACAGGACTGCCAGGGCTGAAATGACGGAAGCACCGCCAACAGGCTGGCGGTGCTTCCAGGGTCATTACGACCGCCACAATGGACCCGGCGGTAGTAATCCGCCAGGGCAGCGATGCCCAAGGGATTACGAGTCCCCTTACCGCCAGCCTTTTCCTGGCGGTTTGAACCGCCAGGAAACGGCTGGCGGTACGGGGAGTCGCGGGCCCCTGGGGGCCCCTGCACTGCCCATGCCACTGGCATGGGCAGTGCAGGGGCACCCTGACCGGCCCCCATGAGGCTTTTCATTGTCTGCTATGCAGACAGTGCAAAACGCGACGGGTGCAACTGCACCCGTCGCACGGCTGCAACACCGCCGGCTCTATTTTGAGCCGGCTCCCATGTTGCGGCCCAGCGGGGATGTCATAATGGGCACCGCGGGAGTGCTCCCGCATTGGCGGCCGCACGGCAGTTACAACTTGGCGGGCGGCAATGTTGTAATGAGGCCCTATGTCTCTACCAGATATTTTGTTAACAAAGGTAAGTAATCTGTACTTTAACACACAATTTAGAGTTAGGGGGCATTCAGGTTTTTGGGGATAAAGAACGTTCTGAGTTAGTATCTACCATCTGTCAGGCTTACCCTCAATCTACGGCTAGCAGCACTCAGGTTTGGGTTGAAGTAGATCTTTCTAATATGACAAAAAGATGTATTTCTTCTGAAAGATGCCAGCCAGGTGAAATATTGTAAAAAGCTGGTGTCAAAAAACTTTGAAGATTGTAGACAGAGATGTACTGGAATATAAGTTTGAGAAACGTTCTCTTTAAAAGATGAGGCTGCCCCAGGAAGTGGAAGATGTTCTCCTGGACAGATGCTTATACTTGATGGTATATGTAATCCAGGCTGCATAGCTGAAATAGTGACTATGGAAGTAATTTTATACTTGCTTCCAGCACAGTGGGTATGATATTGGCATGATTAAAGTGGTCAAGTCTAACCAGATGACTCTATAGGAAGGAGAAGACAAGGTCAGATATACCAAAGTTATCCCATGGTAACACAAGTCTTTAAATGGGAATTACAAAGCCACACAGTAGGTGATTTATGCAGCCTTTTGTGACTTTTTAAAAATGTTGACACAACACAGCAGCTTGCACTGCATTGCATTACATTTTGTTTTGGTAGGCATTCCATGGGTGGAGAATGGACATTCCTGTACATCCGCCCATGGAATATGATGCAATCCCAGATTTATAAAAGGTGGTATCCCTGGGATTAAGCCAAAATGTTGTACCTACTACAGAGAGGCACAACGAGGAGTAATTATCCTTATTATTTCTTCTTTCCATGAGTGCTGTATTCTGCAACACACATGGAAGGATAAATAAGTCTCTCAAGGTTTGTATTTGTACAGAAAGGAAGGTATCCCATCCTGCCCAGAACACAGGCATCCTTGTGCCACAGAGCAAAGGTATCTGCTTTGGCACTAGGCAGCAGCAAGTGTACCAGCACTAGGAGAGAGCTAATCTGTACTATGTCTCTGGAAATATGGTGCAGTTCAGCGCTCTCCTTTTCACACAGCGTAGCAACTTCCCTTGCTGCACTGCATTGTGTGAAATGTTAGTAAATATACCTATTAATGAACTGCACGCTGTTTCAATATTATTATGCTTTATTATTCATCAATGTCTTCGAATTTTCTATCAAGCTAATGGAAAACAATTTAGAAATGTTTTAAAAATGTGAGTGCCCATGGGCCAGAAAGATTATGGGGTCATTACGACCCCGGCGGTCGGTGCAATAGTGGAGGTATTACCCCCAACAGGCTGGCGGTACAAACCTCTACTATTATGACATTGGGGGTTTGGCCAAAGCCAAACCCCCAAGTTAACACACCGACCGTCACCAGGCGGCCCATGGCATTTTGACCCCACCCACCACCATGTTTTCCGTGGTTTCTGTACTGCCACAAAAAAATTGCGAATTCCTTCCCTGGCACTGATAGGGGTCTCAGGCACCTCCCTCTACCTCCCAAGAGGCCTCCCCCACGCTCCCCCTCACTCTCCCGCCCCCTCCACATATTTACACAGACACGCACATACATACACACCCATACACACATTCACCCACGCATGCATACATTCATACACACTCACAGCAACACTCACAAACATACATCCAGGCACACAAGCGATCACACAACACAACATGCATGTACACACACACTCATGCACACATGCATTACACATGCGTGCATGCATTCAAACACAGTCACACACACCCCCACACACGGACACAACACCTCCCACCCCCCTCTCCAGTTGGAGAACCAGACTTACGAGATCGAAGGGGGTCCTCCGGCAGGAGACGGGACGCAGCGCTGCTGCCAGCAGCAGCGTCCACCAGCAAAGCACCGCCAGGCCGTATCGTGGAACATGATACAGTAGGCGGTGTTTTGCAGCACCATCTTACTGCCGTCCGCCACCATGACCGTCGCCGAAATTCCGCCAGCCTTCGGGCGGAATTCCAGCTACGGTCATAATTCCATGGACGGTCGGTATCAACGGTATGTTGGCGCCAACGCTGTGGCGGTAGGCGTCATTTGCCACCAATGTCATAATGAGGGCCTATATGTGTCTGGACAAAGCTATAACTCTCTGATGAGCTCTAATACGAGGGAAACATGTGTCAGAATTTTCTTCTAATTCAGCGATGCAAAACTGTGCCTGGAATGGTAAAAGGCTGCTGTAATTTTTCAGGTTGGCGTTCTAATCCTGTGCTTAAAGATTTTACTGTAAAAACGGCAAAATGCATTGTTACTGTTTTTAGCTCTGCATGGATTGCAATGTGCTAATCCTATCCTTAAAACCCTGCTAGAAAAACAGACATTAGAGGTGAGCAGATCTAGAGTGTCAGTAGTGTTGAAGAGTGCTTCATATTACGGAGCTGCTCTCCACTCCAAAACTTGGGTTCCCTGCTCTTTTTTTGCATAAATAATGTATGCAACACTATCAGGGTGAAAGGGCATTATTGTCATAACAACACCCTTAGGCGTAGAAAACAAAGAACAATTAAAATAGAAGCAAGAAACTCTATGTAGTTCCCAAGTTTAGGAGGGGAGCAGGTCCTATATAGAGCACCCTATAACACCAATGACACTGAATCTACTCACCTCAAATGTCTGTTTCTCCAGCAAAGTCTTTAGGCATAGGATTACCACAGTACCATCTACACAGAGCTAGAAAGCGACAAAGTATTTTGCCAATTTTACATCAAAGTCTTTAAACACAGGATTAGCTAGCGACATCCATGCTAAGCTGACAAATGACAAAAGCCTTTTTTTTAGCCACTCCAGGCACAGTAATACAGCTTTGCCTTGGTAAAATACCATCCTAGCCAACCTGGAATAGGTAAAAGCAACCCTTGACACGTGTTTCACTCTTGTTAAGAGCTCTTCAAAGAGATATAGCTTTGACTAGGTACAAGTGAGCACCCAGTATAAGTAAAAACAATTGTGCTGTAGTTATATTATACATTGGTTCTAATACCTTAATGTATGTTCACAAAATTCTCTGAAATCCATCTAAAAACATAGCAAAAGTGAAGTTATGGTTACAAAACAGTGCCTCAAAGAAAAAAATGCCTGTTATGTTTTGCTGAACAGTTAATAACTATCACACCAGCTATGCAAACCATAACTCACACACCAAATACCTAAGCACCTAAGTAATGACATCTAAAGCACAACGTCTTTTGACAACAACACATGCTGAGACAAATAAATAATGCTACTTTCATAGTTGTCTCATTTATAATGCTAATTATAATGCTATATGTAAAATCATCTGTAGGACCTTCGATCTAAATATCAAAGGTGTTGAGGGCCTGATTTAGAGTGTAGTGGAAAGGGTACTCAGGTACCATGGCTATACAGTACCCTTTATGTACTGACATACATCTCCAACACCTCTGACAGCCCGACAAAGTAAGGGTCATCGGAGGTTGTATCATTTGTCCACCCTCTCTATTTAGAGTTGACAAACAATTGGCAATATTTTACTTTTGTTTGCTGCCATAAAAAATTTGGCGGCAAGTGAAAGTAAAAACATTTCAATGGCTCCCTCACCTTTAAGCTCCTAAGGAGAAGGAGTCATTGTGCTTTTTTACTGCCAAAAAGAAAACCCTGCTTTGGGATTTTCTTTTTGAAAAGAAAAAACACATTTGAAAGTGCGCCATGGAGCTCCGTCATGTTGATGGAGCTGTACCTCACACTTTCAGTGCATTGAGGGGAACTACTGTGGCTTCTTGGGTGCTCTGCCAAATGGGGGCTGAGGGAAAAAAGGGGGGGGTGGAGTCTCAAAATCCTTGTCCCTATGCAATTTCCATATAGAATTTTAGACAAGGCTACAGCCAAAGCGTCCGAACAGAATTACACCAGATTTGGCAAAAAGGTAGAACTTTACACTGAAAGCTTGGTGTAATTCTGTTCAGCAGTTTTTGAGAAATTAAGTTTAAAACATTTAAAGATATCTTTCACCCCAGGACTCCCACCCGAGTCTCGTGGCAGTCTCATGGGGAAAAAATGGGAAAAAGCTCATTTATATTGGTGGTGCCCATAAGACAGCCACACTTTAGGAATAATGTCGAGGGTGGCATTTTTGGACATGGATACTTGGAAAAAATATTAAAACATATGTACAGGGGCAGGGTGGAGGTACTCTAACCCCTGACCTTTCTGGTGCCGTCATACAGGGACACCTTCACCTGTGGTCAAATTAGATTTTCTTTTTTTCTGCTGTTGTCGCAATTCCACAGGAGTCTCACAGGAGATAGCGCAGATGCTGTGTGCTCTTGCAAACTTCTGCACAGCTTTTGCCCTGTAAAGAGGTTTTCGCCGAGAGGCTAGCCCCTCACGAAATCTTACTACACATAGCCTTTGCCCTGCACAGAGGTCTTTGTGCAGAGACCAGTCCATTACCAAACTGTACTATGCAAAACCTTCTCTATTTACAGCGGACGTTAAGGATAGGCCAGTCCATCACCAAAACCTACTATGCACGGTATTCACCCTGTAAAGTGGTCTTTAAGGAGAGGAAAGTCCCTCACCGAACTATACTATGCATAGCCTTCTTCCTGTACAGTCGTCTTTAAGGAGAGTCAAGTACCTCACCAAACCCTACTATGCACAACCTTTGCTCTGTACAGAAGTCTTCATGGAGAGGACAGTCCCTCACCAAATCATACTATGCACACAGCCTTCATCCTGTACATAGGTCTTTGAGAAGAGGCCAGTCCCCCACCAAACCTTACTGTGCACAGTCTGATCTATGTGTGCAGTGTGTGTGTTTGCAGCCCACTCCCTAAACCTACCTAAGCCCCATCAGATGGGAAGCCCCTTCTACACACAGTTTGTGCCCTCTGCACAGCTCTTCACAGACATCTCACTCCCTCCACATACTCAAGCTCCGGTATGTAGCTAAGGGCCTACTAGGGACAGTTAGGTATGTTAGTAATACTTTAATTTATGTTTAAAAAAACCTAGGCATTTTCTGACAGAACTACGGTTGAAGTGACATTAGAATTAGGGGTGGTAACAATATGATGCCTTACCTTAAACAAAAACCTGTACGTTCACTAAACAACCAAAGGCTAGAATTTCCTGGCGTCAGCTTGGAATCCAGAATATCCTTGTACGCACTGTCGGGTGGGATCATTTGGCTCTGTGTGGCGTCGTCAGCGTTGTTAGAGCCGTGTGTAATGTCACGGTCACCTATAAAAGCACCACCCAGGCAAGCGTACAACAGTTCTTTTTCTTCCACGACAGTTAAACAGATGCAGAATCAAGCTACCCTCTGTCTTCTTTGATAGGCCTTTTCTTGACCTTTTGTCAAAGACTTTTTGTTGCCTGTGAGAGGATGACATCTAGAAAGACAGAATTCAAGCCATGCGGTGCCTGCCACCGCGCCATGTCTGTGACAGACCCCCACAAGGTATGTCTCTGGTGCTTGGACCAAGACCACAACTTGAAGTCGTGTTCCAACTGCCGGGCCATGGCTCTGAAAGCTTTAAAGGAGTGGTCCCTGAAACTCATGACGACCCAGCAGTCGACATCAGCGGGTGCAAATCCTTGAAGGTCATGGTCAAGGAGAATGTGATGGGACTGCTCCAGGAGCTCCAAGTCCTCTTCGTCCCAATCGAGATCCTTTGGGCAACTGGGGAAGAGGCACAAGAAGAAGAAATCCAAGCGGACTTCAACTTCACCTTGCCCGTCAATTAACGAGGCGAGCTAGGAACGTCGACGTTCCAGGCACGGTTCCATGGAACCGCTAACAGGGCCGATTCCGAGCCTCCCCCCCCTTTTCTGGGAGGCAGTGCGACCACAGCTCAACTCACAGAGTTTACAAGGCCATGAGTCTTGTATTTGAGTGGGCTGGCCCCATTGGCATGCCTTCGGGCCCCATGGTGTTAGCAGTGGCCCCTTCAGGTTCCAAGCCGGCAGATCCAGCCTTGACGCCAGTGGGGTCTCTTGGATCCGATATCAGATCTGGAACTACACAGAGTCCACACAGTCGGCCTCCTACGGCATCACTCCTGATGTCGATGCTCCCGGCACCACCGGCACCCATTGGTGGCGCAAGCCCCATTCTAATAACCGATTCTGGTGCCGACGACGTAAACAGGTGCCAGATCATTCCCTGTGCCTTTCTATCAATAGCCAGACACTGGTGAGGAATTAGAGGGGTCTCAGGAACCTTTGGAGACTCAACTTGAGCAAAGAGACTGGTATTAGGAGTAAGGAGGGGCCAGTGAACTGGAAACCTCTGAAGATACAGACATGCTCTCAGCTCCTACCGTGGCTATGAAGGAGGGAAAATCGAATGTTATGGTGGTGCTTAGGGCAGCTGAGGTTTTGGACCTAGATCTGCCTACGGTGCCGATCAGGACTAACCTCCTGACTGAAGTCCTTCAGCTATGGGTTTCCACATTGGAACCAATGTTACGCTTCAATGAAGCCCTCATGGATGTCCTGCTGGGGACGTGGTCCAAACCCAGCACAGTGGCTCCTGTAAATAGGACAGCTGCCTGCCGTCATTAGCCAGCTCCGGGTGATCCTAGCTTCCTCACATAATACCCCAGACAGGAGAGCTTGGTGCTCCAAGCTTCCACTTCCCATGGTGCCTTCCCTTCTGCTCCCCAGATAGGGAATCCAAGAGGCTGGACCAGAAGAAGATATTTTCTTCCTCCAGCCTGGCATGGAGGTCAGTAAATACCTCATGCCTATTGGGCTGTTTTTCCCATACTTTATGGGATATGGTGGCACAGGTTCTGCCTCAGGTCCCACAGGACATATGAGCCACTCTCTGACAGCAGTCAAGATGGAAGAGATGCATCCAAGTTTACCGGCAGGTGTGGATTGGACACAACTGACTCGCTGAGTAGAGTGATTTCATCCACGGTGGCCCTTCAACCCCAAACCTGGCTTTGTACATCTTGCTTTTTGGGGGATGTCTAGGCAAACCTTATGGACATGCCCTTTGATGGGTCCTGCCTATTTGGTGAAAAGGCAGACTCGGTGCTGGAGCACTTCAAGGACTCCCAGACTACAGCCAAGTCCTTGGGCCTCTTGGCGACCCCTCATGAACAGTCTGTCTTTCACCCCTTTCGAGGCTTCGGAAGGGACAGGGTATCAGGAAACCCACATATCAGCCACCATTCTCTACCACGCCAACATCTTGCGTGGGTATGCGGTTGTGGTGCCTTCAGACCCGGAGGGTCTGGCCAGAAGTCGCCCATCATCCAGCCCCCCACCTCCACAATGTCCAAGCTCTACTAGTGTGATTCTGCAAGACCATATAGGTCCAGTTGGAGGGAGGATTCCGTTTCATCTCCCTCACTGGCGGTCCATAACATCAGACAAATGGGTCTTGCAGATCATATAAAAGGGCTATTCCCTCCCATTTCAGTCTTTCCCTCCCCCTATGCCGCCATCAAAAATAACGGCTGATCACTTTGTTTTGCTCCCTGAGGAAGTTACAGCTCTCTTGACCATAGAACCATAGAAGGAGTCCCGATATGAGAAGTAGGCAGTAGTTGTTATTCCCGCTACTTTCTAATACCCAGAAAGAGCAAGGGTCTTTGCCCTATTCTGGATTTGCGGGATGTCAATCTCTTCCTCAAAAAGGAGAAATTCAAAATGCTCACTCTGGCTCAGGTCTTGCCTACCCTAGACCGAGAAGACTGGATGGTAGAGCTGGACTTGCAGGATGCAAATTTTCACATCCTCATCCTGCCTGCACACAGGCATTACATGCGGTTCAATGTGGGCCATGAGCACTTTCAGTTCACCTTGCTCGCCTTCGGTCTCACCAGTGCCCCTCGGGTGTTCACCAAAGTGATGGTGGTGGTAACAGCTCATCTGCGCAGGTTGGGGGTTTCAGTCTTCCCCTACCCCGACGACTGGCTGTTGGAGGCTCCTTCGTCCCATGCTGTCGTCACCCACCTTCAAACTATGGCAATCCCCCTGCTTTCACTGGAGTTCACTATAAACATGCCGAAGTCACACCTAACTCCCTCTCAGATGCTCCCTTTCATCAGAGCTGTTCTGGACATAGTGCAGTTTCGAGCCTATCCTCCTAAGCAGCAAGTCTAGGATATTCCGGTTATGATTCTGATGTTTCGGCCTCTATCCTGGATTTCAATGAGACATACTAAGAGGCTGTTGGGCCTCATGGCCTGCTGCATCCTGTTAGTCAAATATGCCAGATGGTATATGAAGACTGCACAGTGGGACCAGAATTTCCAGTGGCCCAGCATCAGGGGAAAATTACTGATAGAGTTCAGATCTCTGAGGGAATGGCAAAAGATCTGCAGTGGTGGTTAATGAACTGCAATTGGGTCAGAGGTAGACTCGTCTTCCTACCCCAACTAGAGTTTACAGTAGTGATGAGTCACTTCTGGGATGGGGAGACCATCTGGGAGAGGTGGAGATCAGCGGCCTCTAGTCTCCGGGGGAATCCGGACTCTATATCAACTTACTGGAGCTCCTGGCGATCCAACTGGCATTGAAAGCATTTCTTCCTGTTGTAAAAGGGAAAATGGTGCAGGTGTTCACGGACAACATCACCGCAATGTGGTGTTGTGTAGCCAATTTAGTTATTGCTCCATGCATGTTATTTTAACACACTAGGCCGCTGTGCACTTTAACCTAGATATATTTTATTCAGCTTTGCATTATTATTATTACAATAACCATTTTTACAGTCTTTTTTTATTTTCATCTAACTGTTTTTGCCTAGACCAGCACTCTGTTCTCAAACAAGACATTCTTGATCACTCTGTGCTTCATTCAAGGCTGCAGTTCGGTAAATTTAGTCTCCAACATTTGTAGAAAATACACATACTTACATAGGGACATTTTATCAGCTGTGTTATTATATAAACACATCCTTGTCCCTTACATATTAGAGGGAGATTACAGCCAGGGAACCACAACTGTATGCTGATTGCTGAATGCTTTGCTACAGATGCTACGCAGACCACAGGCCTTTGCTCAGGTATGGGGGTTGATGTCTTCCCAGGGGAACCTAAAAGGCGGAACGAGAGCTTAACATGCTTAACATGCTGTGCTCAAATTATAACTTAGATAGGAAATTGTCCATCGATCATAGTGACAATATGGTAGAGTTGTTTTTATGCTTCACTCTTCTCGCCACAATTTTAATACTGTCATGTTGTGTCAACCTGGTTATTGCAGCTCACACTTTGCTATCTAAGATGCAGTTGTTTTATTAAACTCGTTATTGAAACATATACTGCCTCTGTTTGTCGTTTATATATGAATTGTAAATGAGAGATTTGGATGCGACCTGAGTGACCACGACTTCCCTGAGAAGCCTAGTATGTCATGCATTCGGCTGCCCAATCATCTCTATCCTTTGGTAGAGATGAGGCACTGCTAGTTAGCCAGAGCAAAACACGGATTAGACCAACAGGTGTCATCCGCAGTAGGTTAGACTCAGTCTCCCACCCCGCGGACGATTCTGCTGCTCTAAATACAGTAGTCTCACTAGAACAATGAGAGCCTATGCAACAGTGGCACTGAAACAAGCAGGGCGGTGTGGGGTTGTGGACCCTTTATCAAGAGGCCCTGCATCTCTGGACATGGCTGGAACAGCAGGGGAGAACGCTGGGGTTTTCATCATATGGCAGGTTCTTTGAACACCAGAGCAGACAAACTCAGCCATCGATGCCTAGCGGATCACGAGTGGTGTCTCCATCAGGAGGTGGCACAAGGACTTTTTCAGCAGTGGGGAGAGCCTTTGTTAGATCAGTTTGCCTCCACAGAGAATGCACAATGTCAGCAGTATTGTGCGTTGGAGTTTCTGAGGCAGCACTCACTCTGCGATTATTTTTGTCGTGAGTTTAGTTCAGGTCTCCTGAACGCCTTTCGGCCGATACCGCTTCTGCCCAGAGTTCTCAAGAAGATCGAGAACGACCGGGCCCAAGTAATCCTGGTGGCTCAAGACTGGGCACAAAGAGTCTGGTAACCCGTGCTTCTGCAAATGAGCATCGATCCTCCAATCAGGCTGCCCCTTTGGAAAGGCCTTCTGTTGCAGCAGCAGGGGAAGGTTTTCCACTCAAACATGTCATCTCTATGCCTTCATGCATGGAGATTGAGCAGTGACATTTGTAAGCCTTCGACCTTCGTTCTGGAGTCTGTAAATTTATTCTAGCAGCAAGGCATCCCTCCACTAAGACAGTATACGCCTGCAGGTGGAATAGTTTTGTAAGTTATTTACAGAAAGATCTATTGATCCTCTTTCTTCTTCTCTCTGACATTATTCTATTTATCTTATCCCTTGCCCAGCAGAGTTGTGCCTTTGGCTCTCTCAAAGGCTATCTTTCCACCTTATCAGCATTCCTTCGGCTGCTTGATCAGCCTTCGTTATTCAAATCACCTATTGTACATATATTTCTCAAAGGGCTTGTACATATGTTTCCCCCTATGCCCTTTGTTATGCCTCAGTGTAACTTGAATCTGGTTCTCACATTTCTTATGTATGCTCCCTTTGAGCCACTGCATAACTGTCCCCTCCATCTGCTCACCATCAAGACAGCCTTCTTGGTGGCAATAACTTCTGCCAGGAGGGTGAGTGAGATGCAGGCTCTCTCATCTAAGCCACCATATCTCACCATGTTCCCGGACAAGATGGTACTTAGAACTTGTACCTCTTTCCTCCCCAAGGTGGTGACCCCATTTCACCTGGGTCCGAACATCACCTGTAGGAGGCTGGCCTGGTGTGTGGTGGGAACCCAAGCTACTTACATCTTATCACAGGTCCAGGTATCCCTTATTAGTGTACTGTAGTCAGTGTTATGAAGCCTAGCTTTCTAGAGGTAGCTTAGCATGAGCAGCCAAGGCTTATCTAAGAGACATGCAAAGCTCATACAATACCACTATAGTCACACACAGTACTTACACAAATAAAAGAAAGCACTTGAGGGGTCATTACGACCTCGGTGGTCTTTTCGCAAGACCGCCGAGGTACTGCCATGCTGAAGACTGCCAGTGGTGGCATCTTCCGCGTGCGGATTATGACCGCTGGCAGCCCGCCGTCCTTTTTCGTATGGGAAGCACCCAGCAGCCATACTGGCAGATGGCAGAAAAGTGGAGGTTGCTCAACCTCCACCGCCACGTCAACAGAACACTGCCCATTGTATCACGTCCCATGATTCGGTGTTACGGTGTTCTGGTGACGGTGTTCTGGTGACGGAGCTGCCCCCATGGATCCCGTCCCCTCCCGGAGGATCAACAGACAAGGTAAGTTGATCGTCCGTTAGGGACGTGGGTGGGGGGTGTTGTGTGTTGTGTGCATGCATGGGGGTGTGCGTGTGAGAGTGTAGAGGGGGTGAGTGAGTGAGTGTATGTGTGTGAGGGGTGTTGTGTGTATGGAAAATGTGTGCGGGTCGGACGGTGTGCATGTCTGTTTGTATGTGTGCGGGTATGTGTTGTCGGGGTGTATGTGTGCGTGTAGGGGTGTGTGTATGTGCATGTTTGGGGTCGGGGTGGGGAGGGGGGTTGGGGCACCTTTGGGGGTTGGTAGGGGGTGGGGAATGTGGGGGGAGGATTTGTGGCGGTAGTGGGGGTGGGGGAGACCCCTATCAGTGCCAGGGAAGAAATTCCTTGGCACTGATAGTGCCTACCACCATGGATCTCATGGCGGTTCCCAACCATCCAAGATCCATGGCGGGATGCAGGGTCTTGATACCTTCGGCGGTCTAGTGACGACCGCCGGGCTGGAGACCGCAATCTCCAGCCCAGCGGTCTTCACCGCCATGGCGGTCGGAATGGTGAAGTGGCGGATGACCGCGGCGGTAACCGTCGACGTCATAATTCCATATTTTTTTTCCGCCGGCCTGTTTGCGGTCTTACCGCTGCTTTAACACCGTCCGCCGGGGTTGTAATGACCACCTTGGTGTTACAAAAATAAAGGTACTTTATTTTGGTGACACATATACCAAAACTACCATAGAGGTTATACTCCCTTAGGAGTGTAGGAGGCTGGCTTGGCTTATAATGGGCATCTGGTGGTACTTACACCTTGTGCTAGGTCCAGTTATTCCTTATTAGTAGATTAGTAGTGTTCTAGCAGCTTAGGCTGATAGAGGTAGCTATAGCAGAGCAGCTTAGGCTGAACTAGGAGACATGCAAATCTCCTACTATACAACTTATATCATATAGCACTTTATCACAAGAAACACAATACTCAGAGTTATCAAAAATAAAGGTACTTTATTTTAGTGACAATATACCAAAAGTATCTCAGAAGATATACTCCCTTAGGAAGTAAGTAAAATACACAAAATATACACACAAACCAAAATCAGGTAAGTAAAACACTTAGAAAAGTAGTGCAAACACTGTAGAACACAATAGAATGCAATTGGAGACAATAGGCCTAGGGGCAACACAAACCATATACTCCAAAAGTGGAATGCGAACCACGAATAGACCCCAGGCCTAGTGTAGTGTGTAGAGGGTCGCTGGGAGTGTAAGAAAACACTAAGGGTGCCCAAGAGACCCCACCCCAAGACCCTGAAAAGTAGGAGTAAAGTTACCCTACTACCCCAGAAAGACAGTAAAGTCGAGATAGGGGATTCTGCAAGGACAACAACTGACTGCAAAGCACTGAAGACAGATTCCTGGACCTGAGGACCTGCAAAGGAAGGGCACCAAGCCCAAGAGTCACGCAAGTGTCCAGGGAGTGGCAGGAGCCCACTAAACTCCAGATGAAGGTGCAAAATGGCTGCCTCTGGGTGGAAGAAGCCGAAGATTCTGCAACAACGGAAGGTGCCAGGAACTTCTCCTGTGGTCAGAAGATGTCCCACGTGTGCTGGAGGATGCAGAGTGGTTTCCATGCAGAAAGACAGAAAACAAGCCTTGCTAGCTGCAAGAGTCGTGGTTGAATATTATGGGTGCTGCCAGGGCCCAGGAAGGACCAGGAGGTTGCCCCTTGGAGGAGGAGACAAAGGGGGAGCTCAGCAACACAGAGAGCCCATGCAGAAGCAGGCAGCACCCGCAGAAGCACTTGAACAGGCATTCAAGAAATCTGAGCATGGCGGTCGTCTCAACACAACAAAAGAGGGTCCCACAAAGCCGTAGGTCAACTCAGCGAGTTGGACAATGAAGGACAGAGTGCTGGGGACCTAGGCTGTGCTGTGCATGAAGGAAGTCTTCCAAAAGTGCACAGAAGCCCTAGCAGCTGCAGATCACGCAGTACACAGGATTACTGTCTGGCATGGGAAGGCAAGGACTTACCTCCACTACAGTTGGACAGAAGGACCACTGGACTGTCGGGCTCACTTGGATCCAGCTCCTGTGTTCCAGGGACCACGCTCGTCAGGATGAGAGGGGACCCAGAGGACCGGTGATGCAGAAGTTTGGTGCCTGCGGTAGCAGGGGGAAGATTCCGTCAACCCACAGGAGATTTCTTGTTGGCTTCCAGTGCAGGGTGAATGCAGACAGCCCTCAGAGCATGAACCACCAGGAAACAGTCGAGAAAGCCGGCACGTTTAGGCGCTACAATGTTGCTGGTAGTCTTCTTGCTACTTTGTTGCAGTTTTGCAGGCATCCTGGAGCAGTCAGCAGTCGATCCTTGGCAGAAGTTGAAGAGAGAAGTGCAGAGGAACTCTGGTGAGCTCTTGCATTGGTTATCTGAAGAGAAACCCTCAGCAGAGACCCTAAATAGCCCTCAGAGGAGGATTGGCTACCTAACCAGGTAAGAGCCTATCAGGAGGGGTCTCTGACGTCACCTGCTGGCACTGGCCACTCAGAGGTCTCCATTGTGCCCTCACAACTCGGCATTTTAAGATGGCAGAGGTCTGGGACACACTGGAGGAGCTCTGGGCACCACCCCTGGGGTGGTGATGGACAGGGGAGTGGTCACTCCCCTTTCCTTTGTGCAGAGCAGGGGCTGGGGGATCCCTGAACCGGTGTAGACTGGTTTATGCCAGGAGGGCACCACTGGTGCCCTTCAAAGCATTTCCAGAGGCCAGGAGAGACTACTCCTCTCAGGCCCTTAATACCTATTTCCAAAGGGAGAGGGTGTAACACCCTCTCTCAGAGGCAATCCTTTGTGCTGCCTTCCTGGGACTGGGCTGCCCAGGCCCCAGGGGGGCAGAAACCTGTCTGAGGATTGGCAGCAGCAGAAGCTGCAGAGAAAACCCCAGAGAGCCACTTTGGCTGTACCCGGGGTCCATGCTGAATCCCCAGGGATGCATGGGATTTGCACCCCAATACCAGTTTTGGCTTGGGGGGTCAATTCCAAGATCTTAGACATGTTACATGGCCATGTTAGTAGTTACCATTGTGAAGCTACACATAGGTACTGACCTATATGTAGTTCACGCGTGTAATGGTGTCCCTGCACTCACAAAGTCCGGGGACGTAGCCAGGGTGCCCTCACACTTAGTAACTTTGCACCTAACCTTCACTAGGTGAGGGGTAGACACATAGGTGACTTATAAGTTACTTAAGTGCAGTGTAAAATGGCTGTGAAATAGCGTGGACGTTATTTCACTCAGACTGCAGTGGCAGTCCTGTGTAAGAATTGTCTGAGCTCCCCATGGGTGGCAAAATAAATGCTGCAGCCCATAGGGATCTCTTGGAACCCCAATACCCTGGGTACCTAGGTACCATATACTAGGGAATTATAAGGGTGTTCCAGTGTGACAATCATAATTGGTAAAATTAGTCACTAGCCTGCAGTGACAATTCTAAAAGCAGAGAGAGCATAAACACTGAAGTTCTGGTTAGCAGAGCCTCAGTGATACAGTTAGGCACCACACAGGGAACACATGTAGGCACACTTATGAGCACTGGTGTCCTGGCTAGCAGGATTCCAGTGACACATATCAAACACACTGACAATAAAGGGTTTCCACTATGAGCAATGGGGCCCCGGCTAGCAGGATCCCAGTGAGACAGTAAAAACACCCTGACATATACTCAGAAACAGGCCAAAAGGTGGGGTAACAAGGCTAGAAAGAGGCTCCCTTCCTACAAGGAGGTAAGTAATACACAAGTTATGTACACTAGAATGCAGAAATAGGCATAAAAACAGTTAGACAATAGCAGAACAATATAATGAAAATCACAATAGGGACTAATGGCCCTAGGGGTAGCACAAACCATATACTAAAAAAGTGGAATGCGAGAATCGGTCCCCCTCCTAGGTAAGTGGAGTGTGTAGACGGGAGCGGGGAGTACTAGGAAAGCCCAAAGGTAAGTACCACAACACCCCCCAGCTACCAGGAAAGCAGGAGTAAATCACTGTAAGTTCCCCAGAACACCCTCTTAGAAGAAAAGAAGAAGAATTCAAAGCCCAGAAAAGACTGCAAGACACCAACAGTGGATTCCTGGACAAGAACACCTGTGGAAGAAGGGGACCAAGTCCAGCAAGCTGATGAAGGAGAGTCAGCACTGCACCCCAAAAGATGGAGTTGAGTACCTGGAGGATGAAGATGATGTCCCAGGCCGGAAGGAAGATTGCAGTCAGGTTTGCATATTCATATTCCACCAACAAGCCTTGGCACACGCAAAACTCACAGTTGGCGGGAAGTGGGGCTGCTGGGGACCAGGAAAAGGACCATGCGGACTCTACCCTGGGGAGGAGTCAGAGGGGACCCTGACTGACACAGAGAGCTCACAGAAGCAGAGGCAGCCTGCACAGGAGTCCCACAGGATGGGGACACAGAAATCGAAGAAGGAGCCCTTGCAGCAGTACAAAAAGGAGTCCCACGCCACAGGAGAACCACTTAGGGAGCTGTGCGTCACAGGGTGGAGTGCTGGGGGCTTGAGCTTCAAGATGCCTGAAGATCCCTTGGAGAGGATCCCAACAAGACTTGGTAGCTGCAAAGGACGAGGTGCACGGTGTGCTGTCCTGCATCGGAAGGCAAAGGCATACCTCCACCCAAGTTGGACAGCTGGAAGAGAGGAGCATCGGAACCACTTCAGTCCACCACCCGTGTTGCAGTATCCATATGGCTCAGCAAGAGAGGGGATCCACTGAGCCAGTCGTCGTTGCAGTTGGTACCTGCAGATGCAGGGGAGTGGCTCCTTCGCTCCAAGGGAGATTCCTTCTTCTTTCCTTTGCAGAGTGAAGACGGGCTGTCCTCACAGGATGCATGACTGGGGAAATCTTGCAGTTGCTGGAAGGAGCCATCGATGCAATTTTGCAGGCAGAGTCTTGCTTCTTTGCTTGTCGGGTCCTGGAGCGACCAGATGCAGTTTCTTTGGTCAAAAGTCGAAGTAGAGGTTGCAGAGGAATCCTGCTGGAATATTGCAAGCTGAATTTGAGGAACCACCCAAGAGAGAGACCCCAAATAGCCCTGAAAGGGGGATTGGTCACCTACCTGGGTGACCACCTATCAGGAGGGGGCTCTGGCGTCTCCTGCCTGCACTGGCCCCTCAGATGCTCCCAGAGTTCCCTGCCAACTTTGAATCCAAGATTGCAAAACCCAGGGGCCCTCTGGAGGAGCTCTGAGCACCACCCCTAGGGTGGTGATGGACAGGGGAGTGGTCACTCCCCTTTCCTTTGTCCAGTTTCATGCCAGAGCAGGGACTGGGGGTCCCTGAACCAGTGTAGACTGGTTTATGCAAAGAGGGCATCAAATGTGCCCTTCAAAGCATTACTAGTGGCTTGGGGAGGCTACCCTCCCAAGCCTGTAACACCTATTTCCAAAGGGAGAGGGTGTAACTTCCCTCTCCCAAAGGAAATCCTTTGTTCTGCCTTCCTGGGCTTGAGTTGCTCAAGCAACAGGAGGGCAGCAACTCTGTGAGGTGGCAGCAGCTTGGGCTGCCTGGAAAACCTCCGAAGGCTGTGGGAGCAATGATAGTGGTCTTCTAATGTGCCCCCAGAGTGCATGGAATCATACAACCAATGGTTGCAAAAGCATTTGGGTATGATTCCAACATGTTTTATACCAAACATGCCTATGTTCGGAGTTACCATTAGGTAGCTGGACGTAGGTATTGACCTATGTCCAGTACACGCGTTAAGTGGTATCCACTCACTCACGAAGTCTAAGAAAATGGTGCCTGGAGTTTGTGGGTGCACCTCTGCTAGTGTACGGGTGCCCTCACACACAAGTACTTTCCACCCTGCCCTCTGGGCTAGAAGGCCTGACATAGTGCTGACTTATAAGTGACCTGGTGCAGTGAAAAGTGGCAGTGAAAGGGTGCTTGCACCTTTTCAATTAGGCTGTAATGGCAGTTGTGCATAACCCTTTGCTTGGGCTCACTATTGGTGGCAAAATATATGCTGCAACCCCTAAGGATACCCTGGAACCACAATGCCCTGGGTACCCAGGTACCCTATACTAGGGACTTACAGTGGGGCACCAGTGTGCCAACTGTGAGATAAAATACAGAGTTTTGGGAGAAAGAGCATAATCACTGGGTTCCTGGTTAGCAGGATCCCAGTGAACACAGTCAAACACACTGATATCAGGCAGAAAAAGGGAGTAACCGTACCAAGAAAGAGCGTACTTTCCTACTCAACCCCCCCCCCCATCAAGGACAAGAAGGCCAGTCTTGCCCAGATGAGTTGTCATTGTCTAAGTAGAAATACCTGGAGAGTACATCTGCATTGGAGTGGAATGGACCCCCTTAACAATTTGGAGTTTTCTCCTTTTATCTGTCAATGAAGTGAGTACCAAAGAGGTATGGTCTCAACGTTTTCAACACTCGGACCACAGCAAAGGCCTCCCTCTCTATGGCTGACCAACGCTTATCTCTGGGGGTCAACCTTCTGCTAATGAAAGCTACTGGTTGATCCTGGCCCTCTGTATTGAGTTGTGAAAGAACTGCCCTACCCCTACCTCTGAAGCATCAGTTTGTACTCTGAACTTCGTAGAGTAGTTAGGGATTTTTAGAACAGGTACAGAGCACATGACCTATTTAAGTTCCTCAAAAAAATCCTTTTGACAGCCTGCTGTCCAATATACCTTTTTATGCATTTTCTTAGATGTGAGGTCATTAAGAGGGGCTACAATGGAGCCATAGTTCTTAATGGACCTCCTGTAATACCCAGTGAGGCCTAAGAAGGCTGTGACCTGAGTTTGTGTAGTCGGGGGAGTCAAATCCTAAATTGTTTGGACCTTCCCCTGTAGTGGCTGAATCTGTTCCCCACCTACTAGGTTTCCCAGGTAAACCACCTTCCCCTGCCCTATCTGGCACTTTGAAGCCTTCATGGTGAGGCCTGCGTTTTGCAGAGCCTCTAAAACATTTCATAGGTGGACCAGGTAATCATCCTAGGTGGAGCTAAAGACAGCTATATCATCTAGATATGCTGCACTGTATGCTTCAAGGCCTTGGAGGACTGTGTTCACCAGCCTCTGAAAAGTGACAGGTAAATTTTTCAGACCAAAGGGCATTACTGTGAGTTGATAGTGCCCTCTAGTGGTTGAAAATACAGTTTTGGGTTTAGTCTCTTCTGACAACTTAATCTGCCAATAGCCAGCAGTAAGGTCAAAAGTGCTAAGATGCTTGGCAGATGCCAATGTATCTGTGAGCTCATCTACCCTGGAGATAGGATGAGCATACGTTTTGGTTACTGTTTTGAGCCCTCTATAGTCAATATAAAACCTCATCTCTTTTTTCCCATTGTGAGAGTGGGGTTTTGGGAACAGCACCACTGGGCTAGCCCAGGGGCTATCAGAGTGCTCAATGACTCCGAGGTCCAGCATCTTTTGCACCTCTGCTTTGATGGAGTCCCTTACATGGTCAGCCTGCCTGTAGATATTATTCTTAACAGGTAGGCTGTCCCCTGTGTTAATAGTGTGTTCACACAAAAAAAAGTAGTTTGACTAGGTGTGAGTGAAAACAGTTCAGAGAACTGTCCTAGGCGATTTCTGTAGTCTTCTTTTTGAGACTCTGAGAGGCAATCCGCTAAGACTACCTACTCTACTGAGCCATCAGCTGCAGAGTTTGAGAAGAGATCAGGGAGAGGGTCACTCTCTTCTTCCTGTCCCTTATCAGTGTCCATGAGCAGGGTTAAGTCAGCCCTGTCATAGTAGGGCTTTAGGCGGTTCACATTAAGTACCCTGAGGGGACTTCTTCAAGTGCCGAGGTCTAATAAATAAGTGACCTCATCCTTCTTTTCCACTATGGTGTGTGGTCCACTCCATAGACACTGGAGTGCCCTGGGAGCCACAGGCTCCAGGACTCACACTTTCTGTCCTGGTTGGTACATAGTTAGGGCAGTCTTCTGGTCATGCCATTGCTTTTGCAATTTTTGGCTGGCCTGAAGGTTTTTACTGGCCTTCGTCATGTATTCAGCTGTCCTTGATCTGAGGCTAAGTACATAATCCACTATGTCCTGTTTAGGGGGCTTGAGAGGTTGTTCCTATCCCTCCTTCACAACAGCAAGTGGACCCCTAACTGGGTGACCAAAAAGTAGTTAAAGGGGCTGTAGCCCACTCCCTTCTGGGTACTTCCCTGTAGGCAAAGAGGAGGCATGGCAATAGGACATCCCACCGCCTCCTGAGTTTTTCAGAGAGTCCCATAATCATGCCTTTGAGTGTTTTGTTAAAACGTTCAACCAACCCATTTGTTTGGGGATGGTAATGGGTGGTGAATTTATACGTTACACCAGTGTTCCCCAACCCCCGGGCCGCGGACCGGTGCCGGTCCGTGGATCAATCAGCACCGGGCCGCCCCACTGTGGCGGGCGGTAAATGTTTGATCATTTTTCCGTGGCCCGCTTGTCACACAATGGGACAATTGGGCCACGGAAAAATGATCAAACATTTACCGTTCCGCAGCGATAAAAAGGTTGGACAACACTGCGTTACACCACACTCTTTCCACATAACTGTCAAGTATACAGGCATGAAGTCGCTACCTCTGTCTGATGCTACTTCTTTTGGGAAAGCCACCCTGGAAGAGATTCCCAGAAGGGCTTTGGCCACTGCAGGAGCTGTAGTGGTCCTAAGAGGTATGGCTTCTGGATACCTGGTGGCATGGTCCACTACCACCAGAATAAATCTGTTTCCAGAAGCTGTGGGAGGTTCTAGGGGGCAAGCAATGACGACCCCTGCCCTTTCAAAGGGTACCCCAACCACTGGAAGTGGAATAAAGGGGGCCTTTGAGGTGCCACCTGTCTTGCCACTGGCTTGACAGGTGACAATGGAACGGCAAAACTCCTTTGTATCTTCAGACATATGGGGTCATGTAAAGTGAGGGACCAGTCTGTCCCATGTATTGCTTTGCCCCAGGTGATCAGCTAGGGTAATGTTGTGCGCTAAGGTTAACAAAAACTCTCTGTATTGCAGAGGTACTACCAATGTCCTGGTGGCACCAGGTTTGGGATCCAAAGGTTCTGAGTACAGGAGGTTGTCTTCCCAGTACACCTTGTGGATGCCACTGACATCCCCTGTTTCCTGTTTGACAGCTTGCTGTCTCAAACCCTCTAGTGTGGGAAAAATCTTTTGAGCTACACTTAATTCCTCCCTGGCAGGCCCCCCTCCACCTAAGAGCTCAGCTGTGTCGGCTTGGAGTTCTTCAGGTGTAGGTTCTGTCCAAGGAGTAGATTCCTCCTCCTCGACAGGGGAATCATCAGTGGAGGGAGGGATAGGGGATCATTTCTTACCCTTTCTACCCCTGCTATTGGGGTTCTCTTGGTCCATAGTTTCAGGATCCAAGTTCCCCTGTTCTCTTTGCTTTTTGGCCTGAGCCCTGGTCAGAGCAACAATATGCCCAGGAATGTCCAGGAATGCCCAGCATTGCTCCATGGGCCTCCAACTCTACTTCAGCCCAAGCTGAAGTCTCCAAGGCGTTCCCTAGTAGACACTCTACAGGCAGGTCTGTGGATACTACAACTTTCTTAGGACCAGTAACCTCCCCCGCCAACTGAGATCAACAACTGTCAACTGACATGGCGTGGTTCACTGTATTGTTGTGGACGTCAGTCTCTTGGTACTGGTGACTATATAGGTCTTGCTTAGGGGACACTAGTTTTTCAATCACCATGGTGACACTGGCACCTGCGTCCCTGTAGGCCTGAGCCTGAACACCACTGATTAAGGGTTGCTGTTTGTACTTATCTATATTACGGGGACAAGCAACAAGGGTGGCAATGTCAGTGCCACCATCAGAGACTAAACAGCCTCAGTGGTTTCCCTAACTAAACCAGCTCCCACTGCACTTCCCAGAGTTAGCACTGCTACACCCTTGAACTGACTATTAGTGGTATTAGTGTTCCGACCACTACTGCTGTTGTTAGGGGCACTGGTTGTAGGAGTGGGGGTTGTAGTGGTGGGAGGTTTGGTGCTTTTCTTAGGATAGGAGCTGTCTCCTGCCTTATGGCCTCTGCTTTTACAAATACAGCACCAAGGCTTTTTGATCTGATTGTGATTGGAAGAGGATTTAGACCCACCCCCAGAGGAGTTCTGTGGGCCTGATGAAGACTCTTTTTATCCCTACCCTTGTCATGAGGCTTACCTGCTTCCTTTTTCTTGTCTTTGTCAACCCCGGTGTAAGCCTTCCTACACATTCTTTTTCTGACCCATTTGTCTACCTTCTTTCCCAATTCTTGAGGAGAGGTCCCAGCGACCCTCTACAAGGTCACATAGGTTTGGGGTCCATTCGTGGTTCGCATTCCACTTTTGGAGTATATGGTTTGTGTTGCCCCTATCCCTATGTGTCCCCATTGCATCCTATTGTAACTATACATTGTTTGCACTGTTTTCTAAGACTATACTGCATATTTTTGGTATTGTGTACATATATCTTGTGTATATTTGCTATCCTCATACTGAGGGTACACTCTGAGATACTTTGGCATATTGTCATAAAAATAAAGTACCTTTATTTTTAGTATAACTGTGTATTGTGTTTTCTTATGATATTGTGCAAGTGACACTAGTGGTACTGTAGGAGCTTCACTCGTCTCCTAGTTCAGCCTAAGCTCATCTGCTAAGCTACCATTATCTATCAGCCTATGCTGCTAGACACCCTATACACTAATAAGGGATAACTGGGCCTGGTGCAAGGTGCAAGTACCCCATGGTACTCACTACAAGCCAGTCCAGCCTCCTACATTGGTTGTGCAGCGGTGGGATAAGTGCTTTGAGACTACTTACCACTCTTGTCATTGTACTTTTCATAAGAGAAAAATATACAAAACAAGTTCAGTGTGTGTACACATAACTAAAAAGTTTTGCATTTCCTCTTTTCACTCTTTTCTAAGTGCTGAAAAGTACTTCTAAACATTTCTAAAAAGTTCTAAAAAGTTTTAAAAGTTTTTTTTCTGTCTTTCTAAAAGTTCTGAAAACTTTTTTCTCTTCTTCTATTACTTTCACTCTCTCTAACAAATGTCTGGCACAGGCCAAAATGTTGATCTGTCCAAACTTGCATATGATCACCTTAGCTGGATAGGAGCAAGGAGTCTCTGCATAGAGAGAGGTTTGAGTGTAGGGAAGAATCCTTCCTTGGAACTGTTACTTAACATGCTTAGAGAACAAGATAAGGCCAAAAGGGCCCCATCTGTTGAAAAAGTAGCTAATGGTTCCCAATCTGATCCAGGGACACCCCTAGGAAAAGATTCAGGAAAGAAACTTCAGAGCCTGCCCATTACTAGACAGTCTAGCATAGTTGGGAATGATGATGAGTCACACCATACAGATAGTGTTGTCTCACATCATAGCAAAAGCATTAATTCTCACCACAGTAGAAGTGATGTTTCTGTTAACCAAGCTGTTAGGGTGCCTTCTGTAAGGGACAGGTCTCCTTCTGTCCATTCTCACCATACTTCTGTTTCAAGGCATGTCCCTCCCACCCACCCTGATGACAGATTGTTAGAAAGGGAGCTCAATAGATTGAGAGTGGAACAAACCAGACTGAAGCTCAAGAAGCAACAGCTGGATCTGGAGAGACAGACTTTAGAAGTAGAGAAGGAGAGACAGAAACTGGGTTTAGAAACCCATGGTGGCAGCAGCAGTATTCCCCATAGTCATCCTGCAAAAGAGCATGATTCCAGGAATCTGCACAAGATAGTTTCCCCTTATAAGGAGGGGGATGACATTAACAAGTGGTTTGCTGCACTTGAGAGGGCCTGTACTGTACAGGATGTCCCTCAAAGGCAGTGGGCTGCTATCCTATGGCTATCATTTAGTGGAAAAGGTAGGGATAGGCTCCTTACTGTGAAAGAAAATGAAGCCAATGATTACAAAGTTCTTAAGAATGCACTCCTGGGTGGTTATGGATTAACCACTGAACAATACAGGATAAAGTTCAGTGAAACCAAAAAGGAGTCTTCACAAGACTGGGTTGATTTCATTGACCATTCAGTGAAGGCCTTGGAGGGGTGGTTACATGGCAGTAAAGTTACTGATTATGACAGCCTGTATAACTTGATCCTGAGAGAGCATATTCTTAATAATTGTGTGTCTGATTTGTTGCACCAGTACTTGGTGGACTCTGATCTGACCTCTCCCCAAGAATTGGGAAAGAAGGCAGACAAATGGGTCAGAACAAGGGTGAACAGAAAAGTTCATACAGGGGGTGACAAAGATGGCAACAAGAAGAAGGATGGTAAGTCTTCTGACAAGGGTGGGGACAAATCTAAAAATGAGTCTTCATCAGGCCCACAAAAACACTCTGGTGGGGGTGGTGGGCCCAAATCCTCTTCTAATCAAAACAAAGAAAAGAAACCATGGTGCTATTTATGTAAAATAAAAGGCCATTGGACAACGGATCCCAGTTGTCCAAAGAAAAGCACCAAGCCTCCTACCACTAAAACCCCTACTGCTACACCTAGTGTCCCTAGTAATAGCAGTGGTGGTGGGAGCAAACCTACTAATAGCCAATCCAAGGGAGTAGCTGGGCTCACTTTTGGTAACTTAGTTGGGGTTGGTCTTGTTAGGGAGACCACAGAGGCTGTGTTAGCCTCTGAGGGGGCTATTGATTTAGCCACCTTAGTTGCTTGTCCCCTTAATATGGATAAGTACAAGCAGCTACCCCTAATAAATGGTGTTGAGGTTCAGGCCTACAGGGACACTGGTGCCAGTGTGACTATGGTCATAGAGAAACTGGTCCACCCTGAACAACACCTACATGGTCACCAGTACCAAGTAACCGATGCTCATAACAACACACTTAGCCACCCCATGGCTGTTGTAAATCTCAACTGGGGGGGGGGTTACTGGTCCAAAGAAAGTTGTGGTAGCCTCAGATTTACCTGTAGACTGTCTACTAGGAAATGATTTGGAGACATCAGCTTGGTCAGATGTGGAGTTGGAGGCCCATGCAGCAATGCTGGGCATCCCAGGGCACATTTTTGCTTTAACCAGGGCTCAGGCCAAAAAGCAAAAAGGACAGGGAAGCTTGGATCCTGGAACAATGGACCAAGTGCTCCCTAAAGCTAGGGCTAGTAGAAGTAAAGCACTTCCTACTATCCCTCCCTCTACAGTGGATTCAACTTCTGAGGAAGAAGAATTTCCACCCTGTGCAGAACCTACACCAGAGGAGCTGGAAGCAGACACTGCTGAGCTTTTGGGTGAAGGGGGGCCTGCCAGGGAGGAGCTGAGTGTGGCACAGTAAACCTGTCCCACATTAGAGGGTCTAAGACAGCAAGCTGTCAAACAAACTAATGGGGATGTCAGTGACTCTCACAGAGTTTACTGGGAGGACAACCTCTTGTACACTGAAGCAAGGGATCCTAAACCTGGAACTGCCAGGAGGTTAGTGATTCCTCAGGAGTACAGAAAGTTCCTCCTAACTCTAGCCCATGACATTCCCCTAGCTGGACATCTGGGACAAATGAAAACTTGGGACAGGCTTGTTCCTTTGTTTCATTGGCCTAGAATGTCTGAGGACACAAAAGAGTTTTGTAAGTCCTGTGAAACCTGTCAAGCCAGTGGCAAGACAGATGGCACACCAAAGGCACCCCTTATTCCACTGCCTGTGGTTGGGTTTCCCTTTGAAAGGGTAGGGGTTGACATAGTTGGCCCCCTTGACCCTCCCACTGCTTCAGGCAATAGGTTTATCTTGGTGGTAGTGGACCATGCCACAAGATATCCTGAAGCAATTCCTTTAAGGACCACTACAGCACCTGCAGTGGCAAAGGCCCTCCTGGGAATATTTTCCAGGGTGGGCTTCCCAAAGGAAGTAGTATCAGACAGGGGAAGCAATTTCATGTCTGCATACTTAAAGGCCATGTGGAAGGAGTGTGGTGTGACTTACAAGTTCACCACACCCTATCATCCACAAACAAATGGACTGGTGGAGAGATTTAACAAAACTCTCAAAGGCATGATTATGGGTCTCCCTGAAAAACTCCGCAGGAGATGGGATATCCTGTTACCATGCCTCCTTTTTGCCTACAGGGAGGTACCCCAGAAAGGAGTGGGCTTCAGCCCCTTTGAACTCCTCTTTGGACACCCTGTTAGGGGTCCACTAACACTTGTCAAGGAGGGTTGGGAACAACCTTTAAAAGCTCCAAAACAAGATATTGTGGATTATGTACTTGGCCTCAGATCAAGGATGGCTGAGTATATGAAAAAGGCCAGTAAAAACCTTCAGGCCAGCCAAGAGCTCCAGAAGCAATGGCATGACCAGAAGGCTGTTTTGGTTCAGTACCAACCAGGGCAGAAAGTGTGGGTCTTGGAGCCTGTGGCCCCAAGAGCACTCCAAGATAAATGGAGTGGACCCCACACAATTGTTGAGAAAAAGGGTGAAGTCACCTATTTAGTTGACTTAGGCACTGCCAGGAGTTCCCTTAGGGTGCTCCATGTCAATCGCCTGAAACCCTACTATGACAGGGCTGATCTCACCCTGCTCATGGCAACTGATGAGGGACAGGAAGAAGACAGTGATCCTCTACCTGATCTCTTCTCTTCCACAGAACAAGATGCTCTAGTGGAAGGTGTAGTTTTGGCTGATTGTCTTACTGCTGAGCAGAAAGACCATTGCATAAATCTCCTGTGTCAGTTTTCTGAACTCTTCTCTACTGTGCCAGGTACCACTTCTTGGTGTGAGCACACTATAGATACTGGAGACAGCTTGCCTGTCAAAAGTAAGATCTATAGGCAGCCTGACCATGTCAGGGACTGCATAAAGCAAGAGGTGCAGAAAATGTTAGAACTGGGAGTGGTTGAGCACTCTGAAAGTTCATGGGCTTCTCCTGTGGTACTTGTACCAAAACCTCATTCCAAGGATGGAAAGAAAGAAATGCGGTTTTGTGTAGACTACAGAGGTCTCAACCAGGTAACCAAAACTGATGCTCACCATATACCCAGGGCAGATGAGCTCATAGATACTCTGGCATCTGCCAAGTATCTAAGCACTTTTGATTTGACTGCAGGGTATTGGCAGATCAAATTATCAGAAGATGCTAAACCTAAAACTGCATTTTCAACCATTGGAGGCCATTACCAATTTACAGTAATGCCTTTTGGATTGTAAAATGCACCTGCCACTTTTCAGAGGTTGGTGAACACAGTCCTGCAAGGGCTGGAAGCTTTTAGTGCAGCATATTTGGACGATATAGCTGTCTTTAGCTCCAGCTGGGATGATCACCTGGTCCACCTATGGAAAGTTTTGGAGGCCCTGCAAAAGGCAGGCCTCACTATCAAGGCTTCAAAGTGCCAGATAGGGCAGGGAAAAGTGGTTTATCTGGGACACATTGTTGGTGGGGAACAGATTGCACCACTACAGGGGAAAATCCAAACTATTATAGATTGGGTTCCCCCTACTACTCAGACTCAAGTGAGAGCCTTCCTAGGCCTCACTGGGTATTACAGGAGGTTCATTAAGAACTATGGCTCCATTGCAGCCCCTCTTGATGACCTCACATCCAAAAAAATGCCTAAAATGGTATTATGGACAGCAAACTGTCAGAAAGCTTTTGAGGAGCTGAAGCAGGCCATGTGCTCTGCACCTGTCCTGAAAAGCCCTTGTTACTCTAAAAAAGTCTATGTCCAATCTGATGCATCTGAATTAGGAGTAGGGGCAGTCCTATCACAACTTAATTCTGATGGCCAGGATCAACCTGTTGCTTTTATTAGTAGAAGGTTGACCCCTAGAGAAAAGCGTTGGTCTGCCATTGAGAGGGAGGCCTTTGCTGTGGTCTGGGCACTGAAGAAGTTAAGGCCATACCCGTTTGGCACTCACTTAATTGTTCAGACAGACCACAATCCGCTACTTTGGCTAAAACAAATGAAAGGTGAAAATCCTAAATTGTTGAGGTGGTCCATATCCCTACAGGGAATGGACTATACAGTGGAACATAGACCTGGGAGTAGCCACTCCAATGCAGATGGACTCTCCAGATATTTCCACTTAGACAATGAAGACTCATCAGGTCATGGCTAGTCTTATTGTCCTTCGTTTGGGGGGGGGTTGTGTAGGAAAGTACCATCTTGCCTGGCATGTTACCCCCATTTTTCACTGTATATATGTTGTTTTAGTTGTATGTGTCACTGGGAGCCTGTCAGCCAGGGCCCCAGTGCTCATAAGTGTGCCTGAATGTGTTACCTGTGTAGTGACTAACTGTCTCACTGAGGCTCTGCTAATCAGAACCTCAGTGGTTATGCTCTCTCATTACTTTCAAATTGTCACTAACAGGCTGGTGACCAATTTTACACATTTACATTGGCTTACTGGAACACCCTTATAATTCCCTAGTATATGGTACTGAGGTACCCAGGGTATTGGGGTTCCAGGAGATCCCTAGGGGCTGCAGCATTTCTTTTGCCACCCATAGGGAGCTCTGACAATTCTTACACAGGCCTGCCACTGCAGCCTGAGTGAAATAACATCCACGTTATTTCACAGCCATTTTACACTGCAATTAAATAACTTATAAGTCACCTATATGTCTAACCTTTACCTGGTAAAGGTTAGGTGCAAAGTTACTTAGTGTGAGGGCACCCTGGCACTAGCCAAGGTGCCCCCACATTGTTCAGGGCCAATTCCCCGGACTTTGTGAGTGCGGGGACACCATTACACGCGTGCACTACATATAGGTCACTACCTATATGGAGCTTCACAATGGTAACTCCGAATATGGCCATGTAACATGTCTATGATCATGGAATTGCCCCCTCTATGCCATCCTGGCATAGTTGGCACAATCCCATGATCCCAGTGGTCTGTAGCACAGACAATGGTACTGCCAAACTGCCTTTTCAGGGGTTTCACTGCAGCTGCTGCTGCTGCCAACCCCTCAGACAGGTTTCTGCCCTCCTGGGGTCCAGCCAGGCTTGTCCCAGGATGGCAGAACAAAGGACTTCCTCTGAGAGAGGGTGTTACACCCTCTCCCTTTGGAAAATGGTGTGAAGGCAGGGGAGGAGTAGCCTCCCCCAGCCTCTGGAAATGCTTTCATGGGCACATTTGGTGCCCATTTCTGCATAAGCCAGTCTACACCGGTTCAGGGACCCCTTAGCCCTGCTCTGGCGCGAAACTGGACAAAGGAAAGGGGAGTGACCACTCCCCTGACCTGCACCTCCCCTGGGAGGTGTCCAGAGCTCCTCCAGTGTGCTCCAGACCACTGCCATCTTGGAAACAGAGGTGCTGCTGGCACACTGGACTGCTCTGAGTGGCCAGTGCCACCAGGTGACGTCAGAGACTCCTTCTGATAGGCTCCTTCAGGTGTTGCTAGCCTATCCTCTCTCCTAGGTAGCCAAACCCTCTTTTCTGGCTATTTAGGGTCTCTGTCTCTTGGGATTCTTTAAATAACGAATGCAAGAGCTCATCCGAGTTCCTCTGCATCTCTCTCTTCACCTTCTGCCAAGGAATCAACTGCTGACCGCGCTGGAAGCCTGCAAAACTGCAACAAAGTAGCTAAGACGACTACTGCAACTCTGTAACGCTGATCCTGCCGCCTTCTCGACTGTTTTCCTGGTGGTGCATGCTGTGGGGGTAGTCTGC
Source organism: Pleurodeles waltl (assembly GCF_031143425.1). Classification (NCBI taxonomy): domain Eukaryota; kingdom Metazoa; phylum Chordata; class Amphibia; order Caudata; family Salamandridae; genus Pleurodeles; species Pleurodeles waltl. Next base: position 353,300,752 of record NC_090437.1, on the reverse strand, counting down.
CTCCTCTCTGCACTAGAAGCTCCGAAGAAATCTCCCGTGGGTCGACGGAATCTTCCCCCTGCAACCGCAGGCACCAAAGAACTGCATTACCGGTCCCTTGGGTCTCCTCTCAGCACGACGAGCGAGGTCCCTCGAATCCAGCAACTTTGTCCAAGTGACCCCCACAGTCCAGTGACTCTTCAGTCCAAGTTTGGTGGAGGTAAGTCCTTGCCTCCCCACGCCAGACTGCATTGCTGGGAACCGCGACTTTTGCAGCTACTCCGGCCTCTGTGCACTTCCGGCGGAAATCCTTTGTGCACAGCCAAGCCTGGGTCCACAGCAGTCTAACCTGCATTGCACGACTTTCTAAGTTGGTCTCCGGCGACGTGGGACTCCTTTGTGCAACTTCGGGTGAGCACCATTTCACACATCCTTGTAGTGCCTGTTTCTGGCACTTCTCTGGGTGCTGCCTGCTGCTGAGAGGACTTCTTGTCTTGCTCGACGTCCCCTCTGTCCCCAGACGCAATTGGCGACATCCTGGTCCCTCCTGGGTCACAGCAGCATCCAAAAACACTAACCACATGATTTGCAGCTAGCAAGGCTTGTTGGCGGTCTTTCGGCGGGAAAATACTTCTGCACAACTTTCCATGGCGTGATGGATCCGTCCTCCAAAGGGGAAATCTCTAGCCCTTGTCGTTCCTGCAGAAACCTAAACTTCTACTGTCCAGTAGCAGCTTCTTTGCACCCACAGCTGGCATTTCCAGGGTATCTTCCCATCTCCGACTTGCTTGTGACTTTTGGACTTGGTCCCCTTGTTCCACAGGTACCCTCGACTGGAAATCCATCGTTGTTGCATTGCTGGTTTGTGTCTTTCCTGCAGAATTCCCCTATCACGACTTCTATGTCCTTTGGGGAACTTTAGTGCACTTTGCACTCACTTTTCAGGGTCTTGGGGTGGGCTATTTTTCTAACCCTTACTATTTTCTAATAGTCCCAGCGACCCTCTACAAGGTCACATAGGTTTGGGGTCCATTCGTGGTTCGCTTTCCACTTTTGGAGTATATGGTTTGTGTTGCCCCTATCCCTATGTGTCCCCATTGCATCCTATTGTAACTATACATTGTTTGCACTGTTTTCTAAGACTATACTGCATATTTTTGGTATTGTGTACATATATCTTGTGTATATTTGCTATCCTCATACTGAGGGTACACTCTGAGATACTTTGGCATATTGTCATGAAAATAAAGTACCTTTATTTTTAGTATAACTGTGTATTGTGTTTTCTTATGATATTGTGCAAGTGACACTAGTGGTACTGTAGGAGCTTCACTCGTCTCCTAGTTCAGCCTAAGCTGCTCTGCTAAGCTAAGCTATGCTGCTAGACACCCTATACACTAATAAGGGATAACTGGGCCTGGTGCAAGGTGCAAGTACCCCTTGGTACTCACTACAAGCCAGTCCAGCCTCCTACACTTCCCTTCCCACTTCAAGCTATGCTTGTGGGTCTGCTAGGAACCCTATGTCCATTTGAGGTTCTCTCCCCCAACATCTAGAATGCCATGTTCTACCTCAGAGGGGTTAGGGTCTACTTCTTCCTCCTCCTCCTTGCCACCAGCTTGATCCTGGTCATCCTGGAGGTGAAGGACCAAAAGCAGACTCTTATTAGGGTTCCTCCCTATTTCTAACTTTCTTTCTGCACACAACCCCTTCAGTTCCTTAAATGTCAGGTTTTCATTTGGAGAGCCCGAGAACTCAGAGGTGTGTCCAGTTGCAGACATGGTTTGTGTTAGGATAGTGTAGGTGTACCTAACCTACGTAAGTCCTAGTCTTTCTGAAAGAAGTTCAGAGCAAGGGCAATGCTTAGACCCTAGCTTACCTAAACTTTAGAGACTAGGGGCCGTATTTATACTCCGTTTGCGCCGAATTTGCGTCGTTTTTTTCGACGCAAATTCGACGCTAAACTAACGCCAACTAACGCCATATTTATACTATGGCGTTAGAGGCGAATAGCGCCAAAGTTCCCGGAATGTGCGTCATTTTTTAGCGTGAACCCCTTCCTTGCGTTAATGATATGCAAGGGAGGCGTTCCCGTCTAAAAAATGACTCCCAGGCCTTTACGTGGTATTTATACTCCCGGGCAAAAGTGACGCCCGGGAGTGGGCGTGGCTAAAAACGGCGCATTTGCGCCGCTTTTTAACGCCTGGGTCAGGCATGGCGTTAAGGGACAAGTGGGCTCAAAATGAGCCCAGAGTGCCCTCCCCTGCCCCCAGGGACCCCCCCTGCCACCCTTGCCCACCCCAGGAGGACACCCAAGGCTGGAGGGACCCACCCCAGGGACATTCAGGTAAGTTCAGGTAAGTTTTTTTATTTTTTATTTTAATAATATTTTGTGGCATAGGGGGGCCTGATTTGTGCCCCCCTACATGCCACTATGCCCAATGACCATGCCCAGGGGACAGAAGTCCCCTGGGCATGGCCATTGGGCAAGGGGGCATGACTCCTATCTTTACAATGATAGGAGTCATGTTGATGGGGGATGGGCGTCGTTAAAAAATGGCGCAAGTCGGGTTAAGACGATTTTTTCGACGTAACCTGACTTGCCCCATTTTAAGACGCCCATGCGCCATTTTCCCCCTACGCCGGCGCTGTCTGGTCTACGTGGTTTTTTCCCACGCAAACCAGGCAGCGCCGGTCTGATTGCGCCGTCTAACGCCATTCCATAAATACGGCGCCCGCATGGCGCTTCAGAATGGCGTTAGACGGCGCAAAACTTTTTGACGCTAAACTGCGTTAGCGCAGTTTAGCGTCAAAAAGTATAAATATGGGCCTAGATTTTTACACTAGGTACTATGTATACCGCTAGGTAAGCAGTGGTCTTTCCTGTGGAAAGCACCAAGTGGTAGAGTGATAAGGCAATTTGCAAATGTTTATCCACCGCTGCCCCACTAATGTAGGAGGCTGGCCTGGTGTGTGGTGGATACCCAAGGTACTTACACCTTATACCAGGTATCCCTTATTAGTGTAGTGTAGTCAGTGTCTAGAGGAAAGCCAAGCTCTCTAGAGGTAGCTGTGGATGAGCAGCCAAGGCTTACCTAGGAGACATACAAAGCACATGCAATACCACTGTAGTCACACACAGTACTTACACACATGAAAGAAAAGACTCAGGCCCTCATTACAACCCTTGTGGTTGGTGTTAAAGCGGCGGTAATACCGCAAACAGGCCGGCGGGAAAAAAAATGGGATTGCGACCGTGGCGGAAACCGCCAACATAGACAGCCACTTTAACACTCCGACTGCCACGGCAGTACAAACAAACAGCGCGGCGGAGACCGCCAACAGACAGGCGGAAGACAATGTACCACCCACCCTATCACAACACGGCTAGCTGCCACCTTTTCCGGGGCGGAACCAACGCGAATAAAAACACGGTGGACACAGTACACAGAAGGGAAAACACTCACCTCTCCACACCCCACGAGGAACCAGGACGCCATGGAGCCCGAACTGCAGATCTTTCCGGCGATGGTCTTCCTACTCCTCTATCAGGAGCTCCAACGATAACGGAGACGACCACGGTGAGTACTGCACCTACAACACAGAGGAGGGGGGAGGGAAAAGAGAGTGACACACACACGCAACACCCCCACCCTCACCCACAACACCATACACACAAACACATGCTGCAACATTACACATACACCCCCCCACTACCTCCTTCAATAACTCAAGGACAAAAGGAAATTATTTGAACAATTGTAATAAAAAAAATCCTTCAGTCAAAACTCAAAATCCAGTATATACAATTATATACACCAACTACACAAGTCCTCAGCCTGATAAACATACGACACCACTGCTCCACAAGGGGGCTCCATGCCCATTGATGTATCCTGGGGAGTAAAAAGCCACAGTCTCTCAAGTCTTTTCAGTGGGTTGTTTGCCCACTGCTTTATCCTGGGGAGTGCAAAGCCACAGTGTCGCAAGTCTCTCCAGTGGATGGTTTGCCCACTGATTTATCCTGGGAAGTGCAAAGCCACAGTCTCTCAAGTCTTTACAGTGGGTGGTTTGCCCCCAGCTTTATCCTGGGGAGTGCAAATCCACAGTCTCTCAAGTCTTTTCAGTGGGTGGTTTGCTCACTGCTTTATCCTGGGGAGTGCAAAGCCACAATCTCCCAAGTCTTTTCAGTGGGTGGTTTGCCCACTACTTTATCCTGGGGAGTGCAAAGCCAAAGTCTCTAAAGTGGATAACAGTCTCCACTGGTTCTGGAGGGGGCTTTATGCCCAGAGCGCTTCATCCTGCCAAGGAATGAGGTAGTGGCTGCCTTTCTCCACTGGTTCTGGAGTGAGCTTTGTGCCCAGAGTGCTTAATCCTGCCAAGGACTGAGGTAGTGGATGCCTTTCTCCACTGGTTCTGGAGGGGGCTTTGTGCCCAGAGTGCTTCATCCTGCCAAGGACTGAGGTAGTGGATGAGATACTTCACTGGTTCTGGAGGGGGCTTTGTGCCCAGAGTGTTTCATCCTGCCAAGGAATGAGGCAGTGGCTGCCTTTCTCCACTGGATCTGGAGTGAGCTTTGTGCCCAGAGTGCTTAATCCTGCCAAGGACTGAGGTAGTGGATAAGATACTCCACTGGTTCTGGAGGGGGCTTTGTGCCCAGAGTGCTTCATCCTGCCAAGGACTGAGGTAGTGGATGCCTTTCTCCACTGGTTCTGGAGTGAGCTTTGTGCCCAGAGTGCTTAATCCTGCCAAGGACTGAGGTAGTGGATGAGATACTCGACTGGTTCTGGAGGGGGCTTTGTGCCCAGAGTGCTTCATCCTGCAAAGGACTGAGGTAGTGGATGCCTTTCTCCACTGGTTCTGGAGGGGGCTTTGTGCCCAGAGTGCTTAATCCTGCCAAGGACTGAGGTAGTGGATGAGATACTCCACTGGTTCTGGAGGGGGCTTTGTGCCCAGAGTGCTTCATCCTGCCAAGGACTGAGGTAGTGAATGCCTTTGTCCACTGGTTCTGGAGTACCTTTGTGCCCAGAGTGCTTCATCCTGCCAAGGACGGAGGTAGTGGATGAGATACTCCCTGGTTCTGGAGTGAGCTTTGTGCACAGAGTGCTTCATCCTGCCAAGGACTGAGGTAGTGGATGCCTTTTTCCACTGGTTCTGGAGGGGGCTTTGTGCTCAGAGTGCTTCCTCCTGCCAAGGACTGAGGCAGTGGATGAGATACTCCACTGGTTCTGGAGGGGGCTTTGTGCCCAGAGTGTTTCATCCTGCCATCGACTGAGGTAGTCGATGCCTTTCTCCACTGGTTCTGGAGGGGGCTTTGTGCCCAGAGTGCTTTATCCTGCCAAGGACTGAGGTAGTGGATGAGATACTCCACTGGTTCTGGAGGGGGCTTTGTGTCCAGAGTGCTTCATCCTGCCAAAGACTGAGGTAGTGGATGCCTTTCTCCACTGGTTCTGGAGTGAGCTTTGTGCCCAGAGTGCTTCATCCTGCCAAGGACTGAGGAAGTGAATGCCTTTCTCCACTGGTCCTGGAGGGGGCTTTGTGCCCAGAGTGCTTCATCCTGCCAAGGACTGAGGTAGTGGATTATTTCCACTGGTTTCTGGAGTGAGGTTTGTGTCCAGAGTGCTTCATCCTGCCAAGGAATGAGGTAGTGGATCCCTTTCTCCACTAGTTCTGGAGGGGGCTTTGTGCCCAGAGTGCTTCATCCTGCCACGGACTGAGGTAGTGGATGCCTTTCTCCACTGGTTCCGGAGTGAGCTTTGTGCCCAGAGTGCTCCACATGCATTGTGGCCGGAACAATACACACGCCTGGGTGTGTGTGCCACAAGATTGCTGAGGTACAGGCAGGTTGATACGCCATGGAGGCAGAGACATACCCCACACTGCTGCGGCTTCCAATTCCATATGCAGGTGACAACTGTGATGACAGTGATGCTTCATGGAAGCTCCCCAACGTCTACTGAATTTGGGTGAAGGTGCATGGGCTGGAGGCTGTTGTGAGGTGGATGGCTTTTGGGTGGGTGTGTGCCTGCGTTTGTGTACTTTGGGAGGACTCACAGACACACTGGGAGAGGACACTGTGGATGTGTGAATGGTAGTGGGGGTGGTGAATGCATGTGAGCGGTGTGTGGTGATGGGTGTGCTGGTGATGGAGGAGAGGTAGTGGATGAGGATGTAGTGCATGCAGGTGTGAGTGGAGACAAGACTGGGAGGGAGGAGGGAGACATGGAGGAGGGGGACACAGTGGAGGCAGTGGATGTTGGTATGTGTGCAATGGTATGGTGCTTGTGTGAGTGCATGTGGGATGTGTGGTGCTTATGTTTGCCTGAGCCACCCTTGTGTGTTGAGGTGTGTGCATGCTGGTCTGATGGTGTGCTTGGGATAGGCTGAGGTACATGGGATTGGGTCTGGCTGGAGGAAGTTGGAGGGGAGAGGCTGGACACAGGGACAATGGCTGCCATCAGTGCTGAGGCCAGAGCCTGAAATGCTCTGTGTTGGGCTGCCTGGCCAGAATGAATGCCCTCCAGGTATGCATTTGTTTGTTGCAAATGCCTCTCAACACCCTGGATGGCATTCAGAATGGTAGACTGCCCAACAGTGTGGGATCTCAGGTGGTCATTAGCCTCCTCACTGAGGGCAGCAGGGCTGACTGGGGCAGCGCCTGAGGTGCCTGGGGCAAATGAGATGCCACCCTTTTTGGTGAGCGGGCACGGGACAAACGTTGAGGGGCTGCTGGGAGGGTGGTGCTGGTAGGGGGGGTGGCGGCTGTACCTGTTGATGTGGGGGACACAGAGGGGCCCGCCACCGCAAGGGAGCTCCCATCAGAGGAGGAGCCGCTGTCACTGCTGTCTGCTCCTGTCCCCGCCGTGGAGCTCCCCTCGCCCTCCATCCCACTGGTGGCTTCAGACTCCTTTGTGTCGCCCTCCAGGGCCAAGTGGGATGCAGCTCCCTCCTGCTCCAGTGCCACTGCTCCTCCGCCTGATGATGCTATTTCACACAAGAACAGGGAGACCACAAAAAGGGGGGGGGAGACAAAAGAAAGACATGTTCAGTGCATGCAACACCACCTCCGTTGGCAGACACAACGGACACAGCAGCCCTCTGCACTACGCCATGCTCTTATAGTTCCTAAATTTATCACATGCCCATGGGGTACAAGGCCTAAGCCTGATTGATGCACACCTGGATGTCACAGGAGCCTGACTATGTGTAGATGGCACTAACCACTAGTGGGGTTGGGGTGCCACAGAGCCTGCCGCACAAGGGACCTTGCCTACAAAGCTCCACCTGGCCTAGGGGAACCCACTGCCCATCTCCCCCGCCCAGACACCTTGTAATGCGCGCAAAGTCAGCAGAATGATAGTGTACTCACCCCCTTGTGGCTGCTGTGATGCCCCCAAGCGCCCATCCAGCTCTGGATACGCCACCGCCAGGATCCGGAACATCAGGGGGGTCATGGTGCGACGGGCATCCCTCCCACGTTGGGAGGCCTTCCCCAGCTGGGCCGTCTTCTTGCTCCAGCGGCAAAGGCCCTCCCATGTTTTGCGGTAGTGGGTGCTCCGTCTGTGGTGGACCCCCAGGGTCCAGACGTCCTTGGGGATGGCACGCCAAATATCCTTCTTCTGGTGGGCGCTGACCTAGAGGAATAGTACAGAGGAATAGGAAAATCTTTACCCGTCCGGACCATCATCCTCTTTGACCCACGTTCCCACCCTTGCCTTGACGCACATACACTCACCGTCCGCACATGCAGGCATCAGTCCCCCCCATTTTACTTCCATCCACACCACTCCAAACAGGAATTGCCCATGCAGCATTCTCACAGTGTACTCACCTGTTTGTCTGGAGGACCGTACAGTTGTGTGTACTGGGGGAGGTCCCCATCCACTAGTTTCTCCAACTCCTCCGAAGTGAAGGCAGGGGCCCTTTCCCCAGAAGCATGAGCCGTCGTCGCTTCCAGACTGACGTCACAGCAGCACTTGCAGTGTAGGTCCTCTCCTTTTGAAGGTCAGGTATCAAGTGAGGGAACAGACCGAAAATGGCAGTCACGTCCGCAGCAGTGCGTACCGTCACCGGTGGCGTACATCGTTATTAGCTCCTGGGACCCATACAGTCCAATGTTAACCAATGCAGGATTGCGCCGGGGTCTTCGACCGCCTACCTCGATGGTGTACAACGCCAGCGCAGTTACCTCATATCCCCTTGTCCCACATTACACTTCAGGCAGCCACCATTTCAGGGGGCCACATGGCATTAATTTTAACTGTGTCACACCAATGTAGGCCTTGCATACACACAGTAACAGGCACATTACGGATTAATAAATGTGTGCAAATGACATTTTGTGATACCTCTGTGTTGGCTGACTCTCTGCTCGCTGTTCTCCTCCATAGGGCACGTCCGCTGGGGCAGGTGATGAGATGGCAGCATCCTCCGTTGTACAGACCACTGGTGGGCCTGTTGACAATGGAAGAGAGACACATAATAGTCACCTACAGACTTGATCGTGCAACAATCCATGAACTGTGTGCCCAGTTGGAGCCAGACCTGATGTCAGCTATCCGCCATCCCACAGGGATCCCCCCCTCTAGTGCAGGTCCTGTCAGTACTCCATTTCCTGGCAAGTGGGTCTTTTCAAACAACAGTGGCCATTGCATCAGGGATGTCCCAGCCAATGTTCTCCAACGTGTTGTGTTGTCTGCCCTGCTGAAATACATGCGCAGCTACATCGTGTTCCCTGAGGTGGAGGGTTTGCTCACAGTGGAAGGTGACCTCTATGCCCTGGGACATATCCCCAACATCATAGGTGCCATTGATGGGACACATGTGGCTTTGGTACCCCCCGCAGAAGTGAACAGGTGTACAGAAACCAGAAGAGCTACCATTCGATGAATGTGCAGATGGTGTGTTTGGCCGACCAGTACATCTCCCATGTGAATGCCAAATTTCCTGGCTCAGTGCATGACGCTCACCTTCTGAGGAATAGCAGCATCCCTTATGTGATGGGGCAACTCCAGAGGCAACGTGTGTGGCTAATAGGTGAGGACAAGGACCCTATACAGTGTGAATAGTTGTCTGGGTATGGACTTGTCCCTACGGGTTAGTGTGTGTCTAACAGTTGTCCCTCGACATTTGCAGGTGACTCTGGTTACCCCAACCTGTCATGGCTACTGACAAGTGGAGGAAGTTGTAAAATGGGCAGGGGTGATGGTGGAGGAATGTCCATGGCAAAGTCCAGTCTATTTTTTTCACAGGTGCATTGTCCAAAGGGGCATAGGAAGTGGAGCAAGGGTAGTTGATGGATGGACATGGTGACAATGTGGGACAGAAGGATGACATTCAGGGGGGTCTCATTTCCTGGCGGGGGTCTTGGCAATGTACTCTGTCTTGTTCCTTGATCTCAGGGACCGTTTGCGGGGTGGTTCTCCATCTGCAGGGGGTGGGGTGCTGGTGTCGTGTTCCTGTGGCGGTGCCTCCTGTCCACTAGCACCGGCGGAGGTGGAGGGCTGTTCATCGTCCAGGCTAGTGTCAGGGGCCCCTTATTGTGCCACAGAGTCCCTCCTGTTGTTGACAAGGTCTTGCATCACCCCTGCAATGGTGACCAGGGTGATGTTAATGGACTTCAGTTCCTCCCTGATCCCCAGATAGTGTTCCTCCTGCAGCCACTGGGTCTCCTGAAACTTGGCCAGTACAGTTGCCATCGTCTCCTGGGAATGATGGTACACTCCCATGATGTTGGAGAGGGCCTCGTGGAGAGTGTGTTCCCTGGGCCTGTCCTCCCCCTGTCGCAAAGCAGTGCTCCCAGTTCCCCTGTTTTCCTGTTCCTCTGTCCCCTGAACCGTGTGCCCACTGCCACTGCCCCCAGGCCCCGGATTGTCTTGGGTTGGTGGGTTTGCCTGGGTTCCCTGTAGTGGTGGACACACTACCGATTGACGTGTCCTGGGGACACAGGGATGGGCCCGCAGGGTGGGTGGTGTGCTGGTGTTTCCTGAGGGGGGAGGGTCTGGGGTGGCTTCTGCCAGTGTCAGGGGAACCGACTGTCCCAAGGTCCCTGATGGGCCGGGCTGGTCATCTCGATCCAGTTGTGCAGAGCTGCTGTCATCACTGTGGGTCTCTTCTGTGGGGGGACTGGATATGACTGGTACCTCCTGTCCGGCGATGTTGGGTAGGGGTCCTGCAGGGGTGTAAAGGCATGATTATTGCATCTGTGTGTGCCATTGTGTGCAATGGGTGAGTGACCCTGTACTCCAGTGATTGCATTCTTTCTAGGTCCTTGTGTGATAATTGGGTTGGGGTCTGTGTGGGTATCTGTAGTGGACATGCTTGGGTGATGGGTGTCCATGCATTGGTGTTACATGCAGGGCTTGGTTTTGGGATGTGTGGGTTGTGTTGGTGGGGTATCTGTGGGTTGTTGGGGTGATGGGTGTGAGGGTAAAGGTGGGAGTATGTGATGGCATGCAGGTGGGGTTGGGGGATAAGGTAGTGAAGATTTGCCTTACCAGAGTCCAGTCCTCCTGCTACTCCTGCGAGGCCCTCAGGATACAATATTGCCAAGACTTGCTCCTCCCATGTTGCTAGTTGTGGGGGAGGAGGTGGGGGTCCACCGCCAGTCCTCTGTACAGCAATCTGCTGTCTGGAGACCACGGATCGCACCTTCCCCCGTAGCCCATTCCACCTCTTCCAGATGTCATCCCTAGTTCTTGGATGCTGTCCCACTCCGTTGACCCTGTCGACGATTCTGCGCCATAGCTCCATCTTCCTAGCAATGGAGGTGTGCTGCACCTGTGATCCGAATAGCTGTGGCTCTACCCGGACGATTTTCGTCCACCATGACCCTGAGCTCCTCCTCAGAGAACCTGGGGTGTCGTTGAGGTGCGATGATGTGGTGTGGGTGATGTGTGAGGTGGTGTGTGTTGTGATGTGTGAGGGGATGTGTAGGTGTTGTTTGAGGTGGGTGGATGTTGTGTAAGTAATGGTGTTGTGTGTCTGTGGATGCTGGTGTTGTTTTAGGTAGTGTTTCTCTGTGGCCTGCTTTCAAATTTCTGGTAGTAAGGGTTTGTGGGTGATGTGGGTGTGTGCTTTATATTGGATTGGGTATGTGGGTGTGGTGTGTGTATGTGTATCAGGTGTGTGTATTTCGATTTGTCCAATGTGGTTGTGTTTTGTAAATGTGTGTGTATTTTGAGCGCGGCGGTGTGTATCGCCAATGGAATACCGCGGTTGAAAGACCGCAGCGTGGATTCATGGGTCGTGATAGTGTGGGCGTATTCCTGTTGGCGTGGCTTGTCGGTTTTGTTATCGCCAGTTTATCACTGACCTTTGGTGTGGCGGACTTGTGTGGGTGTCTGGATTATGGCGGATTCTAAGCTGTGGGTCGTAATAGCTGTAGCAGAATTCCGCTGCAGCGGTGTGTTGGCAGTCTTCTGCACGGTGGTAAGCGGGATTTACTGCTAGGGTTGTAATGAGGGCCTCAGTGTTACAAAAATAAAGGTACTTTATTTTGATGACACAAATATCAAAAATACCATATAGGTTATACTCCCTTAGGAGATAAGTAATACACACGTTATACACTAGTAAGCAGAAATAAGGCTAAAAACAGTTAGAAAACAGTACAATATAATAAAAATCTCAATAAGGAATAATGGCCCTAGGGGGAGCACAAACCATTTACTAAAAAAGTGGAATACAAGAGTCGTTCCCCTACCTACGTAAGTGGAGTGTGTAGAGGGGAGATAGGAGTACTAGGAAAGCCCAAAGGTAAGTACCACAACACCCCCAAAGACCAGGAAAGCAGGAGTAAATCACTGTAAATTCCCCAGATCACCCACTTAGAAGAAAAGAAGAAGAATGTGAAGCCCAGAAGAGACTGCAAGACACCAACAGTGGATTCCTGGACAGGAAGACCTGTGGAAGAAAGGGGACCAAGTCCAGCAAGCACAGCAGAGTCCAGGAAGGGCAGGAGTCCCTACCCACCAGACTGAAGGTGCAAGGGATGAGTCGATGAAGGACAGCCAGCACTGGACCCCAGAAGACGGAGTCGAGTTCCTGGAGGATGCAGGTGATTTCCCATGCTGGAAGGAAGATAGCAGTTGGGTTTGCATCTTCGGATTCCACCAGCAAGCCTTGGCACACAAAACTTGAGGTTGGCGGAAAGTGGGGCTGCTGGGGACCACGAAGGACCAAGTGGACTCTACCCAGGAGGGAGAGTTAGAGGGGGGCCCTCAGCAACGCAGAGGGCCCATAGAGGAACAGGCAGCGTCCACAGGAGTCCCACAGGACGGGGATGCAGAAGTTGAAGAAGGAGCTCACACAGCACTACGAAAAGGAGTCTAATGCTGCAGCAGAACCACTCAGGAACCGGGAGAGTCACAGGATGGGGTGCTGGGAGCTGGAGCTTTAAGATGCCTGAAAATCCCTTGGAGAGCCGTGGCAGCTATAAATAACGAGGTGCATGGGGGTGCTGTTGTGGATGGGAAGGCCAAGGTTTACCTCCACCCAAGCTGGACAGCTGGAAGAGAGGACTGTTGGGACCACTTCAGTCCACCACCCATGTTGCAGGATCTACGCGGCTCAGCAGGAGAGGGGATCCACGCAGTCAGTCGTCGTTGCAGTTGGTACCTGCAGATGCAGGGGAGTGACTCCTTCACTCCAAAGCAGATTCCTTCTTTCCTGTGCAGAGTGAGTTCGGGCTGTCCTCAGAGGATGAGCGACAGGGGAAATCTTGCAGTTGCTGGAAGGAGCCATGGATACAATATTGCAGGCAGAGTCTTGCTTCTTTGTTGCAGCTTGTTGATTCCTGAAGCGCCCAGGTGCAGTTTCTTCAGTCAGAAGTCTAAGTGGAGGTTGCAGAGGAATACTACTGGAGTCTTGGAAGCTGAATCTGAGGAACCACACAAGAGAGAGACCCTAAATAGAGACCCTAAATAGTCCTGAAAGGGGAATGGTCACCTAGCTGGGTGACCACCTATCAGGACATCTGACGTCACCTGCCTGCACTGGCCACTCAGATGCTCCCAGAGTTCCCTGGCAACCTTGAATCCAAGACGGCAAACCCAGGTACCCTCTGGAGGAGCTCTGAGCACCACTGCTGGGGTGGTGATGGACAGTGGAGTGGTCACTCCGCTTTCCTTTGTCCAGTTTTGCACTAGAGCAGGGGCTAGGGGTCCCTGAACAAGTGCAGACTGTTTTATGCAAGGAGGGACCCAAATGTGCCCTTCAAAGCGTTACCAGTGGCTTGGGGAGTCTACCCCTTCCAAACCTGTAACACCTATTTAAAAAAGAAGAGGGTGTAACACCCCTCTCCCAAAGGAAATTCTTTGTTCTGCCTTCCTGGGCTTGAGCTGCTCAAGAAACCTGTATGTGAGGTGGCAGCAGCTTGGGCTGCCTGGAATACCTCAGAAGGCTGTAGGAGCAATGTTGGAGGTCCTCTAAGGAACCCCCAGAGTGCATGGAATCATACAACCAATGCTTGCAAAAGCATGCTTATGTTCAGAGTTACCATTATTTAGCTGGACATAGGTATTGACCTATGTACAGTACACATGTGAAATGGTGTTCCCGCACTCATGAAGTCCGGGAAAATGGGCCTGAGTTCAGTGGGGCACCTCTGCTAGTGCAGGGGTGCCCTCACACACAGGTACTTTCCACCCTGTTCTCTGGGCTAGAAGGCCTGACTTATAAATGACATGGTGTAGTGAAAAGTGGCAGTGAAAGGATGCTTGGACCTTTTCACACAGAATGCAATGGCAGTCCTGCAGAACCCTATGCTTGGGATACTATGGGTGGCAAAATATATGCTGCAGACACTAGGGATCCCCTGGAACCCCAATACCCTGGGTACCTAGGTACCATGTACTAGGGACTTACAGTGGGGCACCAGTGTGCCAACTGTGGGGTGAGATACAGAGTTTTGGGAGAGAGAGCATAATCACTGGGGTCCAGGTTAGCAGGACCCCAGTGAACACAGTCAACACACATATCAGGGAGATACCATCTTGTTTGCTCCACCATATCCCTCTAAAGAAGAGGAGCGACTTCACCGGCTGGACCCAAAAAGACCATTGTCATTGTACCTTGACCATACAAAAGAGTTCAGGGTGGATGACCAATTCTTTGTTGGGTATGGGGGAGCAAAGAAAGGTTAGGCAGTGCAGGAACAAACCATTTCGCGCTGGGTTGTTCTGTGCATTAAGATCTGCTACGCACTGAACAAAAAGCAGCCTTCTGAGGGCTTAATAGCTCATTCCACCAGGGGCAAGGCTGCTACCACTGCACTAGCACAAGGTGTTCCTGTCCTTGATATCTGTCAGGCAGCGACATGGGCATCCTTGCACACATTCGCAAGGTATTACTGCCTGGACAATCAGGTCCGCAGTGACGGGCACTTTGCCCATTCAGTCCTGCAGGACATTTTAGTGTGAAGAAGATCTGTCTGCAGCCCACCACCAGGAAGTTATGACTTGGGTATCTATTCCAAGGTAAGGAATCTGCAGCTAGAAGTCTCTATCAGATGGACAAGTTACTTACCTTCAGTAATGCATTATCTGGTAGCGGCTCTATCTAGCTGCAGATTACTTACACTTACCCATGCCTCCTCGCTGTGCGGACAAGTCAAATGGGGTCAGGGATTGTCCCTTTCAGGGCCCTAGTTTATTGCACAGAGAAGCTGTTAGTTCTTTCCATAGTTTTGTGCTTCCGGCGTAGAAGTTAGTGGAAAAGAAACTGACGTATGCACTCCTAGAGTGGTGCCTTTATAGGCGAACGGGATGTCACAGGTCGCTCCATCTACACTGACAATGCCATGTAGATCCAAACAACACCACCTGACGGTGCGCCCAAGGGTATTGCTTAGCAAAAGTTCCGGATTCCAAGCTGACGCCAGGAAATTCTAAGGTAAGGAATCTGCAGCTAGATAGAGTCTCTACCAGATAATGCCTTTCCAAAGGTAAGTGACACAAAAAAGGAACTGTTAGTGGAACTCACAGGGTCTATTGGGAAGATGGACTCCTTTACACTGAGGCAAGAGTTCCCAAAAGTGGTCCCACTAGGACAGTGGTAGTGCCTCAGGAGTTTACGGAGTTCATTCTGACCTTAGCCCATGACATTCCCCTTGCTGGGCATTTGGGACAAACCAAGACATGGGAGAGATTAGTCAACCATTTCTACTGGCCCAATAAGTCCCAGAAGGTAAAGGAGGTTTGCACCTCCTCTGTCACCTGTCAAGCCAGTGGTAAGACAGGTGGCCACCCAAAGGCCCCCCTCATTCCACTTCCAGTGGTGGGGGTCCCATTTGAAAGAGTAAGAGTGGACATAGTGGGTCCACTGGAACCTCCCACAGCATCAGGGAATCAATATATCCTAGCAGTAGTGGATCATGCTACTAGGTACCCTGAAGCAATTCCTCTTAGGTCCACTACTGCCCCTGCAGTAGCCATAGCACTCATAGGTATTTTTGGCATAGGTAAGTCACCCCTCTAGCAGGCCTTACAGCCTTAAGGCAGGGTGCGCTATACCACAGGTGAGGGCATATGTGCATGAGCACTATGCCCCTACTGTGTCTAAGCAAAACCTTTGACATTGTAAGTGCAGGTTAGCCATAAAGAGTATATGGTTTGGGAGTTTGTCTAACACGAACTCCACAGTTCCATAATGGCTACACTGAAATCTGGGAAGTTTGGTATCAAACTTCTTAGCACAATAAATGCACACTGATGCTAGTTTGGAATTTATTGTGAAATGCATCCAGAAGGCATCTTGAGTTGCCCCCTGAATACCAGTCTGACTCCTAGTGCTAGGCTGACCAGTTTCTGCCAGCCTGCCACAACCAGCCGCGTTGCTGGCCACATGGGGAGAGTGCCTGTACTGGGTGGAGGTGCTTCTCACCTCCCCCTGCGGGAACTGTTACACGTGGCGGCGAGTCTCAAAAGCTCATGCCTTTTGTTACAGCACCCCCGGGCATTCCAGCTAGTGGAGATGCCCGTGCCTCCGGCCACTGCCCCCACTTTTGGCGGCAAGGCTGGAGGAGATAATGAGAAAAACAAGGAGGAGTCACCCACCAGTCAGGACAGCCCCTAAAGTGTCCTGAGCTGAGGTGACCCCTGCCTTTAGAAATCCTCCATCTTGAGTTTGGAGGATTCCCCCAATAAGATTAGGGATGTGCCCTCCTCCCCTCAGGGAGAAGGCACAAAGAGGGTGTAGCCACCCTCCAGGACAGTAGCCACTAGCTACTACTCCCAGTCCTAAACACCCCCCTAAATTTAGTATTTAGGGGCACCCCAGAGCCCAGGAAATCAGATTCCTGCAACCTGGAACAAGAAGAAGGACTGCTGACCTGAAAGCCCAGCAGAGATTACGGAGACGACAACTGCTTTGGCCCCAGCCCTACCGGTCTGTCTCCTGACTCGAAGAAAACTGCAACAGCGACACATCCGACAGGGACCAGTGACCTCTGAAGCCTCAGAGGACTGCCCTGAACCAAAGGACCAAGAAACTCTTGTGAACAGCGGCTCTGTTCAAAACCAACAACAACTTTGCAACTTTCTTGCAACTTTTAAAGACCTCACTCTTCCTGCCGGAAGCGTGGGACTTCACCCTCTGCACCCGAAGCCCCCAGCTCAAGCTCCAGCAAACCAACACTACAGGGAGGACTCCCAGGCGACTGCGATCTCATGAGTAGCCCGAGATGACCTCCCTGGATCCCCACAGTGATGCATGCAGAGAGAGTCCAGAGGCTCCCCCTGACTGTGACTGCCTGTAACAAGGAACCCGACCCCTGGACCTAGCACTGCACCCGCAGCCCCCAGGGCCAGAAGGAACCGAACCTCAGTGCAGGAGTGACCACCAGGCGACCCTCTGTCTTGCCCAGTTGGTGGCTGGCCTGAGAAGCCCCCCTGTGCCCTGGCTGCACCGCTAGAGTGACCCCCGGGTCCCACCATTGTTTCCTATACAAAACCCGACGCCTGCTTTGCACGCTGCACCTGGCCGCCCCTGTGCTGTTGAGGGTGTGTTTTGTGTGCCTACTTGTGTCCCCCCCAGTGTCTATAAAATCCCCCTGGTCTGCCCACCGAGGACACGGGTACTTACCTGCTGGCAGACTGGAACCGGAGCACCCCTGTTCTTCCTAGGCACCTATGTGTTTTGGGTTCCTCTTTGACTTCTGCACCTGACCGGCCGTGTGCTGCTGGTGTGGTAACTTTGGGGTTGCCTTGAACCCCCAGCGGTGGGCTGCCTATGCCCAGGATCTTAGACTTGTAAGTGTCTTACTTACCTGACAAACTAACCATTACTTACCTCCCCCAGGAACTGTTGATTTTTGTAATGTCTACTTTTAAAATAGCTTATTGCCATTTTTACTAAAACTGTATATGCTATTGCTCTAATTCAAAGTTCAAGGATGTCCCGCTGTTCACTGCATCTCGCATTTCCTGTAGTGGTTGGTGGCGTGGAGGTGCCACGGCCGTCCGCCGTTTTCCGGGTCTCCCACGTGATCTGGTAGTTGGACGATTTATACCTGCTGATTGTCCCTCAGAGGCTGGGTCGTTCTATTCCAGCCATTCCCAAACCAGTTGAGGCGTAGTGAAGAAAAGGACCTTGTTGTTAGTGGTTATCCTTAGTTTAGCTGGGAACTGCTTGGCATACTGGATTCCCCCGTTCTCAGAGTTTTTTCTTTGCCTCAGTATAAGATGCCCTTTGTTTTTGCGTTTCTCTGGTGAGGTCTGAGAAGATCATTATTTGCTGGTCCCCCATTCTGATCTCCCCTGGGCCATGTTTGCCGCTCACTGCTCTGCTTTTTCTGGAAGTCCCACCAGTCTCAGGTTGCTTCTGCGACCCCTGTTTTCTGCATCTTCCACCCGGGTTTCTAGGATTTTAATGCGTGAGATGAGCTCGGATACATTTTTTGTCAGTGTTTGACAGTTTGGGGCAAGTTGTTCCAGGGATTTTTTGTTCATTACAACTCTATCCATCAGCCGGCGATGATCCTCTCTGAGCAGGGTCAGATCCACGTTTAGCGTGTCAGTCTTTAGTTTCAGGGCCTCTCGGGATGCTTGAATCGCTTGGAGTATGGGTCTCCTGGGACAAATTGCAATTTATGGCCGTTTGTTCAGCGACTCGCCCCTCCAAGAGGCACCCCCGCAGGTTCTCTGTCTGGGCCCTCTCGTTTTTTCAGCTTGCCCAAGGTTTCGATTGCTGTTCTTACTCCCGCTGTGGGAGCAGGCGCCTGGGATTAGGTAGCGGTGTCCAGTGGCCAGAACCACCACCCGGTCAGAGGAAAGAGAGCAGATCCCAGATTATCCCATGTGTGGGCCCCACGATCCGGTTATTCGCCATGGGGGAGCCCTCGGTCCAGGGGTCCGTCGCCCAAATCTGCAGCCTTCAGCATCTAGCCCGTCCCCCACAGTGCAATCCCGGGGCCCCCAACAAAGGTTGGTGCGATCCTCGCTTGTCTCAGTTCCCCACCAGCGGGGCGCACCAGCTGACTCCGCCAGTCCAGTCAGCGTGTCCGTGGCAGTACTCCCCAGGGCCACGTTGGGTCCCAGCTACGATCGGCGCGGTGAGTAGCACGGGCCTCCCCGTCCCAACACGCTGTTTCTTCAGGTGGTCACCGATGCATAGGGCCATTCCTCACCTCTCCCCTATTCTGTCGCCCTCACACCGTGTAGGGAAGGGGTGGAGATGGGGACATCATCGACTCTCCTGGGTGTCCGGAGCGCTAGTAATGGAGCGGCACCCGCCCACCCGTTGTCAGACGCCGGCTGTCACTCACCCCAGATGCTGGTCTCTTCAGGGACGTCGGTCAGGTGGGTGGCCCTCACTCGTCAGGTTCAGATTCATGGGGGCTTTCCTCGATAAGGTCTCTGCTCTGCTCCCGGAGCTCAGGGCAGTGCCCCCGGGCTCAGTTCCTCCGCGGCGGCCCCGCTCGTCTCTGCATTGCGGCTGCCATCTTGTCCCACAAGTGCCTTTTTTGGATCGCTCTCTTTTGAACACCACCAGAGCCTCTCGGGTCCTCTGAAGAGGTATTCTCCTGTGCCCTGGGTGTTTGTTATTGCTCGGCACACCCCGGTCTCACATCCTGGCCGGCTGGTAATGCAGGGTAGGTTTAGGCCCACGGAGGGCTGCAGGAGCTCTGCTTCAAGTATGCTGCTCCATCGGCCTCAGGCCACCCCCCCCCTCTACTTGTGCTTACTCTGAAAGAATCTTTCTCATGGCAAAGTGGAATGCAAAGTATAAACCACAACTCATTAAATGCTGTAATTTTTTTAATCAAAATGGAAGACATGCTAGCATATTTACACAGTGAGAAGAGCCAATGATCAGTGTAAATTAACATTGTGACACTGTAGTTTTTTTCTTTCTCATAAATTATTTTTTACTTCATTGAGAAATCATATTTTAAATATATATATTGATTGAATTAAAGACTCTCCTTAATTGGCTGTCCGCCATGATTAGTCAAGTGTGACATTAAAACCAAGTGCATGGACACATAATTTGAAGTGCTTGCGATATATTTAACAATTTATTTCCTCTTTGCCGTTAGGTAATGTACATATAGTATCTGATTCACAATCAGCACTTTTGAGTAAGTAAGTTTACTACTTTTCTGTATTCACAAACTGCACTTTGCAGTAACACCTGACTACTGAGCCCCAATTAGGACAAAACTGGTCTTGGGTTGCTTTTCTTCTGGTGCAGGGATGACGTGGCCTTGCAGTTTGGGCTAGATTGCAGGGTCAAGACTGAGTTGCCTATAGCTCAGTTCAAACTGAGGTAGCATGGTGGGCTAAAGAATGATGGGTTGAAATGCTTCCCCAAGAGATTTCCAGTGGTTAGACTTATTGCAAGCACTCCACCCACCACCTTTTGTGTGTTTGACGTATTACCCTAAGTGGCAAGGATATGCCCAGACGTAGGTCCAGTGCTTACTGCCACAAATGTATGTACACTCAAGTGACAGGCCTGAATGAGTGCAAAACCATTCTTGGGTTACTTGTGTTCTGATTCTGGAAGGACTTGGCCTGACAGCTCAGACTCGACTTTTCCTATTGGAGCAGGGTCAAGATTTATTTGCATATGGCAGGGTCCCGACTGAGGTGGGATTGTGGGCAAAAGACTGATCGGTTGAACTGTTACCCTAAGTAATTGCCAGTGGTTAAACTTACTGCAAGCATTCCTTCCATCACTTGTGTATGTTTCATGTACATCCCTGAGTGGCAAGGGCATGCCCAGACATGGGTCTCTGCTCACTGTACCACTAGAACCAAGCTACACCTGATCTAGGTGCCCCAACTGGGGCAAAACAAATCTTGGGTTGCTATTGTACCAGTTTGGGGAGGAACGGGTCTCAGTTGAGGAGATTGCACCAAAAATGTCACCTGGGTGTACAAAGTCCACTTGACACCAGAGATTTTGCCTTTGGATTAAAAGAGAGTATTGCGGGGGATGCCCTCTAGCATTGGCCACATACCTAATGTGAAATACCAGAGTGCAACACCTGCACCACTTTCTTTTGGCCCAAATGCAAAATCCCTGGTGTCAAGTGGACTTCCTACTTTAACCTGGGGACATATTTGGGGCAACCTCACCACTTGGGAGAAACCTCCTACTTGCCCCCCCGGGAGACAGAAAGACACTATTGTCACTTCTGGAGCGGGGAATGACTTGATGCCAGGGTAGGCCATGCCCTTCTTTTTATTTTTTTTGGCTCTGTTTTGAAATCCCTGGCATTTAGTGGTCTTTGTGCCCCCTCGGGGGAGCACATCCAGGGTGAATATGTCTGTCTACCCCCCTGGGGAGTAGGCAGAAAATCTATTGGGCCATGGGGCAGAGGTTAGCGTGGGCCTAAGCCTGGGGGTGCCCTCCCCCCCAAAATAATTCTGCATAAATGCAGTCCCTATTGTCTAGTGTGTTTTCTGCCCCCTGGAGGGGACATATCAGGGGTAATTGCCCCCATTCACCCCCCACGGTCGGGGCAGACAGACTGTTTGTGCCCTTTCGGAGTTGTGTCATCACTATGGTGGGTAGCCCCGCCCCACATTTTTTTTAAAAAATCCCTGGCATCTATTGAGCATCCCCTCCCCCCAGGGGGGGCATTTCAGGGGCAATTACCCCATCTATCACCAGTAGATGGGGTCCTGAAAGACTGTTGCTGCATTTTTTTTGGTAGAGGTTTGGCAGTGCCCATGGTGGCAGCCTCCACCCCTGTATGTTTTGTTTTACAAAATTTCCCTAGTGACCAGAGGGCCTTCTGCCCCACTCGAGGGAGTCAGATTGGGGGTATTCAGCCCCATCCACCCCTTCGGGGGCGGAAGATGTGATCCCGCCTTTTTTGTGGTATGGCCATGGCAATGCCCATAACGGGGAGCCCCCAATCCTGTAAATTTTTTTTTTTTTTTTACAAATTTCCCTATTGTCTAGTAGGCTTTCTGCCCCGGGGAGAGGGGGCAGCTTCGGACATAATCACCCAAATCTGCCCCAAGGTGGTGTGGGGTCAGAAAGACTGATGCCTTTTTTGGAGTGGGGATACGGGCAAGCCCATGGTGGCCAAACCCCATCCCTGTACATATTATTTATAAAACCTTCCAAGTGTCTAGTGGGCTTTCTTCCCTGTGGGACAGATTGTGGTAATCACCTCCATCCACTCTCCCGGGGGATCAGAAAGACTGTTGATGCTTTTTTTAGGAGTGGGAAAAAGGCGCTGCCCAGGGTGGGCAGCCCCAACCCCTGTACATTTTTTTTGATCATCATCAAAAATAGCTTTATTTCGGCCAAATAGGCCATAAAGGCACACGTAAATATAAAAAAGCACAATAAATAATTAAAACAATTACATAGAATGCAAAACATTTCAACTTCATTGAAGGATAAACAAACTGAATAAAACTGTATTTACACAAAAAGGTTAAAAAGTAATACATAACATGCCTGCTGCTTGAACAGCTCAAGCCCAGGAAGGCAGAACAAAGGATTTCCTTTGGGAGAGGGAGGCAACACCCTCTACGTTTGGAAATAGGTGTTACATGGCTTGGGAGGGGTAGCTTCCCAAAGCCACTGGTATACTCTGAAGGGCACATTTGGTGCCCTTCTTGCATAAACTTGTTTGCACCAATCCAGGGACCCCCCAGTCCCTGCTCTGGCATAAAACTGGATGATGGAAAGGGAAGTTACCACTTCCTTGTCCAATACCACCCCAGGGGTGTTGCCCTGAGCTCCACCAGGTGGCATCTTGATTCTGCCATCTTGAATCCAAGGTGGGCAGAGGCCCCTGGGAGCATCTGAGTGACCGGGTCAGACAGGTGACGTCACAGCCTCTCTCGATAGGTGATCACCCTTCGAGGTGACCAATAACCCTTTTAGGGCCTCCCTCTTGGGTGGGTCCTCAAATACGACATGCAGAACTCCAGCAGGACTCCTCCGCAACATTTACTTTGACTTCTGGTCACTGGAACCACAACTGGACTTCACAGGAACGTACAATTTGCAGCTCCAGCGACGACTTCGCTCTGCAACATTGTTTCTCCGGCTGCTTCCAGCAACTGCAATATTTCCCTGGCTTTGCACCCTCTGAGAGCAGCAAGTCTTCAGTCTGCACCAAGAAGCAGGCACCAACTGCAGCGATGACCTGCCGCGTGGATCCTCTCACCTGCAACTCTGCATGGTTCATGCAACCCAGGTGGTGGTCTTGAGTGGTACCCTCGGTTCCCTCTACCAGCTGTCCAACTTTGGAGGTGGTGAGTCTTTGCCTCTCCTTGCAGGATGGCACCCCTGTGCACCATGACTCTTGCAGCTACCAAGGCTTGTTGGCTCTTCTTTCAAGGGATCTTCAGGCTCCGTGTAGCCCGACCTTCAGAACTCTTCTCTGCAACATGTAGTCTCCTGCCTACTTCTCCAGCTGCTGCTCCAATGACGTGGGACTCCTTTCCAGTTATGCTGAGTTGGCCTCACTGCGACTCCTGTGCCTGCTGTCTGTGAGTTGCCTGTGGGTGCTACGTCCTCAATTTCTGGCTCTTCTCACTGCTGAGGGTCACCTGGGACTCCCCTCCTTTGGTTGAGTCCCCTCGAACCTTCCTGGTCCCCAGCAGCTCTGCAACTCTTCTTCTGCAACTATTGCATTTGCCAAGGCTTGTTGGTGGTTTTTCCACACCACTAATGGACTTCAACTCTTCTTCTGACGTGTGAGATTGACTGCATCACTTCTGAAACTCTTCCTCTGCTCCTGTGCTGCATAGCCGACTTCTGGTCTCCATTGTTGACCTGGTCGTGCATTTCCAGAAGGGTGGGTAGTAGCTCCTGCCCCAACCGGACACTGCAACTGGAACTGGACTTGGTTACCTTCATTTGCAGGTCTGCTTCTGTCTGGATCCATCTTCTGGTTCTTCCAGTCTTGCTTGTGTCTTGCACAGTCCTTTTACAAAGTTGCTCTGTGGGTTTGGGAAAAATCAGGTACTTACCTCCTCTCTCCTGGTTGCTGGGGGGGTACTCTGGTACTTAGCTTTTGGGGTTCCTAGGTCCTGTAGCTCCCATCTAAAGATTCCACTTACATGGGTCGGGGTCTGACTTTCGCATTCCATTTTTTAAAGTATATGGTTTGGTCTTCCCCTAGGGTTTCTATTGTTTACTGTTATTACACTGTTTTCTATTGCTTTCTATGCCTATTCCTGATTACTAAGGTTTTTTTAATACCTACTAGTAGAGTATTGCCTATACAGTATTTGAGTATTTCTGTTACTATAATAAAATATGTTTATTGTTGTAACACTGTGTGGTTCTTTCATGTGTGTAAGTGCTATGTGGCTATAAGTGGTATTGCATAAGCTTTGCATGTCTCCTAGGCAAGTATTGGCTACTCTTCCACAGCTACCTCATGAGAGCCTGGCTTCATAGACACTGACTACACCTCACTAATAGTGGATACCTGGACCTGGTATAGGGTGATAATACCATAGGTGCTCACCACATACCAGGCCAGCTTCCTACCTTGGTGGTACAGCGGTAGGATAAGCACTTGCAATTGCCTTACTACTCTGTCACTGAGTACTGTCCACATGAAAGACCATTTACTAACTGTTAGGTACACTATACACTTAGGGCCTCATTATGACCCTGGCGGGCGGCGGAGGCCGCCCGCCAGGATCCCGCCCTCCAAATTACCGCGCCGCGGTCAAAAGACCGCGGCGGGTATTACGAGTTTTCCCCTGGGCTGGCGGGCGGTTCCAGTTAAACCGCCCGCCAGCCCAGGGGAAAACGACCTTCCCACGAGGATGCCGGCTCGTAATCGAGCCGGCGGAGTGGGAAGGTGCGACGGGTGCTACTGCACCCGTCGCGTATTTCACTGTCTGCAAGGCAGACAGTGAAATACATTTTGGGGCCCTCTTACGGGGGCCCCTGCCGTGCCCATGCCATTGGCATGGGCACGGCAGGGGCCCCCAGGGGCCCCGCGACCCCCCCTACCGCCATCCTGTTCATGGCGGCTTTCCCGCCATGAACTGGATGGCGGTAGGGGGGGTCAGAATCCTCATGGCTGCGGAGCGCGCTCCGCAGCCATGGAGGATTCCAATGAGCAGCGGAAAGTCAGCGGGAGACCGCTGACTTTCCGCTTCTGACCGCGGCTGAACCGCCGCGGTCAGAATGCTCATTGGAGCACCGCCAGCCTGTCGGCGGTGCTCCCGTGGTCGGTGGCCCTGGCGGCCACCGGCCGCCAGGGTCAGAATGACCCTCTTAGTGTTAGGGATCTAGGGCCAGATGTAGTAAGCCGTTTGCATGGTGCAAACTGCGAAAATCGTTTCATTTGCTATGGTGTTGCGTAGGGCAGCTGAGGTCTTGGACCTAGATTTGCCTACGGTGCAAGTCGGGATGAATATCCTGACAGAAGTGCTTCAACCGGGGGTGACAACATCAGAGCCAATGTTGCCCTTCAATGAGGCTCTTACAGACGTCCTTCTGGGTGCATGGTCCAAACCCAGCACAGGGGCTCCTGTGAATAGGCCGGCCGGCCGCCGCCATAGACTTGCACCGAGCGCCCTAGTTTCCTGACTCAACACTCCACTCCTGAGAGCCTGGTTGTCCAAGTCTCTACTTCCTGTGGTGCCTTCCCTTCCGCTCCCCCGGATAGGGAATCCAAGAGGCCTGACCAACTTGGGAAGAAGATGTTTTCTTCCACCAGCCTGGCATTGAGGTCCATAAACACCTCTTGCCTAATGGGCTATTATTCCCATACTTTATGGGATACAGTGGCACAGGTGCTGCCCCAGGTTCCGGAGGGCGTATGGGACACTCTCACCCAGACTGTCAAGGATGGGAGAGATGCAGCCAAGTTTACGATCAGGTGTGGTTTGGACACGACTGACTCGCTGGGCAGAGCGATTTCATCGTCAGTGGCCCTACGTCGCCACGCCTGGCTACGTTCAAATGGTTTCTCAGGGGACGTCCAGTCCAGCTTGATGGACATGCCCTTTGATGGCTCTCGCCTTTTTGGCAAAAAGGCAGACTCCGCGCTTGAGAGGTTCAAGGATTCTCGAGCTGCGGCCAGATCCTTGGCATGGGCACTGCAGGGGCCCCCAGGGGCCCCACGACACCCCATACCGCCATCCTGTTCCTGCCGGGCGAACCGCCAGGAACAGGATGGCGGTATGGGGTGTCTGAATCCCCATGGCGGCGCAGCGAGCTGCGCCGCCATGGAGGATTCAGAAGGGCAGCGGAAAACCGGCGGGAGACCGCCGGTTTTCCTGTTTTGACCGCGGCCAAACCGCTGCGGTCAGAATGCCCTGCGGGGCACCGCCAGCCTGATGGCGGTGCTCCCGCCGACCCTGGCCCCGGCGGTCTAGTACCGCCGGGGTCAGAATCACCCCCTTTATGTCTCTGGACATGGCCGGAACAGCAGGGCATGACCTGGCAGGTTCTCTGAACGCCAGGGCGGACAAACTCTGCCGAAAATGCTTAGAGGATCACGAATGGTGTCTCCATCCAGAGGTGGCGAAAGGACTCTTTCAGCAGTGGGGAGAGCCTTGGTTAGATCTGTTCGCCTCCGTAGAGAACGCGTAATGTCAGCAGTTTTGCGCTTTGGAGTTTCCAAGGCGGCGATCGCTAGGCGATGCTTTTCATCGTGAGTGGAGTTCAGGCCTCCTGTACACCTTTTCGCCCATACCACTTCTGCCCAGAGTTCTCAAGAAAATCAAGAACGACCTGGCCCAAGTAATCCTAGTGGCTCCGGATTGGGCACGGAGAGTTTGGTATCCAGAGCTTCGCAAAATGAGCATTGTTCATCCGGCTGCCTCTTCAGGAGGATCTTCTGTCGCAGCAGCAGGGGAAGGTTCTCCACCCGAACCTGTCAACTCTGCGCCTTCATGCGTGGAGATTGAGCAGCGACAGTTGATGGTTTATGACCTCCCTCCCGAGGTCTGTGATGTCATTCCGGCAGCCAGGCGTCCCTCTACTAAGTCGATCTACGCCTGCCGTTGGAAACGTTTTGTTTCATATTGTACAGAGAGGTCTAATGATCCTATTTCTTCTTCTCTGTCTAATATCCTTGTGTTTATATTATCTCTCGCCCCACTGGGTTCCTCCTTAGGGACTTTCAAGAGCTATCTTGCAGCCTTATCGGCCTTTCTTCAGTTGCCCGATCAACCATCTTTGTTTAAATCACCTATAGTACAGAGATTTTTGAAAGGGCTTGTGCATTTGTTCCAGCCTGTGCCTTTTGTTATGCCCCAGTGGGACCTTAATCTAGATCTTACCTTCCTTATGTGTGCTCCCTTCGACCCCTTACATAACTGTCCTCTTCGGCTGCTCACTATTAAGACAGCCTTTTTGGTGGTAATTACATCTACCAGAAGAGTAAGTAAGCTACAGGCTTTGTCATCAAAACTGCTGAATCTCGCAGTCTTTCCTGAAAAAGGGGTTCTCAGAACTCGTGCCTCTTTCCTCCCCAAGGTGGTGACCCCTTTCCCTCTGGGTCAAAATATCATCCTGTCAACCTTCTTTGCACCACCCCATCCCTCAAAGGAAGAGGAGCGTCTCCACCCAAAAAGAGCGTTATCATTCTATTTTGATCGCACTAAAGAGTTCCGGGTGGACGACCAACTCTTTGTGGGGTACTTTGGTACAAAGAAGGGTCGGGCAGTACAGAAACTATCCATTTCACGCTGGGTCATTCTCTGGATAAAGATCTGCTACGCTTTGGCAAAGAAGCAGCCTCCTGAGGGCTTGAGAGCTCACTCTACTAGGGGAAAAGCTGCTACGACTGCGTTAGCACGTGGTGTACCTGTGGTGGACATCTGTCAGGCGGCAACATGGGCTTCCTTGCACACGTTTGCAAAACACTACTGCATGGATAGCCAGGTGAGGAGAGAGGGGCATTTTGCCCGTTCTGTTTTGCTCCTGGTATAAAAATCTCCTTCAGACCCACCGACATGGGTTATAGCTTGGGTATCTATTCTAAGGTAAGGAAGCTGCAGCTAGAAGTCTCTATGAACAATTTACTTACCTTCGGTAACAAGGTATCTGGTAGAGACTCTATCTAGCTGCAGATTCCTTACACCCACCCAAGCCTCCCCGCTCTGCAGATATTTTTATACAAATATATATATATATACATATATATATATTTATATATATATGATTTTGTCATTTTTGCCTTTCTTAAAGGCATGTAAGAATTTTTACTTCAAACAGTTAAATTAAGAGATAAAATCCATAACTGTTGGTTCTTCCATGACTCTGGGCTTCTGGCGTGGAAAGTTGTGGGGAAAGAACTGACGTACGTGTGCCGAGACGGCGTCTATATAGACAACCGTGACATCATAGACGGCTCCAACGATGCTGTTGACGCACGTGGAGCTGGTCGACGCACGCGGATCCGAACGATGCTGCCCGATGTCGCGTGCAGTGTACTGCTCAGCAGAAAAATTCCGGATTTGAAGCTGACGCCAGGGAATTCTAAGGTAAGGAATCTGCAGCTAGATAGAGTCTCTACCAGACACCTCATTACCGAAAGTAAATAACTTGTTCTTCTCAAGACGAGGCTCAGGACAAAGAAAAAGTCTTTATCAGGAGCACAAAACTCCTATGGGGGTTAGAACAAAACCTCTTCCTTCGCTTCCAATTTCAAAATGCCTTGGTGCTATGCTTGCAGAAACAAAGGCAATAGTGCAGGGGACAGCTCCTGCCCTGAGAAAGGCACCAAGCCTTCCACCACTACCAACCCCACTTCTATTCCTAGTGCCCCTAGCAATAGCAGTAGTGGCAGGACTACTAACAATAGTCAGTTCAAGAGTGTAGCTGGGCTCATCTTATGGACTGTAGTGGGGACTGGGCTAATTAGAGAGACCACTGAGGCTGTCTTGGTCTCTGATGGGGACATTGAACTTGCTACCCTTGCAGCCTGTATGGGTACGTACAGACAGCATCCCATTAATAATGGTGTTGAGGCTCAGGCCTACAGAGACACAGGTGCCAGTATCACTAAGGTGACTGAGAAACTGGTGTTTGCTGAGCAACACCTACTTGGTCACACGTACCAAGTGATTGGTGCTCATAATAACACCTTGTGCCACCCCATGACAGTTATTGTTTTTAGCTGGCGGTGGGGGGCTTACTGGTCCTAAGAAAGTTGTGTTTTCCTCAGACCTACCTGTAGAGTGTCTACTAGGGAATGGCTTGAAGACTTCAGCTTGGGCTGAAGTGGAACTGGAGGCCCATGCAACAATGATGGGCATCCTAGGGGTCTATCTTTGCCCTCACAAGAGCACATGCCAAAAAGCAAAAAGAACAATACACCTTGGAGCCTGGAACAATGGCCCAAGAGCTTACTAAACCCAAGAGCAGAATAGGTAAGAAGGTACCCCCTGCTCTAGCCTCCAGTGAGGATTCCACTCCTGAGGGGGAGTATTCCACTCATTGGGTGGAACTTACACCAGTAGAGCTGCAAGCTGACACAGCTGGAGCCTTTGGTACAGGGGGGGCCACCAGGGAGGAGCTCAGTAGGGAACAACAAGTTTATCCCACACTGCAGAGCTTAAGGCAGCACACTACAGCACAAGAGGCAGGGGATGTCAGTGGTACCCATAACGTGTATTGGGAAAACAGTCTCCTTCATTCAGAGTCAATGGATCCCAAACCTGGTGCCACCAGGAGATTGGTGATCCCTCAGAAGTTTAGGGGGTTCCTGGTGACCTTGGCACATGACATTCCCCTGGCAGGTCACTTGCGGCAAAGCAAGACTTGGGACAGGCCTGTTGCCCACTTTCACTGGCCCCACATATTTGAACACACAAAGGAGTTTTGTTGCTCCTGTGTCATCTGTCAATCCAGTGGCAAGACAGGTGGCACCCTAAAGGCCCCCTTAATTCCACTTTGTGTGTTTCGGGCTCCCTTTGAGAGGGTTTGAGTGAAACTGTTGGCCCCCTTGACCCTCCGAAACCCTCTGGGAACAGGATATATACTGGTGGTAGTGGACCATGCCACTAGGTACCGAGGTACCCAGAGGCCATTCCTCTTATGTACATTATAGCTCCTGCAGTGGTAAAGCCCTCCTTGGTATATTTTCAAGAGTGGGCTTTCCTAAAGAGGTGGTATCAGACAGAGATGCAAACTTCATGTCTGCTTATCTGAAACCCATGTGGAAAAAATGTGGTGTGACTTACAAGTTCAAACAAATGGCTTAGTAGAGAGGTTTGACAAAACTCTCAAAGGTATGATAATGGGACCTCTGAAAAGCTCTGAGAATCTCAGAACGAGATGGGATGTCCTCTTCGCCTTTATGGAGGTGCCTCAGATGGGTGTGGGCTATAGCCCATTTGAATTTCTGTTTGGGCACCGTTAGGGGCCCCTTGCTCTAGTTAGAGAGGGCTCGGAGCAACCTTTCAAGCCTCCTAAACAAGACATTGTGGATTATGTGCTTGGCCTCAGATCAAGGATGGCTGAGTACATGAAGAGGGCTAGTAAAAACCTTCAGGCCAGCCAGGAGTTACAGAAACAATGGCATGACCAGAAGGCTGTCATAACTGTTTACCAGCCATGACAGAAAGTGTCGGTCCTGGAGCCCGTGGCTCCCACGGCACACCAGGACAAGTGTAGTGGTCTACTTGGTAGACCTTCGCACTGTCGCGTAGGCTCTCATTATCCCAATGAGACTACTGGATTTCGGCGTCAGAATTACTTGCACTGTGGGGGACTGAGTCTGAACCCACTACAGGTGACACCTGTCGGCCTAATCCGTGTTTTGTTCCGGCTAACTAGCAGTGCCTCGTCTCCACCCAAGAGCAGGGATGATTGGGCAACAGGGCGCATGACACAATTGACTCCTCAGGGAAATCGTAGTAACTCAGATCTCATCCGTTTCTCTCAATTACATTAGTCTCACATGGACAATCAGAGGCAGAATATAGTTCAATAAGGTTTTACTGAAGTAACTGTCTTAGTTAATAAACCATGTAATGCAATAACTTGAACGATGAAGCATGACAGGATTAAAATTGTGACAAGGAGAGTGAAACATAAAAATAATGCTATCATATTGTCCCTACCTAGGCTATGTTGGAGCACAGCATGTTAAGCTCTATTTCTGCCCTTCAGGTTCCCCAGAAAGACACCATCCCTTATACCTGAGCAAGAGGCCTGTAGTCTACATAAGCAGCTGCAGTGAAGCATAAAGCAATCAGCATACAGTCATGGTCATTGGGCTGGAATCTTCCTCTAACGTACATAGGCCAAAGTAGTGTTTTATAATAAAACAGCTGATGTTCCAAGAAAGGATCCCCACGTGAGTGTGTATGTTTTTATGAACACTAGAGACAAAGAGTTACCACAATCTATCTTACTGCAGTCTTGAAAAAATAACTGAATGAAAGAAATGTCTTGTTTAAGAACGCAGTTCTGGCCTAGGTAAATAACAGCTAGAGAGAGAAAATAAAACAAGACCGCAAATGTGGCTATTGTTAAAATAATAAAATGAAGCTCAATAAAATATGTCTAGGTTAAAGTGCACAGCGGCAGGCCTAGTTTGCTAAAATAATGTGTATGAAGCAATAACTAAAAATGGCTATACAACACCCTCTCCTTGCCGGTTCAAATGTTGTTCAATGCCTAATTATGTATAAAAGCTACTAAAACTCAACCTAAGACATACATATAAGAATGTCAATAATGACAAGTTAAAAAGACACTTGAGCATGTGTAGAAATGACAATTTAAAATGTTAACTGTGGCACAAAAAGGACTGAATTTCAAGAGTCAGAGTCATTTTGAAAGTTGCCAGTCGAATCCGGTTTAATTGAAGACAGGAAATCTTCCACTTCGGCAGGTGGTAAAGTAGGAAGTTCATCCCCAAAGAAAACCAAGGAGCATTTGTGTTCCAAAGCCTGAGGCAGCAGCATTCCGTGGTGTGCCCACGAAGGGCAACTCATAAGCAGCTTCCCGTAGCTAACACACCCTCAACGCGCATGTCTGGTAATGAGCCCTCAGCGAGAACATCAACAGATCAGTGTCCAATGAAAGAAAGCGCTGCGTAGAAAGACAAACTTTCAGTGCATGTTCGAATAAACACAAGAGGCACCGAAACACGGGCTGCACACAATCCAAAACTGGTCTGAATGACAGAGACCAGTCACATTCCAATTGATTTGAGTGTTGCTCCAAAGTACTGCATCATGAGTTCACGACACAGCTGCGCTGGTGGAAGCGCCTTCAGTCCTCCTTGTTGCAGCGTGACAGACATTGTGCAGAAAAAGTAGCAATAGCAAAATGCCACCTATTATAGCCAAAGTTATTGGAAATCCCCCGAAAATACTGGAGAATAATGAGTGGATGGGTGAAGGTATTACGCCGAATATAGAGGAGAGTGTGAACAAAACAAAAACCAACAGCCTTAAAGAAGTTTGCGATTCCAGTAGTACTGGACGCATTAAATATCCGTCCCACAAGCTCACCAAAGTGTCTTTGAAAGTTAGTACTCAAAAGGGACTATGGGCCTGATTAAAAACTTTGGCGGAGGGGGTTAATCCGTCCCAAATGTGACAGATCTACCACTCGCCGTATTACGAGTCCATTATATTCTATGGAACTTGTAATACGGTGGGCAGGATATCCGTAATCAGGCCCTATATCTCTGCTGATGACCTTGCCACCTGAAGCGCATACGTCTTGCGTGCAGATGTGAGCACCACATGTTTTTGAAACAATAAAGCGTTGAGTCTGCACAGCCTGTCAAAATTCACATTTGAAGTAGAGATATTGGGCCAAATCTCAGTTACTTCCCTCTGTTGTGTAGGAGGAAACAGTACGTTCCTGCAGCATGTAACAATCTTAGAGACCCAAACGACATAAACTATTCCGTTTCACATCCCACAACTGTTTTCACTATAGAGGAGGACATAGCTGCCATTCGAGAGGACCTGAAACGCAGGTCTAATAAAGGGGACTTGAACTCCCTTTGGATAACTGTAGGAAAGTACCATCTTGCCTGGCATGTTACCACCATATTTCACTGTATATATGTTGTTTTAGTCTATGTGTCACTGGGACCCTGCCAGGCAGGGCCCCAGTGCTCACAAGTATGTGCCCTATATGTGTTCCCTGTGTGATGCCTAACTGTCTCACTGAGGCTCTGCTAACCAGAACCTCAGTGGTTATGCTCTCTCTGCTTTCCAAATTTGTCACTAACAGGCTAGTGACTAAATTTACCAATTTACATTGGCATACTGGTACACCCATATAATTCCCTAGTATATTGTACTGAGGTACCCAGGGTATTGGGGTTCCAGGAGATCCCTATGGGCTGCAGCATTTCTTTTGCCACCCATAGGGAGCTCTGAAAATTCTTACACAGGCCTGCCAGTGCAGCCTGAGTGAAATAACGTCCACGTTATTTCACAGCCATTTACCACTGCACTTAAGTAACTTATAAGTCACTTATATGTCTAACCTTCACCTGGTGAAGGTTGGGTGCAAAGTTACTTAGTGTGTGGGCACCTGGCACTAGCCAAGGTGCCCCCACATTGTTCAGGGCAAATTCCCAGGACTTTGTGAGTACAGGGACACCATTACACACGTGAACTGTACATAGGTCACTACCTATCTACAGCGTCACAACGGTAACTCCGAACATGGCCATGTAACATGTCTAAGATCATGGAATTGTCACCCCAATGCCATTCTGGCATTGGGGGAACAATTCCATGAACCCCCGGGTCTCTAGCACAGAACCCGGGTACTGCCAAACTGCCTTTCCGAGGTCTCCACTGCAGCTGCTGCTGCTGCCAACCCCTCAGACAGGTTTATGCCCTCCTGGGGTCCAGGCAGCCCTGGCCCAGGAAGGCAGAACAAAGTAATTCCTCTGAGAGAGGGTGTAACACCCTCTCCCTTTGGAAATAGGTGTGAAGGCTGGGGAGGAGTAGCCTCCCCCAGCCTCTGGAAATGCTTTGATGGGCACAGATAGTGCCCATCTCTGCATAAGCCAGTCTACACCGGTTCAGGGATCCCCCAGCCCTGCTCTGGCGTGAAACTGGACAAAGGAAAGGGGAGTGACCACTTCCCTGACCTGCACCTCCCAGGGGAGGTGACCAGAGCTCCTCCAGTGGGTCCCAGACCTCTGCCATCTTGGAAACAGAGGTGTTTGTGGCACACTGGACTGCTCTGAGTGGCCAGTGCCAGCAGGTGACGTCAGAGGCTCCTTCTGATAGGCTCTTACCTCTCTTGGTAGCCAATCCTCCTTCCTAGGTAGCCAAACCTCCTTTTTTGGCTATTTAGGGTCTCTGCTTTGGGGATCTCACCAGATAGCGAATGCAAGAGCTCACCAGAGTTCCTCTGCATCTCCCTCTTCACCCTCTGCCAAAGAATCGACCGCTGACTGCTCAGGACGCCTGCAAAACCGCAACAAAGTAGCAAGACGACTACTAGCAACCTTGTATCGCTTCATCCTGCCGGCTTTCTCGACTGCTTCCAGGTAGTGCATGCTCTGGGGGTAGCCTGTCTCCTTTCTGCACTAGGAGCTCTAAAGAAATCTCCTGTGGGTCGACGGAATCTTCCCCCTGCAACCACAGGCAACAAAAGACTGCATCACCGGTCCCCGGGGTCTCCTCTCAGCACAACGAGCGTGGTCCCTGGAACTCAGGAACTCTGTCCAAGTGACTTCCACAGTCCAGTGACTCTTCAGTCCAAGTTTGGTGGAGGTAAGTCCTTGCCTCCCCATGCTAGACTGCATTGCTGGGTACCGTGTGATTTGCAGCTGCTCCGGCTCCTGTGCACTCTTCCAGGATTTCCTTTGTGCACAGCCACGCCTGGGTCCATGACACTCTACCCTGCAGTGCACAACCTTCTGAGTTGTCCTCCGGCGTCGTGGGACTCCCTTTTGTGACTTTCGGTGGACTCCGGTTCACTTTTCTTCTAAGTGCCTGTTCAGGTACTTCCTGCTTCTGTGAGGGCTCCCTGACTTGCTGGGTGCCCCCTCTGTCTCCTCATCCAAGTGGCAACATCCTGGTCCCTCCTGAGCCACAGCAGCATCCAAAAACCTTAACCGTGACCCTTGCAGCTAGCAAGGCTTGTTTGTGGTCTTTCTGCATGGGAATACCTCTGCAAGCTTCTTCACGACGTGGGACATCCATCCTCCAAAGAGGAAGTTCCTAGTCCTCTTCATTCTTGCAGAACACCAAGCTTCTTCTAACACGTGGCAACTTCCTTGCGCCCTCAGCTGGCATTTCTTGGGCTCCTGCCCACTCTCAACACTGTTGCAACTCTTTGACTTGGTCCCCTTGTCTTACAGGTACTCAGGTCCAGAAATCCACTGCTGTTGCATTGCTGGTGTTTGTTCTTCCTGCAGAATCCCCCTATCACGACTTCTGTGCTTTCTGGGGGTAGTAGGTGCACTTTACACCTACCTTTCAGGGTCTTGGGGTGGGCTATTTTTCTAACCCTCACTGTTTTCTTACAGTCCCAGCGACCCTCTGCAAGCTCACATAGGTTTGGGGTCCATTCGTGGTTCGCATTCCACTTTTGGAGTATATGGTTTGTGTTGCCCCTATACCTATGTGCTCCTATTGCAATCTACTTTACATTGCTTGCATTACTTCCTTTTGCTATTATCTGCATCATTTTGGTTTCTGTACATATATCTTGTGTATATTTCTTATCCTCATACTGAGGGTACTCACTGACATACTTTTGGCATATTGTCATAAAAATAAAGTACCTTTATTTTTAGTACTTCTGTGTATTGTGTTTTCTTATGATATTGTGCATATGACACCAGTGGTATAGTAGGAGCTTTACATGTGTCCTAGTTCAGCCTAAGCTTCTTTGCCATAGCTACCTTCTATCAGCCTTAGCTGCTAGAAACACCTCTTCTACACTAATAAGGGATAACTGGACCTGGCACAAGGTGTAAGTACCTCTGGTACCCACTACAAGCCAGGCCAGCCTCCTACATTGGAAGCAGCGATGGGATAAGTACTTGTAACTACTTACCACTTTGTCATTGTGTACTTTTCATAAGAGAATAATATACAAAACAAGTTCAGTGTATGTACACCTAACCAAAAAGTTTTGCTTTTCTCCTCTTACACTTTCTACTAAGTGCTGAAAAGTACTCTAAAACTTCTAAAAGTTTCCAAAAAGTTAGATTTTTTTTTCTCTGTTCTTTAAAAAGTTCTGAAACTTTTTCTTTCTTCTCACTGTCTCTAACCCTTCTTCTATCATGTCTGATGCAGAGTCTGCTCTTAAAATGGTCAATACTATTTATGACAATTTGAATTACAAGAGCCTAAGGAGTCTCTGCTTAGATAGAGGTTTAGTGATAGGAAAGAACCCCACAAAAGAGTTTCTATATAACATGCTTATTGTGAATGATGAGTCCCAAGCAGGCACTTCAAATGAGTAGTTAATAGATGGCTCCCATTCTGACTCAGGGGATAACTTTGAGGGAGGTGGGGAGCGTTCTGTTCCAAATCTGCCCCTTAGCAGACCACCTAGCAATGCTGGTAGTAATAGGAGCTCCCATCATAGTAGGGATGTTTTTATTCCTGGAGGCCAGGTTGTTAGAGTCCAGTCAGTTAGGGACAGATCTCCCTCTGTTGTTTCCAATTTATCCTCTGTGTCCAAGCATTCCCAACCCACCCTCCCTGAAGACAACATGTTAGAAATGGAACTCAAAAAGATGAGAGTGGAAGAGACCAGACTGAAGCTTAAACAGCAACAGCTGGCTCTAGACAGGGAATCCCTAGACCTGGAGAAGGAGAGACAGAGATTGGGGTTTGGACCCCATGGTGGCAGCAATAGCAGTATTCCTGATAGTAATCCTGTTAGAGAGCATGATTCCAGGAATCTGCACAAGATAGTTCCCCCTTTCAAGGAGGGGGATGACATCAACAAGTGGTTTGCTGCACTTGAGAGGACCTGTATGGTACAGGGGGTCCCTCAAAGGCAGTGGGCTGCTATATTGTGGCTATCTTTCAATGGAAAGGGTAGGGATAGGCTCCTTACTGTTGTATAAAGTGATGCTAACAATTTTGCAGTTTTGAAGGATGCACTCTTGGATGGATTTGGCTTAACCACTGAACAATACAGGATTAAGTTCAGAGATACCAGAAAAGAGTCCTCACAAGACTGGATAGAGTTTGTTGACTGTTCAGTGAAGGCCTTGGAGGGGTGGTCACATGGCAGTAAAGTTTCTGACTAGGAAAGCCTGTATAATCTTATTCTGAGAGAGCATTTTCTGAATAACTGTGTGTCTGACTTGTTACACCAATATCTAGTGGACTCAGATCTGACCTCTCCCCAAGAATTGGGAAAGAAGGCAGACAAATGGGTCAGAACAAGAGTGAACAGAAAAGTTCATACAGGTGGTGACAAGGATGGCAAGAAGAAGGATGGTAAGTCTTCTTACAAGGGTGGGGACACAAGTAAAACTGAGTCTTCATCAGGCCCACAAAAATCCTCTGGTGGGGGTGGTGGGTCCAAATCCTCTTCAAATCAAGTTAAAAACCCTTGGTGTTATTTGTGTAAAGTCAAAGGCCATTGGACAACTGATGCCAGTTGTCCAAAGAAAAACACCAAACCTCCCACTACCACAACCCCTACTGCAAACTCTAGTGCCCCTAGTAATAGCAGTGGTGGCAGGAGCAAACCTACTAATAGCCAATCCAAGGGAGTAGCTGGGCTCACTTTTAGTAATTTAGTTGGGGTTGGTCTTGTTAGGGAGACCACAGAGGCTGTGTTAGTCTCTGAAGGTGCCATTGATTTGGCCACCTTGGTTGCTTGTCCCCTTAATATGGATAAGTACAAGCAACTTCCCCTAATAAATGGTGTTGAGGTTCAGGCCTACAAGGACACAGGTGCCAGTGTTACCAGGGTAATAGGGAAACTGGTACACCCTGAACAACACCTACTTGGTCACCAAGTGACAGACGCTCATAACAACACTCTTAGCCACCCCATGGCTGTTGTGAATCTCAACTGGGGGGGGTTACTGGTCCAAAGAAAGTTGTGGTTGCCTCAGATTTACCTGTAGACTGTCTACTAGGGAACGATTTAGAGACATCAGCTTGGGCAGAAGTGGAGATGGAGGCTCATGCAGCAATGCTGGGCATTACTGGGCATATTTTTGCTTTGACAAGGGCTCAGGCCAAAAAGCAAAAAGGACAGGGAAACTTGGATCCTGGAAGAATGGACCAAGTGCTCCCTAAAGCTAGGGGTAGCAAGGGTAAATCCCTACCCACTATCCCTCCCTCTACAGATGATTCTCCTTCTGAGGAAGAAGAATTTCCTCCCTGTGCAGAACCTTCACCAGATGAGCTGGCAGCAGACACTGCTGAGCTTTTGGGTGGAGGGGGGCCTGCCAGGGAAGAGCTGAGTGTGGCACAGCAATCCTGTCCCACATTAGAGGGTCTCAGACAGCAAGCTGTCAAGCAGAGAAATGGGGATGTCAGTGACTCACATAGAGTTTACTCGGATGACAACCTCTTGTACACAGAGGCAAGGGACCCAAAACCTGGAGCAGCCAGGAGATTGGTCATTCCCCTGCAGTACAGAGAGTTCCTCCTAACTCTGGCACATGACGTTCCTTTGGCTGGGCATTTGGGCCAGATCAAAACATGGGAAAGGCTTGTCCCCCTGTTTCACTGGCCTAGGATGTCAGAGGACACAAAAGATTTTTGCAAGTCTTGTGTGACCTGCCAAGCCAGTGGCAAGACTGGTGGCACACCAAAGGCTCCCCTTAGTCCACTACCTGTGGTTGGGGTCCCATTTGAAAGAGTAGGGTTTGACATAGTGGCCCCCTTGACCCTCCTACTGCTTCAGGCAATAGGTTTATCTTGGTGGTTGTGGACCATGCCACAAGATATCCTGATGCAATTCCTCTAAGGACCACTACAGCACCTGCAGTGACAAAAGCCCTCCTGGGAATCTTTTCCAGGGTGGGTTCCCCAAAAGAGGTTGTATCAGACAGGGGTAGCAACTTTATGTCTGCATACTTGAAAGCTATGTGGAAGGAATGTGGTGTAACCCACAAATTCACCACACCTTATCATCCACAGACTAATGGACTGGTAGAGAGGTTTAATAAAACTCTCAAAGGAATGATAATGGGACTCCCTGAAAAACTCAGGAGGAGATGGGATGTCCGGTTACCTTGCCTCCTTTTTGCTTACAGGTAGGTACCCCAGAAAGGAGTGGGCTTCAGCCCCTTTGAACTCCTCTTTGGACACCCTGTAAGAGGTCCACTAACACTTGTGAAGGAGGGTTGGGAACAACCTTTAAAAGCTGCCAAACAAGACATAGTGGACTATGTACTTGGCCTAAGATCCAGAATGGCTGAGTACATGAAAAAGGCCAGGAAAAACCTTCAGGCCAGCCAAGAGCTCCAGAAGCAATGGCATGACCAGAAGGCTGTTCTGATCCAGTACCAACCAGGACAGAGGTATGGGTATTGGAGCCTGTGACCCCAAGAGCACTCCAGGACAAATGGAGTGGACCCCATCTAATTGTTGAAAAAAAGGGCGAGGTCACCTACTTGGTTGACCTGGGCACTGCCAGGAGTCCCCTTAGGGTGATTCATGTCAACCGCCTAAAACCCTACTATGACAGGGCTGATCTCACCCCACTCATGGCAACAGATGAAGGACAGGAAGAAAAGAGTGACCCTCTCCCTGATCGCTTCTCCTCCACTGAAGAGGATGCTCTAGTGGAGGGAGTAGTTTTAGCAGACTGTCTGACTGCAGAACAGAAAGACAACTGCATAAATCTCATTGGACAGTTGTCTGAACTCTTTTCAACTGTGCCAGGCACCACATCTTGGTGTGAGCACAAAATTAATACTGGAGACAGCATGCCTGTCAAAAGTAAAATCTATAGGCAGCCTGACCATGTCAGGGACTGCATAAAACAAGAGGTTCAGAAAATGCTTGATCTAGGAGTGGTTGAACCTTCTGAAAGCATATAGGCGAGTCCTGTGGTACTTGTACCAAAGCCTCACTCAAAAGATGGAAAAAGGGAGATGAGGTTTTGTGTAGACTACAGAGGTCTCAATCAGGTAACAAAAACTGATGCTCACCCTATACCCAGGGCAGATGAGCTCATAAATACACTGGCATCTTCTAAGTATCTAAGCACCTTTGATTTGACTGCAGGGTATTGGCATATCAAATTGGCTGAGGATGCTAAACCTAAAACTGCATTTTCAACTATAGAAGGGCACTACCAATTTACAGTGATGCCCTTTGGTTTGAAGAATGCACCTGCCACTTTTCAGAGGTTGGTGAACACAGTCCTGCAAGGGTTGGAGGATTTTAGTGCAGCATATCTAGATGATATAGCTGTCTTTGGCTTCACCTGGGATGAGCACCTGGTCCACCTTTGGAAAGTTTTGGAGGCCCTGCAAAAGGCAGGCCTCACTATCAAGGCCTCAAAGTGCCAGATAGGGCAGGGAAAGGTGGTTTATCTGGGACACCTGGGAGGTGGAGAATAGATTGCACCACTGCAGGATAAAATCCAGAAAATCATGGATTGGGCTCCCCCTACAACTCAGACCCAGATGAGAGCCTTCCTAGGCCTCACTGGGTATTACAGGATATTCATTAAAAACTATGGCTCCATAGCAGCCCCACTTAATGATCTCACCAGTAAAAAGATGCCTAAAAAGGTATTGTGGACAGCTAGCTGTCAGAAAGCTTTTGAGGAGCTCAAACAGACCATGTGCTCTGCACCTGTCCTAAAAAGCCCATGTTACTCCAAGAAATTCATTGTTCAAACTGATGCATCTGAATTAGTTAGGGGCAGTCTTATCACAACTGAATTCTGAGGGCCAGGATCAACCAGTTGCTTTTATCAGCAGAAGGTTGACCCCTAGAGAAAAGCGTTGGTCTGCCATTGAGAGGGAGGCCTTTGCTGTGGTCTGGGCACTGAAAAAGTTGAGGCCATACCTGTTTGGCACTCACTTTATTGTTCAGGCAGACCACAAACCTCTGCTTTGGCTGAAACAAATGAAAGGTGAAAACCCTAAATTGTTGAGGTGGTCCATATCTCTACAGGGAATGGACTATACAGTGGAACATAGACCTGGGAGTACCCACTCCAATGCAGATGGACTATCCAGATATTTCCACTTAGACAATGAAGACTCATCAGGTCATGGCTAGTCTTATTGTCCTTCGTTTGGGGGGCGGGTTGTGTAGGAAAGTACCATCCTGCCTGGCATTTTACCCCCATATTTCACTGTATATATGTTGTTTTAGTCTATGTGTCACTGGGACCCTGCCAGGCAGGGCCCCAGTTCTCATAAGTATGTGCCCTGTATGTGTTCCCTGTGTGATGCCTAACTGTCTCACTGAGGCTCTGCTAACCAGAACCTCAGTGATTATGTTCTCTCTGCTTTCCAAATTTGTCACTAACAGGCTAG
This sequence comes from Pleurodeles waltl, assembly GCF_031143425.1. Classification (NCBI taxonomy): domain Eukaryota; kingdom Metazoa; phylum Chordata; class Amphibia; order Caudata; family Salamandridae; genus Pleurodeles; species Pleurodeles waltl. Next base: position 353,259,897 of record NC_090437.1, on the reverse strand, counting down.
TGACTAAATTTACCAATTTACTTTGGCATACTGGTACACCCATACAATTCCCTAGTATATGGTACTGAGGTACCCAGGGTATTGGGGTTCCAGGAAATCCCTATGGGCTGCAGCATTTCTTTTGCCACCCATAGGGAGCTCTGACAATTCTTACACTGGCCTGCCAGTGCAGCCTGAGTGAAATAACGTCCACGTTATTTCACAGCCATTTACCACTGCACTTAAGTAACTTATAAGTCACCTATATGTCTAACCTTCACCTGGTGAAGGTTGGGTGCAAAGTTACTTAGTGTGTGGGCATCCTGGCACTAGCCAAGGTGCCCCCACATCGTTTAGGGCAAATTCCCCGGACTTTGTGAGTGCGGGGACACCATTACACGCGTGCACTGTACATAGGTCACTACCTATGTACAGCGTCACAATGGTAACTCCGAACATGGCCATGTAACATGTCTAAGATCATGGAATTGTCACCCCAATGCCAGGGACAATTCCATGAACCCCTGGGTCTCTAGCACAGAACCCGGGTACTGCCAAACTGCCTTTCCGGAGTCTCCACTGCAGTTGCTGCTGCTGCCAACCCCTCAGACAGGTTTCTGCCCTCCTGGGGTCCAGGCAGCCCTGGCCCAGGAAGGCAGAACAAAGGACTTCCTCTGAGAGAGGGTGTAACACCCTCTAGCTATGAAAATAGGTGTGAAGGCTGGGGAGGAGTAGCCTCCCCCAGCCTCTGGAAATGCTTTGATGGGCACAGATAGTGCCCATCTCTGCATAAGCCAGTCTACACCGGTTCAGGGATCCCCTAGCCCTGCTCTGGTGCGAAACTGGACAAAGGAAAGGGGAGTTACCACTCCCCTGACCTGCACCTAACAAGGGAGGTGCCCAGAGCTCCTCCAATGTGTCCCAGACCTCTGCCATCTTGGAAACAGAGGTGTTTGTGGCACACTGGACTGCTCTGAGTGGCCAGTGCCAGCAGGTGACGTCAGAGGCTCCTTCTGATAGGCTCTTACCTCTCTTGGTAGCCAATCCTCCTTCCTAGGTAGCCAAACCTCCTTTTCTGGCTATTTAGGGTCTCTGCTTTGGGGATCTCACCAGATAATGAATGCAAGAGCTCACCAGAGTTCCTCTGCATCTCCCTCTTCAACTTCTGCCAAAAGATCGACCGCTGACTGCTCAGGACGCCTGCAAAACCGCAACAAAGTAGCAAGACAACTACTAGCAACCTTGTATCACTTCATCCTGCTGTCTTTCTCGACTTTTTCCAGGTGGTGCATGCTCTGGGGGTAGCCTGCCTCCTTTCTGCACCAGGAGCTCTGAAGAAATCTCCCATGGGTCGACGGAATCTTCCCCCTGCAACCGCAGGCAACAAAAGACTGCATCACCGGTCCACTGGGTCTCCTCTCAGCACGACGCACGTGGTCCCTGGAACTCAGCAACTCTGTCCAAGTGACTCCCACAGTCCAGTGACTCTTCAGTCCAAGTTTGGTGGAGGTAAGTCCTTGCCTCCCCACGCTAGACTGCATTGCTGGGTACCGCGTGATTTGCAGCTGCTCTGGCTCCTGTACACTCTTCCAGGATTTCCTTCATGCACAGCCAAGCCTGGGTCCCCGACACTCTAACCTGCAGTGCACAACCTTCTGAGTTGTCCTCCGGCGTCGTGGGACTCCCTTTTGTGACTTTGGGTGGACTCCGGTGCACTTTTCTTCTAAGTGCCTGTTCAGGTACTTCCTGCTTCTGTGAGGGCTCCCTGACTTGCTGGGCGCCCCCTCTGTCTCCTCATCCAAGTGGCAACATCCTGGTCCCTCCTGAGCCACAGCAGCATCCAAAAACCCTAACTGCGACCCTTGCAGCTAGCAAGGCTTGTTTGCGGTCTTTCTGTGTGGGAACACCTCTGCAAGCTTCTTCACGATGTGGGACATTCATCCTCCAAAGGGGAAGTTCCTAGTCCTCTTCGTTCTTGCAGAACTCCAAGCTTCTTCCAACAGGTGGCAGCTTCCTTGCACCCTCAGCTGGCATTTCTTGGGCTCCTGCCCACTCTCGACACTGTTGCAACTCTTGGACTTGGTCCCCTTGTCTTACAGGTACTCAGGTCTGGAAATCCACTGTTGTTGCATTGCTGGAATTTGTTCTTCCTTCAGAATCCCCCTATCACGACTTCTGTGCTCTCAGGGGGTAGTAGGTGCACTTTACACCTACCTTTCAGGGTCTTGGGGTGGGCTATTTTTCAAACCCTCACTATTTTCTTACAGTCCCAGCGACCCTCTACAAGCTCACATAGGTTTGGGGTCCATTCGTGGTTCGCATTCCACTTTTGGAGTATATGGTTTGTGTTGCCCCTCTACCTATGTGCTCCTATTGCAACCTACTGTAACTTTACATTGCTTGCATTACTTCCTTTTGCTATTATCTGCATAATTTTGGTTTGTGTACATATATCTTGGGTATATTTCTTGTCCTCATACTGAGGGTACTCACTGAGATACTTTTGGCATATTGTCATAAAAATAAAGTACCTTTATTTTTAGTACTTCTGTGTATTGCGTTGTCTCATGATATTGTGCATATGACACCAGTGGTATAGTAGGAGCTTTACATGTCTCCTAGTTCAGCCTAAGCTGCTTTGCCATAGTACCTTCTATCAGCCTTAGCTGCTAGAAACACCTCTTCTACACTAATAAGGGATAACTGGACCTGGCACAAGGTTTAAGTACCTCTGGCACCCACTACAAGCCAGGCCAGCCTCCTACAATAACAAGCCAAGTTGCATTTATATACTTTTGCCATTTGTACAATTTTGCCGGGACAGGAATACTGGTCGCATTCAATTCCTTAATTTTTGCTACGCCTAAACAGCATTTCTCTTGTACAGTTTCATTTAAAAATAGCATTAGAACAGGTATCAGGTATGCTCTAAATAAAGCTTCCTTCCTCCTTATTTGCCAATTTTAAGTTCCCCACACACTTTTTAAGTCAATCAACTTCAGCCATTATTCATAGCCTTGTATAGCCCACCGGGAAACAAAGGAATCCGAATAAATGAATTTCGTATCTGTCAATAATATATGTACACTTTCCATCAATGACAATTTGAAATAATATGACTCAGCATTTTTAACATTGTGCTCAGAAAAATATGCACATTTTTAAGAATATGTTTTAGAACTCCCTTGTGGTGGAGTTGGACAATGTTCCCATTGTATGTAATTAAAAACATTTTAGGGGTACTTGCTCTATGAATGAAATGGTGTCCATAATAATTATAGCAAAGCACATCACTATAATTCTCTTTCGGTTGATAAATATCCTCACTTTCAAAGACAGTAAAATACTGCAATTCAGTCATTATAGAATCAACAGTTTTTACATCCCATTTATCAGAAACAATTCTGTGTGTTATTACATTGTTCATAGAAAGTTTAAACACATATGGTGCCTGAACGACCTCTGTAGGGCCGTGTATATCAAATGTGACTTTATCCAAACAATCCTATCAGGAATTGGTGTAGTGGAAATGTTCACGAAAGACAAGTTTCTGTGGGCCTTGTGGGAAGAAAAATGAGGTTTCAGGACCTCATCCACCAGATCAACTGTTGATTTTTCAGGAAGATAATGACCAAGTATTAATAGAAAGAATGTTATGACAAAGCCAATCCAAAGGAGGAAAGCTAATACAGTCAATGAAAGCCATGGATAGTTCCATGGGAAAATAAAGTAATTTGTTTTAAGCCAATTTATCAGCTTACGTGTTTTTGGCAGTTCAGGTGTAGAAGAGGCAAACGAGTCTGAGAAAGTGTCGTTGATGTGGGCAAAGTATCCAGAAGCAGTTTGTGCAAAAGCTGGAGCTGTATTTAAAGGACTGAGGTCTCCCACGGTGGTTCATAGTAAATGACACCATCTGTCTGTGTAGAAGTTGTGTCAAATCAATCAGTAATTTCTATATTGTTTGTTAAAACAGATGTTAGTGGAACTAATGCAAGATCATTTTGCACCTTCCCCAAGATCGGAGAGGTGTCAGCGTTGCTGCTTGAAACTTGTAGAGGGACATCTCGGACAGTAGTGAAAGGGATTCGGGAACTACTGGCTGCTCCTCCTGGTCTGCTGTGCAGGATCGGCCACATTGTGTAACTAGACATTGTCGATAGACACAAAGCGATTTTCTTTAGCCCCAGCCAACGGTGTTAGAATGCCAGTTCTGATACCGTGTGTTTCCAAGACTGGGACTGGTGCACTATATGAAGGACCAAACTCCTTTTTCACAGTAACTTTTTCACCTACTAGATCCCCAACCTTTGGAATCCAGCCATTAGATGTTATTGGTACATCCTTAATTCCTGCGGGGACAGCATTGGGAGAAGCTATGTTGTCACGGAACTGTTGTAATTCCTGCAAGACAGTGAAACGTTCATTTATGTCAAAAGGTCTTTCTGCCGCCTCCACGCCAGGACCATCAAGATCCGGCACATACATCTGAGGTCCAAACAGGCACTTGCATGAAGTACGACACCCCCAGGGACCTTTCAGGCAGATTGTTAAGTGCTCTCTGGAGTCCATACAGGTGATTAAGCCAACTACGACCGTACCTAGTACTCTGGCTGTTAAGGTGTGCCTTAAATCTTGGTTTCGTTGCTCCACGACACTATTTCCCTCTGGATGAAATGGAGACGAGTAATGGAGTTGGACCCCTAATGAAGCCATGGCGTCACTGATTGCCCTTGAGGCAAAACCAGGGCCCTGGTCCGAGTGGAAACCTGCAACTGCATAAGTGCTGATAAAGACTTGCAAATCTTTAATAACAGTCTGGGCGTCAGCTGAGCGTTGTTGCCACACCCATAGAAATCTGGAGCAAGATTCAACAGTGACTAAAATGTTTGTATGCTCTGTCCGGTGTTAGGGGGCCACAATAGTCCAAGTACACACATTTTAAAGGTTTGTTGGAAATTAGGAGGTGTGTCTGCGGTGGGCGTTTGACGGTGGAGCCCTTAATTTGTTGGCAGATGTCACAACAAAGGACATACTGCTTAGTCTGTTTCTATAGACCTGGCCACCGGTAACGTGCTTGCAATAATTATATTGTAGCCACCACACCAGCATGGGCAGATGCAACTCCCTCATGCGTTGCTTTAATCAACTCTGGTCTTATGTCTTTATTGGGAATTACTTGAACTCCCACGCCTTTTATTTTTACTTCTGCCTCAAGGAAGCCTCCCATTCGGTAAGAATATTTAGCAGGAAATGCTTTTGGAAAGGTTGTGCCTTCTGCTTTGGCTTTCACGGCAGCCCATATGTCATCGTCTAGTTTGGTTCCAGAATGAGTTACTACAGCAACAGAAGCCGTAGCTACTGTTGATTTGGCTGCTTCATCAGCCAGTGTATTCCCAGCAACGTGTATGGATTCCAACGAGCTTGTGTCCAAGGGCCAGATGTAGCAAGGGGTTTTATCCATTCTGTGTCTATGGGAAAATGTGTTTGTATATATGGCCCCAAGTGTATGTACAACATGGACGTTTGGTAGCGTTTCCTTCACATCCGCTACTTTCCCCCACAGAAGCCTGTGTTTGATGGTGTTGTCTTTGGAATCTCTGAAACCATTCTGGCGCCAGTAATGCAGGTGTTCAGTGAAGGACAGAACGCAATTTGCGATTCGGTAATTGAAAATCACAAATTGCGAGAACGCACACCTGGCAGAGCCTGATGACATCACAAGCAGGAAGTGAGTCATCCCAGGCAGTTTGCAGGTGCCACACCCAAAGGAGCACTGAGAGAGAGACAGCCCAGCCACAGTGAGCAAGTCTGTGAAAAAGGCAGGACTTCACAACCACCATGGACACCTCTGCACAGGGAAAGGAGAAGGGAGAGAGGAAAAGGAAACTCAAGTTTAGTGAGCAGGAACTGGAGATGCTCACTGAGGAGGTGGTGAGGAGCCATGACCGTCTGCTTGGAAAAAGCTCACTCCAGGTCCCTGAGAGTAAAAAGCGCAGACTCTGGGCAGACATTCAGACAAAAATATGCACTGTGGGAGTTGCACAGCGCTCTGTGGAGGAGATTAAGAAGAGGTGGTACGACCTGCTTTCCCGTGCCAAGGAGAGGGTGGCAAGACGACTGCAGGAGGCAAGGAGCACAGGAGGCGGACCACCCACGGAGACACCCTCCACCCCGATGGAAGACCTGGTGGAGTCGACACTCCTCCCAGAAGCTGTCAGTGGGGTCACTGACATCGACACATCCAGCACACCAAGCACCAGTAAAGGTAAGTGCAATATTGAAATGTAACCCCATATGAGTATGTACAAATGCCCCTTAGGAATTAGGAAGTAGTGCAAAGCATTGTGAGAAGTAGTCCATTCAACATCTTAGAAGCTGCACTACAATGCCTTATGGGAGTGGTAGTCAACAACCCAGAGCTGAAAGTAGCACATAGAATGTAATTAGGCTGAGTGACACCCAGAAGAACACAACACCCACAACATAGTGATATGATGTAACTGTACATTTATTACCATTGTGTGACCTTTGGTGATACATACATAACTGACATGCTGCACATTTTCTTTGCAGGTGGCCCAGGCCAGCAGCATCTGCAAGTGCCGTTGTGGGGGATACTGAAACCCACCCTGCATCTGACTCAAACAGCAAAGAGTCACAGAATATAGCGCCTATCAGACGCAGGGCTAGGGCTGTACCGCAACCCGAATTGAGCCAGGACTCTGACGACATGCAGGATGCTGGCCACACACCTTCCCCAGCTGGCAGATGCACTGTTATGCATGAAGCCCAGCCCCAGCGTAGCACAACACCCCGCAGGAGGCCTACGTATGCAGGCGCACAGTATATTGAAGCAGGAGAGGGACCATCAGTCTTCGGTGGCCTGGAATCTGCTATGTTGATACAGCAGCGCCTGCAAAACAGGAAAATCTCAGCTTTACAAAGGCAGATGCAGGCACACAATTCCAACATGGGGGGGCTGCATCGGCAGTTGGAGTGCCTCAATTCCAACCTCACAAAACTGCATGAGGGACAGATCCAAGCATCTGAGAACACCAGGGAGCTGACAAGTGCAGTGAGGGAACTGTGTACAGAGTTGCAGCACAACAGAGTCAGCCACCGCAGGCAGGAGAAGCGCTTTATGGGGATGTTTGGTGGTTTCTGTCACTCAGTCAATCGCCTTGCAAATTCAACAGCCCTCATATCGTGGCGTGCTTTGGCCACAGAGGTGGAGGCAGAGCACAGCAGTAGGGATGTGGCACATGGACTGGTTCAGATCACTAATGTGCTTGACAATATGCTGGGTAACCGCTCCGCCACACCCAGTGAACTGGGACTGGGGGACACTGAGGACACATCTAGCCTCAGCAGCGTAGCAGTGCCCACCACTGATGCTAGGCGTCGCAGTGCCAGGCACAGCACTGCCACTGAGGCCGAAAACAGAGGTGCCAGTGAGGCCACTGCGCACTCGAGTGGCTTGCGTGGCCGTAGAAAGTGACAGTAATGGCCACAGGGGACTTTTTTCTCATTGTGTGATACAGTAAACTATGATTGAATGGTGAGATACTGTTATCTGTTTTTTTTTTTATTACATATTCTTATTTGTGTTGCTAGTTAAACTTATGTTACCTGACGTTCAGGTAATAAATATTCTAACTACAAGTACACATGTCAGTGGAGTTGTGTAGTTATTACTTTAATCTGAAATGGTTGTGCGTGATGTCAGCACGCCTTTGCCTGCCCTCTGCTGCACTGGTCCTGTCTGCTGGCTGTAGGGGGTGTATGGGATCATCATCCTCATCAGAGTCTGAATCAGATATTTCTACAGGTATGCCCCTGGTGGTAGCTATATTGTGCAAGATGGCACAAGTAGCCACTATTCCACATGTTGTCTCCGGGCTGTACTGTAGTGCCCCTCCACTTTTGTGGAGGCATCGGTAGCGACTCTTCAGCAGCCCAAATGTGCGCTCAACCACATTGCGGGTTGCCCTGTGTGCTACATTGTATCTCCGTTCAGCAGTTGTTGTAGGATTGAGGTAGGGCGTCATCATGTAGGTGCGCACTGCGTAGGCCTTGTCTCCTGGAAGGAACAGAGGGTATGATGAGTAATTGAGCCATTTGACGTCACAACGCCATCAATGCGCCAGTGTACAGAGGGTTAATTCCTAGTAGATATCCTTCTCCAAACTCTCCAGCTAGCAGACTTGTGTGAATCCTGTTGTGGCGAAAAATGTATGAATCATGTGTGCTCCCTGGGTACCTGGCCACAAGATCAGTGATGATATAGGAGGCATTGCATATCACCCGTATATTCATGGAATGTTGGTATTTACGGTTGCTGTACACATACTCTGTGGCCGATGGTGGACAGATTGCAACATGTGTCCCATCTATGGCACCTAGGACGTGGGGGATCTGTGCTATCTGGGAGAAATCTATTTTTGTCTGCTGTATTTCCTGTGGGGTGTGGGGGAATCTGATGTACTGGTGTATCCTACTCAGCATGACGTTGATAAATGCATTGAAAAATCTAGAGAGGGCACTCTATGATACTCCTCCAGCTGCTGCGATGACCCCTTGATAGTTCCCTGAGGCAAGTAGGTGCAGGGAGCATAATACCTGCACATGGGTGGGTATGCTATTGGTCCTGTGTGTTGTGCGCTGCAGTATGGGTTATAGCTCAGCTATCAGGTCAAGTATCATGGCTGAGCTTAACCTGTACGTCTCAAAAATTTCCTCCTCAGTCTGTTCAAAAAGGGTAATGCACAATCTGAAAATGCGCTCCTGTCTCCTCCTCCCTCTCCTGAAACCTGCCAAGATCCTCATTCTCCCCGCCATGACGTAGAGTGCAGCCATTGTGGAAAACAGTGTCAGGCATTCTGGGCCTCTTTATATAGGTTGCACCTGGTTACAACCTGGTTTCACTTAGTGGTATTTTGCATGTGCAAAAGGCCATTCTGTGAAAAATCGCTTTTGCGTTTTTTTGACGCATCGAATTGCGACTTTGTTTTGCGAGTCGCATTTTGGGTCTCGAAATTTCTGACTTGAAATATCGAATCGCTAATTGCGATTCGGTATTTCATGTCGCAAATTACGAGACGCAAAATGCAACACGCAAAACCGAGTCGCAACGCAAAAAATCGCTATTTTAGCGATTCCTTATTTTTGGTCTGCGAATGACTTTCATGTATCGCAGACCACGGTTTTGCATTCGCAAACGGCCAATTTTAACGATTCGCACCGTTTGCGAATGCAATTTTGTTTGATACATCTGGCCCCTAGTGCGCTGAAACTTGTTAAGTCTCTACTAGCAGACGCTATATTTTGGCAGAAGAAACCATTCGAAATATCCAGTGTGGTTTTGTATTTTTTGCGCACTATGGTGCATATTTATACTCTGTTTGCGTCAGATTTGCATACATTTTTTAATGCAAATCCAGCGCAAACTTAACTCCATATTTATATTTTGACGCTAGACTGGTCTAGCATAAAAATATTGGAGTTTGCATCATGTTAAGGATGCGTGAAATCGCCTTGTGTCAATGAGATGCAAGGTAGGCATTCCCTTCCCAAAAATGACTCAAACACCTTAGCGCCATATTAATCCAACAGGGCAAAAATGACACACGGATGGGCGGCGGACCAGAAAAATTACGCAAAACCCGATTTGCGTCAAATTTTAATGCCTGGGTCAGGGCAGGCGTTAAAATGAGGCAAACACACCACTACTTAAAGAAAACACACACAAGCAACATCATAGCTCAACAGGACAACATGGAGGTGCTACAGATTGTAGGAGGCTGGACTGGCTTGTAGTGAGTACCAAGGGGTACTTGCACCTTGCACCAGGCCCAGTTATCCCTTATTAGTGTATAGGGTGTCTAGCAGCTTAGGCTGATAGATAATGGTAGCTTAGCAGAGCAGCTTAGGCTGAACTAGGAGACGTGTGAAGCTACTACAGTACCACGTGGTGTCATATGCACAATATCATAAGAAAACACAATACACAGTTATACTAAAAATAAAGGTACTTTATTTTTATGACAATATGCCAAAGTATCTTAGAGTGTACCCTCAGTGAGAGGATAGGAAATATACACAAGATATATATACACAATAGCAAAAATATGCAGTATAGTCTTAGAAAACAGTGCAAACAATGTATAGTTACAATAGGATGCAATGGGGAAACATAGGGATAGGGGCAACACAAACCATATACTCCAAAAGTGGAATGCGAACCACGAATGGAACCCAAACCTATGTGACCTTGTAGAGGGTCGCTGGGACTATTAGAAAATAGTGAGAGTTAGAAAAATAACCCTCCCCAAGACCCTGAAAAGTGAGTGCAAAGTGCACTAAAGTTCCCCTAAGGACAAAGAAGTCGTGTTAGAGGAATAATGCAGGAAAGACACAAACCAGCAATGCAACAACTGTGGATTTCCAATCTAGGGTACCCGTGGAACAAGGGGACCAAGTCCAAAAGTCACAAGCAAGTCGGAGATGGGCAGATGCCCAGGAAATGCCAGCTGCGGGTGCTAAGAAGCTTCTACTGGACAGAAGAAGCTGAGGTTTCTGCAAGAACGAAAAGGGCTAGAGACTTCCCCTTTGGTGGACGGATCCTTCTCGCCGTGGAGAGTCGTGCAGAAGTGTTTTCCCGCCGAAAGAACGCTAACAAGCCTTGATAGCTGCAAATCGTGCGGTTAGCGTTTTAGGATGCTGCTGAGGCCCAGGAGGGACCAGGAGGTCGCAAATTGGACCAGCAGAGAGAGGGGACGTCGAGCAAAACAAGAAGCCCTCTCTGAAGCCGGTAGCACCCGGAGAAGTGCCAGAAACAGGCACTACGAGGATGTGTGAAATGGTGCTTGCCAAAGTTGCACAAAGGAGTCCCACGTCGCCGGAGACCAACTTAGAAAGTCGTGCAATGCAGGTTAGAGTGCCGTGGACCCAGGCTTGGCTGTGCACAAAGGATTTCCACCGGAAGTGCACAGGGGCCGGAGTAGCTGCAAAGTCGCGGTTCCCAGCAATGCAGCCCAGCGAGGTGAGGCAAGGACTTACCTCCACCAAACTTGGACTGAAGAGTCACTGGACTGTGGGGGTCACTTGGACAGAGTCGCTGGATTCGAGGGACCTCGCTCGTCGTGCTGAGAGGAGACCCAAGGGACCGGTAATGCAGCTTTTTGGTGCCTGCGGTTGCAGGGGGAAGATTCCCTCGACCCACGGGAGATTTCTTCAGAGCTTCTGGTGCAGAGAGGAGGCAGACTACCCCCCACAGCATGCACAAGCAGGAAAACAGTCGAGAAGGCAGCAGGATCAGCGTTACAGAGTTGCAGTAGTCGTCTTTGCTACTATGTTGCAGGTTTGCAGGCTTCCAGCGCGGTCAGCAGTCGATTCCTTATCAGAAGGTGAAGAGAGAGATGCAGAGGAGCTCGGATGAGCTCTTGCATTCGTTATCTAAAGTTTCCCCAGAGACAGAGACCCTAAATAGCCAGAAAAGAGGGTTTGGCTACTTAGGAGAGAGGATAGGCTAGCAACACCTGAAGGAGCCTATCACAAGGAGTCTCTGACGTCACCTGGTGGCACTGGCCACTCAGAGCAGTCCAGTGTGCCAGCAGCACCTCTGTTTCCAAGATGGCAGAGGTCTGGAGCACACTGGAGGAGCTCTGGACACCTCCCAGGGGAGGTGCAGGTCAGGGGAGTGGTCACTCCCCTTTCCTTTGTCCAGTTTCGCGCCAGAGCAGGGGCTAAGGGGTCCCTGAACCGGTGTAGACTGGCTTATGCAGAATTGGGCACATCTGTGCCCAACAAAGCATTTCCAGAGGCTGGGGGAGGCTACTCCTCCCCTGCCTTCACACCATTTTCCAAAGGGAGAGGGTGTCACACCCTCTCTCAGAGGAAGTTCTTTGTTCTGCCATCCTGGGCCAGGCCTGGCTGGACCCCAGGAGGGCAGATGCCTGTCTGAGGGGTTGGCAGCAGCAGAAGCTGCAGTGAAACCCCAGGAAGGGCAGTTTGGCAGTACCAGGGTCTGTGCTACAGACCACTGGGATCATGGGATTGTGCCAACTATGCCAGGATGGCATAGAGGGGGCAATTCCATGATCATAGACATGTTACATGGCCATATTCGGAGTTACCATTGTGAAGCTACATATAGGTAGTGACCTATATGTAGTACACGCGTGTAATGGTGTCCCCGCACTCACAAAGTTCAGGGAATTGGCTCTGAACAATGTGGGGGCACCTTGGCTAGTGCCAGGGTGCCCTCACACTAAGTAACTTTGCACCTAACCTTTACCAGGTAAAGGTTAGACATATAGGTGACTTATAAGTTACTTAAGTGCAGTGTAAAAGGGCTGTGAAATAACGTGGACGTTGTTTCACTCAGGCTGCAGTGGCAGGCCTGTGTAAGAATTGTCAGAGCTCCCTATGGGTGGCAAAAGAAATGCTGCAGCCCATAGGGATCTCCTGGAACCCCAATACCCTGGGTACCTCAGTACCATATACTAGGGAATTATAAGGGTGTTCCAGTAAGCCAATGTAAATTGGTAAAAATGGTCACTAGCCTGTTAGTGACAATTTGGAAAGAAATGAGAGAGCATAACCACTGAGGTTCTGATTAGCAGAGCCTCAGTGAGACAGTTAGTCACTACACAGGTAACACATTCAGGCACACTTATGAGCACTGGGGCCCTGGGTTACCAGGGTCCCAGTGACACATACAACTAAAACAACATATATACAGTGAAAAATGGGGGTAACATGCCAGGCAAGATGGTACTTTCCTACACAGATGCAGCATGCTAGACAACGCAGAGCACTGGACCAACAGTATCACCCACCACCACCCCAAGGTGGCCCCCAAAGGCAACACAGAAGGCAGGAGAGGGTCTTCAGGACCAGGACAACACTCCAGGGCCTCAGGGAACCGGACATCATCCGGAAGTATAGACTCCACTGGCAAACCATCCAGCAGCTGCTGTGCTAAATTGAGCCACATCTAACAGCCAGCCTGCAGACACCACACAATATACCACCAGTGACCAAGCTGCTAGCTGTCCTGCATATGTTGACAAGAGGCTCCTTCCAAAAAACGGGTGCCCTGGTCACTGGGGTATCACAGCCCTCATTCTCGGCCTTCCTTCCCAAGGTCCTAGATGCCATAATCTCCCTGACACCCCTCCACATCAGCCTCCCCAACACCCAGCAGAAGCAGCAGAAAATCAAACAGGGGTTTTATCAAATACATGGCTTCCCGCATGTGCTTGGTGTCTGCACCCATATCCGGATTGTACTACCTGCAGCAACAGAACATCTATTCCACAACAGAAAGCACACCCACTCCATAAATGTGCAGGCCATAGTTGACCACCAGGGCTTGTTTACCAACATCTTGGCCAAGTAACCTGGGAGTGTATATGATTCTTTCATCTTCCGCCACAGCACGATCAATCAGCACTTCCAGGACGGACAATATGGCAATGGCCTTATTGTCGGTAAGTCCATAAACCTAACAATTTACACACAGCACAGCAACCCTGTAGGACACACAATAAATATGCCACTACATTGACATGTGGGCAGGAAGACACTGAGGTGTGACACAGGTAGTTATGTTGTACACCATGACACAATGGGATACGCACCTATGGACAAACAATGGCTTCCACAAGCATTAGCTGCCACTCTAAAGCTACAAGGGACCACTGTCAAAGCACACAGTGACAATGAATGGCCTGCAATGGAAGTACAACTTGGAAGATGAACCATTTACTATTAAATTAGGCCACCTAGTCAATCAGACACCCTCCAAAGCAATGTGTAGCGTGGAAGGGGTGTGTAATGTCTCCCTGTCTCGTCTCCACTCACACCTGCATGCACTACATCGTCAGCCACTACCTCCATCACCAGCACACCCACCACCACACCCCGCTCACGTGCACTCACCACCCCACTACCATTCACACATCCCCTGGGTCCTCTCCCAGTGTGTCTGTCAGCCCACCTTCCAAGGTACACAAACGCAGCCACACACCCACCCAACAGCCATCCACCTCACGACAGCCTCAAGCCCATGCACCTTCACCCCAAGTCAGCAAACGTACACCTCCTACAACCACTACCTCTTCCTCCACTCCTAAACCCCCTCCATCTACCCATCCCAGTGTGCCCAAAAAACTTTTCCTGTCCAACCTTGACCTCTTTACCTCACCTCCCCCACCCCTTCAGTCTCCTAGGGCCCGCCTCTCCAGGTCCCAACCCAGCGCCTCAGCCACAACATCTGCGGGAACAGTGGTGTCAGTAGTAACCGGCTTCTGGAGTGTGCCAGGCAGCAGGGCAGCTAGTGTGGCAAGGAGCCAGAGCACGACAGTCCCCCACCTCAAAAGCATAAAAAGTTGGCCAGTGCCCGGCGGGAGAGAGGAAAAAAATCTGCCACCAAAGCCGGGGAAGGAGCACAGTAAAACAGGCAAGTCTGGGAAAACCTTCACGGCGGACAAGACCACAACAAGCACCGCTGCCAAGGAGACTACTGCCACTAGCACCGCTGCCAAGGACACCGCCGCCACCAGCACCGCTGCCAAGGACACCGCCGCCACCAGCACCGCTGAACAGGACACCGCCGCCACCAGCACTGTTGCCAAGGACACCGCTAACACCAGCACCTCTGAACAGGACACCGCCGCCACCAGCACCGCTGAACAGGACACCGTTGCAACAAGCACCGCAGGCCAGTGAGCGGCAAAGATTCCGACACTACTGAGGCCGCCACGAGAAGGATGAAGCACTCTGGGCACAAAGCCCCCTCCAGAACCAGTGGAGAATGACATCCACTACCTCAGTCCTTGGCAGGATGAAGCACTCTGGGCACAAAGCCCCCTCCAGAACCAGTGGAGAGATACATCCACTACCTCAGTCCTTGGCAGGATGAAGCACTCTGGGCACACAGCCCCCTCCAGAACCAGTGGAGAATGACATCCACTACCTGATTCCTTGGCAGGATGAAGCACTCTGGGCACAAAGCCCCCTCCAGAACCAGTGGAAAATGACATCCACTACCTCAGTTCTTGGCAGGATGAAGCACTCTGGGCACAAAGCCCCCTCCAGAACCAGTGGAGACTGTTATCCACTTGAGAGACGGTGGCTTTGCACTCCCCAGGATGAAGCAGTGGGCAAACTACCCACTGGAGAGACTTGTGAGACTGTGGCTTTGCACTCCCCAGGATGAAGCAGTGGGCAAACCACCCACTGGAGAGACTTGAGAGACTGTGGCTTTGCACTCCCCATGATAAAGCAGTGGGCAACCCACCCACTAGAGAGACTTGAGAGACTGTGGCTTTGCTCTCCTCAGGATGAAGCAGTCAGCAACTCACCCACTGGAGAGACTTGAGAGACCGTGGCTTTGCACTCCCCAGGATAAAGCAGTGGGCATGGAGCTCCCTCGTGGATCTGGCGTCGTGAACTAATCCGGCTGAGGTGCCCCCCCTTCCCTTCCCCCTGAGGTGCCTGTTTTATTTCTATCTGATGCCTCAGCAGTGTTCTCTCTGTCTTGTTCGGGTATTGTGTTTGGGCCTCTGCTAGGCATTTTGGGCCCAGTGGTCCAAGGACTATGATGGTGGAATCCCTTGGACTTGTATTCTTGGTGTATATATTTGTTTATAGTGTGAATATTTTTATATATGTATATATTTTTGAATCATGTATGTGAATATATTACAATCATTCGACTCATTTCCTTTTGTCCTTGATTTCTTCCAGGGGGGTTGGAGGGTGTAACTGTAATGTATCATGATGTATTAGTGTGTGTGTTGTCGTGGGTGATGGTTGGGGGTGGGGGTGTTGCGTGTTGCATGTGTGTGCCACTCTCTTTTCCCTTCCCCCTCCCCTGTGTCGTAGGTGCAGTACTCACCGTGGTCTTCGCCGCCCTCTTTGTTGTTCCTGGTAGAGAAGCAGGAAGATAAAGGCTGGGAGTATCTGGAGCTCGGGTTCCATGGCGTCCTGATTCCTCGTGGGGTGTGTGGAGGTGAGCGTTTTCCCTTAAAAGTCCTGTTTCCGCCGTGTTTTTGTTTGCGGTGAATCCGCCCCGGAAAAGGGGGTGGATTGGACTGTTGTAATTCTGTGGGCTGTACATTGTCCTCCGCCTGTCTGTTGGCGGTTACCGCCGCAGTGTTTGTTTGTACCGCCTTGGCGGTCGGAATGTTAAAGTGGCTGTCTATGTTGGCAGTTTACACCACGGTCGTGATTCCAAATTTGTTGCCGCCGGCCTGTTGGCAGTTTCACCGCCGCTTTAACATCGACTGCCAGGGTTGTAATGACCACCAAAGTGTGTAATATGTCCTAATACTCTATTATAATAGGCCTATCCTCCTACCTAAAGAAGAAATGAGTATGTTAAACCTAATCTGCCAATGCCATGTCCATGAGAGGAGCCCCCAACCCTCATTACCTTGGAATGAGGTCTCTATCTCAGACTTCGCAGGGACACGAAGACTGGGTCAGCGGCAAGACGACGTGATATCAGCGATGGTGGCGATGCCCTCTGGTCGTAATCCCTCTGATTATCTGTCTAAAGTGTGATGTATTTATACAGATCTACTTGGACCTCTGACGTAGGTGTGTTCTCAAACAATAGATAACAGACATGCTTGGGTGGCAATTAATAGAAACAATTCCCTCGAAAGCATGGAGAGGGAAAGTCCCTAAGTGTGAACACCTACTGTTTGTTTGTCTTTGTCACTTGATCTTGACTCCTTAACGTGGTGGCACTGATAATGGAAATCATAAAAGGTGGCCTAACTATAAACAAGGCAGCCATCTTAGAGGAATTAAGTAATTAAATGGGCGAAGGCAGAGCAAGCAAAGTAGGTTAAAAGTCACTAGGTGACGGGGGCACGAGTCTGCAAGCCAAAGGCAAAGCTGACTCCTGTTATCCCATTAAAACAAACTAGGATTCACTACAGTATATAATAATGTTTGTGGGCTCGGGCTCATGCTCCATTCTGCAGGAAACCTGGATATCAATGACTCCCTTGTGGCACCGGACATTGAAAAAGCTTTTGACATCATGGGACAGAACCAAATGTTTCTGGTATTGCAGAGGTTGGGCATTGGCCTACATTTTATGCAGTGGGCACAATTACTATAGATACAGCTCACAGCCAGAGTGAGACTATGAGGCACGGGTTCAGCTACCTGGAATGTAAATCAAGGGACAAGGCAGTGATGCTGTCAATCCTGCTATCTGCACTGGCCCTAGAATCTGAAATTGAGGTTGTTTTTGCTCAATTAGGGAATAAAGATTGGGCATGAAACTCATGATGTTTCTATGTATGTGGATGACATGCTGGTTTATCTTCAGGTACTATATGTGTTGATGTCACTGTTGATGTCAGAATTAGCATTGCAATGGAACCACACATCATTTGTGCACAGTCACTTGCCTTCCTACCATGAAGACTAGCAAGTACTGCTATAGCTGCCCTTCTGTGCATAGGGCTGAGATGGGAGATGAAACAATTTAGGTACTTGGGAATTCAGATATCACACAAGGCAGATGTGCAGTATGCAAGTAACTGGTAGGATCCCGGGAGACTAAAAAGCTGCATAGCTTTTTGAAATACACTCTGTAAGGAAATGCCTCTTTGGCATGGTTACCCTCTGACTTTTTGCCTTTGCTGATGCCAAGTTATGATTTGAAAGTGTGCTGAGGCCTGCTAACCAGGCCCCAGCACCAGTGTTCTTTCTCTAACCTGTACCTTTGTCTCAACAATTGGCGCACCCTGGCATCCAGATAAGTCCCTTGTAACTGGTACCCCTGGTACCAAGGGCCCTGATGCCAGGGGAGGTCTCTAAGGGCTGCAGCATGTCTTATGCCACTCCGAGGACCCCTCACTCAGCACAGACACCCTGCTTGCCAGCTTGTGTGTGCTGGTGGGGAGAAAATGACTAAGTCGACATGGCACTCCCCTCAGGGTGCCTGCCAACCTCACACTGCCCATGGCATAGATAAGTCACCCCTCTAGCAGGCCTTACAGCCCTAAGGCAGGGTGCACTATACCATAGGTGAGGGCATAGGTGCATGAGCACTATGCCCCTACAGTGTCTAAGCAAACCAAGACATTGTAAGTGCATGGTAGCCATAAGAGTATATGGTGTGGGAGTCTGTCATACACAAACTCCACAGCACCATAATGGCTACACTGAAAACTGGGAAGTTTGGTATCAAACTTCTCAGGACAATAAATGCACACTGATGCCAGTGTACATTTTATTGTGAAATACACCCCAGAGGGCATTTTAGAGATGCCCCCTGAAAACATACCCGACTTCCAGTGTGAGCTGATTAGTTTTGCCAGCCTGCCACACACCAAACATGTTGCTGGCCACATGGGGAGAGTGCCTTTGTCACTCCGTGGCTAGTAACAAAGCCTGTACTGGGTGGAGGTGCTTCTCACCTCCCCCTGCAGGAACTGTAACAGCTGGCGGTGAGCCTCAAATGCTCATGCCTTTTGTTACAGCACCACAGGGCATCCCAGCTAGTGGAGATGCCCGCCCCATCGGGCCACAGCCCCACTTTTGGCGGCAAGGCCGGAGGAGATAATGAGAAAAACAAGGAGGAGTCACTGGCCAGTCAGGACAACCCCTAAGGTGTCCTGAGCTGTGGTGACTCTGACTTTTAGAAATCCTCCATATTGCAGATGGAGGATTCACCCAATAGGATTAGGGATGTGCCCCCCTCCCCTCAGGGAGGAGGCACAAAGAGGGTGTAGCCACCCTCAGGGCTAGTAGCGAATGGCTACTAACCCCCAAGACATAAACACATCCCAAAATTGAGTATTTAGGGGCCCCCAGAACCAAGCAAGATAGATTCCTGCAACCTGAAGACTAAGAAGGACTGCTGATCTGAAGCCCTGCAGAGAAGACGGAGACACCAACTGCTTTGGCCCCAGCCCTACCGGCCTGTCTCCCCACTTCGAGAAAAACTGCAACATCGATGTGTCCCCCAGGGTCCAGCGACCTCTGAAGCCTCAGAGGACTACCCTGCATCTAAAAGGACCAAGAACTCCCGAGGACAGCGGCCCTGTTCCACAAAGACTGCAACTTTCCAACAAAGAAGCAACTTTTAAAGACCACACGTTTTCCGCCGTAAGCGTGAGACTTTCCACTCTGCACCCAATGCCCCCGGCTCAACCTGCGGAGAACCAACACTACAGGGAGGACTCCCCAGCAACTGCGACCCTGTGAGTAGCCAGAGCTGATCCCCCTGAGCCCCCCCAGCAACGCTTGCAGAGGGAATTCAGAGGCTCCCCCTGACCGCGACTGCCTGCTTCAAAGAACCCGACTCCTGGTAAAGACACTGCACCCGCAGCCCCCAGGACCTGAAGGATCCGACCTCCAGTGCAGAAGTGACCCCCAGGTGGCCCTCTCCCTTGCCCAGGTGGTGGCTACCCCGAGGAGCCCCCCCCTTGCCTGCCTGCTTCGCTAAAGAGACCCCTGGGTCCCCCATTGAAACCTATTGCAAACCCGATGCCTGTTTCCACACTGCACACGGCGGCCCCCGTGCTGCTGAGGGTGTACTTTTTGTGCTGACTTGTGTCCCTGCCGGTGCCCTACAAAACCCCCCTGGTCTGCCCTCTGTAGTCGCGGGTACTTACCTGCTGGAAATCTGGAACCGGGGCACCCCCTTCTCCATTGAAGCCTATATGTTTTGGGCACCACTTTGACCTCTGCACCTGACCGGCCCTGAGCTGCTGGTGTGGTAACTTTGGGGTTGCCCTGAACCCCTAAGGGTGGGCTACCTTGGAGCCAACTTTGAACCCTGTAGGTGTTTTACTTACCTGAAAAACTAACCAATACTTACTTCCCCCAGGATCTGTTGAAAATTGCACTGTCTATTTTTAAAATAGCTTATTGTCATTTTTGCTAAAACTGTACATGATATTGTGTTGATTCAAAGTTCCTAAGATATCTGAGTGAAATACCTTTCATTTAAAGTATTGTTTGTAAATCTTGAACCTGTGGTTCTTAAAATAAACTAAGAAAAGATATTTTTCTATATAAAAACCTATTGGCTTGTAATTGTCTTTGAGTGTGTGTGTTCCTCATTTATTGCCTGTGTGTGTACAAAAAATGCTTAACACTACCCTCTGATAAGCCTACTGCTCGACCACACTACCACAAAATAGAGCATTAGAATTATCTCTTTTTGCCACTATCTTACCTCTAAGGGGAAGCCTTGGACTCTGTGCATGCTATTTCTTACTTTGAAATAGTACATACAGAGCCAACTTCCTACACACTCCCTCAGTCAATAGCCAGATGTTTCATGCTTGCAAACATGGCATTCTTGCAACAGTGCCTTTATCATTTACAGAACAACATATGCAATGTTCGAGAGCTACTTTTGAAAAAAATGACTCTGTTAATAAAGCTGATATGGGCTGCTA
Source organism: Pleurodeles waltl (assembly GCF_031143425.1). Lineage (NCBI taxonomy): Eukaryota > Metazoa > Chordata > Amphibia > Caudata > Salamandridae > Pleurodeles > Pleurodeles waltl. The sequence continues at coordinate 353,239,477 of NC_090437.1, read as the reverse complement.
AGCATGGTAGAGTGAATCTCAAAACTATGACCTTAGATAGAGAGGAGGGAAGCCTGGGCCTTTCTAAGTTAGAATTCTTTTATTTTGCAGCACATCACAAGTATTCTGTGTAGTGGATGGAGTGATGAGGATGGTAACTGGGAGAAGAGACTGATAAATGTCTAATATGAAAATGACGCACTACCAATAATACTAATGATGGGGAGGTATTGCCTTTCAGGATTCCATGCATAATGAGGCATACTGCAGAGGTGTGGGATTCAGTGGTACTCAGAGTGATTATTAATTTTCCTTTTTCAGAACAGTAGAGATTTGGTGGCTCCAGCCCTTTAGGAAGATAGCTTGAGATATGTCTATGAAGAGGTGGCAGTAGAGGGGATGCACATCACTTGGAGACCCCTTTCTGTGAGAAAGATAGATTCCTGGTGTTGGAAAAGCCACAAGTTCAAATTGGAGTGAAACTGGGACAATTTTTCCAATTTGTGCAACTGACGAAGACAATGAGGGAGGTTTGGCTATAGTTCCCCGAAATCTCCCCAACTGTGGAGACCATGAGAGAAATTTTGCGATCAGGTTCTGCTGCACATGGAGGAACTAGACTCCATAAGGCATTAAAAGCTGATAGGCAGAAGCCCAGGTTGTCAGCCCAACAAAAGTGGGAATATAGTTTAACAATGCCACTAACAGACAATGAGTGGAAACAAACTTGTGAGCATATAAGAATAATTTCTAGTAATGCAATTTTTTAACTTACTAACTTCAATTTCTTTACACCAAACATACTACATCTGTTTGAAATTAGCCAGAATGTATCCAACTAGAATATTAAACTCCCCCACAAGCTTATGAGGAGGAATTGTGAACATCTACTCGTGGACTGGCAGGGTATTGCCACTTAGCTAAGTGAAGTTACTGGTTCACCTATTAACCAACACTGTTTACTCAATGTTATAACATGAACTAACAGAATAAGAATAAGATATAACTGTGTGTTATTAGGATTGGTGATGGCAAAAAGGCAGATAGCCACTTGGTGGCTTAAGTTGCAGGGAGCAGAGAAGATAGTCTTGGAAAGAGAATTGTTGCAATGGGCCGTTGCAGAAGAAATTAGAAAAGAATAGTCCGCAGGGATGATGACTTAGCAGATGATCTGGAAGACCACTTGTAGTGTGGTGTCAGTCACTGTCTTCTGTGCCAGTTCTTCCATCTTGATTAAGGTGGGTGTATTTTGTCCCAGCACAAAGTTGAGGTATTCCTCGGCCAAGGAGCATGTCTCTGTTGCCCAGGGTGGATGTTGTGACATGTAGCTGGCAGGGTTGTGCTCCTTCCCTAGTTTGTGCACTATTTTGAAGTCGTAGTCAATCAGGCATATCTCACACCTTTTGATGCACTGTGGAATTTTTGCATTGGTATTGCCGTAGATTGTTGGTGGTTTGTCACAATGGTGAATGGCTTCCCATAGATGAACATGTGGTAGTGCTCGCATACCCAGATTACTGCTAGACTTTCTTTCTCTGGTTGAGGGTATGCCCTTTCTACGTCAAACAGGCTTCTACTTGCAAACGCAACTATGTGTCTTGGTGGGTCTGTTCCGGGCTCATGTTGTGCAAGAATGGCTCCTAACCCCTCTGGGCTAGCGTCTATGGTGAGCTCTGTGTATAGGGATGCGTCAACATATGTGACGTGATCCACGGCTGCAACGGCATGCCAGATGTTCTCAAACACCTTGTTGCACTTTGAGGTCCAGAGGAATGGCTGCCCTTGATTAGTCAGTTCACAAAGTGGGATGCTCACAGTGGCAAAGTCTTTGATGTAGTGAGCATAGTAACTTGCTAACCCCAAAAACAACCTCACTTCCGCTGCATCCACTGGAGGTTGTATTTTGCACAGTGGTTTTACCTTGCTAGGGTCTGGCCGCATCCCTTTCTTGGAGAAAATGTGGCCAAAATAATTAGTTCTTTCTTTCCCAGATCGCATTTGTCCTTGTTAAGTGGCAGGCCAGCTGTTTCTAAGTGCTTGCATACCCCCGCAGTGCAGTCATGTTCTTCATTTTTGTGACCAAATCCTGGGATGTCATCATTGTAGTTTAGACAGTTTTTTACTGGCCTGATCACTCATCTCACCACCTTCTGAAATATTTCTGCTGCTGACGACACCCCGAAGTTTAATCGCTTGGTGGAAATGGTGGAAAGGTGGTGATTTAGCAGGACTCTGGGTCTAGTTCCAGTTGATGGTAGCCCTTGAATACGTCAAGCTTGGAGAACACAGAGGCCCAAGTGAGGCAGCTGATTATGTCATTTAGGTAAGGGTCTGGGTGCCATTTTGTTTATGTAGCTGTGTTTGGTAAGCTCATGTCAACACAAATTCATATTTTCATGATGGGGAACACCCATAAAGTTGGTCCTTCCGTGGGCTCGATGATGTCCTGTGCCAGCAGACTCTTTAGTTCTTCCTTTACCTGCGTTTGGAGGTGCACAGGAACTCTGCAGTGATTTTGAGCCACTGGTTTGATTCCTTTGTTGATGTGAAGGGTGGCCTCCATGTCCTTCAGCTTTCCATGCCCTTTGAGAATCGCAGGGTGCTCCCCTAGGATGTTGTGATGCTCAGCTATGTGATATGTCATGTCTAGGAGGCCCATGTCTTGCAAAGTGACATTATTGAGCAAACTTGGCGCTGGAACATATCCCCATAGGACGTGTACCTCTTCTCTCACAGAGGTGTCATTGTAAGTGAGCATCTCCATGAATTTACCCACATTCACTACGGGTTGATTTGCATCATATGTAAAGATGTCAACAGTGGAAGGCAACAGCAGAGGATTGTGTTTCCTTTTTTCATACTCTGACATGCACACAATGTTGTATGTGGCTCCACAGTCGAATATAAATCGTGTTGTATGATTTCTGACCTGTAGATCCACTGTCGCTGTTTTCTTTATTTGTCAACTAGTTGTACATGTTCAGACATGCATTCTTGGACTGCGGCGTCTGTCAGGAGGTAAAGATGTTTGTTGGCCTTACATGCTTTGGCGGTATCTGAGGCAGTGGAAAAACAGTGATTGAGTGCTTCCATATGTCATGTGTGATGACCCAAGGTTATTCTTATTCAAGCAGGTCGTTCTCTCTCCGTCTTGATGTCTCTGCCCATGCAGATGCTTTGAAAGCGTCCCATGGCCAGGCAGGCGCCAACGTGCGGGTATTCCACGCTGCAGAGATAGCATGTCTTTTCTTGTTTTTCCTTCAGGGAAAGCAATGGTTTGTCATGTCTACTGCTGCAGCCAGCCATGCGGTGAGCCTATTCCATCATTCACACTGTTCCATTTTCCATTTGGTTGGCAGGTGATGTGCCCCTGGCTTCTGACCTCACCATGGTCAGTATTTTGTTCAGCGTGTATGTTTCTTTCAGTATTTTCATCCGGAATCCAGTTGAGTAACATACTTTGATGATGCGCAGCCTGATGGCTGCGCCATTGTCAAATTTGTCAAATTTGCAGTGGGTGACTATTTTGCGCAGCCAACTTGCAAAGACATCAAGGGATTTATTTGTTCTTTGGCATACCATGTTTTGACGTGTAGCATTTGAAGTCGACATTTCGCTGGGGGTCGAAACTGTCTGTGAGGCATTTTATCAGGCTTTTGTATGTGGTGATTGACTGAGGCAGGAAGGTTATGAGCAGGTCTTCAACATCATCCCCCAGTAGGTTTCGAAATAGGTCCCTTGCCTGTTCATTGATGTGAGTTTTGCAGTTAGCACGCAGGTAGCGTTCGAAGCGCTGATCCAATTCTACCAATGAGCGCTTAGTTGCACTTTCATTGCATTCTTCAGTCATGGTTGTAAACTGCTCTAGTTGTGACTGTAATTTGGTAATGTGTAGCTGTTGTCACAATTGCGATTTATTTACCAGACTTCTTCTGCCGTGTTTTCTTTAGTATTTTATGCACTCACTGCATTTGTATGGCTATGGGGGTGCCTGACAGTGGCTACAATGCTCAATTACTTAATTACTTTGGGCATCTGACTTTAAAATGGATGCCGGGGCTTCCATGCAGCTCATTGGTTCCTCAACTGACTTTAAGATGGTCACCAAGGGAGTCACACTCTTGCTAGATCTCGTGTGTGCTGGAGATCAAACGCAGGAGGTTCAGTTAGCAAGGTACCGTCCGGCGATGCTTACCGCTGATTTGTAGATGCGCAACCAGGGGCTTTCGAGGTTGTGCTTTTGTTATGGATTTGTGCAGCCGTTGGTGCTGATCCAGAAGCAGGGAGCGCATCCTGGTCTCACACCGGTGCAGGGATCGCCCTCTCTCACTGCCAGTTGTCATTATGCTACCCAGCCCCAAAGGATGACAAAAGGAGGCTGGTAGGGGGTGTACCCCTTTTTTGATTTCATTGTCCAGTACCTGCACAGGCAAGGACAGGCACATCCGTTGCCCCTGAGGTTCTGGCCAGTAGTAGTTCTGCCCCTCCTCCTGACTAGATCTGGTGTCCTGTCTCTGGTGACCGGAAATAGTGTTCGGTGACCACAGATACACCTGGTGTGCATGTGGTCCTAGTGCCCCATGAGCTCTTCAATTCAACAAAGACTATACTACAAATTAAGAAAATCATTTTTAGATTATGTCTGGAAGCACAGCTCACTGTGAGTCATGAAGGTAATGCTATATTGCCATATTACAGAAGGAGGAAAGGTGCTTCTACTGGTCCTTCCCTAGATCCAGGATTACACAGATGCAATCAAAAGCCTCCTCATCTATTAGGAGAGTTCTTTGATAGTTCTCTCCTGACCTGAGAAAAAAAATAGAGATAAACTTTTTTCCACGCCAATAGGACAAATACCTGTATGTTACACTGGATCCATAATAGATATAAAAGACAAAGCAGGCACAGAAAACACCCACCTAGAATCTTTATTTGCCAACAATATAGGACTTAGAGGTATAATCAGGCTTTACCAATGCATTGTTAAAGAGCCTGGTCCTTCTCCTAAACACACATATATTTAGAGACTTAGGATGGAGATTCCCCAAGAGAAATGGGCAGCGATTTGGAAAAGGGCTGCTAAATCATCAATTTGTATACAACACAAAAAAAATGTTTACAAGGTAATGGCAAGGTGGTAACCAAGGCCCCCCTCCACCACCGCAATGTCTGGGAGCCCAGATACATGTTGGAAGGTGTTTGAAGACCACGGACACTGATTCATATGTGGTGGCCCTGTCCAGTTATCAAAATGTTTTAATGAACACATAAAGTTATAATGGGCATCATGATTCCTCTTCACCCACCAATGATACTCTTATGTGATCTGACGAGAACACTATATTTCTGCTGACTACTATTATAGCTAGAATAATTTCACATATGTCTTGGTGGCAAGATTATCTATACTTCAAGACTGGAAGTTACAGCAGCTGCCTCAAATTTCCATTTGCTGGGCTAAGGTAAAGTTTATTTTGCAATGGGAAAGTTGACTGCCCTCATACATAAGTAAATTTGAGAGAGTATGGTACTCGTTCATTACTCATAGGAAGAGATCACAGATACTTGGGGGCAACCCTGAAGCTTTGTCAAATGTTTTACACTGCTTTCAACTATGTGAGGTGTCTTTCACGGTAAGTGACGATGAGTCTTAGCATACTCACCAGGTCTCCTTTGTTGCAACTTTAAGCTTATAAATGAAGGCTGTTGGATGTGAATCAAGTATGATATTTGCTTTCCTATCACGCCCCCTTTCCCTTGTTTCTCTTTTCTTCTTACATCCTCTCTCTTCCCTCCCTACCCTCCTCCTTGAAACCCTTCCCTTGGAGTTTGATGTTCTAAACATTGTGCCTTCAAGGGTATACAAAATACTGTAAAAGACTATTCAATCTATATGTACTGTGCCAAAAATACAAAAATAAAGTTGTTAAAAAATGCTTAAATGACATCCAAAAATGACCCTGGGTGCACTTACAATGCTCCTTATATACCACAGTCAAAGAAGTAAGGGAGAGGCAAGTAATACATGGGACACAATTTTATGATCAATAGTGGCAAAACCTTTGAACTCCCACCATGAGGTACCACAATGGCAAAATAGGTGTGGATGTACAGACATAGAAAGTAGGCAACATGTAGTAGTAAAGGATCTTTGAGTGATGAGAAGGACATGCTGATAATGGTATATATGTAATCCTGGGTGTTGATGTGGGCTGTCTCTCAGAACACCTGTTTTGACTCAAAATTAGACCTACAGCAGGAATAATCATTGGCTGGTCTGTGCAGCACCAAAATAACAGGCTTTTGGTTTGGGGGTGTAGGAGGGGTTGTTAGGAAGTTGTTTGATGTTAAAATGCTGTTTTACTAAGATTTCATAGATAGTTATATCTGAAGCATGGACAATGGCTATATAATGAAGATGTATGTGAAATTCATGTAATATATTGTATCACAGCCACGAGAATGTAAGAAATGAAAACAAAACAAGTAAAAACCTAATAAAAAGCTGACCCTATTGAGTGGACCTTCATGGTGGCCATTGTGAGACTAGGGTTTGGGTTCAGGTTTTCTCTATTGGATTACATTTTGTATACTGCACCAGAGCAAGGGTGACATTTAATGGAATCATTTCCCACCCCTTCACTTGGGAATGAGGGTCAAGGGAGGATGCCTATTGTCATCCCTGCTATTTCCATCAGCACAAGAACCATTGGCATGCTGGTTGATAAAGGATGCTCTGGTTAGGGTACTGAAGTGGAGCTGGGAATAGGACGATAGAATATCTCTCTACAGATGTCAGGCACATGTGGCAGACCCTGGCACCTCCATCCTGAGACTACTACGCAGTTTCAAAATTTTTGGGAGGCACTTAGGAATTAGGATGAACTGGTCCTTTGTCTTCCTGGTACCGAAATGGGCAACCTTTCTATTTTCGAAATGCTTACTTCAGGTGTTCAGAGAAGCCCTTTAGATACTTGCATATTTAATTTGTAAGAGATGAAAAGAGGTTTATCTATAGGATCTATGACCGGTATTGAAAACATTTAAAGTGGATGTTGATCAATGGAGGAAGTTATTCCTTTTTGCTCTTGAGCAGAGTGGCTCTGTGTAATACTATTTTCTTTCCTAGATTTCTCAATGTAGTACAAAACACTCCATTTTATGTAGGTGAGTTTTTTTTCAGGGAGGCAGTTTAAGTTATCTGATCACTGCTGTGGAATGGAGGCCAGGCCAGAATTGATTTTGCAGCTTTATGTAGAAATGTCTATGAGGGAAGCATTGCCATGCCTGACTTATGAAAATACTACCTGGCATCACAGTTAACTGTGATATTTTTGTCCAAGTAGGAGCCACCCTGACTCTTGATAGCCACGCAATGGAAGTGAGATGATACATAAAGAGATTGTCTGGACATGGATGGGTGGCTCTACTGAGACATACAATGGTGCTAGTGGAGCTATGGAGAAAGACTGCTAAAAGCCAGCAGCTGTATGAACTATTGACCTCCACGTGGCAAACAACTCTTTCTCTACCTAGAGTTTAATATTACCGTAGACAACACACAAATTGGTTTCCCATTGAATAGAAGCCCTGAGACTGCCATTCTTGTGTTGCTCAATAATCTTTTAAGGCAGCAAATGTCAACAGTGCAAATGCCCTGGTCTTAATATATCACTCAGTGCCATTTGACTTTAGACCATAGTCTGTTAATGCAGTAACTTCATGAACCTGTAAATTGCGGGACACTGGCCAAATGGTTTGCCTCCTCTCTCTTTGATATAACCCAAAATATGGGTTTTGGGCCTTTTCTGTAAACTTCTAAGTACCATGATTGCAGTCTATCATAGGGCTTGGTGTTATCAGCTTATATTTTTAATGTGTATGTCAGATCAGTGGCTGCTGTTTTTTTACCTTATGAGGGGACAGTATTTTACACCCATGATGGTACAAACATTTGATTCAGACTCGGCAGCCAACATAACATGCACCATGCTGTCCACCAGAAGTCAGAGAATGAAAGGGTCACTATTGAAGAACTTAAACATCCTGATCAATCTGACATTCTCCTCACTGCCAAGTTTCCATCAGTTTGTAACTTTTCTCTATGGCCTTCTGATGTTCTGATTTGATGTCACGATTGAACAACAGTGAAGAGGGTGAATGTGCAATGATCATGAAAAAAAGGGAGTAACATGCACATGTGGGCCTTGCCGCTTGCAAAGAAGACAAACAAATACAAAAGTTAAGCGAGTTAGCGAAATAAAATAACTCATATGGACAATTCCACAAGATCAAACTCAACGTTAACAGCTGTCTTATAGCCTTTGTCATTGATAGGAGTGCAACAAACAACATCATGCTAGTTGAATAATATCACAGTTTGGCACCTTTACTGCAACTTAAAGCATCAAATACAAAGGTTATAAATGGGCTGCTTCCAAACCTGCTATGAAGTCAAGGATTATTCACAGTGACCTTGCAGCACAAGAAGACATCTGTGCAGGCCCCCATTCACGTTCTTCAAGGTACTTCAACTAGTGCATGCCTACTTAGTTTTGCAGCTCCAGCTGACAGGTGACTGATGTCTATCTATTACAACCTAAATACGCAATCTGACATTGTACATCAGTTCCCGCCACTGTTCCATAGTCTAGGAAGGCTCAAGACGATGAAGATATAACTTCACATCAATGAACACATACGATCTGTTGCACAGCTACACCGCAGGATAGCACTTCATCTACAAGAAGCAGTTAAGAAGAAACTAGAAGCCCTGCTGAATCACAACATTATTGAGTTCTCTACTGGCTCCACGTCATGCGTGTAGCCCATAGTGGTAGTGCCAAAAAAGGACAGTGGAGGTGCAGTACTCATCTGCGTGGATATGCTTCAGGCTAACAAGGCAATCAAAAGAGAAAGGCATCCTGGTCAGTACATTGCGAATACAATCATGCAGCTAAATGGAGCCAAAGTCTTCTTCCGTCTTGACTTGAACAAAGGGTACCATCAACTCAAACTGGAAGAAAATTGCAGGTATAGTGCCAATTTTATGACTCGTGCTGGTTTGTTCGGAAACAAAAGACTAAGCTTTGGAGTGTCATCTGAGAAATATTTCAAGATGTGATACGCAGGATTATTCAGTCTGTTACACATGCCTTCAATTATAGGGATGACATACTGGTGTTTGGCACAATGTAAAAAGAGCATGATGAAGCACTCAAACAAGTGTGTCAGTTACTTTCTGGTGCAGGTCTCACATTAAATGCTGAAAAATATGAAATTCACAAAACAAAGCTCAACTTCTTTGGGCATTTCCTTATGGAGGGATGACTCTAGTAAAGTGTGAGCATTATCTGCCAACAATCCTCCACATTAAGGCCCGTATTTATACTTTTTGACGCTAAACTGCGCTAACGCAGTTTAGCGTCAAAAAAATTTGCGCCGGCTAACGCCATTCTGAAGCACCATGCGGGCGCCGTATTTATTGAATGGCGTTAGCCAGCGCAAGCAGACCGCCGCTGCCTGGTGTGCGTGGAAAAAAACCACGTACACCAGGCAGCGCCGGCGCAGGGAAAAATGGCGTTAGGGCGTCTTAAAAATGGCGCAAGTCAGGTTGACGCCAAAAAAACGTCTTAACCCGATTTGCGCCATTTTAAACGACGCCCAGACGCCATTTACATGACTCCTGTCTTAGTAAAGACAGGAGTCATGCCCCCTTGCCCAATGGCCATGCCCAGGGGACTTCTGTCCCCTGGGCATGGTCATTGGGCATTGTGGCATGTAGGGGGGCAAAAATCAGGCCCCCCTATGCCAAAAAAAAAAAAAAAATGTATACTTACCTGAACTTACCTGAATGTCCCTGGGATGGGTCCCTCCATCCTTGGTTGTCCTCCTGGGGTGGGCAAGGGTGGCAGGGGGGGTCCCTGGGGGCATGGGAGGGCAGCTGTGGGCTCATTTTGAGCCCACAGGTCCCTTAACGCCTGCCCTGACCCAGGCGTTAAAAAGTGGCGCAAATGCGGGGTTTTCTGCCCCGCCAACTCCCGGGCGTGATTTTTGCCCGGGAGTATAAATACGACACATTTGCGTCGCAGTCATTTTTTTGGACGGGAACGCCTACCTTGCATCTCATTAACGCAAGGAAGGCGTTCACGCTAAAAAATGACGCTCTTTACTCATACTTTGGCGCTAGACGCATCTAGCGCCAAAGTATAAATATGGTGTTAGTTTTGCGCCGAATTTGCGTCGAAAAAAACGACGCTAATTCGGCGCAAACGGAGTATAAATATGACCCTAAGTCTCCATGGTACGGTCCTTGTTGGACATGACCAGCTATTGTTCACAGTACATTTGTGATTTTGCCATAGTGAGTGCCCCATTGAGAGACCTGACAAAACAAAGGGCCTGATTACAACTTTGACGGATCGGGTTAATCCGTCCCAAATGTGACGGATATCCCGCCCGCAGTATTACGAGTCCACTATATCCTATGGAACTCGTAATACGGTGGGCGGGATATCGGTCAGATTTGGGATGGATTAACCCCCTCCGCCAAAGTTGTAATCATGCCCAAAATGTTCAGTTCCAATGGTACACTGAATGTGGCCACAGTTTTAAGAGTATAAAACATGCGATTGAAAATGCGATTCAGATGGCTTACTTTGATCTTAAACTGAACACTGAGATTCACTGCTGATGAGAGCTCGGTGAGGCTGGGAGCACTCCTTGCTCAGTGTAGTGGACATTCAAATGCTCAGAGATACCTTGTAGTGAACCCCACTTGAAGCGTGTCTAACACACAGCATGCTTAGTCCCAGCCCGAAAAAAGAAAGTCTAGCCGTAATATGGGCCTGTGCACATTTTTATGTGTTTCTGTATAGAAAGCATTTCATGATCATCACAGATCACCAGGAGCTACTCACCATTTTCGGAAATCCAAAGGTCAAGTTGCCCCCTCGCATTGAAAGGTTGGGTTGTGTTTACAACAGTACGACTACACAATTGTGCACAAGCCAGGCCATAATCAAAACTCTGCAGATTATTTCCCACAAGTACACCTGCAGTGGCACAGCTGAACGTCGAAAACTGCAGAGGAATACATTAACTTGATTGTAAAGTCCAGCATGCCTGAGGTTCTGTTCATTGAGGAAGTTATCACTGCTACAAATGATGATAAGGAAAATGCAGCCCCTTAAAAACATAATTTCAGCAAAATCATGGAGACAGAGTGTTCGACCTCTAAGTGGCGATGTTGAATTTCAAAAATACTGGAATGTCCAAGATGACATATGTGAGAAGGTAGGCTCTTTCTAGCATTGTTACCCCCACATTTGACCTGTTTGTGAGTATATGTCAGTATGTTTTTACTGTCTCACTGGGATGCTGCTAGCCAGGACCCCAGTGCTCATAGTGAAAACCCTATTAGTCAGTGTGTTTTATCTGTCTCACTGGGACCCTGCTAGCCAGGACCCCAGTGCTCATAGTTTGTGGCCTGAATGTGTACACCTGTGTAGTGCCTAACTGTGTCACTGAGGCTCTGCTGATCAGAACCTCAGTGCTCATGCTCTCTCTGCCTTTAAATTAACACTGTATATTTATATTTATATTATATTTTATTATATTATATACTTATAATTCCCTAGTATATGGTACCCAGGTACCCCGGATATTGGGGTTCCAGGAGATCCCTATAGGCTGCAGCATTTCCTTTGCCACCCACAGGGAGCTGAGACAAACCTTTACACAGGACTGCCATTGCAGACTGAGTGAAATAACGCACACGTTATTTGACAGCCATTTTCACTGCACTTAAGTAACTTGTAGGTCACCTATATGTCTAGCCTTCACTTGCTGAAGGTTAGGTGCAAAGTTACTAAGTGTGAGGGCACCCTTGCATTAGCAAAGGTGCCCCCACATAGTTCAGGGCCATTTCCCCAGTGCGGGGACACCATTACACATGTGCACTACATATAGGTCAATACCTATATGTAGCTTCATAATGGTAACTCCGAACATGGCCATGTAACATGTCTGATATCATGGAATTGTCCCCCCATGCCAAATCTGGTATTGGGGAGCCAATTCCATGCATCCCCGGGGCTCCACTATGGACCCGGGTACTCCCAAACCAGCTGCCTGGGGTTTTCTCTGCAGCTACCGCTGCTGCCCCCCCCACAGACAGGGTTCTGCCCTCCTGGGTTCTGGGCAGCCCAGTCCCAGGAAGGCTTAACAAAATAATTTCCTCTGAGAGAGGGTGTTACACTCTCTCCCTTTGGAAATAGGTGTTAAAGGCTGGGGATGGGTAGCCTCTCCGAGCCTCTGGAAATGCTTTGAAGGGCACAGATGGTGCCCTCCTTGCATAAGCCAGTTTACACCAGTTTAGGGAACTCCCAGTCCCTGCTCTGGTGTGAAAATGGACAAAGGAAGGGGGAGAGAACACTCCCCTGTCCATCACCACCCCAGGGGTGGTGCCCAGAGCTCCTCATGTGTGTCCCAGACCTCTGCCATCTTGGATCCAGAGGTGTGAGGGCACTCTGGAGGCCTCTGAGTGGCCAGTGCCAGCAGGTGACGTCAGAGACCCCTCCTAATAGATGCTTACCTGACTAGGTGGCCAATCCTCCTCTAAGGGCTATTTAGGGTGTCAATAGTGGGGTTTTCCTTAGATAACATCTTGCAAGAATTCACCAGAGTTCCTCTGCACCTCTCTCTTTGACTTCTGCCAAGGATCGACCGCTGACTGCTCCAGGTCCCCTGCAAAACTGCAACAAAGTAGCAAAAAGACTACCAGCAACATTTTAGCGCCTAATCCTGCCGGCTTTCTCAACTGTTTCCTGGTGGTGCATGCTTTGGGGGCTGCCTGCCTTCATCCTGCACTGGAAGCCATGAAGAAATCTCCTGTGGGTCAACTGAATCTTCCCCCTGCTTCATCAGGCATCAAGCTTCAGCGTCACCGGTACTCCTCTCATCCTGACGAGCGTGGTCCCTGGAACCCAGGTGGTGGACCCAAGTGACCCAGACTGTCCAGTGGTCCAACTGTCCAAATTTGGAGGAGGTAAGTCCTTGCCTCCCCTCTCCAGACAGTAATCCTGTGCACCCCGTGAACTGCAGCTACAAGGGCTTCTGTGCACATTTCCATGAAATCCTGCATGCACAGCCAAGCCTAGGTTCCCAGCACTCTGTCCTGCGATGCTCAGCTCCCTGAGTTGATCTCCGGTGCCGTGGTACCCTCTTTTGCAGTGTTGAGATGGCCTCTGTGTTCAGACTTCTTAAACCCGTGTTCAAGGACTTCTGAGGGTGCTACCTTCTTGTGCATGGGCTCTCTACATTGCGGAGGGCCCCCTCTGTCTCCTCTCCCAAGTGGTGACCTCCTGGTCCTTCTTGGGCCCGGGCAGCACCCTTTTTCTTCAACAGCGACTCTTGCAGCTAGTAAAGCTTGTTTGCAATATTTTGCCAAGAAAACAACTCTGCATCCTCCAGCACTCCGTGGGACATCTTCTGCATGAAAGAGAAGTTCCTAGCACCTTCCGTTGTTGCAGAATCTTCGGCTTCTTCCATCCGGAGGCAGCCATTTTGCACCTCCATCCGAGGTTTAGTGGGCTCCTGCCCCCCCTGGACACTTTCACGAGTCTTGGTCTTGGTCCCTTTCCTTTGCAGGTCCTCAGGTCCAGGAATCCATCTTCAGTGCTTTGCAGTCTGTTGTGGTCTTTGCAAAATCCCATATCACGACTTTAGTGTGTTTCTGGGGAAATAGTAGTACTTTACTCCTACTTTCCAGGGTATTGGCGTGGGGTATCTTGGACACCCTTAGTGTTTTCTTACACCCCCAGTGACCCTCTACAGACTACACTAACCCAGGGGTCCATTCGTTGTTCGCATTCCACTTTCTTAGTATATGGTTTGTGTTGCCCCTAGGCCTATTGCATCCTATTGTATTCTACAGTGTTTGCACTACTTTCTGACTGTTTTGCTTACCTGATTTTGGTTTGTGTGTATATGTTGTGTACTTTACTTACCTCCTAAGGGAGCATATCCTCTGAGATATTTTTGGCATGCTGTCACTAAAATAAAGTACCTTTATTTTTAGCAACTCTGAGTATTGTCTTTCTTATGATATAGTACCTACATGATATAAGTGGTATAGTAGGACCTTTGCATGTCTCCTAGCTGCTCTGCTATAGCTACCTCTATCAGCCTAAGCTGCTAGAACACTACTAATCTACTAATAAGGGATAACTGGACCTGGCACATGGTGTAAGTACTATTGGTACCCACTATAAGCCAGGCCAGCCTCCTACAACATATCTGTCACAAAAGAAGACATTGAGCTAAAGAGATCCTGGAATGTCATATCTGTGAGTCAGAGACAGCAAGTTATTGAACTCACTCATAAAGGGCATTGTAGCCACCAAGAGGGCATTGAGAGATCGAGGTTTCCTCGTCTGGATGAGAGAGTTGAGAGGGAGTTAAAGGAATGTTCACTTATGCAATTGCCTGTCTCCTACCGTGATCCAGCATTCACTAACCATTTTGGATCTTCTTGCGCATGCGTGGAAAGAATAGCTGTAGATTTGTTTGGCCCCTGGCAAACGGACACCATCTCATGGTGGTCATCGACAAGTAGTCCCGGTTTCCTCTGGTGGAGGATATGTAATTGACAACTCAGTACAAAGTTATGGAGCGGCTAGACATATTTGCAGTATGGAGCATAATTGACACGCTCAAATCTGACAATGGTCCGCTGTTCAACAGCAAGAAATTTAAGGCGTTTCTGATGAGACTCAATATCAAGCATCAGAAAAGCACACCCCTTGTGACCGCAAGCCAACGGTGTTGTAGAACGGTTTATTGGGGCGCTGAAGCAAGTGATTCAAGGTGCCTCGATGGACGGCAGTGAGCTGAGTCAAGCGTTGTGCAAAGCTTTCCGTGCCTATCGTTCAACTTCTCATTCTACCACTAGTGAGAGACCTGCCGTCCTGATGTTCAGGAGAACTATAAGAACCAAATTACTACAATGGACCTCTGAGCGAATTCTGGCCCTGATTTATACTTTTTCATGCAAGACTGCGCTAATGCACTTTTGTGTGAAGATGTATATTGCCGGCTAACGCGTATCCCAAGATGGCGGCTGGGTGTCATATTTATGGTATGACGGTAGCCGGTGGTAAGGCCTGTCTATTGTCATAAGAAAGGATGCTAGCCGGGTGGGGGAAACGTAGGAGAAGCAGGTGGTTTAGCGTCAAAGGATGGCGCTAGTACGGGCAGAGGCATAAAAAATGCCTCAAACCAGACTAGTGTAATTTTCTGATGTTAAAACCCCATGGACATGACCCCTGTCTAAGTTAAGAGGGGAGTCATGCCCACCGCCCCAATGTTAATGCCCAGGCGACATATGTCCCCTGAGCATGGCCATTGGGCCCAGTGCCATGTAGGGGCGCCCAAGTTAGCCCCCCTAAGGCACTACAAAATATACAAATAAATACTTACCTATACTTAACTGGGGTGGGGTCCCCCGTCCTCCGCTGTCCCTCTGGTGTGGGTGGGGGGTGTCCCTGCATCTACAGAAGGGCACCTGTGGGCTCTTTCCATGGTCTCTAGCCATGGAAAAAGGCCCACAGGTCCCCTAACGCCTGCCCTGACCCAGGTGTTAGATAATGGCGCTAAGTAAGCTTAGCACCATTATTTAAAGCCCCCATGCTTGATTTTAGCACAGAAGGGTAAATATGGCGCTAAGCCATTACGTAATTTTCGTAGTTTTTTTGCCCAAGAATGCATACCTTGCATCTCATTGGCACAAGGTAGTGTTCAGCAGGCAAAAAATTACTTTAACTCCAAAACTTTGGCGCTAGACGGGTCCAGCACCAAAGTATAAATATTGAGTTAGGTTTGTGCTGAATTAGAGTAAAAGAAATCCCGCTAATGCAGCACAAACAGAGTAAAATATGCCCCCCTGAATGATGACGAGGTTGAAGCTACTATTTATAAAGGAACAGGGGTCCCTCGTGTAAAGCGTAAGAACATCAGAAAGTGAATAAGGATACAATGAAACCTATATATTTTGTCCAATGGACAATATTCATAAATACTTATTGTGCACAGTTATCTGACAATAGTGTGAGAACACCAAACCAAAAAGCTCGGGCTCAAAAATGTGATAACTTAAACACAATGGTTGTGGTCACTATGTGCAAGTACCAGTGTTCATGTGTGCAACAGTATAAACATTATGCAGATGAGTCTAGAAAAAAGGGTCGAAAAAATTTCGATTCTTAGGAAAACAGTAGGATCATCATCAGGACATTACAATATTTGTAAGCCAACATAAGCTAAAAGAAAGGATCGAAAAAGAAAGGAAACAAGAACATTTTGCCATGATAGAGTAAGGAGAAAATACATCATCCATCTACACCAAAGAAATAGCATGAAGTCGCCAGGTGTATGTGGGTCCCAGACATACAGTAAAGGGGTGATGTGGGACAATTACTGCCTGGAAGACCAGATGTTCATGTGAAATAGCGATCTGGATTTCGCAAAAAGCATGCAATTAAAAGGTGTTTTTGTCATGCTATTTCAACCAATCTCTGATAAGGCTTAAAAAGTGGGGTGAGGCTCTGTATTTGTACCCTTCTCACTTGACCAAGCTCTGATAAGGCTCAGCATTGGGAAGCGAGTTCTGAGAGGCATAAAATATGGTGGCGGAATAACATGTAAAAAACTGAAAAAGAAGTGAAAAAATCAGGGTGGTAGCTAAGCTCTGTTCATTTCGCACTTACCTAATCAAGCGAAAAATAGAAATTAGCAAGGGTCATGGCCTGCATGAGAGCAGGCACCATTGCCGAATGCAAATACTGCCAGAATACTGTAAAATATAATAAAAGTGGGTGTGAAACAAAATCCAACATGTGAACCGGATGCAGGAGGTCAAGAAGGAGGTTGTGCATTACCTATAATTGTTAGAGTCAACCAGCCAATTTCCTCAGGCATCAGACTGGATCCAGAGATTATTCTTTGAGCAGTACCTCGGCGCACCGTCAGGTGGCATCGGTCGACTCCACGGCCGTCATTGGCATCGTATTTGCCGTGATGACGTTGCGGTCATATATAGGTGCCACCGCAGCGCGGTTGACGTCAGTTCTTTACTTTCTGCGCCAGCCTATGCGCAGATCCGGAGAGAGCTACCTCAGTAATTTTTTTACTTCGTCAACACTTTTGTCAAATTCTTTTGACGAGTTCGTGGATGCGTCAAGGGATGTCCCACAAGATCGGATTTAAGCTCTGCGACTCCTGTCAAGAACTATGTTGGTGACGGATATGCACCTCGTGTGTCTTTGGTGCCTGGAGCGCAATCACAACCCAAAGTTGTGCTCCAAGTGTCGGGCCATGAACCCAAAAGCTTTGAGCGAGCAGTCCCTAAAGCTCATTAGGGCCCTACACTCGACTCTGCGGTGCTCACGGTCTTGTTCGAGAGGAAAGTCTTGAGACCGGCTGTGGAGTCACCACCACTCTTCGTCCATGAAGTCATCGGACATTTGGGTCGCAAAAAGAAGTCAAAGAAATCCAAGCATTCTTCGACATCATCCCGTCACTCGGACGATGCAGCGCAGGAAGATCATCGACACTCTAGGCCTCTGTCCTCGGAGCCTTCATCTGGGTCAGCTCCGTGCTTCTGTGACTTCCCGGGAGCCGGAGACACCCCTGTCCAGCTTAAAGAATTTTATGAGGCCATGCGCCACATTTTTGGGCAGACCGACCCACCTTCAGCGCCCTCGAGCACAGGTGAGTTGGTGGGGGCCTCCTCGGGTTCAAAGTCGTTGGCTTCGGCTACAGCTCTGGAGGGCCCCTCCGGATCCAATCACAGATCCGTCCGATGCCATTCGTGCCACAGCGACCTTCCCCGGTGGCGGGTCAGAAGTTGACACTCCTGACACCGATTCTGTTCTTTATGGGCCCGCCTGGGCCCAGGGTCGACCCAGACCGTCATGCTTATGGGAATGGATACAGGGAGAGTATGGAGGGGATGCTGGACCCTTAAGAATACCAGGTTGACCGCCAAATGGACTGGGTGCAGGATTTGGGTGATGCCAGGGGTTTAGACACCTCCCCTTATACTGGTGGGCTCTCTCCTCCTACCGTGGCTACGAGGAGGGTGCCTCATATTCCATAGTGTTGAAAAGGGCGGCTGAGGTTCTGGACCTCGAGCTACCTTCTGTGAAGGTTAGGCCTAACATCCTAACTGACGTGCTTCAGCCGGGGTCTTCCTCTTCCGAACCCCTTCTTCCCTTTAATGAGGCACTGACAGACGTCCTTTTGGGTACCTGGTCCAGATCAGCACAGGGGCTCCTGTGAATAGAACGATTGCCCGCAGCTATCGGCCTGCGCAGACAGACCCGAAATTCCTCACCGAAAACCCCAAGCCTGAGAGCCTTGTCATCCAGGCTTCCTCTTTATCTGGCTTATTGCCTGCCACACCCCTGGATAGGGAATTAAAAAGACTGGACAGTTTGGGAAGAAGTTGTTTTCTTTCAACAGTCTAGCACTGTGGTCCGTGAACACTGAGGTCGCGCAAGTGCTACCTAGGGTTCTGGAGGAGGCCTGGACTCTCCTTTCCCAAGCCGTAACTGATGGGAGGGATGCAGCAAAGTTCATGATTCATTGTGCATTGCATACGACCGACTCTCTGGGCAGCTCGGTTGCATCGACAGTGACACTGAGACGCCACGCCTAGCTGAGAACATCCTGGATTTTCAGGGGATGTCCAGCAATCTTTGACGGACATGCTGTTTGATGGCACATGTCCCTTCGGAGACAAGGCAGACTCGGAGCTTGAGCGCTTTAAGGATTCCTGAGCCATGGCCCGGTCCCTTGGCCTCGCTCCTGCTTCTAGACCTCAGCAGTCTGCCTTTTACCCCTTTCGTGGCTAAAGAAGGGGCACCCAACCACGTCTTTTAGCCCCTGGCCATCGACCCGCGCATGCTGTACATCCCTTGCGCAGCTATGGATGTGGGATCCCACACCTCTGGGGATCAGGAAGCCAGCGGGTCACCCAGTCCACCCCCTCCTCAGCCTCCAAACCTTCCTAGTCTGCACGTACACTAGGAACCAGTTGGTGGCAGTAGTTGCCATCACCTGCTCCAATGGCAACCCATTACCTCGGACAGGTGGGTCCTCCAGATTGTCCGAAGGGGCTACTCCCTCCCCTTTGCGACACCTCCTCCAGCCATGCCACCTTCATACAATCGAATATCGGAGGATCATAGTCCAAGCCATTTTGGCCAAAAGAGCTATAGAGAGGGTTCCGTTGCCAGAAGTAGGTCATGGTTGCTATTCGCACTACTTTCTGGTGCTGAAAAAGGACAAAGGTCTTCTTCCTATATTAGATCTTCGGTCCCTCAACCTCTCCCTCAAAAAGGAGAAGTTCAAAATGTTGACATTGTCTCAGGTCCTATCTGCCCTGGGTTCCGGAGACTGGATGGTAGGGTTGGACTTGCAAGACGCATACTTCCACATTCCAGTCTTGCCGCCCCACAGACCTTACCTACGATTTGTGGTAGGTCACGAACGTTTTCAGTTTACCGTGCTCCCCTTTGGCCTTACCAGTACCCCTCGGGTTTTCATGAAAGTGATGGTAGTGGTGGCAGCTCATATGCGCAGGTTAGGGGTCCCAGTCTTCCCCTATCTCGACGATTGGCTGTTGAAGGCGAACTCGCCCCAGACAGTCGTCTCCCACCTCCAGACTACGGCAAACCTTTTGTATTTGCTGGGGTTCACTATCAACATGCTGAAGTCACACCTGACTCCTTCTCAGATGCTCCCTTTCATCAGAGCTGTTCTGGATACAGTGCAGTTTTGGGCATATCCTCCCAAAAAGCGAGTCTAGGGTATTTGGGCTATGGTACCAATGTTTCAGCCTCTGTCCTGGATTTCGATGAGAATGGCTCAGAGGCTGCTGGGCCTGATGGCCTCCTGCATCCTGCTTGTTCAAAATACCAGATGGCATATGCATGCTCTGCAGTGGGCCTGAAGTTCCAGTGGGCACAGCATCAGGGGAATCTCTCCAACAAGGTCCAGATCTCAGAAGGAACTGCGAGAGACCTGCAGTGGTGGTTAACGAATCAGGATTGGGTCAAGGGCAGATCCCTCTCCTTTCCCCAACCAGATCTTACAGTTGTGACAGATGTGTCACTTCTGGGATGGGGCGGCCACATGGGAGAGTTGGAGATCAGAGGCCTCTGGTCTCTGGCGGAAATAAGGGCTCCATATCAACCATCTGGAGGTCTGAGTGATTCGACTAGCATTGAAAGCATTCTTTCCCTTTCTCAAGGGGAAAGCAGTGCAGGTGTTCACAGACAACGCCATCGCCATGTGGTACTGCAATAATCAAGGCTGAGTGGGGTCGTGGACCCTTTGTCAAGAGGCTCTTCGCCTCTGGACTTGGCTGGAACATCAGGGCATTTCCCTGGTGGTTCAACACCTGGTGGGCTCCTTGAATGCCAGAGGAGACGAACTCAGCCAACAATTCGTGGTCGATCATGAATGGCGTCTCCATCCGGAAGTGGCGCAAGGTCTTTTCCTTCAGTGTGGAGAACCTTGGCTATACTTGTTCACCTCCATAGAGAACGCGCAATGTAAGCTGTTTTGCGCATTGAAGGTTCCAAGGCGGCACTCGGTCGGCGACGCTTTTTGTCACAAGTGGAACTCAGGCCTCCTCTCTACTGCCTGGACAGACAGGTCCAAAGGGACAGCTGCTTTAGCCGTTCGGTCCTGCAGGACTTCTTGGTGTGATCTTGGTTCGCAGCCCACCACCAGCGATGATATTGCTCAGGTATCTATTCAAAGGTAAGGAAACTGCAACTAGAAGTCTCTATCAAATGTACAAGTTATTTACCTTCGGTAAGGATATATCTGGTAGAGACATATTCCAGTTGCAGATTCCTTACCGACCCGCCCATCCTCCCCACACTGTTAACTGATTTCTAGGGTCATGAATTTCTTCTTAAAGGCCCTAGTTTTGGCGCACCACTCTCAGTGTTCTTCATGGCTCCATGCTACTGGTGTGGAAAGTCGTGAAAAGAAACTAACGTCAGCGCGCCAGGGTGGCGCCTATATATGACCGCTACATCATCATGGCGAACAGGACAGCAACGATGCCCGCAGAGTCGACCGCTGCCATCTGACAGCACGCAGAGGTACTGCTCGAATCAAAATCTCCGGATCCAGTCTGACGTCTGTGGAAATTCAAAGGTAAGGAATCTGCAACTAGAATATGTCTCTACAAGATATATCATTACTGAAGGTAAGTAACTTGTACTTCAAGAGCCTATCTTGGTAATGTTGTGCTCACCGATATGTCAGGTAGCAGTGCACAACTAGACAGTGTGCAGTTAAAAAGCTTGCCGGGAAGGAAGCGTAGTCAGTGCAGAGTGTCAGAATGCAGGAATGAAAGCCAACCGAAAACCGATGTAACTGGCATGTATATTGGCTGCAACGTGCAAACGTGAAGCTGGGTGGAATTAACTGGTGGCCATGTTGGGGGAAATTATTGAACAGGTCAAAGGCAGCAACACATACCAGTGATAGTGAGTAATGGGTGTAGGAAGCTAGCTCTTTATATAGTGTACACAAATAGTGTGCACTATGCAGAGGGTCCAAGCAACCCCACTTTGGTATTCAGATCCAGACCACTTGGAAATGTACTGCATAGGGGGACTTAGAGGTAAGTCCGGTGGGTCCCCTTGGAGGGTGGAGGTCGCCAGGGGTTAGGCACCCCTAGACCACAGCTGGTTTTCCAATGCAGGGGCCAGGGAGGCCGGGTGTAGAGCAGATATAGAAAAGAAAGATAGCAATGGCATAAATAATTGCACCTCCCAGAAGTGTCCAACATTACATAAGTGGGCACTCTATATTTCAAAATATCCAACCAGGTGCTAAATGGTTGTCTACCCTGCCACCCACAAGTAGAAGTCTGCATATAATAAATTTAAAACATTACAACCATAACACTCTCATAGTCCAGAACATGTAGCACAAAGTCCAAAATATAAGTCTTTCACACCAATCCATCTTGTGTTGCCAGGTCATCTTTTTATTTGAAAACTTCGTGTCAGTTCATGTATTCATATAAATTCTTCATTGCAGATGTTCGATATTTGAACAGCCAACACGTGTTTCGTCACGAAAGTTACTTTATCAAGGCTGTGGAATATATAAATCATCATATATATGAATTAAAATTATATACAGGATGGACGCTTGGTTGATGTGATGTGACTTCCCAGTGATAATTGCTAATATACCTCCACCAAACGTGATAGAAGACATGTATACAGACACAAATATTATATAGGAAAAGAAAAAAGTAGTAAAGATAGGTGCAGCATATGTCTCCCATACGTATATTTTGATCCTAATGTGAACAATATAGTACAATAACAGAAAAATATAGCTGCAAATTAGAATGTAACGGTCCCTTGGATATCCAAAGACTGAGAATATTTAAGAGGGAGAGGTCGATATGTACACGTTCCTTGAATAATGGTGCTCCTTAGAACCCGATAGTAAATAAGGAGAAAGTAAAATAGAGTCTAATAATAGTACTATACTGACCAATAAGTGTTCCGAAAATATCATGGAAAACTTGTAAAAATTCTAAGCTGGCGCTTCGCTGTTTAACAAAACCGGTCAGTAGATAGTGTACTCCAAAGAAATAATTTATTCAGGATGCTAGAGATCTACTTTGCCAATTAGATGATGTTGAGTGGACAGAGGGATGTAAATCCGTGAGTTTTGATGTCAATTCACAATATACATTCATTCCTATGGAAAAAGGCTTGGAGGCAATAACTGACGTATTATACAACAGGGATGGAACACTTTATGAACACACACTGATGCTGATTGATCTTATACGTCTGGTTCTGGAAAACAATGTATTTTTGCATAACAGCAAGTGGTACAGACAAGCCCAGCTTGTAGCAAAGGGGGGCTACATTTTCACCATCTTATGCAAATTTATATATGGGTCACTTTGAAAGGCAACATCTGTAGACAGATTGTCCACCAGTCATTCTACAGCATATCATATTTTGGGGCAGGTATATAGATGACATGCTGGTCATTTGGACTGGCACTGACTGCACATCTCTGCCACTGGAGGTTGCAATGCCATCAAACTTGGCACACTGGGAGGGTTTGTCCTCTGGATCCATTGGTTGGAATTTGGTCTGGCTGCTGGGTCTGGTTCATTGGCCAGTGGCCAGTCAGTGAACTGGACTTCACTGGATCTTATTTGCTGGTTGAAGGGAGCTATGCTTTCACTTTAGAGGGAGGTTCTTGGCAATTTCTAGAAAGCTGGAGGTCCTCTGGGATTTTTTAGAGTCCATCCAATGTCCAGTCGACCCCTCGGCGGTGATTTTCAAGTCCTGGGTGCAGCAAGCAGGGTTTGGCTTTTTTTTCTTCTTGCAGCAGGACTTCTGTTCTCGAGCCTTGGGTCTTCTTTGTTGCTGGTGTTCTTGTGTTCATCGAATCTGATCTGCTGGTCTAGGGATGCCCACTAAATAATGCATTTAGTGGGTGTTTAGGGGAGTACCTTGTAGTGGCCAGTGAGCCACTTACCTTAGGGTGGCTGCACCCACTATATGCCCACTTCCTGTGGGAAGAGGTGACATCCCTAACCCTTGGCTATTTTTCTGCCATCCAAGATGGAGGAAAATTAAATGGATGGGTCACCTGAGGGGTGGTGCAGGCTGAGGTTGGTCACACCCCCTATCCTTTATTAGGTTTCCCGTGTTCCTCCTGCTAAAAGTGGGTTCTGGGACTGGGTGGCCATCTGCTGCTAACTCCATTTGGCTGGAGCAGTGCTTCAAAGGCAGCATGGCCTTTGAAGCTTCCAGCCAGAGCAGGGCACATTCCTGGGGGAGGAGGTGTGACACCTCCACCCTGGAAGGGCTTTGTCTCCTGACCCCAGAGAGAAGAGGCTCTCACCCCCAGAATCGTGTCTGGTGGTGGCAGGTTCATTTGAACTAGCCAGCAACCATGCCAGGGTGGTATAGGTTTTGTCGGATCACCTCTAAGGTAGCCTCTGGGTACATTTTATAATAAATCCAACACTGGTACCAGTGAGGATTTATTACTCTAAGGTGTTTGATACCGAACAACCCAGGGCTGAGAATAGCTACTGTTGGACCTTGCCCTTTTACAGGGTCATTCCCTGGACTTTTTGCCTTTTTGGCTGACGTTATGACTCTGAGCACTTTTTCACTGCTTATTAGTGCTAAAGTGCATGTGCTCTCACTTGTTAACTTGGTATGATTGGCTTATACCTAATTGGCATATTTAACTTACCTATAAGTCCCTTGTAAAGTGGTATCCCTAAACCCAGGGCCTGTAAATTAAATGCTACTACTGGGCCTGCAGTGCTGATTGAGACACCCACTGAAGTACCCTTTCAAACCTATCTCAGGCCTGTTAGTGCAGGGCCTGTGTGTGCAGTTTTCTGCCACAGGGACCTGGCATCTAAATTTATGTGCCAGGCCTAGAACTCCCCTTTTACTACATGTGAGTCACCCCCAAGGTACGCCCTGGCTAGCCCTATGGGCAGGGTGCCATGTATGTAGAAGGCAGGACATGTGCCTACTAATGTGGCCTGTCCTGGTAGTGACAAACAGCCTAACTTGGTGTCTCACTGCTGTGAGTGCTGCCTTCTCACTTGATTGCATTAAAAATGCCCTGCCTTATGTGTAAGGGGTATTGTCTGATTTACGAGGGGTAGCTTAGGCATGTTTGGTATGGTTGTAATGGTGGTAAGAAATGCTGTTTACTTGTGTAGGTGTATTTTGTATTACTATTACAGAAATGCCACTTCTAGAAAGTGTGTGTGTATGACTCTGGTTTTTTGCAGTGTGACTCCAATCCACGGGTGGGCAGAGAGACAGTTGGGCTTTGTGCATACTTTTCAGACAGCCTGTACACAGGGAGGGTGGAGGTGTCACAGAGGTGCATGTACATACTGAATAGTGTTCCTGGGCTGCAAGAAGGGAGAGGCGGGGCACACCTGTGTTTGTAAAGGCCGTGCCCTGGCCTCACACAATAGGGTCGTTTACCCCCCACTGATGTTTGGAACCTGTGCTGCAGAAGAGAGGGGGCACTCCCAGAACCAGTTGCAACTGGTTGAAACCCCCTCTCCTCCTCATTGTAAAACACACTGTAAACAGAGTATAAGTACAGAGGAATTTTCTCCACAATTTAGACATTCTTGGGACTCCAGAGACTTATTTGAAACTGGACACAGTACACTGCTGAATGGACTCAGCAGGACCACCTTGGACTGGTGCTGCTGTGCTGACCTGTGACCTGCCTGGTCACTAGGAGAAACTACCATCACCTACACCCCTTGTGCTGACCTGTTGTTGGGCCTGCTAGCCCTGTGCTTCCCCCCATTTCATGTCTCCAGGAGCAGGGTGCTGTGGCTCCTTACCCTGGTAAACTTTCAAGCACGAGGAGTGCTTCATCTTTTAATATAGAGCCTGGAGGGCGCTTGCCTGTGCCTCCCTATAGCGCCTGGTGCTTCCAGGGTGTATTGCTGTGAAAACCAAAGCCTTAGCGCTTTGAAATGCGAACCCTTGCTGTGCACCAGCGCGGCATGGGCTCTAAAAGAACTACCCGTGCTGAGAAGCGCTCATCGGGGCTTGTAGATCACCGCCGTAGCCCGGCTGTTCCTAGGTTATGAGCGCATCGCACTTGCGCTCCAACAAGTGCCCCCAGGGCACCAACAGAGTAAAGAAGGAGCGAGCGCGCTCCAACCGTACCCCCGGGCAAAGTGCACTCTATGAAGCGCCCCCGGGGCACAAGCAGGCACCTGCCATGGTGCCTGCACACCTCAGCGGCCCGGGAAGGGCCGAAGAGCGGCTCGCGCACCGTGTCGGGTGCGGCCACCTCTGAGCAGGAGGGAAACCTCATTGGAGGCCCCTGCTCCCCTCTTTACCCAGGCAGTCAAACCGAGGATGAGGGCGGGTGCCTCCAACATTGCAGGACACAGGGGCGGAAAGGGAGTTCCTTTCTCCCCGGCCACTGCCTTAGGGGTGCGGATGTCCCGGCAAACTTTGGGCATCTTTTTGTTTAGTGCCCCCCGCCCCTGCAAGAAGGTCAGTCCCGACCCGTGGGGAGACCACATAACTGTCGGGACCCAGTTCAGGCACAGGCCCCAGGTGAGGCCCCGACATCCGATATCAGAGGGGGTGCGTACCGCCCCCTCCCCTTTAGGATCAACCTGCAGCCCCTGTCCTGCGCACAGGAGCACCAGGCCACCCCCCATGATCCCCGGGGCACTGAGGTGCCTCTCATCATAAACCAGGTGTGCTATGAGGGACATATATATGTCTGTTGGTCCTGATATGGACCTTATTGGTTGATATCTAACTGCCTATGTTCATGATGTTTTCATATACGGTTGCTAATGTTCCTTTTACAGGCATAATCTGCTAATATGTGATTTTTTATGACTTGCCGAATGTTTCTGATGTTCCTTATATGGGCATTTAGGATATGTTTATGACAAGGGCATTTATTTCTTTACTGTGATTCCTGACTACTGCTTATGTTGCAAAATCCTGAGTACTTGCATGTTCTAATGTGACAACTGCTAATTCTTGCAGAGTATTAGTAACTGGTGTAACATTCTGACCACTGCTAAGGTAGCAGGGTATTACTGACATGTAATGTTTGGTCTAATTATGTTTTGTGCAATACAGTTTATTTTTACATAGCTCAATGTTGTGTTTACTTTGTGGTGTTCATATTGCGTCACATGTGTTGTGTGTTTTGTGCAAATGCTTTACACATTGCCTCCAGATTAGGCCTGACTGCTCGTGCCAAGCTACCAAGGGGATGAGCAGTGGTTATCTTGGACGTGTAACTCCCTTGCCCTGACTAGAGTGGGTGGGTTCTGCCTGGCTTAGGTGCATGCCCTAGCCAACCAGAGACCCCATTTCTAACAGCCATCATGTAGTTGGGAAACTCCTAATGACCAGTGTCCAGCACATGTATTTGCTATGGCCCCCCAGTACACTTACTATGCCTTAAGGTTTTGTTAAGACACAGTAAAGGCATATTTGCTCATGCAACTATATGCCCTCATATGCATAATAGTTCACCCTACATTAAGGCTGTAAGGCCTGCCAGAGAGGTGACTTACCTATGGTGCATGCAGTGTTAGTGGACAGGGCACTCTTGGTGCGTTCCATGTTGAGTTTGCAACTTTTAAACACACCTTGTTATGCACTTGTAATGGCAGTCTGCATGAGGCTGGTGTGGGGCCTCTCAGAGTAGCACAATTGGTGCTGCAGCTCTGGGGAGCCCTCTTCAGCACCAATGCCCGGGGTACCAGGGGCGCTATTTACTAGGGACTTACAGGGGTGACTGAAGGGTCAATACATAGTACAGTTTTGGGGAAAGAGAACTGGGCCTGTGACCCTGTTTAGCAGGAGGCCAGGGCAATTATAACTTTGAAACCAAGTCATTTTCCAGGCAAGAAGTGGGGGCTAACTATGCAAAAAGAGGCCTTCCTCACAGTGGGGCAATAAAACCAGATAATCCCAAAAACAAAACTTCTGGAAAAACATTGAAAAATGAAAATTCAAAACAAAAAATAAAAATAATAAATAATTAGGAACGAAGAGCCAAGGCACCTAAAAGAAGGCAGAAGCAAGAACTGGACAGTGCAGGCTTGGGTACCAGCTCTCTACCAGGATGCTGCAAGGTGCATACTTGAGGCCACTTACATATGAGTGGCGGCCATGTTGGAGGAATGAACGAATTAGTCAAAATGGCAGTGGCAGGAAGCCATGATTAATCATGGATAGTGATAAAGAGCAAAGTGCAATCACCCTGCATTATAACCAGCAGTAGCGGTGTACTGCTGAAAAATGAAGGAGGAAAAGGCCACGACAAGCAGTAAAGGCACTAAATAAGGCAGGCAGAGTAACAAGGAAAAATATTTGTGAGAAAGTAGCCTTTTTGTAGCATGGTTACCCCCATTTTGGCCTGTTTGTCAGTGTGTTTTCACTGTATCACTGGGATCCTGCTAGTCAGGACTCCAGTGCTCATAGTTTGTGGCCTACATGTCAATATGTTATACTGTTTTGTCAGTATACTTGACTCTGTCACTGGAGTCCTACTAATCAGATTTCCAGTGCTTATGCTGGCTCTGATTCCAAATTTGTACTCGCATACTGGTAACCCAGTAATCCACTCCAAATTGGCATTCTCGACCCCCCTTATAAGCCCCTAGTATATGGTACCTAGGTATCCAGGACATTGGGGTTCCACCAGATCCTTATGGACTGCAGCATTTCTTTTGCCACCCATATGGAGCTCATACAAACACTTCTTCAGGACTGCCATTGCAGCCTGAGTGAAATAGTGTAAGCACTATTTCACAGCCATTTTCATTGCACCAGGTCACTTATAAGTCACCTATACACCTAACCTTCAGACCCTGAAGGCTAGGTGCATAGTACCTGTGTGTTAGGGCACTCCTGCACCAGCAGAGGTACCCCCACGTCGTCCAGGCCCATTTTCCCAGACGTTATGAGTGCAGGGACACCATTATAAGTGTGCACTACATACAGGTCAATACATATATATAGCTTCACAATGGTAACTCGGAATATGGCCAGGTGAGGTGTCTAGGAACTGGAAATTGTTCCCCTAATCTGATTCTGGTATTTGACGGCCAACTCCATGCACTCTGGTGGCTTGTTTTGCTTCACTAATGACTGAGCTGAAACACTCATGCACTGACAAATATCTGTGGAAAGCGCTTCTTAGTCCAAAAAAGACATTTATTATTTCACTGTGCAAGGTTCTTAAAAGGAGATTAGCATGCTGAAAGCACACATTCAAAAATGGTCACAGCACTGAAATGAAATAATGTACAAATGTTTCTCCACTGCAGTGTACACAGCAAATATATGTGTCTATATTATAATGCAACGCAAATAATTAATTAAAAAATGCATCACCATGAGAAAAGGGCATCACTGCTTCATCTCCCTCCTATTCAGCATCAGATCGACAGGTCCCAAAATCGATCGAGGAGAGAGAGATCAATTATCCTCATGGGAAGAATGGCACACTCCAGCGTCCTGGATGTGCCTGAGATCTGCAAACACTCTCTGTACTCAGTCCTTCTGGTCTTGGCCTCTTATGCTTTGAACAAACAAGAGAGAAAAAGTCTAGATCCTCCCTCTCCCTGCAGAAGTTTATTTATTCAAAAAATGCTGATTGCTTTAGGCCTGCTTTAAAAATAACACGTCGGGGCTTGGCCACAATCCCAAGGTGCCAATTCAAAACAAGTCCATTCCCTGCCGTCTGAGTACATTCTTATCAGCCTAAGCCCTTAGTGGGGAAAAACACGAAGAATATTAACATGTGCACATTGTACAACATGGAAAACTACTTGCAGCTTTTAACGTGGCAGTGGCTAATGCTAAAATAATGTCAATAGGCAAAATAAAGATGGTGGTCACGAATGTGGCGGTATAGGGTTGGCTAAGTGCAACATGGATACAGTGGTCAAAACTCACATATCATTTCATTCCACCCTTTTGACCAGTGACTCATACTCTATTGTCCTAAAATCAATTTATCTTTTTTTTCACTATAAAAAAAAACATTTCAAGCAAATTAGGTATGCATTATGCACATCAACATAATGAAATGACAAGAGCAATCACTATAAAGCAATGCAAGTGGGATTGACTTATTGATATTATAAACAGTTAAACCAGGCACACCTACAATAAAAAGACTGAAGCTTATATCTTCTGATTGGGATAATAACTCATTGAATAGTGTCTCTAGGATAACGAGTTGGTATAGAGTTAGATAGAAACATCATGAGTCCTAATCATGTAAAGGTACACGGTCCACCTGTAAGGTTTGCTGGAATGTAAGTAATAGCGAGGTTCCTATACGAGAATAGTCAGCCAACTGGCAATTTAAACATGCTTAATGTGACTGGCAGCAGACATCAGGTGATAACAAGCCATGTTTTTGTTCCATTAGAATTGAAATCAAACAGGTTGATAGAACGGCAAGTCATAGTATAATCTGTAAAAGAAACAAGTATGATATTTCTTGCAAATAACAGCTGAAATGTGTTCCCCTTTTTCCTTTCCTTGTTTTATGATCATTGGGGCATTATTAGGGCCCTTGGCTATAACTTCTGCAGGCTCTGGAGGACCATTTGGGAATTCCATCCACACCTTAGCATCAGGCTTTTTGTCAGTTGAACCAAAACCTCCTTTTCCTTGTACTGTCGGAATGGCTGGGTCAGTCCCCTTCCTCACCAATCCTCCATACACTGGACTTATGACAAGTTGGGCAATTTTGTAAGCATGTAGGACAAGACCTGCAGATTCTGATGTGACTCTGTAAGGAGCTGAAGCTCTAGGTTTCATTACCCAGTACACAATTGTGTTGGTGGCCACATCTGGTTGTATCTGAGTTAACATTTTCATCAGGGCAGTTTCAGCATTTTGTAATGGTCTGCTATTCAGAATCTGGAGGCCTTCATTTAAGTGCTCTCTCCAGTTTTTCAATTTTTCATCCGATAATTATTTTAGTCCAAAACCCAAGGGACACTCCTGTTCTTCTCTGCATTTGCCACCTTCTCCAATCTACATATTGTCCCTGGATAGTTACATGCAACACAATGTCTCCTTCCTGCACTGTCCACAAGTGAAGTCTAAAGCCTGTTGAATTATTTATTTTACCAATTCAAAAGCACACTGCTGTACTTCACCCTGTCGCGTAGGCTCTCATTATCTTAATGAGACTACGGGATTTTGAGCAACAAGATCGTCCACGATGTGGGGGACTGAGTCTGGCCCACAGTAGATGACGCTTGTACCTCCAAATCCGGGTTGTGCTCTGGCTAACTAGCAGTGCCTCATCTCTCCCAAATGGTAGAGACAATTGGGCAGTCGAGGGCATGACATCTCAGTACTTCTCAGGGAAGTCGTGGTCACTCAGGTCACAACCGGTTCTCTCATACACAGTGCGTTCTCATATATAAATGACAAATAGAAGCAATATAAGTTTTAAGGATTGGTTATAAAACGACTGCATTTTGAATAACAAAGCGTGAGCTGCAATAACCAGAACTACACAACACAATAATATTAAAATAGTAACGATGAGAGTGAAGCACAAGAATAGGGCTATCATAGTGCCGCTAGATTATTCTCTCTCTAAGCTAAATTTCGAGCACAGCATGTTAAGCTCTAAGCCTGCCTTGCAGGTTCCACCAGGAGGACATCAACCCTCATACCTGGGCAAAGGCCTGTAATCTGCCACAGCATCTGCAAAAGGCATTCAGCATACAGTTGTGGTCCCTGGCTGGAATCTCCCACTTGACGTGTACTAGGACTAGAAAGTGTTTTTATAACTAACACGCAGATGTTCTAAGAAAATGTCCCTACGTAAGGATGTGTATTTTGTAGGAATGCTGGAGACTAAACCTCTACCACGTTTACCGGCAATGTACCAGACTGTAGCCTTGACTGAAGCACAGGGCAATCAAGAATGCATTATTTGAGAACACAGTGCTGAACTAAGCTAAGCAGTGTGATAGAAGAAATTAAAACTAGACCGTAAAAACTGGTTATTGTAAAATAACAGTGCGAAGCTGAATAAAATATATATAGGGCAAAGTGCACAGTGGCCCAGTATGTTAAACTAACGTGCATGGAGCTATACTAAAAATCGCTACACAACACCCTCCCCTTGTCGGTAGAAAGTGGTTCAAGCCAAAGCTAAAATGCCCTAACCTAAAACATGTTTAAAACCCTACTTAATTTTGACAAGTTAAGAGTTCACAAAAGTATACTACTTGACAATTTATAAGTGAGCATGCGGCTTAGTGCCAAATTGTAAAAAAAAAAAAAAAAAAAAATTTCGAATTAATCACGTACAGATGGAACAGAGGAGATCATCCACTTCGGCAGATGACATAACCAGTAAGTCCATGCCAAAAACGACCAAGGAGCACATGTGTTCCACAGCCCCAGTATCAACCAGGGCGGTATCCCGTGCAGTGCCCATTAACGAGTCGATGGCAACTTCCTCCAGGAAGGGTAGCTCGTAATCAGCTTCTCTTAGCAAACGCAGCCGCATTGCGCATGTCTGGTAATGAACCCTCAACGAGAAGATCAACAGATCAGCATCAATCACTGAGGGGCGTTACTGTGAAAGACAAACTTCTAGTGCATGTTCAAAAGAGAACCAACGGCACTGAAACACGGGCTGCACACAATTCAAAACCGGTCTGAATGACAGAGACCAGTCACACCCCAAATGTTCCAGGAGTGTTGCTCCAAACTGCTGCATCATGCGTTCACGACACAGCTGCGCTGATGGGAGAGCCTTCATTTTTCCTTGTTGCGGCAGGACAGCCATTGCGGAAAAACAACAGCAACAGCAAAATGCCGGCTAATAAAGCCAAAGTTATTGGAAATCCCCCAAAAATGCTTCCGAAAATTGAATGAATAGCCGAAGGTATCAAACCGAATTTAGAGGAAAAGGTGTGAACAAAACCAATACCAACAGCTTCGAAAAAATGTGCTAATCCAGCCGTTGGTACAGCCGTGCTGGACGCATTAAGTATACGTCCCACGAGTTCACCAAAGTGTCTCGGAAAGTTCGTATTTAACAGGGACTGTATTTCTGCCGACGACCTTGCCACCTGAAGTGCATGGTCTTGCATGCAGATGTAAGGGTCACATGCTTCTGAAACAATAAAGCCTTCAGTCTACTTAACTTGTCAAAATTCAACTTGGAAGTAGCAATGTGAGGCCAGATATCAGTTACCTCCCTAAATTTAGTGGGGGGAAACAACACGTTCCTGCAGCATGTAACGACCTTAGAGACAGAAACAACGTAACCTATTCCGGCCCGCATGCCACAACAGTCTTCACTATTGAGGAGGACGTAGCTGCTGTTTGAAAGCACCTGGAACGTGCGTTTAATCAAGGGGACTCGAACTCCCTTTAGATAGCAAGCCAAGTTTGCAACCGAGGCATTACACGCCCCATGCAAGGACAGCTGCTTACAAATCATCGAATGGCTGACTGAAGTCTTGCATTCACTACCGCTAAGAAAGACCTCTTTCATGCCATTGAGGCATTTGTACGAGAAGGGAAGCTCCCACACCTCATGGATGTAACTATCTCCCAACTTTTCATATCTGTCTACCGGAACGTGTTTCAAACAACTAGTGAATTGTTATGTAGAAATAGGCAAATTAATAACCCCATGTATCAACCACTCTGCCGAAGGAATCTCGGCCACGGTAAAAGGCAGTCTTTCTATCTTTTCAATGTTAAGCATGATATAAGTCGCTTCCTTCTTAGCCGTTAGTTGTTGTTGCCGTGTCAAATTAAAGGAAAAAAATATTTTCCTGGCACTGATGTGCTGCCACGGAACGCAACCCGCCTTCAGTGTCTGAAGTGTCCAACCCAACTGCATAATGGACCTGGTCTGACTCTGTCCAGGATATAAAGAAGACATATCAGATTGTATAATGTCTATAGCAGAAGAAACAATGTTGTTAATGGTATATATCCGTTCGGACAAGGTGCGAATCCCATAATCCACAACAGCTAATGCCTTTTTCAAATTGTCCTGGTCTATCTGCTTTAACCGGGCTGCAGCCTCTTGTTGGGAAAGTTTCCACATTTCATTGTATACCTCATACAAGAAACGCTTCCTACGTGGTATCCTTGAGCCTGACAAGAAATCCTGTAAGTCAGTGTTGTTAGACAGGAGATTGAGGTGTGTCTTAACCGCGTCTAGTGAGGATGATTTTAGCCACTGTTGGCACAATTTTCCTACAGTATATGTTGTAAGTATGTTAGCATGTTCTGGGGATATCTAGCGAGGGTCTGACCTACTCGTTCGGAAAACCCCTGAGGAGGTGACAAAACGTTGATGACACCCTTTGGTATCTATTGGCCACAATAATCACCCGCCTGGACGTGTCAGTGAAGCATTAAACATACCATTCTGGACCCACTCATTGAGCTTGTTTATACTCCTGCCAGTTATCAAATTTTGCAGGGGCAGGTATACTGGCCATTTTTAATTCTCTAATTGCTGCTAAGCCTAAACAACTTGCTTGTTGTACCGTTTCATTTAAAAAGATCATTTGAACAGGGATGAGACATGCTCTAAACAATGTTTCTCTACCCTTGGTCTGCCAATTTTTTGTTCCCCAAACACTTTTCAAATCAACATATTTTGACCAATATTCATAACCTTCAATTGATAACCGGGAAACAAAGGAGTCCGAATATATAAATTTAGTGTTGGTCAATAACATATGTATATCCTTAGTAGGAGTTACCTTAAAATAATATGAATCAGCATTTTTTTGACGATGCCCATAAAAATACGCAAACTTTTCAGTATACGTTTTTGGACTCCCTTGCGGGGGAGTTGGGCAATGTTCCCATTGTGTGTAATTAAATATCGATTTTGGACTGCTCGCTCTATGTATGAAGTGGTGCCCATAACAATTATAGCAAAACATATCACCATAATTTTCTTTAAACTGGTAAACAGCTTTGTTTTCAGAGACAGTATAATATTGCAATTCTGTCATAGAAACAACTGTTTTCACATCACAATCATCAGATACAATGCCTGGTATGACTATATCGTTCATGGATAATTTTAACACATACAGTACTTGAATAATTTCAGTGGGACCATATATATCAAACATTACTTTGTCCCACACAATCCCATCAGGAATTGGTGCTGCAGAAATGTTAACAAAAGACAAGTCTCTTTGAATCTTATGTGATGAAAAATGTGGTTTCAAAACCACCTCCACCTGTTTAAACGATGATCTCTCAGGAAGAAAATGGCCATGTATTAACAAGAAAAAGGTAATGACAAAACCAATCCAAAGCAGAAAGGCTAGGACAGTCAAGGAAAGCCATACATAGTTCCATGGAAAAATGAAATATGTTTTTTTAAGCCAATGTATTAGCTTACGTGCACCTGACAGATCAGCTGTCGAAGAGGCAAACGAGTCTGGTAAACCGTCATTGTAGTTGGCAAAATAACCAGAGGCTGTTTGTGCAAACGGTGTCGCCGTGGCCAACGGTGGAGTTGGTGTTTCCTGTGGTGGTACACTGTAGACAGCACCATCCGTCTGGCTTGTAGTCGTAGTGACTTGATCAAATGTTTCTAAATTGCTTGTTGTTAGTGGAACTAATGCAAGATCATCATTCACCCTCCCCAAGCTCGGAGAGGTATCAGTGTTGGTATAAACAACTTGAGGCAGAACTTCTTCTCCAGTAGTGAGAGACATTCGGGAATTACTGGACGTTCCTCTTGGTTGGCTGTGCAGAATCAGCCACATGTTGTAGTTTGACACTGTCAATGGAAACAAAACAATTTTATTTGGCACCTGGCAACGGTGGTAGAATAACAGTTCTGGTACCATGTATCCCCAGCACAGGGACCGGTTCTCGATAAGAAGGGCCAAATTCTTTTTTCACTGCAACCTTTTCACGTACAAGATCCCCAACCCTGGGAATACAGCTGGTAGATGTTACTGGCACATCCTTAATTCCTGTGGAGGCAGCACTTTTAGAAGAGTTATCTTCACGGAACTACTGTAATTCCTGTAAAACAGTGACACGATCTTTTATGTCAAAAGGTGTTTCTGCTGCCTCCACGCCAGGACCATCAAGATCTGGAACAAACAGTTGTGTTCCAAACAGGCACTCATATGAAGTATGACCCCCCAGGAACCTTCTAGGCAGGTTATTTAGTGCTCTCTGAAATCCATATAGGTGGGTTAGCCAACTATGACTCGTACCTAAGACTCTGGCTGTTAAGGATTGCTTTAAATTGCGGTTTGATAGCTCCACAACACTATTTCCCTCGGGATGAAATGGAGACGAGTACTGGAGTTGGGCCCCCAATGAAGCCATGGTGTCTCTGAATGCCCTTGAGGCAAAAGCATGGCCCTGGTCCAAATGGAATGCCGCAACTGCATATGTACTGACAAAGACTTGCAAATCTTTAATAACAGTCCAAGCACAGCCGAGCGTTGCGGCCACACCCACACAAATCTGGAGCAGGAATCAACAGCGACTAATATGTATTTGTATGCACTATCAGGTGTTAATGGACCACAATGGTCCAAGTGCACACATTGTAATGGTCTATTGGAAATTAAGAGGGGTGTCTGCGGCGGGCGCTTGGCCGTGGAAACTTTAATTTGTTGACAGATGTCACAACAAAACACATTCTGCTTAGTCTCTTTATAGAGACCGGGCCACCAATAACGGGCCTGTAAGAGTGAAATTGTAGCCGCCACACCAGCATGTGCAGATGTCAGCCCCTCATGTGCTGCTTTAATCAATGAAGGTCTTACATCTTTATTGGGGATGTTGCGTACGCCTACGCCTGGAATTTTAACTTCAGCGTTCAGCATACCTCTCATCAAGTATTGATATTTAGTAGGAAATCCTTTTGTATAAGGCATGCCATCAACCGTAGCTTTTATGGTAGCCATTATGTCTGTGTCTGGTTTGGAACTCGAACAAGTCACTGCAGCTACAGTGGCAACTGCCACTGCTGACTTTGTGGCTTCATCAGCCAAAGTATTTCCAGCAACGTGTATTCCAACGAGCTGGTGTCTAAGTGTATGCACAACATGGACTTTGGGTAGCATCCCTTTGAGGTCTGCTACCTTCCCCCACAGGAGTCTGTGTTTTATGGTGTTGCCTTTTGAATCTCTGAAACCATTCAAGCGCCAGTAATGCAGGTATTCATTAACAGACTTGACGCAATAATATGAATCACAAACAATCAGTGTGAACTGTGTTGGATCCGTGTGTTCTAGTGCCATCAATAGAGCTTTTAGCTCAGCCAATTGTACTGTACAATCCCCTAAGGTCTGTGTATAGGTGTGTTGGGGACAGAATTTCTCCCCCTCTATATAGCCGCTTACGACTGCGCACTCAGCAGAATATTGATGTTTAGTTCCAATCGCTGGTTGCGCAGAGCCATCGGTGTACATGACTGTATGATATTGATCAATAGGCAAGGTGCCTGCTGGAACTGGATATTCTACTTCATATTGTAGAAATTCTTGAGTTTGTAATTTTGGGTCATAAATCTAGTCTACATCAGTGGCTGTTAGAGACGTAGCCCATTGTATCCATCGTGGATGAAGTGCTTTCACGTTCGGAATGCTAGCTTTTGTAACAGCCTCTAAGGCTGGGATAGGAGAAATGACAATAATGCGTTTTCCTTGGGAAAGAGGTCTTTCTTTAATAACAGCCATCTGCTCAGCAGTGAACATTTTCTCTGTGGGTGCAAAGCGTTGTTCAGCAGCTGAATACAAATGTGATTTGTATGCAATCGGGACTGTCTCACCTTCATTAAATGTTACATAAGTGAAACCGATGGCCCCAGCTATTACCCTGATGACCAAATGTGTTTTATTGTCCCTTGTGTGTAAATGTTTTGCTGCTAGCATATCTGTCTGTAAATCTCGAAGAGTGCGTGTATGTTCAACCGTCCAGAATTTACTTGAGAAATCAGGACGTATTAAGTCATATAAAGGTTTTAAGTGTGTTGCATAATCAGGAATGTATGTCCTGCCAAAATTTAGAAAGCTCAACAACGATTGAAGTTTTTTAATCATATTTGGTGGTAGCAATTGTGCACATTTTTCTATACATTGTGGCGCTAGGCTCTTCCCTTCACTCGACAGCTCATATCCCAAAAACAGGACACTTAGGAAGGTGATTTTTGACTTTTTAAAGTTAAATTTGTAGCCGAGTTCGGCAAACCCTACAACAATGCGGGCTAACCGTCTTAAATGTTGTAGTAACTCATCATCCGTGAGATATATATCGTCCACATATGACAATGCTTCAGGGTCTATCTTGTGTAAAATAGCAGTCACACGAGCTGCAAACAGTCCTGGGCTGTTCTTATACCCCTGGGGTAAATGACAGAATATTTTCTGGGAGCCCAATGCTCTAAAGCTTGTTAAGTCTCTGCTTTCAGGCACTATATTCTGGCACAAGAACCCATTTGAGATATTTAAAGTTTTTTTGTATTTTTTCCGCACTATGTTGCTCATTAGTGCAGTGCTATGTGAGTTTTGTATAGCATATGTACGTGTATGTCCGTTTAAATGTCTGTAGTCTAAGAATATTCTGTATGAATAGTCCTGTTTAGCTACAGGGAATAAAGGGTTATTCATCGGTGGGACACAGGGTTCAATCACACCCTGGTATTCTAATTGTGTGAGTATCTCTCTCACTGGTGCCCTTGCTTCATGTTTTATGAGATACTGCGGTTGTGGCTGAGGTTCACTTTTAATGGGAATGACATGGTATGGAGAGTCCCTATCCCACCCTACGTGATTTCTATATAACGCAGGTGCTTGTGCTAGAGCCCATTCTATAGAATAAGCCTCAGCGAGTTCTTCTGGAACAAGGGGCGAGAAGGAAGGTTTAATAACCTCTTCTCCATATGGGCAGGTGCGGGCAAAATCAGGTGCCCAATCTTGTTCGGCCAACAAGATGTCATATACTTTAACTACACGGTCCCAAAAGATTGCGTGTATGGTGTGTTCAATGTCTCCTTCCAGTTG
Organism: Pleurodeles waltl; assembly: GCF_031143425.1. NCBI lineage: Eukaryota > Metazoa > Chordata > Amphibia > Caudata > Salamandridae > Pleurodeles > Pleurodeles waltl. The sequence goes on along the minus strand of NC_090437.1, from coordinate 353,200,818 downwards.
TAGTGTTACTTTATACACCCTATCGGGTCTGGAGACACGCATGTCTGCTGTTTCTACTTGTATAAAGTCATCAGTTGCCTTCACCTCCAGATGCTCTAGAAGATTCCGGCGAACTATTGTGACCTCTGCCACGCTGTCTAGCAGTGCTAGAGCCCAGTTCTTGTTCTACAATAGAACCCTCTTCCTGAGTGGCATGTCGAACTGAAACAGCTGCCACTTTTTTCTTTTTAAATTGTTGTTTTTGTTGTACAGGTTTCTGTTCCTTCTCAACCGAAACCTCCGAAGAGCGTTGTGATTCCTGGCTCGGTTTCACATACTCTGTTCTCCTCTCTGATCACCCACATCTCTCATTTCTCTTTTTCGATGAGTCCTGAAAGGAACAAGATTGGCGTATATCAGTATATTGACATCTATCAGGCGTTTTTATATTCTCTCTATTCCTGAGATTATATCTATTCTGTGGGGTCTCCACTTGTGGAGATTCTCCCCTTTCTTTTTTAGGTGTTTGTTGTTTTTTCTCCCAGCCTTTTTTAGTACCCTCTGGTAGGTGTTTAGTATTTTCTTTATTAATTTTACCCTGAATTTGAGGTTTTTGTGGTCTAGCCCCTAGGCTATCTCGACTGATACTTGAATAAGTTTCCGCTATTATTTTAGGGAGCTCTCGTTCCTGATCTTGTTGCGAAACGTCACATGCACTGCGAGTGCAACTGCTTCCCCTTTAAGGTTACCTAGGATGATGGTAGAAACTGTGGCAAAATTGCCCATCAGTTGCATTCGTAGGTTGGCAAGTGCCGGTGGACCGTGTGCCGTTGTATAGAGCACGGCAAATACCGTGCCCCATGTGTTACAGTGTTCAACTGTATGGACCATCCCAAAGGGCAAGCACATAGTTAATATTCTATGTTTATCCTGAGGTCCCATATGGGGAAAAACTGCCTCCAGCATATTAATTGTTTGTGCTAGCCAAAACGGAGTCTCTTCTCGTTTGGCCGGGACCTTACCCATAATTGAATGTACAGTCACCAAATTTATACCTGGTGTTACTGCATGTGGTTGTGCTGGAGCAGCACGCGCTGGGTTTGTATTTAAAGTTTGCATCACAAATTGTACTAATCTTCTGTATATTGCTGTTAACTCAATGTATAAGCGTCAAACCTCAGCTACTGCCAAATTTGCAACTGCAGGATGTGGTGTATATGTGGCCAATAAAGGCCAGGTAGGACCTTCATTACTTAGTGGATCTAACCTTACTGGTAATATTGTATGGGGTAGGGCGCCATCAAACCAATTATTATGTTCTTGATAAGATAGAGGTATCTCTAAGTATGCGTACGCCCTGTATTGTCTGGACACGTTCGCAACTGTATATTTATGAAATGTATTTGTGTTCCCATCAACTGCTGAAAATGTGACCCAAGAGTAGAAACGCTCTGTTCTATAGGCTGCGTGGGCGTCCACCACAAATGTGACTGGACCTCCCTGGGCCGTAAGACCATGTGCTAGTAAGTGCGTTGTGAGTGGTTGTCTCATGTTAAGAGCTATTTGTACAACCTGGGGATTCGCCATCATAGAAGCATTAAGAGTTCAGAGAAGGCACACCAAGATGGGGTTTTGTCCTTTTAAAGTTCAAGCTTGAACAACCACCAGCTAAAATAGGATTACCTATGTGGCTGTGGTAGAAATCCTCAGCACCACAGACGTCTCCATATACGGAACTGAGGTGTCATTATATGTAATGAGACCGAGATATTCCGGTGGACCCAAAAATTAGAGCCTGACCAAACGTTGGCAGCACTATGTCGCGTCGGCTCTCATTATCTTAATGAGACTACTGCATTTTGAGCAACAAGATCGTCCACGATATGGGGGACTGATTCTGGCCCACGGTAGATGACGCTTGTCACTCCAAATCCAGGTTTTGCTCCGGCTACCTAGCAGTGCCTCATCTTTTCCGAATGGTAGAGACAATTGGGCAGCCGAGCGCATGACATCTCAGTACTTCTCAGGGAAGTCGTGGTCACTCAGGTCACAACCGGCTCTCTCATACACAGTGCGGTCTCATATATAAATGACAAATAGAAGCAGCATAAGTTTTAAAGATTGGTTTAATAAAACGACTGCTTTTTGGATAACAAAGCTTGAGCTGCAATAACCAGAACTGCACAACACAATAATATTAAAATAGTAACAATGAGAGTGAAGCACAAGAATAAGGCTATCATAGTGCTGCTAGATTATTCTCTCTCTAAGCTAAATTTCGAGCACAGCATGTTAAGCTCTAAGCCTGCCTTTCAGGTTCCCCCAGGAGGACATCAACCCTCATACCTGAGCAAAGGCCTGTAATCTGCATCAGCATCTGCAACGGGGCATTCAGCATACAGTTGTGGTCCCTGGCTGGAATCTCCCTCTTGACGTGTACTAGGACTAGAAAGTGTTTTTATAACTAACACGCAGATGGTCTAAGAAAATGTCCCTACGTAAGGATGTGTATTTTCTACGAATGCTGGAGACTAAACTTCTACCACGTTTACCGGCAATGTACCAGACTGTAGCCTTGACTGAATCACAGGGTGATCTAGAATGCATTATTTGAGAACACAGTGCTGAACTAAGCTAAACTAAGCTAAACAGTGTGATAGAAGAAAACAAGACTGTAAAAACTGGCTATTGTAAAATAACAGTGCGAAGCTGAATAAAATATATCTAGGGCAAAGTGCACAGTGTCCCAGTATGTTAAACTAACGTGCATGGAGCTATATTAAAAATCACTACACAACAACCCCATTCAAACTCATGTTTTTTTCTTGTCACTTTATGCCAAAGGGTTAAGATTTTACTCAGATGAGGGTCATGCTGACTCCAAAAATCAAACAATCTCATGAATTGCGGTGTCTGTTGCTTAGTGCTAAAAGTAGCAAACTCCAAAATCTTTTGTTCTACCTGTAGCAACATCTCTCTATGTCCTGGACACATTTTACTCTGCAAAAGCTCCGTGAATATATTGTTAATATCCTTAACTTCTTTAAAGAATGCATTTCAAATCTGACAATTTCTGTGGGCTGTTCTGTATTTTTCATCTAAATATTGGCTGTGCACACAAACTTTATGCTCATATAACTCACACTCGCCCCCACCTTTTTTAAACTCCTTATTGCTGGAATGTGAAAAATCAGTTTTCCCTGTGACGGCATGGTACATATCAGCCTTACCTTGTAATAACTTATTTTGATGAGGCAGTTTAACAAACTTTTTCTTTAATTTTGGATTTTCATATTCTAACTGTTTACATCTCTCATGCATTTTTCTGTAAGCAGACAAAAGTATCCAAATCCTCCTGTCAAGAACAAAAGGGTCATCATTCCGATCAAAAAGCACCTTTTTAAACATATAAGTACAGTTATTAATTCTGTTTCATCCAAGCACCCATCGCAAAATTGAGAAAGTCCTGAGAAACAAGAAAACACATTTGCCAAAACATCATAAGGCATTTTAATTTCACATGCATTTTCAGACATGGTTTGCGGGGCTTCTTTTAACTCTCTGAATAAAAACATATTTTCACTTTTAAATCGTACACTTTCAACTTCTAACCTCCTTTTAGACTGCAGACTGCGCCAAAATGTTTTGCTTCACTAATGTCTGAGCTGAAACACTCATGCACTGACAAAAATCTCTGGAATACGCTTCTTAGTCCAAAGGAGACATTTATTATTTCACTACACAAGGTTCCTAAAAGGGGATTAGCCTGCTTGAAGCACACATTCAACAAGCATTTGCAATGCAACGGGTCTCGCTATTTGCTCATGTTAAAGATGATCGCGTAGTAAACTCCTAATCCGACTTTTCATCTATCGGCAAAAGTGCTTTTATGTACGTAACCCGAAAAAGTGAAATTAACTGTGTAAAGCGCTCGACTTCTGCCAAGCAAAATCGCGCTAGGGAAATAGAGAAAAAGTAGTCCACTATCTGACAGCAAACAGCGAGTCTCGCATGTTTTCTGTACTTGGTCGCTGCGCTCGAGGAGGGCTAACCACCGGAAAAGGCATGACGTGTGCATGCCTTCCACTAATGAAAGCAAGCAGATTTTACTAGGCAAGCCCACGAACCAATGAAACACACTGACGTGACGTCAACAGGGCTCCAAGCAATTTTCTAATTACTAAAGTGTCTCGCTGCGATACGCATGCGCGAGAGCATGCAACGCAGGCTCAACCCTAAAAATGGTCACAGCAATGACATGAAAGAATGTACAAATTCTTCTATGCACCTCAAATATAGGTATCCATATTATAATGTAAAGCAAATAGTGAATTAAAAAATATGAATCACCATGAGAGAAGGGCATCACTGCTTCATCTCCCTCCTATTCAGCTTCAGATCCCAGATCCCAGAATTGATCGAGGAGAGAGAGATCAATTATCCTCACGGGAAGGATGGCACACTCCAGCTCCCTGGGTGTGCCAGAGATCTGCAAACACTCTCTGTCCCTGGTCCATCTGGTCTCTGCTTCTTATACTTTGAACAAACAAGAGAGAAAAGGTCTAGAACCTTCCTCTCACCGCAGAAGTTTATTCTTTCAAAAAATGCTGATTGCTTTAGGCATGCTTTGAAAATAACACGTCGGGGCTCCGCCACAATCCCAAGGTGCCAATTCAAAACAGGTCTGTTCCCTGCCTTCTGAGTACATTCTTATCAGCCTAAGCCCTTGGTGGGAAAAACACAGAGAATAAATCATGTTCACATTGTGCAATGTGGAAAGCTACTTTCAGCTTTTAACGTGGCAGTGGCTAATGCTAAAATAAAGTCAACAGGCAAAATGAAGCTGGTGGTCACTAATGTGACGGTATAGTGCTAGGCTAAGTACAACCTGGAGTCAGTGGTCAAAACTCACAAATCATTACAGGCCTCCACCATGGACACCCAGTACTGCCATACCAGTCTTCTGAGGTTTTCATTGCAGCCCCAGCTGCTGCCACCTCACAAGGCTTCTGCCCTCCTGGAGCTTGAGCAGCTCAATCCCAGGAAGGCAGAACAATGCATTTCATTTAGGAGAGGAGTGTTACACCCACTCCCTTCAGAAATAGTTGTTTCAGGCATGAGAGGGGTATCCTTCCAGAGCCTTTGGAAATGCTTTGAAGGGCACAGATGGTGCCCTCCTTGCATAAGCCAGTCTGCACCAGTTCAGGGACCCTCAGTCCCTGCTCTGGCATGAAACTGGACAAAGGAAAGGGAAGTGACCACTCCCTTGTCCATCACTGCCCCAGAGGTGGTGCCCAGAGATCCTCCTGAGTGTCCCTGGGTTCTGCCATCTTGTTTTCAGGATGGTCAGGGAACTCTGGGAGCATCTGAGTGGCCAGTGCCAGCAGGTGACGGCAGAGAGCCCTCCTGATAGGTGTTTAACTGGTTAGGTGACCAGTCCCCCTCTCAGGGCTTTTTAGGATCTCTCCTGTGGATATTTCCTCAGATTTGGTTTTGCAAGACTCCAGCAGGAATCCTCTGCAACCTCTGCTTCACCTTCTACCTTCGGATAAACCGCAGAACTGCTCAAGGAACTGCACACCTAAAACAAAGTATCCAAGAAGACTACTGCAACTCTGTAACTTCAGCACCTAACAACAACTGCAACAGTTTCCAGGTCTTGCACGCTCTGAGGACTGCCTGTCTTCATCCTGCACCAAAAGGCCCGAAGGAATCTCGCGTGAAATGATGGAGTCACTTCCCTGCTTCAACATGCACCACTCTTCTGACAACGAACGTGGATCCTGGCACACAGGTGGTGGACCGAAGTGACCCAGACTGTCCAAAGGTACAACTGTCCAAATTTGGTGGAGGTAAGAGCTTGCATCCATGAGCAAGACTGTACCCCTGTGCACCACTTTTTTGCAGCTCCTTGGGCTTCTGTGCACTTCTCCAAGGAATCCTTCTCGCACAGCTTAGCCCAGGTCCCCAACACTCTATCTTGCAATGCTCAGCTCTCTGAGTTGTTCTCCAGCGGCGTGGGATCTCTTTGTGTAGTGCTGCGATGACCGCAATTTGCAACTCCTTTTTCCCTATGCCCTGGGGCTCCTGTGGGTGGTGCCTGGTCTTCAGAGGGCTCTCTAAAAATGCTGAGAGCCCCTCTGTCTCCTCAGTCCAAGTTGAGACCCCCAGGTCCCTCCTGGGTCCAGGTAGTGCCTTTTCCACCAAACACATCTTTTACGTTAGCCAAGGCTTGTTGTCGGAATCCAACTACGAAAACCAGCCTTCATTCTTCTACTCGACGTGGGACATTTCTTGCACCAAGCAGGAGCCTGCAGCTGTCTTCTTTGGTGCATTTCTGACTTTTTCTTCTACCCGTAAAATCCACTTTTGCACCTTCATCTGGGTTAGCAGGGGCTCCTGTTCTTCCTGGACTCTTCAGCTGTTCTTGGGCTTGGTCTTCTCTCTCCACAGGTCTTCAGGTCCAGGAATCCATCATTGGTGTCTTGCAGTCTTGCTTGGTTTTTGCATAATTCTTTATCACGGCTTCTAGAGTGTTCTGAGGAAACTTGCTGTACTTTACTCCTGTTTTCGTGGGCTCTGGGGTGGGGTACTTTACTTACCTTTGGTGTTTTCTTACACTCCCAGCACCCCTCTACTCATTACTCTTGCCTAGGTGGGAAACCGACATTCGCATTCCACTATTTTATTATATGGTTTGGGTTTTCCCCTGGGCCCATGAAACCTATGGTGATTTTCACAATTTGCACTATTTTATTACTTTTTAACTTACCTGATTTTGGTTACTAGTGTATATTCTGTGTATAATACTTACCTCCTAAAGGATTATAGCCTCTAAGATAAGTTTGGCCTTGTGTCACTAAAAGAAGTACCTTTATTTTTGGTAACACTGAGTATTGTCTTTCTTGTGTGTAAGTACTGTGAGAATACAGTGGTATTGCAAGAGCTTTGCATGTCTCCTAGTTCAGCCTTGGCTGCTCTGCCTACAGCTACTTCTAGACAGCCTGGCTTCTAGACACTGACTACATTTAACTAATAAGGAATAACTCAACCTGGTATAAGGTGTAATAACCTTAGGTACCCACTACAAACCAGGCCAGCCTCCTACAATAGTGTATCAGAAGAATCAGGTACAATAAAATATCAATAAAATGTGTAAAGGACCCATATAGCACTGAACCCAGAACCAGAACGTCAGATGAAGACATATGTTGATCGAAGTTGTTGAACTCAGGAGCTCATTTTTGACAAGGCTGATTGGGTTCTAGTCAAGCAAAGATGGAAATGGAAGACAGATCGTCCATTTGATGCTGAACCTCTGTACAGTGCAAGGGGCACATGATAATAGTGCACCGGCCTGGTAAATCCTTTACAAGAGACTCGTCACACTTCAGAAATCTGTCAAGGTGATTATCGGTCCCTGCAAGCCCATAAGAAGATATTCCACCTGAAAGCCCCAATCAAACAAAAAACCCTGTTCCGTCGAATTCCACCCCTGGCACAGCTCAACTACCTCTTGTCACTCAGTTTGGCCGAATTTTGCGAACAACCAGACGACTGATTGAGGAGCTATTTGCTCATTTTTTTGCATGTCTCTCTGTTTTACAAGAGGGGAGAAGGAGTGTCTTGGGACTGCGAGCACTAAGACCCTACAGCTAGGGGGTGAACTCAAGGAAAGGGATTACGCATAAATCTGTTAAGTGTTAAGGTGTGGTGTACAACAGTTATGGGGTATTGAGAAGTTACTTAAATGCTGTGTTTAGGAATAAAGACGTTAGCTATGAGCTCCATATGTGGCGTGTTCTTATGCACGCTCCCGGGCTGGGGAGGATGCGACGGGCAGCATTTTGAGACTGATCCAAACCTCCCTTTTCTGTTCTGCCGAATATGCCAGCCAGCCAGCTCACCATCTGTCGTAGATGCTTAATGATCATGAGGAGCAACAATGGCACTTTTTTTTAAAACTTTTTTTTTTTTAAACAAACCTGCCCTCTCCCCAAAATACATACGGTCCCACGTCACTTCATTTAGCTGCCAAGCAAGACAAACTTTGAGCTATAGCTGCTGTAGTACGGATATTAACAAATCTGCCATGGAAATCCTGACTCGGAGTAATGCAGATAACCAGTAAGCCATCAGTAATTTTCTTGTCACCTTCTGTCATGCATGTACCTTCATTTGTATTAGATTCAATGGAGGACACACTAATTGGAACTAACAAGGATTAGTATATTACACTTAACTAATGAATCGAAGAAAGGAATGCATGGAGAAGCAGGGCAAAATGATACCTAAACGCAGAGCTTACTGAAATAAATGGTCTCCCTCGTTTCTCTATTCAGAGGTGTGATTCACATTACTGTCACTTCATAGAGTTCGATTTGCCGCCGTCCATCAGTATTCTTCGATTTAGAAACAGTCATACTTCTCTGCCAGGCCTCATTGATATTTCTATATAAGCAGTGTGAATTTACGTTTATACTTAAATTACTTAATATGCTTAATATCCAGCAAGCACCTTTCACTATCATACTGAATGGAACCTATTTGATGTACTTTTAAAGAGTTAAAGTCGTTATAAGTCAGAAACAGGTAACTCAAACAGTTTTTTCAAACATAGTACTATGATCCATAGAATGATTTGTGTTATTACAGGTCCCTCATTTATCTGAAATAGGATGGGTGACATAATAGAAGTCCAACAACTTTTCTAATGAGACTATGAAGAAGAAGCTCCTAAATGTTGCCTTAAGAGTCTTGTTAATTAATTATGACTGAATTCTTTTGTTTCGATTTTTATGCAGGACTGCCATAGCCAAATTAATTCACAGAGTGAAGAGTTAGAGAAGCTACGTGAAGAGTATGAAAAGTTGTATAATCAATTGCAAAACATGAAGAAAGCATGGGCTGCTGATAAAGATCGTTTAGCGGAAAGTCAGGACCAGGAGAAACACACTAAGGAGAAAATGAAGGCAGAGTTAGAGGTATTATTATGAGGAAAATCAATCTATCTATCTATCTATCTATCTATCTATCTATCTATCTATCTATCTATCTATCTATCTATCTATCTATCTATCTATCTATGTGTTTGTCTGTCTAGTTAGCTATCTGTCACTCTGTCTAAATATAATTATCTGATAGAGTCATCTAGCAGCAGATTTCGTACCTTAGAATTACTCCCAGGCATAGACTGGATCCGGAATTTTCTAAGCAATACCCCTGTGCGCTAGTAAGTGTCCTTATTCAGCTCGATGTCAGCATTGTCCATGCTGGCTGTGACGTACACATACCTGGATAGACATCAGTTCTTTCCTGTGCACACCAGATAGCACAGATCCCTGAAGAGCTACACCTCAGGCACTTTTTGACTGGCTTTTAAAAAAAAACAATGTTTTACCTTTTGACAAACACTTTTTCAGAAATGTTTTCCTCCTGGTGTAACAGAATGATCCCCCAAGAAAATGTCTGGTTTCAAACCATGTGGTGACTGTCACAAACTGATGTTAGTGACAGACCCCCCACTTGGTCTGTCTATTGTTACTTGAGAAAGACAATGACTTGAAGGTCTGCAAAGATTGCTGCACCATGCACTCAAACGTACTAAGGGACCACTCCCTCAAGCTCCTTCCCACCTGATGCCCGACGACCCTGCAGCAGTAAAGATCCCGGTCATGTGTAAGGTCCCAGAATTGCTCACGATGCTGCACCAGATAGTCATTGTCCTGGTTAAAGTCATCGTCGGGTAAGTCGAGTAAGAAAAAAAAGGAATCTAAGAAATAGAAGAGGTCCTTGACTTCTCCGCATTCGTCCAAATCCTTAGATGAGATGAGGAAGCATCGGCCCTGCAGGCCCCATGTCTCCAAGGATCCTCAACCGGGATTTGATCTGCGCATCCCCAGTTCTCCAAGAGCAACCCCCACCCAACTACAAGAGTTCTCTGGGGCCATGCACTTCAATTTTGGGTTGGCTGATCACTCTGGAGTGACTTTGGGGTCATGGGGTTGGGAGGGACTTCTATTAAATTCCCACCAGCGGGTATGCCATTGGCGCCAATCAGGCCCCTTGGACTTGGTGCTGGATCTGGAGCAGTGCTGCCAGTGAGACCAAGCCTTCCTCCGGCACCCACTCATGTACCAACACACACAAGGCCATCGACCCCCATCGATGACACAATTCCCATCATCCTCAACTCTGATATGGAGCAGGACCGGCGTTGCACTACGCCGGTTCTAGCACCATCTGCAGCCTTGCCTACCAGGCCAAATCTGGGCCCTTTTACCTTTCACAGGCCAGATACAGGGGGTAAATGTGGTGACTCTGATAAATATCACCATCTTTTGGATGATACTGAGGACACCTGGTATGAGGATCTGGAGGAAACCAGTGGGTTAGATATCTCACCTGACACTGGCTTTGTCTCTCCTCATACTGTGACTACAGGGGAGGGGTGCCTCTTTTGCTATAGTGGATCATAGGGCTGCTAAGTTCTTGGACCTTTAGCTGCCCTCGGTAGCAGCCAAGGGTAATGTCTTCACAAAGGAACTTCAGCCAGGGGCCACCCTCTTCAATCCCTTGCTCTCCTAAAATGAAGCCCTCACCTCCATCATCCATGGGGCCTGGTCAAGACCTAATCCACTGTGCTACTCCATGGCACCCCCAGTTCCTTCACCCAGCACCCCACTCCGGAAAGCTTGGTGGCCCAGGCCTCCACTTCCAGAATGAAACCTGGCACATTCCCTACCATCATCCTGCCTACCTTTTTTGCCCCACCTCATCCCTCTAAGAAAGAGAAGAAACTCCACTGCTTGGATCCAAAAAGAACATTGGTGTTCTACCTTGACATCACAAATTACGAGTGGATGAGCAACTCTTCATAGGGTACATCGGGGACAAGAAAGGGAAGGCTGTGCAGAAATGAACTATCTCTCGATGGATAATGCCCTGCATAAAGTCCTGCTACCCATAGGCCAAAAAGCAAATGCCCTAGGGTGAATGAATGAATAATTTATTGTACAGATAATAAAATCCAATAAAACTAAAACAGAAAAAAGACAATCAAGAATACAAGTACAATCAAAAGATGCTAAAAACACACCATGATTTAAACACACATGCCGTAATAAAAGAGACATTTCTGCCCAGTAGTAAAAAACCATTGATTGTATATAAAAATAGAGCCAAACCACCAAAGCCCAGAACCCCACATGATACATAAAAACAAAGGGGGTTATGATACACGGGCCCTAAGGTGCTTTAGTGCATTGAATAACTGTTAAGTTAAATACCAATGGTGTTTGGAGTCCTATGTACGACGTTAGGGCTCCACAACCTAACCAAAAAGGGGCAGTAGGGCAAGGGTGGGAGAGAATTCTAATTATGCTTATCCATTGCTTGCAGTGCCACTAAATTTAGTTTGGGCAATTTTGATAAATGTAGTCCATAACACATTCAGTATTGAATTTGCTGGGTCCAGAGACTGAATGATAGCCTGTCGGCAGGGGCGAATTCCCAGTTCGTTCCATTTGCACTGAAGCAGTAATCTACGTTCCTCAAGTAAAGCTGGGCACAGACAGACCACATGTTTAATAGTTTCATCCACATTGCTACAGCCTCTGCACATCACCTCCTCCCCGTGAGTTAACTGCCATAGGGGTAGATGTTTCAGAAAACCCCAGTCACCCATCCTTAAGGCCATGAAGGCCTTTTTCAACCCCAGCCCATAGGAACAGGAGAGATAGCTAGAAGGCATACCTGACTTAAAGGATTTGATTACTGACCAGGCATGCTTACCTTTAGCAAGGAGGGAGCGATCCGAGTGATATGAGTATAGTTGTATGATCTTTTTCACAACTAGTTTAAACAGGGAATGGGGGTAGGGGTGGCCCAAAGATCATCAGCTTCCAGTCGCTGTTTACATTCAACCAAAAAATGGGAGTACGATCCCTTTGTTTTTGACTCACTGATTTCTTGCCACACAACTGCCTCCAGGCAGCCATCCGTAGCCCAACGCAGTTTATGACAGAGCTTCAAAAAAGTGTCAGCACCAACTGCCAGCTGATCAGGAAGCCCAAATTCCAACCGTACCTGCACAGGTGAAGCAAGGCGTGGTACATGGAAGACTCTCTTGTAGATCTTATTTACCAGCCTCTTTAATTGGTAGGAGCCTTTGCCCGACAAAATTTCTTGACTATAGGCCAGTGAAGGGATAATCTTTGCTCTCATAACTTCCATTAGGGGAAAAAGATTCTGCCACTTTAAAACTTTGGATAATTTAGAAAAGGCCACCTGCAGCGCCACAGCTTTGAATTCAATCTCCTTCTTATGCTTAACAAAGCTGCCCCTAGAATGAGTGTACCCCTAAATATTTATAAGACTGGTCTGAAACAAGTTTACAGCCTTTGTAATACCAACTGGATTCCGAATGCTTTTTTCCTTCCAAAGGAGACCACTTTGGTTTTGAGAAAATTAACTTCCAATTTATTTGTGAGAGTATAAGATGCAAGTTGGTTAAGCAGCCGTTGAAGGCCAATCTTAGTGTAACCGAACAATGCAAGATCATCAGTGTAAAGCAAATGGCGGAGCGTAAGGCCACCAATCTTAGTGGGGTGGGAATTAACAGCATCAAGGGACATTGACATATCTGCAATGAACAGATTAAAAAGAAGGGGTGCAAGCACACAACCCTGTTTCACACCATGGCTGGTAGGAATTTTTCTAGAAAGAGAATGTCCATCGCCAAGCTTAATACGGACCCAAGTATCTGTATGTAGTTCTATGATGGCACCCAGGAGAACTGGAGGAATACCCCAGTTTTGTAGTTTGGCCCATAGAGCACTCCGGGGGATCTGGTCAAATGCTGCCCTGAAGTCAACAAAACAACAATGCTGTGTCAAGCCAGACAGAATTGCCCTGCCGATCAGAATAGAAAGTGCTAATAAATTTGTCGATGTGCCTGAACCAGTGGAGAACCCTGTTTGAACAATAGGAATTAATGTCTTTGATTCAGCCCAGGCATGAAGATCTTGCAACAAAAGACTAGCATAAAACTTGGCCTCATTATCAAGCAGGGCTATCATCCTAAAATTTGCGTGGTCCAACCATAAACCACTTTTATATAGCGGATGAAGGATGGCACCGTGCCAGGACTCGGGAATTTTTGAAGTCAGGAGGCAGTGCTCAAACAGATGGCCAAGATGATTTGCCCAAAAGAGGGAATCCTGTTTGAACAACGTCTGTGGAAGACCGTTGGGTTCGGGAGCTCCATATTGCTTAGCCCTTGAGATGATATGAGGGAGACGTAGTTGAAAGGACATCTTCACTCCCTGAGGAGAAATTGAAAACCCAATGAGCAGGGGGCACGACTTAGACAAAACAGCAGTAGGGCAATAAGCCCCCTCATCCAACAGTTTCCAATCATGGTCGCTTGCAGAAAAGTCGGTAGTCAAGTAAGACGTCCAAACTCCTTCTGAGATATTGACAGCGCAAATTCCCCTTTGATTGCTATTTAGATTGTTAATAAGGGAGAAAAAGTTCTTAGAATATGGGGCCAGATGTATCAAACAATTTTGCATTCGCAAATGGTGTGAATCACAAAATTTCTCCGTTTGCGAATGCAAAAATGACTTTCAAGATGTATGAAATGCATCCGCAATGCAATTTCAAGGAACCGCTATTTTAGCGATTCCCTGAAATTGTGACTCAGGAAATCGCAAATAGGGAATTGCTATTTGTGATTTCCAAAGCACATGTATCGAGCATTTCCTAAATGCGAACTGTGCATTTAGGAAATGCAATTACCACCAAATCCAAGTTGGTGGTAAGCATGTGTAATTCTTAAAAATGCATTATAAATGCATTTTAAAAAATAACATGTAGTGCACACATGCTCCTAGGACATGCGTGTGCTTCACATGTCCACAAATTGTTTTTTTGGGGTGCATCACAGGGGGCCTTGGGCCCCCAGCACCCTGGGGTTTGCATTACCTAATTTGCGAATTTCTAACAGGAATTTGCAAATTAGGTAATGCAAAACCATTCGAACCTAACAGGATGAATGGAGTCCCATTCCCTAACTGCGATTCGGTAATAGCGATTGCGACTTTTAAGAACTCACTATTACCGAATTGCAATTTTCATTCATCCCATTTTGCATTCCTTAAATAGCGATTTCTTAAAAATTGCTACTTAGGAAATACAAACAGGGACTTTGATACATCTGGCCCACGGATCTTTACTTGCACTTAGAAGTTTAGCCCAAAACTGATTAAGATAAGTCTGATGTTCATCGTAGACAGCCTTCCTATAATTTTTCCTCTTTTGCTTATATCTAATTAATAGACACTCAGAATCGGGGCTTTTCCTAATTGCCCTTGCTAGTCTGTTTCGCGCTTTCTTTAAACTCATGGTTTCTCTAGAGATAGCAAACGACCGGGATCGGGTGCAATTACGCGCAGGTTGATGAAACCTTGACCATAGAAAGCAAGACAATTTGTCTCATAACTTGATTTGGGACACACAACCAGATCGCTCAGAGTAAAAAAAGTTGATACATTCAGCCAATTCTATGCCGCCAATAGAAGAATTCCATTTTATTTGCTTTAGTGACTCGAAGCAGACACCGCCACCCACAGCCCGTGTAATTTCATACAAAGGGAAAGTAGATTTTATGGATAAAATTTGTGGATGGTGATGACCCTTGCTCCAGGAAATCACAAACTTTTCAATGAGGGAAAAAGTTAAATATTGCAAATAGTATAGTCTAAATAGGAGTGGGATCGACCCTCTGATCTTCTCTAGCAGGGGGGGGGGGGGAGGTGGCATCATCGCATTAACAGCTGTTCAGAACTTTAAACCCATGCTGTTTAGGTGCATTACTGTGTACTCTCCCAGCGGGCAATGCGGGCAACCCTGGGTCCTCCATTGTTCAGGAATTAACTGACGATTACAAAGATTGGGACCGTCAAGAGCTTACATTGTGTCCTGAAACAGGTTTGTATTAAAATCGGTAGTTATGAAATAATCAGCACATGGATATTCCCCGGTTAAATCAGCCACAATCTGCATCAATCGAGACAGCCTACCCCTTTTTTGCCTTTGTTCTAGGAGCAATGTCACATTGTTTACTATAAAGATTTGCTGTGTAGTCCGGTTCCTGATCACAATTCCCTGGATCCAATTGTCATCCCAAACCAATGTCAGAATGCACCCTTTTTAGTTTGACAGTTACATAGGTGGCCAACCCTCCCTTGGCACAGAATTCTTGTTCATTCTAGGGGTGGGTGGGTTTCCATATTTCTAAATACCCTGGCAGCAGACAGCGTTTCTCAGTCCAAGTTTCCTGGAGGGTGATTAGATCATAACTGTTTAAAAAAGATATAAGATCAGACGAATCAAACTTGTGCACAACCCCATTGATGTTCCATGATCATCAGGAGAGACATCCAAACATTGACGCAGGACCTCCTACCTGTGGGGGTCATTGGGGGCACCCATGCAAAAGGGCAGAGGGTAACCAATCCCAATTGGTTACCACCTGGGGACAAGGACCAGTACAACAGGTGCCATTAAAAGTGGAAGTGCTGCCTAGAGCCCTTTTCAGAATTGAAAAGGGCTTCAATACTGAGGGAGCCATTAAGCTTTGAGATTCAGATAGCAGCACGGGATAGCCAGACTCCTTATAAGGTATAATTGTAATACCCCAAGAGTGGAATAGGTCTCTCGGCAAGAATGGACTGGGCTATTGAGGCAGAAAATAGTGAAACCAGAGTGGATTCTCTTAATTGAGACCCCCTTGAGTCAAGGAATTCAAGAGATGCAATGTTCTTTGAATCATTGATATTCAGATCTGAGATTGCGTTGAAAAGTAGTAAGATGTTCCTCCTATTCAATATATCCTGGGGCGCCCTAGCGCGATACTCTGGCATAAACACAAGTTTGGTGGTTGTGCACTCTGATGAGGCCGTTGAGGGACACAGGGGGAATGTGGACTATAACTGTTCCGCTGCATTGAGTGTGCCCACAGAGACCCCCAGGGAGGAGAAATTCAGTGGCTTGATGGCAAGATTAAAGGGTGTCTGCTGTTATTGTCAAAAGGCAACTTGTGAGAATTAGAAGGATCGGGACCCAGAACTTCGCATTAGTATTTCCATGAGCAGCTTTAAGATTGAACAGTGTGGCAGTGGTGTGGACGAGCACTCTACCACCCTGGTGTGGAGCAGTCTGGTCAGACACACTGCCTGTTTTGCCTTTCTCAGCTAGGATCATAGGGTTCTTGGAGAGGAATTCAGTTTCCTGCAAAGTGATACTGGCCGAAAGGTCCTTGACATACTCAGTTGAAGGGAGGGAGCCACCTAGTGAGGTCAGCAAGGGATTGATCAATGAAGTCGCCCTGGGAACCTCCTGCAGCTGCAGGAGCTGCTGCGCCTCAAAACAGACCAACGGTTGAGCTTTAATTGGGGATCCTTGAGGGGGTAGGCTCCGTCTTTTGTTCTGTTGTTTACTGAGTCTTTTTTTATCCCTTTTGCTCAGCATCAGCTCCTGAAGGTGATGGGTACATTAAAACAGGTTGTACAGGGATGCAAAGGAGATGGGAGAGGGCAGACACCGTGGACTCAGTTCTAGGTAGTGGAGAATTCTTGGGAACACAGTTGGCCAAGATGACATGCTCTGAGACTCCAGTAGCAACTGGCCGAGAGTGGTTGATGAGGTTACATTCTTGACTGGAAAGAAATAGTTGTCCAATGTTTTTGATTTAGTGGTTTTCTGAGCCATAATCAGAATGGAAGCTTGGATTCGTCAGGGGCACCAGAGGCACAGGAGCTAAGCATAGCCTCTTATTTCACATAGAACCGAACTCAAAAAAGTAGGCAGGGATGAGAATCTTTCAATAATTGGAGAGCAGAAGCACGTTGCTTGCACAAAGTTGGAACTTGTTTGGGCTCTAGTAATTAGCTGGTTTAGATTTTCTATTCTGTGGTCAATACCAGCTGCATAGGTGGCCAGTGTATTCAGCAAATCAACTTGGACGTCCAGCTTATCAGAGTGGTAGTTCAAAGCCAGCACAGTGGATTGTAGAGTTTGTAAAACCTGTGGCCAGAAGGAGTCACTTACAGTGGTCATAGAGGTAGGCGTAGGGTTGAATTACCCGTCTACACCTCCTGTGATTTCGGATTAAGGGCAGGAAAGAAGCGATTGATCGTTGAGCTCGCCCTTGTTAAACTCAACCAGCCCCACTGGAAGACCTTGTTGTTAACATTGGACGAATAATGCCAGTTGGGCTGTGAGTCCATTGTGCTGCTGGGGGACTGGTTACCGGGGCAATGCTGGAATCCTGTGGGTAACCTTGACAACTCGCAACCGGCCCTTCCTGTCAATAGGGAGCAGCTGCAGAGGCAGCTTGAGAAGTCACCCACTCTCCGACATCGAAGGAATGGTCGCTTGAAATAATGATTGGGGAAAGCTTGCGCTTCATCAAAGACGCATTTGGCTGGCCCTCATGAGATGGAAAATGGCTCACTTCATCATGAGATACTGACTGAGAGAGGGCGGATGAAGCAGGACAATGAATTAGTGCCTCTGTTGTCAAATATCCACATGCGATGGGTAGAACATCGTAACTGCAGACTCCGTGGGTTCCCCCCAACCTGGCACCGGCTCGATCTCCCCACCGTTCACCTTGGATTCCAGCTTAGGTTTTTTCTTAAAGTAAACCAGAAGAGAGGACTCACGGAGTTTTAAGGAGCATGGATGCGACGAATGAACAACAGAGAGTTGAGACTTCAAAGCTGCAGAATCAAGCGGATCAGCAGCCAATATTGAAGGGGCCACTGTAATGGAAATGGGAGAAAGAGGATGAGTCTGCTTTTCGGGTGCTGGTGTTAAGTGCGAGGTGACATTACACACATCGTCACTGCTGTGACATTTCTTACGCTTTTGAGGATTGAGATGCTCCTTCCTTACTTTGCCAGACCTCATAGCATAACAAGTTCCAAAAGATTTTCCTTCAAATATGGGGAAATTTAGGTCAGGAAGTGATGTAAATTAGCGTGAGTAAATTCCTAAGAAGACACTTTACAGCTTTTGTAATGGGGTATCTGAGCTTCGCTTTAAAGCTTGAAAGAAGAAGAGGAACAATGGAGGCCCGTTGAATTTAGGAGAGGGGGCAAGACGATGCAAGGCAGCACAGCCCTGACAAGCCACACTAGCCTAACCCACCCGCCTCCATCAGAGACTGTCCGATCACCGCCACCCTCGCTTGGCCCTGCTTGCAGTAGTGATGGACACTTGCCTTAGGCCCACAGTGGGGCATCCACTCTGCGTATTACTCGGGTCCTGAGCGGTCCTGAGAGGATCGTCTAGTACCATGCCAAGGGGCCCAGTATGGGAACTGTTGTCAGTAGTCAAGCGCAGGTCTAGGTAATTCTCACACAGCCCCTCCAGGGGCCCTCCATTGGGGAGTTGCCAAAACCACCAGGGGCTGCCGATGGCCACCCGGAACTGGGGCCAAACAGCACAGCGACCGTCCAGGGGGCCAAATAGGAGTGGGGACCCAGGAGCCAGGAGGAACCAGGAAGCAAACCAGCAGCCAATGGGCCGAGGGGTCAGAGAGCCGGGGGGGCAGGCAAGAGGATCAGGCAGGAGGTTCAGCCCCCCCAGACCTACTGAGCACCACTGAGGCACCACAGAAGCTCGACCGCACAGCCGCAGCAACTGCCTCAGCAGCTGCTGCTCGCAGCAAGGGCCAAGGCGGTCTGGCGAGCTCCGTGACTCCGCCTCCGCAGAATCCTCTCAGTGTCCTCTCAGCGTACTGGGGTGGCATCAATCCACTGGAGGCACTGAAGGCTTTTGGCTCATTATACCAGAGTCAAAGATGAGATCACTGCGTTAGCTTGCTGAGCTCCAGCCCTTGATATCTGTCAGGCTGCAACGTGGGCTTCATTGCACACGTTCACTAAGCACTACTGCCCAGTCACATCTGCCTGGATAGGCATTTTCCCCGTTCGATTTTGCAGGAGTTTCTGGTCTAAGTAGAGTTTGCAGACCTACCTCTGGTGAGGCACTGCTTGGGTATCTATTCTAAGGTAAGGCATCTGCGACTAGAAATCTCTGTCAGATGAACAAGTTACTTACCCACAGTAATGCTTTATCTGGTAGAGACTCTATGTAGACGCAGATTTCTTACTGACTGTCCTATCCTCCCTGCTCTGTGATCTGATTAAAGGATGAGGGCTCCCCCTTACAAAAGACCCTAGAAACAAAAGACCCTAGAAACTCATACCAGTGGTCAGTTTTCCGCGTGGCACTGTGCTTATGGCATTGAAAGTCGCAGAAATGAACTGATGTTAGCGCAGCAAGGTAATGTATACGTCACTTCGAATGCGGATGACCACGAAGGGGAGCTGACCAATGGCACCTACTGGCATGCAGGAACACTGCTCAAAAAATTCCAGCTCCAGTCTGACACCTGGAGATATTCTAAAGTATGGAATCTGCTGCTAGTTAGAGTCTCTAACAGATAAAGCATTTCCAAAGGTAAGTAGCTTGTTCAATTGTGGTATTGAATTGACTTTATCTGTGATTGAACAAGTATTACAACCTGAATTAAAGAAAAGATTATTGTCAACATCCAGTATGTTTTAACTGTTTTACATTTTGATGTTTAAATCTTTATTTATCCAAAATGGTGCCAGTCGTGATACAGGTTCACACTGGGAGGCGAAAGGCTGTGGATCCTCTTATTGCTGCATGAACTTATAGAAGAAATAGCATCATATTTGGTAGTCTACATAAGCAATCAGCTAAGTTTCGGATGGCCCATTTTTGTGAAGATCCGTTGATAGGGGAAAAAAGTTAAAAGGGTGGGATTTAAAAAAAGCAATTTCACAGTTTAGTTCACATAAGAACTTATTCTCACATCTACAGCCCGAACGGCTGAACTGATTTACATATAATTTGGCATGAAACTAGAATTTTACTAAAAACGGCGTGCCTTTTTTGGTTTGGTGTAAACCTGTTCTGCAGGTTTTGAGATAGAAGTATTTTTTTAAAAATGAGAGTGGGCATGAAAGGGTTAACACTTTTGTATATCTCACGACTCGTAAAGCCTGTCAATTACTTTTTTATTTAAAAAAAAACAGTTGATTAGATTAGGACTGACAAATGTTGTAACCGCCATCCTGAAATGTGCTAGTCAGCCGTGACTCGCATGTTATGCACTGGGAAAAAATGCAGCAGCGATGCGGAACCATAGGTAACCAGCCACGGGCCGTGGTCCGGGTACACTGCTCAGATGCGTCAAAAAAACTAAGCACTCTATATTAAAAAGCGCAGAAAACGGCACACAACTCTTGAGTGCCCATGTTAGGTGGTCGATTGAATCGCATTTTTGTGTCTAACAATTTTCAGGCAGTTTAAAAAAAGCACTAGTAAAGCGAAACATTCTAATGAGCCTCTGATTTTGCTTAGATGGCCGGATGCCGTGTCCATGCCAGTTTCTATGCCCATCCACAGCTGTACAATGCCTGCCAAAGATTGGGCACAGGCGCTGGTCACAGGCCCTGCTGCCAATGACCACTGTGCACGGCTGAAGGCCATGAAAAGTAGAAATTGGGCGCCCATAGCAGAGTAGATGCACGCTCGAATGCAGGTTCAGCCCTGCACTCAACTTCTGTTGTCCATGGCTAAAGGTTGTGTACAACAGGAATCGGGCAGGAAATTCCCTGAAACCTAGTTATAAACGTATTTATGATTCCGGCTCAAATGTCTAAATTCAATAAAATTCACCAGTTATGTTTTCTGAAAACATACAACACACCAAAACTGACAACATCTCTTATGTACGAGACACCTATTTGCCAATGGCGCAGATACACAAAAACAATTAAGAGGAACACAATATGGCGAACACAGGGCCTGATTTATACTTGTTTATCGCTGCATTTGTGTCATTTTTTGATGCAAAAGCGACGCAAACGTACAAAATTATATGTTGTAAGTTTGCGCCGATTTTGTGTAAAAAAATGACACAAATGTGGTGCAAAAAAGTATAAAGCAGGCTCACTGTGCGCTATGGCGCATTTTGTACATTCATAAGTGTCACTGGCAAATGTAGGGCCATATTTATACTTTTTGTCTCAAACCAGCGGCAGTGCTGGTTTGCGTCAAAAAATGTACCACCGGCTAACGCCATTCCAACGCAATAGGCAGGCGCCTTATTTATGGATTGACAGTAGCGGGTGCTGAGGGCTAGTTAGAGTACAAAAA
The DNA here is from genome assembly GCF_031143425.1 of Pleurodeles waltl. Lineage (NCBI taxonomy): Eukaryota > Metazoa > Chordata > Amphibia > Caudata > Salamandridae > Pleurodeles > Pleurodeles waltl. The sequence goes on along the minus strand of NC_090437.1, from coordinate 353,179,575 downwards.
AATGAATGTAACCGGGCAGCGCTGGCGTAGGGAAGAATGGGGGTTGTGCGTCAAAAAATGGTGCAAGTCAGGTTAGAGTAAAAAATCATGGCTCTAACCGGACTTGCGCCATTTTGTTGACCCACAACCTGCATTGAAATAACTCCTGTGTTAGCAAAGACAGGAGTCATGCCCCCTAGCCCAGTGGCCATGCCCCGGGGACTTCTGTCCCCGGGGCATGGCCATTGGGCACAGTGGCATGTAGGGGGGCCCAAGTGAGGCCCACTATGTCACATTAAAAATAAAAAAAAATACTTACCTCTACTCACCTGTACTTACGTGGGATGGTTCCCCCCATCCATGGGTGTCCTTCAGGGGTGGGTGAGGGTGGCAGGGGTGTCCCTAGGGGCAGGCAGGGAATGGCACCTGTGGACTGCTAAAATGGTCAGAGACCATGGAAATGAGCCCACAGGTCCCTTAACGCCTGCCCTCACCCAGACATTAAAAAACAGGCATTAAAAATCAGGCTGGGTGCCATTTTTTAAGGCCTGCCCCCTCCTGTGCGTCAAAATGACGCAGGAGTATAAATAAGGCGCACAGGACTTAAAGTCATTTTTTGGACGGGAACGCCTACCTTGCATGTCATTAACGCAAGGCAGTTTCACGCATCCAGAAAATGACGCACACGGCTGAATTTTGATGTTCGCGGGGTCGGGTGTCAAAATGTAAATATGGTGTTAGGTTTGTGCCGAATTTGCGTCAAAAATGTTGACGCAAATTCAGCTCAAACAGAGTATAAACATGCCCCTTAATTAACGCTATTGTTGTACTTTGCAGGAATAGTGCCAAAAAGTTTGGCGCTAATCCTGTAAAGTACATGGAGGCCCATTATAAATATTGGTCTGCCTCCTTTTAACTCCTCTTTGTGCAGGCATAAATAAATGCTGCAATAAATGATGCAGTAGAATCTCTTAGATTGCACTGCGCCATTTTTGTGGTCCCCCTAATGGGGGAACGCTTACCTTGCATACATTATGCCTGGCGCAGGCATTATGCGGTGCAAGGGGTTTGTAAATCTGGCTCAGTGAATTTGGCCTCGTTGAGCCACATTAGCGTCATAAAAAATTATGCTAATGTTGCGCAAGGAGGCACTTGGCCGTCTTAAATTTGGACCAAAGTTTGTTTGGTTTAAAAAAATATAAAATATATACCAAATGTGAAAACTACAAATGCAAACAAATAAATAGCATTGGCAAACAAATAAATAACACAAGGAATTGTGAAGCGTTAGGGTTGATTTAAAAAAGCTACCAATTTCAAAACAAACCAAACAAATTTAGGAAAGCAACTGTAAAAACCAAAAAGGCAATCTGCATTTCGGAAGGGAAACGTTTTAACCCATCAAACAATCAAAAACTTTGTAGAGCACGCTACTCACCCGTGAGGGTCTCAAGGCACTGGGTGGGGGGAAAATCAAGGGGGGGGCAGGGAGGGTCAGTGATCGAACAACCATGTCTTGAGGTTCTTTCTGAAGAGCAGGAGGTCTTTGGTTTTGCGAAGGTTGGTGGGGAGGGAGTTCCAGGTTTTGGGAGCGAGGTAGGAGAAGGACCAGCCTCCTGTGGTGGTGCGTTGGATGCGGGGGACTGTGGCTAGGGCGAGGTCTGCTGATCGGAGGTTGCGTGTGTGAGTGTGGAAGTTCACTCTTTCATTGAGGTAGGTTGGGCCGGTGTTGTGGAGGGATTTGTGTACATGGATGAGGATCTTGAATGTGATTCTCTTGTCTATGGGGAGCCAGTGAAGGGATTTGAGGTGTGGTGAGATTCGTTCGTGGCGGGGGAGGCCAAGGACGAGGCGTGCAGCTGTGTTCTGGATTCTCTGGAGTTTGCATTTGAGTTTGAGTGTGGTGCCGGCGTAGAGGGCGTTACCGTAGTCCAGTCTGCTGCTGATGAGTGCGTGGGTGACTCTCCTCCTGGTTTCTGGGGGAATCCATTTGAAGGATTTTTTTTAGAGTGAAGAGTGTATGGAAGCAGGAGGAGGTTAGAGCATTGATTTGCTGTGTCATGGAGAGGGAGGGGTCCAGGATGATGCTGAGGTTGCGTGCGTTTTTTGCGGGGGTGGTTGCGGGGCCTAGGGCGGTGGGCCACCAGGAGTTGTCCCATGTGGTTTTGTTGGGGCCGAAGAAGATGATCTCGGTTTTGTTTGAGTTGAGCTTGAGGTGCTTAGTGGTCATCCAGTTGGTGGTGTCGAGGACAGCAGCGTGTAGGTTGGTTTTGGCGGTGGTGGGGTTGCGGGTGAGGGAGAGGATGAGTTGGGTATCATCTGCATAGGAGAGGATAGTGATTCTTTGTGCTCGGAGGATGTTGGCTAGGGGGATCATGTAGATGTTGAAGAGTTTGGGGCTGAGGGAGGACCCTTGGGGGACTCCGCAGCTGATCGTGGTAGTGTTGGAGTGGAATGGTGGAAGGCGGACTCTCTGGGTCCGGTCGGTGAGGAAGGAGGTGAGCCATTCTAAGGCTTTGTGGCGAATTCCTATGTTGTGGAGGCGTGTGCGGAGTGTGTGGTGCCAGACGGTGTCAAAGGCTGCGGAGAGGTCTATGAGGATTAGTGCGACGGTCTCACCTTTGTCGATTTTTGTCCTGATGTCGTCAGTGCATAGGATCGGGAATAAATGCAGTAATATTACGGGGCTGTTTGAATAAAGCTTTCTGACCCAACATGACACATAATATTTTTACATATTTAAACCAGAAACCACATTCATTCTGAAACAAATAGTATTTATCTATTAAAAGAGATGGCATGATTGGCCCAAACTGATAACCACAATAATAAAGAAGATATTTTAGTGACACCCTCCAAGTAGCTTAAACTCTCTTCATCATGGCAGGGATAAAGTGATCAACTGGGATGGGGGCCACAAGAGGTGTTAGCAAAATCGGTTTTCCTAAGTTTGTAAATTCACATTATTAACATAGCCCCACATCACAGTTCCTTATCGAACAATAGGCAGTTACTTTTAAAGATTGCTAACAAATGATTTACTGGATTAGATCCCAGCCGAAAGTCAAAAGTAAAACAGTACCTTGAGACTGAATATATAATTTCCTCTTAATGGTTAATAAAGTGGACTGACACCCAGAAGAATTACATTGCCAGCTGAAGAAGTATAGGAACTTACCCTTTCTAACCTTCTATTTTTATGGCCATAATTCTAGTTTCTGTAAGTTTGTGGCTGCAAATCGTAGCATGAGTGTTACAAATAATAGTGTCCTGATCGAGTTTCTCCATACAATGTACAAAGGCATTAATAGGTATTATTGAACCATTAATAGTGTGTGATGTTAAAGAGACATGTCCATTAAGCATAGTAGGAATTGGTCTTACCCTATTTGGATTATATCTTGGTCAGTAGGCACAAGGTATGAGTTTAAATTGTTGATATCTAACCTAATAGGCATGGGAGCAAGAATACACACTTAATGTACCGATTTGTTTAATAGAAAAGATTCTCCATTGTTACCATATCCTACTCTGGCTTGTAAACCCGAGTGCAATTGAATAAGAAAATTCAAAATAGCACAATTGACCCTAATTGAAGCTAGAATGTACGATGGTTTTGATCTGTTCATACGATTACAAACAGAACCAGGTCCATAAAAGGTAGGTGCATAGAACTCTGGGAAGCTATTGTATATCTTCCAATTACTACATTCAATAAAGACACTGTCGATTGTGCACAACACAGCCCTAAATTGTATATTAGTGATGATCACACCATTTGAACTCAAGTCAAAAGCATGTCCAAAATGGTCCCTTTGGCTAATTTATGTTTCAGTATCAATTGCAGAAGTAGCTAATAACATCGATAATTATCCATTCTCATTTTTTGAAAAAGGGCAAAATAATAGGTTCTGATCAACAATGAGACGGGTAAGAAGAACTAGCAGCTTTTGGGACACTGATGATTAAAGGGACCCAGAACTCAACATTTGATTTATAAAGATCCATATGAACCTTCCCAAGACCAGGAGATTTAGAAGATGAGCTGCTATGCAGATCTGCTATTACTTCAGCAAAAGTAAAAATTAATAAATGGGTTTGCAGGGTAGAGAATGATACATTAACTAAATGAGTACTCCTTTGTGAAAAACTAAAATGACAAGAGAAATGAGAAATCCATCACACTGTCAGAACATGTACATCTAAAGGAGTAGTAAGATTATTATTAGAAAAGAACTGTCAACTACTTAACAAAAGAGTGAGATATCTCTTTTTGAACTAGCCCGTTGCAAATTGTTCCATGCTTTATCTACTTTTCTTTTATTGTCATCACTTTTAGCTTCGAAGTCTATTAATAAAGGGCTCTACATTGAATCAGATCAGCATGAACCCTGGGAGTTCTTTTTAATGCTCTATAAAGTTGTCAGCAGGCTGGAGGGCAGGAAACGTGATTTTGACATCTAAAAGCAGTCAATAGAAATTGACAAGATAACAAATCTTTAGAAAGAAAGTGTGACTAGTGTCAGAGTGGCAATTCAATTCAAGACAATCAAACGTTTTGGATAAACTTACATTCAACAAATTCTTCAAGTAATTACAATACCAATTATTAGACTTGGCATACTTGGTGTGGTCCTAGCTTGTTGACGTGTGCTGGACAATGTTTTTGCTGCTTTTATTACTCTGAGCACTTTACCACTGCTAACCAGTGCTAAAGTGCAAGTCCTCCTATGTAAAATGTATGTGTCATTTGCTTATCAATAATTGGCATATTTCATTTACTAGTAAGTCACTAGTAAAGTGCACTAAAGGTGCCCACGGCCTGTAAATAAAATGCTACTAGTGGGCCTGCAGCACTGGTTGTGCCACCCACATTAGTAGCCCTGTAAACATGGCTCATACCTGCCACTGAAATGTCTGTGTGTGCAGTTTTAAACTGCCGATTCGACTTGGCAAGTGTATCCACTTTCCAGGCCTAAACCTTCCCTTTTCATTCATGTAAGGCACCCCTAAAGTAGGCCTAGGTAGCCCCAAGAGCAGGGTGCAGTGTATGTTAAAGGTGGGACATGTTCTAATGTGTCTTACATGTCCTAACAGTGAAATACTGCTAAATGCAGTCTTCACTGTTGCAAGGCCTATCTCTTATAGGTTAAAATGGGGGCTACTTTTAAATATTATTAAAATGCAGATTCCCTTTGAGTGCAGATAGAAATGTGGAGTGTGAACTCACAATTTAAAAATGCACTTGTTAGCGAAGTTGTTTTTTAGATTGTTAGTTTGAAAATGCCACTTTTAGAAAGTAGGCATTTTCCTGCTTAAACCATTCTGTGCCTGTTTGTGGATTCCCCGTTTGGGTCAGTTTGACAGTTGGGCTGTTTGTGAATCCCCCCTAGACAGTGGGACAAAGGGAGATGGGGTGTAGCCTGCATATCCCAATGAGCTATCTGTGCTAGAGTGGAGGGAGAAGTGGTCCCTTATACCTGAATGGGCTGTGCCTGCGCTCTCACAATGCAATCTCCAACCCCCTGGTGTTTATCTAGGGCCTGGCCTGGGCAAGGCAGGATCTTGTGAATAATAGAGACTTTCATTTGAAGTATGCCTACTTCAAAGGCAGAAAGGGGTATAAGTATTGAACCCAAACCCCTAAAAATTAGATCACTTCTGGAACCAAAAGGTGACTGTGCTTGTGGGGCTATCCTGCAGTTGCTGCTTCTGCCTGTGAAAGGGGACAAAGACTGGACTTTGTGGTATATTCCTGCTTGTGAAGAATCTCCAGGGGCTTGGACTGAGTTTGCCCCCTGTTTTGAAGTCTCAGGGCCATCAAAGACTTCCTCTGCCAGCACCTGGACTATCTGCTGAGACTCCTGCCCTGCCAAGCGGTGGCCTATTCAGTCCCTGGGCCCTTGAAAGGGGAAGTTGGTAGAACAAGACTGAAAATCTACGCACAGAATGCCATACAGGGAAATTTTTGATGTACCATCTACAACGCGGCTGATAAACAACACGCTGCCGGCTTCGCAGCTAAAATCAATGCTCCACCTGCCCCACGGCTGGGAGATCAACGCATTGTGGCTGGAGAAATGACATGCAACACCCACTTGCGGCTGCTGATAATGACGCAAACCCCACACAGTGCTGTTTTCTAACACTGTGCAACCGGATGTTTCATGCATCGTCCTAGGGCGTCAAAGTCATCCCGACTCTGCGCGGATTCGAAGTGCCCCGTCCAGAAATCAACGCATTGCTCTCTTGCGTGGGAGAAAAATGACACATTGCCGACCTGACCAGAAAAGAAATGACACACAGCCTCCCTTGCGAGGAAGGAATAACGCGTCACTTGCATTTTCCGATGCACACTCGCCCGTGCGGCTTTATTTTATACGCTAACCAGGTACTTTGTGCAAAATCATAATTTCCATTGTTTTCTGTGGAGTAAGACTTTTATTCTCCACATTTCTCATATTTTAACTTGCGTATGTTGAATTTTTGTTGTTTTGGTCTTGTTTGATTTAGATCAATATTGCCTATTTTTCTAAACTGGTATGGTGTCCATTTTGTAGTATTTTCACAGTATTACTGTGTGTGTCGGTACAAATACTTTACACATTGCCTCTGAGTTAAGCCTGCCTGCTCGTGCCAAGCTACCAAGGGGGTAAGTGGGGGCTAACCAGGTGTGTTTCTCCTTTGCCCTGACTTGAGTAAGGGTCCTTGCTTAGACAGGGAGGAACCTGACTGCCAACCAAATACCCCATTTCTAACTCCAATTTATTGGATGTGCAACAAATTAAACTATCCCAGACAGCCAACATGTGTTTCACCTCTTCTGGCATGCAGAGCTGAGGATTTTTCAAGCCTGAAAAACATCATACAATGACTGTTATTTCCCTTATTTACTGCACATACATACCATGGTGAAATATGGCAAATCAGTGTATCATGCTACTTGTGTTCTTGTTCTATTAACCTAAAAATAGTGTGAAGGTGTGGCAGTCAAGTGAGGTGTGTTGATTCATTGGAATGGTAGGAAAAAAGCTGGAAAATCAGTGAATACTGAAGAAAAACCCGTTTCTAGTAGGATAATTCAAGAGGTACATAACTGTCATTAATGGGGGATATGCTGAATCATAGAGATGGTGAAAAAACCCAAGCAATTTGTGAAGTTGTGACAGAGCACAGTCTATAGGGGGCTTTAAGAGATGTGTGGACTATTATTACTAATGTATCAAATCATTGTTGCTAATTCCCAATATATTGTGTTAGAACATATGCGTTGAATTGAGCTCAAAAGCATTGAACTGTGGGGTAAGTGTCTTTTATGCATTGTAGCATCCTCAGTAAGATGGACTGGAGATTCCTATCTGTTAGTGTGACCAATTATCATAAAGGTTTGACCCCATCCGGGTTAGTGGTACAAATTAATCGCTTGATGTTTATGCTTTTTTGGCTTAGCAATTTTAGCTAATGTCTCTGTTATCTCAAAAATTCTCACATATGTTGTATTATATACACATGTTCTACTTTATTTCAAACTTGCTTATCTTCAGAAAAGGCATCTGGCAAATGGGCCACTTCCAGGGATCCTAAATCAGAGACCACTGGAGATTGTGATAAATTAAAATCATAGCTTTACTTAATTATTTTTACAGTCCACCTTCAACCGTAGTGACCAAAATATTTGGTATGTGCACTTAGAACCACTGCATAAGTTTGAAGAGGTCAATGGATTGCATGAATGGAAGTTTAATCCCTCTGTGTAGCTCAAAAGGAAGAGATAGATGGGGTGAGCAGAACCAGGTTAACATTTACAATTAGATGTCAGGTGAAGGTCAAGGTAGGGAGATTACCCTGTATGAATGTACGGACTCTGAGTTAGACAAGGGAGGAAAATAGAGGCAATGCCAGCTTGAATCAATCTAGAGGTCCGTAGGAGACAGATTCTAGCTGAGAGGGAGGGAGGGGCTTACCTCCAAAGTAGAGGTGGTCAGGGTTTGAGAGTAGAGTTGGTCACCGCTGTCAATCTGTCAGGTTCTGAATGTGACCTGTATGTATCCACTGTGTCCCCACACCTGGCAAGTGGTACTGAAAAGAGTTCATAGATGCTCATATAGAAGTGACTATAAAGGTGGTGTACTAAGTTCATGTTGTTTTTTGCTTTCTTAGTGGTCGTATTGAAATGGTGGGAATGGTGTTTTTCTTGGGTTAAGTGTAACTATGTTTGAAGTTTACCAGATTAACTAAGAGGATAATGGTCAGGAACTGGACAAAATAGTGATCACTTATCATTTGTAGTCCCCCCATTGTTTGGCATTAAGGTGCAAATTGGGAAGGGGCTACAATGTAAGCTATTTATAATGATCACTTCATCGTTCATAGTGTTCATGGCCATGATGAAGTGGTGGAGGTCTTCATAATAGGTGTCCTTTATAATTACTGTACGGCCATGAACCAGACTAAGTGGGGTTCACACACTTTAAAGTTGGTCCTTGCATGCCATACTTCTACGTCTAATATAGCGTAGACAATCTGACTTTTAGACCGCCACTTAGCAAAAGGTATAACTACAATGGGAGTCCAATTTGGTATGCCATTACAGGCATGCAGACCATATTTCACGGATAAGGCATCAAGGGACATATTTATACATATTTATACATTTTGATGCAAAACTGCACTAATGCAGTTTTGCATCAAAAAGTTTAGCACTGGCCTGGGCCGTTCCTGAGTGCCTGCAAGGCGCCATATTTATAGAATGGCGCAAGCCGGTGCAAAGGGTGGGCTAACGTAAAAAAATGTTGTTAGCTGGGTGGGGGTGGTGGTATGGGAGAAGGGGGTTTTGCACCTAAATATTACGTTAGGCTGGTTAGAGGCAAAAAATGCCCACCACCCCAATGGCCAGCACAGGGGACCAGTGTCCCCTGGGCATGGCCATTGCACCCTGTGCCATGCAGGGGGCCCCACGTTTGGCCCCGATGGCACTTTAATTTAAAAAAAAATACTTACCTATGCTTACTCTACTTACCTGGGATGGGGTCGCCCATCCTCCGGTTCCCTCTGGTGTAGGTGGGGATGTTCCTGGGGCTTCAGGAGGGCACCTGTGGACCCATTCGATGGTGTTTAACCATGAAAATGGGTCCACAGGTCCCCTAACGTCTGGTCTGACCCAGGCATTAAATAATGGTGCAAAGCAAGCTTTGCACCATTATTTACTCCCTCCTCCCACCCATGCATCATTTTAGCACGGGGGATAAATATGGGCTATGGGGTTAGCACCATTTTTTAGATGGGAATGCCTGCCTTGCATCTCACTGATGCAAGGTAGGTTCACGCATTTAAAAAAAAGATGCAAACTCCAATATTTAGACGTTAGATGTGTCTAACTTCAAACTATAAATATGGAGTTAGTTTTGTGCCAAATTTGTGCCAAATAAAGATACAAATTCAGTGCAAATGGAGTATAAATATGTCCCTAAGTTGTAAGGCAACAGTTGACCATTTATGAAACAGTTCGAGTTCTCTTCTCTGAACGCTTCTAACTCCTTCCTCAAGCTCTATTACAGAATGGATATGTGGGATAGTTCAAGTATTCCATTAAAATCCCCTGCAGTAGCTGGAGTAATTAGAGATGCTTTATTCGACAGATAGGAATCAAATTTCACCAAGGTAATAGACTCTTTAAGAAAACTTACCACGCAATTATAGATATTAAACAAGCGGATGTATTAGCCGTTTGATCCACATATAGTCAACTCTATTACATCCTCATAAACAATGGATATTCGCTTAACAGATAAATTCAAAGCTATTAGTATCCAGATTGATACCACCCCACTAATCCCCGAGGTCAGCCAGCCCTTGAGGGTGTTTCTCAAGTGCTCTAGTTAATATAACCATTTATGTAAATGGGTTACTGACCAGGTCCCCTGCAACATTATTATATCAAATTGATTGATAAGTTCGACACACTCAGGATCAAGGAGCTTTGCATGCAAACCTGCAATATTCCAGGAGAGTGAGGACTAATTCCTCTTCAGAGATATTCGAGAGTTGAAACGGAGAGGTAGCCAGAGCCACACGTGAAGTAATCGGAAAAGGTGGGGAACTGTCTCTATTGGCCACATTCTCTTCCTCAAATAAAGAAAGTTGAGATTCAAGTCAGATATCTCCATAGCTTGGGAGTGCCATAATGTCTGTGGGAAAACTGGGTTTGTGCAAGTTCTGAGATGAAGTGGACGTTTGGAAAGAGGCTGGATTGTCAACTGTTAGGGGTTTCAGGTTTATTTTAAACTGGATATTGGAACCTGGTGGTAGCAAAGGCCTTGCCTTCATTGCCAATAGTTGTTTGACTAGGTCGGAGTCATCGAGTGTTAGCTTTGTAGAGTCAATCTCATTAGAGCAGTCAGCCAAGCGTTCAGCACTGCGAATTAAGCCACTACATTAACAGATATGACAAATCCAGTGGATAGTTTTGTTAACAAGTGCCTCCATACCCTCTTTTTTGCCTGCTTTCTATTTCAGACTATTAGTCATTTAGATCACAGGCCTGTCTTTGGGTTTAAACCTGGGGAATGTAGAGAGGCTTGTTCGATTTGACATCACTGCCATAGGATCCATCCCTCTGAAAAGTTGTAGATGTTTGAAGCTCAAATAGCTAGTGTCGTTATTCCAGCGTCTGAAGGGGTAGGTGGTAACTGCAGTCCTAGTGTTTGAAAAATTCAGTTTGGGATTGGTACTTATCTGCAAGATGAGTTGACATAAACGTTGACTGGCATGAGTTCAAACAATCCCATTATTCAGGAGATCTTTCTTGAATTGGATTAAGGGGATATCTGCCGGCTCCCTTATCAAGTAAAGGTGGACTTACATGAAAGCATGAGCGGCTGAGGCCAACCAATCTCCAGTTTTAGAGGCTCCCATGGTTCTCTGTTTGGTATACGGTGTTATGACTATATCAATAGCCCTTAAGACTCCTAAGCTTGCTATTAAGTGTGTCCATTGCCTCTTTGATTTGGGAAAGCTCAGCTTTCAGAGAAACCAATATGCACTGTAGGTCCTCAGGAACTAACCTTTTGGACTCCTTCCCACTAACAGACCCTAATGGCTGTCTATTGCTAGGCAGATATTGAGATTTGTTATCAGCTGTGTGGCTCACCCGTAGGCAAGGCTGAATGGAAGTATGATGGTTAGGGTTGTGTTCTATCCAGGTGGCTGGTTGACAACTGTTCGGTATAAGTCAATAAGGACGCTCAATGAAGGACCACACGCCAATTATGAATAAATTTAGCTTTACTATAATTTCAGAGAAATGCAGGCATTTAGCACATTAACAATAGTGAAGTAAGAATGGCAATGAAAAGCATCTATTCATATATATGTACACTACAGATAGTATCTATGTATACGAATGAGCAAAGAGTTCATTGACAGAGTAAGAATAATAAATAAAAAAGAAATATCTATATAAATGTTTATATATAAGTACACTACAAAGAGCATCTATGCATACATCTGAGTAAAGAGTTCATTGACAGATATAAACTTGGAATAACTGTATACCAACATGCGATACACTATGATGTTCAGGGAGCAGAATATTAATGAGTTGAATACTTCAGATAAGCTTTGATTTACTGCACACTAAAATGCACATTTCAATTACTGTGGCAGACTTACACTACGATGTTCATTAAAGCAGAAAAAAAACTATAAAGGAGCTGAATTTCTCAGATTATAAACACAGTGCAAATATAATAATCAATCATAATAATAGAGCAGAGAAACAAAAAGCCTTTCATCCCTGGGTGGAACTTAACTTAGTCACTTAGTCCACGAGTGCTGGGAAGCCCTCTACCGCCCACTTGAACCTCTCTCCCCCTCAAACGTCACGGTCTTGGAACAGCAAAACAGGGAGGCAGCTCTGGGTCTGAAGATGACAGTTTCATAACTCCATCAGCGAGCTTCAAAATTCCCTCACCACCTTTCAGTGTTTAAATAACCTGAAGCTTGAATTCTACCCCCTTCCAGTATGTTCTAGCTATGTTATCAGTACATGTCTCTTGGCTGCCTTGCCATTCCCTGGCCATTGTTTTCATTCCATCTTTTACTATGGTCTCGTTCTCAAGGTTGAGACTGACTCTCCTTTACAGCCTGTTTCTCACACATGCAGCTGCGAATAAGTTTATCTACGGAATGTCAAAAGAAAACAAGCTTGAAAGCGAACATCGTGAATTTCTTTCACGTTGTTCTGGCTTCGGCAGGCATCACGCTCATCTAAACTGTTCAAGCTAATTAACCCTTCGCGTTACAATGTCTTCCACATCTTTCCCTACTACTACATTGATCACTCCACCCCTTAGATGAGCGTGATGCTTGCGAGGCCAGAAGTATTTATTGTACCACTTTGCTAGCTAGATTGCTACGAGCATTATTCTGAGCGCCTGCATTTTAGTATAAAGCTGGTTTGTGCGCACATATAGTCTACATAGTATAATCATTAGCGTGCCACAGACAATCAGTAGCCAGATTAGCGGATGTAACACTATATTTAGCGTTTTCGTAGCTCCTGGTGCCCAACCTAAGAAGATGTCATACCAATGGTGCTCAGTTTCTTGCTGGATACGTGTAGCAGTGTGCATAAGCTGTTTGGCGTCTATGGTCATCTGTATGGCTGCATCCTTGGTATATTTAGCTGCCATGTCGAATTTAGCAAATGTGACTTGTGCGTAGTGCCGGATTGCCTCTAATCTAGGTAGCTTCACAACAAGCGGAATGTTCCATTCTAACTGTGCTTGCATTTGTGTCTGTAATGTGGTTGTGGTGAACATAGTCGGTTGGTATAGTATGTGAGTACTTATGTCAATAATGCTGGTAATATTGCACATACACATTACCTGCTCTCCGGTGGTTTGTACAAATCCATTAATAAGTAAGGGGTGATTAGTAACGTAACATATACTCTCTGTTCCTATCTGATATAAGTCTGTGCCATTGATAGGATAAGGTAACCATTTACATTCTCCTGGTATTGGGTGAAGGCATGGGTCTAGCGCCCGTCCAGTGTGGGTACATACCCACCCCTTAGACCAGTCTGCACATCTAGTGGGATCTACGGTGTGATTTGTTTGATCAATCCATTTTTTGTCAGTGTGAGGTATCCACCATTCTTCACCTATTACTACAGGGAGCAATATAAAGGGGCACCATATTTCAGGAGGAAGATTACTTCTAGCTATATCAAAATGAGCATAACACATCTCTCCCTCACAATGGAATTGTATAGGCTTTACCCATATTTTTTTAGGCAAATGCAATTGTTGTCTCCAATATTCACCTTGAAGCTGCCCCCATTCTGCCTTGAAGTCTACATACTGTTGATTAATAATACTTTGCCATAGTATGCACTGAATTCCTTTGGACATTGTTTGGGTGCTTTGAAAGGTTTTTCCAAATTCTTCATAAGTGAAATTATGCCATTGCCAATCACGATACAACCCACGCAGAACCTTCCATACTTCTTGTGAGTGTGTGGGCCCCCATTGTGAAATTACTTTTATGGCTTCCCCTGTATTATATACTGTTGAAGATAGCTTATTCCTGATGGCTTCAATATCAAAAGCGTTCAGGGCCCCTACCCCAATTCCGGTGGCCCCAGCTATCACGGATCCTAGATCTCTTCCAATGCGTAACTTCAGCAAGTGCCATAACTGTAGTGTCCATGGTGTGCATAATGGATTGTACTTCGAGACATTCCCCTTGGCAATAGTTATCTGTAACACAATATGGTTAATTATGCTTGCATGTAAAGCTTGCTTACATCCTATTCTATATCGAACTATAGAAACGTTGCCTAAATGCTGACCATGCGTCTTTCGGCTACATAAAACATAAAGGCAGGCGGTTTGGAGTATCGAACTCCTGTAGTTCTATTAGACATTGTAACAACCACCATATGTCCTGGTAAAATGTCTTGTTTCCCTAAACAATCATAAGATCTACATGGATATGTCTGTACTGGTGTAAAAGGTACAATGGTATCACAATATTTACATATCATGTTTAGCGTATAATTCAAAGCCTGTACCGTTGCGGGCATTCCCTGCAACTCGTTCAGTCCATAGGCATGTCGGATTTGCTGTCCAGTTACTTTCCATGTCACAGCTTTGGCAGCCATCCATTTGCCTCCAGGCACCTTCACGTTGCAGAGTGAAACATTTCCCTGGTCATCAGTTACCTTAGCGGCTTGAGGTGCACAAGTGACATGAAGGTCCGTGATGACATTCTCTGCCACATTTGGTCGAACTAATATACTTTTTCCGGTTATAATCATGACCGCAAACAGGAACCACGTCATCGATGCAGAAGTCATCATTGACAACCGTGGGGTAAGTCTCACTGCAGGTACAAATACAGGTACATTAGAAATCTTTAAAAGTACAACATATGTACTCCCCACCCCTTGACTCAATATCTCTCCTGCCCCTGGATGATGCACCCATACTCTTCTTCCTGTGCTTCCAAATCCTCCTTCACCTCTCTGAGTGTTATCGGGAGGGGCAGATATTTCTTCAATGTGGGGGGTATACGCTTGTTCACAAATCAATTGGGCAAGTCTGTCATGTGCTTGATACCATACAGTAGCATCTCCTTGGTTCAATAATACTACTTTAACCTCTCCTCTAAAATCTGGGTCTATGACTCCCCCTAGCACCAACACTCCCTTGATGGCTAGACTGGATCGAGGGGCAATTCTACCATAAGTTCCGGATGGTACTCTCACTCCTATTCCTAGGGGAATAGTCTTCACCTGTCCTACGGGTATTTCTCCATCCTCTGGCGCAAACAGGTCCAGTCCTATACTGCCAGAAGTAGCCTGTAAAGGTAATCGAGCTCGAGGGTCTGTTTTCCAGACAATCATTGTGTGGGTGATTTCTTTATCATGCCCTGTCATCCGAATGAAAGGAGTCTGCTGCCCGACTGGTCTATTGTTCAATTCAAACAAGGCTTTGTCTAAATTACTACTCCATCCTTTTAGAGTCTGATGTGCTGATAACTTTTTTAGCTGTTCTTTCAACAATCCGTCATATCTCTCAATCATGCCTGCAGCTTGTGGATAATAACTAAGGTGTAAAATCCACCGAATTCCCTGTTCCTGCGCACAATCTTGCACTGTTTTCCCTGAAAAGTGTGTGCCCCTATCTGTTTGGATTTCATCAGGTACCCCATAATGTTTTATCAGGTAGCTTAGCCCTCGCAAAGTGGACTTTTGATCTGCAGACTTACAGGGCATACCCAACATAAGGCCAGAGTAGGTGTCCACCATGGTCAATACGTAGCTTTTTCCTCCTTCCTTTGGTAGCGGCCCAATCTAGTCCAATTGCCACACTGTAGCGGCTGCGGTTCCTCCTCCGATGTGGCCGCTAGGCTTCTTTTGCAGGGGCATTTGTTTTATCTGGTTGCATGTGGGGCACTCTTTTACTGCTTGTTTGACCTGTTCATTAGTGACTGGAATCTGTCGTTGCTGTGCCCATGCAAAAGTGCCATTCTCTCCTAGATGTCCCGATGTTGCATGAGCCCAGTTTGCTAGAGCAGCTTCAGCCTCCTCATTGATGATTACTGTTCGTGTTTTGGCCATCTGATCTGCGGTGTTGTTGAATAGAGATGCAAGAGAGGTGTCTGATGGGCAAGGGGCGTCCACATGTCCCACATAGATGTGACATTTGTGCCCTTTATCCCACATCTCTTCCCATAGCTGCTCACCTCCCCAAATGGGGGTGCCTTTGATTTTCCATCCGTCCTTACGCCAAGTCGGGGCCCAGCTTACTAGTCCTTGATAGGTGGCCCAGCTGTCAGTGTACACAAACGTTTTCTCTCCGATGGTGGCCTGCTCGATTACTGCTGCTATCCCCTGCTGTTCCGCAAGCTGACTTGATCCATTATTTCCTCCTCGCAGCAACAGCGTTTCTGTAGCAGGCTGGAATACGACTGTTTGCCATTGTCTCTTTCCTTGATGGTACCGAGCGGTACCATCTGTAAACCATGCATTTTGCTGTTCTTCTTCTGTGAGCTGTTCAAAAGGTGGGACTGTTTTAAATGGTGAGGACTCCATCTCAGATGGCTCTGGTGAGGAGACCATTGCCTGCAAGTCCACTGCCCCCAGCATATCTTCTTGTAACTTTGACACTCCTGCTGGCCCCGGTTTTGCCCTCTGCTGCAGATACCATTTCCACTTTACGATGGTAGACTCCTGCGCCCTGCCTACTTTAGTACCAACCCCTCCTTCTCTTATCCAGCCTAGTGAGGGGACCCGTGTTCTTAGGGTAACCGGCAGGTCACCAGTTATACGCTCTGTTTCTACTAACGCCCAATATGCTCCTGCTAGTTCTTTTTCTAACGGGGTGTAATTGCTCATGGAGGGCGTTAATCTCTTCAACCAAAATCCCTGTGGCACTCTCTTCTTTCCTTGCCTCTGCCATAAACTCCACATCACTACATCATCCTGTACTATCATTTCCAGCTCAAATGGGTCTCCTGTGATGGGACCTAACGCAAAATAGTTCTGTAATGCATCTTTTGCTCCCTCAAAGGCCTCTTGCTGTTCAGGTTCCCCATTGGAAAGGGTGCTTTAATCGTGCAACTTGATTTAGTGGTCTCAATATTAATCCTAAGTGAGGGATATGTTGTCTCCAGAATCCCATCAAACCAATAAATCGTTGTGCTTCTGCCTTAGTTGAAGGAGTCTTTAGCTGCTGTACCGTATCAATCACCTTCTGTGGTATTCTTTTTACTGGTCCTGACCAAATAGCGCCCAGGAATTTCACCTCTTGTGCCGGGCCTTGGACCTTTTTTGGGTTAATAGCCCATCCCCTCTGCTGTAAGTATTCAATTAATCTTTCCAGCGTGTCTGTGACTTGCTCTTTAGTGTCCCCAGTGATCATGATGTCATCAATGTAATGTGCAAGTCGGGTGTCTCCAGCTGAGAAATTGGCTAAATCTCTGGCTATCAGCCCATGACACAATGTGGGACTATGCACGTACCCCTGGGGCAACTTTCTGAATGTGAATTGTCTGTCCTGCCAGCTTATTGCAAATTGGTCTTGACTGGCCTCAACGATATCAATTGAAAAGAAGGCGTTTGCTAGATCAATCACGGCATGCCATTCCCCCACATCTTTACTCAACTGTTCCACCAGTGTGATGATGCCTGGGACGATGGCTGCCAAAGGTGGAGCCACTTTATTCAGTTGTCGATAGTCGACAGTCATTCGATATGTATCATCTGGTTTCTTCACGGGCCATATAGGAGAGTTAAATGGGCTTAAGGCCGGCCTTAACACACCTGCATCTAGCAACCCCTGTATGGTTTCTGAAATCTCTTTACGACCTCCGGGTATGCGGTACTGTTTAATGCACACCGGCTCCTTTGGAGGAGGCACATGTAATGGACTCCACTTTGCATGCCCAACCAGAACTGGCCTGGATTTCTTTATGTGTACGCTCCTCACACCAAAAGTAAATGTTCCCCATTGCGTATCAATAGTTTTGCCTAGTAACAAATCCATGCCAATAATGTATTCTGGTACTTCAGCTATTAAAACTTCTGCTGTGAACGGGGGGCCTTTACCGATTGACAATTTAAGCTTAACAGGTTTGGCCTCTGTCTCTGCACCCCCGTAACCATTAAGGATCACACCCTTCCCTGGCAGCCTCTTAGGGTTTCCATTTATCAAAGTTACTTCTGCACCTGTGTCGAGCAGTGCCATAACATGTTGTGTTCCTTTGTGCCAATAAATGATGAGAGGTACATATGGCCGCCTGTCCCCGGGGCTTACCTCTTGCACTGCTCTGACCCCTGGGGTTTGGCCTGACCTTCATAATAAGGGGTCTGGGACTTCCCAGCCATCGCTGGACAAGTCAGGATATAGAGTTGAGACAGGCACCTTCCTATTTTTCCCTGATTCAGTTTTTTCCTTTTCAGACTCTTCAATGGGTGGTGCTGAGGGCTGTTTCTCATCAACTGCCTCTTTCTCTTTCTGTCTACGCTGCAATGCTTTCCATTTATTAAGCAGATAAGGGGTAGGCTTTCCATCTATCTTCTCTTTCTTCACCCCAGCATTCAACAAATCTATCCACATTTGTCGTCTGGTCACTTTTATTGCAGATTCTCTTCCCTTATACTTATTGTCCTGTCCCACTGCTCTTGCTGATTTGTGTCTATCAAGCCCTTCTAATTGTGCCATTAATAATACCACATCCCCCACTGGTCTTCCCTGAGCGGGTCCTAGAAGGGCCAACAAGGCACCTTTCATATGCGGAAGGGCATTTCTGATTAACCGTGCCCGGATCCCTGCTGTTACGGGTTCTACATCAGGTCGTAAAAATTGCTGGGTGTATACTGCGTTCTGCATCCCCATTTCTCGCAGTTGTTCATTTGCCTCTGAAATCGTATGCCAATGACCCCAACTCTCCTCCACATCTATAGCAGTTGGGTACAATTGCTTCACTCCTTCCATCAACCAACCCATTACAGAGAAAGCTTGTTGCCCCTGTGCGCCGCGTAACCATTGCCCTAACATAGCGTGTGTAGTTACTGATCCCATTTTCAAAAGTTCAGTTGGTGATAAATATGTACCGTCTGCTCCAGTGTCCCACAATCTCACCAACCATTTAAACAAGGGCTCTGTAGGCATTTGTCTAAACATACAAGTTATTTCTAACAATTCACTCTGTGTATAATCTCTTACCAAACGTGAATTCTGTATTTGCCCACCATTCACCCCCTTTGATTTATTTTGCACGAGTGGGCGAACCTCCATTACACTTCCCCTTTCACCTTCAATTTCACCTGCACGTCCTTCTCCACTTTCAACTCCACCTAGTTCTGCTACACGTACTTCCACCTCATCCTCCCAATTCCAGTCATCATCATTATCTGAAACTGTTCCATCCCAAGTACAAGGATCCTAGTTTTCTTTGCGTACCAAAGCCCTCACTTGCACAGCTGAGGGTATTTTAGGCTTCTGCCTACTCTTCTGTTTTGCTACTCGAACTGCTAATGCGGTGCACCTTGCCTCCATTTGATCACCCCTATTCACTGCACTTTCGATAGTTTCTTTCATAAGTAACTGCCTTTCCTGCAAGGCTGCAACCTCATCCCGCAGTTTTCTTATTTCTGCATCTTGTGTTAATGTTTTCCTGTATACCGTACGGAGCGCAGACAGGAAAAGCCATCCCACTTGCCATGCTGCTTTCAGCTCCAGCTTTGCCCCTTTTAGCTTCACACTCTCAACCGCATCTTCCACTAAAAGGGGAGTCACTTTCTCATCTAATGTCTCCCATAACACCGGCGCTGCCCACCGGTTCAGGAGCCCTGCCACACCAGAGAACAGGTCATTTGCTAACCACCCGGGAATGGATCTGGCTTCTGCTCCGTGCCGCCTTCCGCTCTGTGCCTCACTTTTCTTACGCCCCCAAAGAGGCATTATTGACTTATGCCCCACTTCTGGTACCAAATGTTCTATCCAGGTGGCTGGTTGACAACTGTTCGGTATAAGTCAATAAGGACGCTCAATGAAGGACCACACGCCAATTATGAATAAATTTAGCTTTACTATAATTTCAGATAAATGCAGGCATTTAGCACATTAACAACAGTGAAATAAGAATGGCAATGAAAAGCATCTATTCATATATATGTACACTACAGATAGTATCTATGTATACGAATGAGCAAAGAGTTCATTGACAGAGTAAGAATAGTAAATAAAAAAAATATCTATATAAATGTTTATATATAAGTACACTACAAAGAGCATCTATGCATACATCTGAGTAAAGAGTTCATTGACAGATATAAACTTGCGATACACTATGATGTTCAGGGAGCAGAATATTAACAAGTTGAATACTTCAGATAAGCTTTGATTTACTGCACACTAAAATGCTAATTTCAATTACTGTGGCAGACTTACACTACGATGTTCAATAAAGCAGAAAAAAAACTATAAACAAGCTGAATTTCTCAGATTATAAACACAGTGCAAATATAATAATCAATCATAATAATAGAGCAGAGAAACGAAAAGCCTTTCATCCCTGGGTGGAACTTAACTTAGTCACTTAGTCCACGAGTGCTGGGAAGCCCTCTACTGTCCGCTTGAACCTCTCTCCCCCTCGAGCGTCACGGTCTTGGAACAGCAAAACAGGGAGGCAGCTCTGGGTCTGAAGATGACAGTTTCATAACTCCATCTGCGAGCTTCAAAATTCCCTCACCCACCTTTCAGTGTTTAAATAACCTGAAGCTTGAATTCTACCCCCTTCCAGTATTTTTTAGCTATGTTATCAGTACATGTCTCTTGGCTGCCTTGCCATTCCCTGGCCATTGTTTTCATTCCATCTTTTACTGTGGTCTCGTTCTCAAGGTTGAGACTGACTCTCCTTTATAGCCTGTTTCTCACACATGCAGCTGCAAATAAGTTTATCTACGGAATGTCAAAAGAAAACAAGCTTGAAAGCGAACATCGTGAATTTCTTTCACGTTGTTCTGGCTTCGGCAGGCATCACGCTCATCTACACTGTTCAAGCTAATTAACCCTTCACGTTACAATGTCTTCCGCATCTTTCCCTACTACTACACTGATCAGGTTGGTTATAGCAGAAGGGTGGACAGAAGGATGAGCATAATCACCTTCCTTGGGAGTAGGGGCCTTTACGGTGGCCTGTAAAAGCATACTACTTCCAATGCTTCCATTTGGCAAATTCTCAGTGTTGGAAAATCGATTATTGGTAAGGGCAGGTAAGTACCTACACTTAGCATAAGGCCACTAACCTCCACTTAGGTCCAGTTAGGTCTCAATAAATTAAACCCAGCTGAACCTTTGGTAGCTTGGCAACGAGCGACAAGGCTTAACTTAGGAGACAAATGTGTAAAGCATTTAAAAATCACAAAACAGTACATAGGGAAAACAAAAAACATATTAAAAATGCAGCACCAATTTATAACAGTATATTATATTTTTATCTTTAAAATGACACCAAAACGATTGAAATCGGATAAGGGAAACCGGAGATATGAATTTTTAAAGAATTAATGTTTTCTAATGCATAGAAGCAACTAGTGCTCAAAGGGTTAAAAAGGGTCACACTGGAAAGGGACAAAGTCCAGAGTTCGGGCCACCCACGAGGTAACACTGTCACACTTACTTTCAGAAGTGTTTCTTGATTCAGGAAAGTGTTCCACAGCACCAACCATGGGTTTAGAGGCTCTGTTTTGCCTCTTGGGGTCTGGGACTACAGCTCCCACAATGCACCTCTTCAACTTCTGGAGTTGCTCCAAACGTCTTCAAACTTCTGGATCTTCTTCCAGAAGTGCGTTATGGGTCCTTGAAGTGTCCACAACTTGATCCAAGGTTCCAGAAGCTCTGAGTTCCTCCTTGGGAGTTGGGACTACAATTCCCAGAATACACCTGGTCATAATCCTCAAATGGCCATTGGACGCTGGTCAGCTTGGCTCTGCTTGCAGGACTTGATGCAGGGGGACTCTGGGTAGCTCCGTTGTACCTTTAGCAAACAGGGAGTACCTTCTTGAAGCAGCCGAAGACAGGCAAAGTCCTTTTAGTGGTGAAGCCCAAGTGTGCAGCTGATGCAGTCCTTCAGAGTGCAGTGTCCAGGTGCAGGTCAGGGGTCCAGGAGGGCAGTCCTTCTTCTTCTTTGTCTTGTTCCTTGTAGGGATCTAGTAGGGATCTAGTAGCTGAAACTGATTTTTTGAGGTTACATCTGGCTGAGCCCACCCCCTGGTGTGGCAAACAAATCCTAAACACAGCCCTCTACTGCCCTCTCCTAGTCTAATCAAGAGGGCACCTAATTGACTGGGTTTGCAGGATGTGAAGGAGGTGCTGGGTTGCTCCAAATGTCCGTCCCTGCCTTTGAAGACCAGTTTGGCAGGCCCTCCTCCCTTCCTGCTTCCCCAACTGCTGAAGGGAGGTCTCCCCCCCTAGGCCCATCTCTTTGTGTTCAGCCCAGGCCACTTCACACCTCATCAAGGCTGCCTGGCCAAGCTGCCAGAGTCTGGCCAATCAGAAAAGGGGACCACAGGGCTGAAGTTGGCAACTTTTTAGGTAGAGTTTAAAACTGTTTACCTGAACAAGTTGTATTAAATCCAACAACTTTAAGTTGTGGGATTTATTATAACAATTACTTTGCTACCAAACGTCATGTATCTGAGACTTAGGGGGACTTTGTTAATTAAAATAAAGTCTTCCCATTCTAGCCTATGGAGGCCATTCACTACAGTGAGGGAAAACAAATTTGGCTATTGTACGTCACCAGGGCTTATAAGACTATTTTTATAAGGTCGCTGCTCATAGTTACATGGCACCCAACCCTAGGGGCACATAGGGCACACCTTAGGGGTGACTTAGATGTAAAAATAAGGTAGTTTAAGACTTTGGAAGTACTTTTAATTCCAAAGTCGAATTTGCATTTAACTTTAAAAGCAGCCAGCAAGGCAGCCCTGCCTTAAAATGACCATGGGCACCTCAGTAGTGCACCTATGGGTGTATTACCTATGCTAGGGTCCCTAAACCTACATGCCCTACTACATATTAGGGAGATAAAAGTAGGTTGACATAGCCAATTATAATTAGCCTGATTTGCATACTTATCTTATACTAAGCACAGGCCCTAGGACTGGTTAGCAGTACCCAGGGCACCATCAGAGTCAGGAAAACACCACCAAAATGTGAAAAATGGTGGTAAAAGGTTAGGGGCCCTCTGCAATCAGCCCTGTTTTCTCACACTCAGGGAGCCTCGTGCCAATTGCCTCCACGTGGGCTTTGTTTGTGTTCAGGTGCCCCACTTGTATGCCTGGATAGAAGTGAGTAATTTTGCCTCGTATTTGACTTGGTTTCTTTTACTTGTTTAAAGTCTCTTCTTCTTCCCCAATTAACTCATTGATCCCATTTAAGGTACCTTTCTCCCCTGAGTGCCCAGCTGCTTTTGGCCCTTTCTTGTTGGCTACAGGTGCATCTGCCTTCTTTCTCTTCCCCATTGATTTGTATGGAGGAGAACAGGGTCCTGTTTTCAACTAAAAATAATTTCTGCCCAAATCAGCTCAAAGGGCAATTTCTGGGATATGTAGGGGCAGTTCTAAAAAGTTTCAGTCAGTCATATGAATATGGTTTAAGGAACAACTTTACCATAAAATGAAGCAGAGTAACCAATGGTAAAGGCAAAGCCGATGGGGGTGGCCCTGCCCTGGCTCTTCCTGGAGCTGACCGGCGCAGGACAAGCCTCCCTTGGGGCAACGGGAGTGTGCAATGCAATGCATCCTCACCATGCACAGTTTTCTCATTAATAATATCCTGCAAATGTTACAGTGATATTCTCAATTACGTCACAGAAGATGTCAAGAGTGATGTAATATCAGGGGGTAAATTAGCAGTGCATGGCGAGAGCGCAAGTTACAGTTACTTAGGGCACGAGTTGTAGTTACAGGAAATAACTAACTATAAAATACGGTGTGTTGTGCATCCAGTGCCACCCTGCATGCCCTCCATGGTCAGCTTGCTGCTCCATCCCTGCCCCCTTTTCACCTTCCCTCTGTTTTCCATGTTCAGGCGCCTTTGCCCTCCCTCCTGCCTTGTCTGATCCATTGCTGTGCCCCTATCCACCACCTTCTTCCCTTCAGGGTCTGTTATGCTGCAACTGCCCCTCCTGTTTGTCCAGTATTGTCAGCTTGCTGCCCTTGCCTCTTTCCCCTCTGCTCTCTGTTGTCCATGTGCATAGCCCTGTCCTCTACCTATTACTTTCCATAGTCTGTTGTGCTGCACTGTTGTCCCACTTTCCCTGTGTGGTGTACTGTTCTGCGGCAACCCAGGACACCTGCCCTGTGAGGTCAGTTTGGTGCCCCTGCCCATCTTCCCCCTGCCCTCTGCTATCAAAGTACATGCCCCTACCTCTTTCCCCCTGCTCTCAGTGATCCAATCTGTCATACCTACCAACATTTTGAACTTGGTAAGAGGAAGATTTTAAATAAAAACCTAGGGAACGGATTTTCCACATTGACGTACATTGAAAAGAGGACCTTTTAGGAGGCAGACAGAAAAAATGAAGCTCTTTTGGACTTCAAAACATTGGAAGTCTCCTTCCTGAATCGGGTCTGTTGGCATGTATGATTGTACTGCCACTACCTCTTCCTTCTGCCCTCAATGATCCGTTACATTGCCACAGCCTCTCTTGGGTGTCCTGCATGGTTGATTTGTTGCCCCTGCACCCCTTTCCTTCCCTCCACGCTCCGGTGTGCTCCCACGCCCCTCCCGCCTGCCCAGTTTGGTCAACTTGTTGCCTCTGCACCCTCCTAATTGCCCTCAATTATCCAAGTCCATGCCCCTGACATCTGCTTCCCCACAGTATTCCACTGAATAACTAGATTGCTAACATTCTATATTAGAAAAGTGTGGCACACCTGACGTCATGTTGATATATTCAAAATTATAATTCCTGAAGCATTTTCTTTAGACATTATACAAATGAGAGAGTCTTATTCCCATAGAAATTATGGTTAGTGCTCTAGAAAACAAAAATGATGACATATTTTCTCAAATAGCACACAGCACTTTTAAATTATTTGCTATCTTGATTTTTTTCATCCAATTGATCACTTGATTATATGTTGCACTTATTGGAGAGAATGTGGTGTTAAGGCCAAAGCTGCAGAGGGGAACCAGGTTCGAGTTTCAGAGTCAGGTTGACAGCCTTTAATTCTGGGCAATTTACTTACTCGCCCCATGTCTAGATCTCAAAAGGAATGTGGCTATGTGTAGTGTACTCATGTAAAGTACTCCAAAACCGTTCTGTTAAGTCTGCTCTATATAAAACTTTAAAAAAAACAATTGAGAGTTTTACACACTTTTGTCATTGGGCCATACTTGGGCTACATGTGGGTGATATTTGTGCTACAGTTAGGCTCTTATTTCTCTGGTGGCCATCTTGAGAGACTTATTTGTTATGGAGCTCCCTAATCTTCTTGTTTACTGTAGTATCATCAGTAGAAAATGCTTTCAGTTTTCCACTTTAATTCTGTCAAGATGGCGGTGAGATGTGCCACACTGTTAGCAAGAATTCAGAATGTTAGCACTCTATTTGTTCATTAGAACACTGTAGTAAACTGCTGATCACCAGAGTTAACTGACAGTCTGCTGCTGGTGTTGAAAGTACATGTTACAGTCTGCATGTCATGCATGTTTTATTGAAACAGAAGAGGAGGAAATTTTAAAACTCACTTAAAATGTGTCCTAATTTTTCTTTCTATAGCACTAACCATAATTTCTATCAAACTCCTCATTTTGTCCCTTTCTAACTTAAATGTTTTAAGTTTTACCAGTTTGATTTAATCAAGATGGATTCAGGTGTGCCACACTTTTGTCATAAGTGAGACTGCTAGCTCTCTAGTTGTTCTTTAGAACACTCTGGGGTGCTGAAGTAGAGAAGGGAATCAACTGACAGACTGCTCCTGTTGGAAGTATGTGTTTTACTGAGAATGTCTGACTTAATTTTCATATGGCTGAGAAAGATTGTTTGAATTTATAGAAAATATGCTCTTATTTTAGCTTCTGGAGCACCTGCCATAACCTCTATAGAACAATCATGAGAAAACTGTTTTCTTTCAAACATGATTCATGAAATCCCATCAGAAGGCTTTTTCACAGAGTAAAATCACCTCATCAACAAATGATGTATATTGTAACTAAAATCTGTTATCACCCTGTATATGTTCTCCCTTATTGTAACCCTCAAAACCTGCCATTGAGTAGTATGCATTTCAATGGGGTGCTATCAAGTATGTTGGTCCCAAGATGGCTGCCAACACTTTCTGGTTGAAGTGCTGACAGCGAATCATATCTCACCATAAGATCTGTACTTAAGCTGCGCTCAGATATACAAATTTGGATTTGCTAAGAATGTACACCAAATGACACAAAGCATGCTTTCTGGACGAAGAGCTACCTTTCTGCTAAATTTGTTCTAATTCCGTTCAGTGGATCAGGCTGCAGTTGTGCCTAAAATCTCTGTGAGAATTAACGTGGGAAACAAACTTTTTCTGAACCCCCTTTTTCTCGCCCCCGATTGACCGATTACCCAAAAACTTGCGTCATTCTGGTGGGTGTTGCGTGGAAGTTTCTTCTGCACGGCAGGCGCTGCGTCGATTTCCCCTCTGGAAGTCGGGCTGCGTCATCCCAGGTCAGCTGTGCGTTGATCTGGTGGGCCGTGCGTCGAAGTTCCAGTTGCAGCTCAGGCGCCGCGTCGATCATCTCCTTGCAAAGTCGGGCTGCGTCGTTCCGGTTCAACATGCAGTGAATTTCTCACCGGGGGGCAGGCTGTGCGTCGTTTTTAGCAAGCTGTGAGTCTAATTTTTGCAGCACAAGGAGTACAGTTGCAAGATAGAAGTCTTTTTGGTCCTGAGACTTCAGGGAACAGGAGGCAAGCTCTATCCAAGCCCTTGGAGAACACTTCTTCACCACAGCCAGGGAGCAGCAAGGCAGCAGGGCAACAACAAGGCAGCAGTCCTTCACAGAAAGCAGTCAGGTGAGTCTTTTGGGCAGCCAGGCAGTTCTTCTTGGCAGGATGCAGGTTCTGGTTACAAGTTTCTTCTTGAGGAAGTGTCTGGGCTGGAAGGGGCAGTGGCCCTGTTAATATACCCAAGTGTGCTTTTGGAGTGGGGGAGACTTCAAAGAGTGGCTTAGAAGTGTACCAGGTCCCCTTTCAGTTCAATCATGTCTGCCAGGGTCCCAGTAGAGGGTGTGGCAGTCCTTTGTGTGAGAGCAGGCCCTCCACCCTACCAGCCCAGGAAGACCTATTCAAAAGGCAGATGTATGCAAGTGAGGCTGAGTATCCTGTGTTTGGGGTGTGTCTGAGTGAATGCAAAAGGAGCTTTCAACTAAACCCAACAAGACGTGGATTGTAAGGCACAGAAAGATTTAAGTGCAGAGAAATGCTCACTTTCTAAAAGTGACATTTCTAAAATAGTAATATTAAATCCAACTTCACCAGTCAGCAGGATGTTATATCACCATTCTTGCCATACTAAATATGACCTTCCTACTCCTTTCAGATCAGCAGCTACCACTCAAACAATATATGAGGACAGCCGGAATGTTAGCCTATGAAGGGAGCAGGCCTCATAGCAGTGTAAAAATGAATTTGGGAGTTTTACACTACCAGGACATATAAACTAGATAGGTACATGTCCTGCCTTTTGCCTACACAGCACCCTGCCCTATGGGTTACCTAGGGCATACCTTAGGGATGCATTATATATGGAAAAAGGGGAGTTTTAGGCTTGGCAAGTACTTTTAAATGCCAAGTCGAATTGGCAGTGAAACTGCACACACAGGCCTTGCAATGGCAGGGCTGAGACAAGGTTAAGGGGCTACTTCAGTGGGTAGCACAGCCAGTGCTGCAGGTCCACTAGTAGCATTTAATCTACAGACCCTGGACACATATAGTGCACAGTACTAGGGACTTATAAGTACATTTAATAGTCCAATTAGGTATGATCCAATGTTACCATGTTTAAAGGGAGAGAGCATATGCACTTTAGCACTGGTTAGCAGTGGTAAAGTGCTGAGTCTAAAAACCAGCAAAAACAGTGTCCAAAAAGTGGAGGGAGGCAGGCAAAAAGTTAGGGGTGACCAAGGTCTAACATGTATCCCCCCGCAGCTGAAAGTGGGGACAGCTACCAAACCTCCTGGGAGCTCTCATCGCTAAGGGGGAAGTATCTGGAGAGACCATCAGCGTTGGCCTGGTCATTCCCCGGGCGATGCTCCACCGTAAAGTCCATCCCGTGTAGGGAAATGGACCCCCAAGAGTTTTAGATTCTCACCCCTCATCTGCATAAGCCATCTGAGGGGTCTGTGGTCTGTCTGAATCCGGAAGTGAGCCACAAACAGGTAGGGTCTTAACTTCTTCAGTGCCCAGACCACAGCAAATGATTCTCTCTCAATAACACTCCACCTCTGTTCCCATGGTAGTAGCCTTCTGCTAATAAAGGCTACTGGTTGGTCTGAGCCCTCCTCATTTAGCTGTGCTAGAACAGCCCCTATGCCATGCTCTGAACCGTCTGTCTGCACAATAAATTCCTGGGAGTAGTCAGGGGCCTTGAGAACGGGGGCCGTGCACATGACTTCCTTCAGAGAATCAAAGGCTTTCTGACAAGCCTCTGTCCAATTCACCAACCTAGGTTGTTTCTTGGAGGTGAGTTCTGTCAAGGGTGGCACAATGGTACCATAGCCCTAAACGAATCTGTGGTAGTATCCGGTGAGGCCTAAAAAGGCTCTCACTGTCTGTGTTCTAGGTGGTTGCCAGGCCTTGATAGTTTCAATCTTGGCCTGGAGTGGCTGCACCTTGCCACCACCTACTAGGTGTCCCAATTTCACCACGGAACCCTGACCAATCTGGCACTTACTAGCCTTGATGGTCAGGCCTGCCTGTTGCAGAGCCTGAAGCACCTCCTTGAGGTGGAGCAGGTGTTCCTCCCAACTGGAACTGTAGACTGCCATGTCATCCAGGTAGGCTGCACAGTAGGGATCCTTGCTAGCTTGGACCCCCGTTAACCAACCATTGGAAGGTAGCGGGTGCATTTTTCAACCCAAATGGCACCACCCGGAGCTGGTAATGGCTATCAGGTGTAGAAAATGCTGATCTCTCTTTGGCCCCCTCAGTCAGGGTGATCTGCCAGTACCCTGAAGTAAGATCAAACGTACTCAGGAACTTGGCAGCGCCTAGTCTGTCAACGAGCTCATCAGCTCAGGGGATGGGGTGAGCATCAGTCCATGTGACTGAGCTGAGACCCCGGTAGTCCACGCAGAACCTGAGTTCTGGCTTTGCACTGAGGGCAGCAGCCTTAGGAACCAGCACCACAGGGCTGGCCCAGGACTACTGGCTTTCTCAATAACCCCTAAAGTCAACATCTTGGAGACCTCCTCCTTGATCCTGGCCTTCACCTTATCCAATAACCTGTAAATTTTGTTCTTCACAGCAGGAATGTCACCTGTGTCAATGTCATGAACACATAGGTGGGTCAGTCCAGGAGTAAGGGAGAACAGGGAGTAGAACTGCTCTAACAGCACATAGCAGTCTCCTCTCTGGTTTAGAGTCAGGGAGTCAGAGAGAATGACACCCTCCACTGACCCATCACCTTCTTTGGCAGAGAGGAGGTCGGGGAGAGGTTCACTCTCCTCTTCCATGCCCTCATCTGTGACCAGGAGCATACTGATCTTAGACCTCTCAAAGTGAGGTTTGAGCCTGTTGTGATGGAGGACCCTTAGGGAGTGCCTAGGGGTCTTGAGGTCCTCTAGGGAAGTGGCCTCCCCTTTACGCTCCTTGATCTCAAAGTTGCCAGTCCAGCGGTCTTGGAGAGCCCTGGGCTCTACTGGCCCCATCACCCAAACCTTATCTCCAGGTGAGAACTCAACCAGAGTGGTCTTCTGGTCATACCACTCCTTCATCAACTCTTGACTGGCCTCGAGGTTACTCTTGGCTTGCTTCCAGAAACGTTGGGTTTGTTTGCGGAGGGCCAGAATGTAGCTGACCACATCCTGAGGAGGTGTCTTGGGAGCTTTCTCCCAGCCCTCTTTAATAATGCTTAGAGGTCCCCTGACAGGGTGACCATAGAGAAGCTCAAAGGGGCGGAACCCCACCCCTTTCTGGGGCACCTCTCTGTAAGCAAACAACAGGCATGGTAAGAGGACGTCCCACTTCCGCCTCATGGCTTTAGTCAGGCCATTAATCATGCCCTTCAGGGTCTTGTTGCATCTCTCAACAAGCCCATTGGATTGAGGTTGATAAGGGGTGGTAAACCGGTAGGTCACCCCACACTCATCCCACTTGGATTTCATGTATGCAGACATGAAGTTTGTGCCCCTGTCAGACACAACCTCCTTAGGGAATCCCACACGGGTAAATATTCCCAACAGGGCTCTGGTCACCAGAAGGTGCAGTCACTGTTCTCAGAGGGATTGCCTCTGGATGGCAGGTGGCATGGTCCACCAAAACCAGGATAAACCTGTTGCCCAAGGCAGTTTTGGGATCCAAGGGACCAACAATGTCGATGCCCACCCTTTCAAAGGGGGTGCCAACGACGGGGAGTGGGAGCAGGGGAGCCTTCAGCTTTTTTCCTGTCTTCCCACTAGCCTGGCAGGTAGGGCAAGCTCTGTAGAAATGATCTGAGGATAACCTCATTCTGGGCCAATGGAAGTGGGTGACAAGCCTGTTAAAGGTTTTGTCTTGGTCCAGATGTCCTGCCAGGGGAATGTTGTGAGCCAGACCCAGTAGGAAGGCCGGTAACACTGGGGGACCACCAGCACACATGCTGCCGCAGGACCTGGAACCTCTGTAAAGGAGATCATTATCCCAGTAAATATGGTGAGTGCCAGAGGCGTCACCTGCTGCTTGGGCTGTGGCCTGTTGCCTCAGACCCTCAAGGGTGGGGCATTCCTTCTGAGCTTTGCAGAATTCTGCCCTGGTTGGCCCACCGTCTACTTGCCAGCCAGCAAGTTCAGGGAGGTTGCCCAGGTCAGCTATGTCCTCCCCAGTTGGCTCAGGGGCCTCCTCAGGGGCCCCATCCACCACCGTGGGAACATCTGAGGCGGGTTTACCGCACCTCTTGCCTTTCCCCTTTGCAGCTGTCTGGGCCATTGTTCCAGGCTCCAGACGCCCTTGACTCCCTTCCCGGGCAGCCATGGACTGTGTGGTCATGCAGACCCACTCAGACAAACCTAACATCTCCAGGTGGGATCTGAGTTCTACCTCTTTCCAGGCAGTATGCTCAAGATCATTGCCTAACAAACAATCTACAGGCATGGCAGGACTCACAGCTACTTTCAGAGTACCAGAGACCCCCCCCCACTCAAAGGGAACCAGAGCCACCAGTAGGTGACTCTCGCGATTGTCAGCGACTATGACCTGGTGGAATATATCTGGGACTATCTGCTCTGATGACACCAGCTGACTCTTGACAGTAATCATACTGGCTCCTGTGTCACGCAGAGCCTCCACCCTATGCCCATCAACGGTGACCCACTGCCTATACTTTGAAGTATTTTTTGGCATGTAGGCTTTAGGTGCCATCTCTCTTTCTCCCAGGGACACTAGGGAAACCTCTGCCTGCTCCCCAAAGCTAACTGGGACCGTCTCCCTCCGAGCGCTACACCAGCCAACCCAGGTGTCTGTCCAGTAGTGGACTGTGCCCTCTTGAGGCACTGGTAGTCGCCCTTAGAGTGTCCATGCTGGTAGCACTCTCAGCATTTAGGGATGAATTTCCCTAATGTTTTATCAAAATACCCTGGCTTCTTTGCAAAACTAGAAGAGGAATGGTATCCACACCCATCCCCGAAATTCTTTTGGGGGCCTTTTGTGAACTCCTTTTTTTAAGTTTTTCTTCCCCTTCTTTCTTCTGGTGGAACCCTGACCACCTTTGTGGGAGTCCCCCCCAGATGCCTTTTTGGACACTCTAGTGCTAGCCCAGAGGTCTGCCTCCTCAGCAAGCTTCCTGGGGTCAGTCAGCTTACTATCTACCAAGTGCTGGGGCAACTCTGTAAAATAAATACTGAGCATATGCTCTCTCAGAATCAAGTAACATAACCCTTTAAAATCATCTGCTTTGCTGCCCGCACCCATCCATTCAGTGCCTTACTGGAAAAGTCAAAGAAATCTTCCCACATTTGTGTGGACTGTTTGGTGCTGTCCCTGAACCTCTGACAGTATTTCTCAGGGGTCAGCCCAAACTTGGCAAGTAAAATGGCTTTCTGAAGTGGGTATGTATTTTGATCATTTGGGTCCAGTGTGAGAAGTGTGTCCCTCCCCAGTGCTGGCACATAACTCCACATAGCTGTACCCCATTGCCCTTCAGGAACCTCATGAGCCCTTAGTGCAACTTCAAAAGCAGCTAACCATTTATCTATGTCATCTCCCACCACAAAACTGGGCACCACATTTTTGTATATACAAACCTTCTTTTCTCTAGCATGTCCTGCCTGTATGCTGCCACCATTACTGCTGGACTCAGACTTTCTCGCCTTGATCTCCAGCTCCTTCAGACTCAGTTAATGAGCGAACAATAGTTTTTTTCTCAGCCAAGGCTCTCTCAGCTGCAGCTTCATCTCTTTTAGTTTCAATCTGTTTGACTGCTCTTTCAGCCTCAGCTTGCTTGGCTTTTCTCTCTGCCCTCTTTTTCTCCTGTTGAGCCTCAATTTTTATCCTTTGCATTTGCAACTCTCCTCTCTCCTTTCCTCTGCGTTCAGGCTTTGATCAGAGACACTGCTCCCTGGTTTGGCAGGGGGCACAGTTGCAGTGGTAACCTCCACTGATGGCAAAAAATCCTCTGGGGGGCCATCTTCTGGCACCTGCGCCTCAGCATCCTCCTCTGAATAGGCTTCTGCCCAGGCCCTCAGCGCCTTTTGAAATTCCTCCTTTCTGGACGCAAGTGGGTGGGTACTCCCATATCCCTGCTGAACCCTTTCAGCTGTTTAACAGTGTATGTCTCCAACAGGGCTAGGTCAAAATCTCCTGCTTGAGACCCAGCCTGAGACATGTTGAGTGAGGATTTTGGTCAAAAAAGTTGCAGGAAAAACAACATTTCTGAAAAAAAGATTCAAATCAAGTTGACCTTCAACTGTGGGTAGGTAGTGAAATACTTAGATACTGTATGTCACTGCACAAATACAAGTTCTGTCCTCACCAATGTTAGAAATGGGGTCTTTGGTTGGCAGTCAGGTTACCCCCTGTCCAAGAGAGGATCCTCACTCTAGTCAGGGTAAGTCACACACAATCCAAATTATCCTGTGCCCACCCTCTGGTAGCTTGGCACTGAGCAGTCAGGCTTAACTTAGAAGGCAATGTGTAAAGTATTTGTGCAATAAATCATACAATAACACAATATAGCTCCACAAAAGTACACCACACAGCCTTTAGAAAAATATATAATATTTATCCGGATATTTGCAGGTCAAAACGATCAAAGATGTAATAAGTAAATGTACTGAAAAGTGATATAAAGTGTCTTTTTAAGCACAAAGTACCTGGTTCGTGTGAAAAAATCTCCGGAATGGGCAGCAGAGGAGGAGAAGCATGGAAACAAAGGGGGTGTGCAACGATTTCTCGGGCCGCACACAGTGATGCGTCTTTTCGTTTCCACGCAGGGATGGCTGTATGTCGATTTCCGGTGCTCGGGCGTGGATCCTCTTCGGGTTGTGGGGTTTTCAGATGCCCCGGGATCTGTGCGTGGAATCCTGGGCTTGTGGAGCAGAGTCACAAGTGCTGCGTTGTTCTGGTCGGCATTGCGTGAA
The DNA here is from genome assembly GCF_031143425.1 of Pleurodeles waltl. Taxonomy (NCBI): domain Eukaryota; kingdom Metazoa; phylum Chordata; class Amphibia; order Caudata; family Salamandridae; genus Pleurodeles; species Pleurodeles waltl. Next base: position 353,146,261 of record NC_090437.1, on the reverse strand, counting down.
CTTTCTTCCACACGGCAGGCACTGTGTCGATTTCTCCTCTGGAAGTCGAGCTGCGTCGTCCCAGGCTGGCTGTGTGTCGATCCGGTGGGCTGTGCGTCGAAGTTCCGGTCGCAACGCAGGATTCTTGCCATCCTAAATATGGCCTTCCTACTCCTTTCAGATCAGCAGCTACCACTCAAACAATATGTGAGGACAACCCCAATGTTAGCCTATAAAGGGAGCAGGCTTCACAGCAGTGCAAAAAAAGAATTTTGGAGTTTTACACTACCAGGACATGTAAACTATATGGGTCCATGTCCTGCCTTTTGCCTACACAGCACCCTGCCGTATGGGTTACCTAGGGCATACCTTAGGGGTGTCTTATATGTAGAAAAAGTGGAGTTTTAGGCTTGTCAAGTATGTTTAAATGCCAAGTCGAATTGGCAGTGAAACTGCACACACAGGCCTTGCAATGGCAGGCCTGAGACAAGGTTAGGGGGCTACTCAAATGGGTCGCACAACCAGTGCTGCAGGCCCACTAGTGGCATTTAATCTTCAGGCCCTGGGCACATATAGTGCACAGTACTAGGGACTTATAAGTACATTAAATAGTCCATTTGGGTATGATCCAATGTTACCATGTTTAAAGGGAGAGAGCATATGCACTTTAGCACTGATTAGCAGTGGTAAAGTGCCCAGAGTCTAAAAACCAGCAAAAACAGTGTCCAAAAAGTGGAGGGAGGCAGACAAAAAGTTAGGGGTGACCACCCTAAGGCTGTCAGGTCTATCAAGCACTACCTGCTTGACTGGCTCCTGCATTTTCCTTAGCTTATGGCAACAGGGATGACAGCCAATAATTGCAAGTTCCAAGCCAGAAAGAAATCTGAACCAAGATAGAAGATCCGGAGCATCCTTTTGCAGCCACGAGTGAGCAATCATGAGCCTTGCAGAAGTTACAGCGAAAGAAAAAACACACCAGCGTCCTCCTCTGGGACATCCAGGGAGTGTTCAAACAACACATTTTTTGCATTAGGAATGACATTGGTCTTACAGACCTGATTAATCATTATGAGCACCTGATTCCTAAACTGTAAAATAGGACCACAGGGTAAAAAAAAGAAGTGCACTGTGTCTGCTTCATGTACATCACACATGAAACAAACCAATGTTTCCCTCGGCCTCTACTTATATATTTTAAATGGCCTATAATATGTACATTTAGAAATTTAAAAGAATGCACCTTAAGCCAAGAGATTTTGAGAGTACTTTCAAACAACGTATTGGTGTGTCGTATCTCCGACGCAGAAACATTGCACAATAGATGTCTAGACCACTTAGCAGCAAGTATCTCAAATCTACTGCCTACACTCCCCTGATTCCCGAAGATTGAATAGAATGCACATATGTGGCCACGTTTCCTGATAATATAATATATTATAGATTATATATATATAATGACACACTCCTGGTGATGAAACCTGATCCTAGTTTCATCCGTGACATAACTGTCCACCTGTACTGCCAGGAGACCCTCACAAATGCTTTTTCCACATCCAACAGGATCACTCCGACAGACCCATTTAACTCCATTGCTAAGTCTAATGCAGTTACACCATGACTGACATGGGAGGTGGCCTCCCAAGAGGGAATAAACCCATGTGGAGGAAAGTAGCCTCTTTCTAGCTTGGTTACCCCCACTTTTTACCTGGTTGTCAGTGTGTTTGACTGTGTTCACTAGGATCCTGCTAGCCAGGACCCAAGTGACTGTGCTCTCTCCTCTACATTTGGTTGCTGGTAACTGTTTATCCCCACAATTGGCATACTGGTCCCCCATGTAAGCCCCTAGTATATGGTACCTAGGTACCCAGGGCATTGGGGTTCCAGCGGATCCCTATGGGATGCAGCAGTTATTCTGCCACCCATAGGGAGCCCATGCAACGGCTTCTGCAGGCCTGCCATTGCAGCTTGTGTGAAACAGGTGCATGCACCCATTTCACAACAGGTCACTACACCAGGTCACTATAAGTCACCCCTATGGTAGGCCCTTTCAGCCCAGAGGGCAGGGTGCAGGTACCTGTGTGTGAGGGCACCCCTGCACTAGCAGAGGTGCCCCCACAAATTCCAGATCCATTTTCCTGGACTTTGTGAGTGCGGGGACACAATTTTACAGGTGTACTGGACATAGGTCACTACCTATGTTCAGCTACATAATGGTAACTCTAAACCTGTACATGTTTGGTATCAAACCTGTCAGAATTATACCCCAATACTATTGCACGTATTGGAAGTATGATTCCATGCACTCTGGGTGCTCCTTAGAGAACCCCCAGCATTGCTACCACCAGTCTTACTGGGTTTACCAGGCAACCCAGCCACTGCCACCCCTCAGACAGGTTTCCGCCCTCCTGCTGCTTGAACTGAATAAGCCCAGGAAGGCAGAACAAAGGATTTCCTTTGGGAGAGGGAAGTAACACCCTCTCCCTTTGGACATAGATGTGACTGGCTTGGGAGGGGTAGGCTCCCCAAGCATTTGGCTTGATTTGAAGTGCACATTTGGTGCCCTCTGTGCATAAACAAGTCCACACCAGTATAGGGACCCCCAGTCCCTGCTCTGGCTTGAAACTGGACAATGGAAAGGAGAGTGACCACTCCCCTGTCCATCACCACCCCCAGGGTGGTGCCCATAGCTCCTCCAGAGGGTCCCTGGGTTCTGCCAAGGTTGCCAGGGAACTCTGGGAGCATCTGAGTGGCTAGGCCAGGCAGGTGACGTCAGAGCCCCCTCCTGATAGGTGCTTATCTGTTTAGGTGACCGATCCCACTTTTAGGACTATTTAGGATCTCTCTATTGGGTGGGTCCTTGGATTCAGTATGCAAGATTTCTGCAGGATTCCTCTGCATCCCTTACTTTGACTTCTGATCAAAGAAACTGCATCTGGACTCCCCAGGGCCCAACAATCTGCAGCAAAGATGAAGACTTTGCCTGCAACATTGTTTCTCCGGCTCCTTCCGGCTTCTGCAACATTTCCCCGGTCAAGCATCCTCTTTAGTCTGCACAGGAAAGAAGAATGAATCTCCCTGGGAATGAAGGAGTCACTCCCCTGCATCTACAGGCACCAACATCAACAAAGACTGGATGTGTGGATCCCCTCTCCTGCTGATCTGCGTTGATCCTGCAACACAGGTGGTGTTCAGAAGTGGTCCAGGTGGTCCTCTCTACCAGCTGTCCAACTTGGGTGGAGGTAAGCCCTTGCCTTCCCATGCAGGACAGTACCCCTGTTGCACGTGTCCTTTCCAGCTGCCAGGAGGTCTTCAGTCTTCGTGTAGCTCCAGCCACCAGCACTCCTTCCTGCGACGCACAGCTCCCTAACTGACTCTTCGGCAGCATGGAGCTCCTTTTCGTAGTACTGCGTGGGCTCCATTTGCATCTTCTGTGTCCTCGTCCTGTGGGACTCCTGAACATGCTGCCTGTGCTTCTGTGGGCTCTCTGCGACGCAGAGGGCCCGCTCTAACTCTCCCTCCTGGGTTGAGTCCTCCTGGGTCTTGCTGGTCCCCGGCAGTACCACTTTCTGCCGACCATGCATTTTGCCTGTGCCAAGGTTGTTGGTGGAATCCGGACATGCAACCCCGACTGAAATCTTCCTTCCGGCGTGGGACATTACCTATATCCTCTAGGAACTAGACTCCGACTCCAGGGCTGCAGTACTGACTTTCCTTCTTCACCGTCAATGAACTTCTGCAATCATCAGCTTGGTAGATAGGGGCTCCTGCCCGAACTGGACACTGCTGTGTCTTCTGGACTTGGTCCCCTCTTTCCACAAGTCTTCCTCTTCAGGAATCCACAGTTGGTTTCTCACAGTCATCTCTGGGTTTTGCAATCCTCTTCTTTTTTTCTAAGTGGGTGTTCTGGAGAAATCCTAGTAATTTACTCTTGCTTTCCTGGTTGCTGGGGGGTATTGTGCTACTTACCTTTGTGCTTTCCTGGTACCCCCAGCGACCTTATACACACTCCACTTACCTGGTAGGGATGACACTCTTGCATTCCATTGTTTTAGTATATGGTTTGTGCTCCCCCTAGGTTCACTATTATATATTGTGTTTTACCCTATTTGCACTGTTTTCTAACTATTCTTATGCCTATTTCTGACAACTTGTATATATAACTTGTATATTACTTACCTCCTAAGGGAGTATTGTCTCTATAGTAATGTTGGTGTTGTGTTGCCATAATAAAGTGCCTTTGTTTTTGTAACACTGTGTGGTTTCCTTCATGTGTATAAGTGCTGTATGACTAAAGTGGTATTGCATGAGCTTTGCATGTCTCCTAGATAAGACGTGGCTGCTCATCCACAGCTACCTCTAGGGAGCCTTGCTTCTAGACACTGCCACCATTTCACTAATAGGGGATACCTGGACCTGGTATAAGGTGTAAGTACCTTAGGTACCCACTACACACCAGGCCAGCTTCCTATACTGGCATGCACTAGATCTATCAGGGTAGTGATACCAGTGGTGAGACAATTCAAGAGGACCTGAGTGTATATTTTGGAGTCATAATTTATCAATTGATTTGGGCGTTATGAACCACAGTGTTAAGGATCTTTATTCTTCTTAACAAAAATATAGAGATACTCTTCTCTCCAGGAAGGGGGAGTTGATGTTAAGGAATTTGGGGAGGTGACCAGCTCAGTGAATAGGGGAGCCAGAATATTCTTGAAATGTTTATAAAATTCGGTTGGAATAGCATCTAGTCCTACAGCCTTACCATTAGCTAATTACATCACAGCCATTTCAGTCTCTTCCCTGGTAATTGTGCTATCTAATAAAAGTCTTCAGGTAAGAATCTATCATATCCTGTGTGACACAGATTCCTCTCTATAGAAGCCTGAATAAAACTCTTGAAAGACTGGCAGTATTGCATGACCACCATAACCACCTACCCGTAGAACCCCTTATGGCACAAATCAAATTAAAAAATGTATTTTCCTTTAATTGAAAAGCCAGAACCTGTCCCATCTCTTCACAGTTCTCAAAAAACAATAAACACCTTGTGTGATACTTAGCTCATGCCCTGACCCAAATCCATTTCTTTAATTGCATCTGTAAAGGAGTCATTTTTCGGAATGCCTTTAAGGAATGCTGTTAATGATGGGGGTCTTTTGTAAAATGAATGCTCCGATTCCAATTGAATAAGCTGTCCTTGCAGCCAAGTCTCTAGAGTGCACTCCTTCTTGCCTTCATAAATCATGTAGCTAGTAATCTGACACCGAGCAAATGCCTTTAGGGCATCCGAAAACCATAGTAAGCCTCGCTGTCCCCTTATTCTTCCAAATAAATTCCTTCAACTCAAATTTACAAATTAGGGATCCAAAAGTTATTTTGATCAAAGGCCCATCTATGTAAGGGCAAGGGTTAGCTATAAAGCTAGACTTGATGAAGACTGAGAGTAGATTATGGTCCGACATGATCCAAGGATTTAGCCTATTGTCCAATACAGGCAGGAGACTATGACTAACGAAAAATCATATCCAACTGGAGGATTTCCTATGTGGACTTGAATAAAATGTAAATCCTGGTTTATGAGTCCGATAAAACTTCAACGAGGCCATGCGTGCTACAGACCTGTTTAAGAGCTGCCCATGACTTGGCCATCCTCCCATGGATGGCAGATGGAGAGGCTGTTGAGTCCAACCCTGGCATCATCATGACAATCGGATCAGGCCATGTGCTGAGTTCAACCAATAAATGATTGGACAATGAGTGGTCATCTACGTTTAGGGTATAGACCACACAGATTGTAAGCGAAATACCTGCATTGTTGATATGTGCGGAGGTCAAGTTTGACCTGACCTGTTAGCCACTCTTTACCTTTTGAGAGGAGGGCAACCCCTCTCTTTGGAGCATCGGTCCCTGCTGCGGCTAAGGTATGATAACCTAAAGCACTAAGCATTGATGATTCCCCTATAGCTAGATGAGTTTTCTGAATGAAGACAAGTTGCGGGTTAAGTGTACTCAGTTCTTCCCTCAAAAATTGTAACCTTAACTCTAGAGCACATACCATTAATATTCCAGGTTTGGATCTGTAGCCCCTATTTGCGACCAAGAATGATATCATCCATTACAAAACTAAGACACATTCCACAGTATGCAACGATGTTTTAACTCCACAGTCAACCACATATTTCCTCCTCTTTTATACAGCTTGTACCATACGCCCATAACCAGACCCCTGGCCACTTAATCCAATTTAAATGCTAATTGTCACACCCATGCCCCCCACGCCCACCAAACCTCTTCCAGAACCCCAGTGGGGAGCTAGACCCCCTACCCACCTCACTGTTAACCAACCCAAACCTGTCCCACTCAATACTGAAGGACTTTGTAGTGTCCACAGGATTTGACTGGTCTCTGCCCCATCTCCCCAAGTCCAGAGTCAGTGACCCTCACCCACCACAAGCATCCTCACAGGAAATGATAAGACGCAAAAAACAATTCAGATACCTGTAAGGATTTCACACTAAGTACAAAAGAAAACAAAGACAAACGAGCATAGGCGCTGGGATAAGAAATGAGAAGCAAGGAAGATGGAGAAAGAAAGACAAGAAGGAGAAAAAAAGGAAAGACAACTGAAGAAAAAGGGAGCGTTATAAGATTAAAAAAAAAAAAACAGAAGGAGAGCCCAATCTTAAACTAATCACAAATACTTTCCCCCTCCCTGTAGATGACTACTGATGTTCAAACTACAATGCAACAAATCTTCACTCCTTGGAGCCTCATCATGATTTCAGAAAGAGCCTTTTCTGGATTGTGACAATACATTGTCTGACCCTTTTAGGTGATCCTCAGTTTATCTGGTTCCAGTAGGGAAACTGTGCCTGGAAGTTTCAGAAAATATGATATAGTCTTCTGCAGGCCCCATCTGCGCTCCACAGTCTCATGGCAGAAGTCTGACCCAAAAAAAAAGTTTACTCCAAAATCATGCACTGGGCTATTAGTGTGAGCTAACTGAAAGATAAGCTGCAGAAACATACAGTTCCCTGTATGGATGAGGATAGCTCTTGGGTATTTAGCAGCGCAGCCTTGCTTAGATTTATGGAAGGGAAATCTGTGTGCATGTTGCACTTGGCAATCTATGTCCCAGTCACTCAACTGTGGATAAGCCAGTTGAAACAAGTAAACAATGTATCTTCTTGGATTGTCTTCTTCATTCCTTTCTGGTATCCCCAGTACTCAAAGGTTATTATGTCTCATTTGGTTCTCCACGTCCTCCAATTTATGAGACATGGACTGTAATTTATCCTCCTGCTTCTTCATTTGGTCCCTCACACCCTGTATGAATGATGCCAGATTTGCCCATTGGGTCTCTATTTTGATGAGGCAACTTTGTGTAACGTCCATATTCATAGACGTTTTATTTAGGACAACCTGTGTCTTCATATGCAAAGTATTCAAAGCTAGTGAGTCTTTCTTGTACTTTTCTCTCTGCAGTAGGGGCAAGTTGTACATGGTGGTGAAAGAGGATACATCCTTATTTGGTGATTATTTAGTAGGTGTTAGCTGGTCCAGCTGAATCGGCTCCAGTCACTGATGAGAGTTTAGATACGTGCCCCCCTGGGTATACCAACTGAGAGGTAGAAGTATCAGTGTTTCTTAGGATTGTATTGGTAGGAGTTAGCTCCACACCTTCCCGGATCCCATAAAAGTTCTTCCTCACCCGCATCTTCAAGATCATTAGAAGCCCTCCTGCTCTCCAGGATCACACCCGGCTCATTGACTGATCCCGACTCGCCTTGCTTAAACAAACTCCCAGCCTTCCATACATTGGACTTACCCCGACTCTCCTAGCCATCTTGATCATTGGACCGGTGCTCTGAATCGAATGTGGCCCAGCTGCCAGTCTCTGAGGGGGTTAGATAAATAAAAATAAAAGGTCTCTATGGCCTCCTGGGGATCATGCAGTTCTCCCATGCAGACAGCCTCTGAGGCTGCAGCCTCCTCGATGTTGGTTGGTCTGCGACCTCTAGGCCTGCCTGAGCCAGGACCTGACCCATATTGCATACATTGTCATTGGACTCTCCGCACCTCTCAATACTTGGAGTATCATCTAAACTAACAATAACTTGAGGGTCAAGCGATTCCACCGGAGAACCACCAGTAGGTATTGCGGTTGCATGCAAAGAAGGGGTGGAGTCTGCCAGGTTTACCCCCATTAGCTGAAGAAAGTCCACCATTGTCCTCATTGTGTTCTTATCAGCTTGAAAGGAGGAGGCCTCTACTGGCCACATGCCTTGATAGACTGTTCTTCTGGGGGTGTGGGACTTTGGTCTTTATGGCCTGCATAAGCCTCAACCTTATCACCTTGCTCCACTTTCCCAAAGAAACAGGGCACCGGGAAGTCACTTGTATCAGCCAGGATATCGTTGCTGATGCTGGTTTGAGTGGATGACTCCAGTGATCCTCGGTAGGCAATACTCCAGCAAGCGTTTCCAAACTCTGGCCATATGAACCACCAGAACTGGCTGTGCGACCCAGATGCACACGCTGCAAGTAGGAGGCTCCCCTGTGCTTGTCTCAGTACTTCCCGCATACCAGCTTGGCCACTTGCCTCACCCGCCGTGAGTGGCCGGCATCTCCCCCTGCAGTGTCCAGGCGGCTTCACCCAAGAGCCAGAAGCCAGTCTGCTGTACAAGAGCTGAGTGCCTGGCACCATATAGGCGGCTGAGTGCCAAGAGGCAACTGCAGCATTGACTCTTCCTGTTGACAGATACATGCCCTTGCCAGTAGGGGAACCTCATAGCCTCAGGCACTGATTTCGACGCTGTGAACTCCGACAACACAGGTAACAAAGCAACATCCAGCACCCGGATCTCACTCTAATGTTCTTTATTAACGATTTAGCTTTGTCTCATCCCGGTTGCATATAGGGATCCCTAGCATTTGTCCTTGCTTCCCCTGAGTTGTATGTGATATGGTAGAAAGTCATCCCCATGCTCCCATCTTACCTTCCATTAAGATTTTCCTTTTTCCAACTGCAGTCCTGTGGTTCTCCCACGGGATCTGTGTCCGCCTACAAGTGCTAGGGGGGCAGGGTATCCTTACCCTCCCAACCACTATTCTTTTTGCTTCAATTTTCCAGGACACAAGAACAAGTCCCCAAGTCCTGTAATGGCTGCTGAAAAAATTCTATTAATGTTTCCAACAGCCAATAAGGGTGCTCTGTCTGACAAAGCCCCCTCAGCCAATCAGAAAGCTTAAAGTTTTAATTTCAGCCCAATGGTCCATTTATACATAAATCATGAACCTTAATTTCTCAAAAATGACTGAGCAGAATTACATCAAATTACAAAAAATACACTTTCTGGGTAAAGATTTAGCTTTCTTCCAAATTTGGTGTAATTCCGTTCAGTTATTTTGGGCTGTAGCACTGTCTCTATTGAAATTGCATGGGAAATTGCATTTTGGGACCCCCTCTTTTTTCTCTGCCCCTGCTTGACGAATCACCCTGAGACTTTCAAGTAAGAAGCAGAAGTGATGAACTTTTCTTGGGAAGTTTTCTGAAGATTTGTCAAATGCCACTTAAGTCACAAGCAAACCAAAAAATCAATTTCCTATGGTAACTAGGGCCTAACTGTAAGTACACTTTGACCACGGCCACTGTGCCACACACACAAACCTTAGGGCATGACTTATAGTTTCTTGGGGTAACTATAATTATTACTGCTGAGTTTCCATTGTTTTGTGCGAGTACATTCAGAACCTAACTATAACGTCCCTGTAACCTCTGTTTTTTTAGTGAATGTATAACTTTATTTATTTATATTTCCTAACTATAATGTCCCTGTAATATTTGTTTTTTTCAGTGAATTTCAGTTTTTTTAAATGTAAAGTAATATTTAATTACCATACATTAATCCAACCACGCCTTGGCACAGCCATCCCCATGCTGTGACTCTGTGAGTGGGTCTGTGAGTGGCTGTGTGGGTCTGTGAGTGAGTGTGTAAGTGGCTGTATGTGTGAGTGAGTGTGTGTGTGAGTGGCTGTGGGGGTCTGTGAGTGGGTGAGTAAGTAGTTTTGTGGGTCTGTGAGTGGCTCTATAGGAGTTTGAGTGGTTGTGTGGCTTTATAGATGGGTGTGTAGGTGTGTGACTAGGTGTGTGAGTGGGTGTATGAGTAGCTTTGTGGGTCTGTGAGTAGGTGTATGAGTGGGTTTGTGGGTCTGTGAGTGGGTGTATGAGTGCCTGTATGTGTGTGTGAGTGGATGTATGAGTGTATATATGGGAGTGTGAGTGGGTGTATGAGTGGCTGTGTGGATCGGTGGGAGGGTGTGTGCGAGGTTTTCTGGGTCTCTGAGTGGATGTGTGAGTGGTGTGTAAGTGGTTGTCTGGGTGTATAAGTGGGTTTGTGAGTGGGTGTATTAATGGCTGTGTGGGGCTGGGAGTTGGTGTGTGAGTGGTTTTGTGGGTCTCTGGGTGTGTGAGTGGCTGTATGAGTGTTTGGGTGTGTGGTTGTGAAGGTGGGTATGTTAGTTGGTGTATGAGTGGCTGCATGGGTCTGTGAGTGGATGTGCAAGTGGTTATGTGAGTCTGTGAGTAGGTGTGTGAGAGGCTGTATGGGTGTGTGAATGGTTGTGTGGGTGGGTAAGTGGGTGTGTGAGTGGGTCTATGAATGGCTGTGTGAGTCTGTGAGTGGGTATGGGAATGTCTTTTGTAGGACTGTGAGTCAGTGTGAGTGACTGTATGTGTGTTTGAGAAGGTGTGTGATTGGTTGTGTGGGTGTGTGAGTGGGTCTGTGAGTGGGTGAATGTTTTTTTAATTGGGGTCTGGATCCACTGCTGATTCATACAGGGGGCCTCTCTGGGTGTCGTGGTGGATCCGGTCGATCCTCGCATACCTCAAAAAAATGTTTTGGGGTGATTTCTTGCCCATGAGGGGTCCCTCACAGCCCCCTCCATCCACCCTATGGGGTCAGGATATCACTATCCTGACCCGTTCTATCCTATTTATTCCCCCCACACCCCACCAAGGAACCGTGGTCACATTCAGAAAATAGTGGCCATAACTTTTCTCTCAGGTTGCAGCCAGCCAATCACAGCGTTGGTCATCAATTTGGAGGATCTGGGTCTCTATACATAAATCTTTCTTCTTTATTAAATGTAAAATAGATTTACACCAAATTACAAAAAACACTTTTTCTGGACCAAGATCTAGCTTTCAGCCAAATTTGGTGTAATTCCATCCACTTGTTCAGGCTGTAATCATGTCTTAAATCTCTGTGGGAAATTGCATTAGAAAAATGTGTTTTGGGCCGCCCCCTTTTTTTCTTAGCCCCCTCTTGCTGAATGACACCGAAGCTCTCTAGACAGCAGCTGAGGTCAGTGACAAACTACTTTTAAAAATGTAGTGAAGATTCGTCAAACGGCGCTGAAGTTGTTAGCAAAACAAAAAAACTTTTCCTATGGAACTAGGAGTCTGATGTAGATATCGGCGAACAGGTTACTCCATCACGATGATGATGGATATCCCTTCCGTCTAAATCTAAATTTTATTATATCCTATGTGATTTAGATTTTGGCGGGTGGGATACTGTTGTAATGGTGTGACTTCTCTGCCAATATCTAAATCAAGCCCTAGGTCGTAGCTGTAACTACCTACTGGCAACCACCAGTAGGTTACATATATATCCTGATTGTCACCAACCATTCAGGATTGACTAGTCTCCTTTAAATTGGCCAATCAGGGCATATCTAAAAACCAATAGTCCTGATATCTATATTTATTTTTTCTTTAATATCGCAAAACATACCAAACTGATTTGCATCATATAACAAAAAAGCACCATCTGCGCACCAAGATCTAGCTTCCTCCCAAATTTGTTGTAGTTCCGTTCAGCGATTCAGGCTGTAGTCATGTCTATAAACCCTATTGGAAAATGCATGAGCAAAATGCGTTTTGTGACCTCCTCCTTTTTCTCAGCCCCCGCTGGACGGATCACCCCGAAACTTTTAAAACAGCAGCTGAAGTGAGTGGCACACTATTTCTGAAAATTTAGTGAAGATTTGTCAAACTGCACCAAAGGTATTCGCAAAACAAAAAACACTTGTCATATGGAAATTAGATCTTAACTGTGCTTACCTCATGACTGGATATCCGTCACCCTTGTGACGGTTAACTTGTATGCCAATATTTAAATCAGGCCCTAGGTCATAACTATACCTGCCAACTAACGACCATATATATATATATATATATATATATATATATATATATATATATATATATATATATATATATACACATATATATATATATATATATATATATGTAAACTATATATATGTAAACTACCAGTAGTCACCAGTAGGTAGCTATAGTTAGATTATGGTACTTCCAACAGGAACTGTCTGTATGATGATTCCCTTGTGTTCTACTGCAGCCTCCCAGAGTGTTCTAAAAAAACAGCTAAAGCGCTAACAGTCTTAATTATGACAAAAGTATGGCACACCTGAAGCCATCTTGATTGAATCAAACTTTTAAAACTTAAAACATTTAATTTAGAATGGAACAAAATGAGGGGGTTTGATTTTGTCATAGAAATTATGGTTAGTGTTGTGGAAGAAAAATTAGGACATGTTTTAAGTGAGTTCCCAAATATCTTCCTCTTCTATTTCATTAAAACATTCTGACATGTATACTGAAATATGCACCTTCACCAACAGCAGCAGTCTGCCAGTTAATTCCCTGGTAATCAGCAGCTTTTACTACAGTGTTCTAATGAGCAACTAGATTGCTAACATTCAGAATTTATGGCAAAAGTGTGGCACATCTGAACGCCATCTTGATGAAATCGAAGTGTAATTTTCTACTAAGGATACTGCAGTAAATGAGCAAACTAGGGAGTTTCATAACAAATAAGTTTCCCAAGATGGGCAACAGAAAAAAGACCCCATATATAGCATCCAAATGTAACCCAAGTATAGCCCAATGACAGAAGTGTGCCAAACACTTCATTTTATTTATTTTTTTGCAGTTTTATATAGCGCAGACTTTTTTTTATTTTCTTTTTTTTATTTATTAAGCGTTTTACGATATATAAAAAATACAACAAACAAACTTGCCAGTTATCATCATTAGTGTGTTACATACAGTATGCTATTAGGTGTCATACAGAAAGGAACATATTACAATAGTCATCCATAACAATAGAAATCACAAGCCACTAGACTGGACACAGGAGCTCAGAGGGTCACAACATTTCTGCCTTAGTGTGTAGAGAGGGCAGCTGCGGAGGAAACCAGGTGTAGCGATCAGGGTCTTGCTAGTGTTACAGGCATTGCCTCCATGATGTGAGGGGAGAGGAGTGCGATGTATCCCTACCGCCACCCCCCTCCCAGGGATCATTCACTCAAGATATCCCCTTCTGATTCCCTGCTCTGATGTTCCCGAGCCCAACTCACAACTGGATCCCAGATGTCACGGGGCCTGGATGCAGCTGGCATTAACTCCCAGAATGTGGTTAGCTGCGTGTGCCCATAAGTTACATCCGCCAGCCAATCCCTCACCGCGGGCACCCTCTGTCTACCCCAGTGGATCGCCACCCGTCGCTTAGCAAACAATAGAAGTAATGCATGCAGCCTGCGCGCTGCTGGCGGAGTGTCTCTGACATATCCTAGTAGCCCAAGCAGAGGGGAAGGGACGTCCGAGCGTCCCACAATCTGGTTTACTGATAAAAAAACCTGAGACCAATAACCCTCCAGCCTCGGGCAGGACCACGCTATATGTAGAAAAGAGGCCGAGGCCGACCCACATCGCCAACATTCATCCGTCTCCCTAAGCCCCATTCTTTTCAGGCTGATGGGGGTTCTATAGAACCTATGCAGGTATTTAAAATGTATTAAACGCAGCTTGTAGTTTGGCGAAAGCTCAGTAAGCTGCCCACAGCAGAACTCCCACTGTTCCTCAGATATCTCAGGCTGGAGCTCCTCGTTCCAATACAGCATAGATTTAGGCGCCACCCCCGGTGTCATGTTTTGCATATGGCGATAAATACGAGTTACCAGCTTATGGGGAGAAGGGGAGCCCACCACCGCCTCCAAAGCTGTAAAGACTGGTGGCGCGTCAGGGAACCCTCCAAATAGCGCCCGGCACGCCGCACGTAGTTTATGGTACAGAAATAATTCGGAAAAAGGCACCGTACCCCCCTCCTCCGGCGTCGGGGAAGGCATAAACTTGCCATTGGGAAAAAGGTCCGCAAAGGTGCGGAGATGCAGCCTGTCAATCAAGTGATCAGCCATCCCATCAGCCACACAAGGCAGCATCGGGTTATGCAACAGAGGGAGCGATGGAGCGTACAGCAATGGGACCCCCGCCCTCTTACGCAACTCCTCCCACACCCACTTCAGCATCCCAGCCGTATCTACATCTGCTCTAGGACGCCGTGCCTTAGCGCATATCGCCACTCCAAGTGGAAGGGGCGCCACCACATCTCGTTCCACAGCCACGTGAGGCTGAAAAGGGACAGGGTGGGTCCAAAAATGCAAGAACTGAGCCTGAACGCAGAGGGCATACAGTTTTATATCTGGGGCACCCAGACCTCCCTGTCGCAGTGGCAGTGCCAGCGTATCCCACGCCACTCTGGCCTGTCCACCCGCCCACACCAGCTCCACCAGGCAGGACCGCAAAGTGGTAAAGAAGTGCACTGTAAGCGGTATAGGTATATTGACGAATATATAAAGGAATTTGGGTAGCACTATCATTTTTGTCAACGCGATCCGCCCAGTTAGCGACAGTGGCAGGGAAGCCCATAATTTCACTTTCTCGCTCAGCCACATCATAGCTCTGCCAAAGTTAAGGCCCCAGATCTCCTGAAGGTCCCGGCTAATCCAAATCCCCAGATATTTGACTTTTTCCGCCTCCCAGCGCAGGGGGTATTCGGAGTACACCTCCGCAGTGCTGTCCGTGAGGGGAAAGATTACCGATTTAGACCAGTTGATGGAGATGCCCGCGAAGCCCTCAAAGCGGACAAATTCCCGCAGGATGGGATCTAAGTTGACCTCAGGGTTGATAAGATAAAGGGTCACATCGTCCGCGTATAGTGATATTAGAAGGTTTCTAGAGCTGAATCCTATACCTCTTGCAGTATGATGTTGCCTAATCCTCGCTGCCAACGGCTCCATAGCTATGGCAAATAGCAGCGGAGAGAGAGGACACCCCTGCCTAGTACCGCGCAAGACAGGGAACGGTTCAGACACCAGGCCATTCACCCGCACTCTGGCTGTAGGCAAAGTGTAAAGCAGGCAAATTTTCCTAAGCAGCAGCGTACTGAAACCCATCCTTTTCAATATATGGAATAAATAGGGCCATTCAAGCGTATCAAAGGCCTTAGTGGCATCTAAAAACACCACGGCAGCTCTGACCTCGGGGTGTAGGTAATGTAATGCAGCGAAGATCGTTCGCAGGTTGTGGGAGGTCGCCCTTCCTGGTATAAAACCGGATTGGTCAGGAAGTGCGATCCTCGACAGCATTGGCTGCACCCGGTTCGCGAGCAGTTTTGCCAATATTTTCACATCTACATTAATCAGAGATAAGGGCCGGTATGAGTTTAGATCATCGGCAGGTTTATCCGGCTTCAGCAGCGTGATAATCAGTGCTTCGCGCATAGTGGCAGGCAACACCCCTCTCTCCAGGGCCTCCTCGTACACTGCTAGCAACCGGGGCGACAACTCATCTACGTATGCCTTTTAGAAAGCTGTTGCCAGACCATCAGGTCCTGGCGCCTTGTCAGGCGGCAAGCTCCTGATAACTTGTGCCACATCACCGGCGTCTATCGGGAGGTCCATATATTCTCTGTGGTTATTATTGAGCCATACTAACGCAATAGAATCTAGGAAGGATGCAAGCCCCTCCGGGCAATCATCCTGAGTGTTGGTATATAAACGAGAATAAAACTTGGAGAATGCTCCTACAATTTTCTCCTTGTCATGTAGCAGTTCGCCATCAGTCGTGCGCAGTTCATGAATATACGTTGCGGGACGCAGCGGTCTAATCATATTTGCCAGGACCTTCCCCGGTCTCCCTCCCTCGCCGTAACGTCTCGCCTCCACATATTTCCCTAGAAACTTGACCTCCAGCATCGCCTCCTCGTCATACTCCAATAATTTGGTTTTTAGCAGCCCCGCCACCTCTATTTCTCCAGCCTCTAAGAAAGTGCGTTCAAGTCGTTTTATATCGGCTTCCAGTGCTACCAGAATGCCCCGTATCGCCCTCAGTACACCCGCCTGCCTGGCTATACACTGGCCTCTAATGACGACCTTGAAGGCCTCCCATAGAGTCGCCTCCGTGTCCACCGATCCCACATTACGCTCAAAGTAGTCAGTGATATCATTCCGTATCTCCTCTCTGAATGCAACATCAAGTAGTGCTTGGGGTGGGAGTCGCCACGAGAACGCCAGGAAAGGGCCACTAGGAAGTAGTAACCTCAACATACAGGGCGCATGGTCTGACAACGTGCGGGCATGTGCTCTACTTGCGCTGTCCACAGTGCAACATCCCGCGACACCAGCCAGAAGTCAAGACGGGACCATGCGCCGCAATAGGTGGATATACAGGTGCTCTTTCTTAGGTCCCCATGCCTACCGCGCCACACATCAACCAGCGCACCATCCAGCATTATTTCCCGCAGCGCGGAACCCGCCAACGGATTCAATGTACGAGCTACTCCCTTTCTATCTGCTTTGTCATCAAGTACTGCATTGAAATCACCTCCCCATACAATTGTATCGCATCCAGTGGCTTTCACTTGCCCCCAAAGCTTATGGAAGAAACCTGGAGAGTCAGCATTAGGTCCATACACAGCCACGAATACTACCGAAACACCACACACAATTCCCTGTACCCAAACATATCTCCCCTCTGGATCGCATTGAACAGCGCCCTCCCGCCAATCCAACCCGCGTCGTATCAGTATCGCCACCCCCGTGCATAGTTGGAATAGATAGCTGAATAAACGTGCCCCCATCTGGTGTGACGCAGTCTTTGGGCAGGGGCAGTGTTCAAATGAGTTTCCTGTAATAGGCAGACATCCACACAATGACGCACCAAATATGCATGTACCCACCTAGCCTTCCTGTGGTCGTTGAGCCCCCTAACATTCCAGGTGAGACAGTTCAAGGTTTTATCAACTCTGGGCATTTCCCACACTCATTATGTAAAGTGCAGTAAGACATACAGACAATGACCAGGCTGTACGCTCAAGACACCACACAGATAGCATACAATAGATGTTGGCAGTGAACAACAAAATAACAACCCCAACCAACCGCCCCCCACCCACTCCAACCCCCCAACCAGGTCGTAGATTAACCATCCCCATGCTATCCCCAAAGCGACATTTTAATAAACAAGGGAACATTCCCGAGGGGGTGTGGCGATGCCGGCTACTTCCCCGTGTGAACCGGGGTGGCCAGAAGATCTGCAGGGGATCCTCGCCGCTCAAAACCTAATGATTTAGATCTATCTAGAATAGCAAATGACAAAGCTTGAACATCAGGCATCACAAGTGCACTACCCCCTCCAGCGGATAGAAGTCCACATTCAAATAGGAGCCATTCCCACAGGATATAGTAGATTGGATCTGCGTGTACTCATTGTCGCAGGGCCTGCTATCCATTGCCTCCGCCACATCCCTGGAACGTTGTGCGGATTTGCGCCCCACATGTTTGGCGAACTTCATCGCCTCCTTGGCGTCAGTGAATATGTGGGAAGACCCCTCGAAGGACACCTTTAATTTAGCCGGGTAGAGGAGGGAGTACGGGATCTGCGCCTGCAGAAGAAGTCGTTTTGCAGGTAGAAACTCCCGACGGGCAGCCTGGACAGCTGGGGTGAAGTCAGGGTAAAAGGAGATGTTATTGCCCTTGTGCATGATGGATCCTCTCTCCCTTGCCAGTTTAAGGATCAAATCTCGGTCTTGGTAGTTCAGGATTCTCGCAATTATGGGCCGAGGCGGCGCTCCAACAGGGGGCCTCTGTCCCAGCGACCTATGCGCCCTCTCCACCGCAAACACCGGCGAGAGACTAGGGTCAAACAATTCATGTAGGAGTTCAGTGACATATGTTTCCATTTTAGTTATGGCAGTGGTCTCCGGGATCCCCGTGATGCGTAGATTATTGCGCCGGGACCGCGCTTCCAAGTCCTCATTCTTAGCATGTATTATTCCCAACAATTTGTCCATGTGCAGGAGTTGGTCCCTCGTTTCCACTTGAAACTCATGACACTTGTCCAACCTCGTCTCATGTGTCGCCACCTGTGCTTTCACAGAGTCTAATTGACTGGTGAGACTGTCCAGCTTAGTATCAATATTGCGGAGGCTAGAGCGCATCTCAAGCATCAGCGTACGCAAATCTTCGCCATGATCGTCAGCGGCCAGGTCGCGCCCCTCCGCCGCTCGGGGCCCCTGCTCCAACTCTCCCTGGCACGTGGAGCGCTTATGATCAAAGTTCAGCTTCGGCTGCTTAGAATCATGCTTCCCCATGGCAGAGAGAGATCCACCGGGTCCCGCCGCGAGCTACCAGCAAAGGCCCCCAGCCACCTCCGCACCCGAATAGCCGCAGCAGGACACCCCCACCTCCTCCACCGCGCTCTCGCTGACTGATTCCAGAATGGGAGCCTGAGGCTCGGGCAGCGCCCACAGCGCAATCCCTCCGGAGCAGGACCGCACTTTCAAGCCTCGATATCGCCGCTAGCACCTCCACTTGGTTCCCTTATATTGACTCTCCGTATTAGACCAAGTTTGCAGCCAGGGTGTAAGCAAATGTCCACCATGCCATCAACAGGCGCAGGGCGGCGGGGGGGGCCCTCCGTTCACCCTCCGCACTCACGAGACAACCGGACAGGCCACATCAGCGCCTGTCCCTACAAACCGCATTCCCCCTCCTGCACTGCGGTGATTGCGCACAGGCTCCCAGTCTTCTCACCTCTGCATCAACGGAGCACGCCACCTGCGGCGCCAGGGCAGACCAGGCACTTCCACCTCCTCAAGAGCTCCAGTTGTACTCCGCAGGGCGCCCTCGGCATCCGTGAGATCCCGCGCCGGCACTCAGTCGTTCACCAGTCCACGCACCAACTAACTCTGGCACTGGTGTTTTGACCACAAAATGGCGGCCGCCGCCTCCAAAATCTGCCACATAGACCCCCGCTGCAGGGTCAGCATCGATGTCCAGCGGGCCACCTCCGTCCGTCGGAGTGCAGCCCAAATGCCACACAGATATCTTTAATAGGGGTCCCCACGTCTAACCGGCGTCGTCCACGTCGGCGGGTAGCGCTCCGACCCCCAGAGCCGCCACCCGGCCGCACGGCTCTTTGAACTCCACTCTTAGGCAGCCCAGGGGCCGCCCCGACACCCCAGCGCTCACAGGATCCCACCGGCGGCCTCAACAATGCCGGGATCCATCCGCGTCACGGCTCTGCTCCAGTCCAGGCCCCGCCGCTAACACACTCCCCGCGCCCGAGTCACGGCTCACCTACAAGTGAGCCCCGGCAGGCGCCTCCGCCAGATCCGCCCTCAGGCCGCGCGGTCCCCCAGCTCCTCTCCGGCAATGGAAGGTGAAAATTTCGTGCCTCCGTCTGTGTCACACCGCCATCTGCACGTTTTCTACCGGTTTTGGCAGCATAGGCTCGCCCCGATGTGGAGGATAATTGTAGGATTACGATCCGGCCAGCAGAGCTCACTCAAAGAGCAGCCATCTCGCTGCTCAGCAGGCCACGCCCCCCCTTATATAGCACAGACTTGACACAAAAGTATTGGAGTGCTTTACATGAGAATCAGTTACATTACACAAGGACATATTTATTTTAGTTTTAGGCATGGGGAGATCAAGGGGGTCATTACGACCCCGGCAGTCGGAGATAATGTGACGGTAGTACCGCCAACTGGCTCGCGGGTTGCCAATGCACCACGCCGACTGCCGCTGGTATCATGACCCTGCCTACCGCCATGGTTTCCATGGCGTTCGTAATGCCACGAAAACCTTGGCAGTAGGCCCGATCAGTGACGGGGAATTCCTTCCCTGTCACTGATAGGAGGCCCCCTCCCTCCCAACACTCCCCAGATGCCCCCAACACCCCTTCATCCACGCTCCCCCTCCCTTTCACCTGCCCCCATACACACACACACACACGCAGACACACACTCATTCACACAGACATACATGCATGGATTCATTCATTCATGCACACATCCGCACACACATCCACACTTACATGCAGACACATTTCCATTCATACACACACTCCCACACATGCATGTACGCATGCAAACAACACTAACCCCGCATTCGCATTCACGCACACACACACATACATGCACCCCCCCACATACACACAACACCCCCGCCCCTCCCCCTGCCGGAAGCCTGACTTATCTGAATCCAGGGGGTCTTCCGGCAGGGGACGGGGTGCTGCTACCGCCAGCAGCGCCCGCCAGCAGAACACTGCCAGGCCGTATAATTTTTCATAATACGGCTGGCGGCGGTCTACTGGTGTGGCGCTGCTGGAGGTAACAGCGCCACCTTACCACCATCCGCCAAGATGGCCACAGCCGGATTTTCACACTTCTTGTGGCGGAAATCTGGCTGTGGTCATAATTTGGCGTACGGATGATATCCGCAATGACAGTCTTTTGGTGCCCGTCGCCACAGCGGTAGACGGCATTTACCACCATTATTGTAATGAGGGCCTAACTGATTTGCCCGGAATCACAGAATGTCGAACTGTTGCCGAAACTTGAACCTGGTTCTCAGTCTGCAGCTCTGGCTATAATGCTACATCCTCTACCCTTAATGCAACATAGATGCAAGTGATCAAATGAATTAAAAAATAGAAAGATAGCAAATAATTTAAAAGTGGTTTCTCGCTATTTGAGAGCTCAGAAAATATGTCCTCATTTTAGTTTTTTAAGGCAGTAACCATAATTTCTATGGGAGTTAGACCCTCTCTTTGTAATAAATATAGAATATTAGCAATCTAGTTCGTGAGACTACTGTGAAGAGGCAGATGTCAGGGGCACGGACTTGGATAATTGAGGGCAGGAAGGATGGTGTGGAGGGTACAAGTTGACCATGCTGGGCAAGCGGAGGGACAGTGGCAGCACAATAGACCATGGATGGCAGGGGAAAGGAGGGCATGGGCAACAAAGCAACCAGGCAGGACAAGAGAGGCTGTAGTAGTATAACAGATCATTGAGGGCAGAAGGAATAGGCAGTGGCAGTGCAGCCATACATTCTAACACTCCCGATTCAGGCAGGAGACTCCCAATGATTTTAAGCCTAAAAGAGCTGTATTTTATCTGTCTCCTGGCTAAAACCTTCTCTTTCAATGTAAGTAAATGGGGAAAATCAATACCCCAGTTTGTTTTTCAAAATCTCCCTTTTACCAAGTTGCAGAAGTCAGATCATGGAATCATCAGAAAGGCTTGGAAGACTTGAATGCTGGGGGTTCTGGGTGATTCAGGAGATGAGAGTAGGGTAAGTGACTGATACAGGGCCGGAACGTATAAGGTCAAGGCAACTCAGGAGATGAATGCAGGGACGAAGCTTGCGCTGGACTGGAAGACATGAAGATCTGGGCAACTCAAGAGGTGAGTGCAGGGACATTGCATTTGCAGGATGGGAATGAGGCACAAGGCATGAGTCCAAGCCCGATGCAAGTTCTGAAGAGGTATTTATACAGGGAGACAGGAGTGTTCCAGAAAGGCATGTGTCCAATGTGGAAGCATGGAAAATTCCAACAAACCTGGGGAAAATCACCTGTTACATAAAAACAGATGTGAGGCCTAAAAAGTGGCAGGTGCAAACTATAATTGACAACAGTAACAAGTACAACCGAACCCCAAGTGCATGATGGCACAATCCAATGCTTTACAGTGGAAATGGGCCTATCCTAAATAGACGTGATTTCTCCAGGAGCAAACTAGATGAAACTTGCAAAGCAACACAACAGGAGAGTCAAAGGTTCAGGTGTCTTGGGAGGGGGAAGCCATGGGGTACTTGAGATGGAAAGGCACCACAGGGGTAGGAATGACATGAGTCTGGCTAATAAAACGCATTGAATATAGCGCATAAGATGGAGCCCTGACACCCTCTTAGGGCTGCTGAACCAAAGTACTTTGATCTGTGAGGCATCCTCATCGACATAGATATGAGGTGCAGCTGAAGTGATGCGTTGTTGTCGAGCCACCCGGTTGACAAGATGCTTCAACTTTCTCCACACAACTGCGGCGATGCTTCGGGTTTGAGTGCGATGGGCTAGTTATGAATGTGAAGGTGATGCTCGGGATCCAAAGGCAATACGCCAGGTCTGCTCCATGCAACAACAAGGATGCACTTGCTCGGACTCCTACAAAGGCAAAGATGCACCTGCTCCAATGAGGGTGCATGGGTTCTGGTTGAAGCACCACTTTATGTCCACTTCCAAGGGCCCAGGACTGAGTTGACCCCACTTGGCAGGCAAGAATTGCAGCAAGCAAAGTTCAGGTGCTGTAGCAGGGTTAGTTGAAGTATTTTCTATCCCTGAGACTGTTTAACAGGAGCCCAGACAACTGGCCCTTGGATTCACTCTGGGTTCTGGGTTGTAGAGATGTAGGTCCAGTCCTTCTAACTCTCGGGCAAGAGGGTAGCAGGCAGCAGCTCAGCACAGCAAACCAGGAGTTCAGCAGAATAGCAGCTCAGCAGAGTGTCAGTCCTTGTAGCAGTGCCACAGTCCTTCTTCCTGGCAGAGTATCCACAGGTCCAGATGTGTACTAAGTTGGTGGTGTCAGAGGTCCATTACTTATACCTAGTTGAGCCTTTGAAGTGGGAAAGACTTCAAAGAGACGCCTTTAAACACAGAATTCATCCCTTCCTGCCCTGGCTGTAGACTCACTACAGGTGGTGGGGTTGTAGTGAGCCATTTGTGTGGGCCCAGGACACCACCTATTCATATGTAAGTGTCAGCTTCTCCCTCCCATTCTGCCCAGAATGGCCCACAAGGCTGTGGCTGACCCATCAGTCACACCTAAGCTCCCTCTGTGTGTGACTATCCAGAGGGAATGCACACACATAGCTCTCACCCACCCCAGGTGTATATATAGAAACAAGCAGTAGACACCAAATGGCCAAAGTAAGAAAATGCTAACTTTCTAAAGGTGGTATTTTCAGAATTGTGATTTAAAATCTGACTTCACCAACGACACCAAACTTGACAAACATATTTCCTCCAGATTGTGAATTACACTTATAAAATGTAATAAGGTAGTCGCAATGTTATCCTATCGGAAAGATGGGCCTTGCTGTGAAAAATGACTTTGGGAGTTTTTCACTACCAGGACATGTGAAACCTAGAAGTACATGTCCTGCCTTTTAAATTAAATACATTGCACCCTGCCCTCTCATTTGGGAATGGCCTACCTTAAGGATGAGATATGTATAAACAGGGAAGGTTTGGGCCTGGCAAAGAGGTTATTTTGCCAGGTCTATATGGCAGTGTAAAACTCCACTCACAGGCTCTGCAACAGCTGCTTAAGTGGGTGGCACAATCAATGCTACAGGCCCATCAGTAGCATTTAATTTACATGCCCTGGGCACATGTAGTGTACTTTACTGGGGGCTTAGAAGTAAACTAAATATGTCAGTTTGGATTAAGACAATGTTACCATGTTTTGAGGATAGAACACAAGCACCTTATCACTGGTTAGCAGTGGTAAAGTGCACAGAGTCCTACAGCCAGCAAAAATTAGGTCAGAAAAGTGGAGGAGGTAGGCAAAACTTTGGGGGGAAAATCATCCTAAGGCAGTCAGATCTAACACCTACTCACTGACACACTACCTGACATTCTCTTCATAATTGAATCATGGTTGGGAGAGAACATGGATCCAGTATTGCATGAAGCCATTCCTTCAGACTATCAAACTGTTACACAATCGCATAGGCAAAAGAGGAGAAGGACTGACTGTTATATTCAAGGAAACAATAAATCTCACCATAGCTGATGACATTTCCATGGAAGAGTTTGGGGCCCTCGTGATCACACACCATCTTCCTCCTATAACTTCCTCCTTCTTTACAGATCACTACCTACTAATCCAACATTCCCAGACACTGTTCTTGACACAGTTTCAAACCTTACGACACTACACTCCAACCTATGCATTCTTGGTGACGAAACAGATGGGGCACGATTCACAAAGGTAAGCTTAGACATTTAATCTATACTTGGACCAAAAGTCTATGTTTATGACTTTGGTAATGTACAAAGAGCATTTATGTGTAGTATCTTTATGTCCGCACTCTGGAAATAGTTTTGGCTCTCTGCCCCTGATGTCATTGATTCATAGGTGGGGGTCGATTAATCTTCCCGATGTATGCCCTGCCTGTGGCAGTATTTTTGAAACCATTGAGCATTTCATGTTCTTCTGCCCAGCCTATGCGATTCCGCGATTAAAATGGATCCGCAAGATTTGCAGGGACATGGGATTCAAGAACTGCTCTTTGGCTCTACGGGTTCTAAAAAGCCATAATTCAGCTGACGTAATTCTTTCAGTAAGCAAGTATTTAGCAACAGCTTGGCGCATACGTTGCCATCTCCAAAAAGTAATTTAAGGTCTTATCTCTTTTATAGGTAAGATTTAGAGTCATATGTGCAATTCAAGTTATTGTTTTAATGTTTTTACACCTATTTATAGACATGTATTTATTTATTCACTTAAGAATTATTTATTATCTTGTTTTATGTGCTTTTATGGTCATTGATGAACAATGTTGATGATGAAGATGATGATGAATTATTGACCAGGGGGTTTGGACAGGGCTTTGGAATAGATTTTTCTTAGACATTATGTAGGTAATCATCATGTGTTTCTGCTATTTTAACACTAGTATTAGCCACAAAGAGTTATTTTTATGCACCTGTCTGGTACTCGTGCCATTTTAACATGAATCCGATAACCATTTAAATTATTATATAAGCTTTTTATCACACTGTGCTTGTGTCTTAATGACTTGGCAGTGCTTAAACTTGCCATATGATTGTGCCGGTAGTAGGCTCTCTTTGTTAAAGTATGCCATCTAAATTATTAAGGAACTGTATTACTATGTAACATCAAATTAGCACTTTAAATCTTTAAATCTTGGGTCGGATAGTTTGTATTTATCTTGATGATGATACCACCTGGGAAATTTGAATTTGAAACCACCTCATATTGTTTTAAGAGCTTTTAAATATTTGTATTATTTTAACGTTATGAAGCAGACGTCTTAGAAACCTTGGCATCTAAATGTTAAGCTATGTATCGGGAATAATGGTGGATTATAGTAGGCCACGGCCTATAAAAAGCTATTCTTATTCTAAACCTTACTTTTAGCCAGTGTGAAAGCAAAATGAAACAAACGCACCTTTTTTGTACAATTTAATATGTAACTTTTATGACCCATGGTCGAAATAAAGTATATGATGATTTTTTTAGTGCTTCCCACATAAAACTAATAGCGCAGGCATACTAAACAGTATAGGCAATACCCAGATCTTTCTCTTTTTCAGGGGGTTTAGTACTAGGGTGTAACAAAATCTGTCTGGTGACTTAATCCACCCTCCTTGAAAGCTTGATCAATGATCTTAGCTGGGTACCCCTTTTCTTTGAACCGTCTTTCGAATATTTTCTTTTTACATACGAAGAGCCTAGGTGTGCTACAGTTTCCTTTTGCTCTTGGGAGCTCCCCATAGGGAATACAGTAAATTAAATTAGTATATATTCTGTCTGTGTTTTTGAACTTTAGGTTTGGGGGCATGTCATTATGTTTTGATGAAACAGGATGTTATCAATTTAAATTGAGGTGGAAATGAGTGTACTAGTGGGCTTTATGGCCAACTTGCACCAGAGGCTGTTTTCCCAACTGTTTTGACTCCAACATATAAATTAGCATTTAGGTATAAAGTCCTAAGGCACCCGCAGTGCCTACCTTGCACAACATGATAGGCATTGTGACATAAATAGCCGCCCTTTGTGACACATATGGATAGTAAGAGTGATGAACAAGTTATTTACCTTCGGTAAAGCATTTTCTGGTAGAGATTCTATCTAGCTGCAGATTGCTTACCTTAGAATTTCCTGGCATCAGCTTGGAATCTGGAATTTTTTGCTGAGCAGTAGCCTGCTCATGCCGTTGGGTGCCGTCGCTCGGATCCCTGGGGCGTCATCAGCATCGCTGGAGCTGTCTGTGACGTCCCGGTCGCTTATAAAGGCACCACCCTGGTGAGCGTATGTCAGTTCTTTTACCCACAAACTTCATGAGCAGTTCATCAGTGCAAAAACTACGGCCCTGAAAGAGATATCCTCTAAGGCCCAGATTTATACTCTGTTTGCCCTGAATTAGAGTCATTTTTTTTTTAATGCTAATTCAGCGCAAACTTGGGTCTATATTTATATTTTGACGCTAGACTAGTCTAACGTCAAAATATTGATGTTAAAGTCATTTTTTGCTAGCGGGAAACTACCTTGCATCAATGAGATGCAAGGTAGGCGTTACCGGGCAAAAAATTACTCTAAGGCCCTAGCGCCTTATTTATCCTCTGGTGCAAAAATGGTGCATCGGGGGGAGGTAGGTCTAACTAATGGCTCTAAGTTTGCTTAGCACCATTATTTAACGCCTGGGTCAGAGCAGGCGTTAGGGGACCTGTGGGCCCATTTCAATGGTGGAACACCATGGAATGAGTCAACAGGTGCGGTCCCCAAGCCCCAGGGACACCACCACCCACACCAGAGGGAAAGCGGAGGATGGGGGACCCCATCCCAGGTAAGTAGCGGTAAGTATTTTGCTATTTTATTTAAAGTGTCATTGGGGGCCCTTAAATGTGCAACCCTACATGGCTCTGGGTGCAGTGGCCATACACAGGGGACCCTTGCCCCTGTGCTGGCCATTAGGGTGGTGGTCATGACTCCTGTCTTTTCTAAGTCAGGAGTCATGTGGTATAGTAAGTTTTGCGTTGAGAAATGATGCTAGGCTGGTTAGAGTCATTTTCTTTTACTCTAACCAGCCTAATGTCAATTTTCAGTGCAAAACCCCCTTCCCCCATACTGCCATCCCCATCCGGCTAACATAATTTTCCTTGATGTTAGCCCACTCTTCGCGCTGGCTTGCGCCATTCCTCTAAATTGGCGCCCGGCTGGTGCTGTGGAATGGCGCAAGCAGGTGCTATACTTTTTGATGCAAAACTGAGTTTGTGCAGTTTTGCATCAAAAAGTATAAATCTGAGCCTAATTCTATTAGACATATCTGCAGTGCGGGAAGGCATAGGTGGGTGTAAGGAATCTGCAGCTAAATGGGGCCTCTACCAGATAATGATTTACCAAAGGTAAGTAACTTGTTCATCTGACTGAGACTCCTAGCTACAGCTTCCTTACCTTATTATAGATACCCAAGCCATAACCACCTAGCGGTGGGCTGCGCATAAATCGTCTCACACTGGGAAGTCCTGTAGGACCGTATGGGCAAAGTGTTAGTCTCTCCAGACCTGATTGTCCAGGCAGTAGTGTTTTGCAAACGTGTGCAAAGATGCCCACGTTGCTGCCTGACAGATATCCAGGGCTGGAACACCTCGTGCTAGCGCAGTGGTAGCAGCCTTGCCCCTGGTGGAATGAGCCCTCAGGAGGCTGCTTCATGGCCGATGCATGACAGATTTTAATGCAGAGAACGACCCAGTGTGAAATGGGTCATTTCTGCACTGCCTGACCCTCCTTTGCTCCCCTGTACCCCACAAAGAATTAGTCATTCACCCGGAACTCTTTTGTGCGGTCAAGGTAGAACAACAAAGCTCTTATTGGGTCCAGGCGGTGGAGTCACTCCTCTTCCTTAGAGGGATGCAGTGGAGCAAAGAAGGTGAGCAGGGTGATGTTCTGACCCAGATAAAATGGGGTCACCACCTTAGGGAGGAAAGGGGCACGAGTTCTGAGAACCATCTTGTCTAGGAACATAGTGAGACACGGTGGCTTAGATGAAAGAGCCTGCATCTCACTCAACCTCCTGGCAGATGGTATTGCCACTAAAAAGACTGTCCTGATAGTGAGCAGCCAGAGGGAACAGTTGCATAAGGGCTCAAAGGGAGCACACATGAGAAATGGACAAGATTTAATTCCCATTGAGGCATAATAAAGGCCATAGGGGGAAACATATGTACAAGCCCTTTAATAAATCAATAAGAGACTTGAAAAGTGAAGGCTAATCAGGCAGAAAAATAGCCCTGTGAGTACCCAAGGCAAAACCCTGCTGGGCAAGTAAGACTATAAAGAGAAGGATATCAGAAAGAGAAGCAGAAAGAGGATCAATAGATCTTTTTGCACAATAACATACAAAGCTTTTCCAATGGCAGGCGTATACCGTTTTAGTGGAGGGATGCCTGGCTGGCAAAATAACTTTACAGACTTCAACTACTGCTACTCAATCTCCACGCATTTAGGCGCAGAGTTGACAGGTTCAGGTGGAGAACCTTCCCCTGCTGTTGCGACCGAAGATCCTCCTGAAGGAGCAGCCTGATCGGTGGATCGATGCTGATTTTCAGAAGCTCGGGATACCAGAGTCTCTGTGCCCAGTCCGGAGCCATTAGGATCACATGGGTATGGTCATTCTTGATCTTCTTGAGAACTCTGAGCAGAAGTGGTATGGGCGGAAAGGTGTACAGAAGGCCTGAATTCCACTCTCGACGAAAAGCATCACTGAGCAACAAGCAATACTGCTGACATTGCAAGTTCTCTGCAGAGGCGAACAGATCTAATAAGGGCTCTCCCCCCTGCTGAATGAGTCTTTGCGCCACCTCTGGGTAGAGACACCATTCATGATCTGCTAGGCATTGACAGCTGAGTTTGTCCGCCCTGACGTTCAGAGAACCTGCCAGGTGTTGAACCACCAGGTTTATGCCCTGCTATTCCAGCCATGTCCAGAGACTCAGGGCCTCTTGACAAAGGGTCCATTACCCCACACCGCCCTGGTTGCCGCAGTACCACATTGCGGTAGTGCTGTCTGTGAACACCTGCACCATCCTCCCTTTTACAACAGGAATAAAGGCTTTCAATGCCAATTGGATCACCCGGAGCTCCAGTAAACTGATATGGAGTCTGGATTCCGCTGGAGACCAGAGGCCTCTGATCTCCATCTCTCCTAGATTGCCGCCCCTTCCCAGAAGTGACGCATTAGGCACAACTGTGAAATCTCGTTGGGGAAGTGAGAGGAGTCTACCTCTGACCTAATCACAGTTCACTAACCACCACAGCAGGCCTTTTGCAGTTCCCTCTGAGATCTGAATCTTGTCTGTGAGATTCCCCTGATGCTGTACACACTGGAACATCAGATCTCACTGCAGAGCCCTCATATGCCATCTGGCATGTTTGACTAACAGGATGCAGGAGGCCATGAGGTCCAGCAGCCTCAGAGTCTGTCTCACTGAAATTCAGGATAGAGGCTAAAACATCGGTATCATAACCTGTATATCATGGACTTGCTGCTCGGGAGGATAAGCTCGAAACTGCACTGTGTCCAGAACATCTCTGATGAAGGAGAGCTTCTGAGAGGGAGTCAGGTGTCATTTTGGCACTTTGATAGTGAACCCCAGTGAATGCAGGAGGTTCGCAGTAGTTTGTAGGTGGGTGACGAGAGCCTGGGGCGTAGGAGCTTTCAACATCCAGTCGTAGAGGTAGGGGAAGACTGAAATCCCTAACCTGCGTAGATGAGCTGCTACCACCGCCATCACTTTTGTGAACACCTGAGGGGTACTGATTAGACCAAAGGACTGTAAACTGAAAGTGCTAGTGGCCCACCTTGAACCGCAAGTAGTGCCTGTGGGCAGGCAGGATGGGGATGTGAAAATACGCATCCTGCAGCTCCACCTCTACCATACAGTCTCCTTGGTCTAGGGCAGACAAGACCTGAGCAAGAGTGAGCATCTTGAATTTCTCCTTTTTGATGAGGAGTTTGACATCCCACAAATCCAGAATAGGGCGAAGACCCTTGTTTGTTTTGGGAATCAGAAAGTAGCTGGAATAACAACTACTGCCTACTTCTGACTTTGGGACCCTTTATATGGCTCCCTTGGCCAAGAGAGCCACAACTTCCTCACGGAGCAAGACTAAATGAGCTACCATCAGCCGTTCTTTTAATGGAGGCATAGAGGAAGGGAAAGACTGGAAGGGGAGGGATCAGCCCTTCTGTATGATCTGCAAGACCCAGCTGTCCGATGTTATGGACGGCCAGTAAGGGAGAGGAAATTGAATCCTCCCTCTAACTGGGCGCAAGTGATCTTGCAGAATCATAATAGGAGGCTTTGGGAGCTGTGGAGGAGGGGCGCTGGGTTGTGGCTGACCTCTGGCTAGACCCTCTGGGTCTGAAGGTACCACGACCTCGTCCTCACACTGGATGTTGAGTTGACGGAGGACAGTGGCTGATTTGTGGGTGGCGTGGTACCACACCCCTTCCGAAGCCTCAAAAGAGGCAAAAGGCAGACTTCTGGTGAGCGGGCACTGAGAGGCCAAAGGATCTGGCCGTTGTCCGAGAGTTCTTGAACCGTTCAAGGGCTGAGTCTCCCTTCTCTCCAAATAAGTGCGAGCCATTGAAGGGCATGTCCATAAGGTTTGCCTGGTCATCCCTGAAAAGCCAGATGTATGGAGCCAGGCGTGGGGACGAAGGGCCACCATCGAAGAAATTGCCCTACGTATAGAGCCAGTCATGTCCAATACACACTGTCTTGTAAACTTTGCTGCCTCTCTCCCATCTTTAACAGCTTGTGAGAGAGTGCCCCGCATGCTCTCTGGGAGCATAAAATATGGGGAAAACAGCCCAGTAGGCATGAGGTGTTTACAGACGTCAATGCCAGGCTGGAGGAAGACATTTTTTTTTACCAAGCTGATCCAGCCTTCTGGATTCCCTATCTGGGGAAGCGTAAGGGAAGGCACCATGGGAAGTGAAGGCTTGGATCACCAAGCTCTCCGGGGTGGGGTGTTGGGTGAGGAAACTAGGATCATTAGGAGCTGATCAGTGGTGCTGGCCGATTGTCCTATTTACAGGAGCCCCTGTGCTGGGTTTGGACCACGTCCCCAGCAGGACTTTAATGAGGGCTTTGTTAAAGGGTAACATTGGTTCCAATGTGGAAACCCCCGGCTGAAGCACCTCAGTCAGGAGATTAGTCCTGACTGGCACCATAGGCAAATATAGGTCCAAGACCTCAGCAGCCCTACGCACCACCATAGCATACGAAGCTCCCTCCTCCGTAGCCACAGTAGGAGGTGAGAGCATGCCAGTATCTGGAGAAGTATTCAGTCCACTGACTTCCCCTAGCTCCTCATACCAGTCCATATGCTCCAAACCATATTCTAAAGGGTCCTGAGACCCCTCCCATTCCTCACCTTTACCTGATCAAAGTAAGCCTCAGGCACTGCCCTGGCCCATGTCAGTGCCATCAAAGTCGGAATAGGCGTTGTACAACTTCGTTCCGGCTTCGATCATCTGGAGTGAGGATGGGGCTCACACCACCGGTGGACACTGGTGGAGCGGGGATCGTCGATGTCGGGAACGACGCCGGAGGAGGATGACTGTGTGCACTCGGCATCTGTCCGGATCCGGTGTCGGATCCAGGAGTCCCCGATGGTGCAGAGGCTGAAGCTGCTGACGTGGAATCCAGTGGGGCCCCTGCCAACCCCACGGGGCTCGAAGGCACACCAGCAGGGGCGGCCCGCTCAAATACGAGGTGCATGGTAATTTCTTTATTGATTCTTATTAACTGTTATTGATTATCTTGTTGATTCATTGCTAAGAGATTGATTGGGTTATTGAGGCATCGTAAAACTCCTTGAGTTGTGTGGGTGGTGCTCTGACTCCCGGAAAGGGGGGAAGACTCAAAGTTTGCAGAACCCTGCCTGGAACGTTGACATTCCTGAGATGTCTTGTAGGCGGAAGGGCATGGCGAAGTCAAAGTCCGCTTGGAATTCTTCTTCTTTCTGTGCCTCTTCACTGAGTGCCTGCAGGACCTTGATTGTGAAGAAGAGGACTTCGGGATCATGGAGCGGTCCTGCGACCTCCTCCTCAATCAGGGCCATGACCTCCTAGGAGTCGTGACAACCAAAGGCTACCATGAGCTTCAGGGACCTCTCTCTCAAAGTTTTCTGGGCCATGGCCCGTCAATCGGAACACAACTTCGAGTCATGGTCTCTCTCGAGGCACCAGAGACATACCTGATGGAGGTCCATCACTGACATGGCGCAATGGCATGCACCATGCGGCTTGAACCCCGTTTTCCTCGATGTCATCTTTGCACAGACTTCCAAAAGCTTTGTAAAAAAGGTCGAAAAAAGTCCTGCCAATAAAGGCAGAGGGTAGCTTGAATCTGGACCTGTGCTTAACCGGCGCAGAAGGAAAAGAACTGATGTACATGCACTGGGATGGTGCCTTTATAAGCAACCATGATGTTACAGGCAGCTCCAACAAAGCCGACAACAACACACAGATCCGAACGACGCCACCCAACAGCATACACAGAGTACTGCTTAGCCAAAAATTCCAGATTCCAAGCCGACGTCATGAAATTCCAAGGTAGGGAATCTGCAGCTAGAAGTCTCTATCAGGTAGAATAGGCACATCCAGCGTGCTTTTGCGCAGAATGACTAGAACTTTAACATTTGATGCCCCTGGTCATGTTGCATACAGATGCCAAGCACAGTTGGACAGACACCTTCTGCGTGCTATCATTACAGTACAACTGGCATTTCAGGGAAGAAGGTATTATGGTAAACATGGATGTCCAGTGTCACATAAGATACTTTATCAGTTGATGTTAAGGCGGGTGCTACCTTTTTGGCCGTTCTTCTCTAAATATTAATGTCTGGTACTTCATCAGTGGCTATGAAAGCACATGAACTTTAAGCACTCTATTTTACACAACGCACAAAGCACTTATTTGTCCTCCATTTGTCAAAGGTTTATGGTCGATACTCTAGTGGCCTTAGAAGTATACGTCACCCATTTGCCCCCCTCCTGTAAATATTAGTGTTTGATACCTCATCAGTGACCCTAGAAGCACATGTATTTTAAGCATGCTACTTTGCACAAATATGAAGCACTAATTTGCCCTCCTTCTGTCAAGGTCAGAGTTTGGCACTTCATCAGGGGTGTTGGAAGTATACGCACTTTGATGCCCTATTTTGCACAACACTTATAGCAATTTTAATACGAGGAGTCATTTGAAATGTCACATCTAGATGTCAAACGGAGCAGGATTGGTATTTGCTGTGCGCCACTTACAGAGCTAATTTGTACAATACGATAAGCACTTAAATACGAGGTGCCCTCTCGTTTTGGCATATAGAGAGTAGGAATAACACCTCCAGCGCATCTTTTGCACAAGTGCGTTTTTTTAACATAATATGATCAGCTCTTTATGGGGAAGAGGGTGACATTATGGAATATGCAGTCGTTAAATGCAATAAGATTCCACTTAGATGTGTGAGACAGTGGGTTACCACAATGTTTATCTCACTTTGTGGTTCAGTAGGCATTTGATACTTTATCAGTGAGTGTGCAATAATAAATGCCCTTGAATGTTTACCATGATGATGTATGATCTAGGAGAGGATATTTTGTGCAGTTATACCGGTATAAGGTATTTTTGGCTTTCGTACTGATGATGTGATAGCACGTCAGAACCTTGATAAGTAAACTTACAAGGAGACACACCCAGGCCGATGAACCTTTTGACCACGTTTGGATACTTCCCAGTGCGAGGTATCCTTCTGGCATCACAAAATCAATATCTCAATAACCCAATCAATCTCTTAGCAATGAATCAACAAGATAATCAATAACAGTTAATAAGAATCAATAAAGAAATTACCATGGCCTTTCAGCCATGAATAACCACACAAATCAAGTTAAGTGTTAGGATATTTATTCCCTATTGATTACAATCTAATAGTCATCTCTGTTAAACTCATTAGCAATCAATCTCCTTAGTAACTCTTCAGATACATAATTTGAACACAGTTAATCAATGCAAAGAGAATATTCATTAAGCATTAACACATCACTAAAAAGAAGCAGCTTAGCAAAGTCTCAGAGTACAAGGTTCAACAAAGCAAGAACTCAGTCATTTGTCTATTTGCGTCTGTTTTTAGTGAACACCTTAACTAACCTCGAATGAGCATCGACATGTTGAACTTCATGCAAAACAATTTAGCAAACACAAATTTGAAAAACATCTAGCTAAGGCCTCTATCAAAAGAGCAGTTGGTACCTAGAAAGAAAAGGCAAACAGACGATTACAATTTTCCATCAGATAGTTACCCCTCCAACGAATCAGCAAACAGCGTCAGTCTTCGTCCTCAGGACATCAGTCGATTTGGAATCAGCAAAGACAGGACAGGGCAAAGTCTCAGTATGGCATAGCTATGAATAAGGCTCTTCCCTCATAAGGAGGAGAAGTAAGTATCAGGTAAGGATTTAATAGAGGATGGTTAAGGTATCAGAAGAATAAACAGCAAAGGCTCAAAGAATAATGGCAGAGTATGGCTCTGTGGAATGTCCAGTAATGGCTGATTTCTCCTGGGTCATGCGGTTATATCAAAACTGTCAAACTAGCCCTTAATTCCCTATTGGATCAATTTTGGTGCATCATTATCTCTGTCCAATAATTCTCCACGCACCTTACTAGAATTTTCCACAAAACATAGTTCTCATGCAGTAGATTGGCTCCATTAATTGACGTCTTCATCGGGTGGAATGTCAGGTAAGAAAAGTTACACTTTACGCTCCAGTTAGTAGTCCCATTGTCTTCTCCTAGTCTAGGCAGCCTTGCACCTGTTACGAATTACACTATTGCATTCCGCAGGAATGTCTCCTTGAGCTAGTTGGGTCCCATGAGAAAGAATTTACTACGGCCACACACACACACATCTCTAGCTTCTGCAAAAGTACAGCTTTGTGTCCTTCAGGAGAACAGCACATTGCACGTTAGAAAAACACAGTTTGATATGAGACCAGGCAACTAGGCCCAGGCCCTCGCTAACTAAGGCCTAGTGATTAATTTAGCAAAACCAGATACATAACTCTTAATTATAATATGCTAATACAAATCCATCATTAATTCATCATTAATTCATCATTAATAAGTTTCATTAGTCATCGTATACATTGGTGGCCACTCCCTGTGGGCATTTTTTGCCATTTTCAATTTTATTCTTTTACTAATTTTACATGACAGCCATAATCCAAATAAGCAAGCTATAACAATCAATATTCCCTGTATTATTTTCGCCAATATCCCATGCCAAATACTACTAAACCAACTCCCCACCGAAGCAAGTCCTTTCCCAACCTTTTCCCAAACACCTGGTTCTTTCAGTTCCTTCAAATCTGTACTATCCCTAGTTAAGTTAGTAAGCATACTTCTAATCTCATTACTATTGTCAGGTATGTAAGCACAACAATGATGCTCATTAAGCATCTTACAGACACTGCCATTTTTCGCTAAAAAGAATGTCTAAAGCAAGCCTGTTTTGAAGAGTCATAGCCCTCTCCGCAGCAAGTTCAGTATCCATCAGGACTATAGCCCCTGTAAAATTTGTCAGCATGTTATCGACAATAGTAGACAACTTTCGAATCTTTATGGAGTTTAAGATAACTCCCACTGAAAGAATTATCGCCCCAAACATGTCTCCTACTACACCAGCAGCAGTCTCTCTCTTCTGTCTATTTCGATGTATATAAATTTTGGAAACCTTTTCAAGTCCTCAAGTTGATATATCTTTAGGAAAACTATCCCCAAATAACATGTCCCATACCATCCCTTTGGAAGACGGTAATAAGCATTAAGTCCACATGTAAAATAGATCCCAGGGATCGCTGGATCCTGTCCATTCAACATGAACGTCCACTTACTCTGAAACAAAAACACATCCTTACATTCACTCATTCCCACAAACGCATTGTCATAATTTGACTTTGGTCTAGATATGCAAAGCTTCCCTATGTGTAGTGCATCTAAAGCTAACTTCCCCTGTTCTCTAACCGCAC
This sequence comes from Pleurodeles waltl, assembly GCF_031143425.1. Classification (NCBI taxonomy): domain Eukaryota; kingdom Metazoa; phylum Chordata; class Amphibia; order Caudata; family Salamandridae; genus Pleurodeles; species Pleurodeles waltl. Next base: position 353,110,219 of record NC_090437.1, on the reverse strand, counting down.
TGTAACTCTCACTACTAGCAAAAGCTTGCTGCTGCAATCCTTTCTCTAATTTACCCTTCAATGCCCTTCTTCTCTCTTCCGTGTGGTCTAAAAATCTTTTCTCTACAGGTGTAAGTAAACATGTCAAGTTATTGCGGTGTGCATAGGATGTACTAATTGTTAATGTTGTCTCAAAGAGTACACACATAATAATCTTTTGCATCCATTGTGTCAACATACTCACTCAGCAAGCGATAGAAAACATTAGTTGATAATTCCCCTTTTGAGTTAGTCCCCTCATGCAAATATTTCGTATCCTGCTCAAACCTTTCCCAAGCTGTTAGTGCAGTGGTTGTCTCAGGAATGGTAGCATTGTTAATTCCACTCTTACCCACTAATGGCATACCCACAATCACAACTATGATGAATATCACACACACGACACCCAAACCAACACCCAAACATTTACAACACCTACTTCCCCTATTATCCTTTCTAGTGTTAGCCGTGATCTACGAAGAATCGGAAAGTGAAGGATGATTAGTTCAAACAACAACCAACAGAGGACAGTTAAAACTCTTTTTTTTTCTCTCAGCAAAGTTAACCCCTTCGCTGCCAGGCCTTTTCCCCCTCAGGTGCCAAGCCTTTTTTTGGCTATTTGGGGCAGTTCGCGCTTAGGCCCTCATAACTTTTTGTCCACATAAGCTAGCCAAGCCAAATTTGCGTCCTTTTTTTTCCAACATCCTAGGGATTCTAGAGGTACCCAGACTTTGTGGGTTCCCCAGAAGGAGGCCAAGAAATTAGCCAAAATACAGTGAAAATTTCGTTTTTTTCAAACAAATGGGAAAAAGGGGCTGCAGAAGAAGGCTTGTGGTTTTTTCTCTGAAAAGTGCATCAACAAAGGGTTTGCGGTGCTAAAATCACCAGCTTCCCAGCTTTCAGGAACAGGCAGACTTGAATCAGAAAACCCAATTTTTCAACACAATTTTGACATTTTACTGTGACATACCCCATTTTTACGATTTTTTGTGCTTTCAGCCTCCTTCCAGTCAGTGACAGAAATGTGCATGAAACCAACGTTGGACCCCAGAAACCGCAACATTTCTGAAAAGTAGGCAAAATTCTGAATTCAGCAAGGGGTAATTTGTGTAGATCCTACAAGGGTTTCCTACAGAAAATAACAACTGAAAAAGAAAAATATTGAAATTGAGGTGAAAAAAACATCAATTGTTCTCTACGTTTTACTCTGTAACTTTTTCCTGCAATGTCAGATTTTCAAAAGCAATATACCGTTACGTCTGCTGGACTCTTCTGATTGCAGGGATATATAGGGCGTGTAGGTTCATCAAGAAATCTGGGTACCCAGAGCCAATAAATGACCTGCACCCTGCAGTGGGTTTTCATTCTATACCGGGTGTATAGCAATTAATTTGCTGAAATATAAAGAGTAAGAAATAGCTATCAAGAAAACCTTTGTATTTCCAAAATGGGCACAAGATAAGGTGTTGAGAAGCAGTGGTTATTTGCACATCTCTGAATTCCGGGGTGCCCATACTAGCATGTTAATTACAGGGCATTTCTCAAATAGACGTCTTTTTTACACACTGTCTTACATTTGGAAGGGAAAAATGTAGAGAAAGACAAGGGGCAATAACACTTGTTTTGCAATTCTATGTTCCCCTAAGTCTCCCGATAAAAATGATACCTCACTTGTGTGGGTAGACCTAGTGCCCGCAACAGGATATGCCCCAAAACACAACGTAGACACATCACAGAAAACAGAGCTGTTTTTTGCAAAGTGCCTACCTGTAGATTATGGCCTCTAGCTCAGCTGGCACCTAGGGAAACCTACCAAACCTGTGCATTTTTTAAAACTAGAGACCTAGGGGAATCCAAGATGGGGTGACTTGTGGGGCTCTGACCAGGTTCTGTTACCCAGAATTCTTTGCAAACCTCAAAATGTGGCTAAATAAACACATTTTCCTCACATTTCGGTGACAGAAAGTTCTGGAATCTGAGAGGAGCCACAAATTTCCTTCCACCCAGCGTTCCCCAAAGTCTCCCGATAAAAATGGTACCTCACTTGTGGGTAGGCCTAGCGCCCACGACAGGATATGCCCCAAAACACAATGTGACACATCACAGAAAACAGAGCTGTTTTTTGCAAAGTGCCTACCTGTAGATTTTGGCCTCTAGCTCAGCCGGCACCTAGTGAAACCTACGAAACCTGTGCATTTTTTACAACTAGAGACCTAGGGGAATCCAAGATGGGGTGACTTGTGGGGCTCTGACCAGGTTCTGTTACCCAGAATCCTTTGCAAACCTTAAAATTTGGCTAAAAAAACACATTTTCCGCACATTTCGGTGACAGAAAGTTCTGAAATCTGAGAGTGGCCACAAATTTCCTTCCACACAGCGTTCCCCCAAGTCTCCCGATAAAAATGATACCTCACTTGTGTGGGTAGTGCTAGCGCCCGCGACAGGAAATGTCCCAAAACACAAAGTGGGCACATCCCATTTTTTGACAGAAAACAGAGCTGTTTTTTGCAAAGTGCCTACCTGTAGATTTTGGCCTCTAGCTCAGCCGGCACCTAGGGAAACCTACCAAACCTGTGCATTTTTTAAAACTAGAGACCTAGGGGAATCCATGATGGGGTGACTTGTGGGACTCTGATCAGGTTCTGTTACCCAGAATCCTTTGCAAACCTCAAAATTTGGCTAAAAAAACACATTTTCCGCACATTTCGGTGACAGAAAGTTCTGAAATCTGAGATTAGCCACAAATTTCCTTCCACACAGCGTTCCCCCAAGTCTCCCGATAAAAATGATACCTCACTTGTGTGGGTAGTCCTAGCACCCGCGACAGGAAATGTCCCAAAACACAAAGTGGGCACATCCCATTTTTTGACAGAAAACAGAGCAGTTTTTTGCAAAGTGCCTACCTGTAGATTATGGCCTCTAGCTCAGCCGGCACGTAGGGAAACCTACCAAACCTGTGCATTTTTGAAAACTAGAGACCTAGGGGAATCCATGATGGGGTGACTTGTGGGACTCTGACCAGGTTCTGTTACCCAGAATCCTTTGCAAACCTCAAAATTTGGCTAAAAAAACATATTTTCCTCACATTTCGGTGACAGAAAGTTCTGGAATCTAAGAGGGGCCACAAATTTCCTGCCACCCAGCGTTCCCCCAAGTCTCCCGATAAAAATGGTACCTCACTTGTCTGGTTAGGCCTAGCACCCACGACAGGATATGCCCCAAAACACAACGTGGACACATCACAGAAAACAGAGCTGTTTTTTGCAAAGTGCCTACCTGTAGATTTTGGCCTCTAGCTCAGCCGGCACCTAGGGAAACCTACCAAACCTGTGCATTTTTTACAACTAGAGACCTAGGGGAATCCAAGATGGGGTGACTTGTGGGGCTCTGACCAGGTTCTGTTACCCAGAATCCTTTGCAAACCTCAAAATTTGGCTAAAAAAACACATTTTCCGCACATTTCGGTGACAGAAAGTTCTGAAATCTGAGAGGAGCCACAAATTTCCTTCCACACAGCGTTCCCCCAAGTCTCCCGATAAAAATGATACCTCACTTGTGTGGGTAGTCCTAGCGCCCGCGACAGGAAATGTCCCATAACACAAAGTGGGCACATCCCATTTTTTGACAGAAAACAGAGCTCTTTTTTGCAAAGTGCCTACCTGTAGATTTTGGCCTCTAGCTCAGCCGGCACCTAGGGAAACCTACCAAACCTGTGCATTTTTAAAAACTAGAGACCTAGGGGAATCCATGATGGGGTGACTTGTGGGACTCTGACCAGGTTCTGTTACCCAGAATCCTTTGCAAACCTCAAAATTTGGCTAAAAAAAACATTTTCCGCACATTTCGGTGACAGAAAGTTCTGAAATCTGAGAGTAGCCACAAATTTCCTTCCACACCGCGTTCCCCCAAGTCTCCCGATAAAAATGATACCTCACTTGTGTGGGTAGTCCTAGCGCCCGCGACAGGAAATGTCCCAAAACACAAAGTGGGCACATCCCATTTTTTGACAGAAAACAGAGCTGTTTTTTGCAAAGTGCCTACCTGTAGATTTTGGCCTCTAGCTCAGCCGGCACCTAGGGAAACCTACCAAACCTGTGCCTTTTTGAAAACTAGAGACCTAGGGGAATCCATGATGGGGTGACTTGTGGGACTCTGACCAGGTTCTGTTACCCAGAATCCTTTGCAAACCTCAAAATTTGGCTAAAAAAACATATTTTCCTCACATTTCGGTGACAGAAAGTTCTGGAATCTAAGAGGGGCCACAAATTTCCTGCCACCCAGCGTTCCCCCAAGTCTCCCGATAAAAATGGTACCTCACTTGTCTGGTTAGGCCTAGCACCCACGACAGGATATGCCCCAAAACACAACGTGGACACATCACAGAAAACAGAGCTGTTTTTTGCAAAGTGCCTACCTGTAGATTTTGGCCTCTAGCTCAGCCGGCACCTAGTGAAACCTACCAAACCTGTGCATTTTTGAAAACTAGAGACATAGGGGAATCCAAGATGGGGTGACTTGTGGCGCTCTGACCAGGTTCTGTTACCCAGAATCCTTTGCAAACCTCAAAATTTGGCTAAAAAAACACATTTTCCGCACATTTCGGTGACAGAAAGTTCTGAAATCTGAGAGTGGCCACAAATTTCCTTCCACACAGCGTTCCCCCAAGTCTCCCGATAAAAATGATACCTCACTTGTGTGGGTAGTCCTAGCGCCCGCGACAGGAAATGTCCCAAAACACAAAGTGGGCACATCCCATTTTTTGACAGAAAACAGAGCTGTTTTTTGCAAAGTGCCTACCTGTAGATTTTGGCCTCTAGCTCAGCCGGCACCTAGGGAAACCTACCAAACCTGTGCATTTTTTAAAACTAGAGACCTAGGGGAATCCATGATGGGGTGACTTGTGGGACTCTGATCAGGTTCTGTTACCCAGAATCCTTTGCAAACCTCAAAATTTGGCTAAAAAAACACATTTTCCGCACATTTCGGTGACAGAAAGTTCTGAAATCTGAGATTAGCCACAAATTTCCTTCCACACAGCGTTCCCCCAAGTCTCCCGATAAAAATGATACCTCACTTGTGTGGGTAGTCCTAGCACCCGCGACAGGAAATGTCCCAAAACACAAAGTGGGCACATCCCATTTTTTGACAGAAAACAGAGCAGTTTTTTGCAAAGTGCCTACCTGTAGATTATGGCCTCTAGCTCAGCCGGCACGTAGGGAAACCTACCAAACCTGTGCATTTTTGAAAACTAGAGACCTAGGGGAATCCATGATGGGGTGACTTGTGGGACTCTGACCAGGTTCTGTTACCCAGAATCCTTTGCAAACCTCAAAATTTGGCTAAAAAAACATATTTTCCTCACATTTCGGTGACAGAAAGTTCTGGAATCTAAGAGGGGCCACAAATTTCCTGCCACCCAGCGTTCCCCCAAGTCTCCCGATAAAAATGGTACCTCACTTGTCTGGTTAGGCCTAGCACCCACGACAGGATATGCCCCAAAACACAACGTGGACACATCACAGAAAACAGAGCTGTTTTTTGCAAAGTGCCTACCTGTAGATTTTGGCCTCTAGCTCAGCCGGCACCTAGGGAAACCTACCAAACCTGTGCATTTTTTACAACTAGAGACCTAGGGGAATCCAAGATGGGGTGACTTGTGGGACTCTGACCAGGTTCTGTTACCCAGAATCCTTTGCAAACCTCAAAATTTGGCTAAAAAAACACATTTTCCGCACATTTCGGTGACAGAAAGTTCTGAAATCTGAGAGGAGCCACAAATTTCCTTCCACACAGCGTTCCCCCAAGTCTCCCGATAAAAATGATACCTCACTTGTGTGGGTAGTCCTAGCGCCCGCGACAGGAAATGTCCCATAACACAAAGTGGGCACATCCCATTTTTTGACAGAAAACAGAGCTGTTTTTTGCAAAGTGCCTACCTGTAGATTTTGGCCTCTAGCTCAGCCGGCACCTAGGGAAACCTACCAAACCTGTGCATTTTTGAAAACTAGAGACCTAGGGGAATCCATGATGGGGTGACTTGTGGGACTCTGACCAGGTTCTGTTACCCAGAATCCTTTGCAAACCTCAAAATTTGGCTAAAAAAAACATTTTCCGCACATTTCGGTGACAGAAAGTTCTGAAATCTGAGAGTAGCCACAAATTTCCTTCCACACCGCGTTCCCCGAAGTCTCCCGATAAAAATGATACCTCACTTGTGTGGGTAGTCCTAGCGCCCGCGACAGGAAATGTCCCAAAACACAAAGTGGGCACATCCCATTTTTTGACAGAAAACAGAGCTGTTTTTTGCAAAGTGCCTACCTGTAGATTTTGGCCTCTAGCTCAGCCGGCACCTAGGGAAACCTACCAAACCTGTGCCTTTTTGAAAACTAGAGACCTAGGGGAATCCATGATGGGGTGACTTGTGGGACTCTGACCAGGTTCTGTTACCCAGAATCCTTTGCAAACCTCAAAATTTGGCTAAAAAAACATATTTTCCTCACATTTCGGTGACAGAAAGTTCTGGAATCTAAGAGGGGCCACAAATTTCCTGCCACCCAGCGTTCCCCCAAGTCTCCCGATAAAAATGGTACCTCACTTGTCTGGTTAGGCCTAGCACCCACGACAGGATATGCCCCAAAACACAACGTGGACACATCACAGAAAACAGAGCTGTTTTTTGCAAAGTGCCTACCTGTAGATTTTGGCCTCTAGCTCAGCCGGCACCTAGTGAAACCTACCAAACCTGTGCATTTTTGAAAACTAGAGACATAGGGGAATCCAAGATGGGGTGACTTGTGGCGCTCTGACCAGGTTCTGTTACCCAGAATCCTTTGCAAACCTCAAAATTTGGCTAAAAAAACACATTTTCCTCACATTTCGGTGACAGAAAGTTCTGGAATCTGAGAGGAGCCACAAATTTCCTTCCACCAAGGGTTCCCCCAAGTCTCCCGATAAAAATGATACCTCACTTGTGTGGGTAGGCCTAGAGCCCGTGACAGGAAATGCCCCAAAACGCAACGTGGACACATCCCTTTTTTTGAAAGAAAACAGAGCTATTTTTTGCAAAGTGCCTACCTGTAGATTTTGGCCTCTAGCTCAGCCGGCACCTAGGGAAACCTACCAAACCCGTGCATTTTTGAAAACTAGAGACCTAGGGGAATCCAAGATGGGGTGACTTGTGGGGCTCTGACCAGGTTCTGTTACCCAGAATCCTTTGCAAACCTAAAATTTTGGCTAAAAAAACACATTTTCCTCACATTTCGGTGACAGAAAGTTCTGGAATCTGAGAGGAGCCACTAATTTCCTTCCACCCAGCGTTCCCCCAAGTCTCCTGATAAAAATGATACCTCACTTGTGTGGGTAGGCCTAGCGCCCGCAACAGGATATGCCCCAAAACACAATGTGACACATCACAGAAAACAGAGCTGTTTTTTGCAAAGTGCCTACCTGTAGATTTTGGCCTCTAGCTCAGCCGGCACCTAGGGAAACCTACCAAACCCGTGCATTTTTGAAAACTAGAGACCTAGGGGAATCCAAGATGGGGTGACTTGTGGGGCTCTGACCAGGTTCTGTTACCCAGAATCCTTTGCAAACCTCAAATTTTGGCTAAAAAAACACATTTTCCTCACATTTCGGTGACAGAAAGTTCTGGAATCTGAGAGGAGCCACAAATTTCCTTCCACCCAGCGTTCCCCCAAGTCTCCTGATAAAAATGATACCTCACTTGTGTGGGTAGGCCTAGCGCCCGCGACAGGAAATGGCCCAAAACACAACGTGGACACATCACATTTTTTCATAGAAAACAGTGCCTACCTGTGGATTTTGGCCTCTAGCTCAGCCGGCACCTGGGGAAACCTAGCAAACCAGCGCATTTTTGAAAACTAGAAACCCAGGGGAATCCAAGATGGGGTGAATTGTGGGCTCTGACCAGGTTCTGTTACCCAGAATCCTTTGCAAACCTCAAAATTTGGCTAAAAAAACAAATTTTCCTCACATTTCGGTGACAGAAAGTTCTGGAATCTGAGAGGAGCCACAAATTTCCTTCCACCTAGCGTTCCCCCAAGTCTCCCAATACAAATGATACCTCACTTGTGTGGGTAGGCCTAGCGTCCGCGACAGGAAATGGCCCAAAACACAACGTGGACACATCAAATTTTTTCATAGAAAACAGTGCCTACCTGTGGATTTTGGCTTCTAGCTCAGCCGGCCCCAGGGGGGGGCAGAAATGGCCTAAAATAAATTTGTCCTCCACCCACCAACCCCCCTGCCCCCCCCCCCCCCGGGAGCGACCCTTGCCTATGGGGTCGCTCCCCCTGCGTGACATTGGCGCCAAAAAAAAATCCCCGGTGCCCTGTGGTTTCTGCCCCCTTGGGGGCAGATTGACCTACAATCGGCCAATCTGCCCCCAAGGGGGGCAGAAATGGTCTAAATACAGTTTGCCCCCCAGGGGAGCGACCCTTGCCTAATGGGTCGCTCCCCATCTCTAAAATACCAAACAAACAAAAAAAAACTCACAAAAAAACTATTTGCCCTGGTGCCTAGAGGTTTCTGCCCCCCCTGGGGGCAGATCAGCCTAATACCAATAGGCCGATCTGCCCCCAGGGGGGGCAGAAATGGCCTAAAATAAATTTGCCCCCCCCCCCCCGGGGAGCGACCCTTGCCTACAAGGTAGCTCCCCTTGCGTGACGGCGCAAAAAAAAAGATCCCTGGTGCCTAGTGGTTTCTGCCCCCCTTGGGGGCAGATTGACCTAAAATCAGCCGATCTGCCCCCAAAGTGGGCAGAAATGGCCTAAATATAATTTGCCCCTCCAGGGGAGCGACCCTTGCCTAAGGGGACGCTCCCCATCTGTAAAACACAACAACAACAAAAAATCCCTGGTGCCTAGTGGTTTGGGGCAGATCGGCCTAATAAAAATAGGCTGATCTGCCCCCATGGGGGGCAGAAATGGCCTAAAATAAATTTTCCCCCCAAGGGAAAGACCCTTGCCTAAGGGGTCGCTTTCCTTACGTGAAAAACAAACAAAAAAAACTCCCTGGTGTCTAGTGGTCTTGGGGGCAGATTGGCCTCATAAAAATAGGCCAATCTGCCCCCAAGGGGGGCAGAAATGGCCTAAATATAATTTGCCCCCTATGGGAGCGACCCTTGCCTAAGGGGTCGCTCCCCACACCTAAAACACAAAAGAAAACAAAAAAAAAAATATCCCTGGTGCCTAGAGGTTTCTGCCCCACCTGGGGGCAGATCGGCCTAATAATAGGCCAATCAGCCCCAGGGGGGGCAGAAAAGGCCTTAAAAAAAAATTCCCCCCTGGGAGCGACCCTTGCCCAAGGGGTCGCTCCCTTTTTGTCACTTTCCCCCAAAAATAAATATCCCTGGTGTCTAGTGGGCGTTTTAAAAGCCGGATTTCAAGCAATCCGGCTTTTGAAACGCTTGGAGAGGCTTCAAAGGGAAGGAAATACATTTCCTTCCCTTTGAAGCCTCTCCTTGCCTCCCCCACGTGATCGAAAGAGAAATGCTGAGCATTTCTCTTTCGATGGGGGAGGTTGTGTGATTGTCAGCGCGCGTTCGCGGGCTGACGTCACAGGGGTGGTGGGGGGGGTCGGGGTTTGAAGGGGAAGGGATTCCTCATTCAGCCCTGACCTGGGGGGGCGGCCCTCGGGGGGAGCGCTAGCGCTTCTCCCGAGGGCAGCATGCAGGACGTAATGGTTACGTCCATGGCGCCACACGGGAGCTGCCATGGACGCAACCATTACGTCCGTGGCGGGGAAGGGGTTAAAGCAAGCTAAAGTCTTTCTTCAGCAATTATTTACAGCTTTCACATTCACTCCCAGGATCCTTGTCAATTTAAGTTAGCAGCTTGTCAAAATCTGTTTTCAAAAGTCAATTCAGGTTTTCAGTGTCACATCCGGTAAGTTATCAGTCTCTTTTCTCAACGTTTCTTCTTTAATTCAATTCTTAGGTCACCCATGTCTCTTTGGCCAGACTCAAGTGCCAAAGTCCTGACCTGGGACCTCTCGATCAAAACAGAACGCCAAAACCTCTTGTTGCCATTCAGCTGATGCTGCATATGCTCATTCAGGACCTGCGTACCTTCTGTTTGCTACTCTCTTTCTTTTCAACTTGCGATCGCCTTGCAACTCTCCTTCACTTAGATCTTCTCTCCTTGTTGTATCAACCTTTTCCTCTATTGCATCTTTGACAACCACCTTACCCTTTGTCACTTGCAACTCTGGCCAATTATCTCCTTTCAGTGTCTCTCTGGCCTTTAATCTTTCCTGTGGCAGTCCTTCGCCCTCCTCTGACTCTGGTGTTTTCTCTTGATGGACCTGCAATTTGTTCAGGAGGAGTCTGAATACTCTGACTCTCTTCCACCTCAACTCCTTCGCCTTCTGGGTCTGTCAGGGGCTCTATTTCATTTCCATATTCGTCTGCTTCTGGGAGAACCTTCTTCTGGCTTGGCTCTCCTGGTACCTCAGTTGAGATAGGCTCACCGTCACCCCTCTGGGTCTCTTCTCCTTCGTCTCTTACTGGAGTGACTAAGCCATCCTCAACGGGCTCTCCTTCTGTCTCAGTTCCCCTTCGATCACTCTCCGGCCCTGAGACTTCCTTCTCTGTTGTTGGTACTTTCAACAACTCAACTTCCTCATAAATTGGACACGTCACCTTTTTCGTGTGACTGGCATGGATCCAGTTCGGAATTCCTGCACACTTCACAGCAGTAGTAGTCGTTAGTATTACTTGATATGGCCCCTTCTAACGTGGCTCCAAACACGACTTCCTTACGTGTTTCTTGATGACAACCCAGTCACCAGCTTTCAGATTGTGTCCTGGATTATTTATCGGTGGCAGGGTGGTAGCTTCCACCTGGTGAGTAAAAGAGCAGACCACGTCAGCCAGACCCTTGCAGTTGTCCTACACCATATCATCCGTGATATTCACAAGAGAATTCGCAGGCACTGCGGGCAGTCTCATAGCTCGGCCCATGAGAATCTCATGAGGAGACAGTTCGGTTTTCTTGTTGGGCGTATTTCTCATTGAGATTAACACCAAAGACAACGCATCGGGCCATTTCAAATTCGTGACTGCACACATTTTTGCCATTCTTGACTTCAGGGTACCATTCATCTGCTCCACTAGTCCTGATGCTTCAGGGCGGTAGCTACAATGCAACTTCTGTTCAATGTTCAATGCTACACACAAGAGCTTAACCACCTCGTTGTTGAAGTGACTTTCCCGATCTGATTCTAAATAGATCGGAAACCCGAAACGTGGTATCAACCCTAAGCAGCAGTTTCGCTACTGTGAGACTGTCATTCCTGCGTGTAGGGTATGCTTCGATCCAGTGGCTAAAGATACACACAATCACCAACACGTATCTCAAACATCCACACACAGGCATCTCAATTTGATGACCTAAGTATTTCACCTCTTTCTGACAATATTGCAACTTCTTTGGGGACACCTTGTGCCCTTTCATTCCCAAGTGGTTCAGTAAGGCAATCAAATCATACTTGCACTCATTCCTCGATTTGGATGTGATCAACAGATCATCAATGTACTGCACTAGAGTCGATTGAAAAGGCAGTTCCAATGACTCCAAATCCTTCTTCAGTATCTGACTCCCAGTCACAGGCTCCTTTGCTGCTGCCCACACCTGGGGGCTATTGACATTATTTTGCGGGCGCTACATAGCATGCTGTGCACTGCCGCTGCGCGGGACGCGCCCGGGCAAAGCCTGTGCCAAGGGCGGGCCCGTCCGTGCCCGTCAGAGTCTGAATGAGGCTGGGATGGGCTCCCCTTCTGGGCCCTAAGGTATGACATTGGGCCTTCTAAGGGTTTGTGATTGTTGAATCGATGTTTTCCACATGCGTAGATTCCTCAAAATAGATTTGTTGCCTTGCCAGAACAGCTCGGGATGGGGCCCAGTATTGTTCGATAGTGGCCGGCCAGGACACACTATTTTATTTTACAAGGCAATTGCACTGGAAAATATTCCTCCCATTGTATTTGTTTTTTGTGTTCTATATATTGCTTGCAATGGGGAAACGTAAAGCTGTGAATGCCCCAGCCCCCCACAACGGCACCAAGAAACTGAAAAAATGCCCTATAAATCAAGTGAGTCCTGTGAATGGGAAACTGATTAATCCCTTGGACAAAATCGATTTGTTATTTGAGGAGGTTGATGCAATCTTGAAAAGTAACTCTCATTTACCAGCAAAAAAGAGCGGAATTCCTGGGGCGGGGAGAATTCCAGAAATGTTCTCCAAGAAGAGGAAGACACTAACTACACATTCCTCACTCATGCTTCCCCCAAGTAAGGACTCTTCTGTCTCCAAGGGCCAAACTATGTATTTGACAGCAGCAACTCCTGGTAGCTCTCTTGATGCTCCACACAGTCAGACAGATTCTTTTACTATGGGCACTATGGTTAACCCTCCACCACTCAGCCCTCTGAATGTGGTGATTCCTAATGTTCCGTGTACTAATCGCTTTGGGTCATTGGAGGAGGAGGGAGATTTGCCCGCTTGCGCAACTCATGCCCCCCTTGGAGATATTACAGAGAATAATACCCAAAGTACCAATGCCCCTGTTATTGATGGTGTGCTAATACCTCATGAGGATGTTAATTTAGCCCTAGTTCTACAAAAGGTGGATGGTTATATCGCTAATGGGGTTACTGAAAGATAAAAGGGTGTTAGAGCAAGGTTGTAGCTGCCAGTCAACAAACAAGAAGGTGGGAATGAGTGGAGGGGATACAACCAGTTATTCCTCCCCCCGAGGCAGCTATGAATCCCTCTCCAATTGACTCTCCCCTGTAATCAGTTAGTTCCCGAAAGGTCACGACGGAAGCGCACTGGAACTTCTAATATTAGGGGCTCCGAGGGGGATACTTGTGCTGTGGCTTGGCCTCGTCCTGTGGATGGTGTATCTTGGGGGACTGACGCACCCCAAGTTTTTGGTGGAGCGGCTGATCCCCATGGTCCCCCCCGGATCAGGCATGCCCTGCACTGGTATTCCACAGCAGGTACAGCAGTTACCGTATCAGGGCCAAACAAGCAGAGACAGTATTGTCTACATGGTCAACATTCCCAAATTGTCACCTAGTTCCTTCGAGGACCATGAGTCTTTGACCAATAAGGTCACCCACTGGTTACGCTCTAGATGCAATTGTCTCTCGGTCATTCACTCTGACATCCTCCAGGTAGAAAGACACAGTCAACCTGGGCTAGATTCTGATTTTATTTCTGTTTGCTTTACTAAAAAAACATTTGTGAATCAACTTATGGGATTTACAACTCGAACAAGTGACCTATGGGCTAAGTGAAGGGTTGGCATTAGCCTCTCTCTAAAATTACCCCATTCACACACAGAGAAGCTCTCTAATGAGTTAATCCTGCTTCCAGGACATGAACCCCTTGTGGGGCTTAATACTTCTCATTCCCTGGATGCTATTGATTGACTAAGTAGCAATCAGGAAGTGTGGCCTGGTGTTACTATCGGGATCATCTATGCGGAAGAGGGCTATAGCTCTGCCCATAGTAATGATATAGCTATTTCTGAGCTACTATTACTAACATGGAATGTAGCAGGTCTTGGAAGGAAGTTAGGGGACTTAGATTGGGCTTCTTTTATTAGTAATATGCACATTTGTTTGTTCCAAGAGACTTGGATTGATGGGCAAATTTATATCAACGGGTTCTCTTCATATAACACTCCAGCTCAATTACCAGAGAAGGGCCTAGGCTGTGCTCTGAGGGGGTCTATTAATGCTTAGCAATAAGAATCTGCAAATTGAACATTCACTATTAAAGACAGACTCAGCAAATTTAATGGGAGTTCAACTCACCTTTCACTGTGAATTTAAGATCATTGTCATTAATGTACACTCCCGATCTGTCTCACCGGGTTTTGAGTCTCAAACCTTGATCCAGTTGACAGAACTCCTGGATTTGTTAAATCCTCCGTTCTATCTAATATTAGCAGGAGACTTAAATTGTACCTTTGAACCCTCTTATATGACTAATGGACTAACAGATGAAGAAGATGAAATGTGGGGAATCCCACAGCTAATAATCAATTGCCAATGCACTCGATCCAGTGTGGCTCTTCAGTTAGCTACATTATGTCTTAAGTATGGACTTAGGGCTTGTAATGGACGCACTCCCTCTGATCTAAATCTGGCACCCACCTTTAAACGTGGGATGTCCTCAAGTGTATTGGATTACTTCTTTTTAGATGTCAGACTGTGGCCGCTACTAAAGGACATGAAGGTAGAATCCCGATGCGAGAGTGACCATAATCCCTTGCTACTTACTATGACCGGTGATACTTTTAGGAGAACACTGAATGTACAATGTTCTGTGGTTCCCTCTCCATTGTTGAATAACAATCTCACTAGGGTCTCCTGGCCCAAGGTTATGTCAAACCCTCATTTATTAGCTGGGTCTACAAATATAGAAGGTGATTCTAAAAACCCTTGAGGAATTCAACACCAATTGTAAACCTTATACCGGAATTTGAAACTGAAAAGAAATTGGCTGTCCTCATGAAGAGGCACAGAAAAGAACGCTTGGGACAAATCAACCACTGTGAACCACTCTGCATCACATGGAACCTGGAACATGATCACAGCTCGATTTGGCACCACTGGGCAACATTTCACTACTATGTCGTTAATCTTTCTCAAATCTTGGAGAATTCAAACTTTCCCACAGGGCTTTCTCAGCCCCATTATTGGTGAGACTCCCTGTTTCACAAAGTCTGCAATTAACTGCGCCACCTTTATAAGGACATCTTGCGCCATATGGTACTGAGGTACCTGGCGGAACACAGCATTTGGCTTCACACTGACTTTAACTGGTTCTACTTTTTTTATCAGTCCTACTTCTTTCCCTGTCAAGTCTCACACCTTCTCTTGGACTGTCCCCTGCAAGACTGCTGGCAGTTCAGTCACTGTGAACATTGGGGAGAAGTTAATCAGAGGATACTCCTCATCTGTTGTCTCAGTTTCAGGCTCTGAAACCTGCTCCTCGTCTCCTTCATCGTCAATGTTTGTTTGAACCTCTATTCCCTCATTGGAACAGGTGATCCAACACCTTGTCTTGCACAGTAAGGGCCTGATTACAACTTTGGAGGAGGTGTTAATCCGTCCCAAAAGTGACGGTAAAGTGACGGATATACCACCAGCCGTATTACGAGTCCATTATATCCTATGGAACTTGTAATACGGCTGGTGGTATATCCATCACATTTGGGACGGATTAACACCTCCTCCAAAGTTGTAATCAGGCCCTAAGTCTCTTCCCAGTAGGGACACAGGACTCTAATTGCAATCTACAAACCTGTGCAACCCCTGGAAAGTGCCAAGCTCAACCTGAACCGGATCTGTGATATGGTTAGTTGAGAGCTGATTCGCCGCCCCTACTACCTTGACTGTACATCCAGAAAGGGGCAATTTCTGAACCTCTGCACTTCTGACTGTAGAGCGTGTAGCTTCTGTGTCAACCAAGAAGGAAACTTTGTGACCCCTTACCTTCCCTTGAACATAGGGCCCTTTCTGATCTACTTCTAGGGACGCTGCAAGCCTGCACTCCTCACTATCTGAACTCTCATCCGACCATTCATTGTTTATTCCATTCTCACCACGCAATGGGAACTGTTGCACTGTGTTATTTTGACTCATTCTTTGACCTATAACCTGTTGAGGAAGCCTCACCTGTTGCTGTTCCATTGGCGCTAAGGGCAATTGCATCTGCTGTCTAGGTACCATGGGAACCTCCTGTTGCATTTGTTGCATCTGCATTGGCTGTACACCTGACATCTATACCTGCTGCATGGGTTGGAGACCCTGCATCTGAATCATGTTATTCTGAAAGTTCGGATTAGGCCATCTAGCCTCGGTCCCTTCAAGTTTTGAAATGTACTGACATCACTGCTTTGTTGAACAACACCCTCCTGCACCATCATTGGGCACTCCCGCTTCCAATGTCCAACGCCCCCGCAAGCATGACTAGGAAACATCTTCTTCATCCCCTGCACATCGTTTTGAACCACTATAGTATTCAAATCTGTGCTTCTGTTCACAAAACCTCCTCGACCTCTGCCTCTCACTTGCACCTGAAACATCCCATTTCCTTGCGGCTGTTGCACCATCTGTTGTAGACAACCTCCCTGCATCCCTGAGTGTGCTGCCTTCATTTGCATTACCATTGCTTTCTCCTTCAGCTTCCTCTGCTTCAACTCAATCTCGTCACTACAGTACTTCCTCGTCAATCGGCTTCGCTTGCCAACAGATCAAATGATTCGTAATCATCTGACTAATCTCCGGTCTCAATCCCTCAATGAATCTGAACACAAGGTGATTCATGTCCTTCGCCTCAACAACATCTGTACCACTGTAGTTCTTGAACGCTTTCAACAACCTCTCCTAATAGGCAGGTTTCGACTCCTTGGGTTCCTGAGCTGTCCGATAAATGTTTTGCCAATCAACATTCTGCGGCGAAACCCTCTGTTTCAAGAACTCAATCACCTTATGGTAGTATCTCATCACCTCAGGAGATGGTGCTCCTGCGACTATCCCTTGCCGTTCCCATGGTTGGCCAATCCACACTCCTCTTGCACTCAAGCCACCAATCGGCTGGAGCTATGATCTCAAAGAGAGTATTCAGGTCTTCCCAGAGACATTTCGCAAGCTTCACGAACCTATCCGTCTGCTGATACCACTCTATTGGTTTTTCCCTCAACCTGGGAAAGTCATTTGTAAATGACAGGATATCACCTCTGTTTCATGGCACATGGACAAGAACCCCTCCAGCCGTCTCTCTCATCGGTAACATTTTCACTGCACCTACATCCTCAGAGGCTTTGGCTGGCTGCTCTATGCAGTCACTTTTCCTATTGTCTCTTTTCTTTGCCCATCTGCCTTCCCATTTCACTAAGGCTCCCCATACTTGTGCACTCAGCAGTATTTCTTTAAGGTGTGCCTTCATCCCAGTAGACCTCATGTGTTCACAATCTTTAGGTTCAAAGTCTAATCTGTAACTTCTCTTCAGATGTTTAGTACTTTCTAAGTCTATTCCATAATGATCTGCCAAATTTGGCAACCTCTGGTGCACCCTGTTCACTTCTTTGGTTATTTTTGGACACAAATACCTCAATTCTGCTTCCGTGTATGATTCTAGCCTGTTCACTCCCATGCTTTCTTCAACTAGTTCATTTGCCTCCATGCCCAACCTCACAAAATTCAGATACTCTTCTCCTTCCGACCTTCCTGCTGCTGCAGGAGTAGTCTGTGGTGAATTCAACTTGTCTAACCAATCGTTCAATTGTTGCGCATTTAAACCTTGCAAGGAGATATTCCCAGCCTGCACTATCGGTGTTTGCGGTATGTTTGAACTCGAGCTCTGCGGAGTCAGCAGTCCCAAACCTGATTGTCTCATGGCATCTGGAAGAGCCCCAATTGGACTGAAGTCTAATAAAGACCTACGGCCAGATGTAGCAAGGGTTTTGCGAGTCGCAAATGGTGAAAATCGTCGTTTGCGAGTCGCAAAAGCCTCTGTGCTATGTAGAAATGCATTTTGCGAGTCGGATCCGACTCGCAAAATGCATTTCTGACTCGCAAATAGGAAGGGGTGTTCCCTTCCTATTTGCGACTCGCAATGCTCTGCATTTTCATTTGCGACCGAAATGAAAGCGCAGTTACCAACCACTTGAAGTGGATGGTAACCCAGGCGCAAACGGGAAGGGGTCCCTATGGGACCCCTTCCCCTTTGTTTCTGGGAAAAAAAAAATTCAGAGCAGGCAGTGGTCCAAGGGACCACTACCTGCCCTGAAAAACACCGAAACTAAAGGTTTCGTTTTTTTTTTCAAAGTGCAGCTCGTTTTCCTTTAAGGAAAACGGGCTACACTTTGAAAAAAAAGACTGCTTTATTTAAAAGCAGTCACGGACATGGTGGTCTGCTATCTCCAGCAGGCCACCATCCCCGTGAGTGCCCTGACTCGCTATGGGGTTGCAAATTGCGACGTACCTCATTAATATTAATGAGGTGGGTCTTTGCGACCCCATAGCGACTCGCAGAAGGTGTCTGAGACACCTTTCTGCATTCCAAATTGCGAGTTGCAATTTGCGAGTCGCTGGGACTCGCAAATTGCAACTCGCAATTTGGAGTTTTGCTACATCTGGCCCCTAGACCTTTCGAATGTCGGTTCCACTGGAGTCACCCCTTGAGAGCTCCCTACAAACCCTCCTCTTGTCATCTCTTGGGTCATTATTCCTTGATCACATACACTAGGCTTCGCCTGTGCATACAATGGTACTGGTGGACCAACTGTAATGGGCAAGATATTGTGGCTGGCGTCTGCCTATTTCCCAAAACCTGTGGAGCTTTAACTCTCATATTCTGGTTCAATATTTGTGCCATGGCTGACTGCGGTCCTGTGACTGAAGTGTAATTCGAAATCATTTGTTGCTGCACCTGGGGCAGTAAAGGTGGAGTTGGCTCGGTCTGTATCAGCTTTGGTCTCGTATATGTCAGATCTGACGGTACCATCCAATTCGTGGTAGTCTCTAATATTGGGACATCAGGGTAAAGCCTCTGAACCTGTAGTGGCTGTATCTGAGGTTGCATCTCTGGAGCAGTAAACACACTAATACTACTCTGCACCGGAACTGGAGTGGAGACAGGACTAACCTGTATTGGATTCACTGTCACCTTGCTTTGAGTCGAACTTACAGGACATGTACTAGAACTCGGTCTGTTGTCATCTATTGCATATGGCGGTGGTCGGTCATTCAGTAACTGATTAAGGAACTCATCATCGTCTGAGTCATCCATCTCTGACCAGGGCTTCTTAGCCTCTTTGTATTTAGAAGAACGTTTGTCAGTCTTACAAGTAGCTTTCCCTCCTTTGTCTACACCTTCTTGAGCTATTGCTGGAAACATCCTAATTCCGTCTATTGTTTCTCTCCTCCAAACTCTCTGTGCACTATCCCACCTAGCCTCCGCTAGTGTCTTTTCTGCTTTCCTCATTCTCCTCTCAAATTTCTGCTGCTGTTGTCGTATTGCCATCAGTTCCCAAATTGCTAGCGCTTCAAACTGTGCTGGCCTCGGAGGTACCTTTAGCTCATTTATCACCCTCCTCAAATTTTCCAAAATCCTTATGTTGAACGTTCTGTGTTCCGGAAACGCCAAACACCCTTCTTTCTCTGTCACTTTGCACCATTGCTTTAGCGAATGGCATGACTCCCCTCTCCTCCATTATGGCATAAGATGGTGTATCATCTGGCGGTGTAACCTCCCCTACACCTCGGCAGCTACTCTTTCCTTTTCAGATCCTGCACTTGCAAGCAAAATTTGACCCGCAAATTTTACTCACGACTTGTCAATGGGTTGTTCTAGTGCACTTTAGAACTCACCAAATCTCCATCGAAGTTTTCATTCACCCACTTTAACTCATACCCGACTTGTCAACCACGCCCAATTGACCTATTAAACCGCACAAATTACAACATAAACCAAGTGTCTCATACACTTATCAATATACTCCGGAGTCTTAGAACACGCAGGGTCCGTACATCACCAACAACCATGTGGCCAATTTTTTAACACAATGCGCCACACTCACATGAAGTTCGCCGACTTCTCTACTCTCATACTGCGGAGTACGCACACTCCTACTAAAACATCATCATTTGGCCTAAAAACCTCACCGCCTTCACACTTCACCTGCGGTATGCATAAGCTGTGCAAGCGCCAAACGTACTTCATTCACACTAACACTAGAACGCCGAGAACATGCTCAACTCACTTCGGCAGGCTCCGAGATTCTGGGAAAGTCATTCACGACTTAGGGGCACATCATCTTTCCAGTTAGCATCACTGAAAAAGAAAACTTTTTCCAAAACCCAATTTTCTGAAACACCTTGCTTACTTCCAAACTACGCTATCAATTTCTACCAGACCCTTTGAACCAACAATCTCATCAAACAGTGGTCCCTCGTCCTGGTGCTCCAAAGGGCCAAACCATTACCTCTGCTACCAAAAACTGATAGTGCGTCAGAACCTTGATAACTAAACTTACAAGGAGACACGCCTAGGCCGATGAACCTTTTGACCACGTTTGGAGACTTCCCAGTGCGGGGTATCCTTCTGGCATCACAAAATCAATATCTCAATAACCCAATCAATCTCTTAATAACTAATCAACAAGATAATCAACAACATTTAATAAGAATCAATAAAGAAATCACCATGACCTTTTGGCCATGAATAACCACACAAATCTAGTTAAGTGTTAGGATATTTATTCCCTATTGATTACAATCTAATAGTCATCTCCGTTAAACTCATTAGCAATCAATCTCCTTAGTAACTCTTCAGATACATAATTTGAACACAGTTAATCAATGCATAGAGAATATTCATTAAGCATTAACACATCACTAATAAGAAGCAGCTTAGCAAAGTCTCAGAGTACAAGGTTCAACAAAGCAAGAACTCAATCATTTGTCTATTTGCGTCAGTTTTTAGTGAACACCTTAACTAACCTCGAATTAGCATCGGCATGTTGGGCTTCATGCAAAACAATTTAGCAAACACAAATTTGAAAAACATCTAGAAAGAAAAGGCAAACAGATGATTACAATTTTCCATCAGATAGTTACCCCTCCAACGAATCAGCAAACAGCGTCAGTCTTCGTCCTCAGGACATCAGTCGATTCGGCATCAGCAAAGACAGGACAGGGCAAAGTCTCAGTATGGCATAGCTATGAATAAGGCTCTTCCCTCATAAGGAGGAGAAGTAAGTATCAGGTAAGGATTTAATAGAGGATGGTTAAGGTATCAGAAGAATAAACAGCAAAGGCTCAAAGAATAATGGCAGATTATGGCTCAGTGGAATGTCCAGTAATGGCTGATTTCTCCTCGGGTCATGCAGTTATATCAAAACTGTTGAACTAGCCCTTAATTCCCTATTGGATCAATTTTGGTGCATCATTATCTCTGTCCAATAATTCTCCACGCACCTTACTAGAATTTTTCAGAAAACATTGTTCTCATGCAGTTGATTGGCTCCGTTAATTGACGTCTTCATCGGGTGGAATGTCAGGTAAGAAAAGTTACACTTTACGTTCCAGTCAGCAGTCCCATTGTCTTCTCCTAATCTAGGCAGCCTTGCACCTTTTACGAATTACACTGTTGCATTCGGCAAGAATGTCTCCTTGATCAAGTCGGGTCCCATGAAAAGGAATTTACTACTTCTACACACATACATCTCTAGCTTCTGGAAAAGTACAGCTTGGTGTCCTTCAGGAGAACAGCACATTGCACGTTAGAAAAACACATTTTAACATGAGACCAGGCAACTAGGCCCAGACCCTCGCTAAGTAAGGCCTAGTGATTAATTTAGTAAAATCAAATGCATAACTCTTAATTATAATATGCTAGTACAAATCCATACATTTGTGCATCATTAATTCATCATTAGTAAGTTTCATTAGTCATCGTATACATTGGTGGCCACTCCCTGTGGGTACATTTCAACCGCGTGAATTATTTTCTACGTTAACAGATTTTCTATGCAGCTTCATTATACATTATATTGCAAGCTTTTCATGTTAATATTGATTTTAAAGGTCACACTCCAACAGTTGTAAATATCTGATACTTTACCAGTTAAAGTGTGTGTCTTTTTCAATTGTTCACGTAATTGCTGTTCGACGTGATGTTGGATTTGACACAATGACCAATAAAAAGGGAAACAGGCAGACTTTAACAACTACCTGTCATCTGAATGTTTATTCAGTTTTATATAATTGTGTCCCGTGTTGTATAAAATGCTATGCAATGTTGAACAATAGTGAACGTGTTGTGACATAATGTAAAGTTGAGGTTGGAGTGACCCAGTTGTTTTAAAATTGTGCGGTATTGAGGAAGGGGTGGTCCATTTAAATGGACAGTCTGCGCACATGGACTCTGTGACGGAAACATTTTGGTGTTTTCTTTTATCTTTGTATCTTTTGCTTATAATTTAATAATTTAATAAAGGATCATCACAATGATGGAGCTGTGCTACTTGATTTTAAAGATGTGTGGTTTCGGATACGATGGAGAAGAGATTGATATATATAGATCTATATATATATATATATATATAGGTATATACATATATATAAAATATACATATATATATATACACAATCAAGCTTCAGTGTTTTTCTTTGATACATATATATATAAAAACACCAAAGCTCGATTATAATCCAGCGCTTTTTATTCAACAACAGCGGCAGCACCATTCTGATGCATTTCTGCTGAAGGGTCTTGTTCACAGGCGAGCAGCATTACTAGGGCCAAGTTTTCACATGTTCTTTATATTCAATCAATCAATCAATCAGAGTATTTGTAAAGCGCACTACTCACCCATGAGGGTCTCAAGGTGCTGAGGGAAAGGAGTGGAGCTGCTTCTGCTCGAACAGCCATGTCTTGAGATGTCTCCTGAAAGTAACTAGGTCCTGTATCTGTCGCAGGTGGGTGGGAAGAGTGTTCCACGTGTTGGCGGCGAGGTGGGAGAACGATCTGCCACCGGTGGTTGTTCTGTGGATGCATGGGACGGTGGCGAGGGCAAGGTCGGTGGAGTGAAGCTGTCGGGTCGGGGTGTAGAAGGAGAGCCGTCTGTTGAGGTATTCTGGTCCGTTGCTGTGCAGTGCCTTGTGAGCATGGGTGAGGAGTTTGAACGTGATTCTCTTGTTGATGGGGAGCCAGTGTAGGTTGTTGATGGGGAGCCAGTGTTGATGGGGAGCCAGTGTAGGTTTCTTGTGATGTGGCAGTGGCAAGAGATGTCCAGGATGAGGGATGCGGAGGCATCTGTATGCGTTGCAGTCTTTTCTGGAGCTTGGTCGTGGTTTCTGCATAGAGGGCATTGCCGTAGTCCAGTTTGCTGCTTACGAGGGCTTGGGTGACTGTCCTGGTTTCAGTGGAGATCCATTTGTAGATCTTCTGAAGCATGCAGAGGGTGTTGAAGCAGGATAAAAAGATGGCGTTGACTTGCTGGATCATTGATAGTAATGACTCCAGGATGAATTCCAGGTTGCGTGCATGGTTGGTGGGTGTCAGTGCGGTTCCCAGTGTTGCAGGCCACCAGGAGTCGTCCCATGCAGAGGGGGTGGAGCTGAGGATGAAGACCTCAGTTTTGTCAGAATTCAGTTGCAGGCAGCTGTTCTTCATCCATTCGACGATGGCCTTCATTCCTTCATGGAGGTTGGTTTTGATGATGGTGGGGTCCTTGGTGTGGGAGAGGATCAGCTGGGTGTCATCGGCGTATGAGACGATGTTGAGGTTGTGAGATCAGGCATGTTTTTGCGAGCGGGACCATGTAGACGTTAAAGAAGGTCAGGCTGAGGGAGGATCCCTGGGGTACGCCGCAGATGATTTTGGTGGCTTCAGAGCGGAATGGAGGGAGGTAGACTCTCTGAGTTCTGCTGGTGAGGAAGGAGGTGATTAAGTCCAGGGCTCTGTCGCGGGTCTCTGTGTCATTGAGGCGTGTGCCTAGGGTGTGGTGGCAGACGGTGTCGAACACGGCTGAGAGGTCCCGGAAGATAAGGGCCGCGGTTTCACTGTTGTCAAGTATGGTCCTGATATCGTCTGTGGCGGTGCTGAGGGCTTTTCGGTGCTGTGGTTGCTGCGGAATCCGGATTGGGATGAGTCCAGAGTGTTTTTCTCCTCGAGGAAATGGGCAGTTGTTTGTTGACAATTTTCTTTATGACTTTTGCTGGGAAGGGGAGCAGGGAGATGTGCCGGAAGTTCTTAAGGTCCTTTGGGTCCACCTTGGGTTTCTTGAGGAGGGCATTGATCTTGGCGTGTTTCCAGCTCTCCGGGAAGGTGGCGGTCTTGAAGGAACTGTTGATGATCTTCCAAAGTTGGGGTGCGATGACCGAGCTTGCTTTGTTGAAATTGTGGTGAGGGCAGGGGTCGGATGGTGATCCGGAGTGGATGTTGTTCATGATTTCGATGGTGTCGTTGACGTGGGCACAGAATAGCAGGAGGCTGGTGGGTGATGAGTCTGTGGTGTCGATGGTTGACGGGTGGGGGTCTGACTGAGTATTGAAGCTGTCATGGATGTGTGCAATCTTGCGGTAGAAGAAAGGTGCTAGGGAGTCGCAGAGGTCTTGTGATGGCCGGATGGTGTTGACGTTGGCGCTGGGGTTGGAGAGCTTCTTCACGATGTTGAAGAGTATTCCAGTCACTCGGTGGTGCTGTGATCTGTGCTTATAATACATTGCCAACAATGCATTATTGGAAATATTAGCTCATAAAATCGAACTGCATAGCTTTAAAATATTTCCATCCTAGTTCATGGTTCATTCTATTTCAAAAGCACTGCAGTCCATAATAAAGATGAAAATCTTTCCAATGTGCTTATGCTGTCTCCATGCTGCCACATACTTTGTCTTTGTAAACCGCCGTCGTCCACAATCAGCAAGAGACAGTAAGTGCCAGATGTAGCAAACTTTTGCAAGTCGCAAATGGCCCGATTAGCTATTTGCGACCCCGCAAAATCGGAAATGGGATGCAAAAATCCCATTTCGGACTCGCAAAATGCGATGCGAGCCGTTACCGACTCGCAAAATTTGCGACCCCATTTTGCGACCCGCAAATAGGAAGTCGCAATTTGCGAGTCGCAAACCATATGCAATAGCAACTCGCAAATTGCGACTAGTCGCAAAAAGCCCATTTTGCACTTCCAATTTACCACTAACTCAGAGCAGGTGGTAACCATTACCAAAGTATAAAAGGAGAAGCAGAAGGCATCTGGGTTACTCAAGATGGCAGAGATATACCTGATAGCAGTGAGGAGGAGAGCCCACGACGCACAGCAGAGGAGGAGGAGGAGCCAGAGACAGGAGAAGATTTACAGAACAAGGCAGACCCTCTTCCAGCAAACTGAGGAGGAAATTTATGACAAATACAGACTTAGCAGCGCAGCTATACTAGATTTAATAGATTTACTCAAACCACAGCTAGAACGCCAGACTGTGCGCGGCTGCGCCATCCCTACGCATGTGCAAGTGCTATGCTCACTGCACCTCTTGGCCTCGGGTAGCTATCAGGGTGTCATTGCTGTGGCAGGTGGGGTATCCCAAAGTGCACTATCACGGTTCTTTAGGGCATTCCTAGACGCCTTACTCACACACATGTCCCGATACATATACCTACCCAGGAATGAGGCAGAAATCAACAGCACCAAGTTGGAATTTTACCGGATTGCCAACTTCCCCCATGTCATAGGGTGTGTAGACGGGACACATATACAAATATGCCCTCCTGCAAACCTGGAATATCTGTTCCACAATAGGAAGTGTACCCACTCACTCAACATACAGGTGGTATGTGACGCTCATTATATCATCACTGACATGGTTGCCAAATTTCCAGGCAGTACCCATGACTCCTACATTTTTAGGCACAGTGGGATACACCAACGCCTGGAACGTGGGGAGTTTGGAGACGGATACCTCCTAGGTAGAGCTGAATACACCTTGCAGACATGCACACAGGTCAATGTGCATACCACCCATGCCTTGCTAACAGTATACGTTTTGTGCCCAACAGGTGACAGTGCATATGCACTACGTCCATGGATACTGACTCCGTACTTAACACCCAGCAATGATTGCGAGAGGCGATATAACAGTGCACCTAAGAGTACCAGGAACATCATAGAACGCACCTTCGGACTGCTGAAAGCAAGGTTCAGATGCCTCCAACGAAGTGGAGGTGCCCTCCAGTATACCCCAATAACGGCTTTCAAAATAGTTGTTGCATGCGCTATCCTGCACAACATTGCCACCCGACGTGGGCTACCTCTCACCCCTGAAGACCCAGATTCTGAGGATGAAGAGCAACCACATCGCAATCATGGGGATAGGAGCATCGCGAATCAAGGCAGACTGAGACGGGAACACATTGCAAACCAATACTTTGGAAGGTACGGGCCAACTTCTACCATACTCACCAATATGACAAAGAGTCCATGTGTTAAGTGGAAAGAACAAATGATTTAATAAGTGCAAATAACCAAACTATGTACATGAAAAACATTTCAGGGGCTTCTATAGTCCACCTTGCATGGGACACATTGCCATCATGTGCCCAAACCCCAGGGACAGTGTGGAGCTCACACCCTATGGCGGGCTCAGCTAGCCTGGCTGGTACTAGGTGGGTCAGCAGTGCTCTGCCCTGTGCTTCCACTACGTAGCACCCTGGTGTCACTGACAGAGACACTGCTGACAGTGGAGCCCTCCTCACTGTCTTGTGGGGTGTCGCCTGTGCCTCTGGCCACCTGCCGTGCCTCCATTAGGTCTATTGCATGGTTGATCCGGCCCAGTCCCCGTGCCACATCACCCGAAAAAAGTGGCCCATGTCCACCTGGAGGCTTACTGTTCGCCTCGACAGCCCTGTTGTGTTAACAGCCAGCCTGACTATAGAGGAGGCCATCCTGTCCAGGCGTTGCAGCATCTGGCGGTCCCTGCGCCGTGAACTGTCACTCTGCGTTAGCAGTCCTGCCACTAGTTCACGCATAGATAGTGCAAGGTCACCCGTGTTGTTACCTATAACCTGCAATTCTGAATGCACCTGCTGCACACTGATGGCATGATTTCTTTCAAAGTGCTGCAATACCCCACTAATCCTCCTCAATTGTTGATTTTGCAGGCGCTGACCCTGTAGCAGTTGGGCCTCTGTTGGTGTTGTGGAGGCATGCCCTGACTCTGCCTGCTGCTCTGCTGTTGGTATCCTACGTCGCCTGCGCAGCGGTGGAGGCCCTGTAGTGTCTGACGTGGCACTCTGGCTTGTTCCTGGTGCAGGCTCGCACACCACTGTTGCAACTGGTGTTTCCAGAGAGGGCATGGTGTTGGTGGTGCAGGGAGCAGTGGTGGCTGGTCCTGTTGTCTCCTCTCTGTGCTGGCTGACCATTGGCCCCTGGCTGCTTGGGCAGGTGGGGGTGTCTTGTGGGAGACCTGTGAGACATAGGGAACACACTGTCAGTGTCTAATATCTGTTATCACCTTCCTAATAAACAATTGCCTATGAACTGCCTACTTGACTACATTGCCCATAATGCATCATTCTGGTGTTTGCTACTCTGAAATGGAGCTTTTTTGGTTGTGCATGCCCCTGTGTACAAGGTGGGTGGGGGTATGGCATTGATAGGGGTACATGCATATCACATGGTACTCACCGGTTCATGGTCCTGGCTCAGAGGTGTCCAGATCTCCCATTCCACTGACAGCCTCAGGCTCAAGGCTCTCCTCTATCCTTTCCTCCAGGGGTGTGGGTGGTGGTACCGTCGATGGTCCCCCTCCTATGCCTCTCATCTCCCGGAGCCGCTCTGCCACCCTCTCCTTGGTCCGGGAGCGCAGGTCATACCACCTTTTCTTAAGTTCTTTCACACTCCAGTCGCTAACCCCCAGGGAGTTGACCTTGTCCTGGATATCCTGCCAAATCCTTTTTTTTCTGTGTCTGGCACAGTGAGGGCTGCCCTGCCAAACAGCTCATCATAGTGCTGACAGCACTCATCTGTTAGCACCTCCAACTCCTTCTCAGCAAACTTTAGCTTTCTTTTCCTGGGAGTGTCAGCCATGGTTGCTGGAGCTGTGTTTGTTGGCTGTGCTGCAGTTAAAAAGGATGTGGTCCTCCCTCCTCCCAGGTGTATTTGTAAACTTCCTGGCTGTGATGTCATCATCATGTACCAGGAAGTGTTTTCCTGAGTGTTCTGAAGTGATTTCCAGAGTGTTCTGCAGCACCTGCTTTCAATTTTCAGCACAGTCGCAATTTGCGATACCCACTCACAAATTGCGAGTCCGTTTTTTGCGCGATCGCAAAAAGCGACCTCGCAAACAGCTGACTTGCTATCTGTGGTGCGACTCCGTGTGCGTGTCGCAAATTGTCCTCGCACTTTCTACCTGCATTGCAGTTAGCGACTTGCAAATTGCGAGTCGCAAATATTCGCAATTTGCGAGTCGCTATTTTTTACCTACCTACATCTGGCCCTTAAATACTTCTCTCACATCCCTACGCTCTCCTCCACATAACATTTACCTTAGGATCAATCCTCTTTTCTCTTGTGAAGGAGGCGGAACAGGGCCAGATATTTACTCCGAAGCACAAATTCCTCTCTGTTAAAGTGGCCCACAACTCCATCAGGGCGGCTTAAGTAAGAACAGGAACAGAGAATTCTGTCCTTAATCAGCAAAGAAAAAACTGAAGCTCGATTACAGATAATCCAACACTTTTTATTCAACAACAGCGGCAGCACCATTCTAACGCGTTTCGGCTGAAGGGCCTTGTTCACAGGTGAGCAGCATTACTAGGGCCAAAGTGTCACATGCTCTTTACATTCCAGTCACTTGGTGGTTCTGTGATCTATGCTTATACTACATTGCCCACAATGCATCATTGGAAATTATTTATATATATATATATATATAAAACCTAGTGGCAGTCGGCACTAGGTAGTTATAGTTAGAACCATGTTTCCATAGCAAAAACGTTTTTTGACTGGCCTATATCTTTAGTGCCGTTTGACGAATCTTCACAAAATTTTCCCAAAAAACTGTTCCAGTGCTTCCAACGCATGGAAAGTTTCAGGGTGATCTGTCAAGCAGAGCCCGAGAAAAAAGGGGAACCTAAAAAGCTGTGTTTCCCATGTTAATTCCTGTAGGGCCTTTGAACACACCTATAGCCTGAACCACTGGATGGAATTACACCATATTTGGTAGCAACCTATCTTTCAGTACGCAGATTGTGCTTTGGCTTATTTTATGTAAATCCATTCAGTAGTTTTTGAGAAATTCAAATTTGTATATCCCTGGCTGCAAAGTATTCGGAACAAAGACAAGCTTATGCAGGGAAATGCACAGCTCTGATTGGCTGGCACTTCAAACCAGGAAGTGTTGGCAGCCATCTTGAGACTTGAGACTCAGCTTGAGCTGAGTCCCAGAAAAAATGTAAAAGAAAAAGAAAAGGGGCCAGGTTAGGGAAACCCCGAAACCTTAGCTGTGGTGGGGGGAAAGGGTCCCAGAGGTAGCCCCCAGAGCAAAAAAGCATTTTTGAAATCATTTTTTTGCCACAAATTTGCGATATTTGTGGCAAAAAAATTAAAACAAACAATGCAGGCTCCCCTACTTGCTTTTTGCTAGGCCTCCGGGTCGGCCAGGCCCAGGAGGCATTGCTAATTTTGTGTGCGGGGGGGTCTCCCAGTACACCTATAACCCTGCAACCACCACCTCCCCAGGGCAATGTTGAAATGTGGTGGCATGCACTGCTAATTACCCCATGAATTACGGCACTCATGCCATCTTTGATAACATCCTTGATAATATCAATGTAATATTTGCAGTAACAAAATGTAGGAAAAACTGTGCATGGCTGAGGCGTGAGTTATAGTTACTCAAACTATGAGTGGTGAATTTCTATGGTTTTGTACATTTAAAATTTGAGCCTAACCATGATGTCCCTGTAACCTTTGGCTTTTTAAGTGAACACACGTATATATATATATATATGTATATATGTATATATATATTTATATATATACATATATATATATGTGTATATATATGCAAAAAAGAATAGAGAACTCTGGGTAGTTCCCAAGTTTAGGTGGAGAGCAGCTCTAGTAAGGAGCACCCTGCAACACCAGCAGCACTCTAGATTTGCTCACCTCAAATGTCTGTTTATCTAGCAAAGTTTTTAAGCATTGGATCAGCACAGTGCTATCCACGCCGAGCTAGTGACAAAATCTTTTGCCATTTGTACAGCAAAGTCTTTAAGCATAGGTTGGACAGGGTGTTAACCTTGCCGAGCTGTAAAATGGCAAAAGCCATTTATTACTCCAGGCACAGTATTACAGCTTTGGACTGGTAAAATACCGTCCAAGCCAACCTGGAATGAGTAAAAGCAACCCCTGACACGTGTTTCACTTGCATTAGAGCTCATCAGAGAGGTTTAGCTTTGTCCCAACACAAGCGAGCACCCAGTATAAGTCAAAACAAATCCCTTTCAGGGTTAGAGTGACGCATAAATTATGCAAAAAAGAATAGCGAACTCTGGGTAGTTCCCAAGTTTAGGTTGAGAGCAGCTCTAGTAAGGAGCACTCTGCAACACCAGTGACACTCTAGATTTGCTCACCTCAAATGTCTATTTATCTAGCAAAGTTTTTAAGCATTGGATTAGCACAGTGCTATCCACGCCGAGCTAGATAGTGACAAAGTGGGTCATTACAACATTGGCGGTAAAAGCCGCTTACCGCCGTGCAGAAGACTGCCAATACACCGCCGAGGCCGCGGAATTCCGCCACAGCTATTATGACCCACATCTCGGAATCCGCCGAAATACAGACACCCACACAAGTCCGCCACACCAAAGGTCAGTGATAAACTGGCGAAAACAAATCCTCCACCGTCACGTCAACAGAAACACGCCCATGCTATCACGACCAGCGAATCCACACGGCGGTCTTTCAACCGCGGTATTCCATTGGCGGTACACACCGCTGCGCTCAAAATACACACACATCTCCAAAACACCGCCACATTGGACAATTCCAAATACACACACCTGATACACATACAAACACCACTCCCACACACCCAACACTATATAAAACACACACCCACATCACCCACAAATCCCTATGACCAGACATTTTGAGGAAGCCGAGAGACAGAGAGCACAGCAATTGAGAACCCCACCACACAGAGGCACACAACACCATCACCCATACAACAGTCCACAAACAAAACACCACACTCCACTACACATCACCACACACATCAACACATACACCACCCCACACCTCACCCACATCACCCCATGTCACGCCAAAGACACCCCAGGTTTTCTGAGGAGGAGCTCAGGGACATGGTGGAGGAAATCCTCAGGGTAGAGCCACAGCTATTTGGCTCACAAGGTGCAGCACACCTCCATAGCCAGGAAGATGGAGCTATGGTGCAGAATCGTGGACAGGGTCAACGCTGTGGGACAGCATCCAAGAAATCGGGAGGACATCAGGAAGAGGTGGAACGACCTACGGGGGAAGGTGCGTTCTGTGGTCTCCAGTCACAACATTGCGGTACAGCCGACTGGCGGCGGACCCCCACTTCCTTCCCCACAACTAACAACATGGGAGGAGCAAGTCTTGACCATCATGCATCCAGAGGGCCTCGGAGGAGTCGGTGGAGGAATGGACACTGGTAAGTCAAATCTTAACTATCATATCCCCCACCCTACCTGCATGCTATCACACACCCCCACCCTCACCCCCTCCCCTATCACTCCAACTCCTCCCTAATGTACTAATAACACAAACCACCCATCCCAACACCAAGCCCTGCATGACACAACTAAGCATGGTCACCCATCACTAAAGCATGCTCACTGCACATACCCATAACAACCCCCTAACCATCATCACACAAACCCCCACACAGGAATGCTTGCACTGGGGTACACGCACACCCACCCATTGCACACCATGACACACACACGCAATAATCATGCTCTCATACCCCTGCAGGACCACTACGGAACGTCACCACACAGGAGGGTCCAGACATCTCCACTCCACCCACAGAAGAGGCCCACAATGACGACAGCAGCTCTGGCCAACTGGATCCAGATGACCAGCCTGGACCATCGTGGGCCTCGGGACAGTTGGTTCCCCTCGCACAGACACAGCCCAACACTGACCTTCCACCCTCTGGTAACACCAGCACAGCACCCACCCAGCGGGCCCATACCTTCGTACCCAGGACACGCCAATCAGCTGTGTGTCCACCACTACAGGGAACCCAGGATAACCCACCACCCCAACAACCACAGAGACCTGGGGGCAGTGGTAGTGGGCACACGGTCCAGGGGACGGAGGCACAGGAACACAGAGGAACTGGGAGAGCTGCTGTGCAACAGGGGGCGGACAGGCCAAGGGAACCCACTCTCCACGAGGCCCTCTCCTCCATCATGGGAGCATACCACCACTCCCAGGAGACGATTGCGACGGTCCTGGACAAGTTTGAGGAGACCCAGCGCCTGCTGGAGGAGCAGTATTTGGGGTTCAGGGAGGTGCTCAGAACCATCAGCTCCGCCCTGGGCACCATCGTAGGGGTGCTGAAAGACATACAAAAGACCATGAGGGACACTGTGGCACTCCAAGGGGCCCCTGACACTAGCATGGACTAGCATGAACTGCCAACCACCTCCGCCGGCGCTAGTGGACAAGACGCCCCGCCACAGGACCACAACATCAGCACCCCACCCCCTGTAGACGGAGAATCACCCCGCAAGCGGTCCCTGAGATCCAGGAACAGGACAGAGCAAGATGGCAAGACCCCCGCCAGGAAATGAGACCACCCTGATTGTCCTCCCACTGTCCCACTTTGTTACCCTGTCCATACTTAAACTGCCCCAGCTCCACTTCCTATGCCATTATGGGCAAAGCACCTGTGAGACGAATAGACTGGACTCTTCCATGGACATTCCTCCACCATCCCCCATCACCATTCTACAACCCCCCTCCATTTCTGAGCACTTAAATAAACACCCATGAAGCACAAAACAATCTGGAGTCAGTCTGTGATTTGGTAAATTTGTATTATCAATGACAGTGTCAAAATGCGTTTTCTATTGTAATGCCAACATACCTATGTCACACATCACAAGACCATGAAGGATGCAAGCAGATGACACACGTTGGTAACCACACCTGTCAAACCGTAATGGAAAGGTACAACTCAGTTACCAAATACTGCTACTAAATGACAGACAGGATAGAGGTAGAAGTGTGAAAGTGAATGTAATAGTGAAAAAAAAAATTCTCACCTGTGTGTCACTGGAAATATTGCTGTATGACTGTCTCCCTGTTGTCTATGTCTTCTTCCTCAGCTTCCTCCTCATCACTGTCCATAGGCTCCACAGCTGCCACAACACCACCATCTGGACCATCCTCCTGCAGAAAAGGCACCTGGCGTCGCAAAGCAAGATTGTGAAGCATCGAGCAGGCGATGATGATCTGGCACACCTTCTTTGGTGAGTAGAATAGGGAACCACCTGTCATATGGAGGCACCTGAACCTGGCCTTCAGGAGGCCGAAGGTGCGTTCGATCACCCTCCTAGTCCGCCCATGGGCCTCATTGTAGCATTCCTCTGCCCTGGTCCTGGGATTCCTCACTGGGGTCAGTAGCCATGACAGGCTGGGGTAACCAGAGTCCCCTAATAGCCACACCCGGTGCCTCTGGAGTTGGCCCATCACATAAGGGATGCTGCTATTCCGCAGGATGTAGGAGTCATGCACAGAGCCAGGGAACATAGCATTTACCTGGGAGATGTACTGGTCTGCCAAACATACCATCTGTACATTCATGGAATGATAACTCTTCCGGTTCCTGTACACCTGTTCACTCCTGTGGGGGGAGACCAGAGCTACATGGGTCCCATCAATAGCACTTATGATGTTGGGGATATGTCCAAGGGCATAGAAGTCACCTTTCACTGTAGTCAAATCCTCCACCTGAGGGAAAACGATGTAGCTCCTTACGTGTTTCAGCAGGGCAGACAACACTCTGGACAATACGTTGGAAAACATAGACTAGGACATCCCTGATGCCATGGACACTGTTGTCTGAAAAGACCCACTTGCAAGGAAATGGAGCACTGATAGCACCTGCAGTTCAGGGGGGATTCCTGTGGGATGACGGATTGGTGAGATCAGGTCGGGCTCCAACTGGGTACACAGTTCCTGGATTGTGGCACGGTCAAACCTGTAGGTGATGATTAAATGTCGCTCCTCCATTGTCAACAGGTCCACCAGAGGTCGGTACACCGGAGGATTCCACCATCTCCTCACATGTCCCAGCTGATGGTGCCTAGGAAGGACAACAGCGACCACAGAGTCAACAAAGTCCCAGGTATGTACCCACAGCTACACAGAACACAACACCAAATACAAAACTCTTCCTGTATGTGTGTTGAGTGTAGGCCTAGGTATGTGTGACGCAGTAGTAAATGAAGCCATGTGGGCCCCTGAAATGGCGGCTGCCTGACCTCTAAAGTGGGACAATGGGATGTGAGGTATCTGCGCTGGCGTTGTACACCGTCACGGTAGGCGGTCGTAGACCGCGGCACAATGCTGCATTGGTTAACATTGGACCCTATGGGTCCCAGGAGCCAATGATGAAGTGTGCCGGCAGTGATGATACGCACCGCCGCAGACGTCACCGCCGCAGAGGTGACCGTCATTTTCTATCTGTTCAATCACTCGATTCCTGATCTACGACAGGAGAGGACCTACACTGCAAGTGCTGCTGTGACCTTGGTCTGGAAGAGACAATGGCTGCTGCGTCTGGGGAAAGGGCCCCTGCCTTCACTGCTCAGGATTTGGAGAAGCTCGTGGACGGGGTCCTGCCGGAAAAGATGGGAGGACATTCGCCGCTGGAGCAAGAAGACGGCGGAGGCTCAGCTGGGGATGGCCTCCCAACGTGGGAGGGGGTGCCTGTCGCACCATGACCCCCCTGATGTTCAGGATCCTGGCAGTGGCCTACCCTGAGTTGGATGGGCGCTTGAGGGCATCACAGCAGACACAAGGGGGTGAGTACACTCTCATTCTGCCAACTTTGCACACAGTGGAGGGGTCTGGGTGGGGAGGAGGGCTGTGGGATTCCCTAGGCCAGGGCGAGTTCCGTAGGCTAGGCCCCTCCGTAATGCAGGCCATGTGGCACTCCACCCCACCTCTGTCGAGTGCCAAGCACATGGTATACATGGTATACATGGTATACATGCCCCTGTGTCATCTATGTGTGCAGATGACCACCATAGCCATGTAGGGCAGATCCCAGGAATTGCATCTGTAGAGGCCAAGAGCACGGCGTAGTGCAGGGGGCTGCTGTGTCTGTATTGTCCGCCAACGGTAGAGGTAAGCCATGCACTCAACCTGTCTTTCTTCTGTCGTCCCCACCCTTTTTGTGCTCTCCCTGTTCTTTTGTGCATCAGCATCATCAGGCGGAGGTACAGTGGCACCGGAGCACGAGGGAGATGCATCCCACATGGCCATGGAGGGCCACACCACGGACTCCGAATACACCAGTGGGACGGAGGGCGAGGGGAGCTTCACGTCACCGGATCACCAAACAGCGACACAGACTCGTCTGCCGATGGAAGCTCCCTTGTGGTGGCGGCACCATCTGTGCCCCCCACTTCTACAGGTACAGCCGCCACCCCCCTACCAGCACCGCCCTCCCAGCAGCCCCTCAGCGTGTGCCCCGTGCCCGCTCACCCAGGAGGGTGGGCATCACCTTCGCCCCAGGCACCTCAGCCCCTGCCCCTGTCACCCCTGCTGCCCTCAGTGAGGAGGCCATTGACCTCCTCAGGTCACTCACTGTTGGGCAGTCTACCATTGTGAATGCCATCCAGGGTGTAGAAAGGGAGTTGCAACACGGTAATGCATTCCTAGAGGGCATTCATTCTGGTCAGGCTGCCCTTCATCGAACCCTGCAATCTCTGGCCTCAGCACTGATGGCAGCCATTGTCCCTGTGTCTAGCCTCCCCCCTCCAACTCCCTCCACCCAGACCCAGTCCCCTGTACCCCAGCCTATCCAAAGCACACCATCAGACATGCATGCATACACCACAACAAACAAAAGTGGCTCGGGCAAACATAAGCACCACACAACCCACAGGCACTCACACAAGCATCACACACATGCAGACACAACAACATCCACTGCCTCCACTGTGTCCCCCTCCTCGTCGTCTCCCTCCTCCCTCCCAGTGTCGTCTACACTCTCACCTGCATGCACTACATCTACAGGCACTAGGACTCGCACCAGAACACCCAGCACCACACCCCGCTCACCTGCACTCACCATCCCCACTACCATTTACACGTCCCCTGTGTCCACTCCCAGTGTGTCTGTGACGCCCCCTCCCAAAGTACACAAATATGGGCACCCACACACCCAACATCCATCCACCTCACAACAGCCTCCAGTACCTGCACCCAAATCACCTAAAGTTACACCTCCTACAACCACCTCCTCTTCCTCCACTCCCAGACCCTCTCCAGCTACCCATCCCAGTCTTCGTCAGCAACTCTTCCTCAGCAACGTTGACCTCTTTGCCACCACCCCCACCCCTCCAAGTCATAGGTCCCGTAGTAGCAACTCAGCCAAAAAAAGTCCAGTACCAGTGGTGCGTGTTCAAGGTGTGTGGAGTGCACCAGCCACCAGGGCAGCCAGTGTGACATGGAGCCAAAGTACTGCCAGTCCACCCCCTGTAAAGCACCTAAAGTTGGAAAGTGTCCGACGGGACAGGGTGAAGACTCCTGGCGGCAAAACTGCTCACAAGGGTCCCAGGGAGAGTGCCGAGTCAGCTGTGACTCCTCCAAAGGTGGTGAAGAGCCAGAAGAAGCCTTCACAGTCTGGGAAGAGCAGCACGGCGGAGAAGGGCGCCATCCTCCCCGGCGGCCGGGACGCCACCGCCAGCACGGTCGTCACTGGTCCGGAGACCACCGCCAGAGTCAGTGCCCAGGAGGGCAGCACAATTGTCACTGGTCCGGAGACCACCGCCAGAGTTAGTGCCCAGGAGGGCAGCATAATCGTCACTGGTCCGGAGATCACCACCAGAGTCAGTGCCCAGGAGGACAGCACTGTAGTCACTGGAGTCACTGGTCCGGAGACCACCGCCAGAGTCAGTGCCCAGGAGGGCAGCACTGTAGTCACTGGTCCGGAGAGCACCGCCAGCGTCAGTGCCCTGAAGGGCCCCGGCAGCCACAGCCCCGCTGGGCAATGAGGGACCGTCATGCCACACACCAATGAACAGGTCAGAAACTGCAAAGGCAAGCACAGCTGAACAGGGCACAGACCGCCATGGCAAAGCACCGCTGAACAGGGAAAAGACTGCCATGGTGAAAACCGCTGAACAGGGCAAAGCACAGCTGAACAGGTCAGACACTGCAAAGTCAAGCACCGCTGAACAGGGCAAAGACCGCCATGGTGAAGACCACTGAACAGGTCAGACACTGCAAAGTCAAGCACTGCTGAACAGGGCAAAGACCGCCATGGTGAAGACTGCTGAACAGGGCAAAGCACCGCTGAACAGGTCAGACACTGCAAAGTCAAGCACCGCAGAACAGGGCACAGACCGCCATGGCAAAGCACCGCTGAACATGGCAAAGACCGCCATGGTGAAGACCGCTGAACAGGGCAAAGCACCGCTGAACAGGTCAGACACTGCAAAGTCAAGCACCGCTGAACAGGGCAAAGACCGCCATGGTGAAGACCGCTGAACAGGGCAAAGCACCGCTGAACAGGACAGACACTGCAAAGTCAAGCACCGCTGAACAGGGCACAGACCGCCAACTCAAGCATCGTTAGCCCATGTGCAGCTGGGACAGTGACGGAACAGGAACTGTCACGGGGAGCCTGATGCAGTCTGGGCACCAGTCCCCCTTCAGAACCAGTGGAGACTGTTATCCACTTGAGAGACTGTGGCTTTGCACCCCCCAGGATGGTCCAGTTGGAAACCCACCCACTGTAGAGACTTGAGAGACTGTGGCTTTGCACTCCCCAGGATGGTCCAGTGGGCAAACCACCCACTGGAGAGACTTTAGAGACTGTGGCTTTGCACTCCCCAGGGTTGAACAGTGGGCAAACCACCCACTGCATAGACTTGAGAGACTGTGGCTTTGCA
Source organism: Pleurodeles waltl (assembly GCF_031143425.1). Lineage (NCBI taxonomy): Eukaryota > Metazoa > Chordata > Amphibia > Caudata > Salamandridae > Pleurodeles > Pleurodeles waltl. The sequence continues at coordinate 353,072,467 of NC_090437.1, read as the reverse complement.
CTCCCCAGGATTGAACAGTGGGAAGCCACCCACTGTAGAGAGTTGAGAGACTGTGGCTTTGCACTCCCCAGGATGGTACAGTGGGCAACCCACCCACTGTAGAGACTTGAGAGACTGTGGCTTTGCACTCCCCAGGATAAAGCAGTGGGCAAGCCACCCACTGTAGAGACTTGAGAGACTGTGGCTTTGCATTCCCCAGGATAAAGCAGTGGGCAAGCCACCCACTGTAGAGACTTGAGAGACTGTGGCTTTGCACTCCCCAGGATACATCAATGGGCATGGAGCCCCGTCGTGGATCTGGCGTGGTGCTGTAATCCGGCTGAGGTGCCCCCCCTTCCCTTCCCCCTGAGGTGCCTGTTGTATTTCTATCTGATGCCCCTGCAGTGTTCTCTCCGTTTGTGGATAGGTATCTAGTGTGGGCCTCGCCCATGCATTTTGGGCCCAGTGGTGCACGGACATTGAATGGTGCATACCTGCACTACTAATCGTGATGTATATTTTGTTGAATGTGTATATATATCTGTATATATTAGCTTACTGTATTTTGATACACTACAATGTTTGAACTGATTTCCTTTTGTCTTTGCATTCTTCCGGGGGGTTTGGGGGTTGTTACTGTGCTGTTTGGACATGCATTGGTGTGTGTGTTGTAGTGGGTGAGGGTGGGGTTGGGGGTGGGGGTGTTTCGTGTGTGTGTCCCTGACTTTTTCCTCCCCCCTCCCCTATGTCATAGGTGCAGTACTCACCGTTGTGCTCGGTGCCTACGTAGATGGTGATCGTAGAGGAGCAGAAAGACAAGCGCAGGGAGTATTTGTAATTTGGGCTCCATGGTGGCCTCCTTCCTCGTGGAGTGTGTTCAGGTGAGCGTTTTCCCATTGCAAAAGCTGTTTCCGCCGTGTTTTTATCCACGGTGAATCAGTCCCGGAAAAGGTGGCGGATTGGCGGGTTGTGATACTGTGGGGGGTACATTGTCTTCTGCCTGTCTGTTGGCGGTGACCGCCGCGCTGCTTGTCTGTACCGCCGTGGCGGTCGGTGTGTTAAAGTGGCTGTCTATGTTGGCGGTTTCCGCCACGGTCATAATTCCCTTTTTTCCGCCGGCCTGTTTGCGGTATTACCGCCGCTTTAACACCGCTTTAACCCCGTTTGCCAGGGTTGTAATGACCACCAAGTCTTTTGCTATTTGTACAGCAAAGTCTTTAAGCTTAGGTTTGACACAGTGTGCGATCCTGTAGGTTCTGCTCTTGCAGTGCTATTCTCTTCAACTTGGTGCACTGCCTTTCCACAAGAAGTAGTGCCAGCATATTGATCCATTTTTGTTTTGCTGGGTGGATCACTCTGGTCTATCTTCTCCACATGATGGTGCCCCTAATACCCTGCCAATCCAGTAAACCAATACAACTCACAACTGATGACCAGGGGTTACCTTAATTGCTGGATAATGGGTTATTTATAGTTGTGGGAAAGTGGGATGTTATGCGGTGAGGCTGGTTAAGCTTCTATATGCAATACTCTCACATTACCCAAATTGGTCCATGGATTCACACTAATAAATCCCTAGCTCAGTCCTGTTAGTGTAGCACTGAGCAGTCAGGTTTAACTAGAGGAAAGTGTTGAGCCTTTTAGAGCATCCACATGAACGAAAAGTGATTGACAAAACTTGAAAGAAATCCGACGTCAATTCATCTTATGGATTTTTAAAGGAAAAATAAATCAGTGCATTTAACTCTTACAAAACTTTGATGTTGCGGTCAATGAGGAAGTGTGCTAGTGACAAACGGTCACTTGCATCATGAGTTTAGTGGAAACCACTCAGGGTGAGGGTAATGCATATCCCTGGACAAGCTTGGAGAGTTGGTTGATTTATACCTGGCTCGTAGGGCTCAGGTGCATAGTATTCCTAGCTGTCTCTGGTGCTGAACGAGGGAGCCGTGAGTGCTGGTTTTGCAATGTAGACGATGCTGGTGAGTAAGGGGATGCAACCTCTTGACGCAGGGGCCACAGAGGCACGGGGTTGAAGGTGCTGCCAGATTCCCTGGAGGCCCAGCTTCAAATAAAGGAAGCTGTATCTCAACTAGCTTCCAACAAGCCGTGGTAACAGCAAGCTTGGCCTTTGGCCTCTTTGACGTCATGGAGTCCAGGGGAAACAGTAGCTACTTAAAACTTGCTGGAGGTCAGGACTGTGTTTTCCACAATGTACTAGACCATTTACCTTTGGACGATCCCTTGGATAGCCTGATAGCCAGTGAATCATTTGTTCTAGGAGTGAAGTTCTTATCTCCTGCTGCAGGGGACTAGAACCTTTAGTCCAAGGGTGTTCTGGAGTTGCCTTTGGCTTGCAGAGGAGTTCCACTTTCCTTTGGAACCAGTATCCAGTCGAGGATGAGTTGCAGTTGTGAAGTTGCAGGGTGGTAGTAACAAGTGCAGTCTTTGGCGACTTTTTCTTTGGGCAGATCCTGAAGTGACAGACTTGGGTCTCTTCATAGTCCTTTGTTGCAAGTCTGTTGGATCTGAGGTCCTTATGCCAGGGGAGCCCCTTAATCTTAGATTATGGGGCACTAGTGTGGTGGGTGCTAGTAGCCAATAGGCTACTAGCCCAGTGGCTAATCTGCCTCTGAGGTGACCACTTCCGGAAAAAGTGTGGCACCTCTTCTACCCATAAGCCTCTACTATGCCACCTTTAAAAATGGCAGAACCCTTCTTTGGCGGTACAGAGCAGGTAACCCACCCTAGGGGATACCCTCATGACTATCTAATTTTACCACCTGATCAGGTTGTAAGTGTGCCTGGGGCAGGGAGTCTGCTTTTTCCTCATCTGGGAGGCATCCTACCTGCATATTAGAGGTGGTATGGACTTTGAAGCTCACCACTCTGATATACCACTTCACTAGCCATCCTGTCAAGGAGGAAGGTGGCACCTCCCTCCCAGGTAGGCCTTTGTTTCCAACTCCTGGGAGGGTTCACACTGTAGTGGCGGCTGCAGTTGCAGGCTGTCAGCAAAGGCACAAGAAAGACTGGAGAAATCAGGTGGGGAACTTCTAAGGTAGCCATCTGGGTATATGCCACATCATATTTGACATGGGGAATAAGTTAAGTTTGGTGAGACAAGTTATTTGATACCAAACATTACACTTTTCAATGAAACCATAATAGAGCTGGCAACCTCGGGATGCCCAGGTGCCAGCCCATGCTATGCTATTGCCTTCTGTAAGGAAATGCCTTCCTTGGCATAGTTACCCCCTGGCTTTTTGCCTTTTGTTGATGCCAGTTATGATTGAAAGTGTGCTGGGACCCTGCTAACCAGGCCCCAGCACCAGTGTTCTTTCCCTAAACTCGGCCTTTGTTCCCACAATTGGCACAGCCCTGGCACACAGATAAGTCCCTTGTAAATGGTACCCCTGGCACCAAGGGCCCTGTTGCCAGAAAAGGTCTCTAAGGGCTGTAGCATGTCTTATGACACCCTGGGGACCACTCACTCAGCACATGCACACTGCCTCACAGCTTGTGTGTGCTGGTGGGGAGAAAATGACTAAGTCGACGTGGCACTCCCCTCAGAGTGCCATGCCCACCTCTCACTGCCTGTGGCATAGGTAAGTCACCCCTATAGCAGGCCTTACAGCCCTAAGGCAGGGTGCACTATACCACAGGTGAGGGCATAAGTGCATGAGCACTATGCCCCTACAGTATCTAAACAAAACCTTAGGAACTGTAAGTGCAGGGTAGCCATAAAGAGTATATTTCTATTTATTTTCTATTTAATCATTTATATAGCGCATGGCTGCCCAAAGGCATCCCAGTGCTAATGTAGGACCAGATTAAGCAGACAACGCTGACACCCTATGAGAGAAAAAGGAAAGTCTTCAACAATTTACGGAAAGAAAGTTCGGAATTGGCTAGGCGAACCTCAACCGGAAGAGAGTTCCATAGATGGGCTGCCCTAAAAGCAAAATATCTGCCTCCCCATCTTGACCTCTTAACCCGAGGTATGTTAATCAGGGATGCAGACGAAGATCTGAGTAGTCGTTGGTGAATGTAGGGGGTAATGATCTGTCTAAGAAAGGCCGGACCTCTGTTGTGGAGAGCTGGGTGGTTCAAGCAAGCTGCTTTAAAGTTTATACGCTGTTCCATGGGTAGCCAATGAAGGAAGACCAAGGCGGATTTCGCCGAAAGGATGTCTAGGAATCCCCACCAGAAGACGGGCAGCGGCGTTCTGTACCACCTACAGAATCCTCAGAACATATTTAGGAGAACTCATAAATAGGATATTGCCATAGTCAAGACGGGAAAGGATTAGGGCCTGAACAATAAGCCTTCTAGCTAATAAAGAAAGAAATGTAAAGATTTTCCTGCAGGTCCTCAAGACATGGAAGCAAGATGCAGCTAGTTTCTTTGTGTGGCATTCCATGGTAAGTTGTGTGTCCAACCATAAACCTAAGCTTTTAATAGTATCTTTAGGCGGGGGGAGGTTGTTTAGTCCTGCTGAGGCTAGTATAGAGGTCTGGGGACACAGAGAGTGCCCTACCAGCATAACCTCTGTTTCTCCGTCATTTAATTTATTTTAGTTTGCTGTCGGCCATCCAACCGGCAATGTCCGACAGACACGACGAGAGGACTGTAGATTCCGAGTTATTATCGGTGAAAAAGGAAAAGACCAATTGGGTATCATCCGCAGAGGAGATGAGTGATAACTCGTAGGGTTCCACAGTCTTTGCCAACAAGGCCATGTAAATATTAAAAAGTGTGGGTCTCAGGGACGACCCCTGTGGAACACCACATGTCAGGGGGAAAGTATCTGAGTAATATGTCTGATTGAGGACTTGAAACGTCCTCTGGGAAAGAAAAGACGACAGCCATTTAGGGCATGTGCCTTCAACTCCCATTTGGGAGCCTCTGTGTAACAAGGTCTTGTGATCCATAGTATCAAACGCCACACTCAGATCAAGAAGAAGAATGGCTGCATAACCGCCTGCATCTAAGCGGCATCTGATGTCTTCTGTCAAAAGTGCAGATTCTGTGCTGTGGAATGGTCTGAAACCCATTTGGGTATTGTGAAGAAAATTGTGTTTCTCAAGGAAGCCTGACACCTGGGAATTAACGTGTTTCTCCATAATTTTGGATGCAATGGGGAGAAGAGCAATTGGTCTATAATTGTCCGGTAGAGTTGGGTCAAGATTCGGCTTTTTTACAAGAGGCTTGACCACAGCATGTTTCCAATGATGGGGAAAATGTCCAGAAGACAAGGAGTCATTAAGAATCTTAGTTAAATCTGGCATTACCATTTCAGATCCTGAGGCTAGAATGGAGGGAAAAGATGGATCTAGAGGATCCTGATTTTATAGAGTGAAGATGTTTATCCACCACCTATTCCTCCATAGGCTGAAAGGCTTAGAGTCAAGTACGGAAGACTTGACCGTCCGTGCACAGGGTTGCATTATCTACCTTGTCCACATTGGTGAAATTGTCTGGAAAGGATGCCTGAATATCAGATATTTTATTTTGAAAGAAGCAGGCTAGTTCATTGCTACATTCCTTGGAGCCTTCTATCATAATTTTGCCTGGGGAAAGCTGTGTCATTTCTTTGACAATTGAGAAGATCTCTTTGGGGGAGTGGGAGGACTGTTCAATACTAGCAGTATAGTAGGATGTCTGTGCCGCTTTAATTTCTGAATGGAAAGATCGTGTCAAGTCTCTATAGACTATTTTTAGGCCAGGGTCATACGATTTCCTCCAATTCCTCTCCATCCGCGTACATTCTTTTTTTAAGCACAACAAATGCGGGGAGAACCAGGGAGATTTCTTTAGACGATTAGTCTTAGTAATGATCTTGGTGAGTAGGACAGTATCTATGGATTGAGAGATCCATTTATCAAATCTGTCTGCAGTATAAGATATACCAGGGAATGATATAGCTTGCAGATTTGTTAGAGTGTCTACCCAGTCTTTTCTATTTAGTTTTGACCACTGGCGAATAGTTAGGTGGCCACGTGGCTGAAAGACTGAGGGGACGGAGGTCTGTGATACCAATAAGATTAAAAAGTGGTCAGTCCAGATTAGGGGAAGGGGGGGCTCAGCTACTACATTAGAGAGGTTGCTGAAAACTAGATTGAGTGTATGTCCTTTAAAGTGTGTAGGGCCACATGTAAGTTGTGAAAGGTCTAGAGCTGCTAGAACCCCAATAGCGTTATGCCTGAGCCACTGCAAGGATCCTCAGCATGTATGTTAAAATCCCCTAGGAAAGTGCAATTGGAGTGCTTGCAGGCAAAGACTGCTACACTCTCTGGTAGAACCTGAAAGAACCTCCCGTAAGGGCCAGGAGGCCGATATATTAAGATACCTGAGAAGGTGAAAGTGGCATCTATTGCCAGTGAAAAGGCCAAACTTTCACAGTCAGGAATGGAGAGGGAATGGTTAAGATATTGGATTGAATTTTTGTGAATTATTCCAATCCCTCCTCCTCTACCAAGGGATCTATGCAGGCGTAAGATTGAAAAATTAGGGGGCATAGCCGTAATCGTTTCAAGGATGGAACCCTCTGACAACCAGGTTTCTGTTAAAAACAGAACATCTGACTTATATTCTTTAAGTAGTGAGTATATCTGTAGCTTATGTGCTGGTAGAGAGCGACAATTTAGTAGCATAAATTTGTTAACATATTCCCTCTCCTGTATTATGTTTAGAGGGGATATGTGCTGTAGAGTTGATTGGCAGAGATTATATCTAATATCCCGGGATCTGAGTTAGACAGGCAGTGAACCAAATTCCCTGTCTCTTTATTAAGGTCTAAGAGAAATTCCCTTGAGTATACTACTCTTTCAGGGACTGCAGTCAGGTTATTTCTGTACCCTGGACCCTGCCGGGCGCAGACGGGCATGCCTTTGGCACGCCAGCGGCGCGCCTGCTGCGCTCGTCCGCTGCACATCCTCTTCCCGAAGGGCATTTAAAGGTCTGGGGGGGCCTATGAGGAACCAACTAGACCGCAGCCCAGTGAAAATGGCGGCTCTAGCTGGGCCACCAGGTCCTACCAGGAGGAAAAATGGCTGCCTGGAGAGGGAAAAGGGCAAAAAGAGGAGCCAAGTAAGGTAAGACAAAAACCTTCCCTAAGGACTATCAGCTCCACTGAACATGGGAGCCGAAGTCCTGAATAGTTAAAAACAAAGGTGCAATTCCAAAAGTTAAAGTTAAAAAGATTTAAAAAAATGCACAGACAAAATCATGCAAACCAATTCAGAAAGGATTGGGCAATGCAGCGTTTACCTGTTGATCAGGTCTGCTGCACGTCCGCTTCCTGAAGGGCATTTAAAGGTCTGGGGGGCTTATGAGGAACCAACTAGACCTCTGCCCAGTGAAAATGGCGGCTCTAGCTGGGACCACCAGGTCCTACCAGGAGGAGAAATGTCCACCCGGAGAGGGAAAAGTGCAAAAAGAAGAGCCCTCGTCAATCAGTAAGGTAAGACAAAAACCTTCCCTAGGGACTATCAACTCCACTGAACACGGGAGCCGAAGCCCTGAATAGTTCAAAACAAATGTGCAAATTTCAAAAGTTAAGGTTAAAAAGATATACAAAATACACAGACTAAATCATGCAAACCAATTCAGAAAGGAACGGGCAACGCAGTGCTTATCTGTTGATCAGGTCCGCCTTGTCTGGGAGTCTGTCAATTACGAACTCCACAGTTCCATAATTGCTACAATGAAATCTGTGAAGTTTGGTATCAAACTTCTCAGCACAATAAATGCACACTGATGTCACTGTGGGATTTATTGTAAAATACACCCAGAGGGCATCTTAGAGATGACCCCTGAATACCAGTCCGACTCTTAGTGCTAGGCTGACCAGTTTCTGCTAGCCTGCCACAACCAGATGAGTTTCTGGCCACATGGGGATGGTGCCTTGTCACTCTGTGGTCAGGCACAAAGCCTGTACTGGGTGGAGGTGCTTCTCACCTCGGCCTGCAGGAACTGTAACACCTGTTGGTGAGCCTCAAAGGCTCATGCCTTTTGTTACAGCATCACAGGCCATCCCAGCTAGGGGAGATGCCTCCCCCTCCGGCCACTGGCCCCACTTTTGGTGGCAAGGCTGGAGGAGATAATGAGGAAAACAAGGAGGAGTCACCCACCAGTCAGGACAGCCCCTAAGTTGCCCTGAGCTGAGGTGACCCCTGCCTTTAGAAATCCTCCATCTTGAGATTGGAGGAGTCCCCCAATAGGCATAGGGATGTGCCCCCCTCCCCTCAGGGAGGAGGCACAAAGAGGGTGGAGCCACCCTCCAGGACAGTAGACATTGGCTACTGCCCCAGACCTAAACACACCCCTAAATTTAGTATTTAGGGGTGACCCTGAACCCAGGAAATCAGATTCCTGCAACCTACAACAAGAAGAAGGACTGCTGATCTGAAAGTCCCACAGAGACGACGGAGATGACAACTGACTTGGCCCCAGCCCTACCGGCCTGTCTCCAGACTCAAAGAACCTGCACAGCGATGCATCCGACAGGGACCAGTGACCTCTGAGGACTCAGAGGACTGCCCTGAATCCGAAGGACAAAGAAACTCCAGAGAACAGCTGCACTGTTCAAAAACTGCAGCAACTTTGCAACTTTAAAGCAACTTTCAAAGAACTCTCTCTTCCCGCCGGAAGCATGAGACTTTTCACTCCGCATCCGACACCCCCAGCTCAAGTTCAGGACAACTAACACCGCAGAGAGGACTCCCAGGTGACTACGTTGACGTGAGTACCCTGAGTCCGCCCCCCTGCACCCCACAGCAATGCCTGCAGATAGGATCCTGAGGCTCCCCCTGACTGCGACTGCCTTGTCACAAGGAACCCGACGCGTGGACCAAGCACTGCACCTGCAGCCCACAGGACCGAGAGGATCGGCCTTCCAGTGCAGGAGTGACCAGCAGGCGTGCCTCTTCCTAGCCCAGTCGGTGGCTGGCCCAAGAAGTCCCCCTGAGCCCTGCCTCCATCGCCTAAATGACCCCCAGATCCCTCCATTGCTTTCTGTAGCAAACCCAACTCCTACTTTGCACACTGCACCGGGCCGCCCCTGTGACGCTGGGGTGTGTTTTGTGTGCCTGTTTATGTCCCTCCCAGTGCTCTACAAAACCCTCTGGTCTGCTCTCCAAGGACGCAGGTACTTACCTGCCAGCAGACTGGAACCAGAGCACCCCTCCATAGGCAATCATGTATTTTGGGCCCACCTTTGACCTTTGCACCTGACCGGTCCTATGTTGCTGGTGCTGTGGCTTTGGGGTTGCCTTGAACCCCCAATGGTGGCCTGCCTATGCCCAGGAGGCTGACTGTGTAAGTGCCTTACTTACCTGAGAAACCTAATCAAACTTATCTCCCCCAGGAACTGTTGATTTTTGCAGTGTCCACTTTTAAAATAGCTTATTACCATTTTAACTAAAACCGTGTGTACTAAAGCTTTGAATCAAAGTTCTATACTTACCTGTGTGAAGTACCTTGCATTTTATGTACTTACCTCAAATTTTGAATCTTGTGGTTCTAAATTAAATTAAGAAAATATATTTTCTATATAAAAACTGTTGGCCTGGAGTTTAATCTTTAAACGTGTATTCCACATTTATTGCATGTGTGTGTACAACAAATGCATAACACTACCCCCTGATAAGCCTACTGCTCGACCACACTACCACAAAATAGACCATTAGTATTATCTAATTTTGTCACTATCAACCTCTAAGGGGAACCCTTGGACTCTGTGCACTCTCTCTCTCATTTTGAGATAGTATATACAGAGCCAACTTCCTACACCGCCTGAACAATTATAGTAGACCTTAAAGGAAAGAAGCTACTATAGGGATATATAAGCTTGCATGATTGTGCCCACGCTTTATGCACACTTCTTCCTGAGCTCAGGAGGTCTTCCTTAGGGGTGACTGGCATAAATGAAAAGTACTGTGACCTTTCCACTCATGGTGAAGGCAAAGTCGAGTCTGAGAAGGTTGTACTGCTCATGCAGTCTGCAATGGTAGGACTGCTGTCATCTTTATACTTGAGTCACTCAAGGTGGCACAGTAAGTGCTTTAGGCCCTCGTGACCCCTTTAACTCCCATGCCCTAGATACAACTAATACCACTTGCCAGGGACTTCTAAGGTTCAAAGTCCTTGCCAATTGGGGTTACCAATTAACATGCATCATATTTTAGGGAGAAACCACTGGCACTAGGGCCTGGTTAGCAGGCTCCAAAGCACTTTCAAAGTGAAAACCATTAGCTTTTGACAAAAAAAGTGTTGGGGTGACCATACACAAAGGGCACTTTCCTACAATAGTTGAAGGAGGTCATGGACGTATAAAGTTTGGACCCCCTCATGTGCTCAGTACTCTATCTGCCGACCCCCGGGTAGCAAATTCAATGTAGATTTACAAAGGCCACTAGTATTGTGCTTTGTGACTCAGGCATACTATGCTAACAGGGCATGCATTGCAGGTGTGTACAGCATACGCCGGGAGCAGGATCTTGCAACATAATCTCGGAATGGCTGGGAACTCTCACCTACTGTGAGTTGTCAGCCATCTGATCAGGTTATGCTCACTGCAATCTTTTCACATGAAACCATGTAAAGAGGGCTTTCTCCATCTGCAATGTTTGTCTGACAGTGTCAGCTGTGTGGCTGCATTTAGCTTTTTATGAAGCATTATAAAAATTCCATGTTTATGTCTTCTGCTTTTGAAAATATCACTAATTCACTTTTCAATAAGTGTATTAGAGTATGTGTTGTTAAGGTGGGCTTCCTGCAAAAATGCAATATGATTTTTTTTCTGGGTAATAGTAGAATTTTTTTTCTCCTATTATTATTGTTAATAACCTTTACATTCCAAGAAATACAACTGAGTAGTTCCGGGTCAGTGTCTATTACTGTATTGTGTCGAGGTCTGAAGGATTGTGTTTTAAGTTTAAATTATTGTTCCCTACTGTAAGGAAAATCTGTTTACAAAGTCTGTGCTGAACTATCAGGACCGACTGGGAACCTAAAACAGTTCAGTCAAAAATTATACATTTGGCCCACATTTGAACCAAGAGAACGACCTCTGACTCATTACTCATTATGATTTTCCCTAGGATAATTTTGGAAAAGTAAAACCGAAAGGTGTATGTTAACAGCACAACGTTTCAACTATATTTGCTAGTCTAAGTGGCTGTTCTGAAAGGGATTTAATTAATACTTTGATAGTAGATTTCTTTATTTCGGCTATGAGCCATAAAAGCAGCATACATACAGTAAAATCATATCATATCATCCCAACATATTTACAACTCATAAAATTCATTAATTGGGTTAAAGTTAAAATTCTTTATAGCTTATGGAATTCATTCATTTGGTTAAAATTCCCAGTGGCAGTATTCCTTCTGACAGTTCATTGTTTGGGTTAAAAGTTCTCAGCAGCAATGACCCTACTGCCACAACTGAGTATCTGCAACTGCGGGCTTAGCTACACTACTTAAATTCCCACTTTAGAGTTATAAGGCTATTAGACTCTAGAGATAGTGGATATTAAACCAAGTTCAAATCTCTAACCTTTCAACTAGGTACTGGGGTATAGAGAATTACAATCAGCAGGAAGAGAAATCTCCTTCATTCTCACAGTCCAGTCCCATTGTAAATACCTGGTAACTGCAAACACTACCTTTTCGCTTATGTCGCTTATTAAGATCCGAAGGCATCTCCTGGTAGTTCTGGGTACCAAGGAGTCTACACAGCGGAATAATCCACTTCCCCCTAGGCTATAGATATTTTGGGCAGGAGAGAACCTAATGTGCCATTGACTTTTTTTCCAAGGGGCTATATGGACAAGTACTGCTCTCGCGGCCATCATTTTTCCATTTAGTAGACCTGTTTAATTTCCACACACTTCTACTTCCAGTCTTCTCCAGTCTCCTCAGCTCATTCTGTTGCTAAGGTCAGGAGCAGGCACTAAGGTAGCTGTTATTGGTGTGTATATGCAGATGTGCTAAAGCGCGCTGGAACTAGCTCCAAAAAATCAAAACAAAATGAGCAACTCTTCCATCAGGATTGCATAACGTGTACCACCACTCCTGGAGGTGAAAAGCGGCCTCCAAGGGTAAAAACCGATCTCCTTGGGCACCAGCCTCCCAGGGGTTGCCCGAATGCCCGGTTGGTCAGTCCGACCATGTGAACTGTTGCATTGTACTTGCTTTACTAGTGTGCCCTCGTGATACGGATGTGCTTAAAGAGGGCTGAATTAAAACTCATAGAGAAAATACTGCTGGAATGTAGCACTATACTAGTGGGCTTGTTTAAGTTGATGATTTAGTTGGTGTCTGTAGGGATCTGGCCTGGTGTGTGATGGGTACGCAAGGTACTTACACCTTATACCAGGCCCAGGTATCCCCTCTTAGTGAAGTGTAGACAGTGTCTAGAAGCCAGGCTCTCTGGAGGTAGCTGTGGATAAGCAGCCAAGGCTTATCTAGGAGACATGCAAAGCTCATGCAGTACCACTGTAGTCAACCAGCACTTATACACGTGAAAGAAGACACTCAGTTGTACAAAAATAAAGGTACTTTATTCTTGGAACGCAATACCACAAATTACTTGAAGGGCAACCCTCTAATAGCAGGTAAGTAATACAATAAATATATACAGTAATAATCAGAAATAGGCACTGGAAAGGTTAGAAAACAGTGCAAATAGTAATAACCAACAGTGACCCTAGGGGGAGCACAAACCATATACTAGAAAAATGGAATGCGAACACAGTACTCCCACCTAAGTAAGTGGAATGTGTAGAGGGGAGCTGGGAGTACTAGAAAACCACAGACGGAAGTAACACAGTACCCTCTACCAACCAGGAAAGCAGGAGTAAATCACTGGAATTTCCCCAAATCACCTAAAAAGAAGAAAAGAAGAAAAAGAAGACAACCAGACAAGACTGCAAGAAACCAGCGGTGTATTCCTGAAGAAGACCTGTGGAGAGAGGGGACCAGGTCCAAAAGTCACAGTGGGGTCCAGGAGGAGTAAAACCTACTACCCACCCGGATGGGGACCCTCAGCTTCAAAGAGAGTCCACATGAGCAGGGGCAGCAGAAACAGGGGTCCCACAGGACAGAACACAGAAGTTAATGAAGGAGCTCACACAGCACTACAGAAAAGGATCCCACGGCGCAGGAAAACCACGCAGAGAGCTGAGCGTCACAGGAAGGTGTGCTGCGGGCTGCAGATGTATGTCGCCAGAAGATCCCTTGGAGGAGATGCAAACAAACCTCCACCGAATTTGGATAGCTGGCAGGGAGGACCAAGAGGACTTCTCCAGGCCACCACCCATGATGGAGGATCCATGCAGCTCAAGATGAGGGGAGATCCACACAGCCGGTCATTGCTTGCTGTAGGTGCCTGCGGTTGTAGGGGAGTGACTCCTTCACTCTAAGGGAGATTCCTTCTTCTTCTTCAGGCTGAAGAGTTGGTGCCTTCTGGGGATGCACAGCTGGGTAAATGTTGCAAAGCTGGCAGGAGTCGTGGAAACAAACTTGCAGAAGAGTCTTCCTCGTTGATTTTAGCGTTGTCAGTTCCTGGAGGGTCCAGTCACAGTTTCAGTGGCCAGAAGTTTAAGTGGAGGTTGCAGAGGAATCCTGCTGGAGTCTTGCAAGCTGAATCTGAGGACCCTCCCAAGAGAGAGACCTTAAATAGCCCTGAAAGAGGGATTGGTCACCTAACCAGGTAAGCACATATCAGGAGGGTGCTCTGACGTCACCTGCCTGGCTTGACCACTCAAATGCTCCCAGAGTTCCCTGCCAACCTTGGAAACAAGATGGCAGAACCAAGGGACCCTCTGGAGGAGCTCTGAGCACCACCCCTGGGGTGATGCTGGACAGGGGAGTGGCCACTCCCCTTTCCATTGTCCAGTTTCACACCAGAGCAGGGACTGGGGGCCCCTGAACCGGTGAGGATTGGTTTATGCAGGGAGTGCACCAAGCCAGTCACACCTATTTCCAAAGGGAGAGGGTGATACCTCCCTCTCCCAAAGGAAATCCTTTGTTCTGCCTTCCTAGGCTTGATCAGGTCAAGCAGCGGGAGGGCAGAAACCTATCTGAAGGGTGGCAGCAGCTTGGGCTGCCCGGAAAACCCTGTAAGACTGGTGGTAGCAATGCTGGGGGTCATCTAAGGAGTCCCCAGAGTGCATGGAATTATACATCCAAAACTTGCAACAGTATTGGGGTATGATTCCAACATGTTTGATACCAAACATGCCCAGGCTTGGAGTTACCATTATGTAGCTGGACATAGATAGTGACCTATGTCCATTACATGCATAAAATGGTGTCCCCGCACTCACAAAGTCCAGGAAAATGGGTCTGGAGTTTGAGGGGGCACCTTTGCTAGAGTAGGGGTACCCTCACATACAGGTACCTGCACCCTGCCCCTACAGAATAACTGCTGCAGCCCATAGGGATCTCCAGGTGTCCCAATGCCCTGGGTACCTAGGTACCATATTCCAGGAACTTACATGAGGGTACCAGTATGCCAAATGCGGGGTGAAAAAGGTTCCAGCAACCAAGTTTAAAGGAGAAGAGCATAATCACTGGGGTCCTGGTTAGAAGGATGTCAGTGAACACAGTCAAGCACACTGACAAACAGGCCAAAAAGTGGGGTAGCCATGCTAGAAAGAGGTTACTTTCATACAGTGTTGCAATTATGTTTTGTGTAAGGGTATGTTTCAAGCTTTAATTTTCTTGTTGTCAGGCTAGATGTGTGTCTATGGAAAGACTTGGCGCTTAGAAGTGTGAATTTTGGTCAGGGTGCGGCTGGTGTGTGCCCATTTACTGTTCATGTAAGCTAAATTAGAATTTTTGTAAGTCTTATAGTTCCTCAAAGACCTTTGTCTTATGGTAGATTTTCTTGTGTTTGCCATGGTATACGATTCTCTATTTAATATTGAAATGTTGCAATTGAGTTTTCATTCTTAGAAATGTTCTTTTCCTGACTTCTGTTGGCCTCCCAATATCTGGTGAGACAAAGAGTTACTGACCTGCTGGAGTTATGTTCGTTTTCCTTCTTGCCACATCTGTTATCATCCTTGACTGTGCCTATTCCAGAAAATGTACACTCTGGAATCCTCAAGTTGCCTTTTCTAAACTGCAGTCCAAGTCTGTGGGTCCTTTGCGGCAGTGGATTGAGGATTTCAGGTAGCAAGTTTGTCAAAAAGGGAGCCATATCTGATCTTTCCTTTCCTTCTGGATTCCATATGTCTGTACTTCATGTGACTGCATCTGTTTTCAAGATCTTCAGGCTTGTGTTGCGTTATGTTGGGCCTGGTATTTAAGATCCTTTCTCCCTGATGGAAAGCACTCCAGTCTTTTGGTTCTTTTTTGTTATCACCTGTTTTCCATTCGATAAAGTCCTGTTTCCTTCCTATAGCATGCAGTTTTGTAGCTGTAGAGGCCATGAATGGTTTGAGCAACCTCACTTCTACCAGTATCTCAAATTGGGTCAGAACTTCATTCGATTTTAGTGGAGAGAGTGGATTGTTTTTGCCAATTATGTTTATGTTGAGGGTATTGAACAGATTTTGTAATTGATGGTTTTACCTGTGATGAATTAGGGAGTGGAATACTTTCTTCAGTGCCTTGCTGTCCAGATACAATGAGAGGAATGTGTGCTTCCACATTTCTTCAACCCAAATGGCATCCATACACTACTTACATGTAGGCTTGAAGTAGACCTGAGAAAATTAGAAGGGAACAAAAGAGAGAAACTGAGACATTGGACTTCACTGCTTCATTGCCTAACTAGGATTGTCCTGCACTGCAAAAATGGTGGTAAATAAAAACAAAAGAAGACTTTTGGTACTGCTGTGGTACTGATTTTAGCATCTAATTTCCGATTTTGTATACAGTAAAGCTGCTGGAGCTCAAACACAATTAGATTGGATGTAGCCATTAAAAAACGGCACTGTGGGCTATTGTATGTTATTTGCTAAAGATAACTATTCTTCAAGTTTATATGATAACATTCTTAGGTTCTCGTAATGTTCAACGTAACTGGTTTAATAATTATAATATGAAATAGTTCATTGATATCATATACTTCACCTGAATAACTAGCAAATGTACTCATTCAAAGCATTCAAAGCAATACCTGTGCTGTACTGTTTTCTTCTGTCCTGAAGAGGTATATGTTCATGAGATACAGAGTAGCGTGTCTCCGTACTGGAGTGGCATGCAGAGGTAAGTGTGCCTGGTGCATCCTGACATACACTAATTTCATTGCCTATTCACATTTATATTCACTCTGTACTGCACATTTTATCTAGAGTATTTAGCTGAGAGCGTTTTTCCCTTCAATATACTGGTAAAAGGCTTGACAGTTTGTTTAGCAGTTTGCAGTAGATGAGTGTGTTAATGACAGTGGTCAACTCAGATGGTCTCCACTTTGTTTTGGATGTTTTGTGGCTTAGTATTGATTTCTTTGGCTGACCTGATTAGTTTTTAATATTGATTTGGTGATTTACATAAAATGGCACTTCCTAGCACTTTCCAGCACGGCAACCTGTTTCTCTAAGTATTCAGTTCCAGTGCATGTGTGTTGCTATTGTGGCAATCTTATACTTCCTTTTGCTATCTCTGTGCAGGTAGCTTCTCTGACATTATCTATTGCACAGAGCCCCCACATTCAAACAATCTGTGTAAAGAATTCAAAATGGAGGGCACCAGGCATTAGCAACATTACTGCATACTTTACTAGCTAAGGTTAACAACTAAAGCAATTTACTAGTTAGGTACATTTCCAGTGAAATTACAGTGTAATTTGTTGTGTGATCTCATTGCCTATTTCATGTTCCTTATTGGTTTTAGTTTCTTAACCCCTTCGCTGCCAGGCCTTTTCCCCCTCCTGTGCCAGGCCTTTTTTTGCCTATTTGGGGCAGTTCGCGCTTAGGCCCTCATAACTTTTTGTCCACATAAACTAACCAAGCCAAATTTGCTTCCTTTTTTTCCAACATCCTAGGGATTCTAGAGGTACCCAGACTTTGTGGGTTCCCCTGAAGGAGGCCAAGAAATTGGCCAAAATACAGGGAAAATTTCGTTTTTTTCAAAAAAAATTGAAAAAGTGGCTGCATAAGAAGGCTTATGGTTTTTCCCCTGAAAATAGCATCAACAAAGGGTTTGCAATGCTAAACTCAGCAGCTTCCCAGCTTTCAGGAACAGGCAGACTTGAATCAGAAAACCCAATTTTTCAACACAATTTTGGCATTTTACTGGGACATACCCCATTTTTGCAATTTTTTGTGCTTTCAGCCTCCTTCCAGTCAGTGACAGAAATGGGCATGAAACCAATGCTGGATCCCAGAACCTAAACATTTCTGAAAAGTAGACAAAATTCTGAATTCAGCAAGGGGTCATTTGTGTAGATCCTACAAGGGTTTCCTACAGAAAATAACAACTGAAAAAGAAAAATATTGAAATTGAGGTGAAAAAAACATAAATGTTTCTCTACGTTTTACTCTGTAACTTTTCCCTGCAATGTCACATTATCGAAAGCAATATACCGTTACGTCTGCTGGACTCCTCTGGTTGCGGGGATATATAGGGCTTGTAGGTTCATCAAGAACCCTAGGTACCCAGAGGCAATAAATGAGCTGCACCCTGCAGTGCGTTTTCATTCTATACCGGGTATACAGCAATTCATTTGCTGAAATATAAAGAGTAAAAAATTGCTATCAAGAAAACCTTTGTATTTCCAAAAAGGGCACAAGATAAGGTGTTGAGGAGCAGTGGTTATTTGCACATCTCTGAATTCCGGGGTGACCATACTAGCATGTGAATTACAGGGCATTTCTCAAATAGATGTCTTTTTTACACACTCTCCTATATTTGGAAGGAAAAAATGTAGAGAAAGACAAAGGGCAATGACACTTGTTTTGCTAATCTATGTTCCCCCAAGTCTCCCGATAAAAATGATACCTCACTTGTGTGGGTAGGCCTAGCGCCCGCGACAGGAAACGCCCCAAAGCGCAACGTGGACACATCCAAATTTTTGGAAGAAAACAGAGGTGTTTTTTGCGAAGTGCCTACCTGTAGATTTTGGCCTCTAGCTCAGCCGGCACCTAGGGAAACCTACCAAACCTGTGTATTTCTGAAAACTAGAGACCTAGGGGAATCTAAGGAGGGGTGACTTGCGAGGCTTGGACCAGGTTCTGTTACCCAGAATCCTTTGCAAACCTCAAAATGTGGCTAAAAAAACACATGTTCCTCACATTTCTGTGGCAGAAAGTTCTGGAATCTGAGAGGAGCCACAAATTTCCTTCCACCCAGCGTTCCCCCAAGTCTCCCGATAAAAATGATACCTCACTTGTGTGGGTAGGCCTAGCGCCCGCGACAGGAAACGTCCCACAGCGCAACGTGGACACATCCAAATTTTTTGAAGAAAACAGAGGTGTTTTTTGCGAAGTGCCTACCTGTAGATTTTGGCCTCTAGCTCAGCCGGCACCTAGGGAAACCTACCAAACCTGTGCATTTCTGAAAACTAGAGACTTAGGGGAATCCAAGATGGGGTGACTTGCGGGGCTCGGACCAGGTTCTGTTACCCAGATTCCTTTGCAAACCTCAAAATTTGGCTAAAAAAACACATGTTCCTCACATTTCTGTGGCAGAAAGTTCTGGAATCTGAGAGGAGCCACAAATTTCCTTCCGCCCAGCGTTCCCCCAAGTCTCCCGATAAAAATGATACCTCACTTGTGTGGGTAGGCTTAGCGCCCGTGACAGGAAACGCCCCAAAGCGCAACGTGGACACATCCAAATTTTTGGAAGAAAACAGAGGTGTTTTTTGCGAAGTGCCTACCTGTAGATTTTGGCCTCTAGCTCAACCGGCACCTAGGGAAACCTACCAAACCTGTGCATTTCTGAAAACTAGAGACCTAGGGGAATCTAAGGAGGGGTGACTTGCGGGACTAGGACCAGGTTCTGTTACCCAGAATCCTTTGCAAACCTCAAAATGTGACTAAAAAAACACATGTTCCTCACATTTCTGTGGCAGAAAGTGGTGGAATCTGAGAGAAGCCACGAATTTCCTTCCACCCAGCGTTCCCCCAAGTCTCCCGATAAAAATGATACCTCACTTGTGTGGGTAGGCTTAGCGCCCGCGACAGGAAACGCCCCAAAGCGCAACGTAGACACATTCAAATTTTTGGAAGAAAACAGAGGTGTTTTTTGCGAAGTGCCTACCTGTAGATTTTGGCCTCTAGCTCAGCCGGCACCTAGGGAAACCTACCAAACCTGTGCATTTCTGAAAACTAGAGACCTAGGGGAATCTAAGGAGGGGTGACTTGCGGGACTCGGACCAGGTTCTGTTACCCAGAATCCTTTGCAAACCTCAAAATGTGACTAAAAAAACACATGTTCCTCACATTTCTGTGGCAGAAAGTTCTGGAATCTGAGAGAAGCCACGAATTTCCTTCCACCCAGCGTTCCCCCAAGTCTCCCGATAAAAATGATACCTCACTTGTGTGGGTAGGCCTAGCGCCCGCGACAGGAAATGGCCCAAAGCGCAACGTGGACACATCCAAATTTTTGGAAGAAAACAGAGGTGTTTTTTGCGAAGTGCCTACCTGTAGATTTTGGCCTCTAGCTCAGCCGGCACCTAGGGAAACCTACCAAACCTGTGCATTTCTGAAAACTAGAGACCTAGGGGAATCCAAGATGGGGTGACTTGCGGGGCTCGGACCAGGTTCTGTTACCCAGAATCCTTTGCAAACCTCAAAATTTGGCTAAAAAAACACATGTTCCTCACATTTCTGTGGCAGAAATTTCTGGAATCTGGGAGGAGCCACAAATTTCCTTCCACCCAGCGTTCCCCCAAGTCTCCCGATAAAAATGATACCTCACTTGTGTGGGTAGGCCTAGTGCCCGCGACAGGAAACGCCCCAAAGCGCAACGTGGACACATCCAAATTTTTGGAAGAAAACAGAGGTGTTTTTTGCGAAGTGCCTACCTGTAGATTTTGGCCTCTAGCTCAGCCGGCACCTAGGGAAACCTACCAAACCTGTGCATTTCTGAAAACTAGAGACCTAGGGGAATCTAAGGAGGGGTGACTTGCGGGACTCGGACCAGGTTCTGTTACCCTGATTCCTTTGCAAACCTCAAAATGTGGCTAAAAAAACACATGTTCCTCACATTTCTGTGGCAGAAAGTTCTGGAATCTGAGAGGAGCCACAAATTTCCTTCCACCCAGCGTTCCCCCAAGTCTCCCGATAAAAATGATACCTCACTTGTGTGGGTAGGCCTAGCGCCCGCGGCAGGAAACGCCCCAAAGCGCAACGTGGACACATCCAAATTTTTTGAAGAAAACAGAGGTGTTTTTTGCGAAGTGCCTACCTGTAGATTTTGGCCTCTAGCTCAGCCGGCACCTAGGGAAACCTACCAAACCTGTGCATTTCTGAAAACTAGAGACCTAGGGGATTCTAAGGAGGGGTGACTTGCGGGACTCGGACCAGGTTCTGTTACCCAGAATCCTTTGCAAACCTCAAAATGTGACTAAAAAAACACATGTTCCTCACATTTCTGTGGCAGAAAGTTCTGGAATCTGAGAGAAGCCACGAATTATATTCCACCCAGCGTTCCCCCAAGTCTCCCGATAAAAATGATACCTCACTTGTGTGGGTAGGCCTAGCGCCCGCGACAGGAAATGGCCCAAAGCGCAACGTGGACACATCCAAATTTTTGGAAGAAAACAGAGGTGTTTTTTGCGAAGTGCCTACCTGTGAATTTTGGCCTCTAGCTCAGCCGGCACCTAGGGAAACCTACCAAACCTGTGCATTTCTGAAAACTAGAGACCTAGGGGAATCTAAGGAGGGGTGACTTGCGGGGCTCGGACCAGGTTCTGTTACCCAGAATCCTTTGCAAACCTCAAAATTTGGCTAAAAAAACACATGTTCCTCACATTTCTGTGGCAGAAAGTTCTGGAATCTGAGAGGAGCCACAAATTTCCTTCCGCCCAGCGTTCCCCCAAGTCTCCCGATAAAAATGATACCTCACTTGTGTGGGTAGGCTTAGCGCCCGCGACAGGAAACGCCCCAAAGCGCAACGTGGACACATCCAAATTTTTGGAAGAAAACAGAGGTGTTTTTTGCGAAGTGCCTACCTGTAGAATTTGGCCTCTAGCTCAGCCGGCACCTAGGGAAACCTACCAAACCTGTGCATTTCTGAAAACTAGAGACCTAGGGGAATCTAAGGAGGGGTGACTTGCGGGACTCGGACCAGGTTCTGTTACCCAGAATCCTTTGCAAACCTCAAAATGTGACTAAAAAAACACATGTTCCTCACATTTCTGTGGCAGAAAGTTCTGGAATCTGAGAGAAGCCACGAATTTCCTTCCACCCAGCGTTCCCCCAAGTCTCCCGATAAAAATGATACCTCACTTGTGTGGGTAGGCCTAGCGCCCGCGACAGGAAATGGCCCAAAGCGCAATGTGGACACAACCAAATTTTTGGAAGAAAACAGAGGTTTTTTTGCGAAGTGCCTACCTGTAGATTTTGGCCTCTAGCCAAGCCGGCACCTAGGGAAACCTACCAAACCTGTGCATTTCTGAAAACTAGAGACCTAGGGGAATCCAAGATGGGGTGACTTGCGGGGCTCGGACCAGGTTCTGTTACCCAGAATCCTTTGCAAACCTCAAAATTTGGCTAAAAAAACACATGTTCCTCACATTTCTGTGGCAGAAATTTCTGGAATCTGGGAGGAGCCACAAATTTCCTTCCACCCAGCGTTCCCCCAAGTCTCCCGATAAAAATGATACCTCACTTGTGTGGGTAGGCTTAGCGCCCGCGACAGGAAACGCCCCAAAGCGCAACGTGGACACATCCAAATTTTTGGAAGAAAACAGAGGTGTTTTTTGCGAAGTGCCTACCTGTAGATTTTGGCCTCTAGCTCAGCCGGCACCTAGGGAAACCTACCAAACCTGTGCATTTCTGAAAACTAGAGACCTAGGGGAATCTAAGGAGGGGTGACTTGCGGGACTCGGACCAGGTTCTGTTACCCTGATTCCTTTGCAAACCTCAAAATGTGGCTAAAAAAACACATGTTCCTCACATTTCTGTGGCAGAAAGTTCTGGAATCTGAGAGGAGCCACAAATTTCCTTCCACCCAGCGTTCCCCCAAGTCTCCCGATAAAAATGATACCTCACTTGTGTGGGTAGGCCTAGCGCCCGCGACAGGAAACGCCCCAAAGCGCAACGTGGACACATCCAAATTTTTGGAAGAAAACAGAGGTGTTTTTTGCGAAGTGCCTACCTGTAGATTTTGGCCTCTAGCTCAGCCGGCACCTAGGGAAACCTACCAAACCTGTGCATTTCTGAAAACTAGAGACCTGGGGGATTCTAAGGAGGGGTGACTTGCGGGACTCGGACCAGGTTCTGTTACCCAGAACCCTTTGCAAACCTCAAAATGTGACTAAAAAAACACATGTTCCTCACATTTCTGTGGCAGAAAGTTCTGGAATCTGAGAGAAGCCACGAATTTCCTTCCAGCCAGCGTTCCCCCAAGTCTCCCGATAAAAATGATACCTCACTTGTGTGGGTAGGCCTAGCGCCCGCGACAGGAAATGGCCCAAAGCGCAACGTGGACACATCCAAATTTTTGGAAGAAAACAGAGGTGTTTTTTGCGAAGTGCCTACCTGTAGATTTTGGCCTCTAGCTCAGCCGGCACCTAGGGAAACCTACCAAACCTGTGCATTTCTGAAAACTAGAGACCTAGGGGAATCCAAGATGGGGTGACTTGCGGGGCTCGGACCAGGTTCTGTTACCCAGAATCCTTTGCAAACCTCAAAATTTGGCTAAAAAAACACATGTTCCTCACATTTCTGTGGCAGAAATTTCTGGAATCTGGGAGGAGCCACAAATTTCCTTCCACCCAGCGTTCCCCCAAGTCTCCCGATAAAAATGATACCTCACTTGTGTGGGTAGGCTTAGCGCCCGCGACAGGAAACGCCCCAAAGCGCAACGTGGACACATCCAAATTTTTGGAAGAAAACAGAGGTGTTTTTTGCGAAGTGCCTACCTGTAGATTTTGGCCTCTAGCTCAGCCGGCACCTAGGGAAACCTACCAATCCTGTGCATTTCTGAAAACTAGAGACCTAGGGGAATCTAAGGAGGGGTGACTTGCGGGACTCGGACCAGGTTCTGTTACCCTGATTCCTTTGCAAACCTCAAAATGTGGCTAAAAAAACACATGTTCCTCACATTTCTGTGGCAGAAAGTTCTGGAATCTGAGAGGAGCCACAAATTTCCTTCCACCCAGCATTCCCCCAAGTCTCCCGATAAAAATGATACCTCACTTGTGTGGGTAGGCCTAGCGCCCGCGACAGGAAACGCCCCAAAGCGCAACGTGGACACATCCAAATTTTTGGAAGAAAACAGAGGTGTTTTTTGCGAAGTGCCTACCTGTAGATTTTGGCCTCTAGCTCAGCCGGCACCTAGGGAAACCTACCAAACCTGTGCATTTCTGAAAACTAGAGACCTGGGGGATTCTAAGGAGGGGTGACTTGCGGGACTCGGACCAGGTTCTGTTACCCAGAATCCTTTGCAAACCTCAAAATGTGACTAAAAAAACACATGTTCCTCACATTTCTGTGGCAGAAAGTTCTGGAATCTGAGAGAAGCCACGAATTTCCTTCCAGCCAGCGTTCCCCCAAGTCTCCTGATAAAAATGATACCTCACTTGTGTGGGTAGGCCTAGCGCCCGCGACAGGAAATGGCCCAAAGCGCAACGTGGACACATCCAAATTTTTGGAAGAAAACAGAGGTGTTTTTTGCGAAGTGCCTACCTGTAGATTTTGGCCTCTAGCTCAGCCGGCACCTAGGGAAACCTACCAAACCTGTGCATTTCTGAAAACTAGAGACCTAGGGGAATCCAAGATGGGGTGACTTGCGGGGCTCGGACCAGGTTCTGCTACCCAGAATCCTTTGCAAACCTCAAAATGTGACTAAAAAAACACATGTTCCTCACATTTCTGTGGCAGAAAGTTCTGGAATCTGAGAGGAGCCACAAATTTCCTTCCACCCAGCGTTCCCCCAAGTCTCCCGATAAAAATGATACCTCACTTGTGTGGGTAGGCCTAGCGCCCGCGACAGGAAACGCCCCAAAGCGCAACGTGGACACATCCAAATTTTTGGAAGAAAACAGAGGTGTTTTTTGCGAAGTGCCTACCTGTAGGTTTTGGCCTCTAGCTCAGCCGGCACCTAGGGAAACCTACCAAACCTGTGCATTTCTGAAAACTAGAGACCTAGGGGAATCTAAGGAGGGGTGACTTGCGGGACTCGGACCAGGTTCTGTTACCCTGATTCCTTTGCAAACCTCAAAATGTGGCTAAAAAAACACATGTTCCTCACATTTCTGTGGCAGAAAGTTCTGGAATCTGAGAGGAGCCACAAATTTCCTTCCACCCAGCGTTCCCCCAAGTCTCCCGATAAAAATGATACCTCACTTGTGTGGGTAGGCCTAGCGCCCGCGACAGGAAACGCCCCAAAGCGCAACATGGACACATCCAAATTTTTGGAAGAAAACAGAGGTGTTTTTTGCGAAGTGCCTACCTGTAGATTTTGGCCTCTAGCTCAGCCGGCACCTAGGGAAACCTACCAAACCTGTGCATTTCTGAAAACTAGAGACCTAGGGGAATCCAAGATGGGGTGACTTGCGGGGCTCGGACCAGGTTCTGTTACCCAGAATCCTTTGCAAACCTCAAAATGTGGCTAAAAAAACACATGTTCCTCACATTTCTGTGGCAGAAAGTTCTGGAATCTGAGAGGAGCCACAAATTTCCTTCCACCCAGCGTTCCCCCAAGTCTCCCGATAAAAATGATACCTCACTTGTGTGGGTAGGCCTAGCGCCCGCGACAGGAAACGTCCCACAGCGCAACGTGGACACATCCACATTTTTGGAAGAAAACAGAGGTGTTTTTTGCGAAGTGCCTACCTGTAGATTTTGGCCTCTAGCTCAGCCGGCACCTAGGGAAACCTACCAAACCTGTGCATTTCTGAAAACTAGAGACTTAGGGGAATCCAAGATGGGGTGACTTGCGGGGCTCGGACCAGGTTCTGTTACCCAGATTCCTTTGCAAACCTCAAAATTTGGCTAAAAAAACACATGTTCCTCACATTTCTGTGGCAGAAAGTTCTGGAATCTGAGAGGAGCCACAAATTTCCTTCCGCCCAGCGTTCCCCCAAGTCTCCCGATAAAAATGATACCTCACTTGTGTGGGTAGGCTTAGCGCCCGCGACAGGAAATGGCCCAAAGCGCAACGTGGACACATCCAAATTTTTGGAAGAAAACAGAGGTGTTTTTTGCGAAGTGCCTACCTGTAGATTTTGGCCTCTAGCTCAGCCGGCACCTAGGGAAACCTACCAAACCTGTGCATTTCTGAAAACTAGAGACCTAGGGAAATCCAAGATGGGGTGACTTGCGGGGCTCGGACCAGGTTCTGTTACCCAGAATCCTTTGCAAACCTCAAAATGTGACTAAAAAAACACATGTTCCTCACATTTCTGTGGCAGAAAGTTCTGGAATCTGAGAGGAGCCACAAATTTCCTTCCACCCAGCGTTCCCCCAAGTCTCCCCATAAAAATGATACCTCACTTGTGTGGGTAGGCCTAGCGCCCGCGACAGGAAACGCCCCAAAGCGCAACGTGGACACATCCAAATTTTTGGAAGAAAACAGAGGTGTTTTTTGCGAAGTGCCTACCTGTAGGTTTTGGCCTCTAGCTCAGCCGGCACCTAGGGAAACCTACCAAACCTGTGCATTTCTGAAAACTAGAGACCTAGGGGAATCTAAGGAGGGGTGACTTGCGGGACTCGGACCAGGTTCTGTTACCCTGATTCCTTTGCAAACCTCAAAATGTGGCTAAAAAAACACATGTTCCTCACATTTCTGTGGCAGAAAGTTCTGGAATCTGAGAGGAGCCACAAATTTCCTTCCACCCAGCGTTCCCCCAAGTCTCCCGATAAAAATGATACCTCACTTGTGTGCGTAGGCCTAGCGCCCGCGACAGGAAACGCCCCAAAGCGCAACATGGACACATCCAAATTTTTGGAAGAAAACAGAGGTGTTTTTTGCGAAGTGCCTACCTGTAGATTTTGGCCTCTAGCTCAGCCGGCACCTAGGGAAACCTACCAAACCTGTGCATTTCTGAAAACTAGAGACCGAGGGGAATCCAAGATGGGGTGACTTGCGGGGCTCGGACCAGGTTCTGTTACCCAGAATCCTTTGCAAACCTCAAAATGTGGCTAAAAAAACACATGTTCCTCACATTTCTGTGGCAGAAAGTTCTGGAATCTGAGAGGAGCCACAAATTTCCTTCCACCCAGCGTTCCCCCAAGTCTCCCGATAAAAATGATACCTCACTTGTGTGGGTAGGCCTAGCGCCCGCGACAGGAAACGTCCCACAGCGCAACGTGGACACATCCAAATTTTTTGAAGAAAACAGAGGTGTTTTTTGCGAAGTGCCTACCTGTAGATTTTGGCCTCTAGCTCAGCCGGCACCTAGGGAAACCTACCAAACCTGTGCATTTCTGAAAACTAGAGACTTAGGGGAATCCAAGATGGGGTGACTTGCGGGGCTCGGACCAGGTTCTGTTACCCAGATTCCTTTGCAAACCTCAAAATTTGGCTAAAAAAACACATGTTCCTCACATTTCTGTGGCAGAAAGTTCTGGAATCTGAGAGGAGCCACAAATTTCCTACCGCCCAGCGTTCCCCCAAGTCTCCCGATAAAAATGATACCTCACTTGTGTGGGTAGGCTTAGCGCCCGCGACAGGAAACGCCCCAAAGCGCAACGTGGACACATCCAAATTTTTGGAAGAAAACAGAGGTGTTTTTTGCGAAGTGCCTACCTGTAGATTTTGGCCTCTAGCTCAACCGGCACCTAGGGAAACCTACCAAACCTGTGCATTTCTGAAAACTAGAGACCTAGGGGAATCTAAGGAGGGGTGACTTGCGGGACTCGGACCAGGTTCTGTTACCCAGAATGCTTTGCAAACCTCAAAATGTGACTAAAAAAACACATGTTCCTCACATTTCTGTGGCAGAAAGTTCTGGAATCTGAGAGAAGCCACGAATTTCCTTCCAGCCAGCGTTCCCCCAAGTCTCCCGATAAAAATGATACCTCACTTGTGTGGGTAGGCTTAGCGCCCGCGACAGGAAACGCCCCAAAGCGCAACGTGGACACATCCACATTTTTGGAAGAAAACAGAGGTGTTTTTTGCGAAGTGCCTACCTGTAGATTTTGGCCTCTAGCTCAACCGGCACCTAGGGAAACCTACCAAACCTGTGCATTTCTGAAAACTAGAGACCTAGGGGAATCTAAGGAGGTGTGACTTGCGGGGCTCGGACCAGGTTCTGTTACCCCGAATCTTTTGTAAACCTCAAAATTTGGCTAAAAAAACACATGTTCCTCACATTTCTGTGGCAGAAAGTTCTGGAATCTGAGAGGAGCTACAAATTTCCTTCCACCCAGCGTTCCCCCAAGTCTCCCGATAAAAATGATACCTCACTTGCGTGGGTAGGCCTAGCGCCGGCGCCAGGAAACACCCCAAAGCGCAACGTGGACACATCCAAAATTTTGGGAGAAAACAGGTGTTTTTTGCGAAGTGCCTACCTGTAGATTTTGGCCTCTAGCTCAGCCGGCACCTAGGGAAACCTACCAAACCTGTGCATTTCTGAAAACTAGAGACCTAGGGGAATCTAAGGAGGGGTGACTTGCGGGACTCGGACCAGGTTCTGTTACCCAGAATCCTTTGCAAACCTCAAAATGTGACTAAAAAAACACATGTTCCTCACATTTCTGTGGCAGAAAGTTCTGGAATCTGAGAGAAGCCACGAATTTCCTTCCACCCAGCGTTCCCCCAAGTCTCCCGATAAAAATGATACCTCACTTGTGTGGGTAGGCCTAGCGCCCGCGACAGGAAATGGCCCAAAGCGCAACGTGGACACATCCAAATTTTTGGAAGAAAACAGAGGTGTTTTTTGCGAAGTGCCTACCTGTAGATTTTGGCCTCTAGCTCAGCCGGCACCTAGGGAAACCTACCAAACCTGTGGATTTCTGAAAACTAGAGACCTAGGGGAATCCAAGATGGGGTGACTTGCGGGGCTCGGACCAGGTTCTGTTACCCAGAATCCTTTGCAAACCTCAAAATTTGGCTAAAAAAACACATGTTCCTCACATTTCTGTGGCAGAAATTTCTGGAATCTGGGAGGAGCCACAAATTTCCTTCCACCCAGCGTTCCCCCAAGTCTCCCGATAAAAATGATACCTCACTTGTGTGGGTAGGCCTAGCGCCCGCGACAGGAAACGCCCCAAAGCGCAACGTGGACACATCCAAATTTTTGGAAGAAAACAGAGGTGTTTTTTGCGAAGTGCCTACCTGTAGATTTTGGCCTCTAGCTCAGCCGGCACCTAGGGAAACCTACCAAACCTGTGCATTTCTGAAAACTAGAGACCTAGGGGAATCTAAGGAGGGGTGACTTGCGGGACTCGGACCAGGTTCTGTTACCCTGATTCCTTTGCAAACCTCAAAATGTGGCTAAAAAAACACATGTTCCTCACATTTCTGTGGCAGAAAGTTCTGGAATCTGAGAGGAGCCACAA
Source organism: Pleurodeles waltl (assembly GCF_031143425.1). NCBI lineage: Eukaryota > Metazoa > Chordata > Amphibia > Caudata > Salamandridae > Pleurodeles > Pleurodeles waltl. The sequence goes on along the minus strand of NC_090437.1, from coordinate 353,043,855 downwards.
ATTTCCTTCCACCCAGCGTTCCCCCAAGTCTCCCGATAAAAATGATACCTCACTTGTGTGGGTAGGCCTAGCGCCCGCGACAGGAAACGCCCAAAGCGCAACGTGGACACATCCAAATTTTTGGAAGAAAACAGAGGTGTTTTTTGCGAAGTGCCTACCTGTAGATTTTGGCCTCTAGCTCAGCCGGCACCTAGGGAAACCTACCAAACCTGTGCATTGCTGAAAACTAGAGACCTAGGGGATTCTAAGGAGGGGTGACTTGCGGGACTCGGACCAGGTTCTGTTACCCAGAATCCTTTGCAAACCTCAAAATGTGACTAAAAAAACACATGTTCCTCACATTTCTGTGGCAGAAAGTTCTGGAATCTGAGAGAAGCCACGAATTATATTCCACCCAGCGTTCCCCCAAGTCTCCCGATAAAAATGATACCTCACTTGTGTGGGTAGGCCTAGCGCCCGCGACAGGAAATGGCCCAAAGCGCAACGTGGACACATCCAAATTTTTGGAAGAAAACAGAGGTGTTTTTTGCGAAGTGCCTACCTGTGAATTTTGGCCTCTAGCTCAGCCGGCACCTAGGGAAACCTACCAGACCTGTGCATTTCTGAAAACTAGAGACCTAGGGGAATCTAAGAAGGGGTGACTTGCGGGGCTCGGACCAGGTTCTGTTACCCAGAATCCTTTGCAAACCTCAAAATTTGGCTAAAAAAACACATGTTCCTCACATTTCTGTGGCAGAAAGTTCTGGAATCTGAGAGGAGCCACAAATTTCCTTCCGCCCAGCGTTCCCCCAAGTCTCCCGATAAAAATGATACCTCACTTGTGTGGGTAGGCTTAGCGCCCGCGACAGGAAACGCCCCAAAGTGCAACGTGGACACATCCAAATTTTTGGAAGAAAACAGAGGTGTTTTCTGCGAAGTGCCTACCTGTAGATTTTGGCCTCTAGCTCAGCCGGCACCTAGGGAAACCTACCAAACCTGTGCATTTCTGAAAACTAGAGACCTAGGGGAATCTAAGGAGGGGTGACTTGCGGGACTCGGACCAGGTTCTGTTACCCAGAATCCTTTGCAAACCTCAAAATGTGACTAAAAAAACACATGTTCCTCACATTTCTGTGGCAGAAAGTTCTGGAATCTGAGAGAAGCCACGAATTTCCTTCCACCCAGCGTTCCCCCAAGTCTCCCGATAAAAATGATACCTCACTTGTGTGGGTAGGCCTAGCGCCCGCGACAGGAAATGGCCCAAAGCGCAACGTGGACACATCCAAATTTTTGGAAGAAAACAGAGGTGTTTTTTGCGAAGTGCCTACCTGTAGATTTTGGCCTCTAGCTCAGCCGGCACCTAGGGAAACCTACCAAACCTGTGCATTTCAGAAAACTAGAGACCTAGGGGAATCCAAGATGGGGTGACTTGCGGGGCTCGGACCAGGTTCTGTTACCCAGAATCCTTTGCAAACCTCAAAATGTGGCTAAAAAAACACATGTTCCTCACATTTCTGTGGCAGAAATTTCTGGAATCTGGGAGGAGCCACAAATTTCCTTCCACCCAGCGTTCCCCCAAGTCTCCCGATAAAAATGATACCTCACTTGTGTGGGTAGGCCTAGCGCCCGCGACAGGAAACGCCCCAAAGCGCAACGTGGACACATCCAAATTTTTGGAAGAAAACAGAGGTGTTTTTTGCGAAGTGCCTACCTGTAGATTTTGGCCTCTAGCTCAGCCGGCACCTAGGGAAACCTACCAAACCTGTGCATTTCTGAAAACTAGAGACCTAGGGGATTCTAAGGAGGGGTGACTTGCGGGACTCGGACCAGTTTCTGTTACCCAGAATCCTTTGCAAACCTCAAAATGTGACCAAAAAAACACATGTTCCTCACATTTCTGTGGCAGAAAGTTCTGGAATCTGAGAGAAGCCACGAATTTCCTTCCAGCCAGCGTTCCCCCAAGTCTCCCGATAAAAATGATACCTCACTTGTGTGGGTAGGCCTAGCGCCCGCGACAGGAAATGGCCCAAAGCGCAACGTGGACACATCCAAATTTTTGGAAGAAAACAGAGGTGTTTTTTGCGAAGTGCCTACCTGTAGATTTTGGCCTCTAGCTCAGCCGGCACCTAGGGAAACCTACCAAACCTGTGCATTTCTGAAAACTAGAGACCTAGGGGAATCCAAGATGGGGTGACTTGCGGGGCTCGGACCAGGTTCTGTTACCCAGAATCCTTTGCAAACCTCAAAATGTGACTAAAAAAACACATGTTCCTCACATTTCTGTGGCAGAAAGTTCTGGAATCTGAGAGGAGCCACAAATTTCCTTCCACCCAGCGTTCCCCCAAGTCTCCCCATAAAAATGATACCTCACTTGTGTGGGTAGGCCTAGCGCCCGCGACAGGAAACGCCCCAAAGCGCAACGTGGACACATCCAAATTTTTGGAAGAAAACAGAGGTGTTTTTTGCGAAGTGCCTACCTGTAGGTTTTGGCCTCTAGCTCAGCCGGCACCTAGGGAAACCTACCAAACCTGTGCATTTCTGAAAACTAGAGACCTAGGGGAATCTAAGGAGGGGTGACTTGCGGGACTCGGACCAGGTTCTGTTACCCTGATTCCTTTGCAAACCTCAAAATGTGGCTAAAAAAACACATGTTCCTCACATTTCTGTGGCAGAAAGTTCTGGAATCTGAGAGGAGCCACAAATTACCTTCCACCCAGCGTTCCCCCAAGTCTCCCGATAAAAATGATACCTCACTTGTGTGGGTAGGCCTAGTGCCCGCGACAGGAAACGCCCCAAAGCGCAACATGGACACATCCAAATTTTTGGAAGAAAACAGAGGTGTTTTTTGCGAAGTGCCTACCTGTAGATTTTGGCCTCTAGCTCAGCCGGCACCTAGGGAAACCTACCAAACCTGTGCATTTCTGAAAACTAGAGACCGAGGGGAATCCAAGATGGGGTGACTTGCGGGGCTCGGACCAGGTTCTGTTACCCAGAATCCTTTGCAAACCTCAAAATTTGGCTAAAAAAACACATGTTCCTCACATTTCTGTGGCAGAAAGTTCTGGAATCTGAGAGGAGCCACAAATTTCCTTCCAACCAGCGTTCCCCTAAGTCTCCCGATAAAAATGATACCTCACTTGTGTGGGTAGGCCTAGCGCCCGCGACAGGAAACGGCCCAAAGCGCAACGTGGACACATCCAAATTTTTGGAAGAAACCAGAGGTGTTTTTTGCGAAGTGCCTACCTGTAGATTTTGGCCTCTAGCTCAGTCGGCACCTAGGGAAACCTACCAAACCTGTGCATTTCTGAAAACTAGAGACCTAGGGGAATCTAAGGAGGGGTGACTTGCGGGGCTCGGACTAGGTTCTGTTACCCAGAATCCTTTGCAAACCTCAAAATTTGGCTAAAAAAACACATGTTCCTCACATTTCTGTGGCAGAAAGTTCTGGAATCTGAGAGGAGCCACAAATTTCCTTCCACCCAGCGTTCCCCCAAGTCTCCCGATAAAAATGATACCTCACTTGTGTGGGTAGGCCTAGCGCCCGCGACAGGAAACGCCCCAAAGCGCAACGTGGACACATCCAAATTTTTGGAAGAAAACAGAGGTGTTTTTTGCGAAGTGCCTACCTGTAGATTTTGGCCTCTAGCTCAGCCGGCACCTAGGGAAACCTACCAAACCTGTGCATTTCTGAAAACTAGAGACCTAGGGGAATCCAAGATGGGGTGACTTGCGGGGCTCGGACCAGGTTCTGTTACCCAGAATCATTTGCAAACCTCACAATTTGGCTAAAAAAACACATGTTCATCACATTTCTGTGGCAGAAAGTTCTGGAATCTGAGAGGAGCCACAAATTTCCTTCCACCCAGCGTTCCCCCAAGTCTCCCGATAAAAATGATACCTCACTTGTGTGGGTAGGACTAGCGCCCACGAAAGGAAAGGGCCCAAAACACAACGTGGACACATAATTTTTTTTTATAAAAAGCAGTGCCTACCTGTGGATTTTGGCCTGTAGCTCAGCCGGCACCTGGGGAAACCTAGCAAACCAGTGCATTTTTGAAAACTAGAAACCCAGGGGAATTCAAGATGGGGTGACTTGTGGACAACGTGGACACAACATATTTTTTCACAGAAAACAGAGGTGTTTTTTGCAAGGTGCCTACCTGTGGAGTTTGGCCTGTAGCTCAGCCGGCCCCAGGGGGGGGGGCAGAAATGCCCTAAAATAAAATGGCCTAAAATAAATTTGCCCCCCCACCCCCATACCCCCTCCGGGAGCGACCCTTGCCTACGGGTTCGCTCCCCCTGCGTGACATTGGCGCCAAAAAACAAATCCCCGGTGCCTAGTGGTTTCTGCCCACTTGGGGGCAGATTGACCTAAACTCTGCCAATCTGCCCCCAGGGGGGCAGAAATGGTCTAAATACAATTTCCCCCCCTGGGGAGCGACCCTTGCCTGGTGGGTCGCTCCCCATCTCTAAAAAAACTAACAAACAAAAAAAAAAACACAAAAAAAAAATTTGCCCTGGAGCCTAGAGGTTTCTGCCCCCCCCCCCGGGGGCAGAAATGGCCTAAAATAAATTTCTACCCCCCAACCCCCACACCCCCCCCCCGGGAGCAACCCTTGCCTACGGGGTCGCTCCCCCTGCGTGACATTGGCGCCAAAAAACAAATCCCCAGTGCCTAGCGGTTTCTGCCCCCTTGGGGGCAGATTGACCTAAAATCGGCCAATCTGCCCCCAAGGGGGGTAGAAATGGCCTAAATATACTTTTCCCCCAAGGGGAGCAACCCTTGCCTAAGGGGTCGCTCCCCACCTAAAAAATAAAATGAAACATAAAAAAAAAAAAAAAAAAAATGGTCCCTGGTGCCTAGCGGTTTCTGCCCCCCCTGGGGGCAGATCGGCCTAATAATCTGCCCCCGGGGGGGGCAGAAAAGGCCTTGCCAAAAATATGCCCCCCATGGGAGCGACTCCTGCCCAAGGGGTCGCTCCCTTATATGAATTTCAGTAAAAAAAAAAAATAATCCCTGGTGTCTAGTGGGGTTTCAAAATACTTTTCCTTCCCTTTGAAGCCCCTCCGGGCCTCCCCCAGTGATTGAAAGAGAAATGCTTTTGCATTTCTCTTTCAATCGCAGAGCTTCCAGCGCGATGGGGGAGGCCCCTGTGACAAATCAGCGCGCGCTCGCGCGCTGACGTCACAAGGGGGGGTGGGGGGGTCGGGGGTGGAAGGGGAAGGTCTTCCCCTTCCATCCCCGCCTTGGGGGGGGAGGGAGGTGCAGGGGGGGCGCGCTAGCGCGCCCCCAAGTTCCTCTGTGCCATGGACGAGATGATCTCGTCCAAGGCACAGGGGAACTGTAGCCTTGGACGAGATCATCTCGTCCAAGGCACAGAACCGGTTAAACAGTTTTTACTGCCACAACTTTTTCAGAACTAATAGGTTTTGCCACATGTCTAAACTGCAGGAAGACAAATTTGTTTCTTGTTGTCATGTTTCTTAAACAAAATGTAGATCTGAATTGAAAGTGTGCTTCTTTTGTTCACCTGAGGTGGACAATAGTTATTTGTCTTCAGTGTTTTCTTAGTGTCATTTAGTTGATATGTCTAAATGTTGAATTCTTTGTAAGGTTACTCCATATACTTTTCTCTCTATACGTCAGCATTTTAAGGTTTTATAAAGGCCATTTGCTCCAACTGTTTTTAAAGCACCGTTATAAATATATGTAATTTGACACTTTTTTGAAATATTTTGAATTAAAATGTTATTGTAATTGTTGTCATCCAACAGTGTGGTTTGCTGTCTGACGGTGGGGGTCAATTAAGGTTAATTTTGCATGGTTGCCAAAAAGGTTAAGATAGTTCCATGTCTTGTGAGATTTTGTACTATAGCCACTCATTAAATACACATTAACCTTAATCTTCTGTAAGTTTATTTTTTCACTGCATTATACAGTGAGGTTGACACTACGTAGATATAGTTAGGTCAGAGTTTCCATAGGAAGGACATTTTTTGTTTTGCTAATAACTTTGGCGCTGTTTGACAAATCTGCATGAAACAGTCCTTAAAAGTTTCATCCAGATCAGCTCCATACTGGAACATTTCAGGGTTATCCAAGAAGTGGGGGCCATAAAAAAAGAGGTACAGAGGTACATAAACATTGATTTCCCAGGTAAACTCCCATAGGAACATTTCTGAATTCGGAAAATGTTTACAACATAAACCCCACACTCCAGTAGGAGGTGTCATGCAGCTCCACCACTGTCTCAATGTGCCCTGGAAGTGACTCTTGAAGTCACAAGTCAATGCCACCATTGTGCTCTGATGTCAGTTCTTTTCTTTCCACGCTTTCACATGTGTATTCAGTGCAACTTTATGTTGTGAGTTGACGACTTTTTTGTCAAAATTCTTTCTTTCCAGTATGGAAGGAAGCATGTCTCCTCCTAACACTACATGGATTGAATTTTGTAGGGACTGGCGCTAACAGATGTCTGTGACAGATCCCCTTGAGATGCGTCTTTGGTGTTTGGGATTGTGCCATGGCTTCAAGGTGTGTGAGCAGTGTGCCCTTATAAACCAGAAGATGTTCCGGGACTGCAAAACCAAGATCTGTGAATGCCAAAAGAATTTGCGTAACTCCTGCTCCCTCTTTAAGTCAAGGGCACAGACCTGTTCCACTCTCAGGGCTGTGCCCTTGACAGACCAGTGTCATGGTACAAGTCTTTGGGTAAGACAACGAGGAAGCACAAGAAGGCCAAGTGGGACATGTCCCAGTCTCTCCATTCCTAATGAGAAGTTACAAGAATTCAAAGTGCTTCTCGTCTTGTCTCTGGTCCCCTGCTGAGGAGCCAAACCTACAGCTGATCCCAGTGCTCTGAGAATTTCTGAGGCCATTTAGGGATGTCTCAATGGATTGAGGTTTCAGAAAAGCCATGCTATGAGTCTTTGACACCCTTCTGGCTCTCTCTGACTCACTGTGGATGCGCAGATCTGCAGATGCCTCCAGTCAGTTTAACATTGGCAGATTCATCCTCGGCACCATCTGTGCCTCCTGACCCCGTTTTGGGCTCAGCTCCTCTTTTGGAGCAAACTCTAAACTTGGGACCAAGATTCACTTTGGTTTCTGCCCCTGAAAGCCAGCCCCCATGCTGCCAACTTCTGAGGGGGACACCATTCCTGTTGTCTTATCAGTCTCCACCTAAACCGAGGTTGCATTCTCGAACAGTTCCAACACGCCTGCTCCCAGTTCATTCTGATTCTGACAGAACGTTCCCTTTACATAGGGCTCCAACAACTTTTTGGATCAGGCCCTAAAAAAAAGTCATACACCTTTTGAAGACAGTTAAGGATAATGGAGATAACTTTCCAACTTTCCCCCGTAAAATGAACAATTTCTACTTGGACCTACAAGAGTCTAGTGGGTTGGACACTTCCCCATTACAGTGAAGGGTTCTCCACCAGCCTTTCAATGAAAGAGACAGCCTCATTGCTGTGGTCCTCTAATGTGCAGCTGAAGTCCTAGACTTACAGTTACTTTCTTATGAGGTAACGACCAGTGTTCTCACAGATGTTTAGCAGCCTGGGCAGGCTTGGTCCAAACCCTCGTTGCCATTCAATAAAGCCTTGACGGACACTCTTATGGGTAACTGAGCTAAGCCTTGCTCTTCCCCACCTGTAAAAAGGCAGGTAGCCCTACACCACAGATATGCCATAGGGATCCTTCACTCCTGACACATCACACTATGCCTAAGAGCCTAGTAGTTAAACCCAACACATTTCTTATAACCTTAAAGTTGAAAATTATTGAGGCATTCGGGAAACAAATGTTTTATTTGGCCAGGCTACCCCCTTGATGGTAAACACCAGGGGCCTGATTCTAACTTTGGAGGACGGTGTTAAACCGTCCCAAAAGTGGCGGATATACCACCTACCGTATTACGAGTTCCATAGGATATAATGGACTCATAATACGGTAGGTGGTATATCCGCCACTTTTGGGACGGTTTAACACCGTCCTCCAAAGTTAGAATCAGGCCCCAGGTATTTGCTGGGTAGATATTCCCATGCATTATGGGATATGGCCCCCAAGATGTTGCATTCTTGAATTCTTGATCTTTTGACACAACCTATTCAGAATGGGTCGGAGGCAGCAAAACATGCCATCAGATCAGGAATAGACACTACTGATTGCTTAGACAGAGCAGTAAGGATTAGCATGGTGCTCCAGTGCCATCCATAGATGAGCAATACGGGCCTGTCTGGTAATGCTCAGGTGTCACTTATGGATGTGCATTTTGATGGGTCTCATTTATTTGGCAAGAAGACTGATTTCACAGTGGGGTGGTTCAAAGAAAGCAGAGAACACGGGGCTCCTTGGGCCTCTCCATGTGAGGCAGTATCACCAAAAACGTAGTGTCTTTGAGGTCTTGGCAGGGATTTGGTATACAGGCAACGCCATGCCCCAAGGCTGAGGATCCAGTAAGCAACATCCAGGCTCTCAAGGGTCTTGGGGCAGTGAACTTCCCAGTTCCCCACCCCTCTGGCATCTGTCTCCAAGCTGCTTTAATTTGCCCTTAGCGGCACACGACTGGGGTGGCAGAACAAGACATTTGAGAGGCTTTTCCTGCAGATCATTTAATAGGTCTATACCCTGCCATTCCTTTCCAACCCGCATCCTCTTCTGCCCTCATCAGAGCAAATTTTAGAGGAGCACCTGTCCGCTTTGCTTAACGAAGTACAGACTGTTTTGGCAAAAAGAGCCAAAGAGAGGGCCCTGGGCTCGGAAATGGTGACTGGATTTTATTTCTACCCTGTCCTGTTACCGAAACAGGGTGGAAGCCTTTGACCTCTCAACATCTTCCTGTGGAAAGACTGGAAGACTGTTGGAAATGGACTTCTCTACAGGGGTACCCCCACATTTTCTGCCTTCCTCTCCCTATTTATGCTGGATTTTTGTTCTTGTTGGCCTTAGAACTCTGTGCACTTTATCACTGTTAACCTGTAGTAAAGTGCTTGGACTCTCTCTTTAATTGATTTATACCTAATTGGCATATTCAATTTTCTTGTCAATCCCTTGTGGAGTAGTATACCATATACCCAGGGCATGTAAATTAAATGATAATAGTGAGCCTGCAGCACTTTTGTGACACCAACTTAAGTAAACTAGGCCTGCTGTTGCCGCTTGAATGCAGTGTCACACTGCCATGTCAAATTGACATTTAAACCCCCTTACCAAATCTTCAGTTCTTATTTTATTACATATATCACCTCTAAGGTAGTCCCAAGGTAGCCCATAGGGCAGGGTGCTGTGTAAAAGGTTGGACATGTACTTTTATGTTTTACATGTTTTGGTAATGAAAAACGTCTGAATTTGTTTTTCACTGCTGTGAGGCCTACCCCTCCCATAGGATAACATTGGGGATTCCTTACTTAATTTAATAAACTATAATCCCCAAATGGGAGGAGGTAGATATGTCATATTTGATGCATATGAAATGGTAAGGATAAACACTATTGGTAAGGTTAGAGTTATCATTGCAATTTTGAAAATGCTACTTTTAGAAAGATGGTATTTTCCTGGCCTCAGCGCTTTATGTCTACAGCTTGTCTTGGGCCACATGATTGGTTGCAGCTGACAATTAGACTCTGTGAATTCCTCCCACACAATCACACAATAGTAGGATTAGCTGAGCTTCAATGAGCCGTTAACTGGCTTGATTCAGGGGGGGTGGAGCTAAGCACAGCCCCACTTGCACCTGAATTGGCTCTGCCCTGTCTCCTTACAATAGGTCTAATAACCCTGTATTTCCACTGCTGCAAGCTTATGACCAGGGCAGGGGAGGGAGGACAGTCACAAAATTGTAAAGAACCTTTTGAGAAACTTTTTCTATCTTCTAGGAGCAGGGCACCTGGCTATAAAATAGGGCTCTCGGACCCACTCTTCTGTTCACTACTGGAGCTGGGGAACAAATCTCTAAGGACGTCCTGCTGCTGTGACCTGCTGTGCGCTCTTCCAGACTACTGCTGCACCTTGAAGAACTGATTTGCAGCCTGGAGCCTACCTTGAACCCTCAGAGGCCAGCCCTGCTTTTGAGCCCTGCAACTACAACTGCACCCAGGGCTACCAGAAATTACTCCAAGGGCTAGTTTGCTGACCTCCTGTTCAGAGCCACAGGAACATAATAGACTCCTACCTCCTTGAACTACACCTGGACGCAGCCTGAGTAAGAACAGAGCCCATAAGATCTCGCCATACACTCCTGGACCCGTGATTGTGGTGCTAATGATGACCAGCTGTCAGTGTTTGATGCTTTTGGTCTTTTAGACGCTATTTCTTTTTACCTTAAACTTTAAAAATTCTTGCCTCTGGTCCTACTGATTGGATTTGTGTTGTTTTTGTGTCAAATAATTTATTACAATTTTCTCTATTTTTCTAAATTGGTTTGGAATATTTCTTGTGCTATGGTTTCATTTTATTATTGTTTGTGTGCTGCATAAATACTCATTGAACATCACATCAGTTGCCTTTATAAAACCTACGGGTTCACAAGTGACAGAGCCCACATTGATTGCTCTGTCATCTCCAGAATTAGCTTTAAATGTAATCAGAGAAATAGGTAAATTTTTAGAATGGGGCATTACAATCTCGCTCTATCACGATAATCAGAATCGTCCTTTATTCCTCTATTACCCATTGATCGTGAGTTCCTGGAGGCAATGCACCCAGAGAGTTTGTCACAATTAGTCTGTACCATCTGTATGAAAATACACTCCAGGCAGAACACTATTTCAGAGATCTGTTTTGCAGGAGCCACAGACTGAAAAGCAGCAGTTGCCACACACTCCTTTTTTCTATCCTTAGAAACCCCATTGGCCGTGTACATTTGAGCCAATAGAAACAAATTTGGATAAATTCCTTATCAGAGGAATTCCATGATGTCAATAATGTAAGAAATTCTTTTGTGGTTGACTGGTGTGTGACTTTGGTCAATCATCAACCACAATCCTTTTCAGGGTAACGCAAACCCAAACCCCAAATTAACCTGTGTTCACCCTCTGGTAGCTTGGCAGAGAGCAGTCAGGCTAAACTTAAAGGCATTGTGTAAAGTATTGTGCACCACTTCAAACAGTAAGACAGTGAGAACACCACACAAAAAGGATCCCACACCAGGTTAGAAAAGTAGAGCCGATTTTAATATGTAAAACAAGACCAAAACAATAAAAACCCCACCAGTAGAACTTGAGTTATGCTGTAGAATAGCACCTAGAAGCAAAATGCGCCAAGCAGGGTATCTGGTCATGCTGGACTGGGACAAAGTCGAAAGTTCAGTTTGACTGTGATGGAGTGGCTACAGGGACCCAGTTTGGCCAGATGAACAAAGTACCTTAAATCCTGACTGTGGAGCGTTGCGTGGATCCGAGGCAAAGATGTGTTGTCTTCAGATGCGGTGAAGCTGCAGTGCAAGGTCCTGATGTGTCCACGTCGAGGATCCTGTTGACGGGGCTTGCAATGCGAAGGCCGGTGTCAGGGATCCATTGTGCAGCCAGGGCAATGCGTTGATACTGATAAGCAGTGAAGCTGCAATGCAGAGCCTTGAGGTCATCAAGGCTGCCATAAGGGATGTGAGGACCTGCTCCATTTAAACCCAAGATGGGGGTTGCTGTGGTGATGCAAGTCTTCTGCGCTGGGTTCAAACTACACAGCATTGGCAATGCATCAGTTCTGCTCAAGGATGTGTCACTCAGCTAAGGAGATGCATAGCTTCTGTTCTGTTTAGGTTCTGTTTAGGGATGTGCTGCTCAGCAGTTCTGCAGGGAAGCCACTCAGACCCACTTCCAAGGGTGCAGAACTGGGATAGCAGCACTTGGCAGGGTAGACTCAGAGATGACAACGTCCAGGAGCAGGGTGGTTGGATGTCTTTAATGTCCCTGAGACTTCAGATCAGGAGGCCAGCCGACTAGTCCTTCAAGTTCCTCTGGGTTCTTGGTTGGAGAAATGCAGTTCAAGTCCTTCTCATTCCCATGCAAGAGAACAGCTGTCAGTTTGTCTGTACAGCATAGCAGGAGCCTAGAAGAGTGCAGTTCAGTAGAATGGCAGTCCTCCAACAGCACAGCAGTCCTTCCTAACAGAGTATCCACAGGTCCAGAAGTATTCTGAAGTGGTGGTGTCTGGAGTCCAATATTTATACCTTTGTGTCCTGGCTCTGGAAGGTGGGAGAAACTTCTAGGCAGTGACTTTGAGCTGGGTGGAGTGACAGGACATGGATGTTAAGCCCTTTCTGTGTGGACAGGACACTACCTATTCAGATGTAAGTGCGACTGTGTCCAGCTCCTCCCTCCCTGCCTGCCCAGGATGACACATTAAGTCACGCTTAAGCTTCTATTGTGTGTGGCTGTCTTGGGAGAATACACAAAGCCCAACTGCCAAATACACCCAGTAATGTGACTGGAGACAAGTTACAGGTACCAAATGGCTAAGGCAAGAAAATGCCAACTTTCTAAAAGTGGCATTTTCAGAATTGCAATTTAAAATCCAACTTCACCATAAATTAGGATTTTAAATTGTGATTCCAGAGAAACCAAACATGAAGGGGTCAATTCTTAACATTTGGAAGTTACACTTACAACATATAATAAGACAACTCCAATGCTAACCTACAGGAGAGATAGGCCTTGCAGTGGTGAAAAACGAATCAGAGAGATTTTCACCACGAGGACTTGTCAAACTAAAAAGTACATATCCTATTTTTTAAATATATTTCTCCATGTCCTCGGGACTGTCTAGGGCCTATCCTAGGTGTGACAGATATAATAAAAAGAAAGGTTTGGGCCTGGAAATATGTTTATTTTGCCTGGTTGAAATGGCAGTTCAAAACTGCACACACAGACTCTGCATTTGCAGGCCCAAGACATGTTTAAGCAACTACTTACATAGGTGGCACAATCAGTGCTGCAGACCAACTAGTAGCATTTAATTTACAGCCCCTGGGCACATGTGTAGTGCACTCTACTAGGGACTTATAAGTAACTTAAATATGCTAATTGAGTATATGCCAATGTTTCCATGTTTTGGGGAAAAAGCACAAGTACTTTAGCACACATTAGCAGTAGTAAAGTGTGCAGAATACTAAGACCAGCCAAAATAAAGCCAGCAGAAACAAAAGGTCTGGAGGCAAAAACCAGGGGGAAACCACCACACCAAGGATCCCAGGCCTAACAAATTCCCTTGCAAAATCCTATTGGTCCTGTTTTCCCTCTGCCTTGGCAGGAAAAGTGGAAGTATGTATGGGGAACGTAGTGCAACCACCTTATACCGGAAGTCAGGTGACCGATAAAAACAGATTGTAAGCCAGACTTATATCTCCTCATGGAACATATCAGGAATCCACAACATGTTTACCAATCCTGAAGTTTTCAACTACCTTAGGAAGTTTCAGTTCATATTGTTACAAGAGACATGGCCAAGCAGCTGGTGCCCTCGATTGGATACTTGGAACTTATCAAACCTGCAGCTAGACTAAGCCCAAATGACGGCCGAAATGGTGTGTAACAATATACATCTCAATGCATCTGAAAATAAAGGTCAAACAGCTAATTTACAGAGAAAATTGGCTCCTAATGGTCACTGTAGAGGCTTGGGTCCAAGGGGCAAAAACACCCACAGATGCTTCTGAATGTTTCCCTCTACCCAGCTCATAAGGCAAAACAGGCAGCCATACCGATTCTGGAAACAACCCTAAATAATGTTATATCTGCTTAATAAGCACAATTCAGAATATTCACTGTGGATTTTAACTCAAATCTTTTCATCCTGAAATGTATGATGAGGGCATCGCAACACAAAATGCAGTATTAACTGTTCTGGAATAGGTAGCTCCTCCATTAAGGCAAAGCGATACCCAGAGCGTTCCGCTTGCATTGGGGTTAACTGCCTCAGGGTTAAAATCTTAATGGGAGATATAAAGGGCCAAACCCCTGGACTGTATGCACATCTCGAAAAAGTCCACCACTGTGATGTAGTTTATAGCTGCCTCTCTGGCTCTTTTCAAACACATCATAGACTTCAGATCAGTTTCTTCAGAGAGCGAAGAAAGTGATCACAACCGACAAATAACATCAGTGAATTTCCAACCACATTTTCATTTGCATCCAACATATCAATCTCTGATTCAAATACAGAGAATTGGAAGCGGCTGATATGGCAAGTAAATTTGCAAGAGGAATTCCAGTCAGACAGTGTGAACTTATTAACTGAATACCGTTTCGCATAATGCAATTAATGACTGCGAACGGTACTTTAATTCCTTGATAATAAAGTATGGTAGAGCGAAAGCCTCCTTATTTCAATTAACTACCAAACTGAAAACCTCTCACTGGATGTCAAAACATTTCATTGCAGTAAAAAGGATGCTAAATAGACACTAATGCCAGCTGAAACGCAAAAAAACACAACAAAGTAAAGTGAGGAAACTGCTATGACTATAAGAGGGCAATTTGGATTGCTAGGGAAGTGCATTTTGACAGGTTTTTGAGACAATTTGATCCATATATGAGGCATCAGACACTCCAGAGCTTTTTGGAAAATAATTTATGAATTAAATAAGGATCACACTGTAGTTTGCAGCGCAAACACAAGTGAAGAGTCCTGAGTTTACTATTTGCAGAAGCATTATTCTATTCAGCCGGAGGAGTCTTTGCAATTTGGATTGAGAGAAGACTTTGTGTTCCCAGGAAATGCCCAATTACCATAACAGTATCATCTATGCCTATCTGGCCGGCAAACAATTTCCTAATGTACTATCAACTATAGTAGCATTATCTAAGTCACCAGAGCCAAGCAAATGTGCAGTTGATAGGACCTCTGCAAGAGTTGACATCCACCTACGTGCTTGCACCAGATCAGCTCAATCTTGAGGATGGAAGTTAACGAGATGGGGCGATTAGATTGGGCAAAAGATCTGCCACAGCCAGGGTCAAGATGAGCTCATCGAATATGCAATGAGGGCCAGCTGAGCGAATAATACGCTCTATAAAAACCATCATAAGGAAGAGCAGATCAGACAGACTCCCTGATCCGAACGGATTACCCCCTGCACTATTTAAAGCCTCCCCAGAGTTATGGGCAAAAAACTCAAAATCCTTTTCAATGCAGTGAGTTTACAACAGACAGTCCCAGATTCAAGGGGTGGATCCATCATGCACCCAGTTTTCAAAGGGGGTGATAGAGATGATCCAGCAAACTACTGACTAGTAGCCCTCCTCAATATCGATTCCAAGTACTTTGCAAACCTACTCCTGCAATATCTACAAGATTGGATTGACAGCCTAGCACTTATTTCACTTCCCCAAACAGGTTTTCATGCAGTATGGGATACTCTTTCAAATCTGGCAGCCCTAACTCTCTGTATTGAAAAGACATGTATTGCCAAATCAATACTTTATGCGTGTTTCATTGACTGCAAGTAGTGACCTACTTTGGGAAAAACTCACTAGCATTGGGACCCAAGTTAACATGCAATGAGCGCCATCCAGCACCTCTACACGGAACGTGGCTTCTCCTCAGGCACAGCATTAAGCTCTCAGAGAAAATCTGTACCACAGTCGGCCTGAAACAAGGATGCGTTCTTCCCACTTATTATTTAATATCTACATTTCAGATTTGTCCATAGAATTGGATCTTGCAAATGCACATCCTCCAAATCTAGTCAGCCACCACCTCACCCATATTTGATATGCTGATAATCTGCTCTTAATGATCCTGACTTCTGTAGGGCTGCAACAGCTTCTTGACACTCTCCTCTGTTTTACAAAGCTTCATACATTTGAAATGAATCAGAAAAAAACAAAAGCTGCGAATTCAGCAATAAATTAAACACAGGGATCATGAACTATGGGCGAGCCCCGGCTACATGTGGATGGTATTTCACTCAAGAGACGCATGGACGTGATGAAATCTAAAGCCACCTCCCTGACTTCAGGATTTTGTATACTTTCAAGATTAGTTCAAGGTCCTATTTTAGAGACACTACAGAAGGCCAGGTCGGCGAATCTCACCCGTCCATCATGTATGGCTGTGAAAAAATGGGAGGAAGGAAGGTGGCAAGTTATCAGTTCTGCCAATTGCAAAATCCTAGTCGACCGTCCAAATTACACATGGCAGGCTCAATTGCGCCTAGAGCTGGGATTAATAATAATAAAACTATCACTCGCTTATACTCCTTCCTAGAAATATGTCACTGATTCATATTGGCTTAGGACAACTCATTAGCTGCATATATTCGGTTCAATGGACGGTCAACATCAACCGATGAATGTAAAAAATAAAGTCACCAAATTCCTTTCTATGCAAGAAGACAAAGGGATCCTGGCACACCAGGCCATTGTCTGGCAAGTTATTAACACTTACAACTCTTTAAAAACCAAAGCTTTATTTCGACTTTGGAGTCTCATTTCCCACCAAGCTCAAGTTCACGCGCCTCGCTTAGGAATCCAACCAACCGTGAACCAATTACCAACCTGGATAGATCCTGCCAAGAATGTAGAATGTAGACTGCCGTGCGAAAAATAAAATATTAATACACATGCTCTACATCTGCCCGGCAATGTTACATGACCCTTAGAAGGATGCTCCGCGTCGCGTTCATTCGAACATGTAGGCAAGCCTTCATAAGTGTGCTTAACCGCGAGCACACTCGCCTAAATTTCCGAGCGGTAAATTTCCTAGAAACACTTGATGCAAGAACAAAGGCCATCATGGGGAAATAAATGAAAACACAGAAAAAGCAGGTATGGAACATTGTCGGTTACTTGGGAAAAACTCACTAGCATTGGGACCCAAGTTAACATGCAATGAGCGCCATCCAGCACCTCTACACGGAACGTGGCTTCTCCTCAGGCACAGCATTAAGCTCTCAGAGAAAATCTGTACCACAGTCGGCCTGAAACAAGGATGCGTTCTTCCCACTTATTATTTAATATCTACATTTCAGATTTGTCCATAGAATTGGATCTTGCAAATGCACATCCTCCAAATCTAGTCAGCCACCACCTCACCCATATTTGATATGCTGATAATCTGCTCTTAATGATCCTGACTTCTGTAGGGCTGCAACAGCTTCTTGACACTCTCCTCTGTTTTACAAAGCTTCATACATTTGAAATGAATCAGAAAAAAACAAAAGCTGCGAATTCAGCAATAAATTAAACACAGGGATCATGAACTATGGGCGAGCCCCGGCTACATGTGGATGGTATTTCACTCAAGAGACGCATGGACGTGATGAAATCTAAAGCCACCTCCCTGACTTCAGGATTTTGTATACTTTCAAGATTAGTTCAAGGTCCTATTTTAGAGACACTACAGAAGGCCAGGTCGGCGAATCTCACCCGTCCATCATGTATGGCTGTGAAAAAATGGGAGGAAGGAAGGTGGCAAGTTATCAGTTCTGCCAATTGCAAAATCCTAGTCGACCGTCCAAATTACACATGGCAGGCTCAATTGCGCCTAGAGCTGGGATTAATAATAATAAAACTATCACTCGCTTATACTCCTTCCTAGAAATATGTCACTGATTCATATTGGCTTAGGACAACTCATTAGCTGCATATATTCGGTTCAATGGACGGTCAACATCAACCGATGAATGTAAAAAATAAAGTCACCAAATTCCTTTCTATGCAAGAAGACAAAGGGATCCTGGCACACCAGGCCATTGTCTGGCAAGTTATTAACACTTACAACTCTTTAAAAACCAAAGCTTTATTTCGACTTTGGAGTCTCATTTCCCACCAAGCTCAAGTTCACGCGCCTCGCTTAGGAATCCAACCAACCGTGAACCAATTACCAACCTGGATAGATCCTGCCAAGAATGTAGAATGTAGACTGCCGTGCGAAAAATAAAATATTAATACACATGCTCTACATCTGCCCGGCAATGTTACATGACCCTTAGAAGGATGCTCCGCGTCGCGTTCATTCGAACATGTAGGCAAGCCTTCATAAGTGTGCTTAACCGCGAGCACACTCGCCTAAATTTCCGAGCGGTAAATTTCCTAGAAACACTTGATGCAAGAACAAAGGCCATCATGGGGAAATAAATGAAAACACAGAAAAAGCAGGTATGGAACATTGTCGGTTACTGCTTACTGCCAAAAGTAATGGCACCCCGAAAACACCTGTATAGCAGTGCCTATGGACTCACCCATCTGGCATTTAGGGCCCGACAGGGGTGCCATGCTAAGGAAAGGTCACTGCGGCGGGACACTGTCACTCCAATACATTTTGCACAGCACTGGTGCTATTTGAATCTGGCACTTTAATTAAATCTAGCATAGCTATGCTTAAGATCTATCATTGAAGCTGGAGGCGTTGCGTTACGAACAGCAATGGATGTTATGACTGAGCACAGACACTTTAATAACATTTATACAGATGGGCCAATGGCCAAACAATGACATTTTAATATACTTTGCAAAACCATGTCGATGGATTATTACTCTATAAGAACATCTTACATTTTGAAAATGTATTGTGCTGGTACTTGTATCTGAGCGAATGAGTAATTCTTATACATTTGACCATGGTCCTTCCGACATTGTCAATTCTAATATCATCTTATCATATGAAGGTGTAATGGTTTTAATTAACTATGCACATTGCAAATAAAATTACGAAATTGCGACTATGATCCCAATGTTTTAGCTGCGGTCCTGGATCACAGTAAGAGCTGCTCTGAGGCGTCTTGGCCGCTACACTTACTGCTCATTGGCCATGCCAGATGGCATATGTGGGCTCTGCAGTGGGATCTGGTCACACTCCATGCAGGTTTCAGAGGAGACTGAAAATGATCTGCAGGATTCTCAATGGGGACTGTTAAAGATTGTTTGTTGACCTTTTCAGCCTTTTTGCATTTGCTGGACCAGCCTTCCTTGTTTAAATAAGCTGTTGCCATGAGATTTCCTAAAGTCTATGTCTCCCTTAAACCTTTTTTGATGCTACAGTGGAATCCTAATGCGGTCCTCACTTTTCCCATGTGTATCTCCTTTGAGCCGATGCCAAACTGCCCAATATGTCTCCTCACTCCAAATACTGTTTTTCTTTTCTTGGTAATTTCAGTTCCTCAAGTGAGTGACCTTCAGGCACCATTGATGTACCCACCCTAGACCACCTTTTTTCCAAGATAAACTGGTGCTGAGGACTAGCGTAACCTTTCTACAAAAAGTTGGGACTACTTTTCTGATGGATACTTTTAACTTGTGAATATCCTATTGCGCCAGACTGACATGTCTGTAGGTGGCATCATGTGGCTCTCCATCCCACCTCTGAATTGACATCAGTACACAGTATAATCTGTACCTCAACACACTGACGTCAGTTGCTTTGTTTCAGTGCTGTGGTTGTTTTGGAAGCCATATTGTGAGCTGTTCAGGAGTTTGTGATATTCTAGATGGCCCTAGAGTTGTCTGTTGATGGTCTTCATGATGACTTTGGTTGGGAAGGGGAGCAATGACATGGGTCGGTAGTTGCTGAGTTCTTAGGAGTTAGCTGAGTTTTTTTTTGAGGAGGCAGTGATTTTGGTGTGTTTCCATCTGTCTGGGAAGGTGGCAGTTTTGGGAGAGATGTTGACGATGGAAGTGGGTGCAGATAGAGTATCCACCAGAAAGAAGATTACCAAAGGTAATTAACGTGTTCTTCTTGTTGGACAGTCCATCACTCTTATGATGTCCTTTGCTCTACCCCACCCCTTAACAGTGAGGGAAAGACTCTATCTTTTGGACCATAAAAGAGCATTGAGTTTTACATCAATTGCACCAAAGACCACAGGGTGAATTATAAGCTCTTTGTGGAGGTTCTTTGGAACAAAAAAGGCCGGGAAGTACAGAAAAATATCTTATCAAGATGTTTAGTCCTCTCTATTAAGATCTGCTAGACACTAGCTAAGAAACAGCCTCCAGAAAATCTGAGAGCTCTTTATGCTACTTTGCTGTGGGTGTGCCAGAACCACCGGAGATTATGAGCTTCTCTGAAAGATAAGCTGTGTTGCTGGTTGCGATTACTTTGTAAATGATGCAGCTAGTTTTGAAGGTGTAGGCCAGCAAGAGTAGCCAATGGAGTTCCATCAAAGTTAGGATGATGTGATCATGTTTCTTCAGGAACTATTGAAGAGATGTTGTGGCTTGTAGGATGTTCCTATGGCATGCCAGTATGGAATCCGGGACGCCATAGAGTATGGCATTACAGCCATTCAGATGCAAGAGTATGAGGGCTTGAACAGCAGTTCTGAAGTCAATATCTGGAAGAAACAGTTTAACTTTCAATGGAAGACAGAGCTGGTATTAGACTGCCTTTGTATTTTAGGCAATGCATTCCCTGAGGGAGAGGTTGATATTCAGGGTGAATCCAAGTGATCTGGCATTTGGTGAGAGCTGAGGTTTGAAACCATCACATTTAGTGTAATTGAGCCAGATGTATACTGCTTGTTCTTCTTTGTAAATAATAGGAATTGTTTCTTGGTTGGGTTGAGCTTCAGGCCAGCGTTGGACATCCATGTCTGGATGATGTGCAAGCAGTGTTTGAGGTGTTGGATGACTGAAGCAAAGACTTTCAAGTATAGCTGTATATCATTGGCATATTGGTGTATCTTGAAGCTGCTATCTGTTTGCAGAGCACCAAGTGGCTCCATGTAAAGGCCGAAGAAGACAGGAGACCGAATGGAAATTCATATGATAGCTATCTTTTTTGACTTGGAGGTGCCCATGAGAGCCTGCAAGTGTCAGTTAGAAAGGTAGGAGGAGACCCAGTGAAGGATATTGCCAGGAATCCTAGGCTTGACTCAAGGGTGCATAATAGTGGTGGGATCATCAACTCTTTCAAAGACAGCAGAGAGGTCTAGCAACCATGAAAGTTACTGCTTTGGTATCTTTTTACAATGCAATGAATCTGCGGTTAGACAAATCCATCAGAGGAACAAGTAGTGCTCTTTCTGGTGGATACTATCTGTGGAATGGTCTCTTTCCCCATCTCGAAGGTCCCAAATTAGAGATCTGCATACCAGGATATCCAGTCAATAGTTGGGCTCTGTGCCTGGGGGTGTGGGTAATGTCAATAAAGAAAATGACGTCAGCTTGTGGTTTGGAATGAGGCTGATATGGAGCTACACAATTCCACCTACAAGTGCATGGGGACTATGCTGTACAAATCTTCCTGATCCGGTTTGGCACCTGGGAATACTCACAAGGTGAACATGAAATTTAAATAGAGTATCAGAAAGAGTGTTACAGAAGATAAGTAACTTGTTCATTTACAGTTTATTTTATCATTTTCTGTTTTCATCATTAGCAAATAATTTTGAGGTTTATGATAGCCTCAAGCATTGTTTTTAGTATGAATATCTATTGTTTTATCCTTATACCATTGCCAGTTCTCAGATTAGTACGCATTATCAATGCCTTTGCAAACTATTAGACCCATAGTAAAAGTATAAGTCATTTTGTATTCTTCTGTCCTTTAGTGGGCTGGGACTTGTTTCTTTTGCCTTGGATGAATGTCCTTCAATCTGATGGGGCACCTTGGCCCCATCTTGGCCCCGGGGACGCCATCCCCTGTGGCCCACCCATGTGACCTGTTGGGGATCATGGGGAGAGCCTGAATGCCCCCACGGTCCCAGCTGGCTCCCCATCTCCTGTGGCCGCATGTCCGCCCTCCAAAGAGAATAGTCCTAGGGAGGTGGTAATCCTAAATGGACCCCCTTAATTCTTTTAGTATAGCTCCAGTGCTATGAATCAGTCAATACAATTATTGATGAGAAAACTGTGCAGGGCGAAGGCCCAAGTTGTAGATACCTTAGGGCGCCAGTTATAGTGACTTGAAATATGTCTAACTGCTGATTTTCCATGGTTTTGCACCTGTAAATTCAGGACCTAACTATAACATCCTCGTAACCTTTGTTTTTTCAGTGAATTTCTATTTTTATTTAACGTAAAGTCATTTTGATTACTATACATGAATCTAACTTCGGGTGCGCACGACCTTTGGCCGTGCACAGCGGGGTTAGCAAAGCCCCTATACCCATCCAACCCCATACCACGCAATTAAAGGATATTCACGAATATCACGCATGGTTAAGAAAAATCATTTTAAACCCATAGTTTGACCCTAAAACACCCCTATAACACACCCCTGGGATCAGGGTACCTCCGCCTCGATCCCTTACACCACTTATCATTTCTATTTTCAGCCCCAGGGACCTTCTCTGATAACATAAAATGGTGGCTGCAACTTTCTATTCAGGTTGTGGCCTGTCAATTACAGCGCTTTTATTTGCGTGTGCATTTGGGACATTTTGCACATTTTTGTGATTTATTCACAAAGGATCTGCCCCCCTTGATATACACATTTATTTTCCCTTTCATATCTCAAAAAGGTACTGAACGGGTTCACACCAGATAAGTAAAAGCGTAATTTACGTACCGAAAGCTAGCTTTCTGCCAAATTTTGTGTCATTCTGTCCAGCGGTTTGGGCTGTAGTCGTGTCGAAAGGTTCTAACTAACATGGGAAACACAACTTTTTTTAACCCCCTTCTTTTTCTCGGCCCTCAATTGATGTATCACCCCAAAACTTTCCATGTGCAGCAAGATTCACCGGGGCATTTTTAAAAATAAAAAATTCACGGAGATACATCAAACGGTGCCAAAGATATAGGAAAGTCAAAAAAAGCTTTTTCTATGGAAGCATAGTCCTAACTATAACTACCTGGTGGCTTAGCAACACTCCACTCAACGACACAAAACTGTGCTCTTTAAAATAAATTTATATTAAAATAAAAAAAATTAAAACAAAAAACAAGGTTAAACCTTTTCAATAGTTAGGAACTCTTTATGTATTCTTTCTATACAAATGAAACGTAAACTACACAAAGATTACACATTCTAAAGATATAGTTATACCTTAAATATATGATTTATACACCACCTTGTGGGCTGTGCCCTGCTCTGCCCCCCCCCCACCTCCATCCTGCCAGTGAAGGCCCATCCAGGAACACCTACACCTCCTATTGTTTGGCTGTCTGCAAGGAATATAGAAAGTACAACTGCCAAATAAACCCAGTTACGTGAACCAGGAACACAGGCTGCAGGCACCAACTAGGGCAGGGAAATGCCTAATTTCTAAAACTGGCATTTTCAAAATTGTAACTTAAAATCCAACTTTACATGAAACATGAAGTCTTTACTGGTTCCCAATCAAAAGTTTGCCCTGACTAATTGTAATAGGGCAACCCATTATTAACCTATGGTAGTTGTAGGCCTCACAGTAGTAAAAAACGAATTTAGGAGTTTTTCACAGGCAGGACAAGTAAAACCTAAACTTTCATGTCCTACATTTTAACAACAATGCACCCTACCCCTTGGGCTACCTAGGGCCTACCTAAGGCGCAATGTACAATAAAAGGGGAGTTTAGGGCTTGCCAAGGGGGTTATATGGCCAAGGCAGATTGTCATTTTAAAACTGCACACAGACTGCAGTGGTAGCCCTGGAGCATGCGGGTCCCCTCCGGAGGGCCTGGAGGGGCCTGTGTCACGCCCCTGCTATGTATACATATCATTCCAGCGTGGCAATTTCTCTAATTTTGTATGCTCCCAGTGTTTTACCTTTTTTTCTTTCCTCTCTTGTAGGTTTGCAAGAATTACTTGGGTCGTGTGTATTTCTATTTGGTGCACGGCTCTGAGGTGGCTGACATAGGTTGCGAAGTGGATAACTTCACATTCGAGCAACTTTTTTTAGCTGTACAGGAAAGTATTGGTTTCCTTTACGAAGAACTTGAAGTCGAAAAGCAGAAGGTAATGCCTCTCCTTTATTTAATGTGTTGTCATTTGTTCCCATCACAGTATTAAGAGAATTGTTGTATTAGGAATTGTTCATCTTTGGGTTTTCTCAACAGCTCAGATGGAGAACATAGATTTGACTTAATACCTATAAAGAGAAGTCTCTATTAAATGCCAATGTTCAACCTTCTGTACTAATGTAGCTGATATTAACCTCACCCTTACATCAAAAATAAAATAAATGAATCTTACTCAGGGAGCTATTGAAATAATATATTCCCATGTTAATAATTAATCTAACTACATTTTATCTCAAAATTAGAACATGGCACAGAGAGGAATATGTACAAGCCCCTTGTGCCACCTTAGCGTAATCTTTTTGACGCTAAGGTGGTTTTTCTGCCTCGCCATATTTACAAAGTGGCGTAATGCTTGCATTACGCAGCTGTGTAAACCCTTGCGCCACATTATGTCTGCGTCAGGCATAATGCATGCAAGGAGGGTGTTCCGGTGCAGGGAGGCCAGAAAAAATGGTGCAGTGAAATTTACAACATTTCACTGCGCCATTTAATTCGGCATGTTTAACACTTGCTCAGAGCAGACGTTAAAATGACACACCCATTTTATTCGATGGGCCTCACCGTGCTTTGCTGCAATAGCGTCAACATTTTTGAAGCTAGTGTAACAAAGTGCCACAATAGCAGCAAAAATGTTGACGCTGTTGTGCTAACGACTGCCATTGTACACCGTTTTGTAAATACGGTGCAACCATGCTGTCGTTAGGTGCCAGTAGGGGTCCACAAGGAAAGTGGTGCATCATTTATGATGCACCACTTTCTTGTAAATATGCCCCAGAAACTTTAAAAACAGTGGGCCAGATTTAAGAGGGCCTAACGCCTCATTGTGCCACATTAGCTTCATTTTTTTTTACGCTAATGTGGCCCAACAAGGCCAAAATTGCCACACCAGATTTGCATGCATGGCGCCACTTTGTAACCCCTTGCGCCACATTATGCCTGCGCCAGGGATAATGTATGCAAGGGGGAGTGTTCCTCTGTTATGGGGTGCTGAAAAAATGGTGAACAGAAACCTAAAAGATTCCTTTGCCCAATTCTTTCGGCATTTTTAACGCCTACTCAGAGCAGGCCTTACAAGGGGGCACACAATTATTTATAATATAATGCGCCCCTACGTACTTTTCAGGGTTAGCGCCAACATTTTGGTGCTAACCCTCAGCAGTACATCAATAGCTTCATAAATTCTGATGCTATTGCCCCCTAGCCTACGCCATGTTGGGCTGCATTTTAAATACAGCGCACACATGGTAGCGGTAGTGGGACACTAAGGGGCCAAAGAAAAGTGGTGCTGCTCTGGGTGCAGTGCCATTTTTCTTAGATTTGTCTCAGTTTTTTTGTATTTCCTTGATGAAGTATGTCCCATATTTAAGAAAATGTGGTGCATCAGAGCTGATGCACCACTTTTTCTGTGCCCCCCTTACCTACACCTAACAACACCATGGTTGCGCCATATTTATGATACAGCGCACCATGGTGATCGTTAACATATTAGCATCAAATATTTGATGCTATTGTGGTGCTTGGCTACACTAGTGTAAAAAATGTTGACGTTAGAGCAGCAAAGTGCAAGGAGGCCCATAGGTTTCTATGGGAGCATAATTTTAACACCTGTTTATAGCAGGCATTAAAAATGACACCAAAAATGGCGCAGTGAAATCTGTTAAATTTCACTGCACCATTTTTGCGGGCCTCATAGCCTGGCGCAGGCATAATGTGGTGCAAGGGTTCACAAAGTCGCACAATGCATGCATTGCGCCACTTTGTAAACATGGTGCATGAAAAAAGCCACTTTAGTGCCACCTTAGCGTAAAAAAATTAGGCTATGGCAGTGCTAAGGTG
The DNA here is from genome assembly GCF_031143425.1 of Pleurodeles waltl. Taxonomy (NCBI): domain Eukaryota; kingdom Metazoa; phylum Chordata; class Amphibia; order Caudata; family Salamandridae; genus Pleurodeles; species Pleurodeles waltl. The sequence goes on along the minus strand of NC_090437.1, from coordinate 353,018,154 downwards.
GCATTAGGGATCTTAAATATGCCCCTATGTTTGTAGGATACCAAAATAGCAAAGGCATTGCAACGCCCCATATTTCATGGTTATTCAATATTTAGCATAAATATAAACACGGTTAAATATCGCATTTGCATCCAATCTTTTCCAATGTAAATTTGCCTTAATGGAGTTGTGGGCATTGAGCATTTCACACTCTTCAAAAATGTTTGTTCTACTGCTTAAAAGTGAGTACCTTATTTTGTGTGACCAAGTTAGGACATTGGGGGTCATTACAACCCTGGCGGACGGTGTTAAAGCGGCGGTAATACCGCAAACAGGCCGGCGGAACAAAAAAGTGAATTATGACCGTGGCGGAAACCGCCAACATAGACAGCCACTTTAACACTCCGACCGCCACGGCAGTACAGACAAGCAGCGCGGCGGTCACCGCCAACAGACAGGCGGAAGACAAAGTACCACCCACAGTATTACAACAGGCCAATCCGTCACCTTTTGCAGGGCGGATTCACCGTGGATAAAAACACGGCGGAAACAGCTTTAGCAATGGGAAAATGCTCACCTTAACACACTCCACGAGGAAGGAGGGCACCATGGAGCCGGAACTCCAAATACTCCCTGCGATAGTGTTCCTGCTCCTCTACAAACATCAGCAACGGCGGCGCCGAAGACAACGGTGAGTACTGCACCTACGACATAGGGAAGGGAAAAGTCAGTGACACACACACACAACACCCCTACCCCCACCCCGACCCTCGCACACTACAACACACACACCAATGCATTTCCAAACATCACAGTAACAACCCACAACCCCCCCGGAAGAATGCAAAGACAAAAGGGAAGTCAGTACAACCATTGTAATGTATCAAAATACAGTAAGCTCATATATACATAAATATATACACATTCCAAATATATACATCACGATTAGTAGTGCAGGTATGCACACTTCAGTGTCCGTGGACCACTGGGCCCAAAATATATGGGCGAGGCCCACACACGATACCTGTCCAGAAACGGAGAGAACACTGCAGGGGCATCAGATAGAAATACAACAGGCACCTCAGGGGGAAGGGAAGGGGGGGCACCTCAGCCAGATGACAGCACCACGCCAGATCCACGACGGGGCTCCATGCCCATTGATGTATCCTGGGGAGTGCAAAGCCACAGTCTCACAAGTCTTTGCAGTGGGTGGTTTGCCCACTGTACCATCCTGGGGAGTGGAAAGCCACAGTCTCACAAGTCTTTGCACTGGGTGGTTTGCCCACTGCTCTATCCTGGGGAGTGCAAAACCACAGTCTCACAAGTCTTTGCAGTGGGTGGTTTGCCCACTGCTCTATCCTGGGGAGTGCAAAGCCACAGTCTCAGAAGTCTTTTCAGTGGGTGGTTTGCCCACTGTACCATCCTGGGGAGTGCAAAGCCACAGTCTCTTAAGTGGATAACAGTCTCCACTGGTTCTGGAGGGGGACTGGTGCCCAGAGTGCTTCATCCTGTTAAGGACTCAGGTAGTGGATGCTGTTCTCCACTGGTTCTGGAGGGGGACTGGTGCCCAGAGTGCTTCATCCTGTTTAGGACTCAGGTAGTGGATGCTGTTCTCCACTGGTTCTTGAGGGGGACTGGTGCCCAGAGTGCTTCATCTATTATGGACTCAGGTAGTGGATGCTGTTCTCCACTGGTTCTGGAGGGGGACTGGTGCCCAGAGTGCATCACGCTCCCCGTGACGGTCCCAGTTCCGTCACTGCCCCTGCCGCACATGGGCAAACGATGCTTGAGTTGGCGGTGCTTACCCTGTTCAGCGGTGCTTGCCATGGCGGTCTTTGCCCTGTTCAGCGGTGCTTGCCCTGTTCAGCGGTGCTTGCCTTGTTCAACGGTCTTTGCCCTGTTCAGCGGTGCTTGCCCTGTTCAGCGGGGCTTGACTTTGCTGTCTCTGACCCGTGCAGCGGTGTGTGTCATGGCGGTCCCTCATTGCCCAGCGGGGCTGTGGCTGCCGGGGCCCTCCTGGGCACTGACTCTGGCGGTGGTCTCCTGACCAGTGACAATTGTGCTGCCCTCCTGGGCACTGACTCTGGCGGTGGTCTCTGGACCAGTAACGATGGGGCTGGCGGTGGCGTCCTGGGCAGCGGGGAGGATGGCGGCCTTTTCCGCCGTGCTGCTCTTCCCAGAATTTGGAGACTTCTTCTGCCCCTTCCTCCCCTTGGGAGGAGACACAGCTGACTCGACACTCCCCCCGGGACCCTTGTGAGCGGCTTTGCCGTCAGGAGTCTTCACCCTCTCCCGTCGGGCACTGTCCAACTTCTGGTGCTTCACAGGGGGTGGATTGGCAGTGCTTTGGCTCCGTGTCACCCTGGCTGCCCTGGTGCCCGGTGCACTCCACATACCTCTAACAGGCACCACTGGTACCGGACTTTTTTTGGCTGAGGTGCTAGTACGGGACCTATGAATTGGATGGGGGGGTGGTGGGACAGAGGTCAAGGTTGCTCAGGAAAAGTTTCAGATGAACACTGGGACGGGTAGCTGTAGGGGGTCTGGGAGTGGAGGAAGAGGAGGTGGTTGTAGGAGGTGTAACTTTTGATGCTTTGGGTGCAGGTGCATGTTCTGGAGGCTGTCATGAGGTGGATGGATGTTGGGTGTGTGTGTGCCCGCGTTTGTGTACTTTGGGAGGGGCGTCACAGACACACTGGGAGAGGACACTGGGGACGTGTAAATGGTAGTGGGGGTGGTGAGTGCAGGTGAGCGGGGTGTGGTGCTGGGTGTTCTGGTGCGAGTCCTAGTGGCTGTAGTGGTAGTGCATGCAGGTGAGAGTGTAGATGACACTGGGAGTGAGGAGGGAGACGACGAGGAGGGGGACACAGTGGAGGCAGTGGATGATTCTGTGTCTATATGTGGGTGATGCTTGTGTGAGTGCCTGTGGGATGTGTGGTGCCTATGTTTGCCAGAGCTTCCCTTGTGTGTTGACGCGTGTGCAGGCTGGTCTGATGGTGTGCTTTGGATAGGCAGAGGTACAGGGGATTGGCTCTGGGTGGAGGAAGTTGGAGGGGGGAGGCTAGAAACAGGGACAATGGCTGCCATCAGTGCTGAGGCCAGAGATTGCAGGGTTCGATGATGGGGAGCCTGACCAGAATGAATGCCCTCCAAGAATGCATTAATGTGTTGCAACTCCCTTTCTACACTCTGGATGGCATTCACAATGGTAGACTGCCCAACAGTGAGTGACCTGAGGAGGTAAATGGCCTCCTCACTGAGGGCAGCAGGGGTGACAGGGGCAGGGGCTGAGGTGCCTGGGGCAAAGGTGATGCCCACCCTCCTGGATGAGCGGGCACGGGGCGAAGGCTGAGGGGTTGCTGGGAGGGGGGGATGCGGCTATACCTGTAGAAGTGGGGGGCATGGATGTTGCCGCCACCACAAGGGAGCTCCCATCGGAGGACGAGTTCGTGTCGCTGGTTGCTGATCCGGTGACCGCCGTGAAGCTCCCCTCGCCCTCCGTCCCACTGGTGTATTCCGAGTCCGTGGTGTGTGGTGTGGCCCTCCATGGCCATGTGGGATGCAGCCCCCTCGTGCTCGGGTGCCCCTGTACCTCCGCCTGATGATGCTGATGCACAAAAGAACAGGGAGAGCACAAAAAGGGGTGGGGAAACAGAAGAAAGACAGGTTTAGTGCATGGCTTACCGCTACCGTTGGCGGACAATACAGACACAGCAGCCCCCTGCACTACGCCGTGCTCTTGGCCTCTACAGATGCAGTTCCTGGGATATGGCCTACATGGCTATGAGTGTCATCTGCCCACATAGATGACATAGGGGCATGTATACCTGTACTTGGCACTCTACAGAGGTGGGGTGGAGTGGCACATGGCCTGCATTACGGAGGGGCCTAGCCTTCGGAACTCGCCCTGGCCTAGGGAAACCCACAGCCCTCCTCCCCCACCCAGACCCCTCCACTGCGCGCAAAGTCAGCAGAATGTGAGTGTACTCACCCCCTTGTGTCTGCTGTGATGCCCTCATGTGCCCATCCAACTCAGGGTAGGCCACCGCCAAGATCCGGAACATCAGGGGGTCATGGTGCGACGGGCACCCCTCCCACGTTGGGAGGCCATCCCCAGCTGATCCTCCGCCGTCTTCTTGCTCCAGCGGCGAATGTCCTCCCATCTTTTCCGGCAGTGGGTGCTCCGTCTCTGATGGACCCCCAGGGTCCGGACGTCCTTGGCGATGGCACGCCAAATATCCTTGGTGGGCGCTGACCTACATGACATGTACAGGGGAATAAGAGAAGTCATTACCAACTGCACCGTTGTAGTGAGTGGCCCACATCCCTGCCCTTGCCATGTGGCACATGCATTCACACTCCTTCATGCTCGCAGAACTCTGCACCCTTCCTACTTACATCCAGCCCTCTCCACCCAGGCATAGCCAATACAACTTGCACCCTATCTACTCACCTGTTGGTCTGGAGGACCGTAGAGTAGCGTGTACTGGGGGAGGACCCCGTCCACAAGCTTCTCCAACTCCTGTGCACGGAAGGCAGGGGCCCTTTCCCCAGACGCACGTGCCATTGTCTCTTCCAGACCAAGGTTAAAGCAGCACTTGCAGTGTAGGTCCTCTCCTGTCGAAGATCAGGTATTCGAGTGATTGAACAGATAGAAAATGGCGGTCACGTCAGCGGCGGTGACGTCCGCGGCGGTGCGTCTCATCACCGCCGGCGCACTTCGTCATTGGCTCCTGGGACCCATAGGGTCCAATGTTAACCAATGCAGCATTGCGCCGCGGTCTATAACCGCCTACCGCGATGGTGTACAACGCCAGCGCAGTTACCTCACATCCCATTGTCCCACTTTAGAGGTCAGGCATCCGCCATTTCAGGGGCCCACATGGCTTCATTTACAATTGCGTCCCACATACCTAGACCTACACTCAACACACATCCTGGAAGAATTTTTAATTTTGTGTCGTGTTCTGTGTAGCTGTGGGTACATACCTCAGAATTGGTTGACTCTGTGGTTACTGTTGTCCTTCCTAGGCACCGTCAGCTGCGACATGTGAGGAGATGGCAGAATCCTCCGGTGTACCGACCGCTGGTGGACCTGTTGACAATGGAGGAGCGACATTTAATCATCACCTACAGGTTTGACCATGCCACAATCCAGGAACTGTGTACCCAGTTGGAGCCAGACCTTATGTCACCAATCCGCCATCCCACAGGAATCCCCCCTCAAGTGCAGGTGCTATCAGTGCTCCCCTCAAGTGCAGGTGCTATCAGTGCTTCATTTCCTAGCAAGTGGGTCATTTCAAACAACAGTGGCCATGGCATCAGGGATGTCCCAGCCTATGTTTTCCAACGTCTTGTCCAGAGTGTTGTCTGCCCTGCTGAAACACATGAGGAGCTACATCGTTTTCCCTCAGGTGGAGGATTTGGCTACAGTTAAAGGTGACTTCTATGCCCTGAAACATATCCCTAACATCATAGGTGCCATTGATGGGACCCATGTGGCTTTGGTCCCCCCCACAGGAGTGAACAGGTGTACAGGAACCGGAAGAGTTATCATTCGATGAATGTACAGATGGTATGTTTGGCAGACCAGTACATCTCACAAGTAAATGCTATGTTCCCTGGCTCAGTGCATGATGCCTACATCCTGCGGAATAGCAGCATCCCTTATGTGACGGGTCAACTCCAGAGGCACCGGGTGTGGCTATTAGGGTACTCTGGTTACCCCAACCTGGCATGGCTCTACTGACCCCAGTGAGGAATCCCAGGACCAGGGCAGAGGAACGCTACAATGAGGCCCATGGGCGGACTAGGAGGGTGATTGAACGCACCTTCGGCCTCCTGAAGGCCAGGTTCAGGTGCCTGCATATGACAGGTGGATCCCTATTCTACTCACCAAGGAAGGTGTGCCAGATCATCATCGCCTGCTCTATGCTTCACAATCTTGCTTTGCAACGCCAGGTGCCTTTTCTGCAGGAGGATGGTCCAGATGACGTGCTGTGGCAGCTGTGGAGCCTGTGGACAGTGATGAGGAGGAAGCACAGGAAGAAGACATTGACAACAGGGACTCTGTCATACATCAATATTTCCAGTGACACACAGGTGAGAACAATTTTTTTACTAGTACATTTACTTTCACACTTCTACCTCTATCCTGTCTGTCAATTTGAAGCAGTATTTGCTAACTGTGTTGTACATTTCCATTACGGTTTCACAGGTGTGGTTACCAACGTGTGTCATCTGCTTACATCCTTCATGGGCTTGTGATGTGTGACATAGGCATGTTGACATTACATTTTCGAACGCATTTTGTCATTGTCATAGATAATACACATTTTCAAAATCACAGACTGACCCTAGATTATTTTGTGGTTCAAGGGTGTTTATTGAAGGGCTAATTATTGGAGGGGGTGGCAAAATGGTGAGGGGTGATGGTGGAGGAATGTCCATGGCAGAGTCCAGTCTATTAGTCTCACAGGTGCACTGCCCATATGGGCATAGGAAGTGGAGCTAGGGCAGTTACAATATGGACAGGGTAACAAAGTGGGACAGTGGGATGACAATCAGGGTGGTCTCATTTCCTGGTGGGGGTCTTGCCATCTAGCTCTGTCCTGTTCCTGGATCTCAGGGACCGCTTGCGTGGTGGTTCTCCGTCCGCAGGGGGTGGGGTGCTGGTGTGGTGGTCCTGTGGCGGGGTGTGCTGTCCACTAGCGTCGGCGGAGGTGGTGGGCAGTTCATCGTCCAGGCTAGTGTCAGGGGCCCCTTGGAGTGCCACGGTGTCCCTCATGGTCTTCTGCATGTCCTTCAGCACCCCTACGATGGTGCCTAGGGCAGAGCTGATGGTTCTGAGCTCCTTCCTGAACCCCAAATACTGCTCCTCCTGCAGGCGCTGGGTCTCCTGAAACTTGGCCAGGACCGTAGCCATCGTCTCCTGGGAGTGGTGGTATGCTCCCATGATGGAGGAGAGGGCCTCGTGGAGAGTGGGTTCCCTTGGCCTGTCCGCCCCCTGTCGCACAGCAGCCCTCCCAGTTCCCCTGTGTTCCTGTGCCTCCGTCCCCTGGACTGTGTGCCCACTACCACTGCCCCCAGGTGGACACACAGCTGATTGACGTGTCCTGGGTACCGAGGTATGGGGCCGCTGGGGGGGTGCTGTGCTGGTGTTACCAGAGGGTGGAAGGTCAGTGTTGGGCTGTGCCTGTGCGAGGGGAACCAACTGTCCCGAGGCCCACGATGGTCCGGGCTGGTCATCTGGATCCAGTTGGCCAGAACTGCTTTTATCACTGTGGGCCTCTTCTGTGGGTGGGGTAGAGATGTCTGGACCCTCCTGTCTGGTGACGTTACGTAGTGGTCCTGCAGGGGTATAAAAGCATGATTTTGCATCTGTGTGTGTCTTAATGTGCAATGGGTGGGTGAGCGTGTACCCCAGTGCTAGCATTCCTGTGTGGGGGCTTGTGTGATGATGGTTGGGGGGTTGTTATGGGTATGTGCAGTGGGCATGCTTTAGTGCTGGCTGTCCATGCTTTGTTGTGCCATGCAGGGCTTGGTGTTGGGATGGGTGGTTTGTGTTATTAGTACTTTAGTGAGGAGTTGGAGTGATAGGGGAGGGGGTGAGGGTGGGGGTGTGTGATAACATGCAGGTAGGGTAGGGGATATGGTAGTTAAGATTTGACTTACCAGTGTCCATTCCTCCACCGACTCCTCCGATGCCCTCAGGATGCATAATGGTCAAGACCTGCCCCTCCCATGTTGTTAGTTGTGGGGGAGGAGGTGGGGGTCCGCCGCCTGTCCGCTGAATCGCGATGTTGTGCCTGGAGACCACGGAATGCACCTTCCCCCGTAGGTCGTTCCACCTCTTCCTGATGTCCTCCCGATTTCTTGGGTGCTGTCCCACTGCGTTGACCCTGTCCACGATTCTTCGCCATAGCTCCATCTTCCTAGCTATAGAGGTGTGCTGCACCTGTGATCCAAATAGCTGTGGCTCTACCTGTACGATTTCCTCCACCATAACCCTGAGCTCCTCCTCTGAAAACCTGGGGTGTCTTTGGCGTGCCATGGGGTGGTGTAGGTGATGTGTGGGGTGGTGTATGTGGTGATGAGTGTGGTGATGTGTAGTGGTGTGGGGTGTTTTGTGCGTGGATGTTGTGTGGGTGATGGTGTTGTGTGCCTCTATGTGGTGGGGTTGTCTATTGCTGTGCTCTCTCTCTGTCGCCTTCGTCTCTAATTTTTGGTCGTAGGGGTTTGTGGGTGATGCGGGTGAGTGTTTTATATTGTGTTGGGTGAGTGGGAGAGGTGTTTGTATGTGTATCAGGTGTATGTCTTTCGAATTGTCCAATGTGGCGGTGTTTTGGAGATGTGTGTGTATTTTGAGCGTGGCGGAGTGTATCGCCAATGGAATACCGCGGTTGAAAGACCGCCGCATGGATTCGTGGGTTGTAAAAGCATGGGCGCGTTTCTGTTGGCGTGACGGTGGAGGATTTGTTTTCGCCAGTTTATCACTGACCTTTGGTGTGGCGGACTTGTATGGGTGTCTGAATTTCGGCGGATTCCGAGATGTGGGTCATAATAGCTGTGGCGGAATTCCGCGGCCGCAGCAGTGTATTGGCGGTCTTCTGCACGGCGGTAAGCGGCTTTTACTGCCAATGTTGTAATGACCCCCATTTTCTGTTGTGGAAAGGCAGTCTACTCTCATTCCCTCTCAGTTATCTCCTTGCATTGCAATTCAGTCCACCAACTGAGTGCCTGCCAGTCTTGAGGACGGTGAATTCCTGGGATAGCAGCATGACGTCTTCTAACAACATGGCAAGTGTCTGCGTTGAGGGAGAAGCAGATATCCTATATCTATCCTCTGCAAGCTCCAATGGCTGTAGCTCCTGGTTTCGGGTTTATGTGTCATTAGATTGGAAACTGCAAGAGCAGATGACATAAATTGTTTGAATGTCGTAATTTAGTGGACGTGTGTCCAGTGAAGAGATGAAAAGATCTGGTGCTGAGGCCACATTGGTGGGTCGTGTAGTGCAGGGCCAATTTCGATCTCAGCCGTGCCTTTGCCTCATACATCTCAAGACATTTTTCATCTCAGTGACGTTATTTTGTCTTCCAGCCACGCCTGATTATCAATTTAAGTGCTGTCCCTTAACCCTTCTCTTTGAAAACTTTGAGCCAGAGCAAAAAGCGTCTCAGTAACAAACAGCTTTCTATTACTTACATATTATTGATGTTGGTCAGCTTGGAATGACTACACCAGGACATATTGGAGAGAGTTGCTTCACCAAAAGTGACGAAGGAAGATAGACGGTGATGCAGAAAATGCACAGCGGACTTACTGGGCATTAGAGTGTTTCACCAAGATTCATGATAGTGAAGATACTCCCTTTAATCCCATATGCTATGTCATCTTCTTGCCACAATGGCTATGAGAATTAAGACATTTGCCAGATAGTTACATGATGGGATTTACATGACTCTTACAATCTTTCAATGGCATGCGACAAAGTTTGGGCCTGTCCAGTGCTATGAAGGAACCACTATTCCAGTACTCATTTATCTTTATATATTTCAGACTTCAACTCTTATTGCCTCAGCAAATAGCCAAATACTATAAATTTACCCCAAGTGCTTTCAAGAAGTCTGTGTTATGGAGTGGCTACTATGCTTACCTTTCACCATAATATACTTTACATTGCTTGCTTTTGAAATCCTCTATTAGCTCCGCCATGTGAAACCCAAGATGTGTATGCATCTGTTCAACATGTTTGACCTTCATAACAATAGGATTTGTCTAGTAAAATGTATAGGTATCTAGGCTTACTCACATACTATTCATCGTGAAACCTATCCCACATAAACCTGATACACAAAATTATGCCATAACTAATGTTATTATAATTAGTATCAGGCTCGTACAAATTCAAAAATTTAGATGTTCATCGGAAACACATCATCAGTACTGCAACAGTTCATTCCATACATCACAGACATAAAAACAATATAAATCTAACCAAGCAAGCAACCCACTCATACTCTAACAACATTAAAACTTGGCAGAGAGAGCTCCAATCCGTGTGATGCATTATCCCTATTTAAAAGCCCTTTCAACATTTACAGTGGATGTTGTTGTGCTCTTCTTCACAAGTCACTATTTCTTCCATAGCTTTGGCCACCTCATTTTAAATCTTCATCAGGAAAGGATTGCACAGACACGAGCATTGCTCCTCTACTTGGCTGGGTTAAGAACCTCAAACTGAGCCCTTGGTCGGAGCTTCAGCTGGACTGAGGTGGAAGCCCCTATCCCTGGTCTCCATTTCCCAGCCTATCATTTTGCAAAGTATCCTGAAATGGGTCCCACTGGACTGAGGAGGGCTCCCCTGCTTGGCCAGGTTAGGAATCTCTGACCGGACCCTGGGTCAGAGCTCCTGCTGGCTCAGGATTAAAACCTCTGTTCTTGAGTTCCACTCTCGGGCGCGCCATGTGACAGCATGCCCTAGAAAGGGTCCAGCAGGCACCGGAGGGCTCGCCAGTCTGGCTAGTTTAAGAAGCTCTGAACAGGCCTCTGTCTTAGTTCCAGCTAGCTTGGAGGTTGAAAGACTCCATCCCTGGGCTCCTTTCTCTAGCTCGCCGTGCCACAGAGTGGGCTGGGCTCCCATGCTTAGCCAGGTGAAAAAGCTCTGACTAGCCCCCTAGTCAAAGCTCTGGTTGGCCCTAGGGTGGAAGACTCCAGCTGTGGTCTCTGTTCCTCAGCCCACAGTGTCATCAGGAAAAGGGCCTGCATTCTGTGTAGGGCTCCCCTTCTTGATCAGGTGGAAAAACACTGACTGAGCCCAGGTCAGAGCTCTGGCTGGCCCTACTGAAGACCCTCGGCCCCCAATCTCACAAAGTGCCCAGGACAGGGTCCCGCAGGCACTGGGCAGGGCTCCCCTGCTTAGCCACATGAAAACCTCTGCCCGGACCACAGGTTGAGCTCTGTGAGACACTCCCCACAGACCTGTGCTTGAGGTCCATCTCAGACTCTAAGAAGTGGGTCCAATGATGCCTTGGCCCCTCCAACAGTGAGTGAATCTGATTCATAAGACATAGGCCCTCATTCTGACCTTGGCGGGCGGCGGAGGCCGCCCGCCAAAGTCCCGCCGTCAGGTTACCGTTCCGCGGTCGAAAGACCGCGGCGGTAATTCTGACTTTCCCGCTGGGCTGGCGGGCGGTCGCCTTCAGACCGCCAGCCAGCCCAGCGGGAAAGAGGCTTCCACGATGAAGCCGGCTCGGAATCGAGCCGGCGGAGTGGAAGCTGTGCGACGGGTGCAGTTGCACCCGTCGCGTATTTCACTGTCTGCGCAGCAGACAGTGAAATACATGTAGGGCCCCTCTTACGGGGGCCCCTGCAATGCCCATGCCAGTGGCATGGGCACTGCAGGGGCCCCCAGGGGCCCCGCGACCCCCCCTACCGCCATCCGGATCTCGGCGGTCCGACCGCCGGGATCTGGATGGCGGTAGGGGGGGTCAGAATCCCCGCGGCGGTGCAGCAAGCTGCGCCGCCGCGGAGGATTCAATGGGGCCGCGGTACACTGGCGGGACCCCGCCAGTGGTGCCGGTCCGACCGCGGCTTTACCGCCGCGGTCGGAATCCCCATTGGAGCACCGCCGGCTTGTCGGCGGTGCTCCCGCGGTCCTCCGCCCTGGCGGTCAAAGACCGCCAGGGTCAGAATGAGGGCCATAGTGTAATCAGATAGCAGCCGTTCAAGCCCAGTTATCTGGTTGTGTGTGCCATAGAAATGCATGAAAAAAAGATGGCCAGGCTGTCCTGGAGGTCCCTATGATGGTTAATTTGACTCTTCAAGTCCAACCAGGGTTCCAGGTGGTCAGACACATTTGTTTGAATGTCCCCCGTCACTCAGTGTTCTTGGATTTCAACAAAAAAAATGCCTTTCCTCCAGATTAGTAGGGACAGGGTACTGGGGTGCCCTGGCCTGGGAGTTCTGGCTGGCCCTGGGATGGGAGCCCCCGACCTGGGGTCCTTTCCCTAACCTGCTGTTTTGCAAAGTGCTCCTGCAAACACCAGGCAGGGCTCCTTTGGCCTGGTTAAAATGCTCTGACCTGGCTTAAGTCAGAGCTCTGACTGGCCCTGGCTTGGAAAACCTTGGCCCTTGGCTTGCTTACAGTGGCCCACAGTGTCATGTACAATCTGGGGTGAGATTCCAGGGGCCTGGGCATGGCTCTCCTGCTTGGCTGGGTGAAAAAGGTCTGAACAGGCCAGAGTCAGTTCTCTGTGAGGCCTCCCAAGTGTCACGTGCCTAAGGCCCAGCTTGGGCTTTGTTATTCTAGCCCAACCATCTGGTCGCACATGCTGTTTGAAAGCATGGTGGGCCTAGCTGGCTGGCATGCCCTGGAAGTCCCAATGAGGGCTCATTTGACTCCTAAGCCAGTCAGTGCTCCGGGAGGTCAGACACATTTTCTCAAATGTCCCCCTCTGTCACTCACTGTGCACAGATTACAAGAAAGACAGGTAGCCTTCCTCCAGATTAGTCAGGCCAAGGTACTAGAGTGCCACATTTACAGCTCTGGCCCTGGGGTGGAGGGTTTCAGCCCTGGGTTCCATTCCCCTGCACACTATCTCAGAAAGTGCCTGGTATGAGGTCCTACAGATACTGGGCAGGGCTCCCTTGCCTGGATAAAAAAGCTCTGACAGTGCCCCAAGTCCGATCTCCAGTTGGCCCTGGGGTAAAAGACCCAGGCCCCGGGCTCCCTTCCCTGGCCTGCTTAGAGCACGGGACAGTGCCCTGTAGGCTGGGCAGGGCTCCAGCATTTAGCTGGGTGAAAAAGCTCTGACTGAAAAATCACTTCTAGATTCTGCTTACTGATGCACTCCCTCAGAGCCTGCCTCAGAGCGCTATTACATTATTTGAGTTTGAGCCTGGGAAATAGACTTCCAACAAGACAATAGTTTGTTTTCTAACAAAAACCTTTCAATTCTATCCACCGCAGCATAAGGCAATATATCAACCCTCTTCAGCCATTGATCAGTTATTGTGCTTTTGTACTTTTATTCCACTCACCACAACATACGTCACAGTGTAATGGGTGAGCCCGCCTCAGCCACTGATCAGTTATTGTGCCATTTACATTTTACTTCCATCTACCACAGCATACGTCATAGGGCAATGGGTGAGACCACTTCAGTCACTGATCATTTATTCAGAAATTTACATTTTGTTGCCACCCACCACAGCACAAACAATGTGTCTTCCCACTACAGTCTTTGATCAGTTAATGTGTCATTCACATTTTAGTTCCACTCACTTCAGTGTACATCATGGGGCAATAGATGAGCCCCCTTCAGTGGTTGATCAGTTATTGTTAATGTGCCATTCACATTTTGCTTCCACCCAGCACTGAATATTTCATGTGGCAATAGATGGACCTGCTTCAGCCAGTGATCATTTATCCGTCTACTCACATTTTGCTTACACCAACTTCAGATACAGCAACATGGCAGCCCACTTCAGCCATTCATCATTTGCTCCCACCCAACACAGCATCCTAAATTCAATGGGCATAGCTTTCTAAGAAATTCCGCTGAGAGCCACACAAACCATGCCAACCTGGACTCCCCTGGCTGTCTAACTTTCAGAAATGTGCTCTTTTGGTAGATTTCACTGGGCACCGGCTGATTCAGAACCCAAAATCCAGAGCTACCCAAAATGCAAAAAAGGGTGGGTTTAGAGCGGAAAAATTTAATCTGTCCATTTTTATGTTTTGGGATCCTTTCTGTCGCCAGCGATAGGCCCACCCAAACAAGTGAGGTACCATTTTTGTCAAGGGACATGGGGAAACGCTGGGTGGGAGGGCATTTTGGCTCCCCTAAGATTCCTGAACTTTCTCTCACATAATTGCAAGGAAAATGTGTGTTTTAGCCAATGCTTGAGGTTTGTAAGGGCTTCTGGGTAAGAATACCGGGTGAGTGCTCATAAGTAATGGTACCCTGGATTCCCCCAGTTACATACTTTTCAGAAATGTGGGGGTTTGGTAAGTTTCCCTGGATGCCCACTGAGCGAGGGCTCTAAAGCCTCTGCTATTGAAAATGCAAAAAACAGTTGGTTTTGAGTAGAAGCATTTGATCTGTCCATGTTGCTTTTTGGGCCCTTTTCTGTTGCGAGCTCAGGGACGAGCGAGGTACCATTTTTAACAGGAGATATGCGGGTACACTGAATGGTAGGAAATTTGTGGCTCCTGGCAGATTTCAGTACTTTCCCTCACAGAGATGGGAGGAAAATGAATGTTTTAACAAACGTTTGAGTTTTTTGCAAGGGCTTATGGCTACAAAAACCTCAGAGCAACACAACTCATGCCACCTTGGACTACCCCTACTTTTTAGAAATGCATGGGTTTGGTAGGGTTCCCTGGTTGCCGGCTAATCTTACGCAACATTTATTTTTTTAAATGTCATATTTGAATATGTAAATTTTTTCCTTTTGGTTTTTTGATATTGGTTAGTCAAAAGTGCAGTGCTTTCCCTAGAGTTGCTAAGTTTGGAATGGGAGTAGTAAATAGGACCCCTGCAGAGTCCACGCTTTCCTCAGTTTTGTTAAACTTAGTGTGAGATTAGTAGATCTGACCCTCCCCCCACTGTGCCCAAGGCTTTCCACAATATAGTTTAGTTCGAAGCTAGAACAGTATATATGACCCTCTCCAAATTCAGTGCTTTTCCCAATGGTGCTTAGTTTGAAGTGAGAATAGTAAACACAAGCCCTCAGAGCCCAGTACTTTCCTCAATTTTATTTTGTTTGGATTGGGACAAGAATATCTGGCTCTCCCCTCTCCTTTTGGATCTATTGTTTTGAATCTATTCCCTTTTGGGCCTGTCATACATCATCCAAAAATAAACATGTCTCTGATGGATACTTCTGACTGCCGATTCCTCACTTCACCTTTTGAATCCTCTAAGACTCCAGCATAGATCTGGAAAACATTCTGGAACTGTTACTTCATGTTGGTGAGTTTTGCCTTTGTTTTCTGTACCACCTCTGGAAGTAACGAAAGAAAGCTGTATATAGATGCCAACCCTGTGCACTCTCTGTTCCCTTTTTTCCATGCCATTCACCATGGTCCTGCTGCTTCAAACATTTTTGTTTTTTTGCCAAAACGTTTTTATCACAGTATACAGGGAATGTCTATTCCTTAGACCACAGTGCTTATACACTGCCTTTAAGAAACATATATTGATCATGTGATTGCTTTTAGTGATGAACCTGAAACATAACTCAAGACCTGTGGCAAATGCTCCCTAGTGTCTCTGAAGGCCACCAGTGAGTGCGAAGCCAAGCGTTACACCCCATGCATAAAAAGATCCTAATTGAAGTTTCTAAATCATTTGCAGTCCCTGCCTTTGTTTCTGTCCTCTGGTAAATCCAGATAAAGTCAAAAGGCAAGTCTTGATGCAAGCACAAGAAGGCATAACAGGATTTAATTCCACCTTGTTGTTCCTGTTCGAGGCAGAAGTCAATCACTCTACACTTGAAAGCTCTATCTCAGGTATCAGCGGCCAATTCGGACCCAATTCTGATTGGAGAGGATGTGTCTTGAATCTCCACAGCAGATTGATCCCTTTAATGAGGTGATGCTTCAGGTATTCTGGACATTTCCAGGCCCCCAGTGCACCTTCAAACCCCATTAATCCATTGAGACCACCAGTTGGACTTATGCTTGCTGGCCCACCCCTAGCACCAGCTGACCATGATTGTCCTCAGCCTGGCCCTCAGCCACCCCAGTCCATGTTTTTACACCTTTGCCTCATGGCCTGTTGGTGATGCCCTGCTTGCCTCAGCTCCAGCAATGATGGTTCTGGACTCAGAGATCTAGAACCAACTTCAGATAGATATGTCACCCTGCTACAAGACAACAAAAGTGCAAACTGTGGCTTCAGAGGATCCCCCTACTATTATTTTGCCTTGACACCAGTCTATCTGAGACTGGAGACTCTTTTCAGGGTCAACTCTGATGTGGTCTTCCAATGTGGTCTAGGGGCTCAAACAGGTTCCCAACAACAAAGAGGATTATCATGAGGAGGCGGATAATTTACTAACTCCTCATTTATACTGATGCTGGCTTCTACCTTGTCCTTCTAAATGCCAATAGTTTGAACGCCTACCCTGAAACGGAGTTGGATTCACACTTAAGCCCTCATACTACTGACTATGGGCATGCGCATCGTGGTATCCCACCATGCTTGGATGCATTCTACCGGATTCTCCGGAGACATGCCATTTGAAGGGGCTAAGTTCTTTGGAGCAAAGGTGGATTGGATGCTGGAGTGCTTAAGGGATAGCCATCCTGTGGGCAGGTCCTTGTGGTTACTTCCTTCACAGGTTGCTTCTTCTAGCAGTACTAGAAGTTCCAGGGGTACTAGAGGGGCTTTGACTACTGATAGTCACTCTCTTGCTGCCTGTTCAGCTTTTTCCTAGCTCGGCATGGAGGGTTGCGGCCGGGTCTATTTCCACCAGCAGTTCTCATCCTCTTCCTCATCTACTGCAGCCATCACCAAGATGGTTTACTATTCTCTTAATTAACAACATGGGACAGGTAGGGGTAGGATTCAAATCAGCCTGCCTGTTTGACATGCAATTGCTTTGGGTAAGTGGATCCTTCAGGTTAATTCACTTTGGTTATGCTTACCCTTTTTGTCCACCGCTTGCCACGTTCTACCAGTTTGTAGCCAGACATGGGTGAGCAGGAAAGCATCCTAGCCAGATAAGTTCAGACTCTACTTTCTAAGGTTACCTGACAAGCCAGTACTTGTCTAGTGTTACCTGAAGTGTAGAAGGCTAAAGATTGTTACTCCTGATACTTTGTGGTACTGAAGAAGGATGGGCGTCCAAAGGTGATATTAGACTTCAGGCTTCTGAACACCTTCCTTAGGAAGATCAAGCTCAAGATGATGACACTGTCTCTAAAGTCTTGGTAGCCTTGGATCCCAGAGTCTGGATGCCCTACTTAGACTTGTACGACATGAACTGTCAAGTGCCAATCCTGCAGTCCCACATGCATTTTCTTAAGATTGTCATGGTAGGTCAGAGTCTTTCCAATGGATCGTCCCAATCTTCAAGCTTAACCCAGCCCATCAGGCTTTCACAAACATTATGTAACTGCTCTCTACTAAAAGCAGGCTTACCAAAGTCAGTCTCATTTACGTGAAAAAAAAGTTTTTTCTTAACTGTCCAACTTGGGGTTTTCAATTGAAGAGCTCAAACCCCATCTTCAACCTGGCAGAGGAATCCCTTTGTAGGGGCCATCTTGAATATTATTGCTTTCAATGCCTTTCTACCTCTGTTATTAGCTAGGACATTCAGGCTCTGACAATTATGTTTTAGCTTTGTACCTTGGTTCTAGCCTGCATGATTCAAAGCTTCTTATTCTCGTGGATTCATGCATGTGTCTATGACCTCACAACTAATGGGACATCTGGGCTCTGCAGTAGATTCTTTGCCTTCAATGGGCCCAACACTGGGGGTGCCTCTTGACAACATATGTACTTTAGAAGAAGCAGCCCTGGATAGCAGATACCAAGCTTATATGCAGCAAACAATTGTACCTGTCCCATCACAGTAGTGGCAGAGGCTTCATCTCTGGCCTGGGGAGGTCATCTGGACAAGGATGAATGGAAATACCTCTGTTCTCCTATAGAGTAGTTTCACCATAACAATCTTCTTGAGCTGCATACCACCCATCTGGCACTCAAGTCTTTTTTGCCATCCATCAGTTGGTAGGTTGATTGAGGTTCAAATGAAAATCATGACTGCTAAGTGGTACTGCAAAAAGCTGGGTGGTGTGGGATACTGTACACTCCCCCTGAGGCTCTGTCACTGTGGTTGGATTCCCACAAGATCTTTCTGGTAATCAGTAATCTGGTGAGTTCCTTAAACATCAGGGAGGACAAATCAACAGGCATCATTCTGCTGATCATGAGTGGTGTCTGTTTCCGGAGGAGGCTAAAGACATCTTCAATCAGTCAATGTCTGGTCTTTTGCATCCAGTAGTTTCCTCCTTGAGGATCTCTAGGAGACACCTTCTATTTTTGGTGGGACTTCTGGCCCCCTATCTTCATTTCCACCTCACAACTGATTTCACAGGTCCTGAAGAAGGCACGGAGGGCCCAGGCTCAGCTTGTGTTGAGTCCCAGAATGAGATTGGAAAATCTGGTATCCTGATTTGCTGAATCTGAGCATTTATCTTCCACCTCAGATGCCTTTGCAGGAGTGCCTGCTGTTTCAACAGAGAGGCATAGTCTTCTGCAGTCTACACTTCTATGAGTGGAGATTGAGTGATACCATCTTAGTGAATTTGACCTTCCACTGGAGGTGTTGCATCTAATATTAGCTGCTCACCATCCATCCACCAAGTCAATCTACTCTGGCTTCTGGCTTAGGTTTATTATCTGGTGTGAAGATATACCAGTTGATTTTTTCTTAAGCCAAGCTGCGTAATGTTCATTTGTTTTGTCTCTGGCCTGGAAATGCTTTGCTGTGGGCAGAGTTAAACTTAACTTTTTGATGTGGGCACCATTATAGCCTGTGGGCAGTTGGGCCCAGAGACATTCAATACAGGTTTGCTCATTTGTATCAATTCACATTATTGAATTTCAGGTGTTATCTCTTCATCTGCCATAAACCACTTTTCTCCCTGACAAGTTGATGCTTCAAATTCGGGCATTCGTCCTTGAGTATGTCTTTTCATGAGATTCAAAAAAGACAACAGCCCAATAACCCCTTGATCAACCATAGTAAAGGTAATTGGCCTGTAAGGGTCATTTAGACGTGATCAATGACATTAGAGAAGATTATCTGTTCTGGAGGTAACAGAATAAGGCATAAATCTATAATGATTTATCACATTAATTAATCCAAGGCACAGGCGTACACGATAATAGGGTTGTCAAAACTCTTTATATTCTTTACATGAGATCAAGGGTTCAAAAAAAAAAAAATCCATCATACATTAACCATGTACATCTGAAAATAAACAAGAATCAATACTGCAAAACCATGGATCAATGTATGTGAAGTCCACTCTTTGTATGATTGGTATCAGTCTATTATGTAAATTATTTGGTTCAGGGATGAAGATCCAGAAATGTAAATGAAGAAAGTGTCTCTGCATCAACATTTCAGTCTCCACTTTCAGCAGTATGTGAGTCCATCCTAAGGTCTGTGTTGATTGTAGGAATTTAGAGATGACCCAAAAAATGGAGTTCTAAATATGTCAGAACCTTGCGCATGTGAAATGAATGGACAAAGTAATGATCAGAGACTGGAAGCTTCCTTGTGATTTAGTCATTTGAGCTTGTTATAAAACTGATCCCATAAACCAACCACGTGTTGTTATGGAAGTTGCACTGCATGATTATTTAACCACTGATAAATTCCTAATTTAGCTTCTCCATTAATTTCCATAAATTTCTGCATCTTCATCAGCTAACTTACATAAAAGACTGACACTAATTAGTTTTTCAAAAATGATTCTTGCCCTTTCATGAGAAGCAGTCCACAATGTTCCCTGTGTTTTCTCTCCACCCCATCGCTCTAAGAAGAAAGTTAAGCTGCTCAGCGCGATCCAACAGAGGGCATTAGTTTTCACATTAACAGGACTAATGGGCGCATGGTGGAAGAGCAACTCTTTGTTGGATTCGCCAATGCAAAGGAAGGAAAGACAATCCAGAAATTATCTTGCTGAGCTGCACCATCTTTTGCCTGTGCCTTTATCTGGCTAAAAAGAGCCTCCCAAATTAACATTTCTGACAATGGCTGACAGGATGTTAGGGGGTGATGGAACAGAATCTGTGTGTTTCTTTTTTACCAATATTGCATCCACCTTTCTGTGTCTATTTCCTGGACAACGTGTTAGACTGTAGTTGAATCGAGAAAAAAGAGAGTCCATCACACATGACAGGTGTTAGTACATTTCTTTTATTTTATAACACTATATTTATATGTTTTGTCCACACAGCAACTAGGAGGGTTTCTCCTTGTAGAAAAATGCAGCCAAGTATGAATGCCACTGTAGGAAGCTGGTCTGGTGTGTGGTGGGTACCTAAGGTACTTACACCTTATACCAGGTCAAGGTATCCCCTCTTAGTGAAGTGTAGGCAGTGTCTAGAAGCCAGGCTCTCTAGAGGTTGCTGTGGATGAGCAGCCAAGGCCTATTTAGAAGACATGCAAAGCTCATGCAAAACCACTTGTTGTCACACAGCACTTACACACATAAAATTAACCACACAGTGTTACAAAAATAAGTGTACTTAATCTTAGTGACACAATACCAAAATTACTGAAAAGGCAATACTCCCATAGGGGGTAAGTATACACACTAAATAGGTACACTAATAATCAGAAATAGGCATAGAAAAGGTTAGAAAATAGTGCAAATGTAGACAGACAATAGTGACCCTAGGGGGGAGCCCAAACCATATATTAAAAAATGGAATGCAATCACAGGACCCACAAATAGGTCAGTGGAATGTGTAGAGGGTATCTGGGAGAACTAGAGAACCACAGATGTAAGTAACACAGTACCCCCCGCTACCAGGAAAGCAGGAGTAAATCACTGGAATTTCCCCAAGCCGCCCAAGAAGAAAAGAATACTCCCAGACAAGACTGCAAGAAACCAGTGGTGGATTCCTGGAGTAGAAGACCTGTGGAGAGAGGGGACTAATTCCAATAGTGCCTGTGGAGTCCATGAGGAGTAGGAGCTACTACCCACCGAGCTGTTCTTGCAGGAGTTAGTCGACATTGAGGAAGAACAGCTCAGCACTGCAGCCCTGGAGTCGGAGAAAAGCTCATGATGGATCCAGAAGATGTCCCACACTTGAGTGAAGATTGCAGATGGGTGTCAGTGCAGGAATTTCATCAAGAAGCATTGGCAAAGGCAAAATCGCAGTTAGTGGAAAAATGGTGCTGCCGGGGACCAGCAAGGCCCAGGAGGACTCAACCCAGGAGGGGGAGTCAGGGGGGACCCTCAGCAACACAGAGGACCCATAGGAACAGAGGCAGCGCCTACAGGAGTCCCACAGGCCGGGGACACAGAAGTTGCAGAAGGAGCCCACTCAGAACTACAGAAAGGGATCCCACGCCGTAGGAGATCCACGCAGAGGGCTCTGCGTCACAGGAAGGAGTGCTGGAGACTGGAGCTACACCTCAACTGAAGATCTCTTGGAGGAGATGCTAACAAGCCTTGGCAGCTGCAAGAGACACAGTGCACCGTGGTACCGTCCTGCGTGGGAAGGCAAGGGCTTACCTCCACCAAAGTTGGACAGCTGGCAGAGAGGACCACAAGGACTACTCTGGACCACCACCCGTGATGCAGGATCCATGCAGCTCAAGATGAGGGGAAATCCATGCAACTGGTCATCGTTGCAACAGGTGCCTGTGGATGCGGGGATGTGACTCCTCCACTCCAAGGGAGATTCCTTCTTCTTCTTGTGCAGGTTGAAGAGTTGCTGTCTTCTGAGGATGCACAGCCGGGGAAATGTTTCAAAGCTTGCAGGAGCCTTGGAAACAAAGTTGCAGAAGAGTCTTGTTCGTAGATTGCAACTTTGCCGGTTCCTGGAGGATCCAGTCGCAGTGGCCAGAAGTAGAAGTGGAGGTTGCAGAGGAATCCTGCTGTAGTCTTGCAAGCCGAATCTGATGACCCACCCAAGAGAGATACCCTAAATAGCCCTGAAAGGAGGATTGGTCACCTAACCAGGTAAGCACCTATCAGGAGGGGGCTCTGATGTCACTTGCCTGGCCTGGCCACTCAGATGCTCCCAGAGTTTCCTGATAACCTTGGAACCAAATGGCAGAACCCAAGCACCCTCTGGAGGAGCTCTGAGCACCACCTCTGGGGTGGTGATGGACAGGGGAGTGGTCACTCTCCTTTCCATTGTTGAATTTCGTGCCACAGCAGGGACTGGGGGTCCCTGACCTGGCATTGACTGTTTTATGCACGGAGGGCACCAAATGTGCCCTTCAAAGCATACCAGTGGTTTGGGGAGGCTACCCCTCCCAAGCCAGTCACACCTATTTCCAAAGGGAGAGAGTGTTACCTCCTTTCTTCTGCCTTCCTGGGCTTAATTAAATCAAGCAGCAGGAGGGCATAAACCTGTCTGAGGGGTAGCAGTAGCTTGGGCTGCCCGGAAAGCCCTGTAAGGCTGGGGGAAGCAATTCTGGGGGTCATCTAAGGAGCCCCCAGAGTGCCTGGAGTCATACTTACAATTCTTGCAACAACAGTATTGGGGTATGATTCCAACATGTTTGATACCAAACATATCCAGGTTTGGAGTTACCATTATGTAGCTGGACTTAGGTATTGACCTATGTCAAGTATATGCGTAAAATGAAGTCCCCGCACTCACAAAGTCCAGGAAAATGGGCCTGGAGTTTGTGGGGGCACCTCTGTTAGTTCAGGGGTGCCCTCACACACAGGTACCTACACCCTGCCCTCTGGGTTGAGAGGTGACTTACAGTGACCTGTTGCAGTGACCTGTAGTGAAAACGGGTTCATGCACCTGTTTCATGCAGACTGCAATGGCAGGCCTGCTGAACCCTTTCCATGGGCTCTCTATGGGTGGCAAAATAACCGCTGCAGCCCATTGGGATCCCCTGGTACTCCAATGCCTTGGGTACCTAGGTACCATATACTAAGGACTTACATGGGGGGACCAGTATGCCAATTTTGGGAAGATAAAGGTGCAGTTACCAAGTTAAAAGGGAGCGAGCATAATCACTGGGGTCCTGGTTAGCAGGATCCCACTGAACACAGTCAAACACACTGACAACAAGCAGAAAATGGGGGTAACCATGCAAAGAAAGAGTGCACTTTCCTACAACCACCTTGATTGGTAAATAACTTGCTATTATTATAAGATGCAGTTATTTTTAGTTGATCCCAGAGTATGGGATCACAACATTACAGCATCTAGGGTTTCTGTGTCCACCATGAAATGCAGTGGCCTGTCTGGTAGTCGAAGATTGGGTGCCATTTTAAAGGCATTTTTCAAAACGAGGATTGCATCTTCCTGTTCTAGTCCTGACCTATATGGCTCCCCCGTTTTGGTCAGTCTTGTGATTTGGCTAGTAATCAATGAGAATCCATGTGTAAAGTGAAAGTAAAAAGTGGAGTGTCCAATAATCTTTGTGTCTCTTATACTGTGATTAAGGTGGATACCACTCATCCTGCTTTGATTTTCCATCTCCCTATAGGAGTCCTTCCCTATAGAAGCCCGAATATGTAATCTGAGGCACTTCTATGACTTAAAGGACATAGGGCCAGATGTAGGTAAGTATGGTTTTGCGACTTGCAATTTGCGAGTCATAGCGACTCTCAAATTGCAACTCGCAAAACCAAATGCAGAAAGGTGTCTCAGACACCTTCTGCGACTCGCTATGGGGTCGCAAAGACCCACCTCATTAATATTAATGAGGTGGGTCGCAATTTGCGACCCCATAGCGAGTCTGGGCAATCACGGGGAAAACGAGCTGCACTTTGAAAAAAAAAACGAAACCTTTTGTTTCGGATTTTTTCAGGGCAGGCAGCGGTCCCTTGGACCACTGCCTGCTCTGAAAAAATATTTTTATGTCCAGTCACAAAGGGGAAGGGGTCCCATGGGGACCCCTTCCCGTTTGCGACTGGGTTACCATCCACTTCAAGTGGATGGTAACTGCGATTCCATTGCGAGTCGCAAATAGGAAGGGAACACTCCTTCCTATTTGTGAGGCGGAAATACATTTTTTGAGTCGGATCCGACTCGCAAAATGCATTTCTGCATTCCGGTGAGGTTTTTGCGACTCGCAAACGGCGTTTTTCGCCATTTGCGAGTTGCAAACGCTTTGCTACATCTGGCCCATAATTTTCAAATTTTGCATGTAAACACTTCTTAATCTTTTTAACAACTCTTTGAGACGCAAACAATGTTCTACCACATCTCTAAAATAAATCAAGATATCATCCAAGTAAACAATGACATAAATGTTTAGTCAGTCTCTAAAGCGATGATTAACAAAATTCTGAATGACACTAGCGGTGTTGTATATCCTAAAAGACATGACGCTGTATTCAAAATGTCTTGTATCAAATGTTGTTTTCCACTAATCCTCCATATGTTTTTAAAAGATTATAGGCTCTTGGAGGATCAACTAGTTTCTTCGATCATATCCAAAAATACTAAAATGAGGGAACAGGGCATCAATAGCAGATGATAATTGCATGATTTCCCTACATTTGATAAATTGACAGTGTTCTCTAATTGGCAATAATAAATATAAGTGTTCCAGCTGGTGATGTAGAATGTCTGGTAAATTCCTCAAGGCAAATTCTTCCAAAACCAGTACATGATTCGACAGCCACAATCACCGTTCTCCGTCCCCATTTAGATGCACAGGATCTGCTGGGTGTTTGACAGCAGGTACCACCATCTAAATCAATCTCTTGGAGGCCCATCCACCAAAGGGCCTTTACATTTCTATTTATGGTTGGTCTTCCAGCTCTATTTTTTGCTGTTTGCAACCATTAAGAACAACATGTGTAATTAATATTTATTAGGCAGTTAGATTGCAGATTTGGACTCCCTCTGATAGGCTACCTTCTCAGTGGCATGTAGCCAGCATGTAGCCAGCCTACTGTTTTATAAATCAGTGGTGGTAGGGCCTTTTCTTTATTAAGACACAAAAGTAAACAAAAAGAAACCATGCCATAGACATAAAGGTGAAGGCACATTCACACAAATTCAAACACATATCAGGTCCTTTGATGAACAATAAAGTGAACATTTGGTTCACCTCAATGATACTCTGGAGGTGACTCCTACACTCATGCTCCAGTCAAATGGGACTTGTGCAAATCTTTACAAGTTAGGGTCAGTTCTTCTTAGAGGGACAATCCATTGGTTCTGTTGCACAGCAAGTCAACTCCTTTTCTCCCCCCAGGACACTGCAACAAAGCCCTTTTGAAAACTCCAGGTTTGCGCTTAGCTTGAGGAGGAGAACTACAGTCTTGTAGAGGTTCCGTTCCTGTTGAATCCATTTGCTCTAGGGTAATGTACAGAATCCCCACTTTTATAAATCGTCACGTAGTGTATTGTATTCTGACTTGGGAGTAGGCCTGGACGTAATTTTAATTACGCTGGCATAATTGGAGTAATTTGGCAATTTTGCATTACTCTTGTAACTCATAATCACTGATTTTACTGCCATAAGACTATGTCGCGTAACTGATTCTTCGAATTTGGGGAATCACAAGAAGCAGTGAAATGACGAGATAGCACAAATGCTCACATTTGTCTCTTGGCAAATGTGCTCAGAGCATTCAGTTGTCGTTTTGAGTGCAAGCAGCAGTTCTTTAACGCAGGCAGTCACTGGTCAGCATTTACCTGAATAAACTGCTTGGGTTTGTTTTTTAGTGCACAATTCACTTTTTATTTTATTATTTTTTTAAAAAGGAAGAAAGTGGCATAGAGACTGGGTAACTACTGTACATAAGTAGCAGCTATCACCTCTTGTCCCGAAGACTCCTCCCTACGCCCAGCCCTTGGGCAGTTTAGATTTGGATTTTAGAGGGAAAGCATCATTCTCTCTATGTGGCATATTTATACTCCGTTTGCGCCGGAATTGCGTCGTTTTTTTGACGCAATTCCGACGCAAAACTAACTCCATATTTATACTTTGGCGTTAGACGCGTCTAGCGCCAAAGTCCATGGAGTTTGCGTCATTTTTTAGCGTGGACACCTACTTTGCGTTAATGATATGCAAGGTAGGCGTTCACGTCTAAAAAATTGACTCCGAGGCATGTGCGCCGTATTTACACTCCCGGGCAAAATTCACGCCCGGGAGTGGGCGGGTCAAAAAAAATGACGTACGGCCGCTTTTGCGCCGTTTTTTAGCACCTGGAAAAGGCAGGCGTTAAGGGACCTGTGGGCTCTGAAGGAGCCCAGAGGTGCCCTCCCATGCCCCCAGGGACACCCCCTGTCACCCTTGCCCACCCCAGGAGGACACCCAAGGCTGGAGGGACCCATCCCAGGGACATTAAGGTAAGTTCAGGTAAGTCATTTTTTTTTTTTTTTTGTGGCATAGGGGGGCCTGATTTGTGCCCCCCTACATGCCACTATGCCCAATGACCATGCCCAGGGGACAGAAGTCCCCTGGGCATGGCCATTGGGCAAGGGGGCATGACTCCTGTCTTTGCTAAGACAGGAGTCATTTCTATGGGGGTTGGGAGTCGAAAAAAATGGCGCAAATCGGGTTGAGGCAAAAAATTTGCCTCAACCTGACTTGCCCCATTTTTTGACGCCCAAGCCCCATATCCCCCTACGCCGGCGCTGCCTGGTGTACGTCGTTTTTTTCCACGCACACCAGGCTGCGCCGGCGGCTAACGCCGGCTAACGTCATTGATTAAATACGGCGCCCGCATGGCGCTTCAGAATGGCGTTAGCCGGCGCTAATTTTTTTGACGCAAAACTGCGTTAGCGCAGTTTTGCGTCAAAAAGTATAAATATGGCCCTATGTGTCTGCAATCTTCTTTATGTCTTACCTTTTCAGGAAAAATCAAACAAGTTCAATGCAGCACTTTGGAAAAAAATGTTGTTTGATTGAGGGTGTGCACGAGTTTTTTTGTTTCTTTTGTATTTTTTTTAATTTGTTTATTTTGCACATTTGTGGGTGGGTGGCCTGGAGTTTGACCTGGAGTTGGGAGAGGGAGGGCATGTGGGATTAACTTGTTTAAGGGGAAATATTTACACTTTTTTGATGGTGGAGGCCTACGGTTAAATATACTTTTTTCCATTTACTTGTGTAGGTTTTGTGATTTTTTTTACTGATTTATCATCATTTTACTATGATATTGTTTAACCTTTTGGTGGCCTACTCTGTCCTGCTCAAGGCCTTGGGTGTATTCTTGATGTTTGTTCACATTTTCACTGCTGCTGTGCTTTATTTGTTACAATCCTTTAGGGAGTTGTGGGGGATGGCCTTGGATGCAAAATGTATGTTAGTTTTGTCTGCATGAGCCTGTTGGTGGCTATAGTTGGAGTAGCTTCTGGAGTTCAGGCTGATGCAACCAGACATCTTCCTCTGTTCTCAGCTACCTTCTTCTTGCCTACCATTGTTTGTGGGTTTGTGGATATGAAACATGTTTGCTATTGTGGCTGGGGGCTTTTTAAACGTATTTTAATTTTTGTTTTAGGAATTGCTGATTTAATGTTTGTGGGTAAAGGGCAATTGCCCGTGTGGGTCCAGACACATTGGATAAATAATATATTTTCAGTCTTTTGCCGGATGTTACAAGATGCTTCTTTGTGTAGCCAGTGTGTTTTTTTCTGTAAACCGCCTTGTGTTCTTTGTTCTCCATGCCTCCTTCTTTGCTTGCCATGAGGTGGTGGCCATTTTATGAGGTCAGTGTGTGTTTGCCGTAGGCTGCCATGTGTTTTCTGTCCTCTATGTCTCCTTCTTTGATAGCCATGTGGCAGTGGTCATTTTGTGTAGCCAGTGTATGTGTTTGGTAGCCATTTTGTGTTTGTTTTACAGGTCTCCTTCTTTAGCGGCCATGTAGTGGATGAGCTAATTTCCACCGTTTTGTGCAGCCAGCATGTGTGTCAATTCCTTTATCATACTTTTAAAAGTTTTTTTGTACGTACATTGATAGAACAGGCCTGTGACATTTTTCTTTTTTTCCTGATATATTTATTTTTTCTTGAGGCTGATTGTACTACATTGTTATTTTATTCATGTTTTCATTGTTTGCCTGCCTCCAATACAGTCACTATGGGCCCTGGTGGGGCTTCAGCAATTACTTATTTATACAGAGTTTACCTGCCTGCCACAAGGGTCCCAATTCATTGCCCTGGATGAACATCACTAAATAATTAATATATTTGTTATATTATTCCGCTGCCTCCTATAGGGAACCCATGGCTCTTAAGGGACACAAATTAACCTTTTATGTGTTATGTTGTAATGTGAAAAATAGTTTATGCATGTTTAGCGTGCACTGTCAGAAGGCATTTGAGGAGAAGATGATGATGATGATTTCCCATGTGGTACATTGCTTAAATTCTGATTGCGTATGTTTCACTGACTTTTTGCTGCTTTGCTTGCAGCTGCATGAGACATCACGCATGGTACTGATACAGAGAGAAGTCTGCAAATTATCTGACACTTGCCCTTGAATGTTCCTAATGCTAAGTGGCAACTGTTAGTGCTAGGAAGATGGCCCCAAAGAAGGAGGGACCTGCTATCAAAGTAACCAGCGTGGAGGAGAAATAAAAGCTTGTTGTCATCAGTGGATTCAGGCCCTCAGCCTTTTTAGGAAATGTAACATACCTGATGCACTCTCCTCTGGGAAGAAGGAGGCTGAGAGGATTACTCCTGCATCCACAGCACAACCACCACCAACACTTAAGTTCATGTCTCTCCACAGTCAGAGAGAATGGTTTTTCTAAAATGGAATTGTCTCAACCACAAACCAAATCAATACATGAAATTCCACGACAGGAGCTGCAATCAGCAACACATCTTCTGGAAGTAGGACCAGAACAAGAGGTCGAGGGTCCTGCTGAGCAAAATGTTGTTGAAAAGACTGCATTTCCCCCATCAGCTTCACAATCTCCAGAAAAGAAAAAGATTGCTCCAACATCTTTTCCAAGCTGCCCTTCTGCATGGACCTCTTCCTGGATTGTTTTCAGCCGTAGGGTCCAACCCCACAGGGTCTGAAGTGTTTTTAAGCAGAGGGGGGTGTAGAAAAGTACCATCTTGCCTGGCATGTTACCCCCATATTTCACTGTATAAATGTTGCTTTAGTCTATGTGTCACTGGGTCCCTGCCAGGCAGGGCCCCAGTGCTCATAAGTATGTGCCCTGTATGTGTACCCTGTGTGATGCCTAACTGTCTCACTGAGGCTCTGCTAACCAGAACCTCAGTGGTTATGCTCTCTCTGCTTTCCAAATTTGTCACTAACAGGCTAGGGACTAAATTTACCAATTCACATTGGCATACTGGTACACCCATATAATTCCCTAGTATATGGTACTGAGGTACCCAGGGTATTGGGGTTCCAGGAGATCGCTATGGGCTGCAGCATTTCTTTTGCCACCCATAGGGAGCTCTGACAATTCTTACCCAGGGCTGCCAGTGCAGCCTGAGTAAAATAACGTCCACGTTATTTCACAGCCATTTACCACTGCACTTAAGTAACTTATAAGTCACCTATATGTCTAACCTTCACCTGGGGAAGGTTGGGTGCAAAGTTACTTAGTGTGTGGGCACCCTGGCACTAGCCAAGGTGCCCCCACATCGTTCAGGGCAAATTCCCTGGACTTTGTGAGTGCGGGGACACCATTACACGCGTGCACTGTACATAGGTCACTAACTATGTACAGCGTCACAATGGTAACTCCGAACATGGCCATGTAACATGTCTAAGATCATGGAATTGTCCCCCCAATGCCATTCTGGCATTGGGGGGACAATTCCATGATCCCCTGGGTCTCTAGCACAGAACCCGGGTACTGCCAAACTGCCTTTCCGGGGTCTCCACTGCAGCTGCTGCTGCTGCCAACCCCTCAGACAGGTTTCTGCCCTCCTGGGGTCCAGGCAGCCCTGGCCCAGGAAGGCAGAACAAAGGATTTCCTCTGAGAGAGGGTGTAACACCCTCTCCCTTTGGAAATAGGTGTGAAGGCTGGGGAGGTGTAGCCTCCCCCAGCCTCTGGAAATGCTTTGATGGGCACAGATGGTGTCCATCTCTGCATAAGCCAGTCTACACCGGTTTAGGGATCCCCCAGCTCTGCTCTGGCGCGAAACTGGACAAAGGAAAGGGAAGTGACCACTCCCCTGACCTGCACCTCCCAGGGGAGGTGCCCAGAGCTCCTCCAGTGTGTCCCAGACCTCTTCCATCTTGGAAACAGAGGTGTCTGTGGCACACTGGACTGCTCTGAGTGGCCAGTGGCAGCAGGTGACATCAGTGGCTCCTTCTGATAGGCTCTTAACTCTCTTGGTAACCAATCCTCCTTCCTAGGTAGCCAAACCTCCTTTTCTGGCTACTTAGGGTCTTTGCTTTGAGGAATTCTTCAGATAATGAATGCAAGAGCTCACCAGAGTTCCTCTGCATCTCCCTCTTCACCTTCTGCCAAAGGATCGACCGCTGACTGCTCAG
Source organism: Pleurodeles waltl (assembly GCF_031143425.1). NCBI lineage: Eukaryota > Metazoa > Chordata > Amphibia > Caudata > Salamandridae > Pleurodeles > Pleurodeles waltl. The sequence goes on along the minus strand of NC_090437.1, from coordinate 352,988,020 downwards.
GACGCCTGCAAAACCGCCACAAAGTAGCAAGCCGACTACTAGCAACCTTGTATCGCTTCATCCTGCTGGCTTTCTCGACTGTTTCCAGGTGGCGCATGCTCTGGGGGTAGCCTGCCTCCTTTCTGCACCAGGATCTCTGAAGAAATCTCCTGTGGGTCGACAGAATCTTCCCCCTGCAACCGCAGGCAACAAAAGACTGCATCACCGGTCCTCTGGGTCCCCTCTCAGCACAACGAGCGTGGTCCCTGGAACTCAGCAACTCTGTGCAAGTGACTGCCACTGTCCAGTGACTCTTCTGTCCAAGTTTGGTGGAGGTAAGTCCTTGCCTCCCCACGCTAGACTGCATTACTGGGTACCGCGTGATTTGCAGCTGCTCCGGCTCCTGTGCACTCTTCCAGGATTTCCCTCATGCACAGCCAAGCCTGGGTCCCCGAAACTCTAACCTGCAGTGCACAACCTTCTGAGTTGTCCTCCGGCGTCGTGGGACTCCCTTTTGTGACTTTGGGTGGACTCTGGTTCACTTTTCGTCTAAGTGCCTGTTCAGGTACTTCTGTGGGTGCTGCCTGCTTCTGTGAGGGCTCCCTGACTTGCTGGGTGCCCCCTCTGTCTCCTCATCCAAGTGTCGACATCCTGGTTCCCCCTGGGCTACAGCAGCATCCAAAAACCCAAACCGTGACCCTTGCAGCTAGCAAGGCTTGTTTGCGGTCTTTCTGCGTGGGAATACCTCTGCAAGCTTCTTCACGACGTGGGACATCCATCCTGCCAAAGGGGAAGTTCCTAGTCCTCTTCGTTCTTGCAGAACACAAAGCTTCTTCCAACAGGTGGCAGCTTCATTGCACCCTCAGCTGGCATTTCTTGGGCTCCTGCCCACTCTCGACACTGTCGCAACTCTTGGACTTGGTCCCCTTCTCTTACAGGTATTCTGGTCCGGAAATCCACTGTTGTTGCATTGCTGGTGTTTGTTCTTCCTACAGAATCCCCCTATCACGACTTCTGTGTTCTCTGGGGGTAGTAGGTGCACTTTACACCTACCTTTCAGGGTCCTGGGGTGGGCTATTTTTCTAACCCTCACTGTTTTCTTACAGTCCCAGCAACCCTCCACAAGCTCACATAGGTTTGGGGTCCATTCGTGGTTCGCATTCCACTTTTGGAGTATATGATTTGTGTTGCCCTTATACCTATCTGCTTCTATTGCAATCTACTGTAACTTTACATTGCTTGCATTACTTCCTTTTGCTATTATCTGCATAATTTTGGTTTGTGTACATATATCTTGTGTATATAACTTATCCTAATACTGAGGGTACTCACTGAGATACTTTTGGCATATTGTCATAAAAATAAAGTTCCTTTATTTTTAGTACTTCTTTGTATTGTGTTTTCTTATGATATTGTGCATATGATACCAGTGGTATAGTAGGAGCTTTACATGTCTCCTAGTTCAGCCTAAGCTGCTTTGCCATAGCTATCTTCTATCAGCCTAGCTGCTCGAAACACCTCTTCTACACTAATAAGGGATAACTGGACCTGACACAAGGTGTAAGTACCTCTGGTACCCACTACAAGCCAGGCCAGCCTCTTACAGGGGGCACGTGTCCCCCCTGCCTAGGACTGCTTTTGGCTCCAGAGACTCCATCCCCTGGAGCCCAATTTAATAAATATGGGGAGGGGGCCTGTGCATCCCCCCTTCCCGAGCCTTTAAGAGACCCTGGGGACCCCATCCCCAAGGGATGCACCTTGTAAAAAAGGGAGGGGGCCAACGGTCCCCCTCCTTGAGCCTTTCATGACCAAAGGCCCTGCGATAATGGGGTTGGCTGCCTTTGAGGTAGTTGGCCACAGGGGCAGGCAGAGACCAGGTCATGCCTTTTCTGTAGCTTGTAATCCATACTAAATGGGGGACTTATAAAAAAGAATTGACCAAAAACACTAGTCCCCATAATTGGGGTGCTGTGAGCCCCAATGCAACTCCACCTGCTGCACTAATGATGGTGGTAGCCCTGAGAAGCAGGCTATTGCTTCTTCTTTCACTCCTTCCCCGCCATGTCTAAGATCACTTTAACCTCGAAACAAGCTTGGTCTCTTTCTGAAAAAAATGAGCTACTGCATGCTGCCCTCGTTTTTGCACCACAGGCGCCATCTACCCTCATGCTAGCAAAGAAAATGAGCCCAGGTGCCTTTTTTAATAGTAAAACAACCATAATTGTGATGCAGTGGGCCCCTAGCAAAAAGTGTCACTGCACTAGCTTCACTAATGATTGGAGATGGGTGAGAAACTCTGCTGAGCTGGTGATGTTTGCAGAGAGTTCTGGTCAAATCTCGTCGACTGCTGCGTGGAGGAGGTTTTTTTGAGTGCAGCTCACCAACTGTAAGTTGGGGAGTGTGAGCGAGAATTAGCATTCATCTAACATGATTTTCAGAAACTAGGAGAGCACCTCACAAGCTTTTCTCATTGTAGATGGTTGTGACTGTTCACGTTGGGAAACTTCTGCTCGAGTAGAAAATGCACTTGAGCGGCACTAAAACCAACTTGCGCAGCAGTGCCATCTGGTGCACCATGTGGTGCAGTCCGAACTGATTTCTCAGAGGCCCGGTCATTGGGCACAGTGGCATGTAGGGGGGACCAAATTAGGCCCCCCTATGCCACTATAAAAAATAAAACAAATACTTACCTGTACTTACTTGGGATGGGTCCCCCCATCCATGGGTGTCCTCCAGGGGTGGACGAGGGTGGCAGGGGGTGTCCCTGGGGGCAGGGAAGGGCACCTCTATGGTCAGAGACCATGGAAGTGAGCCCTCAGGTCTCTTAACGCCTGCCCTGACCCAGGCGTTAAAAAACGGCGCACATCAGGCTGTGTGCCGTATTTTAAGGCCTGCCCCCTCCTGTGCGTCAAAATGACGCTGGAGTGTAAATAAGGAGCACAGGCCTTAAAGTCATTTTGTGAGGCGGGAGCACCTACCTTGCATGTCATAAACGCAAGGCAGTTTCCCGCATCCAAAAAATGATGCACACTGAGGAATTTTGATGTCCGCGGGCGTCAAAGTTTAAATATGGTGCACTGTTTGCGCCAAATGTGCGTCAAAATGTTTGACTCACATTCGGCGCAAACAGAGTATAAATATGCCCCTGAGTATGCCCTAGGCCTCTAATGCATCTGCAGCACCGATGTAACCTATAGCTCTGTGAAGCAGCCCGTCTACTCAGCCTACTCACCAGGGCCATCACTTCTAAGCAAGATACCTAAAGTATGCTTGCTGCAGCTTTGTATAAAATCAACAAAAAAGCAGATTTAGCTTATCCCTCCTCCACGGTGCTTGGGCACTTTCCTTGTGCACCAATGATGACCTGGGCCCTAATGCTCTCAAGGAAAATGAACCCTCAGATTATTTTTCATAGTAAGACTGCCATAACTGGAGTCCAAAGGCAACTCACAGAGAGTGGGGGGCTCCCCTGCTGTAAAGCACAGAGAGAGGGATAGAGAACTAAAAAAGAAACATGCCTTCTCACCGGGGTGCCTGCTACCTGAATAAAATGTAAAATTGTGCAATTGACTAATCACCAAAATATGAAGGCTGCTTTGGAGCAAGTGTTGGTTTTGAGTAATGGAGTCACTCATCTTCATGGTGACAAAATTTTTTATTTGTGATTTCAGATATGTGTCGATTAAAACAAGTGCACCCTTTAATGGGCACATACATATATTTACACTAGATATAGGTGGTCATTACAACCCTGGCGGACGGTGTTGAAAAGGCGGTAAGACCGCCAACAGGCCGGTGGTAAAACAAATGGAATTATGACCGTGGTGGAAACCGCCAACAAAGACAGACACTTTAACACTCTGTAGGAAGTTGGCTCTCAAGTAAGGAATAGTATGCACAGAGTCCAAGGGTTCCCCTTAGAGGTAAGATAGTGGCAAAAAGAGATAATTCTAATGCTCTATTTTGTGGTAGTGTGGTCGAGCAGTAGGATTATCAGAGGAGTAGTGTTAAGCATTTGTTGTACATACACAGGCAATAAATGAGGAACACACACTCAGAGACAATTCCAGGCCAATAGGTTTTTGTATAGAAAAATATATTTTCTTAGTTTATTTTAAGAACCACAGGTTCAAGATTTACAAGTAATACTTCAAATGAAAGGTATTTCAGGTAGGTACTTTAGGAACTTTGAATTAGCAAAATAGCATATACAGTTTTCACATAAATGACATATAGCTATTTTAAAACTAGACAGTGCAATTTTCAACAGTTCCTGGGGGAGGTAAGTGTTTGTTAGTTTTTGCAGGGAAGTAAACCACCTACGGGGTTCAATTTTGGGTCCAAGGTAGCCCACTGTTGGGGGTTCAGAGCAACCCCAAAGTTACCACACCAGCAGCTCAGGGCCGGTCAGGTGCAGAGGTCAAAGTGGTGCCCAAAACACATAGGCTTCAATGAAGAAGGGGGTGCCTCGGTTACAGTCTGCCAGCAGGTAAGTACCCGCGTCTTCGGAGGGCAGACCAGGGGGGTTTTTAGGGCACCGGGGGGGACACAAGTCCACACAAAAAGTACACCTTCAGCAGCACGGGGCGGCCGGGTGCAGTGTGCAAACAAGCGTTGGGTTCGCAATAGAAATCAATGGGAGACCAAGGGGTCTCTTCAGCGATGCAGGCAGGCAAGGGGGGGGCTCCTCGGGGTAGCCACCACCTGGGCAAGGGAGAGGGCCACCTGGGGGTCGCTCCTGCACTGGAGGTCGGATCCTTCAGGTCCTGGGGGCTGCGGTTGCAGTATCCTTGCCTGGCGTCGGGTCTTTGAAACAGGCAGTCGCGGTCAGGGGGAGCCTCGGGATTCCCTCTGCAGGCGTTGCAGTGGGGGCTCAGGGGGGTCAACTCTGGCTACTCTCGGTCTCGTAGTTGCCGGGGAGTCCTCCCTGTGGTGTTTGTTTTCCACAAGTCGAGCCGGGGGCGTCGGGTGCAGAGTGCAAAGTCTCACACTTCCGGCGGGAAACGTGTGTTGTTTCAAAGTTGCTTCTTTGTTGCAAAGTTGCAGTCTTTTGGGGAACAGAGCCACTGTCCTCGGGAGTTCTTGGTCCTTCGAGCTGCAGGGTAGTCTTCTGAGGCTTCAGAGGTTGCTGGACCCTGGGAACGCGTCGCTGGAGCAGTGTCTTTAGAAGTGGGGAGACAGGCCCGTAGAGCTGGGGCCAAAGCAGTTGGTGTCTCCGTGTTCTCTGCAGGTTTTTCAGTTCATTCACTAAATTTAGGGGTGTGTTTAGGTCTGGGGGGTTAGTAGCCAATGGCTACTAGCCCTGAGGATGGCTACACCCTCTTTGTGCCTCCTCCCGGAGGGGAGGGGGGCCCATCCCTAATCCTATTGGGGGAATCCGCCATCTGCAAGATGGAGGATTTCTGAAAGTCAGAGTCACCTCAGCTCAGGACACCTTAGGGGCTGTCCTGACTGGCCAGTGACTCCTCTTTGTTTTTCTCATTATCTCCTCCGGACTTGCTGCCAAAAGTGGGGGCTGTGTCCAGGGGGCGGGCATCTCCACTAGCTGGAGTGCCCTGGGGCATTGTAACACGAAGCCTGAGCCTTTGAGGCTCACTGCTAGGTGTTACAGTTCCTGCAGGGGTAGGTGTGAAGCACCTCCACAAGAGCAGGCTTTTGTTTCTGTCCTCAGAGAGCACAAAGGCCCTCACCACATGGGGTCAGAAACTCGTCTCTCAGGAGCAGGCTGGCACAGACCAGTCAGTCCTGCACTGAAAAATTGGGTAAAATACAGGGGCATCTCTAAGATTCCCTCTGTGTGCATTTTTTAATAAATCCAACACTGGCATCAGTGTGGGTTTATTATTCTGAGACGCTTGATACCAAACTTCCCAGTATTCAGTGTAGCCATTATGGAGCTGTGGAGTTCGTTTTTGACAGACTCCCAGACCATATACTCTTATGGCTACCCTGCACTTACAATGTCTAAGGTTTTGCTTAGACACTGTAGGGGCATAGTGCTCATGCACCTATGCCCTCACCTGCGTTATAGTGCACCCTGCCTTAGGGCTGTAAGGCCTGCTAGAGGGGTGACTTACCTATGCCACAGGCAGTGTTAGGTTGGCATGGCACCCTGAGGGGAGTGCCATGTCGACTTAGTCATTTTCTCCCCACCAGCACACACAAGCTGGCAAGCAGTGTGTCTGTGCTGAGTGAGGGGTCCCTAGACTGGCATAAGACATGCTGCAGCCCTTAGAGACCTTCCCTGGCATCAGGGCCCTTGGTACCAGGTGTACCAGTTACAAGGGACTTACCTGGGTGCCAGGGTTGTGCCAATTGTGGAGACAACGGTACATTTTAGGTGAAAGAACACTGGTACTGGGGCCTGGTTAGCAGGGTCCCAGCACACTTCTCAGTCAAGTCAGCATCAGTATCAGGCAAAATGTGGGGGGTAATTGCAACAGGGAGCCATTTCCTTACACACTCCGACTGCCAGGGCGGTACAGACAAACAGCTTGGCGGTCACCGCCAACAGACAGGCGGAAGTCAATGTACCGCCCACTATATCACAACCTACCAATCCGCCACCTTTTCCGGGGCGGATTCACCGCGGACAAAAACAAGGTGGAAACAGGACTTCGAAGGCAAAACGCTCACCTCTACACACCCCACTAGGAATCCGGACGCCATGGAACCAGAGCTGCACATATTTCCAGCCCTCATCTTCTTGCTCCTCTACCAGGAGCATGAACGCAGGCGGAGAAGACAACGGTGAGTACTGCAACTATGACACAGGTGAGTGGGGAGGGAAAAAACAGGGACACACACACGCAACACGCAACACCCCCACCCTCACCCACGACAACACACACACTAATACATATTTATACATTATAGTTACACCCCCCAACCCCCCCGGAAGAATGCAAAGACAAAAGGAAATGAGTTGAATAATTGTAATCTATTAAAATCAAGTGCGCAAAAATATATATATACACCATAAACAAAATATACACCAATCTCAGTAGTCCAGGTGGTGCTCCAATGAAGTCCGTGGAACACTGGGCCCACACGGTATGGGCGAGGCCCACACAAGATCCCCGACCATGACGGAGAGACCACTGCAGGGGCATCAGAGAGCAAGAAAACAGGCACCTCAGGGGAAGGGAAAAGGGGGGCACCTCAGCCGTTCGAGTGCATGACGCCAAATCCACAAGGAGGCCACATGCCCACTGTTCAATCCTGGGGAGTGCAAAGCCACAGTCTCTCAAGTCTCTACAGTGGGTGGTTTGCCCATTGTTCAAACCTGGAGAGTGCAAAGCCAAAGTCTCACAAGTCTTTACAGTGGGTGGTTTGCCCACTGTTCAATCCTGGGGAGTGCAAAGCCACTGTCTCACAAGTCTCTACAGTGGGTGGGTTGCCCACTGTTCAATCCTGGGGAGTGCAAAGCCACAGTCTCTCAAGTCTCTACAGTGGGTGGGTTGCCCACTGCTGCATCCTGGGGAGTGCAAAGCCACAGTCTCTCAAGTGGATAACAGTCTCCACTGGTTCTGGAGGGGGCCTGGTGCCCAGAGTGCTTCATCCTGCTAAGGACAGAGGTAGTGGATGTTATACTCCAAGGGTTCTGGAGGGGGACTGGTGCCCAGAGTGCTTCATCCTGCTAAGGACAGAGGTAGTGGATGTGATACTCCACTGGTTCTGGAGGGGGCCTGGTGCCCAGAGTGCTTCATCCTGCTCGTGACTGACTCAGTAGCGTCAGTGCCCTTGGCGCTCATGGGCCAGCGGTGCTTGAGGCGGCAGTGCCCTGTTCAGCGGTGCTTGGAGCGGCGGTGCCCTGTTCAGCGGTGCTTGAGGCGGCGGAGCCCTGTTCAGCGGTGCTTGAGGCGGCGGAGCCGTGTTCAGCGATGGTTGAGGCAGCAGTGCCCTGTTCAGCGGTGCTTGGAGCGGCGGTGCCCTGTTCAGCAGTGCTTGAGGCGGCGGTGCCATGTTCAGCGGTGCTTGGAGCGGCGGTGCCCTGTTCAGCGGTGCTCGAGGCGGCGGTGCCCTGTTCAGTGGTGCTTGAAGCGGCGGAGCCCTGTTCAGCGGTGCTTGAGGTGGCGGAGCCCTGTTCAGCGGTGCTTGAGGCGGTGGGCTTCTTTGAAGTGACTCAGCTGCTGGCGGTCCTCTCTGCCCCAGCGGGGCTTGTGCTGGCGGTCCTCTCTGGCCCAGCGGGGCTTGTGCTGGCAGTCCGCTGGCGGTCCTTTCTAGCCCAGCGGGGCTTGTGCTGGCAGTCCTCTCTAGCCCAGCGGGGCTTGTGCTGGCGGTCCTCTCTGTCCCTGCGGAGCTTGTGCTGTCGGTCCTCTCTAGCCCAGTGGGGCTTGTGCTGGCGGTCCTCTCTAGCCCAGTGGGGCTTGTGCTGGCGGTCATCTCTGTCCCAGTCGGGCTTGTGCTGGCGGTTCTCTCTAGCCCAACTGGGCTTGTGCTGGCGGTCCTCTCTGTCCCAGCGGGGCTTGTGCTGGCGGTCCTCTCTGTCCCAGCGGGGCTTGTGCTGGCGGTCCTCTCTGTCCCAGCAGGGCTTGTGCTGGCGGTCCTCTCTAACCCAGCGGGGCTCGTGCTGGCGGTCCTTTCTGTCCCAGCGGGGATGATGGCGGTGGCCTCCTGGGCAGTGGGGATGATGGAGGTGGCCTCCTGGGCAGCGGGGATGATGGAAGTCTCCTCCACCGTGCTGCTCTTCCCAGACTTGCCGGGTTTCTTGTGGCCCTTCCCCACCTTTGAAGGTGTCGCAGCTGAATCCACACTCCCACCGGGACCCCTGGGAGTGGCTTTGGTGGCAGGAGTCTTCCCCCTCTCACTCCGGGCACTGGCCAACTTCTGATGCTTGACAGGTGGGGGACTGTCCATGCTGTGGCTCAGTGCCACACTGGCTGCCCTGGTGGCCGGTGCACTCCAGATTCCAGTGACTACAGGCACCACTGGTCCCTGAGATGTTGTGGCTGAGATGCTAGGTTGGGACCTGGGGAGTCGGGACCTAGGAGACGGACTGGGTGGGGGAGGTGTGGGAAAGAGGTCAAGGTAGGACAGGAAAAGTTTTTGGGAGACACTGGGATGGGTAGCTGGAGGGGGTTTGGGAGTGGAGGAAGAGGTTGTGGTTGTAGGAGGTGTTCGTTTGGTTCCTTTGGGTGAAGGTGCACGCGCTGGAGGCTGTTGTGAGGTGGATGGCTGTTGGTTGGGTGTGTGCCTGCATTTGTGTATCTTGGGAGGTGGCGTCACAGACACACTGGGAGAGGACACAGAGGACGTGTGGATGGTAGTGGGGGTGGTGACTGCACGTGAGCAGGATGTGGTGGTGTGTGCTGGTGATGGCACTAGTGGCTGTAGATGTAGTGCATGCAGGTGTGAGTGTAGACAAGACTGGGATGGAGGAGAGAGACGAGGAGGAGGGGGGCACAGTGGAGGCAGTGGATGTTGGTGTGTCTGCATGTGTGTGATGCTTGCGTGAGTGCCTGTGGGATGTGTGGTGCTTATGTTTGCCAGAGCTTCCCTTGTGTGTTGACGTGTTTGCATGCTGGTCTGAGGTGTGCTTGGGATAGGCTGGGGTACAGGGGATTGGGTCTGGGTGGAGGAAGTTGGAGGGGGGAGGCTAGAGACAGGGACAATGGCTGCCATCAGTGCTGAGGCAAGAGTCTGAATAGCTCACTGAAGGGCCGCCTGACGAGAATGAATGCCCTCCAGGAATGCATTTGTTTGTTGCAACTGCCTTTGTGAGGGACCTGAGGAGGTCAATGACCTCCTCACTGAGGGTAGCACGGGTGACTGGGGCAGGGCCTGAGGTGCCTGGGGCGAAGGTGATGCCCACCCTCCTGGGTGAGCGGGCACAGGGCAGAGGCTGAGGGGCTGCTGGGAGGGCGCTGCTGGTAGGGGGGGTGGCGGCTGTACCTGTAGATGCACCACAAGGGAGCTCCCATCAGAGGACGAGTCCGTGTCGCTGGTGTCAGCTCTTGTCCCCGCCGTGGAGCTCTCCTCGTCCTCAGTCCCACTGGTGAACTCTGAGTCCGTAGTTTCGCCTTCCATGGACATGTGGGATGCAGCTCCCTCGTGCTCCGGTGCCACTGCTCCTCCGCCTGATGATGCTAATGCACACAAGAACAGGGAGACCACAAAAAGGGGGACGACGACAGAAGAAAGACATGTTGAGTGCATGCATTACTGCTTCCGTTGGCAGACACGACAGACACAGAAGCCCCCTGCACTACGCCGCGCTTTTGGGGTCCACTGTTCAATCCCTGGGACATGGCCTACTAGGCTATGGACGACATCTGCACACATGGATGACACAGGGGCATGACTAGGTGTACTTGGCACTCTACAGAGGTGGGTTGGGGTGCCACATGGCCTGCTTTACAGAGGGACCTTGCCTACTAAACTCGCCCTGGCCTAGGGAAACCCACAGCCCACCTCCCCCACCCAGACACCTCCACTGCGCGCTAAATCAGCAGGATGAGAGTGTACTCACCCCCTTGTGGCTGCTGTGATGCCCTTAAGTGCCCATCCAACTCCGGGTACGCCACCGCCAGGATCCTGAACATCAGGGGGGTCATGGTGCGACGGGCACCCCTCCCACGTCGGGAGGCCATCCCCAGCTGATCTTCCGCCGTCTTCTTGCTCCAGCGGCCAATGTCCTCCCATCTTTTCCGGCAGTGGGTGCTCTGTCTGTGGTAGACGTCCAGGGTCCAGACGTTCTTGGCGATGGCACGCCAAATATCTTTTTTTCTGGTGGGCGCTGACCTACATGATTTGTACAGGGGGAAGAGGAACTTATTACCAACTGCACCGTCACAGTCATTGGCCCCCATCCCTACCCTTGGTATGTGACTCACCGTCGTTTCATGCATGCCACACTCTCCCCACTTCCTTCTTACATCCACCCCTCTCCACACAGGCATAGCCCATACAGCATGCTCCCAGTGTACTTACCTGTTTTTCTGAAGGACTGTAGAGTAGCGTGTACTGGGGGAGGACCCCATCCACGAGTTTCTCCAACTCCTCCGATGTGAAGGCAGGGGCCCTTTCCCCAGACACTCGAGCCATTGTCTCTTCCAGACCGAGGTCACAGCAGCACTTGCAGTGTAGGTCCTCTCCTGTCGAAGATCAGGTATCGAGTGATTGAACAGATAGAAAATGACGGTCACGTCGGTGGCGGTCCGTACCGTCACCGGCGGTGTACATTGTCATTGGCTCCTGGGACCCATAGGGTCCAATGTTAACCAATGCAGCATTGCGCCGCGGTCTTCGACCGCCTACCACAACGGTGGACAGCGCCAGCGCAGTTACCTCACATCCCATTGTCCCACTTTAGAGGTCAGGCAGCCGCCATTTCAGGAGACCACATGGCTTTATTTGTAACTGCGTCACACATATCTAGGCCTAGACTCAACACACATACAGGCCACTTTTGGGATTATGATTTGTGTTCTGTGTAAGCTGTGGGTACGTACCTCTGAGTTGGTTGACTCTGTGCTCGCTGTTGTCCTTCATAGGCACTGTCCGCTGGGACATGTCACTAGATGGAGGCCTCCTCCGGTGTACAGACCGCTGATGGACCTATCGACAATGGAGGAAAGACATGTGATCATCACATACAGGCTTGACCGTGCCACAATCCATGAACTGTGTACGCAGCTGGAGCCAGACCTGATGTCAGCTATCCGCCATCCCACAGGAATCCCCCCTCAAGTGCAGGTGCTGTCAGTGCTCCATTTCCTTGCAAGTGGTCATTTCAAACAACAGTGGCCATAGCATCTGGGATGTCCCAGCCTATGTTTTCCAAGGTGTTGTCCAGAATGTTGCCTGCCCTGCTGAAACACATGCGGAGCTACATCGTTTTCCCTCAGGTGGAGGATTTGCCTACAGTGAAATGTGATTTCTATGCCCTAGGACATATCCCCAACATCATAGGTGCCATTGATGGGACACATGTGGCTTTGGTCCCCCCCGCAGGAGTGAACAGGTTTACAGAAACCGGAAGAGTTATCATTCCATGAATGTGCAGATGGTATGTTTGGCCGACCAGTACATCTCCCATGTTAATGCCAAGTTCCCTGGCTCAGTGCATGACGCCTACATCCTGTGGAATAGCAGCATCCCTTATGTGATGGGGCAACTTCAGAGGCACTGTGTGTAGCTATTAGGTGAGCACCTGGAAGCAAGTCAGTGGGAATGGTAGTCTGGGTCTGGGGATATCCCTACAGGTTAGTGTGTGTCTAACAGTTGTCCCTTGCCATTTGCAGGTGACTCTGGTTACCCCAACCTATCATGGCTACTGACCCCAGTGAGGAAGCCCAGGACAAGGGCAGAGGAACGCTACAATGAGGCCCATGGGCGAACACGGCAGATAATCGAGCGGACCTTCGGCCTCCTGAAGGCCAGGTTCCAGTGCCTCCATATGACTGGTGGATCCCTATTCTTCTCACCAAAAAAGGTGTGCCAGATCATCGTGGCCTGCTGTATGATTTACAACTTAGCGTTGCGACGACAGGTGCCATTTCTACAGGAAGATGGTCCAGATGGCGGTGTTGTTGCAGCTGTGGAGCCTGTGGACAGTGAAGACGAGGAAGCAGAAGAAGAGGACATCGACAACAGGGACTCGGTGATCCTGCAATATTTCCAGTGAGACACAGGTAAGAATACAAACCTGCCTACTACATGTACTTTAACATTACTACCTCTCCACTGTCTATGGTTTTCACCCACTGTATGGTCACTGAGTTGTCACTTTCCCTTACGATTTCACAGATGTGGGTCCCACTGTGTGACATCTGCTTTGATTCCTCATGGACTAGAGCTGTGTGACTGAGCTTACAATTGTAAGAGCATTTTGCCACAGTAATTGATAATACACTAATTCGAAACCACAGACTGACTCCAGATTGTTTTGTGCTTCAAGGGTGTTTACTTAAGTGCTCAATATTGGAGGGGGTTGCAAAATGGGGAGGGGTGATGGTGGAGGTATGTCCACGGCAGAGTCCAGTCTATTGGTCTCACAGGTGCATTGCCCAAATGGGCATAGGAAGTGGAGTTGGCCAGTTTGAGGATGGGCAGGGTGACAAAGTGGGACAGAAAGATGACATTCAGGGTGGTCTCATTTCTTGGCGGGGGTCTTGGCATCATTCTCTGTCTTTGTCCTGGATCTCAGGGACCGTTTGCGGGGTGGTTCTCTCTCTGCAGGGGGTGGGGTGCTGGTGTGGTGGTCCTGTGGTGGTGCCTCCTGTCCACTAGCGCCAGCGGAGGTGGTGGGAAGTTCATCGTCCAGGCTAGTGTCAGGGGCCCCTTGTTGTTCCACAGTGTCCCTCCTGGTGTTGAGTACTTCCTTCAGCACCCCTACGATGGTGCCCAGGGTGGAATTGATGGCTCTCAGTTCCTTCCTGAAGCCAACATACTGTTCCTCCTGCAGCCGCTGGGTAACCTGAAACTTGGCCAGTACCATTGCCATCGTCTCCTGGGAGTGGTGGTAGGCTCCCATGATGTTGGAGAGGGCCTTGTGGAGAGTGGGTTCCCTTGGCCTGTCCTCCCCCTGTCGCACAGCAGCCCTCCCAGTTCCCCTGTGTTCCTGTGCCTCTGTCCCCTGAACAGTGTGCCCACTGCTACTGCCCCCAGGTCCCTGTTGTTGGGCTGGTGGGTTAGCCTGGGTTCCCTGTAGTGGTGGACACACTGCTGATTGACGTGTCCTGGGGACAAAGGTCTGGGCCCGCTGGGTGGATGCTGTGCTGGTGTTTCCAGAAGGGGGAAGCTCTGTAGTGGCCTGTGACTGTGTGATGGGAACCGACTGTCCCAAGGTCCCCGATGGGCCGGGCTGGTCATCTAGATCCAGTTGGACAGAGCTGCTGTCATCACTGTGGGCCTCTTCTGTTGGTGGTGTGGACATGTCTGGACCCTCCTGTGCGGTGACGATGGGTAGGGGTCCTGCAGGGGTGTAAAAGCATGTTTATTGCATCTGTGTGTGCCATGGTGTGCAATGGGTGGTTGACCGTGTACCCCAGTGCTTGCATTCCTGTGTGGGACCTTGTGTGAGGATGGTTTAGGGGGGTGTATGGGTTTGTGCAGTGGGCATGTTTTGGTGTTGGTTGTGCATGCTTTGTTGTTGCATGCAGGGCTTGGTGTTGGGATGTGTGGTTTGTGATATTGGGACATTTGTGAGGAGTTGGAGTGATGGGGGTGAGGGTGCGTGTATGTGCTGGCATGCAGGTAGGGTGGGGGATGTAATAGTTAAGATTTAACTTACCAGAGTCTATTCCTCCAGCTACTCCTGCGAGGCTCTTAGGATGCAGAATCACCAAGAGCTGCTCCTCCCATGTTGTTAGTTGTGGGGGAGGATGTGGGGGTCCGCCGCCAGTCCGCTGAACCGCAACGTGGTGTCTTGAGACCACGGAATGCACCTTCCCCCGTAGGTTGTTCCACCTCTTCCTGATGTCATCCCTATTTCTTGGGTGCTGTCCACTATTCTTCGCCATAGCTCCATCTTCCTAGCAATGGAGGTGTGCTGCACCTGTGATCCGAATAGCTGTGGCTCTACCCGGACGATTTCCTCCACCATGACCCTGAGCTCGTCCTCCGAGAACCTTGGATGCCTTTGCCGTGCCATGAGGTGGTGTGGGTGATGTGTGGGGTGGTGTGTGTGGTGCGTGGAAGTTATGTGGGTGATGGTGTTGTGTGCCTGTGGATGCTAGTTTGTTGATGGTGGTGTCTCTCTCTGGTCTTCTCTCTGTGATTCTGGTTGTAGGGGTTTGTGGGTGATGTGGGAGTGTGTTTCATATAGTATTGGGTGTTTGGGAGTGGTGTGTGTATGTGTATCAGGTGTGTGTATTTCGATTTGTCCAATGTGGCTGTGTTTTGTATATGTGTGTGTATTTTGAGCACGGCGGTGTGTACCGCCAATGGAATACCGCGGTTGAAAGACCACCACGTGGATTCGTGGGCCGTGATAGTGTGGGCGTATTTCTGTTGTCGTGACGGTGGAGGTTTTGTTTTCGCCAGTTTATCACTGACCTTTGGTGTGGCGGACTTGTGTGGGTGTCTGAATTTTGGTGGATTCCGTGCTGTGGGTCATAATAGCTGTGGCGGATTTCCGCGGGCGCAGCGGTGTGTTGCCGGTGTTCGGCACGGCGGTAAGCGGCTTTTACCACCAATGTTGTAATGACCGCCATAGTCTGAATGCTTATGATTAACATTTATTTTTTAAAACACTTGTTTAATCTTAAACAGTATTTAGCAGCATCCTGTTTTTACTGTGAAACACAATTTTAAAATAAAGACATTCACAGTGCTTTCTGTCATAGAAAATGACTTTCCAAGATCCTGGATCCCGTAAGATTGGGTATGTCCCCGGAATATTCGAGACAGTATGAGAGTGGTAGAATTGCACTTGCCTAAGCTTAAGCAGATTGCAGGTGAATTGTGATGTATGTGAGGTAAAGAGTAGGGATTTTAAGTACTCCAGTTTAGAGTTAGTAGGAGTGGGCGTACTCCTAGATGGTGTAAGAGTAGGGAAGTCGTCGAACTTCATGTGTATGTGGCCCTTCGTGCTCAAAAATTGTCCACGTGGTTGTTGATGGTGTACGGACCCTGCTGTTGTAATCTGTCTGGTTTCGTAGGTTGATCGGGTGTGGTCAACAAGTCTGAATGAATTGTAGCACTATAAGTCTCTGTTTCTCACTACAGGAATCAGGATTTAATTTTGTGACTCTCTGGTCACACACAAAGACATCTGCAGTGACGATATTAGCCAACTGAGGGCCTGATTTAGATCATGGCGGAGGGGAATTGTTAGAAATGGGGTCTCTAGTTTGCAGAGGTACACACCCTTGTCCAAGTAGGCACCACAATCCTAGCCAGGGTAAGTCACACACAAGCCAAATTGTCCTGTGCCCACCCTCTGGTAGCTTGGCACTGAGCTGTCAGGCTTAACTTAGAAGGCCATCTGTAAAATATTTGTACAATAAATCAGAAAGTGAAAACACCACAAAACTACACCACACAGGCTTATAAAAATAGCTAATGTTTATCTGATCATCTTTGCGTCGATTTCTCGATCACAAGGCATGCTTTGTGTCCATTTTGGCAGGCAGTGCGTTAATTTTTGACGCACAAGGAGTTTCCTGAAGTGATGAAGTATTTTTGGCCCTGAGACTTCAGAAAACAGGAGGCAAGCTCAATCCAAGCCCTTGGAAAACACTTTTGGCAGAGGTCAGAGTCCTTCTCAGCAAAGTCAGAGGTGAGCAGGGCAGCAGGGCAACAGCACAACAGCAGTCATTCACAGCAAAGCAGTCCAGATGAGTCCTTTGGGCAGCCAGGCAGTTCCTCTGGGCAGGATGCAGGTGTAGATCCAGAAGTGTCTGAGTTGGTTGCGTCAGAGACCCAGTTTATATACCCAAAAATGCCTTTGAAGTTGGGAGACTTCACAGAGTGGTTTTGAAGTGCACCAGTTCCACTTTCAGTAAAGTCCTGTCTGCCAGGGTCTCAGTAGGGGTTTTGACAGTCCATTGTGTGAGGGCAGGCCACTAGCCTTTGAAATGTAAGTGTCAGCCCCTCCACCCTTCCAGGCCAGGAAGACCCATTCAGTATGCTGATGAATGCAGGTTTGACTGAGGGTCCTGTGTTTGTGGTTGTCTGGGTGAAATGCACAAGGGAGCTGTCAACCAGCGTAGCCCAGATGTTGATTGGAGACAGGCTGTAAGGCACAGATAGTTTTTAAGTGCAGAAAAATGCTCACTTTCTAAAAGTTGCATTTTTAGAATAGTAATATAAAATCCAACCTCACCAATAAGCAGGCTTTTCTATTACCATTCTGACCATACTAAATATGTCCTGGTTACCGCTTTCAGATCAGAATCTACCGCTCAACAAGTATATGAGGCCTGTCCTAATTCTAGCCTGTGAAAGGAGCAGGCCTCACAGTAGTGGAAAATGAATTTAGGAGTTTTCACTACCAGGACATGTAAAACATATATGTACGTGTCCTGCCTTTTACCTACATAGCACCCTTCCTTATGGGTTACCTAGGGCCTACCTTAGGGGTGACGTATATGCAGAAAAAGTGGTGTTTAAGACTTGGCAAGTACTGTTAAATGCCAAGTCGAAATGGAAACGAAACTGCACTCACAATCCGTGCAATGGCAGGCCTGAGACATGGTTAAGGGGCTACTTATGTGGGTGGCACAATCAATGCTGCAGGTCCAGTAGTAGCTTTTAATTTACAGGCCCTCAGCACATGTAGAGCACTTCACTAGGGACTCATAAGTAAATCAGATATACCAATTGTGAGTGAACCGATGTTACCGTGTTTATGGGAGAGAGCATATGCCCTTTAGCACCGGTTAGCAGCAGTGAAGTACACAGGGTCCTATAACCAGCAAAAACAGTGTCAGAAAAGTGGAGGGAGGGAGGCAGGCAAAAAGTAGGGGGATGACCACCTGTAAGGAAATGCCTCCTTGGCATGGTTACCCCCTGACTTTTTGCCTTTTGCTGATGCCAGTTATGATTGAAAGTGTGCTGGGATTCTGCTAACCAGGCCCCAGCACCAGTGTTCTTTCCCTAAACTGTACCTTTGCTTCCACAATTGGCACAGCCCTGGCACTCAGATAAGTCCCTTGTAAATGGTACCCCTGGTACCAAGGGCCCTGATGCCAGGGAAGGTCTCTAAGGGCTGCAGAATGTCTTATGTCACCCTGGGGACCCCTCACTCAGCATATGCACACTGCCTCACAGCTTGTGTGTGCTTGTGGGGAGAAAATGACTTAGTTGACATTGCACTCCCCTCAGAGTGCCATGCCAACCTTACACATCCTGTGGCATAGGTAAGTCACCCCTCTAGCAGGCCTCACAGCCATAAAGCAGGGTGCACTATACCACAGGTGATGGCATATTTTTCCAAGAGCACTATGTCCCACAGTGTCTAAGCAAAATCTTAGACATTGTAAGTGCAGTGTAGCAATAAAGAGTATATGCTCTGGGAGTTTGTATAACACAAACTTCACAGTTCCATAATGGCTACACTGAAATCTAGGAAGTTTGGTATCAAACTTCTCAGCACAATAAATGCACACTGATGCCATTGTGTAATGTATTGTAAAATGCACCCAGAGGGCATCTTAGAGATGCCCCCTGAATACCAATCCGACTTCTAGTGTGAGGCTGACCAGTTCCTGCCAGCCTGCCACAGCCAGTCGAGTTTCTGGCCAAATGGGGAGAGTGCCTTTGTCACTCTGTGGCCAGGAACAAAGCATGTACTGGGTGGAGGTGCTTCTCACCTCCCCCTGCAGGAACTGTAACACCTGACGATGAGCCTCAAAGGCTCACCCCTTTTGTTACAGCGCCACAGGGCATCCCAGCTAGTGGACATGCCCGCTTCTCCAGCCACTGCCCCCACTTTTGGCAGCAAGGCTGGGGGAGATAATGAGAAAAACAAGGAGGAGTCACCTACCAGTCAGGGCAGCCCCTAAGGTGACCTGAGCTGAGGTGACCCCTGCCTTTAGAAATCCTCCATCTTGAGATTGGAGGATTCCCCTAACAGGATTAGGGATGTGCGCCCCTCCCCTTAGGCAGGAGGCATAAAGAGGATTTAGACACCCTCCAGGATAGTAGCCATTGGCTACTGCCCCCCAGACCTAAACACACCCCTAAATTTAGTATTTAAGGGCACCCAAGAACCCAGGACATAATCCTGCAACCTGAAACAAGAAGAAGGACTGCTGACCTGAAAGCCCTGCAGAGACGACGGAGACGACAAGTGCTTTGGCTCCAGCCCTACCGGCCTGTCTTCTGACTCGAAGAAAATTTCAACAGCGATGCATTCGACAGGGACCAGCGACTCCTGAAGCCTCAGCGGACTGCCCTGAACCAAAGGACCAAGAAACTCCCGTGAGCAGCGGCTCTGCTCAAGAACAAGCAACAACTTTGCAACTTTCTTGCAACTTCTAAAGACTTCACTCTTCCTGCCGAAAGCGTGAGACTTCACCATCTGCACCCAATGCCCCTGGCTCAAGCTCCAGAGAACCAACACCACAGGGAGGACTCCTAGGCGACTGCAACCTCGTGAGTAGCCCGAGACGACCCCCCTGAACCCACACAGCGATGCATGCAGAGAGAATCCAGAGGCTCCCCCTGAAGCGACTGCCTGTAACAATGAGCCCGACGCCTGGACCAAGCACTGCACCCGCAGCTCCCTGGACCAGAAGGAACCTCAATTCAGTGCAGGAGTGACTCTCAGGCAACCCACTGCCTAGCCCAGTCGGTGGCTGGCCCGAGAAGCCCCCCTGTGCCCTGCCTGCACTGCTAGATTGACCCCCGGGTCTCTCCATTGAATCCTATACAAAACCCGATGCCTGCTTTGCGCACTCCACCCGTCTGCCCCCGTGCCGCTGAGGGTGTGTTTTGTGTGCCTACTTGTGTCCCCCCCAGTGCTCTACAAAACTCTCCTGGTCTGCACTCCGAAGACGCAGGTACTTACCTGTAGGCAGACTAGAACAGGAGCATCCCTGTTCTTCATAGGCAC
This sequence comes from Pleurodeles waltl, assembly GCF_031143425.1. NCBI lineage: Eukaryota > Metazoa > Chordata > Amphibia > Caudata > Salamandridae > Pleurodeles > Pleurodeles waltl. Next base: position 352,968,537 of record NC_090437.1, on the reverse strand, counting down.
ATATGTGTTTTTGGCACCTATTTGACCTCTGCACCTGACCGGACCTGAGCTGCTGGTGTGGTAACTTTGTGTTTGCCTTAAACCCCCAACGGTGGGATACCTATGCCCAGAAACTTAGACTTGTAAGTGTCTTACTTACCTGACAAACTAACCATTACTTACCTCCCCCAGGAACTGTTGATTTTTGCACTGTGTCCATTTTTAAAATAGCTCATTGCCATTTTAACAAAAACTGTATATGTTATTGCTCTAATTCAAAGTTCCTAACTTACCTGTGTGGAGTACCTTCAATTTTATGTATTTACTTCAAATCTTGAACTTGTGGTTCTAAAAATAAATTAAGAAAAGATATTTTTCTATAGAAAAACCTTTGGCCTGGAGTTAAGTCTTTGAGTGTGTGTTCTTCATTTATTGCCTGTGTATGTACAACAAATGCTTAACACCACCCTCTGATACGCCTACTGCTCAACCACACCACTACAAAATAGAGCATTAGAATTATCTAATTTTGCCACTATCTTACCTCGAAGGGGAACCCTTGGACTCTGTGCACACTATCTCTTATCTCTTACAGAGCCAACTTCCTACATTGGTGGATCAGCGGTGCGGTTTAAGACTTTGTATTTGCTGGAATACTCAGCCAATACCTGATCACACGACTAAATTCCAAAAATTGTCATTAGAAACTGATTTTTGCAATTTGAACTATTTTTCTAATTTTTTAAAAGTCCTGCTAGGGCCTTGTGTAAGTCCCTGTTAGCATTTCTTTTAAGGTTTAAAGTTTGTGAAAGTTTGGATTTAAGTTCTAGAAGTAGTTTTTAGATTCTTAAAAAGTAATCCCAACTTTCAGAGAAATAATGTCTAGCACAGATGAGATGGTGGTGGAACTCAACCTCACCCCTTACCTGCGTCTAGGGATGTCAGAGTTAAGAACTCTCTGTAAGCTAAAAAAATATAAAGACTGGGTCCAACCCTACCAAAGTAAAGCTACAGGAGCTTTTGGCAGAGTTTGCAAAGGACCACCCCTCTGAGGATAATCCTACAGAGGGGGACATTAGTGACCTGGAGGATGATTCCCTCCCTCCTGTCCTAATTAGGGAAACAAGGGTCCCTCAACCCCTGTCTCTACAAATATTAGTCAGAGAAACTGGTTCTTCCACAGGGGAGACCTGTAACTCTGGTAGCATTGAGGGCAGCCTCAATGAAGATGACCTCCTGTTAGCCAGGATGGCCAAAAGATTGGCTTTGGAGAGACAGCTCCTAGCCATAGAGAGGGAAAGACAAGAGATGGGTTTAGCTCCCATCTATGGTGGCAGCAATATAAATAGGGTCAGAGAGAATACTGACATCCTAAAAATCCCCAAAGGGATTATAACAAAATATGAACATGGTGATGATATCACCAAATGGTTCACAGCTTTTGAGAGGGCTTGTGCAACCAGAAAAGTAAACAGATCTCACTGAGGTGTTCTCCTTTGGGAAATGTTCACTGGAAAGTGTAGGGATAGACTCCTCACACTCTCAGGTAAAGATGCAGAATCCTATGACCTCATGAATGCTACCCTGATTGAAGGCTTTGGGTTCTCAATTGAGGAGTACAGGACTAGGTTTAGGGGGGGGTCAAAAATCCTCGAGCCAGACCTAGGTTGATTTTGTTGACTTCTCAGTCAAAACACTAGATGGTTGGATAACTGGCAGTGGTGTAAATGATTATGATGGGCTGTATAACCTGTTTATGAAGGAATGTTAAGTAATTGTTTCAATGACAAACTACATCAGCATCTGGTAGACCTAGGTCCAATTTCTCCCCAAGAATTGGGAAAGAAGGCAAACCATTTGGTCAAGACTAGGGAGACCAAGACTTCCACAGGGGGTGACCAAATGAAAGGGGTCACAAAGCCTCCCCAGAGGAAGAGTGTTGAGACATCCAAGAGAAAAAGTAAAGAGTCTTCTACTGGGCCCCAAAAAACCTGCTCAGGAGGGGGGGTCCAAAGCCTCTTCACAATCCACATTTGGGTATAAGGGTAAAAACTTTGATCCCAAAAAGGCCTAGTGTCATCACATCTGTACTCAGTATGGACACCAAACTGGAGACAAGGCCTGTCCCAAGAAAAGTCCCACAACTACTACTCCAGTTAGCACTGGAATAGCCAGTCTCCAAGTGGGATCAACAGTGTGCCCAGAGCAAATCAGGGTTCACACTGAAGCTACATTAGTCTCTGAGGGTGGGGTGGGCCTAGCAACACTTGCTGCCTGGCTGCCTAACATGCAAAAATACAGGCAGCAGCTCTTAATCAATGGGACTAGAGTAGAAGCACTGAGAGATACAGGTGCCAGTGTCACTATGGTGACAGACAAAGTGGTTTTTCCAGGACAATACCTGGCTGGACAGACATATGCAGTCACAAACGCTGACAAGCAGATTAAAGTTCATCCCATGGCAATGGTAACTTTAGAATGGGGAGGGGTCACTGGCCTGAAACAGGTCGTAGTCTCTTCTGCAATCCCAGTAGAATGTCTGCAAGGAAATGATCTGGAGTCCTCAGCATGGGCTGAGGTAGAACTCAAAACCCATGCAGCCATGCTGGGTATGCCTGAACTGGTGTGTGTCAAGACAAGTGCACAATGCAGGGCTCAGGGTGAAGCAGCTGAGCAAGAAAAAGGAAATGTCAGTGGAACTCACAGGGACTATTGGAAAGAGGGACTCCTTTACACCGAGGCAGGAGATCCCAAAACTGGTGCCACTAGGAGAGTGGTAGTGCCTCAGGAGTTTAGGGAGTTAGTTCTGACCTTAACCTATAACATTCCCCATGCTGAGCATTTGGGACAAACCAAGACATGGGAGAGATTAGTCAACCATTTCTACTGGCCCAATATGTCCCAGAAGGTAAAGGACTTGTGCACCTCCTGTGTTACCCGTCAAGCCAGTGGTAAGACAGGTGGCCATCCAAAGCCCCCCCTCAATCCACTTCCAGTGGTGGGGATCCCCTTTGAAAGAGTGTGAGTGGATATAGTGGGTCCACTTGAACCTCCCACAGCATCCTGGAACAAATACATCCTAGTAGTAGTTGATCATGCTACTAGGTACCCTAAAACAATTCCCCTTAGGTCCACTACTTCCCCTGCAGTAGCCAAAGCACTCATTGGTATTTTTACCAGAGTGGGATTTTCTAAGGAGGTGGTTTCTGACAGAGGTACCAACTTCATGTCAGCTTACCTGAAACATATATGGAAGGACTATGGGGTGACTTACAAGTTCACCACACCATACCATCCACAAATCAATGGCCTTGTTGAGAGATCAACAAGACATTGAAGGGCATAATCACGGGGCTCCCTGAAAAACTCAAAAGGAGATGGGATGTCCTCTTGCCAGGCCTCATTTTCGCCTACAGAGAGGTGCCTCAGAAGGGAGTAGGGTTTTCCCCTTTTGAACTTCTGTTTGGCCATCCGGTTAGGGGACCACTGGCACTTGTAAAGGAAGGCTAGGAGAGACCTCTCCATGAGCCTAAACAAGATGTGGTGGACTATGTACTAGGCCTACGTTCAAGGATGGCAGAGTACAAGGAAAAGGCAAGCAAAAACCTTGAGGCCAGTCAACAACTCCAGAAGATGTGGTATGACCAAAACGCTGCTATGGTTGAGTTTCAGCCTGGGCAGAAAGTCTGGGTTCTGGAGCCTGTGGTTCCAAGGGCACTTCAGAGCGGATGGAGTGGCCCTTACCCAGTTCTTGAGTAAAAAAGTCAGGTCACCTACCTGGTAGACCTAGGCACTAGCAGGACCCACAAGAGGGTGGTCCATGTGAACCGCCTCAAACTCTTTTATGATAAGGCAGATGTAAACATGTTAATGGTTACAGATGAGGACCAGGAAGCTGAGAGTGAACCTCTCCCTTATCGATCTCCTCTCCACTGACCCTAAAGAGGGCTCAGTAGATGGAGTGATCTATTCAGACACCCTCTCTGGCCAACAGCAGGCTGACTGCAGGCAAGTCCTCCAGCAGTTTGCTGAGCTCTTTTCTTTAACCCCTGGTAAGACACACCTGTGTACCCATGATGTGGACACAGGAGACAGCATGCCTGTCAAAAAAAATATATTTAGACAGTCTGACCAAGTTAAAGAAAGCATCAAAGTGGAAGTCCACAAGATGCTGGAGTTGGGAATGAGTGAGCACTCTGACAGTCCTTGGGCTATCCCAGTGGTCTTGGTCCCCAAACCTCACACAAAAGTGGCAAGAGAGAGATGAGGTTTTGTGTGGACTATATACGGCATGAAACTAGATCTTGGTGTGCAGATCAAATGATTTGTGATTAAATGTAAATCCACTCAGTAGTTTTAGCGATATTAATGGTTAAAAAATATAGATGTCTATGGATGCAGATCCTCTGTGAATCCAACAGTCCCCATGTCCGTATCTGATTGGCTGCCAATATTTAAACCAAGAACAATGCACCAAAAAAAAAAGAAAAAAGGGGCAGGGTAGAAATACCCTAACCTCCTTCCGTTTGGGACCCTGCTAGAACTACAAAGTATTTTTAACCCTTTTTGGGAAAATCCATGGGTGAATCTGCAGATTTTCCAGAAAATTTGTTAAAAAAATAAAAAAAATTAAATGGTTTAAAAACAAAACAAGCCTCATGCGCTTCTAATTCATTTTGCCCCCTGGTGGGCCAGATCCCAGGGGCATGTGGAGCACATTTATGAAGGAGGGGGGTCCCCCTTCTAGGGCTTGTAAAAGCCCCAGGAATCACCCCCTCCCCAGGGCTACATTAAATATATATGGGGGGCTGCCCCAGCCCCCCCGGACCCTGGGGACCACAATCTCCCCTGTGCTACAGAATAAAAATAGGGGGGCTGCACGGACGTATCCCCTCGGGCCCCAGGGACCACCAACTACTCAGGGCTGTATTTAATAATGATATGGAAGGGTTGCACGGACCCTGCCCCTGGGCCCTAAGAACCACCATCTCCCAGGGGCTACATAATAAATATTGGGGGGGGGTGGACCCCCTGGCCCTGGGGGCTATCACCTCCCCAGCACCAATTTGAATTTAAGAAACATGGAGGTGTGGCCCCCCTCCTGGACCCATATATGGCCCTTGGGACTACCACCTCTTACGTCTGACTCCTGCTACTTCCTGAGGTGCCTACCCCCGGGAGGTAGCTGTTTGCTTTTCCTTCGCCGGAGCTGTGATAGCTCCCACCAAGCAAAAGCAAACACTCAGCTTCCAGCAAGCGGGGACTGTAAAAACCCTCCTGCTTGCTGGAAGCGGAGATTTGATCCCTTCCCCTTCCTGCAGGCATGTGGGCAGGGAGATAGATGAAAGTATTGGTCTGCACAGAAGGAGCTGCATTTCTGGAAACTCCCTACAGTGGGGCCCGTGAGGCTCCCCCGCGGTCCCCAATGTTTATTTAAAACAGAAAATGAATCCTACCCTACGTATTTATATTAGACAAATACACAAGGCAGGATTAATTGTGGAACGATGCTCATTGTACAGAAATTAACCCTCAAATTGATACACTTGCAGATATAAACAAAGCAGGTGCTTAAGTTGAAGCTTCACCTTTGTGAAGTACTAACCATGCTAATATCATGCACATGGTTAAGGAAACCTATGTGTGCTTTCTTTGCATTTCGACTGTGAAAAGTTATCTGTAATCCTTGATGGAGGTGTTTGCCTCCTTGCTTTTTTCAAGAGCAAAGTCTCATGTAGTGACTCCCACCAGTAGGTTCTTCCTTGTCATTCGGTGCTGAAACCACAGAGTGTGTTATCCCATTTGAAAACTGCAAGTATGTAAAATGCCATAGAAGCCCTGCCCTTTTGGCCCCGCCCTATGTACATTAGTGATATACAATGTCATTCCCTCATATTTTCCCAGGAAGATAGACAGTTTACTAAAAGGACTCCCACCTTGCACAGTTTTTTCATAAAAAATGTTTCATTGATATTTTAAATGACGTTATAAAAGTTGTCATGGGTGCTGTAATATCAGTGCATGGTGAGGGCACAAGTTATAGTTACCTTAGGGTGCGAGTTATAGTTACTTGAAATAACTTTAACTATAACTGCTGAATTTCTATGGTTTTGTTCAAGTAAATTCAGAACCTAACTACAATGTCCCTATAACCTTTGGTTTGTAAAGTGAAATTCTATGTTTTTTTAAAATTCCATTTCTTAACTTCCCTGTAACCTTTGTTTTTTTCAGTGAGTTTCTATGTGTTTTTGAACGTCAAGTAATTCTAATTACTATACGTTAATCCAACCGCCGCCGAGCACAGCCTTTCGCCATGCACTGTTGGGGTTGGCTGCATGGCCTTGTAATTGCAGTGGTCTTTCCATAGAATTACTTCAAAGTGTCACACAAGCAAGATGCTTGGTGACAGCACAGGTCTTAGCCAGCTCCCGGCATCCTGTGGGAGCCGGCATTGCACCCACAAGCAGGGAGCTGCTTTAAATAGCAGCTCCCTGCTTGCGGGAGCAATGTTTTTATCTCTTTTCCTGCATGCTTATTTGCATATTTGGCTGTGGTGGACCCCAGGGTCCCCTCTATTGTTTCATTTAGTCCCAGGAGGTGGTGGTTCCACGATGGACACCTACATTAGTTTATTTGAGCCACAGGTGGTGGCATCCCTGGGGCTGTGAGGCCTACAAGCACCCCACTCTCAAAACAACTGTTAACCCAGGGAGGCTGTGGTCCCTGTGGCCCATGGGGTTCCACATGCCCGCTCATTAATTATGTTTTCTTTGCCCCAGTGGGGTGGTAGTACCTGGGGTACAGGGGGTCTGTGCACCCTGCACACTTTACGTTTATAGCCCCAGGGAAATGTCAGTCCAGGGGCCAGCGGGGGCCATAAGACCCCCTTTATATTTATCTACAACTTTGCCCCGGAGATGTGGCGATGTCTGGGGCACGAGGGGCCACGGGCACCCCATATATTTTAATCATTGCCCTGGGAAGGTGTTAGTCCCCGAGGCTGCTGGGGACATTGTGGGCCCGCCGGCATATTTTAACAAAGATAAGTCCAGAGGAGGTGCCGGGACCCAGGGTGTGGGGGGAACTGTGGACCCCTCTTCTATTTTTACAACTTTGCCTTGGGGAGATGGTGGTCACTGGGGCTTTAGTAAGCCCTAGGAGGGGGTCCCCATGCATCCCCCTCCTTAAAATAATATGCCCTCAGGACCTAGTCCACCCAGGGGGGAAATAAAAACAAGCACAGTAGACTGCGATTTTTTTCTTTTAAATCACAGCAAAATTCCCAAATATACTTAATTTTTGCTGTCATTTTACAAAAAGTTATTTTTCACCCTGGAGGGGAGGGCCCTGGGGGGGGGGGCCTGGTGGACCCCTGCACCAAGGCTAGGTTTTTTTTAAGACTCGGCTGAAAGCCCCTTGGTGGGCTGGGACCCAGGGCCTGTTAAAAATAAAGGAGAAGGGCACACATGGCCCCCTTCCTGAGCTTATTTATGCCCCAGGGGACCATCACCTTCCACGAGCAAGATGAGGGAATTATATAAGGAGAGGTCTCCTGTGGATTCCCTGGCCTTGGTGACCTTCACCTCCCTGGAGCGAATATTTTATTATATGCAGAGGGGACACATGCCTCCTGCAGCCCTCTTGGACTGCCATCTCCCCAGGGGCAAAGTGTATAAAAGAAATAAGGATGGTCCTGTGGACCCCCTCACAGTCCTCCCAGGGCTAATCATTTATTATATGTGGGGGGCCAGGCCCTGGGGGCATGTTAAAAATAAAAAAAATGGGGTGCACGGGGATCCCCACTCGGGCTTATTTATACCCCGTGGACTGCCACCTTCCTGGGACTTGATTTCAATAATATGTGCCCCCCCCCCCCACCCCGGGGACCACCACCTCCCCGGGGCAAAATGAGGGAATTATATACAGAGGGTCACTCCTGGGCCCCAGTGACCACCACCTCTCTGGGACAAATTGTATAAAAAGAAATAAGGAGGGCCACACCTCCCCGGGGCAAAAGAAGGAATGAATGCTGGGCCACCTGTCTCCCCCACAGCCCCAGGGACCGCCACCTCACCAGGGCAATCATTCAATTATATGCAGGAGGGCACATGGCCCCCCCGCAGCACCAAGGAAGTCCACCTCTCCAGTCTTTCTTTTCTATTACATAGGGAGCCACCCCACCACCCGTATCTCCAGGGACTGCCACCTCCCACAGCTCCTACTAAGTCAGAGCAAATACTCTGGTTCTAGCAAGCAAGAGCTGTCAAACAGCTCTTGCTTGCTGGGAGTAGGGGTTTCCTTTGTTTCCCGGGTCACAGACATGTGGGCAGGGAAACAGCGGAAACAATTTCTTTCACAGACAGGGAGCTGCATGTTTAGCAGCTTCTTTTATTTGACAGCAATGCTGGCTCCTACAGGAGGTGGGGAGCCGGCTGGTACCGCAGGGGAGATCGGCCAGGAGAGGTGGAGCCACATGGCCCCTCTCCCCAAAAATATGAAAATATTTGTAAGCCAGGTCCCCATGGGATGCGGTCCCTGGGGCTGAAATCAGCCAGGGGAGGGGGACCATGCCACCCCCAATTAAATTGTAGTGGGCCCTGGGGGATGGGATTCCTGGAGCCAAAATCAGCTGGGAGAAGGGGCCTCCTGCAAGTCCTGCCCTGCCAAGTGGTTAGTTATAGTTGTATTTAAGATCTAGTTTACTTAGGAAAAAAGTTGTTATGGTTTTGCTAATACCTTTGGTGCTATTTGACAAATCTTCGCAAAAATTGTAAAAACTAGTTTGTCACTAGTGTTTAAAAAAGTTTCAGGGTGATTTGCTATGGGGGGGGGCAAGAATAAGTGGGGGTCCCAAAACACATTATTTTCATGCAGTTTCCCATAGGGATTTTAAACATGATTACAGCCCGCACCACTGAATGGAATTGGTCCAAATTTGGCAGAATAGCTTGATCTTGGTTCAGAAATATCTCTTTTTGTAATTTTGTGTAAATATGTTCAGTAGGTGGGGAGTTATTAAAAAAAGATTCATGTATATCTACAGATCCAGCTTGAACTCACCACAGTGGATCCCTGAATCCATGTGGCAACAACAAATCTGTGTTTGGCTGTCCCAATGTGACAGGAATGTTGCGGCTGCCATTTGTGAATCAGGACATGGTTCTTGCAGGGGAGGGATTAATATAAAATATATTATATAAGGGATCAGGTTAAAGGTATCCTGACCCCATAGGACTGATGGAGGGGTCTGTGAGAGACCCGACACTGTTAAGAAATTGCTCAAATTTTTTTTGGGGGGGCTTACGAAGATCCACTGTGGTGCTCAGAACAGCCCACCTGTGTGAATCCACAACAGATATGTGGATGCAGACCCCAAATAAAATAAACCGTACCTACTCACAGACCACTCATTCACATACTCACACAACTACTCACAGACCCACAAAACTACTACCATACCCACTCACAGACCCAGCCTGCACACACACATTCACACACCACTCACAGACCTGAAAAACCACTACGACACCCCCTCACAGATACACACAGCCATTCACACACCTACTCACACACCCATTCACACACCCACTCACACTCATTCACACACTCACACACCTAATCACAGACCTACAAAACCGCTACTTTACCCACTCACAGCCCCACACAGTAACTGACAGCCATTCACACACTCACATACCCACTCACACACCCATCCACACACTCACACAACCACTCACACTCATTTACACACTCATATACCGACTTAGACCTACAAAACCACTACTCCACCAACTCACAGACCCACACTTCCATTTCCACACCCACTCACACACCCATGCACACACTCACACACCTATTCCCACAACTATTTGCACACTCACAAAACCCACTCGCACCCACTTGCAGACCCACACAGGTACTTACACACCAACTCTCACACCAAAGAGCAAAATCAGATCTGAGAAGTCATTGCGGAGCCTCCCGCAATATAACAGGCAGACCCTTTATTTGGCTGGGGACCTGCAGCTGATTCAAGTGAGAAAGAAAAAAAAAGATTTGAAAACAAAAATAATCAGTGTTTGGGAAAAGGGTTGGCTCTGAAGGAGCCTTTGTGTGTATCATGTGTAGATGATAATTACACATAAAACAGGATGGAGTCTTTTAAGTTGTCTTGGAACACCCTGTTGCCTTGTTATGTGAATTGGACTCTACTTTTGATATATTCTGTCCATATCGAAGCATAAGTTGTTATGGTATACAAAGCCCATGTTGTGATCTCGGAACAATGCAGAAATTTATTGCCAAGTTTCTTAGATTTCTCTATTTGTGGACAAAATTTGGTTGACCACTGCCACTACTGTCTTTGGCAAATGTTGGATTACACCAAGAAAGTATGTGGGAAAAAGTGACAATAATTTACCAAAGGGATCCTTCATTAGGATTTCCAGTCCTACCTCAGTAATTGTGCCTAGGTCATTGTCACCACAGTGTATAATCATGAGTTCTGGATGTTGGCAATTCTTTATGCTTTATGCCAAAGGCAGCAATTTATGACACGTTAACCCTCTCTGGCCAATCCAAGTAATGTCTACTTTAGGTAAGCCTAGGTCCCTGTCAGTGCCACTCGTTCTAGCATGCTCTTTGGCCCAAAACACAAAACTATGGCCCACAATACACACTCTGACCATTTTGGAGACAAGCAGTAATCGACACAAGAAAAGACTGCAACAGAATGAGGAAGTTCTGAAGATGAGAGACAGTTAAGATGGAGGACGGCATCTAAAATATAAAAGAACGTATTCAATTGGATGGTGGAGATGTTCAGGGAACTAAAATTAGGTAGTGACTTTAGGAAAATAAGTCACTAACTCTGTGAATGGCTTTGGAAACATAAAGTTATGTTGTATGGGATATGCTTGGAATTGCAAAGTCAGCCACACCTGCTACAGTTATTGCATATCTAGTATGCTGTTGAGAGAAAGTATTTTGAACATTTGACCTACTGGTAGGCAAAGATTATTGGAATCATGGTTATTATGGAAGCAGACCTAAAAGAGTGTGGCGGGAAGTGAACAAACAAGACTGCATAATGAAACTGAAAAGCAGACTGGTGTACAAAAATTGCTCAGTAGGGAGTGCATGTCTTATAATTGATTTTTTTTTTACAAACAACATATAAATGAAAAGCATTGACAGCAGATTATTGAATGCTTTTAGGGGCTTCCGTGTAGATCTGAGAATCCACCGTGGACCACAGAGGGGGGCCGCACTGAGCCCCATGGTGAATCTGCAAAAAAAAATACCAAATTAGGCTTCTTTACAGGAAAAGTGGAAAGTGTTAAAAATAGTGACTATTTAGAAGTGGTATAACAAAAATAAAAGATGAAAGGAAGTCTGTGATTTGCTATGAACAGCAGTATGAGTCAGAACACAATGGGACGGATAGTCATTATTGGTATTCTTTTACTGAGAATGGAGGAGGGTTGCCATATTTCTGACTTCAGATTTGCACTGGGAACAGAGGTTAACAGACATTAAAATAAAAGTTGGACAACAGCAAAGAGATTTTACAGGTTTGTTATTTAGGTTCTATGATAAAGTATATTTTAAAAAAAACTGTGAGTGTATATAAGCTGAAATCCAGAACTACTAGATAGTACAGTAAAAGCAAAATAGAAGGGAGGTTAAATGAGAGCATTACATGAAAAAATAGTGTGCAACAAAGCAGGAAGAGGAATTATTCACTGAAAATATAGTTGTTTTATTAGGCTATAGAGAATGGATGTGTTTGAAATTAGATGTGCGTGTTTTTCCTTAGAGCATGTAATTAAATAGTATGTAATTTGCACCCACTCTCCCAGTCAGACAGGCGCTTACACACCCAGTTACGCTCCTGCAAAACCACTTATATACCAACTAGTCATGTAGACAGATAGTCACTGACACATCCATAAAACCATGCACATGCCCATTTACTCACCTATACATCCACATACACAGTCATTCAGACACCCATGCAAGCAACGCCATGCCCACTCACACACCTACACAGCCACTTATGTACTCATTACTCAGACAGTCAGTTACACATGCACTTACACACCCATGCACCCAGTTATACAGCCAGTCACCCATCCATACAGGCACTCACATGCCTATTTACAAAACCATATAACCACTCACACACTCAATCAGAAAACAACAGAGGAAATTATACATCCACTCCAACACTCACAAAACACTAATGTGTCTACTACTAACAAAGCCACTTGCACACACAATTACACACCCAAACACCCACTAACATAGCAAGTTAACAATTGATACAGCCACTTACATACCCATTTAGGCACTGATACTGTCACTAACACAACCAGTCACACATCTACACAGCTACTTACACATATCCACTCAACCACTGACACACCCAGTGACCCACCCATACCGGCACTCATATACCCATTTATATACCTATACTCAGACACTTTCACAGCCTGTTACACACACTGACATAACCACGTATGTAGCTACTCACTTGCTTATAGTATGTAATGTAATAGTATTTAATGGAAATGTAAATCTATTCTATGTCGGCTTTTCTGATTTGTGTTTAAAGACGAATGGAAGATGGAACGGTGAGGTAAAAAAACATAAGAATTATGCTTGTTGACAGAATCCATAAAGTGGCCAACAGATGACATTTTTAGTGCTACTGGCATATGCTATTTGCTGCAATGAGTGACCATGTCTTCCAGTGCTGGTGAAACAGTGGGGGATGATAACCACCTGGTCAAGAATTTGGGTCCCACAGATGGTCCAGCTAATGATGATGATACACCACCTTCCCTCTTGCTTATCGTGTTGTGATGTGTCCTATGTACAGGTTTCAGATGTTTCCAAATAAAGGATTTGCCATGTGAATACTTCACCATTCCCCTTGACAGTTTTTTTGCTGCATATATTGCATTGGACACATTTTAGGAAGATCTTTCTTTTCTCCTGAAGGGATGGAGAAACATTTTCAAACATTGGAGAAATTCTTTGGAGGTGGTAAGTCTTCTTCTTCTTTCTGCTCTTCCTTTCTCTTCTATTTTCAGCAGAAGTCATCTTCGCTTTGAAACTCTATTCGTTTCAAGGAAAGCCAGAAAAAAGATGGAGCTGTTGTTTTGAGTCTGCCTCCAGAGAGATCTAAAGCACGGATAACTGATTTAGAGAATGATTTGAAATGTGAATGGGTGGAGATTAAGGGAGAATTTATGACTCTGGTGGTCTGAGGACCGCCAAGGCTATGGTGCTGGATGGGCCACTGCACTCCTTTGTGGTCTGACTGGCAGATTGCGACCCTGGCAGTCAGACCGCTGAGGGACCGCTGCCACCGCCAAGATCATGGATCCTGACAGGGTCGCAGAGGTTGGAGTCGTGGTCAGCCACAGCAGTGCTGAGTTCAGCTGATAACATGTCCTCTCTTCACAAGCCTTTTCATGGCGGGGTCCCTGCCATGAAAAAGCTGGTGGAAAGCCAGTGCTGGGGGCCACAGAGGGGCCACTGCACTTCCCATGCCCATGGTAGTGCAGGAGCCCCCCTGACAGAGCCCTCGGGGTGCGCACTTTCTGCTACGCAGGCAGTGCACATTCCAAGGGTTCTGTTGTGCCATAGCATTGACCTTGGCTCCCTTAAGCTGTGACACTGTTTCCACCAGCCTGACCGGCACAAATGTTGTAATACGATGTTTCCACTGGTCTGCCCTGTGGAAACATCATAATACGACTGGGGGAAAGACGCTGGTATGACAGAGATAGCTTGCCCGTGGCTATGGCGGTCGGCTCATTCCACCCCCAGAGTCGTAATGAGGCCTTTAATGTATCCAATGAGAAGTTCATGTTTGGATGTGTTCCTGAAAGTGCAGCAGATTTGTGGTGGCATTGCAGCAGATATGTAGATCACTAAAATGAATACAAAATAGAGAATGACTTGCTGTATTGCATTTACAGAACATTTACGTTACCTCATGTACTTTTGCTAATTGTTACTTCTAAAATGTATAATAAGAATAAGTGTGTTAACAAAATATATATCTAATAGAGACTTCTAGCTGCAGATTCCTTACCTTAGAATTCCCTGGCATTAGCTTCGAATCCGGAATTTTTCTGCTGAGCAGTACCCTGCGCGCCGTCGGGTGGCGTCATTCGGATCCACGTGTGTTGTCCGTCTCCGAATGCATTGTCAGCGTTGTTGGAGCCGTATATGACTTCACGGTTGTCTATATAGACACCGCCTCAGCGCGCGTACATCAGTTATTTTCCTTCCGTGCCGGTTAAGCACAGATCGGGACTAGAGCTACCCCTTCTTCAACGTTCGGCAAGGTCTTTTTGACTGTTTGAAGTCATGTCTTCGAGAAAGACTAGGTTCAAGCCGTGTAGTGCATGTCATCGCACCATGTTGGTGATGGACCCGCATCGTGTTTGCCTTTGGTGCCTCGAGAAGAATCACAATTCAACCTTGTGCTCTGACTGTCAGACCATGGTTTCGAAGGCCTTGAGGGAGAGATCCCTTAAGCTTCTTGCGGCCCGACAGCCATCTTTGGTCGCGCCACTCCGAGGAGGTCACGGTCCCACAGTGGGAGGAGGTCGCGGCACCGCTCCCAGAGCACCAAGTCCTCTTCCTCGCATTCAAGGTCATCTGATCATTCAAGTAAGAGGTACAAGAAGAAGAGGAAGTCCAAGCAGACTTTGACTTCGACATGCCCGTCAGCCGACGAGGCGTCTAGGGAACGTCGACGTTCCGAGCGCAGTTCTGCGGAGCTGTTGCCAGGGCCGACTCTGCGTCTTCCCCCTTTTCCGGGGACCAGAGCGACCCCGCTCAAATAAAGGAATTTTACAAGGCCATGCATCTCATTTTTGAGCAGGCTGTACCCTCGGGTGGGTCTTTGGGGCCCGCAGGGTCAGCAGGGGCCCCTTTGGGTTTGACATCAGCAGCTTTGGCCTCAGGATCCGGACTGGCGCCGGTCCTCCAAAGTCGACCTCCTCCGGCGCCGGGTCTGACGTCGCCGCTTCCTCCACCGGCACCCACCGGTGGTAGCCCCATCCTCATTCCCGATGATCCGGAGCTGGAGCGACGTCGTACGACGCCGACTCCGACGGCGCCGATTCGCCCCAGATCATTGTCTGAGCATTATTTAGAACAGCCAGGCACAGGAGAGGAATGGGAGGGGTCTGAGGACCCTTTGGAATATGACCTGGAACAGTACTGGTATGAGGATTTAGGGGAGGCCAGTGGACTGGACACATCGCCAGATACTGGCATGCTCTCTCCTCTTAATGTGGCTACGGAGGAGGGTGCTTCTTATGCTATGGTGGTGTGTAGGGCAGCTGAGGTCTTGGACCTAGACTTGCTTAAGGTGCCAGTCAGGACGAATCTCCTGACAGAGGTGATTCAACCGGGGGTCGACAACATCAGAGCTGATGTTGCCTTTCAATGAGGCCCTAACAGACGTCCTTCTGGCTACATGGTCCAAACCCAGCAGAGGGGCTCCTGTGAATAGGACAGTCGGTCACTGCCATAGACCCACTCTGAGCGACCCTAGTTTCCTGACACAGTACCCACGCCTGAGAGTTTGGTAGTCCAAGCCTCTACCTCCTGTGGTGCCTTCCCTTCCGCTCCCCCGAATAGGGAATCCAAGAGGCTGGACCAGCTTGGAAAGAAAATGTTTTCTTCCACCAGCCTGGCATTGAGGTCTGTAAACACCTTTTGCCTTTTGGGCCGTTTGGGCTGTTTTTCCCATACTTTATGGGATACAGTGGCACAGGTGCTACCCCAGGTCCTGTAGGGCGCATGGGACACTCTCATCCAGGCTGTCAAGGACGGGAGAGATGCAGCCAAGTTTACAATCAGGTGTGGCTTGGACATGACCAACTCGCTGGGCAGAGCAATTTCATCGTCTGTGGCCCTACGTCGCCACGCCTGGCTATGTTCAACTGGCATTTCAGGTGATGTCCAGTCAAGTTTGGTGGACATGCCTTTTGATGGTTCTCGCCTTTTTGGTGAGAAGACAGACTCTGCGCTTAAGAGGTTCAAGGATTCTTGAGCTATGGTCAGATCCTTGGGCCTTTCAGCACCGGTATGACAGCAGTCTGTCTTTCACCCCTCTTGAGGCTTGGGAAGGGGCATGGTACCACACCAGCCACAGTTTAGCCACCGTCCTCAGGCTTCACAACATCCTGAAAGAGGACGTGGTCATGGTATCATCAGACCCAGAGGGTCTGGCCAGAGGTCGGCCACCACACAGCCCCCCTCCACCGCGCCAAAGCCCTCCTAGTAGAGTTCTGCAGGACCACCTCCATCCAGTTGGATGGAATATTCAATTTCATCTCCCTCACTGGCTTTCCATCACAAAGGACAAATGGGTTCTGCAGATCATACGGAAGGGCTACTCCCTCTGCTTCCAGTCTTTCCCTCCCTCTATCCCTCCGACAAAGGAACGGCTGATGGAGGACCATCTGGTTTTGCTCCATGAGGAAGTTATGGCTCTCTTGGCCAAGGGAGCCATAGAAAGGGTCCCAATGTCAGAAATAGGCAGCGGTTGTTATTCCGGCTACATACTGATTCCCAAAAAGAACAAGGGCCTTCGCCCTATCCTGGATTTAAAGGATGTCAATCTCTTCCTCAAGGAGAAATTCAAGATGCTCACTCTTGCTCAGGTCTTGTCTGCACTAGATCACGGAGACTGGATGGTAGCCTTGGACTTGCAGAACCCGTATTTTCATATCCCCATTCTGCCAGCACACAGGCGTTACCTGTGGTTCAAGGTGGTCCATGAGCTCTTTCAGTTTACCATGCTCCCTTTCAGTCTCACCAGTGCCCCTCAGGTGTTCACAAAGGTGATAGCGGTGGTAGCAGCTCATCTGCGCAGGTCAGGGATTTTAGTCATCCCCTACCTCGACGATTGGCCGTTGAAGGTTCCCACGCCCCTGGCTCTTGTCACCCATCTTAAGACGACGGCGGACCTCCTGCACTCGCTGAGGTTCACTATCAATGTGCCGAAGTCACACCTGACTCTCTCTCAGAAGCTCACTTTTATCAGAGCTGTTCTGGACACAGTGCAGTATCGGGCCTATCCTCCAAAGCAGCGAGTTCAGGATAGTCAGGTTATGATACCGAGGTTTCGGCCTCCTTCCTGGATTTCGGTGAGACAGACTCTGAGGCTGCTGGGATTCATGGCTTCCTGCATCCTCTTGGTCAAGCATGCCAGATGGCATATGAGGGCTCTGCAATGGGACCTGAAGTTCCAATTGGCACAGCATCAGGGAAATCTTACTGACGTGGTTCAGATCTCGGTGGGAACTGCAAAGGAACTGCAGTGGTGGTTAGTGAACTGCGATTGGGTCAAAGGCAGACTCCTCTCCCTTCCCCCCTTCCCCAACCAGATCTCACAGTAGTAACAGATGCGTCACTTCTGGGATGGGGCGGCCATCTGGGAGAGGTGGAGATCAGTGGACACTGGTCTCTGGCGGAATCTGGGCTTCATATCAACTTACTGGAGCTTTGGACGATCCGACTAGCATAAAAAGCATTTTTTCCAGTTGTGAAAGGGAAGGTAGTGCAGGTGTTCACGGACAACACTACCGCAATGTGGTACTGCAACAAGCAGGGCGGTGTGGGATCTCTGCATCTCTGGACATGGCTGGAACATCAGGGCATAACCCTGGTGGTTAAACACCTGGCAGGTTCTCTGAAGGCCAGGGCAGACGAGCTCAGCCAAAAATGCTTAGCGAACCACGAATTGTATCTCCATCCAGAGATGGCGCAAGAACTCTTTCAGCACTGAGGAGAGCCTTGTTTAGATCTGTTCGCCTCTGTAGAGAATGCGCAATGTCAGCTGTTTTGCACGTTGGAGTTTCCAAGGGGGTCATCGTTAGGTGACGCTTTTCGTCGCGAGTGGAGTTCAGGCCTCCTGTACTTCTTTCTGCCCATACCACTTCTGCTCAGAGTTCTCAAAAAAATCAAAAACCACCAGGCCCAAGTAATCCTAGTGGCTCCGGATTTGGCATGGAGAGTCTGGTATCCAGAGCTTCTTAAAATGAGCACCAGTCCTCCTATCAGGCTGCTTCTTCGGGAGGATCTTCTGTTGCAGCAGCAGGGGAAGGTCCTCCACCCAGACTTGTCAACTTTGCTGCTTTATGCGTGGAGGTTGAGTGGCAACAGTTGATAGTTTATAACCTCCCTTCTGAAGTCTGTGATGTCAATCTGGCGGCCAGGCGTGCCTCTACTAAGTCGATTTACACCTGCCGATGTAAACATTTTCTTTCATATTGTACAGAGAGGTCTGTTGATCCTCTTTCTTCTTCTCTTTCTAATATCCTTTTGTTTATTCTATCTCTCGCCCAACAGGGTTCCTCCTTAGGGACCCTTAACGGCTATCTTGCTGCTTTATCGCCTTTCGTACGCTTGCCTAATCAACCATCTTTGTTTAAGTCTCCTATAGTACAAAGATTTTTGGAAGGGCTTGTGCAATTGTTCCCACCTGTGCCTTTCGTCATGCCCCAGTGGGATCTTAATCTTGTTTTTACCTTCCTAATATGTGCTCCTTTCGAGCCCTTGCATAACTGTCCTCTCCGGCTGCTCACTATTAAAGCAGCCTTTTTGGTGGCAATTACATCTGCCAGGAGAGTGAGTGAGCTGCAGTCTTTACCTTCAAAACCGCCATATCTCACGATATATCCTGACAAGGTAGTGTTAGGAACTCGTGCCTTTTTCCTCCCATCTGGGTCAAAATATCACCCTGCCCACCTTCTTTTCATCACCGCATCCCTCTACGGAAGAGGAGAGTCTCCATCTGCTGGACCCAAAAACAGCGTTATCGTTCTACCCTGACCGCACAAAAGAGTTCCGGATGAACGACCAACTCTTTGTGGGCTATGTTGGTGCAAAGAAGGGTTGGGCAGTACAGAGATGGTCCATTTCACACTGGGTCCTCCTCTGTATAAATATCTGCTACGTTTTGGCAACAAAGCAGCCTCCAGAGGGCTTGAGAGCTCACTGTACCAGAGGGAAAGCTGCTACCACTGCGTTAGCTCATGGTGTACCCGTGTTGGACATCTGTCAGGCGGCAACATGGGCTTCCTTGCATATGCTTACAAGACACTACTGCCTGGATAGCCAGGTGAGAAGAGAGGGGAATTTTGCCCGCTCAGTCCCGCAGGACTTTCTATTATAAAAATATATCCTTCAGACCCACCACCTGCCAGAATGGGTGATAGCTTGGGTATCTATTCTAAGGTAAGGAATCTGCAGCTACAAGTCTCTATCAGATGAACAGGTTACTTACCTTCGATAACAAATTATCTGGTAGAGACTCTATCGAGCTGCAGATTCCTTACACCCACCTAAGCCTCTGCACTCTGCGGATATTTTTATACATATATACATATATATAATTATGTATATATGTGTTATGGCATTTTTGCCTTTTCTTAAATGCATGTAAGACTTTTTACTTCAAACAGTCAAGTGAAAAAGATAAAACCCATAACTGTTACTTCTTCCATGACTCTGCGCTTCTGCCGTGAAAAGTGGTGGGAAAAGAACTGACGTACGTGCGGCGTGGGGGCATCTATATAGACAACCGTGATGTCTTACATGGCTCCAACGACGCTCACGATGCACGCGGATCCGAACGACGCCACCCAATGGCGCGCGCAGGGTACTGCTCAGCAGAAAAATTCCAGATTCAAAGCTGACGCCAGGGAATTCTAAGGTAAGGAATCTACAGCAAGATAGAGTCTCTACCAGATAATTTGTTACCGTAGGTAAGTAACTTGTTCTTATATACTTGTGAGCATTTATATTACTAAATAAAACTTATGGATAAAATTATACTAAACAAAGTGAATTTCACTGAAAAAATCCTAAGGTTGCAGGGATGTTACAGTTAGGAAATAGAATAAAAAATACCTTATAAATTCACTGAAAAAAACAAAGGTTACAGGGATGTTTTCAGTAACCTCAGATTTTACACACAAAATCATATAAATTCAGAGGTTATAGTTTTCTCAAGTAACTATACCTCATGCCCTCTCCATGCACTGCTGATTTCCCCACAAATTGCAGCACTCATGACATTTTTGATAACATCATTGATAATGTCACTGCAACATCTGCAGTAAAAATATTGATCAGAACTGAGTTATAGTTACCTTAGGACGCAAGTTATAGTTACTTGAAATAAGTCTAACTTTAACTATAACTGCTGAATTTATATGGTTTTGTGCAAGTAAATTCAGAACCCAAATACAACATCCCTGTAACCTTTGTTTTTTTAGTTTCCATAGGAAAAGCGTTATTTGACTTGGCTATATCTTTGGCACCATTTGACAAATCAGTGGGGGTCATTACAACCCTGGCGGACGGTGTTAAAGCTGCAGTAATACCGCAAGCAGGCCGGCGAAACAAAAAAGGGTATTATGACCGCCATCATAGAAAGACACTTTAACACTCCGACCACCACGGCGGTTCAGACAAGCAGCACGGCGGTCGGACGCCAACAGACAGGCGGAAGACAATGTACTGCCCACAGTATCACAACCCACCAATCTGCCACCTTTTCCGGGGCGGATTCGCCGTGGATAAAAACACGGCGGAAACAGCTTTTGCAATGGAAAAACGCTCACCTTAACACACTCCACGAGGAAGGAGGGCACCATGGAGCCGTAACTACAAATACTCCCTGCCCTTGTCTTCCTGCTCCTCTACGAACACCATCAACTGCAGTACCGAAGACAACGGTGAGTACTGCACCTACGACATAGGGGAGGGGAGAGGCAAAAGTCAGGGGGACACACATGCAACACCCCCACCCTCGCACATTACAACACACACACCAATGCATTTCCAAACATCACAGTAACAACCCCCCCGGAAGAATGCAAACACAAAAGGAAATGAGTTCAGACATTGTAATGTTTCAAAACACAGTAACCAAATATATACAGATATATATACACATTCTAGAAATTATACATTACGATTAGTAGTGCAGGTATGCACATATCAATGTCCGTGGACAACTGGGCCCACAAAACATGGACGTGGCCCACACTAGATACCTTTCCACAAATGGAGAGAACACTGCAGGGGCATCAGATAGAAATACAACAGGCACCTCAGGGGGAAGGGAAGGCGGGGGCACCTCAGCCGGATTACAGCACCACGCAAGATCCACGACGGGGCTCCATGCCCATTGATGTATCCTGGGGAGTGCAAAGCCACAGTCTCTCAAGTCTCTACAGTGGGTGGTTTGCCCACTGTTCCATCCTGGGGAGTGCAAAGCCACAGTCTCTCAAGTCTCTACAGTGGGTGGTTTGCCCACTCTTCAATTCTGGGGAGTGCAAAGCCACAGTCTCTCAAGTCTCTACAGTGGGTGGTTTGCCCACTGTACCATCCTGGGGAGTGCAAAGCCACAGTCTCTCAAGTCGATAACATTCTCCACTGGTTCTGGACTGGTGCCCAGAGTGCTTCATCCTGTGCAGGACAGACAGAGTGGATGCATGTCTCCATTGGTTCTGGAGGGGGACTGGTGCCCAGAGTGCTTCATCCTGCCAAGGACAGAGGTAGTGGATGCATGTCTCTACTGGTTCTGGAGGGGGACTGGTGCCCAGAGTGCATTACGCTCCCCGTGACGGTCCCAGTTCCGTCTCTGTCCCAGCTGCACATGGGCTAACGATGGTTGAGTTGGCGGTCTTTGCCCTGTTCAGCGGTGCTTTGCCATGGCGGTCTTTGCCCTGTTCAGCGGTGCTTTGCCATGGCGGTCTTTGCCCTGTTCAGCGGTGCTTGACTTTGCTGTCTCTGACCTGTTCAGCGGTGCTTTGCCATGGCGGTCTTTGCCCTGTTTAGCGGTGCTTGACTTTGCTGTCTCTGACCGGTTCAGCGGTGCTTTGCCATGGCGGTCTTTGCCCTGTTCAGCGGTCTTTACCATGGTGGTCTTTGCCCTGTTCAGCGGTGCTTACATTTTCTGTCTCTGACCTGTTCAGCGGTGCTTTGCCATGGCGGTCTTTGCCCTGTTCAGCGGTGCTTGACTTTGCAGTTTCTGACCTGTTCAGCTGTGCTTTGCCATGGCGGTCTTTGCCCTGTTCAGCGGTCTTTACCATGGCGGTCTCTGCCCTGTTCAGCGGTGCTTGACTTTGCTGTCTCTGACCTGTGCATTGGTGTGTGGCATGACGGTCCCTCAGTGCCCAGCGGGGCTGTGGCTGCCGGGGCCCTCCAGGCCACTGACACTGGCGGTGGTCTCCGGACCAGTGACGATACTGGTGCCCTCCAGGGCACTGACTGTGGCGGTGGTCTCCAGACCAGTGGCGATACTGGTGCCCTCCAGGGCACTGACTGTGGCGGTGGTCTCCGGACCAGTGACGATGCTGGTGTCCTCCAGGGCACTGACTCTGGCGGTGGTCTCCGGACCAGTGACGATACTGGTGCCCTCCAGGGCACTGACGCTGGCCGTGGTCTCCGGAGCAGTGACGATACTGGTGCCCTCCAGGGCACTGAATCTGGCGGTGGTCTCCGGACCAGTGACGATAGTGCTGGCGGTGGCGTCTTGGCCAGCGGGAAGGATGGTGGCCTTCCCCGCCGTGCTGCTCCTACCAGACTTTGGAGACTTCTTCTGCCCTTCACCACCTTGGGTGGAGTCACAGCTGACTCGGCACTCCCCCCGGGACCCTTGTGAGTAGTTTTGCCTGCAGGAGTCTTCACCCCCTCCCGTCTGGCACTGTCCAACTTAAGGTGCTTTACAGGGGGTGGACTGGCAGTGCTTTGGCTCTGTGTCACACTGGCTGCCCTGGTGGCTGGTGCACTCCACAGACCTCGAACACGCATCACTGGTACCGGACTTTTTTTGGCTGAGGTGCTACTACAGGATCTATGAATTGGAGGGGTGGGGGTGGTGGCACAGAGGTCAACGTTGCTCAGGAAAAGTTTCTGACGAACACTGGGATGGGTAGCTGGAGAGGGTCTGGGAGTGGAGGAAGAGGGTGCAGGTGCAGGTACTGGAGGCTGTCGTGAGGTGGATGGATGTTGGGTGTGTGGATGCCCCAGTTTGTGTACTTTGGGAAGGGGCGTCACCGACACACTGGGAGTGGACACAGGGGACGTGTAAATGGTAGTGGGGGTGGTGAGTGCAGGTGAGTGGGGTGTGGTGCTGGGTGTTCTGGTGCGAGTCCTAGTGGTGGAGATGTAGTGCTTGCAGGTGAGAGTGTATATGACGCTGGGAGGGATGAGGGAAACGACGAGGAGGGGGACACAGTGGAGGCAGTGGATGTTGTTGTGTCTGTATGTGGGTGATGCTTGTGTGAGTGCCTGTGGGTTGTGTGGTGCCTATGTTTGCCTGAGCTACTTTTGTTTGTTGAGGTGTGTGCATGCTTGTCTGATGGTGTTGTTGTGATAGGCTGGGGTACAGGGGATTGGGTCTGGGTGGAGGAAGTTGGAGGGGGAGGCTAGACACAGGGACAATGGCTGCCATCAGTGCTGAGGCCAGAGATTGCATGGTTCGATGCTGGGCAGTCTGACCAGAATGAATGCCCTCCAGGAATGCATTAGTGTGTTGCAACTCCCTTTCTACACCCTGAATGGCATTCACAATGGTAGACTGCCCAACAGTGAGTGACCTGAGGAGGTCAATGGCCTCCTCACTGAGGGCAGCAGGGGTGACTGGGGCAGGGGCTGAGGTGCCTGGGGCAAAGGTGATGCCAACCCTCCTGGGTGTGCGGGCACGGAGCGAAGGCTGAGGGGCTGCTGGGAGGGCGGTGCTGGTAGGGTGGGTGGCGGCTGTACCTGTAAAAGTGGGGGGCACAGATGGTGCCGCCACCACAAGGGAGCTCCCATCGGAGGACGAGTCTGTGTCACTGTTTGCTGATCCGGTGACCGACGTGAAGCTCCCCTCGCCCTCCGTCCCACTGGTGTATTCAGAGACCGTGGTGTGGCCCTCCGTGGCCATGTGGGATGCAGCTCTCTCGTGCTCCGGTGCCACTGTACCTCCGCCTGATGATGCTGAGGCACAAAAGAACAGGGAGAGCAGAAAAAAGGGGAGGGGACGACAGAAGAAAGACAGGTTGAGTGCATGGCTTACCGCTACTGTTGGTGCACAATACAGACACAGCAGCCCCCTGCACTACGCCGTGCTCTTGGCCTCTACAGATGCAATTCCTGGGATATGGCCTACATGGCTATGGGTGTCATCTGCCCACATAGATGACACAGGGGCATGTATACCTGTACTTGGCACTCTACAGAGGTGGGGTGGAGTGGCACATGGCCTGCATTACGGAGGGGCCAGCCTACGGAACTCGCCCTGGCCTAGGGAAACCCACAGCCCTCCTCCCCCACCCACACCCCTCCACTGCGTTCAAAGTCGGCAGAATGAGAGTGTACTCACCCCCTTGTGTCTGCTGTGATGGCCTCAAGTGCCCATCCAACTCAGGGTAGGCCACCGCCAGGATCCGGAACATCAGGGGGGTCATGGTGCGACGGGCACCTCTCCCACGTTGGGAGGCCATCCCCAGCTGAGCCTCCGCCGTCTTCTTGCTCCAGCGGCGAATGTCCTCCCAGGGTCCGGACATCCTTGGTGAAGGCACGCCAAATGTCCTTCTTCTGGTGGGCGCTGACGTACATGACATGTACAGGGGAAGAAGTGAAGTCATTATCAACTGCACCGTCGAAGTAAGTGGCCCCCATTCCTACCCTTGCCATGTGGCACATGCATTCACAGTCCTTCATGCTCGCAGAACTCTGCCCCCTTCCTTTTTACAATCAGCCCTCTCCACCCAGGCATAGCCCATCCAACGTGCCCCCTGTGTACTTACCTGTTGATCTGGAGGACCGTAGAGTAGCGTGTACTGGGGGAGGACCCCGTCCACAAGCTTCTCCAACTCCTAAGCAGTGAAGGCAGGGGCCCTTTCCCCAGACGCAGCAGCCATTGTCTCTTCCAGACCGAGGTCACAGCAGCACTTTCAGTGTAGGTCCTCTCCTGTCGAAGATCAGGTATCGAGTGATTGAACAGATAGAAAATGGCTGTGATGTCCGCGGCGGTGATGTCCGCGGCGGTGCGTATCATCACCGCCGGCGCACTTCATCATTGGTTCCTGGGACCCATAGGGTCCAATGTTAACCAATGCAGCATTGCGCCGCGGTCTACGACCGCCTACCGCGACGGTGTACAACGCCAGCGCAGTTACCTCACATCCCATTGTCCCAGTTTAGTGGTCAGGCAGCCGCCATTTCAGGGGCCCACATGGCTTCATTTACTTCTGCGTCACACATACTTAGGCCTACACTCAACACACATACAGGAAGAGTTTTGTATTTGGTGTCGTGTTCTGTGTAGCTGTGGGTACATACCTGAGAATTTGTTGACTCTGTGGTCGCTGTTGTCCTTCATAGGCACCGTCAGCTGGGACATTTGAGGAGATGGTGGTGTACCGACCGCTGGTGGACCTGTTAACAATGGAGGAGCGACATTTGATCATCACCTACAGGTTTGACCGTGCCACAATCCAGGAACTGTGTACCCAGTTGGAGCCAGACCTGATGTCACCAATCCGCCATCCCACAGGAATCCCCCCTGAAGTGCAGGTGCTGTCAGTGCTCCATTTCCTTGCAAGTGGGTCATTTCAAACAACAGTGGCCATGGCATCAGGGATGTCCCAGCCTATATTTTCCAATGTGTTGTCCAGAGTTTTGTCTGCCCTGCTGAAACATGTGAGGATCTACATCGTTTTCCCTCAGGTGGAGGATTTGGCTACTGTTAAAAGTGACTTCTATGCTCTGGGACATATCCCCAACATCATAGGTGCTATTGATGGGACTCATGTAGCTCTGGTCCCCCCCGCAGGAGTGAACAGGTGTACAGGAACCGGAAGAGTTATCATTCCATGAATGTACAGATGGTATGTTTGGCAGACCAGTACATCTCGCAGGTAAATGCTATGTTCCCTGGCTCAGTGCATGATGCCTACATCCTGCGGAATAGCAGCATCCATTATGTCATGGGTCAACTCCAGAGGCACCATGTGTGGCTTTTAGGGGACTCTGGTTACCCCAACCTGTCATGGCTACTGACCCCAGTGAGGAATCCCAGGACCAGGGCGGAGGAACGCTACAATGAGGCCCATGGGCGGACTAGGAGGGTGATCGAACGCACCTTCGGCCTCCTGAAGGCCAGGGTCAGGTGCCTCCATATGACAGGTGGTTCCCTATTCTACTCACCAAGGAAGGTGTGCCAGATCATCATCGCCTGCTCGATGCTGCACAATCTTGCTTTGCCACGCCAGGTGCCTTTTCTGCAGGAGGATGGTCCAGATGATGGTGTTGTGGCACCTGTGGAGCCTGTGGGCAGTGATGAGGAGGAAGCTGAGGAAGAAGACATTGACAACAGGTAGTCAGTCATACAGCAATATTTCCAGTGACACACAGGTGAGAAATTCTTTTTACTATTACATTCACTTTCACACTTCTACCTCTATCCTGTCTGTCAGTTTGAAGCAGTATTTGGTAACTGAGTTGTACATTTCTATTACAGTTTCACAGGTGTGGTTACCAACGTGTGTCATCTGCTTGCATCCTTCATGGACTTGTGATGTGTAACATAGATATGCTGACATTAAAATTTCGAACGGATTTTGTCATTGTCATAGCTAATACACATTTTCAAAATCACAGACTGACTCCAGATTGTTTTGTGCTTCAAGGGTGTTTATTTAAGTGCTCAAAAATGGAGGGGGTTGTAAAATGGTGACGGGTGATGGTGGAGGAATGTCCATGGCAGAGTCCAGTCTATTCGTCTCACAGGTGCTTTGCCCATATGGGCATAGGAAGTGGAGCTAGGGCAGTTCCAATCTGGACTGGGTAACAAAGTGGGACAGTGGGAGGACAATCAGGGTGGTCTCATTTCCTGGCGGGGGTCTTGCCATCTTGCTCTGTCCTGTTCCTGGATCTCAGGGCCCGCTTGCGGGGTGGTTCTGCTGGTGCGGTGGGCCTGTGGCGGGGTTTCCTGTCCACCACCGCCGACGGAGGTGGTGGGCAGTTCATCGTCCAGGCTAGTGTCAAGGGCCCCTTGGAGTGCCACGGTGTCCCTCATGGTCTTTTGTATGTCCTTCAGCACCCCGACAATGGTGCCCAGGGTGGAGCTGATGGTTCTGAGCTCCTCTCTGAAGCCCAAATACTGTTCGTCCTGCAGGCGCTGGGCCTCCTGAAACTTGGCCAGGACTGTTGCCATCGTCTCCTGGGAGTGGTGGTATGCTCCCATGATGGAGGAGAGGGCCTCGTGGAGAGTGGGTTCCCTAGGCCTGTCCGCCCCCTGTCGCACAGCAGCCCTCCCAGTTCCCCTGTGTTCCTGTGCCTCCGTCCCCTGGACCGTGTGCCCACTACCACTGCCCCCAGGTTCCTGTTGTTGTTGGGGTGGTGGGTTATGCTGGGTTCCCTGTAGTGGTGGACACACAGCTGATTGACGTGTCCTGGGTACGGAGGTATGGGCCCGCTGGGTGGGTGCTGTGCTGGTGTTACCAGAGGGTGGAAGGTCAGTGTTGGGCTGTGCAAGTGGAACTGACTGTCCCGAGGCCCACGATGGTCCGGGCTGGTCATCTGGATCCAGCTGGCCAGAGCTGCTGTCGTCACTGTGGGCCTCTTCTGTGGGCGGAGTGGAGATGTCTGGACCCTCCTGTCTAGTGACGTTACGTAGTGGTCCTGCAGGGGTATAAGAGCATGAATATTGCATGTGTGTGTGTCATGGTGTGCAATGGGTGGGTGTTCGTGTACCCCAGTGTAAGCATTCCTGTGTGGGGGCTTGTGTGATGATGGTTGGGGGGGTGTTATGGGTATGTGCAGTGAGCATGCTTTAGTGATGGGTGACCATGCTTAGTTGCGTCATGCAGGGCTTGGTGTTGGGATGGGTGGTTTGTGTTATTAGTACATTAGTGAAGAGTTGGAGTGATAGGGGAGGGGTGAGGGTGGGGGTCTGTGATGGCATGCATGTAGGGTGGGGGATATGATAGTTAAGATTTGACTTACCAGTGTCCATTCCTCCCCCGACTCCTCCGAGGCCCTCTGGATGCATGATGGTCAAGACCTGCTCCTCCCATGTTGTTAGTTGTGGGGGAGGAGGTGGGGGTCCGCCGCCAGTCCGCTGAATCGCGATGTTGTGCCTGGAGACCACTGAACGCACCTTCCCCCGTAGGTCGTTCCACCTCTTCCTGATGACCTCCCGATTTCTTGGATGCTGTCCCACAGCGTTGATCCTGTCCACGATTCTTCGCCATAGCTCCATCTTCCTGGCTATGGAGGTGTGCTGCACCTATGATCCAAATAGCTGTGGCTCTACCCGTACGATTTCCTCCACCATAACCCTGAGCTCCTCCTCAGAAAACCTGGGGTGTCTTTGGCGTGACATGGGGTGGTGTAGGTGATGTGTGGGGTGGTGTATGTCTTGACGAGTGTGGTGATGTGCAGTGGTGTGTGGTGTTTTGTGCATGGAATGTTGTATGGGTGATGGTGTTGTGTGCCTTTGTGTGGTGGGGTTGTCTATTGTTGTGCTCTCTGTCTGTCGCCTTCGTCTATAGTTTTTGGTTGTAGGGGTTTGTGGGTGATGTGGGTGTGTGTTTTATATTGTGTTGGTTGTGTGGGAGTGGTGTTTGTATATGTATCAGGTGTGTGTAATTCGAATTGTCCAATGTGGCGGTGTTTTGAAGATGTGTGTGTATTTTGAGCGTGGCGGTGTGTACCGCCAATGGAATACCGCGGTTGAAAGGTTTTGTTTTCGCCAGTTTATCACTGACCTTTGGTGTGGCGGACTTGTGTGGGTGTCTGAATTTCGGCGGATTCTGAGATGTTGGTTGTAATAGCTGTGGCGGAATTCCGCGGCTGCGGCGGTGTTTTGGCGGTCTTCTGCACGGCAGTAAGCTGCTTTTACTGCCAATGTTGTATTGACCCCCAGTGTCTTCTTACGTCTTGTGCATGGAAAAGTTTGGGACGATCCGTTAAGTAGGGAGGGAGAAAAAGGGAGATAAAAAAGTGTGTTTCCCAAGTTAATTTCCATAGAGATATTAGACACTACTACAGCCCGAACTTCTGGTTGGAATTACACCATATTTGGCAAAAAGGTAGCTCTTGGTCCAGAAAGCACCACTTTTGTTATTTGGTGTAAATCTGTTTTGTAGTTTTCAAGAAATTAAAGGAAAAAGAAATGTGTACATTTGGGCAGAGCCTAAGCACATATCTCAGAGTGAGATCTGATTGACTGCCTGTACTTCAATCAGTAAGTGATGGAAGCCATCTTGGGTCCAATATACATGAAAGCACCCTATTGAAATGCATTGTAGTGAAAGGCAAGTTTTGAGTATCCCAAAAGGGAGAATGCATAACGGTTGATAAGAAACTTTAGGTACAATATAAATTATTTCTTGATGCTACCATACTAATTTTCGGAATTGTGGTGTGTTCTAAGGCGATTTTACCCTGCTGGGATTTCATGAATCTTGTTCGAGAGAAAACTGTTTTCTCATGATTTACTCATAGAGGTTATGAAAGGTGCTCCAGAAGCTAAAATGAGGTCATATTTTCTGTAAATTCACGCTATCATTCTCAGCCATTTGAGAATACAGTCTGACATTCTCAGCAAAACATGTACTTCCATTGTGCCTTTTTCTTGACGCAAGAACGGTGCTAACCTAGCGCCATATTTATATTTTGTTGCTAGACCAGTCTAGCGACAACATTTCTGAGTTAGCTTAATGTTTTGGGAGCACCACCCCACCTTGCATAGTTTAGTGACAATGATATGCAAGATAGGCGTTCCCTCCCAAAAAATGACGCTAGCCGTCCAGTGTCTTTTTTACTACTTGACGCAAAAACAATGCACATTAAGGAACCAGTCACAAAAAATTATTCAAAGTCCGCTTAGCATCAAATGTTAATGCCTAGTCAGACCAGGTGTTAAAATGTGGTCCACAGACTACTACTTAAGGAAAACACACAGAAGGAGCAATGGCAACCCCCTGGACAACAAGAAAACGTTAATGCTCCAGCTTGACACATGCCGCAGATGACAGGGGCAGCAGGTCCCACCAGCACCACTGGAGAAACCCCAAACACAACCACAGCAGCCACAAAGGTAGCACAGAAGGCTGGAGAGAATATTTCAACAGCACACAACCATCCTTGACCTCAGGGAACAAGATGTCATCAGAGTTTACCGCCTGAAGCGGGAGTCCATTGTACGTTCGCTGCACCACATTGCGCCAGACATCACTGCAAGGGTGGAATCTTCTACAACTATTCCATGTAAGATCAAACTCTTGGCTGTCCTCCATATGCTGGCGTCAGGATCATTCCAGACAATGTGCTCACAAATTACTGGCATTTCCCAGTCATCCTTCTTGGCCTTCCTACCAAAGGTTCTTGACGCAATCATCCGTCTCACACCCTACCACATTTGCTTCCCCTACACCCAGCAACTGCAGCAGGAGACCAAGCAAGGTTTCTACCAAACTGCTGGGTTCCCGCATGTGCTGGGTGCAATGGACTACACCCATGTCCAACTTATGCTACCTGCTACAAAATAACCCTTCTACAGGAACCACAAACACACCCATTCTATAAATGTGCATGCCATTGTGGACCTACCTGACCATTTCATGCACAGTACATAGGGACCCATTCACAACTATGGTGTCCCCCTCCTAACACCTGCTCTGTGCATGTGTTAAAAATTGTCTCTGAATAATCATGTCTAGGAACCTTGGGGATTCCTCTGCACCAATTTTGCTACTCCTCCTATTTTGTGAATCTCACTTTTGTACACATGATGGCTGGAACAGGCATAATCTGCCACAAAGGGTCACTAGGTGTTGCACTGCATGCGTATTGTCACATAGTAACATGGGGGCCTGAGTTTGGCCTTGTAGGACTACCATAGAGTTAATACCAATGACACTATTGTGGTGCAAGGAAGTGGTAGGTTCCACTAACGAGAGGACACAGCCTCAAATATGGACAATACAACAAATATTTTGCAGGGTCGAACTGTTAGTCCAGATTTTCATTGACAATCACCAGGTCCCTGAGCCACAACTCATGATAGTATTGTTCACCACCACACACCAATGCAACCATTCAACAAAACAGGAACACACACAATACCAGAAGCAAGTCTGAGTCACCACTCCACCTAAAAATAGCATCGACCATGGCACATACAAAACCACTAATTTGCATGACAGACACATGTTCCCTCATTCCTTTGCAGCCAACCAAGGTTACGGCATCCAGCCACTCCTTTCGGCAACCCGACAATGGTGGAAGAGCGGGCATACAATGAAGGGCACTAAAGGGCACGAAATGTGGTGGAGTGAAAATTTGGGTTCCTGAAGTCAAGGTTCAGGTGCCTGGCCCTGATAGGAGGAAGCCTGTTGTACGCACCACCCCTGGTATGCAGGATGATCCTTGTATGTGCAATCTTGCATAACATATGTATTTGGACTAATGTCCCCTGGGATGAACTGTTAGATGTCCTCAATGAGGAGGAGGATGACAATGGTGCAGCACAGGTGGAGGAGGTACGACAAAACACTGCTGCTGGAGTTCGCAGGAGACAACAAATTGTACAGTACTTCTACACCTAGACACTGTACAACTAATATTAGCTTGTACATATCACCATTAAATCACTTTGCCCCAGATTGTCCATGGTGTACTCATTCTCTATTACATATATCATTAAAATGTTGCTGATACCTCACAGAGTAGGAAAAAACACAACAGTTGTGCTGTGGCAGTTGTACTGTTATGTGCGTGTGGAAGTCATGTAATGTCGCAAAGCCTGTAAATGGGAGGAAAACTATCACTTAGCCAGTAGTAGAAGGTGTGTACATCTTCAAATTACACATGTCACACATAGCATCCTGTCCATGTCTGACCG
Source organism: Pleurodeles waltl (assembly GCF_031143425.1). Classification (NCBI taxonomy): domain Eukaryota; kingdom Metazoa; phylum Chordata; class Amphibia; order Caudata; family Salamandridae; genus Pleurodeles; species Pleurodeles waltl. The sequence continues at coordinate 352,936,607 of NC_090437.1, read as the reverse complement.
GACAATGTTGCAGTAGAAGATGTGTACAAAGTGTAAGCAGCCTAAAGAATGCCAGCAATGTAGGACCAAATCAATTCCAAACAAGATATGCCTTTAATGTTGGTGAAGGTATGCACATAAACCAATACCTACTGTGCAATACATCAATGTTACCATGTGATGATCTGACATACGTTCACAGAGGATGTCTAGGTCAGTACATAACCCATTCATGTTTGCAACAACAACAATGATGTAGTTGCCCATCACATACTATTCTGACAGAAGGTAGTGACAGGTGACATCATCTGTGCCCTGGGTCAGAAAACATAAAACACAAGTTACACTAGAGATACATGCCCTAACCAAGCTGCATATGGAAAATACTAACAACGTATAACCATTATTGTCAGACCATGCCAAATGATGAGACATGTCCTGCACATACAACAGCCCGTCCCCTGTACAAGATAGGGAAAGCCTGACATCAAGTACCCTAAAGAAATTGAAAATCCCAGGCTGTGGGATTACATTTGTGCAGTTGTCTGTCTGCAGGGGACTGCACATTGCGCTGCTGAAGAGCTATTATGATGAGGTTAGATCCCCGCCCAACACCCCCTAACTCCCATGCTGAGGCTACATTGGCTCTTGTCACAGTCAGGGGCATGATGCATGTGCACAGTGGACTGAGCTGAGTGGAACACCATCAACCTGCATCAAAACATGCAACCATGGGTCAGGGTGGGCACACAAAGTCCCATAGGAGCAATGCTGACTAGGGTGCCATCATTGCCTGACTGCAACACTGCTACCCAGTTATATGCCATTTTATGTTACAGTCATAGCAAACATGTTGTGGTCGATGGAGCATACCTAGTTTCTGCCTTGCACACATGTCTGATTTCTCTGCACACATCTACCATTTCAGTGGTACATGCTTCGTATTGTGTATTGGAGTATGCACAAAAGTCTACTTTTTACTCATGAAAATGTATTTGTATCACATGAGCATACATAGACTTAAATTACCTTCAGATGTGTTCCCACATACGGAAACATAGGTGGCACTGATATGACTAGACAGCCATCATGCAATGTTCAACGTATGTCCATGCAGGAAGATAGATTTGTGAGGTTTCACATCCCATTAATGCACCGCTTTGGCATTCTTTACACATTTTACACTACACATGTCTTTCCACACACATGTGGCATATCAACCTTCATTGACACATGTGAGTACACCATCTCTTGCATCATAGATGCATGGGGAACCACATGTTACACATGTAGTACAGCATCATGAACCCTGAACCATACAACACACCACAGTGTGGACACACATGAACTCACATAGCCATAGGTCACGTGAAATCGACCCAGCCGTAGTCCACTGCATCCTCTGAGTACGATTTGTCAATGCTATCATATACATGAACATGTACTAGACATAGCCAATCATTTCCAATGTGTTGTTATCAAAAGTACATTTGGAAATCAGACATGACAATGTGGTAGGCCCACAAGTATGTGTTACATCACATATGTACACTCCCAGTGCTATGTGGTAACATGTATGTGGAAAATGTCTACCAACATATGCACATATGTAAATGGTATCAGTCATCTCATGCATCACACACACACATACAAACATAAGGTAAAATATTCCGATGTTCCGTTACAATATGAATGCACATGCACACACACATAGCCATACAATACTGACTACATACATGCATAGCCCCTGTGACATGGTATGTGAATCTGGGTGCACTGTCAGCCTTTCCAACAAAATCCATGCATTCCCCTTATGCGTCAACATTTTTGACAGAAATGGCAGTACTCCATACTACGCTATTCTAAAAAATGACGCCTGGCCCCTGTGCGTCAATCGCAAGTCAACAGGCCTTGTCCACCTTCATGGGAACGAATACCATGCCTTCCTATTATGCGCCACAATTTTTGACACAAACGGCAATACTCCATACTATGCTATTTCAAAAAATTACACCTGGCCCCTGCCCGTCAGTCGCAAGTCGACAGGCTTTGTCATTCTTAATGGGGGAAAAAAACAAGCATGACAGTCATGTGTCAAAAAAAACAACGACACATATTAGAAAACATGACGCACACCCCCAGGTAAGGATGAAACAGGACTCCCTTGCTGCATACATGGTACAGTGATTTCACTTTCACTTTTACTATACAGTCTTTTTGTCCATGATTGTGAGAGGGTGTGTGGAGCTGGTGCTGGTCGAGGAGTGGTGTTTATTGAGAGTTTTGTGCTGTGTCCTGTTGCTAACCTGTGATTTTTGTCATTTTCCTGAGTCTTGTGCAGTGTTTTTGTCCTGTTATTGTTATTGGTGGGTGTTTGTCTTGGGGTAACATAGGCCTTCATTATGACATTGGCAGTAAATCCCACTTACCACCATGTTGACTGCCGCAAACATACCGCCTCCGCCGTGGATATCCGCTTACCGTATTATGACACACACATACCAATCCGTCACTATTCAGCCACACACACAAGTCCGCCAGCCCAAAGGTCAGTGATAAACTGGTGAAATCAAAACCCACATCATTACGCCAACAGAACAACGCCCACAACATTATGACCCACAAATCACCACAGTGGATAATCAATGGCGGTAACCCATTGGCGGTACATACTGCCGCGCTCAAAATACACACACATACAAAACAACTCCACATTGGACAGTTTAAATAACACACACCTGACACCCATACACACTCCACACCCACACACACCAACATAAAACACACACACACTACCCACAACCTTTTACAACGACAAACAATTGCCAACAGAGAGAGACAGCAAGAGCACTCACACAACCACAGCCACATACCACCATCACCTATACACTACCCATGCACTGTACATCACACATCCCAACACATTGTCAACGTTTGATCTCTTGCTCTGGGCAAAACTGCTGGTTTAAGGATGACAGTACTTATGTTTGTAGGTGACTAGGCCTATCCTACAACAAGTTGCAACTGTAGTCCCATACCTTCCGGCTCACTAGCAGTACCTCACCAACAACCAAAACAGTTAAAGGTGATTTGTGGCAGCCGTTACGCATGGACTCAGAAGTATGACATCTCAGGGAGTGTCATGGTTAAACGGAGATTACCCCTTTCTCACAGATATATTACGTCTCAACCAAACACAGGCAATAACGAAGATGCAGTAATGTTTCAATAGTTTTTATTGAATACAATGCAGTACATTTTATTGGCTACAATGATTAAGAGAATGAACAGTACAAGAGAGAGAATTGTAAAGACAAGGGGCATGATTATGAAGACCCCCACCATCTTGTATTAGCATAGAAAGACATAAAATGTATCATATGCCCATGTACCCTATCATAATAGGCCTAACCTCCTACCTAGAGTAGAGCTGGGCATGTTAAACCTAATCTGCCAATGCCATGTCCCTGGAAGGAGCCCCCAACCCTGGTTACCTTGAATGAGGCCTCGAGCTCAGACTTCGGAAGAACACGAAGTCCCGGTCAGCGTCAAGGCGACGTGCAGCATCGATAGCAGCAATGGTATCTGGTCGGAATCCCTCTGATTATCTGTCTAAAGTGTGATGTATTCATACAGATCTTCTTGGACCACTGACGTAGGTTGTTTCAAAACAATAGATAACGCTGCATGCTTGGGACGGTAATTACTAATGTGAGCACCTACAGTTTGTTTGTCTTTGTTGCATGAGTTGACGCCTTAGCGCGGTGACGCTGATAACATAACTCTAAACATAAAGGCCTAACTATAAACAAGGCAGCCATCTTAGAAGATTTAATTAAATAAATGGTCTAAAACAGAGCAAGCTAAGTAGGTGAAAAAAGCCACAAGGTGATGGGGGCAGGAGTCTGCAAGCCAAAGGCTACGCTAACTCCTGTTATCCCATTAAAATAAACTAGGATTCACTACACCCTCCCCATTGCCGTAACAAGTATGACGCCAGTACTGGCGGCCACCAAAGTTGAGGTAAACCAAAAACTAAAAAAGCTGCTCTGAACTAAAAGCGAAAGTAAACCAAAACACAAATGATGGACAGAATGCTGAACCAATCAAGCGTCCACCCCCAATGACAGATCTGGGTTTCATCCATCGTTCTTTTGCTCACAATGCCACCCCAGTTTAGACCAGCCATATGCAAATCAGTCTTGACCCTCTTCCTCATGGGAACAGTCCAGTCCGAACTGCCAGGCCAGGTCCTCCCTGGAACAGAAACAAGCATTCTGGTGCTGGTTTCACCCTTCATCCGCCAAGCTAGCTTGAATCCAGTGGCATAGTGAGTCCGGGACCCACGTCTGGGCATACCCGGCGCACTTATGGCGGCAAAAGCAAAGCAATACACAAATGATGGATGGAATACAGAACCAATCAAACATTCACCCCCAGTCACAGATCTGGGTTTAATCCATTGTTCTTTTGCTATGTCCATCTTCTTTTGTTTCTGAACTAAAAGCAAAACATAAAAACCAAAGTTAAAAACATAGTAGTTAAAATGGAACATTAAAACATACTAAAGAGACTTAAAGTCAACCATGACAAGCACAGCAGGCCAAAGTAAATCATTGTGGCGTGGAACTATATTCATGATCTTGAAGACTAGCTCCAAAGTCACCTTGCAAAAAGTCATCAAAAAATGAGGCCAGCGATCACTTGTGCGGATGGATTCACAGAGCAAAAGCGCACAATAGTCTCATGTGCGGGTCCACCTGCGTCAGTGCCATTGTCCATAGATGGCAGAACCAACTCTGAGTGTTCATAAGTGGCCTCGAGGATGAGCCTTAGTCTCAAGGAGGCACGACCGTGTATGAACCCGCATCCGGAACATCAGCAGTTTTGGGTCCACAGGAGATACTGGCAGCGCGGCAAGGCACACAGTTAGCAAATGTTCTAAGAAGCACCATACGCAGTGAAAGACCGGCTGCACGCACCAGAGGAGTGGTGGAAATGACAATGACCAATTCCACTCTAGTTCCTCCAGCAAGGAAGCATTGAAGATCTGAACCATGTGTTCACGGCACAGTTGTGCTGGTCGCAGTGGCTCCATCACTCCGTGTAGCTGGAAAGAGACAACCACTGCAAATCCGAAAAAACAGCAGTAGTGTTCCGCCAAATAATGCCAAAATTATAGGGAAGCCACCTAATACACTTGAAAAGAGTGAATGAAGGGCTGACAGGATGACTCCGAAGATAGCCTGGAAGACGGACACAAATCCAGACCCGACAGCCTTAAATAAGTGGACAATCCCGGTAGTGCTCGAGGCATTGAATATTCTGGATACCAGCTCACCAAAGTGCTTGGGGAAGTTGGTTTTTAATAGGGATTTATCTTGGCTAATGATCTCGCAATCTGTAGCGCATACATCTCTCTAGCGGATGTCAACGCGCCCTGTTTCTGAAACAGTAGCACCTTTAGTCTAATCAGCTTGTCATAATTCACATTAATAGTATCAATGTGAGGCCACATTTCTGAAACCTTTATCTCTTGTGTTGGGGGAAATAAAACATGTTCACAACACGTAACGACCTTAGAGACCGAAATTGTGTAGGCAATGCCCGGTCGCATACCGCAACAGCTTTGATCGCTCAGCACCACGTAACTGCCATTGGTAAGTAGATGAAATGCTGGTCGAATCAAAGAAACTGGAGTACCCTTCAGAAAACAGGCCAAGTTCGCGACCCCGCATTGCAGTGGCCATGAAGGGACACCTGCTTGCAGATCATAGAATGACTAACAGTAGTCTCACAGTCGCTTCCGCTAAGAAAGACTTCTGTTTCGCCGACATTTATAATCAAAAGGCAACTCCCACTCTTCCTTAATATAGGTATCACCCAAACACTCATACCTACCCACGGCAAGATGTTTCAAGCACTTCAAAAAGCGAAAGGTGGATATGGGCAGATTAATAATGCCATGTATGAGCCAGACAGTTGAAGGGCTCTCTGCAATCGTAAGAGGCACCTTTTCCAACATTTCTATATGAAGCATGGTAAAACTCGCTTTCCTTTTAGCCATTGTCTGTTGTTTCTCAGAGAGATTAAAAGCAGCAACCAGTTCACTACCGTTAATGTATCTCCATGGAAAATTGCCATTTTTCAATTTTTGTAACGTCCAACCAAGCTGCATAATAGAACACAGCTGACTTTGTCCATGGTATAAATGGGACATGTCTGACTGAATAATATCAATCGTAGATGACACTATATTTGTGAGCGAATAAATTCTGTTGGACAGGGTGTTCATGCCATTATCGACAACCCCAAAGTTCTTTCTATGTTTTCCTTATCTATCTGCCTTAAACGTGCAGCGGCTTCTATCTGAGAAAGTTTCCATATCTCATTATCCATTGCATATACAAATCTTATAGAGCGCTGTTTCCTAGGGCCTAATAGGAAGTCCTGCAAGCCTATAGTTTCAGAAAGTGTGTTCAGGTGTTCTTTAACTGCGGCTAACGTGTTAGACTGTACCCATTGTTGACACAGTTTACCCACAATGTACGTAGTGACTATCCCCGTGTATTGACCTGAGATGAAGCGAGGATCTGGCCGGCTAATCTTAAAAACCCCTGATGAATTTTAAAAAACGAGCCTGACATCCATTGGTGTCTATTGGCCAAACTAACCACCCGATGGGACTGGAAAGTCAAGAATTATAAGTACCAGCCTGAACTTATGCACCTAGCTCTTCTTCCATGTTATTCAAAAAGAATTGGCAACCATTAAATTTAGCCGGTGTGGGGATACTGGGCATGTTCATTTATTTTATTTTTGCTAACCCGAGGAAGGACGTCTGTTGAACGGTGTCATTTAAAAAAATCATTTGTTCAGGAATTAGGGATGCCCTAAACAAGGCCTCCTTGCCCTGTATTTGCCAATCCTGGGTCCCCCGTACACTCTTTAAATTAATACTGTTCTTCCAGTGATCGTAACCTTCAATGGCAAGATGGGAAACAAAGGCATCTGAAAATATCAGTTTTGCATTAGTTAGCAAAGGTTTCCTAATTTTTGAACGAGGCAATTAAAAAAAATATTACTCTGAGTTTCTTGTATTATGCCCAGTGAAGTAAGTGAATTTTTCTAAATACTTTTTAGGGCTCCCCACTGGTGGCGTTGTGTTCCCACTGTGTGTAATTAAGTACAGGTCTATGTCTAGTTGCACGGTGCAGGTAGTAATGTCCCCAATTGTTGTAGCAGAACATTTCCCCATAATTCATTGTATTTACATATACATCATCACTTTCAAATATTGAATAGTCCTTCATTTCAGTTTTCATAGTATCAACTGTCTGGACATCCCAATCATCAGAAACAACACCGGATGTGTTGACATCTATCATGGATATTTTGAATACATATGGAATTTGAATTACCTCAGTAGGCCCGTATAGTTCAAAAGGAACTTTGTCCCACACAATCCCATCAGAAATGGGTACTGTTAAAATGTTCACCGGGGACAAGTCTCTGCGGACCTTGTGTGACGAATGATGTGGAGTCAAGACTTCATCTATTGGTGTTATAATTGTGCGTTCAGGGATGTAATGACCACTTATAAGCAAGAAAAAAACAGTCACGAAACCAATCCAAAAAAAATAAGGTAATGAATGTCAAGCAGAACCAAAAATAGTTCCATGGATATATCAAGTAGTTCTTTTTTAAACCACTGATATAGCTTGCGTGTCTTCGAATAATTTTCAATTGTATGAATCGATGAGTCTGAAGAAAAATTATCAATGTCGATGAAGTAGCCAGAGCCAGTCTCTGCAAAAACAGGAGCAAGATCAGTACTTGTAGATGTGTTGACTTCTCGTGGGGGCTCATAGTAAATTGTGCCATCAGTCTGTGTTGTATTGGTGTATAAGACAGCCAACTCTTGACCAGATGTTGTTGTGAAAGTGTTGACTGGAACCGGTAGGAGCTCATTCTCCACCCTTCCCATGGTAGAGGAGGAACTTATAGCATTGTTGGACATTGTAACATAGTCCATAGTAGTATATTCTATACACTTTGTACATAATTGTATAATTATGCATAATTGTATAATATATACACTCTATTCTGAAGAGGAATGTCCTGTTAGGTAGTGAGAGGGGATCTGGAACCACCCAAGGGACCTCAGGATTTACTGTGCAGGATCGGCCATATGGTGTAGTTTGACATTGTCAATTAAAAACAAATATGTTTCCTCGGAACCACGCAATGGTGGTAAGATTACAGTTCTGGTACCTTGTATTCCCAAGACGGAGACTGGTGCTCTGTAGGATGGAACGAATTCCTTCTTTACAGCAATCTTTTCACAAACCAGACCCCCAACTGTAGGAATCCAGCCAGTGGATGTTATTGGAATATCCCTTATTCCTAAGTTGGCAGCACTGGTGGATGATTTTTCATCTCAAAATTGTTGAACCTCCTGTAAGACAGTGAGACGTTCATTTATGTCAAAAGCTGCCACCATGCCAGAACCATCAAGATCTGGGACATACATAGGTATCCCAAAGAGAACCTCATAGGGAGTTCGTCCCCCCAAGGACCGTCTTGGCAGATTATTCAGTGCTCTCAGGACCCCATATAGGTGATGAAGCCAGCTGCGGCCGGAACCTAATACTCTAGCTGTTAAGGACTGCTTTAGATCACTGTTCCGCCTCTCCACAACCGAATTTCCCTCTGGATGGTTTGGTGAGGAGTAATGGAGTTCAACACCCTTCGTCCCCATGGTGTCCCTGAATGCCTTAGAGGCAAATGCAGGGCCCTGGTCCGAGTGGAATGCTGCAACCGTACATGTACCGATAAAGATCAGCAAATCTTTGATAACAGTTTGAGCGTCACCTAACCGCTGAGGCCATACCCACAGGAATCTAGAACAAGAATCTACTGTGACTAAAATGTATTTGTATGCACCATCCAGTTGGAGTGGACCGCAATGGTCCAGGGACACACATTGTAATGGCCTATTGCACACTATGAATGATGTCTGTGGTGGGCGCTTGATATTAGAGCCCTCTATTTGCTGGCAGATGTCACAACAAAGGACATATTGCTCTGTCTGTTTGTATAGACCTGGCCACCAGAATCTTTTATGCAAGAGTGTTACTGTGGCCGAAATGCCAGCATGAGCAGAAGTGACACCCTAATGCGCTGCCTTCACTAGATCTAATCTCTGGTCTTCGTTGGGGATTGCTCGATCACCAATCCCAGGAAGTGTTGCATAAGCAACATTCTGTGCACTGATGTAGTAGGAATATTTTGTAGGGTATTCTTTCGGGAGAGACTTGCCTTTAGCCGAAGCTTTCACAGCAGTCATTATTTCATTATCCAAACTCGTATGGGAACGAGTCACTGCCGCCACAGAAGCCATAGCTACTGCTGATTTGGCTGCTTCATCAGCTAAAGTATTACCGATAACGTGTACTCCTACACGTTGGTGGCCCAATATATGTACTACATGGACGCACAGCAGCTTACCCTTAAGATCAGCCACCCTTCCCCACAATGTCTTGTGTTTTTTGGTGTTCCCTTTACAATCTCTGAACCTGTTCAGTTTCCAATGATTAAGATAATAATTGTAAGACTGAACGCAGTAATATGAATCCCAGACTATCAAAATCAGTCTTCCTGGCTCCATTTTTTCTAGTGCTAAAATAAGGGCTTAAAGTTCAGCCAACTCAGCTGTGCAGTCCCCGAGGGTCTGCGTGTAGGTATTGTGAGGTTGGAAAATTCCATCCTTTATCACTCCACTGGTGGCTGCGCAAGCGCGAGCATTGATGTTTGGTACCCACAGCTGGTTGGGCTGAACCATCAGTATAAATGACAGTATCATAGTTGTCTAAAGGTAAAAGATGTAGCGGAGCCGGACACTCTTGTTCATATTGGAGAAATTCTTGTGTCTGAAGTTTTGATCAAAAATATAATCTACATCAGTAGCTGTCAGAGAAGTTGCCCACTGAATCCAGCGTGGGTGTAGTTAGGAACGCTCGCTTTGGTGACGGCCTCTAGTGCCGGCAACGGGGTAACAACAATGATGCGTTTCCCCTGGGCAAGTGATCTCTCTTTTATGACAGCCATCTGAACTGCAGTTAGAATTTTTTCTATGGGCGCAAAGCGTTGCTCTGCATTCGAGTATAGATGAGATTTATATGCTATGGGCACCGTGTCATCCTCATTGAAGGTGACATATGTGAACCCAAGGGTACCAGCAATTATTCTGATGACCAAATTTCTCATGTTGTCACAGGTGTGTAAGTGTTTGGCTTCTAGCATGTCCTGTTGCAAATCCCTAAGGATTTGTGTATGTTCAATTGTCCAGTGTCTGCTAGAAAAGTCTGGATGTATTAAGTCACATAGGGGGTCATTACAACATTGGCTGTAAAAGCCACTTACCGCCGTGCAGAAGACTGCCAACACACCGCCGCGGCCGTGGAATTCCGCCACAGTCATTATGACCCACAGCTCGGAATCCGCCAAAATCCAGACACCCACACAAGTCCACCACACCAAAGGTCAGTGATAAACTGGCAAAAACAAAACCTCCACCGTCACGCCAACAAGAATACGCCCACACTATCATGACCCACGAATCCACGTGGCGGTCTTTCAACTGCGGTATTCCATTGGCGGTACACACCGCTGCGCTCAAAATACACACACATTTACAAAACACTACCACATTGGACAATTCTAAATAAACACACCTGATATACATACACACACCACTCCCACACACCCATTACAATATAAAACACACACCCACATCACCCACAAACCCCTACTACCAACAATTCTGAAAGAAGGTAAGAGACAGACACCACAATCTACAAACAAGCATCCACAGGCACTCAACACCATTACTCACACAACATCCACGCACCTCACACAACACACCACTAAATATCACCCCACACATCACAACACACACCAACCCACACATCACCCACACCATCCCATGGCACGGCAAAGACATCCCAGGTTCTCTGAGGAGGAGCTCAGGGTCATTGTGGATGAAATCATCCTGGTAGAGCCACAGCTATTCGGATCACATGTTCAGCACACCTCCATAGCTAGGAAGATGGAGCTATGGCGAAGAATAGTGGACAGGGTCAACGCAGTGGGACAACACCCAAGAAATAGGGATGACATCAGGAAGAGGTGGAACGACCTACGGGGGAAGGTGAGTTTCCGTGACCTAAAGACACCACCTTGCGGTTCAGAGGACTGGCGGCGGACCCCCACCTCCTCCCCCACAACTAACAACATGGGAGGAGCAAGTCTTGGCTATTCTGCATCCTGAGGGCCTCGCAGTAGTAGCTGGAGGAATGGACTCTGGTAAGTCAAATCTTAACTATTACATCCCCCACCCTACCTGCATGCTATCACATACCCCTACCCTCGCCCTCACCCCCATCACTCCAACTCCTCACAAATGTCCCAATATCACAAACCACCCATGTCAACACCAAGCCCTGCATGCAACACCAAAGCATGGACACCCATCACCAAAGCATGGCCACTGCACATACCCATACACCCCGCTAAACCATCATCACACAAGGTCCCACACAGAAATGCAAGCACTGGGGTTCACGGTCACCCACCCATTGCTCACCATGGCACACACAGATGCAATAATCATGCTTTTACACCCCTGCAGGACCCCTACCCAACATCATCGGACAGGAGAGTCCAGACATGTCCACACCACCAACAGAAGAGGCCCACAGTGATGACAACTGGATCTAGACGACCAGCCCGGCCCATCTGGGACCTCGGGACAGTCGGTTCCCCTCACACTGGCACAGGCCACCACAGAGCTTGCCCCCTCTGGAAACACCAGCACAGCACCCTCCCAGCGGGCCCATACCTCTGTCCCCAGGACACGTCAATCAGCAGTGTGTCCACCACTACAGGGAACCCAGGCTAACCCACCACCCCAACAACAGCAGGGACCTGGGGGCAGTGGGCACACGGTTCAGGGGACAGAGGCCCAGGGAAACAGGGGAACTGGGAGGGCTGCCGTGCGACAGGGGGAGGACAGGCCCAGGGAACCCACTCTCCACGAGGCCCTCTCCAACATCATGGGAGCCTACCATCATTCCCAGTAGAAAATGGCAACCGTACTGGCCAAGTTTCAGGAGACCCAGCGGCTGCAGGAGGAACAGTATTTGGGGTTCAGGGAGGAACTCAAATCCATCAATTCCACCCTGGGCACCATCGTAGGGCTGCTGAAGGAAGTCCTCAACACCAGGAGAGACACTGTGGTACAACAAGGGGCCCCTGACACTAGCCTGGATGATGAACTGCCCACCACCTCTGCCGGCGATAGTGGACAGGAGGCACCGCCACAGGACCACCACACCAGCACCCCACCCTCTGCAGATGGAGAACCACCCTGCAAACGGTCCCTGAGATCCAGGACAAAGACAGAGAACAATGCCAAGACCCCCACCAAGAAATGAGACCACCCTGATTGTCATCCTTTTGTCCCACCTTGTCACCCTGTCCATCCTCAAACTGCCCCAGCTCCACTTCCTGTGCCCCTTTGGACAATGCACCTGTGAGACTAATAGACTGGACTCTGCCATGGACATTCCTCCACCATCACCCCTAACCATTTTACAACCCCCTCCAAAATTGAGCACTAAAATAAACACCCTTAAAGCACAAAACTATCTGGTGCCTGTCTGTGATTTCGAATTAGTGTATTAGCAATTACAGTGACAAAATGCTCTTTCAAATGTAATGTCAACATACCTATGTCACACAGCTCTAGTCCATGAGGAAACAAAGCAGATGTCACACAGTGGGACCCACATCTGTGAAATGGTGAGGGAAAGTGACAACTCAGTGACCATACACTGGGTGAAAAGGACAGACAGTAGAGAGGTAGTAGTGTTAAAGTACATGTGGTAGGCAGGTTTGTCTTCTTACCTGTGTCTCACTGGAAGTATTGCAGGATCACTGAGTTCCTGTTGTTGATGTCCTCTTCTTCTGCTTCCTCGTCTTCACTGTCCACAGGCTCCACAGCTGCCACAACACCTCCATCTGGACCATCCTCCTGCAGAAAAGGCACCTGTTGTCGAAAAGTGAAGTTGTGAAGCATACAGCAGGCCACGATGATCTGGCACACCTTCTTTGGTGAGTAGAATAGGGAACCACCTGTCATATGTAGGCACCGGAACCTGGCCTTCAGGAGGCCAAAGGTCTGCTCTATAATCCTCCTAGTTCACCCATGGGCCTCATTGTAGCGTTCCTCTGCCCTTGTCCTGGGATTCCTCACTGGGGTCAGTAGCCATGACAGGTTGGAGTAACCAGAGTCACCTGCAAATGGCGAGGGACAACTGTTAGACACACTCTAACTCTTAGGGATATCCCCAGACAACTATTCCCACTGATTTGGTCCCAGGTGCTCACCTAATAGCCACACACAGTGCCTCTGGAGTTGCCCCATCACATAAAGGATGCTGCTATTCCGCAGGATGTAAGCGTCATGCACTGAGCCAGGGAATTTGGCATTAACATGGGAGATGTACTGGTCTGCCAAACACACCATGTGCACATTCATCGAATGATAACTCTTCCGGTTTCTGTACACCTGTTCACTCCTGTGGGGGGGTCCAAGGCAACATGGGTCCCATCAATGGCACCTATGATGTTGGGGATATGTCCCAGGGCATAGAAGTCACCTTTCACTGTAGGCAAATCCTCCACCTGAGGGAAAACAATCTAGCTCCGCATGTGTTTCAGCATGGCAGACAACACTCTGGACAACACGTTGGAAAACATAAGCTGGGACATCCCTGATGCTATGGCCACTGTTGTTTGAAATGACCCACTTGCAAGGAAATGGAGTACTGACAGCACCTGCACTTGAGGGGGTATCCTGTGGGATGGTGGATGGCTGACATCAGGTCTGGCTCCAACTGGGCACACAGTTCCAGGATTGCGGCACGATCAAGCCTGTAGGTGATGATCACATGTCTTTCCTCCATTGTCGACAGGTCCACCAGCGGTCTGTACACCAGAGGATGCTGCCATCTCCTCACATGCCCCAGCAGACAGTGCCTATGGAGGAGAACAAGCAGCACAGAGTCAACCAACTCTGAGGTACGTACACACAGCTTACTCAGAAAACTATACATAACCCGAAATTTGCCTGTATGAGTGTTGATCCAAGGCCTAGGTATGTGTGACGCAGTTAAAAATAAAGCCATGTGGGCCCCTGAAATGGCAGCTGCCTGACCTGTAAAGTGGGACAATGGGATATGAGGTAACTGCGCTGGCGTTCTACACCATCACGGTAGGTGGTCGAAGACCACAGCGCAATTCTGCATTGGTTAACATTGGACCCTATGGGTCCCAGGAGCCAATGACGATGTACGCCAGTGGTGACGGTATGCACCGCCGCGGACGTGATCGACATTTTCTATCTGTTCAATCACTCGATACCTGATCTTCGACAGGAGAGGACCTACACTGCAAGTGCTGCTGTGACCTCAGTCTGGAAGAGACAATGGCTTGTGCGTCTGGGGAAAGGGCCCCTGCCTTCAGCACGGAGGAGTTGGAGAAACTCGTGAATGGGGTCCTCCCCCAGTACACGCTACTCTACGGCCCTCAGACAAGCAGGTAAGTACACTGGAAGCATGCTGTATGGGCAATGCCTGTGTGGAGTGGGGTGGATGAAAGATGGGGGGGGGAATGAGGCGTGCATGAAACAACGGTGAGTGCATTTGCCACATGGCAAGGGTAGGGATGCGGGCCAATGACTGTGACGGAGCAGTTGGTAATAACTTCTCTTTTTCCCCTGTACAATTCCTTTAGGTCAGCGCCCACCAGAAGAAGGATATGTGGCGTGCCATCGCCAAAGACGTCCGGACCCTGGGGGTCTACCACAGACAGAGCACCCACTGGCGGAAAAGATGGGAGGACATTCGCCGCTAGAGCAAGAAGACGGCGGAGGCCCAGCTGGGGATGGCCTCCCAACGTGGGAGGGGTGCCTGTCACACCATGACCCCCCTGATGTTCAGGATCCTGGCGGTGGCGTACCCGGAGTTGGATGGGTGCTTGAGGGCATCCAGCAGACACAAGGGGGTGAGTACACTCTCATTCTGCTGATTCAGCATGCATTATAGGTGTCAGGGTGGGGGAGGTGGGCTGTGGGTTCCCTTAGGGCAGGGCGAGTTTGCTAGTGAAGTCCCCTTTTTCAGGCAGACCCTGTGTCACCCCACCCCACCTGGGTACAGTGCCAACTACACCTAGTCAGGCTCCTGTGACATCCATTTGTGCAGAAATCAGCCATAGCCTTGTAAGCCATGTCCCAGGGATTGAATAGTGAACCCCAAGTGCGCGGCCTAGTGCAGGGGCTTCTGTGTCTGTCGTGTCCGCCAACGGTAGCGGTATTGGATGCACTCAACATGTCTTTCTTCTGTCTTCCCCCCCCTTTTTGTGGTCTCGCTGTACTTGTGTGCATTAGCATCATCAGGCGGAGGAGCTGTGGCACCGGAGCAGGAGGGAGCTGCATCCCACATGGCCCTGGAGGGCGAGACTACGGACTCTGAATTCCCCAGTGGGACGGAGGGCGAGGGGAGCTCCACGGCCGGGGCAGGAGCTGACACCAGCGTTACGGACTCCTCCTCTGATGGGAGCTCCCTTGTGGTGGCGGGCCCATCTGTGCCCCCCGCATCTAGATGTACCGCCGCCACCCCCCCTCCAGCACTGCCCTCCCAGCAGCCCCCCAGCCTTTGCCCCGTGCCCGCTCACCCAGGTGGGTGGGCATCACCTTCGCCCCATTCACCTCAGGCCCTGCCCCTGTCACCCCTGCTGCCCTCAGTGAGGAGGCCATTGACCTCCTCAGGTCCCTCATTGTTGGGCAGTCTACCATTTTGAATGCCATCCAGGATGTAGAGAGGCAGTTGCAACAAACCAATGCATTCCTGGAGGGCATTCATTCTGGTCAGGCAGCCCTTCAGCGAGTTTTTCAGACTCTGGCCTCAGCACTGATGGCAGCCGTTGTCCCTGTCTATAGCCTCCCCCCTCCAACTTCCTTCACCCAGACCCACACCCCTGAACCTCTGCCTATCCCAAGCACACCATCAGACCAGCATGCACACACCCCAACACACAAAGGAAGTTCAGGCAAACATAAGCACCACACATCCCACAGGCACTCACGCAAGCCTCAGACACATGCAGACATACCAACATCCACTGCCTCCACTGTGTCCCCCTCCCCCTCGTCTCCCTCCTCCCTCGCAGTCTTGTCTACACTCACACCTGCATGCACTACATCTTCAGCCACTACGTCCCTCACCAGCACACCCGCCACCACACCCCGCTCACGTGCAGTCACCACCCCCACTACCATTCACACATCCCCTGTGTCCTCTCCTAGTGTGTCTGTGAGCCCACCGCCCAAGGTACACAAACGCAGCCACACACCCACCCAACAGCCATCCACCTCAAGACAGCCTCCGGCCCATGCACCTTCACCCAAAGTCACCAAACGTACACCTCCTACGACCACTACCTTTTCCTCCACTCCCAAACCCCCTCCATCTACCCGTCCTAGTGTTCCTATGAAACCTTTCCTGGCCATCCTGGCCACCCTCGACTTCTTTCCCTCACCTCCTCCACCCCGTCAGTCTCCTAGGGCCCGACTCTCCAGGTCCCTACCTAGCACCTCAGCCACAACATCTGCGGGACCAGTGGTGCCAGTAGTCACTGGATTCTGGAGTGCACCAGGCAGCAGGGCAGCCAGTGTGGCAAGGAGCCACAGCACTGAGAGTCCCCCACCTGTCAAGCATCAAACGTTGGCCAGTGCTCGGTGGGAGAGGGGGAAGACACCAGCCACCAAAGCTGCTCCCAGGGGTACAGTTGGGATTGTAGAGTCAGCTGCGACACCTTCCAAGGTGGGGAAGGGGCACAAGAAACCGGCAAGTCTGGGAAGATAGGCACGGCGGAGAAGACCACCATCAGCCCCGCTGCCCTGGATGCAACTGCCAGCAGCCCCACTACCCCAGACAGGACCGCCAGTAGCAGCCCAGCTGCCCAGGAGGCGACTGCCAGCAGCCCCGCTGCCCCAGACAGGACTGCCAGCAGCAGCCCCGCTGCCCAGGAGGCGACCGCCAGCAGCCCGCTGCCACAGACAGGACCGCCAGCAGCAGCCCCACTGCCCAGGAGGTGACCGCCAGCAGCCCTGCTGCCACAGACAGGACCGCCAGAAGCTGAACCGCTGCCAAAGGCACCACCGCCACAAGCACTGCTACCAAAGACTCCGCCGCTACAAGCACTGCTGCCAAAGACTCCGCCGCCACAAGCACCGCTGCCAAGGACACCGCCACCACAAGCACCGCTGCCAAGGACACCACCGCCACAAGCACCGCTGCCACCACAAGCACCGCTGCCAAGGACACCGCCGCCACAAGCACCGCTGCCAAGGACACCACCGCCACAAGCATAGCAGGCCCATGAGCACCAAAAGCTCTGACGCTACTGAGGCCGGCACGAGCAGGATGAAGCACTCTGGGCACAAAGCCCCCTCCAGAACCAGTGGAGACTGTTATCCACTACCTCAGTCCTTGGCAGGATCAAGCACTCTGGGCACCAAGCCCCCTCCAGAACCAGTGGAGAAAGGCATCCACTACCTCAGTCCTTGGCAGGATGAAGCACTCTGGGCACAAAGCCCCCTCCAGAACCAGTGGAGATTCACATCCACTACCTCAGTACTTGGCAGGATGAAGCACTCTGGGCACAAAGCTCCCTCCAGAACCAGTGGAGATTTACATCCACTACCTCTGTCATTGGCAGGATGAAGCACTCTGGGCACAAAGCCCCCTCCAGAACCAGTGGAGATTTACATCCACTACCTCTGTCCTTGGCAGGATGAAGCACTCTGGGCACAAAGCCCCCTCCAGAACCAATGGAGAAAGGCATCCACTACCTCTGTCTTTGGCAGGATGAAGCACTTTGGGCACAAAGCCCCCTCCAGAACCAGTGGAGAAAGGCATCCACTACCTCAGTCCTTAGCAGGATGAAGCACTCTGGGCAGAAAGCCCCCTCCAGAACCAGTGGAGACTGTTATCCACTACCTCAGTCCTGGGCAGGATGAAGCACTCTGGGCACAAAGCCCCCTCCAGAACCAGTGGAGAAAGGCATCCACTACGTCAGACCTTGGCAGGATGAAGCACTCTGGGCACAAAGCCCCCTCCAGAACCAGTGGAGATTTACATCCACTACCTCTGTCCTTGGCAGGATGAAGCCCTCTGGGCACAAAGCCCCCTCCAGAACCAGTGGAGATTGACATCCACTACCTCTGTCCTTGGCAGGATGAAGCACTCTGGGCAGAAAGCCCCCTCCAGAACCAGTGGAGACTGTTATCCACTACCTCAGTCCTGGGCAGGATGAAGCACTCTGGGCACAAAGCCCCCTCCAGAACCAGTGGAGAAAGGCATCCACTACGTCAGACCTTGGCAGGATGAAGCACTCTGGGCACAAAGCCCCCTCCAGAACCAGTGGAGATTTACATCCACTACCTCTGTCCTTGGCAGGATGAAGCCCTCTGGGCACAAAGCCCCCTCCAGAACCAGTGGAGATTGACATCCACTACCTCTGTCCTTGGCAGGATGAAGCACTCTGGGCACAAAGCCCCCTCCAGAACCAGTGGAGACTGTTATCCATTACCTCAGTCCTTGGCAGGATGAAGCCCTCTGGGCACAAAGACCCCTCCAGAACCAGTGGAGACTGTTATCCACTTGAGAGACGGTGGCTTTGCACTCCCCAGGATTGAATAGTGGGCAAACCACCCACTGTAGAGACTTGAGAGACTGTGGCTTTGCAATCCCCAGGATTGAACAGTGGGCATGGGGCCCCCTCGTGGATTTTGCATCATGCACTCAACCGGCTGAGGTGCACCCCCTTCCCTTCCCCCTGAGGTGCCTGTTTTGTTTCTATCTGATGCCCCTGCAGTGTTCTCTCCGTCTTGTTCGGGTATCTTCTGTGGGCCTCGCCTATGCCTTTTGGGCCCAGTGATCCACGGACTATGATGGTGGAATACCTTGGACTTGTGTTCTTGGTGTATTTAATTGTATAAAGTATAAATGTATATATTTGTGAATATTTTTGAATCATGTTTTTGAATATACCACAACTCAACTCATTTCCTTTTGTCCATGCAATCTTCCAGGGGGGTGGTTGGGGGGTGTAACTGTGATGTGTCATGATGTATTAGCATGTGTGTTGTAGTGGGTGAGGGTGGGGGTGGGGGTGTTGCGTGTGTGTGTCACTCTTTTTTCCCTCCCCCTCCCCTGTGTCGTAGGTGCAGTACTCACAGTGGTTTTCCCCGCCGGCGTCCGTGCTCCTGGTAGAGGAGCAGGAAGATAAAGGCTGGAAAAATCAGTAGCTCCAGTTCCATGGAGTCCTGGTTCCTCGTGGGGTAAGTAGAGGTGAGCGTTTTTCCTTCGAAGTCCTGTTTCCGCCGTGTTTTTGTTCTCTGTGAATCCGCCCCGGAAAAGGTGGCGGATTGGTTGGTTGTAAATCTGTGGGCGGTACATTGTCCTCCGCCTGTCTGTTGGCGGTGACCGCCAAGCTGTTTGTTTGTACCGCAGTGGCGGTTGGAGTGTTAAAGTGGCTGTCTATGTTGGCGGTTTGCGCCATGGTCGTAATTCAATTTTTTTTACCGCCGCTTTAACACCGACCGCCAGGGTTGTAATGACCACCATAGTGGCTTAATGTGTTGGGCATAGTCAGGAATGTAAGTTCTGCCAAAATTAAAGAAATCAAGCAAAGACTGTAGTTTCCTTAGCGTGTTTGGTGGGTGCAGTTGTGCACATTCCTCATCCTCCTACCTAGAGGAGAGCTGGGTATGTTAAACCTAATCTGCCAATGCCATTTCCCTGGAAGGAGCCCCCAACCCTGGTTACCCTGAATGAGGTCTCGAGCTCAGACTTTGGAAGAACACGAAGTCCTGGTCAGCATCAAGGCGACGTGCAGCATCGATAGCAGCAATGGTATCTGGTCGGAATCCCTGTGATTATCTGTCTAAAGTGTGATGTATTTATACAGATCTACTTGGACCCCTAACATAGGTTGTTCCAAACCAATAGATAACGCTGCATGCTTGGGACAGTAATTTCTAAAGTGAGCACCTACAGTTTGTTTGTCTTTGTTGCATGAGTTGACACCTTAGTGCGGTGACACCGATAACATAACTCTAAACATAAAGGCCTAACTATAAACAAGGCAGCCATCTTAGAAGATTTAATTAAATGAATGGTCTAAAACAGACCACTAGGTGATGGGGGCACGAGTCTGCAAGCCAAAGGCTAAGCTAACTCCCGTTATCCCATTAAAACAGACTTGGATTCACTACAACATCACCCTACATACCCTCACCAACATCCCTCACCTTACACCCATGGCACCACAACGACACCCCAGATTCTCTGTGGAGAAGCTAAGGGTCCTGGTGGAGGAAATCATCCAGGTAGAGCACAGCTATTTGGATCACAGGTGCAGCAGATATCCATTGCTAGGAAGATGGAGCTATGGCGGAGGATGGTGGACAGGGTCAACGCCAGGGACAACTCCCCAGAACAAGAGATTACATCAGGAAGAGGTGGAACGACATACAGGGGAAGGTACGTTCCATTGCAGCAAGATACCAACTCGCTGTACAGAGGACTGGTGGTGGACCCCCACCTCCTCCCTCACAACTAACAACATGGGAGGAGCAAGTCTTGGCATTCATGCATCCTGAGGGCCTGGCAGGAGTAGGAAGAGGACTAGAATCTGGTAAGTCAACTCTATACTACTACTACCCCCCTACCTGCATGCCATCACATACCCCCACCCTCACCCTCACTCCCATCACTCCACCACCACCCACACACCCCATCATCACAACCCACCCATCCCAATTCCAAGCCCTGCATGCACCACTAATGCATGGACACCACTCACAGACCTGCATGGACACCTATCACTAAAGCATGCACACTAGAGAGAATCACCTAGCCCACCACATAACAACTCACACAAGGAAAATAACAACCATAGACGGCAACCCACCCATGAACAATATGTCACACACAGAAGCAATAACACTGCCTTTACATCCCCACAGGTATCTCAGCCAATGTCATCAGAAAAGAGGTGCCAGCAACATCCAGCCCCCCCACAGAAGAGGCCCACAGTGATGACAGCACCTCTGGTCACCTGGATATGGATGACCAACCTGGTCCAACAGGCATCTCCGGACAGTCGGTTACCCAGGCACAATCTCACACCACCACAGAGCCTCCCCCTCAGGAAACGCCACCACAGCACCCACCCAGTGGGCCCATACCTCTGTCCCCAGGACACGTCAATCAGCAGTGTGTCTACCACTACAGGGACCCCAGGCCACCCCACAAACCCAGGACAATCAGGGGACAGAGGCACAGGACAACAGAAAAGCTGGGAGGACTGATGTGCGCCTGTGGGGGGGACAGGCCCAGGGAACAGACTCTTCAGGAGGCACTCACCGCGATCCTAGGAGCATACCAACATTCC
The DNA here is from genome assembly GCF_031143425.1 of Pleurodeles waltl. Classification (NCBI taxonomy): domain Eukaryota; kingdom Metazoa; phylum Chordata; class Amphibia; order Caudata; family Salamandridae; genus Pleurodeles; species Pleurodeles waltl. The sequence continues at coordinate 352,915,043 of NC_090437.1, read as the reverse complement.
CAGGATACGCTGTGCCAGATCATGGACAAGATGGAGGAGAACATGCGGCTGCAGGAGGGACAGTACCTTGGGATCAGGGAGGACTTGAAGTCCATTAACACCACCCTGGTCTCCATTGCAGGGGGGCTGGCCGACATGGCCAGCAGTATGTGGGAGGCAGTGGCACACCAGAGGGCCCCTGCCACTAGCGAGACTACTGAACAGCCATCCACCTCCGCTGCCGCTAGTGCACAGGAGGCCTTGCCACAGGACCAACAGGCCACCAGCACCCCTCCTGCTGCAGTAGGAGACCCACCCCGCAAACGTTCCCTGTGATCCAGGCAGAAGCCAGAGACTATTGCCATGACCCCCTCCAGGAAATAAGACTCTCCTGATTGTCACCCTTGTATCCCACTCTGTCACCCTGTCCACCTTGAACTGCCATTGCTCCCCTTCCTATGCCCCCTTAGACAATGCAGCTGTGCTACAGATAGACTGGACTCTAACGAGGACTTTCCTCCATCATCACCCCAGCCCATTGCACTTCCCCCTTTTTGTGAGAGCACTGCAATAAACACAAGTATGGAGTATGTCAAATGATTTAAGTATGGTTTTGTTTAACAAGGTTTCAACATTGCAATTCAATTGTACATTAATGTATACATAGGAAACACCTGTAGTTGGCTGCAGTGAACACACCAGGAGCAATAGTTGGGCACCAATATCTGCAAAAAGAGATGCCAAAGGGTACAGTGAGTGGGCATAGAAGTGGGAATTCACAGCCTTCCGGTGACAATGTCAAACATGAAATTGTCAAAGAAATGTGAAATAACACTGTCTTACTGGTGTGTCATTGGCAGTATTGATGAATCACTGCAGCTCTGTTGTCCTCATCCTCATCCTCTGCCTCCTCATCTTCACTGTCCACAGGGTCCACTGATGCCACACAGTCATTTCCAGCCTCCTCATCCTGCAGAAAAGGCACATGACATCTCAAGGCAAGGTTGTGCAACATACAGCATGCCATGATGATCTGGCAGACCTTCTTTGATGAGTAGCAGAAGGATCCAACTGTTAGATGGAGGCACTGAAACCTGACCTTCAGGAGGCCAAAGGTGCATTCAATAATCCTTCTTGTTCGCCTTTGTGCCTCACTGTAAAATTCCTCTGCCCTTGTCCTGACATTCCTCACAGGGGTCAGTAGCCATGATAGGTTTGGGTAACCTGAGTCCCCTGCAAATATCGACGAACAACTGTTGGCCACACACTAACCCTTATGGCCCACACCATACCCATATACCAACATCCACTAGGTGGGAACCATGGCTCACCTATTAGCCACACCCTGTACCTCAAGAGTTGGGCCATCACATTTGGGATGCTGCTATTCCTTAGGATAAAAGTATTACGCACTGAGCCTGGAGACTTAGCATTGACATGGGAGATGTACTGGTCCGCCAAACACACCATCTGCACATTCATCAAGTGAAAACCTTTTTGATTTCTAAAAACCTGTTCATTTTGCCAGGGGGGCGGGGGGGGCGCACAAATGCAATATGTGTTCCATCAATAGCCCCAATGATGTTGGGATATGTCAGATTGCATAGAAGTCAGCCTTCACTGTGGCCAAATCCTCCACCTGCGGGAAAACAATGTAGCTGCACATGTGTTTAATCATAGCAGACAACACTCTGGTCAGCACTATTGAGAACATTGGCTGTGACATGCCTGCTGCCAAGCCCACTGTCACTTGGAAATAACCTGTTGCCAAGAAATGGAGCACTGATAGCACTTGCACAAGAAGGGGGATTTGAGTGGGGCGACAGATAGCAGATATCAGGCCAGGCTCCAATTGGGCACACAGCTCTGTGATTGTGGCCCTGTCAAGTCTGTAGGTGAGGATGATGTCCCTGTCCTCCATTGTTGCCAAGTCCACCAGGGGTCTGTACAGAGTGGGATGTCACCATCTCCTATTCATCCGCACCGGTTGCAATCTATGGGGCAAAAGAGTGAGCAGCTGGTCATATTCTGTACATTGTAACCACTAAAGTTCTATGCATATTGTGACTTTTACAATTTATTGGTGGCATATGTCCAGAATGTGAAATTGTGAACTGTGACGCAGTTAGGATCCTTAGCCTGACACCCGCCCCCCCCCAAAATGGCATCTGCCTGTCCTGTTTGGAGGGAAAGGTAGAATTGAGGTAATATTTCTGACGTTGTGTGCCGTTGCGGGATGCGGTCGGGAACCACCCTGCAACTCCTCATTGGTTAACATTGGGCCCTACGGGGGACTGTGACCTTGCGCTCCCCAGTATCTGAAGCACAGGGCACGATGCCCCCTCCAGAACCAGTGGCAAAGCCATCCACTCACCCCATCCTCCCCAGGATGAAGATCACAAGGAGTGATGTCCCCTCCAGAACCAGTGGAGAAGCCATCCACTCACCCCATCCTCCCCAGGATGAAGATCACAGGGCACAATACCCCCTCCAGAACCAGTGGAGAAGCAATCCACTTGACAGACTGTGGCCTTGCACTCCCCAGGACCAAGCACAGGGCATGTTGCCCCCTACAGAGCATGTGGGCAAGTTACCCACTTGAGAGACTGTGGACTTGCAGTCCCCAGGACAAAACAATGGGCATGTTGCCCCAGCCAGTCGTTGATGTTCGTGGTGGAGCAGCACGTACAAGATCATGGGGAAGACATGCAGCTCTGGCTCCATGGCGGCATGGTTCTTCCCTGAATCTCCACGGGTGAGTCCTTTGACTTCTGAGCTCAGTTCCTGCCATGCTTTTGATGTCGTTGGTACCGCCCTGGAAAAGATGGTGGATTGGATTGTCACAATACAGTGGGCGGAACATTGTCTTCCACCTGGCTGTAGGCCGTTACTGGCGTGGTACCTGTTGATTCCACCCTTGCGGTTGGTGTGTTAAAGTGGCTGTTTGAGCTTTCTCCGCCATGGTCATAATTTGGCGGTATTTATGGCCAGGCTGTAGGAGGTATTACTGCCACTTTATCACCAGCCGCCAGGGTTGTAATGAGGGCCCTAGTCTGTTGGGGTATTGGGGGTTAGGTGGGGTAGTTTCTTATTTTATTTGGGGGCTATTTGATTTGCAGTCAGGGGAAACTGCAAAATGTCTGGGAAAGGGAGATACCATAGGATGACTGCTGATGACCTGGGAGGGTTCATCTGGCTGGTGAAACATTACCTCCCCCTGAAATTGACTTTGAGTGGCTGGGTCATACAGGGCTACCCAACAGAGGCACGGAAGCTGCGGTGGGGCAAGGTGCTCCACCAACTATTGATATGGATGGATATTTGGAGTAGTGCGTACTGACCACCAAATCAAACACCATTTGGCAGAACTCATTGCACAAGAGCAAGATCTACTGGATCACCTGGGCATTCTGATTGGTGGACCAGTTGGTAAGTGCCCCATTTGAATTGCAACATCCTCATTTGCATGTTATTGTTAATGTATTGTTGGGTGTTTGTCTCGGGGTAACATAGGGCCTGATTATGACCCTGGCGGACGGCGGAGGCCGTCCGCCAAGGTACCGCCGCTGAATGACCGCACCGCGGTCGAAAGACCGCGGCGGCCATTTAGACATTTCCTCTGGGCCGGCGGGCGCTCTCCAAAAGAGCGCCCGCCGGCCCAGAGGAAATGCCCCTGCAACGAGGACGCCGGCTCAGAATTGAGCCGGCGGAGTTGCAGGGGTGCGACGGGTGCAGTTGCACCCGTCGCGTATTTCAGTGTCTGCAGGGGCCCCGCGGCACCCCCTACCGCCATCCTGTTCCTGGCGGGCGAACCGCCAGGAACAGGATGGCGGTAGGGGGTGTCAGAATCCCCCATGGCAGCGCAGCAAGCTGCGCCGCCATGGGGGATTCTAAGGGCAGCGGTAAACCAGCGGGAGACCGCCGGTTTGCCTCTTCTGACCGCAGCCGAACCGCCGCGGTCAGAATGCCCTGCGGTGCACCGCCGGCCTGTCGGCGGTGCTCCCGCCGACCCTGGCCCCGGCGGTCTTAGACCGCCGGGGTCAGAATGACCCCCATAGTCTGTTGAGGTACTGGGGGTTAGGTGGGGTAGTTTCTTATTTTGTTTGGGGGCTTTTCGATTTGCAGTGAGGGGAAACTGCAAAATGTCTTGGAAAGGGAGAGCACATAGGATGAGTGCTGATGAACTGGGAGGGTTCATCTGGCTGGTGAAATATTACTTCCCATGATGTTGACTTTGGGTGGCTAGGTCATACAAGGCTACCCAACATCCTCATTTGCATGACAGGGGGATATGAGGCTGACTGCAGCATGTTTTGTAAAATGTCAGGACATGAAGTTTTGGGGCATATTTAAGAGCCCTTATCGCCAACTTAGCACTGCCATAGTGTAATTCTTTTTTATGCTAAGGCGGCTCTAAAGTGGTATTTTCACTGCTCCAAATTAACAAAGTGGCATAATGCATCCATTGCGCCACTTTGTAAGCACTTGTGCCACATTATGTCTGCGCCAGCCATGATATATGCAAGGGGGAGTGTTCATTGCGCCATTTTTTTTACACTTTTTAACACCTGCTCAGAGCCGGCATTAAAAGAGGGCATACGGTGTTTTATAATGGGCCCCTATTTACTCCGCAGGAGTTACAGTCCTAGTGTGTGACTTTGTGTCTGACAGTAAGCCAGACTTTTTATTTGTAATTAGGGTCTGTTCTCATTGACATAGCTTCACACAATGCATACATTTAGGTGAGTTGATGGATCACAGTAAAAGTTGACATGATACATGTGAATATGGCGATTGATTTACCTGTGCACGTTTATTTTCCAGTGTAATAAAATGTCCAGTTCTCTGACCCCATGAGAGATCCTGAGCCATTTGTTGTATATTCAGAGTCCAGTGGTGAGGGACATGTCATGAGACAGAGTTAGGAGAAGAGTGCATTAGTGAAGAGGTTGACATATGGCATGTATGAATCTGAACCAAGTGTATGGTAATTTACCCAGATGAGAGCACCAGTACAACTAATATGTGTGGTTCAGAAGAGGCGAATCAGTGACGGGCAGCTGTCAGTGTGGCCGGATACAGACCCAAATATAGGTAATGTCATATGCGCCACACTTTCCACCAATAATACTGCCAGACCCCTGCAATTACAGTTGAAGTTCAATACTTACCTGTCCAAGATGCCGCATACGTACACTATGTGAATGGCTGGAACTGCGGATGAAAATGTTTTGAGTAGCTGATGTCATTTAGCACCCAATTTGCCAGCTCCTTGGTCATAGGGGATGCACATTCATGGAAATAAAGACAGAAGGCATACTCTAAGCCATTCCTCCTACTTGGCCAGTGCACACATGAGAACACCCACCAGACAGTCAACAAGAAGATAATTGTCTATAACTAACTGGATTTATTAAAACATATAAATAACATCATAAAAAAACCTATCCTATACACTACCCTACACTAAACTAACCTAATCTATCTTAACTTAACTTACACCAAATCATGTCTATCCTATTCTAAACTAATCTTACACATGCAACGTCACACTCTAAACATTGGCCCCCCACATGCCCTTAAGAGACAGATACGAGTAAGACAACTTAAACTAAGTCTACACATGTACTAACCTAAACTATTTCCTAAACAAATATACATTTTTCTGTTGTTTTTCAATTTTTGTTTTTTATTAACATAGAAATATTAACATAACCTCCCACCCAACCCCTCGAAAATCAAAAATGTACTAAAACCCACCCACCCAACTATACTTACACTAATCTACACTTAAACTATACTATTTTACTATCCTAACTCTACCCACCTAAAACCCACTAAAAAATATAACATCAGTAAAAAGGAGAGGGAAGGAACTGGAGGCTGTGGCATGTTTGTTTTACAACTTCTTTGGTTTCTTTTTGCAGTACTTTAGTAGTTTGCTATTATGGGCATTGTCTCTTTCCAACTTATCCAGCCTTGCCATCATGGTTCCATGTCTTGTCTACTTACCTGCACTTACCTGCACTCACCATGGATGGGTCCACCCTTTTATGGGTGTCCTCCAGGGGTGGGATAGGGTGGCATGGGGTGTTCCTGGGTGCAGGGAAGGGCACCTGTGGACTGCTTCCATGGTCTCCCACCATGGAAATGAGCCCACAGGTCCCTTAATGCCTGCCCTGACCCTGGGGTTAAAAAACGGCACAAATCTGTCTGGGCACCATGTTTTAAGGCATGCCTCTTCCTGTGCGTCATTTTGACGCCAGAGGATAAATAAGGCGCACATGCCTTAGAGTCATTTTTTGCACGGTAACGCCTACCTTGCATGTCATTAGCGCAAGGTAGGTTTTCATGTTAAAAAAATGACTCAAACTCCATAACTTTGGCGCTGGACGGGTTTAGCACCAAAGTATAAACATGGAGTTAATTGTGCGCTGAATTTGCATTAAAAAATGACGCAAATCCGGCGCAAACAGTGTATAAATGTGGGCTTAAATGTTGCACTGCATATGTAATGCCACATGCCTACATCAACGGAATAGGCTGGCTTTGTAGGGCTTTGTAGGACAACTATGCTGGCTACACACCTGACACCATTGTGCTGCAAGGAGGTGGTAGCCTCCATCTAATATGAGGACCCTGCTCATAAAATGGACTACACAAAACATGTTACATACATGATGAGCATACATATTGGAATCCAGATGGCCCTATACAGGTCCTTGAGTTAGTACCCAGGAATCAACACATCAACACAGTCAAATTGAACCATATTAGAAGACCTGGAACATACACACCACCGCAAACACCTCTGATTCACTACTCAAACTGCAACCAACTACTGCCATGGAATATTCCAGATCCCTCTCAACTCTTCACTAAATTTCTCCCTCTTATCTTTTCATCTGATCAAGGTTATGGCATACAGCTGTGGGTCATGACCCCAATTGCAAATCCAACTATCAATGAACAGCATGCCTACAATGAAGCACACCAGAAAGCACGCAGCGTAGTGGAGAGAAGCTTTGGCCCTCTCAAATCCCAGTTCAGGTGCCTGGACATGACAGGAGGAAGCCTCCTGTATGCTCCCCCGCTGGTATGCAAGATCATACTGGTATGTGCTATCCTGCACAACATGTGTCAGAAACAATATCCCCTGGGATGGACAAGTAGATGTCCACAATGAGGAGGAGGAGGCGGATGATGGGGATGAGGACCTTGATGGGGACCAACCAAACACAGCGGCTGGAGTCCGCAGGAGACAGACAATTGTTGACAACATTTATACCTAGTCAACCAAAAGTACTTTGTAAATACCTCTAATGAATTTTGTTTAACAACATAATCCTTAGTCTACGCTTTGTCCAATGCACATACCATTGGAAAGTGAATCTAACCTCAGGGAGTGTGTCAGAAACACAAAAACAACAAGTATGGCACACACATCTTTGGTGATGTAGGGATTTCTACATACTCTATGTCACATATGAGTGACACCCAAATCCCTGGCATGTGACTTCTGAAGGCCAAGAACCATGCACCCCTGCATCTATTGTTACATCATGTGGGCAATGTGCAATTTCATGGGCCATTCACCAACACAACACCATCCCTAACAGGGAGCATGCAAGGGGGACACACATAAGGTAAGGGCTGTCAAGAAATGGAGGTTAAGTAATGTCAGAACTGAACATTGTCACTACTCTGTGTGAGAGTAGCTTGGCCTGCACCGTACATGTATGTCAAGGGGGGGGACATCATAGGTAACGTTGCTTCTTCAGTAATTGCCCATGGAATTTAGTCAATGTTGGAAGCTGAGCCTGCACAGTGTGTCCATGGGAATATGTACTGGCACTGCAATAGGCCACATCCCTGACACATGGAGGACTGTATATCATGTATGGTACATACACATTGGCTGGGGAATGGTCAACGGCTTGGCAGTGACATAAAACAGCTAGGAGTGTTGGACCCATATACAAACACATAACAGATTGTATGGTCTATGATTTTCAATGGGAGAATGCATCTACCAAATGATAGTCTGGCTGGAATGTAGGTAGAGTGTGTAACACACCCTATCTACAGAGGATGCACACCTGTCACACAAATAGGCTTGATTCACACATTCCTACTGCTAATAATGATAAATACATGAAGACTAATGTATGGTTGTCCATCCTAGGTAGCAACAGGTATGCCATTCTCCACAATGACTGACTTGTGTCTGCTTGTCTTCACAGTATGCCCCGTATAACAACATTACACAGCACATAGCAATACAAACCATTCATTGTCACGTACAGGACAGGTCCATTGCATAGTACCAAATTTAACTAAATAGCTCATTGATGGAAAACTGATTATTGGTAAGGGCAGGTAAGTACCTACATTTAGCAATAGGCCACTAACCCCCACTAGATTCAGTTAGCCTCAATAAATTAACCCCAGCTCAACCCTTGGCAGCTTGGCAATGAGCGACAAGTCTTAACTTAGGAGACAAAGTGTAAAGCATTCAGGTATCACAAAACAGTAAATACATGAAACACAGGAAACAGTTAGTTTAAAAATCCCAAAACAATTTATAAAAATAAGAAATATTTTTAGCTTTAAAAGGACACCAAAACTAATAAAATCAGATAAAGGGAACTGAAGATATGAATTTTAAAAACAAGTAATGTTTTTTAGCGCTTAAAAAAATGAATAGCGACAATCTGGTCATCTGGTCACACCTCGACCGGGGCAAAGTCAAAGTCTAGGGCCGACCGCGATGGAGCCCTGCTCGGCTACAGCAAGCGAGAGGCCTCGGTCAAAAGTTTACCTTCTGACTTAGTTGTTTCCTTGAAGATTTTCTTCAGTGGGACCAAGTCGCTAGTCCAATCCGACCTCTTGGAGTTCTTCCAAGGATACACATCGTGGTCAAGGCATCTACATTCGGGATTAGACAATTTTTCAAGATCAAACTCCTTCTACCGGGGCAAACCTGAATCTTGATTCGACGTCCCTGGAGCCCTCTTCTGACACCCTGTGCAGGAGGTCCCGGTCAACTCCCTACGATCGGACTTAGGTGGTCATTACAACCCTGGCGGTCGGTATTAAAGTGGCGGTAAGACCTCCAACAGGCCGGCGGTAAAAAAATTGGAATTACGACCGTGGCGGAAACCGCCAACAAAGACAGCCACTTTAACACTCCGACCGCCACGGAGGTACAGACAAACAGCTTGGTGGTCACCGCCAACAGACAGGAGGAAGACAAAGTACCGCCCACAGTATCACAACCTACCAATCCGCCACCTTTTCCGGGGCGGGTTCACCGCGGATAAAAACATTGCGGAAACAGGAATTTCGAAGGGAAAACGCTCACCTCTACTGTACACACTCCACGAGGAACGACGACACCATGGACCCGGAACTCCAAATCCTACCCGCGATACTCTTCCAGCTCTTGTACCAGAAGCACCAACACCGGCGGCGAAGACCACAGTGAGTACTGCACCTACGACAAAAAACAGGGACACACACATGCAACACCCCCACCCTCACCCACTACAACACACACACATATCTATACATTATAGTAATACCCCCCAACCCTCCCGGAAGAATGCAAAGACAAAAGGAAATGAGTGTAACCATTGGAATATATTAAAATGCAGTACGCAAAAATATACATATAAACACTATTTACAAAATATACACCAAGAATAGTAGTCCAGGTATTGCACCATTTATAGTCCGTGGACCACTGGGCCCAAAATGCATGGGCGAGGCCCACACATGATACCAGATCAAAACAGAGAGAACACTGCAGGGGCATCCGATAGAAATACAACAGGCACCTCAGGGGGAAGGGAAGGGGGGGCACCTCAGCCGGATGAGTGCACAACACCAGATCCATGAGGGGTCTCCATGCCCATTGATATATCCTGGGGAGTGCAAAGCCACAGACTCTCAAGTCCATACAGTGGGTGGGTTGCCCACTGTTCAAATATGGGGAGTGCAAAGCCACAGTCTCTCAAGTCTCTACAGTGGGTGGGTTGCCCACTGTTCAAACCTGGGGAGTGCAAAGCCACAGTCTCTCAAGTCTCTACAGTGGTTGGTTTGCCCACTGTTCAATCCTGGGGAGTGCAAAACCACAGTCTCTCAAGTCTCTACAGTGGGTGGTTTGCCCACTGTTCAATCCTGGGGAGTGCAAAGCCACAGTCTCTCAAGTCTCTACAGTGGGTGGGTTGCCCACTGTTCAATCCTGGGGAGTGCAAAGCCACAGTGTCTCAAGTCTCTACAGTGGGTGGTTTGCCCACTGTTCAATCCTGGGGAGTGCAAAGCCACAGTCTCTCAAGTCTCTACAGTGGGTGGTTTGCCCACTGCTTCATCCTGGGGAGTGCAAAGCCACAGTCTCTCAGGTAGATGCCTTTCTCCACTGGTTCTGGAGGGGGACTGGTGCCCAGAGAGCTTCATCCCGCCAAGGACAGACGGAGTGGATGCATGTCTCCACTGGTTCTGGAGGGGGACTGGTGCCCAGAGTGTTTCATCCTGTGAAGGACAGACGGAGTGGATGCATGTTTCCACTGGTTCTGGAGGGGGACTGGTGCCCAGAGTGCATCACACACCCCGTGACGGTCCCAGTTGCGTCGGTGCCCCTGCCGCTCATGGGCTAGCGGTGCTTGGGTTCGCGGTGCCCTGTTCAGCGGTGCTTGAGTTGGCGGTGCCCTGTTCAGCAGTGCTTGAGTTGGCGGTGCCCTATTCAGAGGTGCTTGAGTTGGCGGTGGCCTGTTCAGCAGTGCTTGAGTTGGCGGTGCCCTGTTCAGCGGTGCCTGAGTTGGCGGTTCCCTGTTCAGCGGTGCCTGAGTTGGCGGTTCCCTGTTCAGCGGTGCCTGAGTTGGCGGTGCCCTGTTCAGCAGTGCCTGAGTTGGCGGTCCTTCATTGCCCAGCTGGGCTGGGGCTGGTGGTCCTTCATTGGGCAGCTGGGCTTTGGCTGGCAGGTCCCTCCAGGGCAGCTGGGCTGTGGCTGGCGGGGCCCTCCTGGGCAGCTGGGCTGTGGCTGGCGGGGCCCTCCTAGGCAGCGAGGATGAGGCTGGCGGTGGTCTCCTGTGCAGCGAGGATGGGGCTCGCGGGCCCTCCTGTGCAGCGAGGATGGGGCTGGCGGGGCCCTCCTGGGCACCGGGGATGGGGCTGGCGGGCCCCTCCTGTGCAGCGAGGATGGGGCTGGCGGGGCCCTCCTGGGCAGCGGGGATGATGGCGGTCTTCTCCGCCGTGCTGCTCCTCCCAGACTTGCCGGGTTTCTTGTGGCCCTTCCCAACCTTGGGAGGAGTCACAGCTGAGTCCACACTCCCACCGGGACCCCTGGGAGCGGCTTGGGTGGCTGGTGTCTTCCCCCTCTCCCGCCGGGCACTGGCCAACTTCTGGTGCTTCAAGGGGGACCGGCTGTGCTGTGGCTCCGTGCCACACTGGCTGTCCTGGTGGCCGGTGCACTCCACATACCTGTGACCACAGGTCCCTGAGATGTTGTGGCTGAGGTGCAAGTTCTGGACCTATGAGTTGGACGGGGTGGGGGGGTCGGAAATAGGTTAAGGCTGGACAGGAAAAGTTGTTTGGACACACTGGGACGGGTAGCTGGAGGGGGTTTGGGAGTGGAAGAAGAGGTGGTGGTTGTAGGAGGTGTACGTTTTGTGGCTTTGGGTGCAGGTGCATGCGCTGGAGGCTGTCGTAAGGTGGATGCCTGTTGGGTGGGTGTGTGCCTGCGTTTGTGTATCTTTGGAGGGGGCGTCACTGACACACTGGGAGAGGACACAGGGGACGTGTGTATGGTAGTGGGGGTGGTGACTGCACGTGAGGGGGGTGTGGTGGTGGGTGTGCTGGTGCGGGACGTAGTGGCTGTAGAGGTAGTACATGCAGGTGTGAGTGTAGACGAGACTGGGAGGGAGGAGGGAGACGAAGAGGAGGGGGACACAGTGGAGGCAGTGGATGTTGGTGTGTATGTGATGCTTGCGTGAGTGCCTGTGGGATGTGTGGTGCTTATGTTTGCCTGAGCTTCCCTTGTGTGGTGAGGTGTGTGCAGACTGGTCTGATGATGTGCTTGGGATAGGCAGAGGTACAGGGGATTGGGTCTGGGTGGAGGAAGTTGGAGGTGGGAGGCTAGACACAGGGACAATGGCTGCCATCAGTGCTGAGGCCAGAGTTTGAAAGGCTCGGTGAAGGGTAGCTTGACCAGCATGAATGCCCTCCAGGAATGCATTGGTTTGTTGCAACTGCCTTTCTACACCCTGGATATCATTCAAAATGGTATACTGCCCAACAGTGAGGGACCTGAGGAGGTCAATGGCCTCCTCACAGAGGGCAGCAGGGGTGACAGGGACAGGGGCAGGGGCTGAGGTGCCTGGGGCGAAGGTGATGCCCACCCTCCTGGGTGAGCTGGCACTGGGCGAAGGCTGAGGGGCTGCTGGGAGGGCAGTGCTGGTGGGGGGGGGGGTGGCGGCTGTACCTGTACATGCGGGGGGCACAGATGTTGCCACCACCACAAGGGAGCTCCCATCGGAGGACGTGTCTGTGTCGCTGGTATCAGCTCCTTTCCCCGCCATGGTTCTCCCCTCACCCTCCATCCCACTGGTGTATTCTGAGTCCGTAGTGTGGCGCTCCATGGCCATGTGGGATGCAGCTCCCTCGTGCTCTGGTGCCACTGCTCCTCCGCCTGATGATGCTAATGCACACAAGAACAGGGAGACCACAAAAAAAGGGGGGGGGGACAGAAGAAAGACATGTTGAGTGCATGGATTACCGCTACCGTTGGTGGACAAGACAGACACAGAAGCCCCCTGCACTACGTCGCGTTCTTGGGCTCTACAGTGCAATTCATGGGAAATGGCCTACAAGGCTATGGACGACATCTGCACACATGGATGACACAGGTGCATGAATAGCTGTACTTGCCACTCTACAGAGGTGGGGTGGGGGCCACAGGGCCATGCCTTACGGAGGGGCCTAGCCTACGGAACGCGCCCTGGCCTAGGGAAACCCACACCCCTCCTCCCCCACCCAGACACCTCCACTGCGTGCAAAGTCAGCTGAATGAGAGTGTACTCACCCCCTTGTGTCTGCTGTGATGCCCTCAAGCACCCATCCAAATCCGGGTAGGCCACCGCCAGGATCCTGAACATCAGGGGGGTCATGGTTCGACAGGCACCCCTCCCACGTTGGGAGGCCATCCCCAGCTGAGCCTCCGCGTCTTCTTGCTCCAGTGGCGAATGTCCTCCCGTCTTTTCCGGCAGTGGGTGCTCCGTCTGTGGTGGACCCCCAGGCTCCGGACGTCCTTGGCGATGGCACGCCAAATATCCTTCTTCTGGTGGGCGCTGACCTACATGAAATGTACAGGGGAAGAAGAGAAAGTCATTACCAACTGCGCCATCAAAGTGAGTCGCCCCATCCCTACCCTTGCCATTCTTACAACCAGCCCTCTCCACACAGGCATAGCCCATACAACATGCTCCCTGTGGACTTACCTGTTGGTCTGGAGGACCGTAGAGTAGCGTGTACTGGGGGAGGACCCCATCAACGAGCTTCTCCAACTCCTCCGATGTGAAGGCAGGGGCCCTTTCCCCAGACACACAAGCCATTGTCTCTTCCAGACCGAGGTCACAGCAGCACTTGCAGTGTAGGTCCTCTCCTGTCGAAGATCAGCTATCTAGTGATTCAACAGATAGAAAATGGCGGTCACGTCTGCTGCGGTCACGTCCGCGGCGGTGCGTACCATCACCACTGGCGTACATGGTCATTGGCTCCTGGGACCGATAGGGTCCAATGTTAACCAATGCAGCTTTGCGCCGCGGTCTTCGACCGCCTACCGCGACGTTGTACAATGCCAGCGCAGTTACCTCACATCCCATTGTCCCACTTTACAGGTCAGGCAGCCGCCATTTCAGGGGCCCACATGGCCTAATTACCAACTGCGTCACACATACCTAAGCCTAGTCTCAACACACATACAGGCCACATTTTGTGTATGAATGGTGTTCTGTGTAGACTGTGGGTACATACCTCTGAGTTGTTTGACTCTGTGCTCCCTGTTGTCCTTCATAGGCACCGTCCGCTGGGACATGTGAGGAGATGGTGGAATCCTCTGGAGTACCGACCGCTGGTGGACCTGTCGACAATGGAGGAAAGAAATTTGATTATCACCTACAGGTTTGACCGTGCCACAATCCAGGAACTGTGTACACAGTGGGAGCCTGACCTGATGTCAGCAATCCACCATCCCATAAGAATCCCCCCTCAAGTGCAGGTGCTATCAGTGCTCCATTTCCTTGCAAGTGGGTCTTTTCAAACAACTGTGGCAATGGCATCAGGGATGTCCCAGCCTATGTTTTCCAACGTATTGTCCAGAGTGTTGTCTGCCCTGCTGAAACACATGCGGAGCTACATCGTTTTCCCTCAGGTGGAGGATTTGCCTACAGTGAAAGGTGACTTCTATGCCTTTGGACATATCCCCAACATCATAGGTGCCATTGATGGGACCCATGTGGCTTTGGTCCCCCCCCCCCACAGGAGTGAACAGGTGTACAGGAACCGGAAGAGTTATCATTCCATGAATGTACAGATGGTAGGTTTGGCAGACCAGTACATCTCCCATGTGAATGCCATGTTCCCTGGCTCACTGCATGACGCCGACATCCTGCGGAATAGCAGCATCCCTTATGTGATGGGTCAACTCCAGAGGCACCGTGTGTGGCTATTAGGTGACTCTGGTTACCCCAACCTAGCATGGCTACTGACCCCAGTGAGGAATACAGGACAAGGGCAGAGGAACGCTACAATGAGGCCCATGGGTGAACTAGGAGGGTGATTGAGCGGACCTTCGGCCTCCTGAAGGCCAGGTTCAGGTGTCTGCATATGACAGGTGGATCCCTATTCTACTCACCAAAGGAGGTGTGCCAGATCATCATGGCCTGTAGTATGCTTCACAACTTGGCTTTGCGACGACAGGTGCCTTTTCTGCAGGAGGATGGTCCAGATGGCGGTGTTGTGGCAGCTGTGGAGCCTGTGGACAATGAAGACGAGGAAGCAGAGGAAGAAGACATGCAGAACAGGGACTCAGTGATCCAGCAATATTTCCAGTGAAACACAGGTGAGAATACATTCCTGCCTACTACATGTACTTTTACACTTCTACCTCTATCCTGTCTGTCATTTTCACCCAGTGTATGGTCACTGAGTTGCCACTTTCCCTTACGGCTTCACAGGTGTGGGTCCCAACGTGTCTCATCTGCTTGGATTCCTCATGGACTAGAGCTGTGTGACATAGGTATGTTGACATTACTATTTCAAGAACATTTTGTCACTGTAATTGCAAATACACTATTTCGAAATCATAGACAGACTCCAGATCTTTTGGTGCTTTAGGTGTGTTTATTTAAATACAAAATATTGGAGGGGGAAGTTAAATGATAAGGGGTGATGGCAGAGGAGTGTCCATGGCAGAGTCCAGTCTATTAGTCTCACAGGTGCATTGCCCATATGGGCATTGGAAGTGGAGCTGGGGCAGTTTTACTATGGACAGGGTGACAAAGTGGGACCACAATCAGGGTGGTCTAATTTCTTGGCGGGGTCTTGGCATCGTGCTCTGTCTTGTTCCTGGATCTCAGGGACCGTTTGCGGGGTGGTTCTCCGTCTGCAGGGGGGGGTGCTGGTGTGGTGGTCCTGTGGCGGGGCGTCCTGTCCACTAGCGCCGGCGGAGGTGGTGGGCAATTGATCGTCCAGGCTAGTGTCAGGGGCCCTTTATAGTGCCACAGTGTCCCTCCTGGTGTTGAGTACTTCCTTCAGCACCCCTACGATGGTGCCGAGGGCGGAGCTGATGGTTCTGAGTTCCTCCCTGAACCCCAAATACTGTTCCTCCTGCATTCGCTGGGTCTCCTGAAACTTGGCCAATACCGTTGCCATCGTCTCCTGGGAGTGGTGGTAGGCTCCCATGATGGAGGAGAGGGCCTCGTGGAGAGTGGGTTCCCTTGGCCTGTCCGCCCCCTGTCGCACAGCAGCCCTCCCAGTTCCCCTGTGTTCCTGGGCCTCCGTCCCCTGGACCGTGTGCCCACTGCCACTGCCCCCAGGTCCCTGTTGTTGTTGAGGTGGTGGGTTATCCTGGGTTCCCTGTAGTGGTGGACACACAGCTGATTGACGTGTCCTGGGGACGGAGGTATGGGCCCGCTGGGTGGGTGCTGTGCTGGTGTTTCCTGAGGGGGGAAGGTCTGTGGTGGCCTGTGCCTGTGTGAGGGGAGCCGACTGTCCCGAGGCCCCCGATGATCCGGGCTGGTCATCTAGATCCAGGTGGACAGAGGTGCTGTCATCACTGTGGACCTCTTCTGTGGGTGGAGTGGACATGTCTGGACCCTCCTGTCTGGTGACGTTGGGTAGTGGTCCTGCAGGGGTGGAAAGGCATGATTATTGCATCTGTGTGTGTCATGGTGTGCAATGGGTGGGTGACCGTGTACCCCAGTGCTGGCATTCCTGTGTGTGAGCTTGTGTGATGATGGTTTAGGGGGGGTGTATGGGTATGTGCAGTGGGCATGCTTTAGTGATGGGTGTCCATGCGTTGTTGTTGCATGCAGGGCTTGGTGTTGGGATGTGTGGTTTGTGATATTGTACAATTGTGAGGAGTTGGAGTGATAGGGGTGCGGGCGAGGGTGGGGGTATGTGATAGCATGCAGGTAGGGTGGGGGATGTAATAGTTAAGATTTTAATTACCAGAGTCCATTCCTCCACCGACTCCTGTGAGGCCCTCAGGATGCAGAATCGCCAAGACCTGCTCCTCCCATGTTGTTAGTTGTGGGTGGGGAGGTGGGGGTCCGCCGCCAGTCCGCTGAACCGCCTGGTGGTGTCTTGAGACCACAGAACGCAGACCACAGAACCATTCCCCCGTAGGTCGTTCCACCTCTTCCTGATGTCTTCCCAATTTCTTGGGTGTTGTCCCACTGCGTTGACCCTGTCGACTATTCTTCGCCATAGCTCCATCTTCCTTGCAATTGAGGGGTGCTGCACCTGTGATCCAAATAGCTGTGGCTCTACCCGGACGATTTCCTCCACCATGACCCTGAGCTCCTCCTCCGAGAAACTGGGCTGTCTTTGCCGTGCCCTGGGGTGGTGTAGGTGATGTGTGGGGTGGGGTGTGTGGTGATAAGTGTGGTGATATGTAGTGGTGTGTGGTGTTTTGTGCGTGGAAGTTGTGTGGGTGATGGTGTTGTGTGCCTGTGGATGCTAGTTTGTTGATGGTGGTGTCTCTCTCTGGCCTTCTCTCTGTAATTGTGGTCATAGGGGTTTGTGGGTGATGTGGGTGTGTGTTTTATATTGTATTGGGTCTGTGGGAGTGGTGTGTGTATGTGCATCAGGTGTGTGTATTTCGAATTGTCCAATGTGGTGGTGTTTTGGAGATGTGTGTGTATTTTGAGCGCGGCGGTGTGTACCGCCAATGGAATACCGCGGTTGAAAGACCGCCACGAGGATTCGTGTGTCGTGATAGTGTGGGTGTTTTTCTGTTGGCGTGACAGTGGAGGTTTTGTTTTCGCTAGTTTATCACTGACCTTTGGTGTGGCGGACTTGTGTGGGTGTCTGAATTTTGTCGGATTCCGAGATGTGGGTCATAATAGCTGTGGCGGAATTCTGCAGCGGTGTGTTGGCGGTCTTCTGCACGGCGGTAAGCGGCTTTTACCGCCAATTTTGTAATGACCCCCTTAGTCACTTGTTCTGAGATTTTCTTCAGTGGGACGAACCTACAAGTCAGGCCGTGTCGCAGTTGAGGCAAGTCAGCTAGAGTTACCGCGTTGGGTCGGTCCCTTTATGGAGCTTTTTTAATAAAGTTCTCCAGACTTCTCCAAACTTATGAATCTTGTTCCAGAAGGACTTTTAAGGTTCTTTTGGTGTCCAGAACTCACCCCAAGGTTCCAGAAGCTCTGAGTTGCTACTTGAGGGTGCAGACTACAACTCCCAGAATGCACCTGGCGCAAACTCCAAATTGGCCACTGGCAGTGGTCAGCTGTTCGGTTTCTTCAGGAGTTGGTGCAGGGGACTCTGGTTAGCAAGTTTTTACCTGTAGCAAACAGGGAGTCCCTCCTTGAACCATTTGAAGCCAGGCAAAGTCCTTCTTGTGGTTAAGCCCAAGTGTGCAGCTGGTGCAGTCCTTCAGAGTGCAGTGCCCAGGTGCAGGTCAGGCGCCCAGCAGGGCAGTCCTTCTTCCCCTGTTTTTCTTCCCTGTAGGGATCTGAGGTGTGGGCACATCTCTGCCAGTTTTATCCTTACTCCTGGGTGAAAAACAAGGGGGTCCTGGTTCTCCAAACAGATGTAGGGTTCTTCCCCCTGTGATGACCACTTCCTGGGAAGTGTAGCAAAAATCAATCCCAGGGAGCAAAATTCCTCAAAAATCCATCATGGCTGAAAATGATATTTGGTGGTTACATCTGGCTGAGCCCAACCAATGGTGTGGCTAAAAATCCGAAACACACCCCTCTCCTGCCCTCTCCTAATCTAATCAAGGGGGCACCTCATTGTCCGGATTTCCAGGATGTGAGGGAGGTGCTGGGTTGCTCCAAATGTCCTTCCCTGCCTTTGAAGACCAGTTTGGCAGCCCTCCCCCTTCCTGCTTCTCCATCTCCTGAGGGGGGTTCTCCTCCCCCAGCCACATCTCTTTGTGTTCAGCCCAGGCCACTTCACACCTCATCAAGGCAGCCTGGCCAGGCTGCCAGAGGCTGGCCAATCAGAGAAAGGCACTACAGGGCTGAAGTTGGCAACTTTTTAGGTAGCGTTTAAAACTCTTTCCATGAACAAGTTCTATTAAATCCAACAATTGTAAGTTGTGGGATTTATTATAACAATTAATTTGATACCAAAATGGAGGTATCTGACAATTGTGGGGACTTTATAAATTAAAATAAAGTCTCCCCATTCTAGCCTATTGAGGCCATTCACTACAGTGAGGGAAAAACAAATTTGGCTATTTTACCTGACCAGGGCTTATAAAAAAAAATTATAAGGTCCCTGCTTATAGTTACATGGCACCCATCCCTAGTGGCACATAGGGCACACCATAGAGATGACTTAAATGTAAAAAATAAGGTAGTTTAGACTTTGGAAGTACTTTTATTTCCAAAGTCGAATTTGCATATAACTTTAGTTTAAAAGCAGCCAGCAAGGCAGGCCTGCCTTTAAAATGACACTGGGCACCTCAGCAGTGCACCTATGGGTGCACTACCTATGCTGGGGTCCCTAAACCTACATGCCCCACCATATACTAGGGACTTATAGGTAGGTTAATATTGCCAATTATAATTAGCCTAATTTGCATATCCACTCTACACAGAGCATTGGTACTTGGACTGGTTAGCAGTACCCAGGGCACAGCCAAAAGTCAGTAACCACCAGTATCTGTCCAAAACGTTTGGGGGTGACCAGGACAAAAAGGAGGACTTTTCTACACTCATACATGTACTGGCCTCCAATGTTACAGTCATGTGTGGCATGTGCGAACATGTGCAGCATTGTCCTATACAGTCAGAGACCCACATCAAACTGAGTGGGAGTAGACACAGCCATATCAATAGCATGTGGCAAATGATAAATACAGCACTAAGAAGATAATACACCTCAACACCTGTCAGTCATGGTAAGAGTCATCTGGTTTGTGGCATGCTGGGAGAATTGCATTGCCCTGTTCAACGGTGGATGTGGATGGACAGCTCCACAAATTATTGCTGATACAACACAACATGTCACGTGGGGACTACTGTGGCATGTGTAATGTCATGTGTGTCTGGCACTCATTACATCTCACTGATATTGCAAATGGGACATTGACTACTGAGTTGACAGTTGTAGGAGAAGGGAATATCTCCACATTACACAAGTCACATGTTAATTCCAGTCCCAATATTATATCAACTGACAATGTTGCTGTAGAAGATGTGTACAAGGTGCTAGCAGACAAAAGACGGGGAGCAATGGAGGACACAAACATGCCTCACCAGTCATGGAAGATAAAAGGGATAATGACCAGACAAACCCCAAAATATACACTGTAATACACCAATGTCTACATGTCTAACTTTAACCGATACACAGAAATGGTGGGCACGTTAGTACATGACCGAGAAATGTTTACCTCCACCATACCCTGGTATTTGCCCTTCGCATGGTACCGGAAAAGGAGACAGTCACATACAACTCCATCTGTACCATGTCATTTGTCCAACCTTTACGTTACAACAGTTATGCAACCCCTATGCAGGCGGAACATGGATTCAACTTTGGACTCCAAAACATCCATACATGTCCTACTCTGTACCTGGGAGGGGAAGGCTGACATCTAGTACTGCACTGGAATTCATTACAATCAGGTCTGTATGTCCACACTTGTGCATGTCTCTATCTATTAGGGAGTGTGCACAGGCAGGAAATTAGCTATCATAAATGGTAGAGATCTCAGCTCAATAAACCCACAAACCACTACTCTGACAGCATCAACATATGATAATGTCAGATGCTTGATGAACGTGCACAGGGGGCAGAGTGAAGTGGACCACCATTAACCTGCACCTTCCCATGCAACCATGGGTTTGTGTTGCCACAGAAACTCACACAGTGATGAAGATGGGTAGGCCAGCCACCTATGCCACACTGCAATACTGCAACACAGCGGTACAGCATTGTATTCGATAGTCATGATTGACATGATGTTGACTGATCTGAAAATACATATGGAGGCAGGCATACGTATCACAAAGATCTCTGCACACATGTACCACCATAGTGGGCAAGCCATGTTAATGTGAATGGATCCAGTACAAAAGCTAACCTAGCAACAACATAATGGCATAGGTGTCACAAAACCTATGAGAGTATAAATGTACCCATCAATTGTGTACTGACATACAGAACATAGGTGCCAGTGATGTGACTACACAGGCAATAGTAAAAAAGACAAGTTCTGTCTATGCAGGAAGATATCAATGTGAGCTTGCACATCCCCTTGACACAGCAAAGTGATGTATGACACAAACTAAACAACACATGTCCATACAGAAACCTGGCATATAGCTTTGTTCACCAACACATGTGTCCATAATATGTGCAGCAACTATGATGCTTAGGAAAATCCATGGCACATGTGTAGCTGTCCAATAACTAGTTAATTACGATAAGTAACAAGTGAGTAGACACACATGCACATTCAACTTGACAGAGGATACGTGATGTCAATGCAGTCCCAGTCCACTGCATACTCTGAGTTAAAAATGTAATGGTTGACACATGCCTTAGCATGTGTTTGACACAGGGCCTAAATACAAATATGTTTATAGGTATGTACACATGTATTGCCCACAAACATAACTATGTACTCCACTTGCTACTCACTAGTCATACACATATGTTAACACATAGCACATGTGTGCCACCATACGTGTGGACACAGTGTAGGACACATGCACAAAGTAGGAGTGAGTGCCTACAGCTGAGTCATGAATAAACGTATTGGTTGCACATACCAATGACACCGCAATGACATTCATGTAGAGACTTGCACATGTAGCCAGAAACATATACCACGTAGTATAACAGCCCATGTAACACGTGAAATGAATCAGGGTGCATTCAAGGGCTACAATGGCAAAAATTATGCAATTCTGATATGCGTAAAAAAAATTACGCTAATGCATCAACAGCACACCGCAACGTTGCAAAAATGAGGCCCCGGCCCTGAGCGGCAATTCAACGTTACCACTACTCTCAGTGCACCATGGAGAAAAATCCATGCATGTCAAACAAAACATGTATGACGCTAAAAACGTAATGCACACGCCCAGGAAGTGATGTACAAGGATATCCTGCCTGCAAGCATGGTACGGTAAGTGTAATTTCACTTTAACTTCAAAGTCTGTTCCCCTATGACTGTGTGTGGTTGTGTTTTGGAGGTGCTGGTGGATTTGTGGTGTGTTTGGAAGTCTTGTTGTGTCCATTGTGCTATATCCTGTGTTTTTTGTGTCTAAATTGTCTATTTACTTGTTATTTATATTATTAGTGTACTGTTTTTGTCATTGTATTATGGGGTGTCTGTCTGGGGTAGTTTAGTTGTTGGGGTAGTTTGGGGATTTAGGGTAAGTGTGGAGGTTAGGTTTCCTTTTTATATTACTATGGGTGACCTCCTGTACCCTTTGTAATGTCTTAGAAGGGTAGGATGGGGAGAATATCGCCAGGTGAACTGGGGGGTACATATGATTGGTGGCCAATTCCTTGGCTCTGATGCTGCAACTGGGTGGCCAGGTGATCCTGGGCTACCCCACCGAGGCAAGGAGGATTATTTACCATCTGGCGAGGATATTTAAGACCGGACGCAATGAGCACCAGCTCAAGCATCGGTGTTTAGATCTGGTGGCAAGGGAGCAGGATCTGCTGGATCATTTGGGAATAGAAATCGGCAGAACTGTTGGTAAGTTTCCCATTGCCATACAATGGGCTACATTTAGCATTTGACTGACTGTTGCAGATAAGTCTGAGTGCTGCTTGTAATGATTGTGAACATGTTGTATGCAACCTGTATGAGGAGTCTCTGCCCCACTGAAGGCCTGCAGTTCAAATGTCATACATGTATGATGAACCCTGCATAACCATCACGAAGGGGCATATGTAAGTGCCCCTAGCGCAACCTTAGTGCTGCCATAGTGTCATATGATTGATGTTAAGGCGGTGCTAACCTGCCATTTATCCTGCGTAGTCATTACAAAGTCACACAATACATGCATTGCACCACTTCTGTAAGGCGTGCCACACATCATGGTTGTGCCAGCCACAATGTATGCAAGGGGGCCATGCTGGCGCAAAGTGGTCCTCCATATTAGCACAATGAAGTCAGTGAGAGTGCTGCACCCCATTTGTGGTGGATTTCCTAATGCCTGCTCTTTGCAGGTGTTAAAAACATGCTCCCATCATGATCAGTGGGCCCATGGGTGCTTAGCAGTACTCAGGAAAACAATTATGATACTAATCCTGCAAAGCACCAGACTACTGGCAAATATGTTGATACTACTTCCCCTAACTACCATCATGGTGCACAGTCTATTGGAGATGGCGCACACATGGTAGTATCAGGAGTGCTCTAGGGCCCGCACTTCAACAGGCCCAACAATAGGTGCTGAGTCACTTCCATATATATGGCCCCAAGTGTAGTGATGCATTCACAGTTTAACTTTCTAAATATACAGCTAGGAACGATGCCTGTGCCATGAAACAGACATGAAAGGTGTGTACAAATTAGTTAGGGAGGGCAAAATCCAGACCTCAGTGTCATGACAAATTTTCAAAAGTATTTATTCCAAACACTCTGTAAGGCTGCTGAATGAAGGTGTGAAATTTGTGCATAGGAATGTTTGAGAACGGCCCCTATGTACTCAGCAGACGTTTCTGTGATCTGTAGCATCTTCTGCAGAGTGCATCAATGGCCTTCACATGTATGCATGATGTTGGCCCACACTGCCATCATGCTGTGACTTAATAATGATGATGCACACACATGAATGTGAGTAAGGGGTACACTAAGGCTCACATGGACAGTATAGATGCAATAGGTGCTGCAATATTGTAGTCCTATCAGCCTCTTGGTGTCATTATGTACGGCCATCTATGGGAGCCTGCCCATGCGCTGGGTTCAGACTACTGGCAGTTTCATTTGACCTGTGCATTGTGTGTCAGAGTCAGACTATATGGTCTTCATTAACAGACACATGTGCTGGGTCTGTTCCGCTGGCCTGCTGCTCCTCACTGACAGTATGGGGCTGCACTACTTCAGCTCCATCACTGGCACATCACTCACTAACCTGCAACACCAGGTGCATTATCTTACCACTGAGCAAGCGTGTCTGTGTTGAGCCATATTCCTATGCCCATGTACACATCCCTCACTGGTTCAACAAAGGTTTACCATGGCAACAATGGCAGGGCACAGACCATTGGCAATACATTCATGTTTCAGATCAGTCAATGTGCAGGTAGTTACAACTGTCTTCACATGAGTCCACTCCTATTGCAATTTTCATTGTGTTACTGCTTGTGATGTCACACACATTTCTCTTACTTCACAGAAGGATGTATGATATCAATCTTCAACACCTTGGAAACCCCACACAACCCTAGGGCAGCAGTCCATCAGTTTGCAATGATCATGATATAGATCTACACTACATCTGATGCAGATTGGCATGCTATGTGGGTGATAATGGGCCAGCCACTGCAACAAACATAGCATGGCCCTTAGGTGGCATATGCATGTCCAAGCTGTCCCAAATGGTTATGGAGGTTTTGTGCTAACAAGCAGCTGCCTGACAATGCATTTTAGACATGGTGCTATGAAATGTACCATAGGAGTGTCATGGACAGTGATGGTTTATAGATGTGTGGGTCTACCTCATCAGAGAGTACATGTGATTGAGTGAACATAGATGTCTGTCAGATTCACTGATCTTCCATTAAGATGATTTCCTCACACAGCCTAACAACTTTACACTGAACTATGTTGTCCATTTGCATTAACTAGGATTTACACTAAGCAGTGTTCAATATTCATGTCTTACAGGTGGACCTTTCCCTTACACCATAGGAGAAGTGGTGAGATTTGAAGACCTGATGCATCCAGTAAGTGTCATATTGTGGCTC